>NC_083102.1:24631853-26018063 GCF_949774975.1 Lagenorhynchus albirostris
TTGCTTTTCCGTATTGTTCAACTCTAGAAACTGGACTCTTTATTTCATTTCATAGCAAATCTAGTCTTAGTCAAACCGTTGAAGGATCCATATCTACCTTTCCTTCTTGCCTCCCCAATCCGAACTGTACAAATTCATTTCTGATAATGTTCACCCCTTCCTGAACTTAGGGCATTCTCATTCTTTTTGAAAAAATGTATTTTAATTTGTAAGGTGAGAAGGTCTTCTTTGATTAACTCAATTCATTAAACGTTATTCCTGTCTCCAGGCATTTTTGTCTGCTGTTTACATGCTATCCTTTGAACTCAATAATACAGCTTTATGCATATGCCTGCTTACGTTCTCTAGCCAGATGGTGTACTCTTCGAGGATGAGAACAGTGCCTTTTCTTTATAATTCTTCCACAGAGTCCTGTGTGTTGGCTGACTGTGAATACTCAAAAAGATTTCCTAAATAAGGAATTCAGTATCAATTCTTTATTAGTTGTCTGTGATTTGCTCTGTGTGGTGTCAACCTTGACTTTAGTTTGCCAATTGAAAATATGCCATTTATGTGGTATTAACTATGGATAAACAATGTGTTCGTTGATTGACTTTCTTACCTTCCAGTCTGTAGTGTTGGCGTGGAGAAGAGTTAGCCTTCACATACTTTGGATTTCCACTATCCTTAAAATAAAAGCCCAAATGATGAAATGAACATAATACATTCTTTTTTTTTTAACATCATTATTGGAGTATAATTGCTTTACAATGGTGTGTTAGTTTCTGCTATACAACAAAGTGAATCAGTTATACATATACATATGTCCGCATATCTCTTCCCTCTTGCATCTCCCTCCCTCCCACTCTCCCTATCCCACCCTTCTACGTGGTCACGAACAACCAAGCTGTTCTCTCTGTGCTATGCGGCTGCTTCCCACTAGCTATCTATTTTACGTTTGGAAGTGTATATATGTCCATGCCACGCTCTCACTTTGTCCCAGCTTACCCTTTCCCCTCCCCGTGTCCTCAAGTCCATTCTCTAGTAGGTCTGCATCTTTTTCCCGTCTTGCCCCTAGGTTCTTCATGACCATTTTGTTTTTCATTTCTTAGATTCCATATATATGTGTTAGCATACGGTATTTGTTTTTCTCTTTCTGACTTACTTCACTCTGAATGACAGTATCTAGGTCCACCCACCTCATTACAAATAACTCAGTTTCGTTCCTTTTTATGGCTGAGGAATATTCCATTGTATATATGTGCCACATCTTCTTTATCCATTCATCTGTTGATGGACACTTAGGTTGCTTCCATGTCCTGGCTATTGTAAATAGAGCTGCAGTGAACATTTTGGTACATGACTTTTTGAATTATGGTTTTCTAAGGGTATATGCACAGTAGTGGGATTGCTGGGTCATATGGTAGTTCTACTATTAGTTTTTTAAGGAACCTCCATACTGTTCTTCATAGTGGCTGTATCAATTTACATTCCCACCAACAGTGCAAGAGGGTTCCCTTTTCTCCACACCCTCTCCAGCATTTATTGTTTGTAGATACTTTGATGATGGCCATTCTGACTGGTGTGAGATGATACCTCATTGTGGTTTTGATTTGCATTTTTCTAATGATTAATGAGGTTGAGCATTGTTTCATGTGGTTGTTGGCAACCTGTATATCTTCTTTGGAGAAATGTCTATTTAGGTCTTCTGCCCGCTTTTGGACTGGGTTGTTTGTTTTTTTGATATTGAGCTGCATGAGCTGCTCGTAAATTTTGGAGATTAATCCTTTGTCAGTTGCTTCATTGGCAAATATTTTCTCCCATTCTGAGGGTTGTCTTTTCGTCTTGCTTATAGTTTCCTTTGCTGTGCAACAGATTTTAATTTTCATTAGGTCCCATTTGTTTATTTTTGTTATTATTTCCATTTCTCTAGGAGGTGGGTCAGAAAGGATCTTGCTGTGATTTATGTCACAGAGTGTTCTGCCTATGTTTTCTTCTAAGAGTTTGATGGTGTCTGGCCTTACATTTAGGTCTTTAATCCATTTTGAGTTTATTTTTGTGTATGGTGTTAGGGAGTGTTCTAATTTAATTCTTCTACATGTAGCTGTCCAGTTTTCCCAGCACCACTTATTGAAGAGGCTGTCTTTTCTCTACTGTATATTCTTGCCTCCTTTATCAAAGATAAGGTGACCATATGTGCGTGGGCTTATCTCTGGGCTTTCTATCCTGTTCCATTGATTTATATATCTGTTTCTGTGCCAGTACCATACTGTCTTGATTACTGTAGTTTTGTAGTATAGTCTGAAGTCAGGGAACCTGATTCCTCCAGCTCCGTTTTTCTTTCTCAAGATTGCTTTGGCTATTCGGGGTCTTTTGTGTTTCCATACAAATTGTGAAATTTTTTGTCCTAGTTCTGTGAAAAATACCGGTGGTGCTTTGATAGGGATTGCATTGAATCTGTAGATTGCTTTGGGCAGTAGAGTAATTTTCACAATGTTGATTCTTCCAATCCAAGGACATGGTATATCTCTCCATCTGTTTGCATCATCTTTAGTTTCTTTCATCAGTGTCTTATAATTTTCTGCATACAGGTCTTTTGTCTCCTTCGGTAGGTTTATTCCTAGATACTTTATTCTTTTTGTTGCAGTGGTAAATGGGAGTGTTTTCTTAATTTCACTTTCAGATTTTTCATCATTAGTGTATAGGAATGCCAAAGATTTCTGTGCATTAATTTTGTATCCTGCAACTTTACCAAATTCATTGATTAGCCCTAGTAGTTCTCTGGTAGCATCTGGTAGGATTCTCTATGTAGAGTATCATGTCATCGGCAAACAGTGACAGCTTTACTTCTTCTTTTCCGATTTGGATTCCTTTTATTTCCTTTTCTTCTCTGATTGCTGTGGCTAAAACTTCCGAAACTATGTTGAATAATAGTGGTGAGAGTGGGCAACATTGTCTTGTTCCTGATCTTAGTGAAAATGGTTTCAAGTTTTCACCATTGAGGATGATGTTGGCTGCGGGTTTGTCATATATGGCTTTAAGTATGTTGAGGAAAATTCCCTCTATGCCTACTTTCTGGAGGCTTTTTATCATAAATGGGTGTTGAAAAAATAAAAAAAATAAATGGGTGTTGAAATTTGTCAAAAGCTTTCTCTGTGTCTGTTGAGATGATCATATGGTTTTTATTCTTCAGCTTGTTAATATGGTGTATCACGTTGATTGATTTCTGTATATTGAAGAATCCTTCCATTACTGGGATAAACCCCACTTGATCATAGTGTATGATCCTTTTAATTTGCTGTTGGATTCTGTTTGCTAGTATTTTGTGGAGGATTTTTGCATCTATGTTCATCAGTGATATTGGCCTGTAGTTGTCTTTCTTTGTGACATCTTTGTCTGGTTTTGGTATCAGGGTGATGGTGGCCTCCTAGAATGAGTTTGGGAGTGTTCCTCCCTCTGCTATATTTTGGAAGAGTTTGAGAAGGTTAGGTGTTAGCTCTTCTCTAAATGTTTGATAGAATTCGCCTGTGAAGCCATCTGGTCCTGGGCTTTTCTTTGTTGGAAGATTTTTAATCACAGTTTCAATTTCAGTGCTTGTGATTGGTCTGTTCATATTTTCTATTTCTTCCGGGTTCAGTCTCAGAAGGTTGTGCTTTTCTAAGAATTTGTCCATTTCTTCCAGGTTGTCCATTTTTGGCATAGAGTTGCTTGTAGTAATCTCTCATGATCTTCTGTATTTCTGCAGTGTCAGTTGTTATTCTCCTTTCTCATTTCTAATTCTACTGATTTGAGTCTTCTCCCTTTTTTTCTTGATGAGTCTGGCTATTGATTTATCAATTTTGTTTGTTTTCTCAAAGAACAAGCTTTTAGTTTTATTGATCTTTGGTATCGTGTCCTTCATTTCTTTTTCATTTATTTCTGATCTTATCTTCATGATTTCTTTCCTTCTGCTAACTTTGGGTCTTTTTTGTTCTTCTTTCTCTAATTGCTTTAGGTGTAAGGTTAGGTTGTCCATTTGAGATATTTCTTGTTTCTTAAGGTAGGATTGTATTGCTATAAACTTCCCTCGTAGAACTGCTTCTGCTGCATCCCATAGGTTTTGGGTCGTCGTGTTTTCATTGTCATTTGTTTCTAGGTATTTTTTGATTTCCTCTTTGATATATTCAGTGATCTCTTAGATTTTAAGTAGTGTGTTGTTTAGCCTCTATTTTTTTTTTTTTATTTCTTACACATTTTTTCCTGTAATGGATACCTAGTCTCATAGCGTTGTGGTCGGAAAAGATACTTGATACAATTTCAATTTTCTTAAATTTACCAAGGCTTGATTTGTGACCCAAGATATGATCTATCCTGGAGAATGTTCCATGAACACTTGAGAAGAATGTGTATTCTGTTGTTTTTGGATGGAATGTCCTATAAATATCAATTAAGTCCATCTGGTTTAATGTATCATTTAAAGCTAGGTCGCCGGCGGGCGTCTGTTGTTTGCTCAGACAGGACGGGGTTAAAGGAGCAGCTGATTCGGGAGCTCTGGCTCAATCAGGCCACGGGGGAGGGAGGGGCACGGAGTGCGGGGCGGGCCTGCGGCGGCAGAGGCCGGCGTGACTTTCCACCAGCCTGAGGCGCGCCGTGCGTTCTCCCTGGTAAGTTGTCCGTGGATCCCGGGATTCTGGCAGTGGCGGGCTGCACAGGCTCCCGGAAGGGGGGTGTGGATAGTGAGCTGTGCTCGCACACAGGCTTCTTAGTGGCGGCAGCAGCAGCCTTAGCGTCTCATGCCCGTCTCTGGGGTCCGTGCTGTTAGCCGCGGCTCGCGCCCGTCTCTGGAGCTCCTTTAAGCTGCGCTCTGAATCCCCTCTTCTCGCGCACCAGGAAACAAAGAGGTAAGAAAAAGTCTCTTGCCTCTTCGGCAGGTCCAGACTTTTCCCCGGACTCCCTCCCGTCTAGCCGTGGCGCACTAACCCCCTGCAGGCTGTGTTCACACCGCCAACCCCAGTCCTCTCCCGGCGCTCCGACCGAAGCCCGAGCCTCAGCTCCCAGCCCCGCCCGCCCCGGCGGGTGAGCAGACAAGCCTCTCGGGCTGGTGAGTGCCGGTCGGCACCGATCCTCTGTGCGGGAATCTCGCCGCTTTGCCCCCCGCACACCTGTTGCTGTGCTCTCCTCCGCGGCTCCGAAGCTTCCGCCTCCGCCACCCGCAGTCTCCGCCCGCGAAGGGGCTTCCTAGTGTGGGGAAAACTTTCCTCCTTCACGGCTCCCTCCCACTGGTGCGGGTCCCGTCCCTATTCTTTTGTCTCTTTTGTTTCTTTTTTCTTTTGCCCTACCCAGGTACGTGGGGAGTTTCTTGCCTTTTGGGAGGTCTGAGGTCTTCTGCCAGCGTTCAGTAGGTGTTCTGTAGGAGTTGTTCCACGTGTGGATGTATTTCTGATGTATATGTGGGGAGGAAGATGATCTCCTCCTCTTACTGTTCCGCCATCTTGAAACTCCTGTCAATAGATTCTTAAAGAAAGGCCCAACAACAAAGCCAAACCAAACAAAGTAGCCGACCTGCTAATGGACAAACAAAACAGTGCTTCAGATGTTCAGGGAAAGAGAAAAATCATTTGTAGCCATCCGTTGGAGATGCTACAAAAATTCTTAGATTGTGAGGGTTGCCCTTAGATAACCCAGAAGTCACTCCCCACCTAAGATGCTATTGTAAAATTTAGAGGCAAAATTAAAGAAGAGGATTAAAAGGAACGTTAGTAAGTGAATATAAAAATGAGGACTTGGGAATTTTTGTGAGAAGGTCAATAGTTATTTTCTGTTGAGTTAGATGCTAAGTGCCTTGTGATGCTTTCAAAACAACCATGATAAATTATTAAGTATTTGTAATTTATTTCACACATCAGGGAATAATATATTGCAGTGTGAGCTGATGACACCAAGCAGTGCTGGCTGAAGCATTTGTCTAGATATTGCACGAGATTGTCTGAAAAGCAATGGGCTCATTAGTAACTCAGATTTTTGCATGAGACTGTGTTTTCCTTCTTATGAGTTTATTAGAAAGATTGTTGAGGAGGCTGTGTTTTCCTTCTTATGAGTTTATTAGTAACTCAGCTTGTTGCAGGAGACTGTGTTTTCCTTTTATGAGTTTTTCTATTTCTAAGTAGAAAATGAAGATTTGTAAAGACACATTTACAGTCGTCAAGTGTCCTGGTGAGACTTCTACCCTCTGAAATTATTGGGATAATCACCAGTGTTTTCCAAGTGTAAGAAATGAAGGACAGAGCATGACTTCTATTTAAAACAAATGTTTTTTGAATTCTTGATAAATATATATTTGGGCTTTTGACTTTTCAGTTATCTGTGTCTGATATGAAATGCTATTAATCTATTGTTTGTTAAGCTAGTTACAAACTACATTTTCTATTCTTCTCAGTGTAATTTTATAAAGAATAATTCACACTAAGCATGCAGAAGCATGCCTCAGGTAAGGATTAATTCATAAAGTCCCTAGAGATGACCATTTTTCATAGCATCTTCACAACCTGAGTATGTTCTTCTACTGATTCGAAGCACATCATTGACTTTGTTATTTGGAGGACAATAACGAATACTCTTGCATTTTCCTTCCTAGCAATTATAGGAGCCCTTGTCATATGCTGTGGCGTGTTAGCTCTGTAACACCTTGAAAATCTTTAATTTATTTCACGTCTTCACATCACTCCTGGAAATTATTATTATTATTTTTATTATTCTCTATTTTAACTAATGCTTTTCTTCTGAGCTATTCTAAATTTTACCTCCATTCTAATATGTTCAACATCAGCTCTACTTATAGACAAATTATTTCACTGCTCTTGAGAGCTTTCCATAAAACTTTAAAAGCTTCTATCCACCTGCACCAAGCAGTGTGCTGGCTGGAGAGAGGGGGAAGGAGAGGTGAGGGGTGGATGAGTGACAGCTGGAAGAGGATGGTGGAGGCTTCGAAAAGCAGAACAAGTTCAGAAACAGGCTAGGGTGTAACCAAGAGCAAGATTGTGAATACAAAGTACCTGCCAGTTACAAGCTGAAAAGTAGGGGACCTTCAAGAATTCTGTCTGTGAATATCATTTACCATGTTATGTTCACATGAGAACATTTAATAGTCGATAGGAATCATCAGCTCATAACTTACCTATAGTTTGTAACCTGTTAGGAAGTTGCAAGTAAAAGTGGCCATGCAAACGAAATAGAATAACCATTAGGCTGATAGGTGTTGGAACTGGATTATCAGGAGGAAGGGAAAACTTGGTTGTACACCGTCTATTATTATTGGTTTAATGTTATGCTTTCCTTTGTCTGGGACCCCGTCTGAGACCCCATCTGACAATCATGAGGCAAAGACGTATCAGAGTCAGAAGAAGAACCAGCCAAGACCAGAGCAGTGTGTCCTTCCAAAAGACCATGTGTAGCCGGGGCGGGGGTGGGGACGGGACTGCTGAGCCCTTGGTTAATTGCTCACCCATTAAGAGCAATTTACTATGTATGTCAGGCTCTGTTCTAAGTGTTTTGCATGCGTTAACTCCTATCAGTCCTACGAGGTCAGTACTGCTACCGTTCCCATTAAGGTGTGGAGGAAAATGAGGCAGAGAGAAGTTAAGTAATTTGGCTAAGGTCACACAGAACTGGGTTTGGGCACAGGCAGTGCGGCTCCAGCATCTGCATTCCTAGTCACTGTCGTTCCCTGCCTGCCCAGTGTGGCTCAGTAAGGTCTTTACTCCACGGGAGCCTCATTCAATTAAGTGAGGACATGGGGCCCTGATTCCTTTCTCATTGCCTCTTTCAACTCGGACTCCACTTTCATCTTCAGCTTCTATACTCCTGTTAAATAAAACACATGAAAGTACGTTATAAATTGCAAAGACCAATAAAAATATGATTTCATTTTCTCCCAAACAGGTAACCTTGCCCCTTAAGTGCTCTTCCTTCTTAAATTGAAAAGTTGTCTTATTTTTTAAAGCTTGTAGGGCTATAGAATTCTGCTCTGCCCCAAAGGGCACTAGCCACAGGTGGCTGTTGACATTTAAACTTAAATCCAATACAATGAAAAGTGCGGTTGCTCAGTCATACAGCCACGTTGCATGTCGCTCAGTGGCCTCACATTGCTGGCTCCTACTGTCCTGGACAGTGTGGCAATAGGACATGTCCATCACTGTAGAAAGTTCTATTGGGCAGCACTAGACAGATCACACAAGGTAGTATTTCCTTTCAAATGAAGCAACATAGTAATTGAATCACTTTGCTATTGGAGCATCTCACTTTTTCATCACTGTCTTCATGCCTATAGAATGAATAGGATACCATGTCACCTCCCCTCACTCCTCTTGTTTATTGACTTGTCCCTTTAAACAAATACACTTGGTCCTGTTTCTTTTTTTTTTTTCTCTAATTCTCTTGCTTCAATTCATTCTTCCATACTGAAAATGTGTGAAAGCAGCTGCCTGAGCCCATTAAATGCATCAACACCTTTGCCTCTGGGCAGCCTCCTTCCAGACTCACTCCCTTCAGACAGCTTTCCTGACCTGCAGGAGGACCTTCTGAGACAGCCAGCTTGGACCTGAGGCTCTGCATCACCCTTGAATTCGGTTTTTCCTTAAAAGGCATTCATACGCTATATATTTATTTGCATTTTCCCTACTATGTATTTGTTTATTATTAGGATAGAACCTGCTTTTAATGCATATGTCAAAGAGCATCCAGGATTCTATTTAGTAAATCACCCTGGATGACCAATTTCATGTATCTTTCTGGCCATCTGGTACTTTAACAGTGCCTTGCACATTTCAACAGACCACTGGCCCAGTCATATGTAGCAGAAATTTAGTAGCAGATCTCTCGTTTTTAAAAGTCAGAACAAACAGGATGGGCTGTTTGTTAGATACTGTCACTGGAAGACATTGAACAGAGACTGGATCATTCACTCATTTATTAATTAATAAATAATAACAGACGTTTGTTCCCTATCACTAAGAGCTCACACTTTGCAGGGCACTGAGGATTCAGAGCTAAAGACACATCTTGAACCTGAAGGAGCCAATAGGCTAGCTGGGAAAATCAGCAGCTAAATAAGCAACTGTAATACAGTGGAATAAATGCTTAGATTAGAGATTTCTAATCTGTGTTGATGGAATTATGAATGACCAACCAACACTGAGAGGATGTGGAGTTAGGAAAGTCTTCTGGAGGAGTGGACCCCTGAGACAAGTCTTACAAGACAATAGTTGTCTAAGTGAAGGCTTGTAAGAGCATGGCCTTTGTGGATGTTGAATGGGTGTGGGGTTATTGGTGAGAAATGAGACTAAAGGCTGAGCTAGATTATGAAGAGCCTTGTATGCTATGTCACAAAATTCAGTTTTTGTCCTGAAAAAAAAAAAAATGGTGTGCTGTTGGAGTACTTAAGCAAGGAGTAACACTCACCATCGGATTAATATTTCAGACCACACACAATGCCAACCATTGAACTGGAGGCAGAAATACTGGAGAAGAGGTAATTGTAGTAATCCAGGTGAGGGCTAAGGAGGGCTTGAACTAAGGCCGTGCAGGGGAGACAGAGAAGAGCGGGCAGATTTAAGAGGGATTTTGGGTTTGAAACAGCAGGACTTAGTAACATTGAATGAGGGCAATGAAGCACAGTGAGGAGTCTAGGTTAATGGCCAGGTTTCAATCATAGATATTGCTGCAAAAATTTCTCCGTGGGTGCAGGACTAGGTTAAATTATATCTGTAGTTCTTTACAGGACTGTGGGTCATAATTTAAAATTTTATTAACTTTCAGGACTCCCGAAAACTTCCACTAATTATCATAAAATATAATAAAGTTAACACTTAACGTCTACATAATATGGTGGTATATCCCTCCCTTTTCAGATATGTTAGCAAAACATTAAACATCAAACACTCAACATTGGCAAGGATGCTGTATAATCATATTTTTAGTGTATTATTTTTATTGAAATATAGTTGATGTACAATATTATATAAGTTACAGATGTATAATATAGTGATTCACAATTTTTAAAGGTAATCCTCCATTTATAGTTTTTATAAGATATTGGCTATATTCCCTATGTCGTACAAAATATTGCCTATATTGCCTATGTTGTACAATAAGCTACAAATATATCCTTGTAGCTTATTTTATACATAATAGTTTGTACCTCTTTTTTTTTTAATTGGGATATAGTTGTTTTATAATGTTATGTAAGTTTCTACTGTACAGCGAAGTGGAGTTCCCTGTGCTATACAGCAAGTTCTCATTAGTTATCTCTTTTATACATATTAGTGTATATATGTCATTCCCAATCTCCCAATTCATCCCACCCCTGCTTTCTCCCATTGGTGTCCATACCTTTGTTCTCTACATCTGTGTCTCTGTTTCTGCCTTGCAAACTGGTTCATCTGTACCATTTTTCTAGATTCCACATATATGCGTTAATGTACGATATTTGTTTTTCTCTTTCTGACTTACTTGACTCTGTATGACAGTCTCTAGGTCCATCCACGTCTCTACAAATGACCCAATTTCATTCCTTTCTATGGCTGAGTAATATTCCATTGTATATGTGTACCACACCTTCCTTATCCGTTCATCTGTCGATGGACATTTAGGTCGCTTCCATGACGTGGCTATTGTAAATAGTGTTGCAGTGAACACTGGGGTGCATGTGTCTTTTTGAATTATGGTTTTCTCTGGGTATATGCCCAGTAGTGGGATTATTGGGTCCTATGGTAATTCTATTTTTCGTTTTTTAAGGAACCTCCATACTGTTCTCCATAGTGGCTGTATCAATTTACATTCCCACCAACAGTGCGAGAGGGTTCCCTTTTCTCCACACCCTCTCCAGCATTTGTTGTTTGTAGATTTTCTGATGATGCCCATTCTAACTGGTGTGAGGTGATACCTCATTGTAGTTTTGATTTGCATTTCTCTAATAATTAGCGATGTTGAGCAGCTTTTCATGTGTTTGTTGGCAATCTGTATGTCTTCTTTGGGGAAACGTCTATTTAGTCTTCCGCCCATTTTTTGACTGGGTTGTTTGTTTTTTGATATTGACCTGCATGAGCTGTCTGTATATTTTAGAGATTAATCCTTTGTCCGTTGCTTTGTTTGCAAATATTTTCTCCCATTCTGAGGGTTGTCTTTTCGTTTTGTTTATGGTTTCCTTTGCTGTGCAAAAGCTTTGAAGTTTCATTAGGTCCCATTTGTTTATTTATTTTTTTATTTCCATTACTCTACGAGGTGGGTCAAAAAAGCTCTTGCTGTGATTTACGTCAAAGAGTGTTTTTCCTATGTTGTCCTCTAAGAGTTTTATAGTGTCTGGTCTTACATTTAGATCTTTAATCCATTTTGAGTTTATTTTTGTGTATGGTGTTGGGGAGTATTGTAATTTCATTCTTTTACATGTAGCTGCCCAGTTTTCCCAGCACCACTTATTGAAGAGACTTTTTTCCTTTGTATATCCTTGCCTCCTTTGTCATAGATTAGTTGACCATAGGTGTTTGGGTTTATCTCTGGGCTTTCTATCCTGTTCCATTGATCTATATTGCTGTTTCATTTGTACCTCTTAAGCCCCTACCCCTACAGTGACCTTGCTCCCCTCCCTCTCCCCACCGATAACCACTAGTTTGTTTTCTATATCTGTGAGTCTGTTTCTTTCTTGTTATATTCACTAGTTTGTTGTATTTTTTAGATTCCACATATAAGTGATATCATACAGTATTTGTTTTTCTCTGTCTGACTTATTTCACTTAGCATAATACCCTCCAAGTCCATCCATGTTGTTGCAAATGGCAAAGTTTCATTCTTTTTTATGGCTGAGTAGTATTCTGTTGTGTGTGTATGTATGTATATATATATATATATATATATATATACCACATCTTCGTTATCCATTCATCTGTTTATGGACACTTAAGTTGCTTCCTTATCTTAGCAGTTATAAGTAATTCTACTGTGAACATTGGGGTGCATGTATCTTTTCTAACTACTGTCTTTGTTTTTTTCATATATATATACCCTGGAGTGGAATTGCTGGGTCATATGGTAGTTCTATTTTTAGTTTATTGAGAAACTTGCATACTGTTTTCCACAGTGGCTGTACCAATTTATACATTCTCAGCAATAGTGTGTGAGGGTTTCCTTTTCTCCACATCCTTGCCAACGTTTGTTATTTGTGTTCTTTTTGATGATAGCCATTCTGACAGGTGTGAGGTGATATCTCATTGTAGGTTTGATTTGCATTTCCCTGATGCTTAGCAATGTTGAGCATCTTTTCATGTGCCTGTTGGTCATATGCATGTCTTCTTTGGAGAAATGTCTATTCAGATCTTCTGCCCATTTTTAGTTGGTTTTTTTGGATATTGAATTGTATGAGCTGTTGATATATTTCGGATATTAACGCCTTATTTGCAAATATTTTCTCTCATCCTGTAGGTTGTGTACAATCATATTTATATTGCTGGTAACAGTATAACTTGGTATAGCTCTTTTGGAAAACAATTTGGTAGTATGTACCAAAAGGAATAAAGCATATAAAAATATGTTCACCTGCCATGAAATTATATCAAGGATAGTCTTCAAAAGAAGAAAAAAGCTATGTTAAGGAAGTGTGTATTGCAGTGATACTTAGACCTGTGAACTGTTGCTCATGCCTGAGAACAAGGAGCAGAGTAAGTAAAATTGCTTATATCAATTCCAAGGAAGATTGAATAGCTACGAAAATGATGACTCTCTGGACAGTACAAGGAACTCATGTGTGCTAAGACCTAAAGCACATCTTGCTAGTAACCCAGTGTTCTTTCTGCTGCTTCTCTTGGAATAGCATGGAAGAATACTAACAGTACAATGCTCAGTGGAAAACCAAACACAAAAAAGTATATGCACATTAATAAAAACTGATAATTATGGTTTTATGTGGATAAAGCCTGAAATATGTTAAAAAAAATGTTAACGCCAGGATAGTAAGCTTCTGGGGAGTATTCTTTTCCATGCTCTTCTTTAGCTGTTGTTCTTTCTGTTTTTGTGCTATGATGCCACGGTGATATTTTAACAATTATAAAAATAAAAAAATAACAAAACAGTTTTATTTTGGTTTCAGAATCATATTGTTTAGGTCTTCAGCTTTCCCGCAAGACTGCTTGTTATTATCCTTCCCAATTTAGAAGAGTTAGATATTTAATAATAGAACACATGTGCAGCAATTCTAGTACCGCATTCTACTTTCTAAAAATTCATTCAGCACAAATTTCACAGAAGCCCACCTACACTTCTGAGCGATTTAATTTTTCACTGTTTTATGCCCATGTTGTGCTATAGCACCCATGGAAAAATCAACTGAATGCTAACCATGCTGCCGAAAATAGAGGAAATGTATGCTCGGAGCTCTGAAAATGACAAACCAAGTGTTATTTTGGCTTAATAGTAATAAATGGAAAACAGGAAGAAACATTTGAGTTCTTGATGTTCTCTTATGTCACATCTCACCTGAAGCTATTCAGAAACATCTCCTTTTCATCCAGATGCTGTAGCCCCTTCCCTTTCCTTCTTCTCTTTCCTCTTAGCCACTTTTTGCCTTTTCTCACGTAAATTGTGATCTTGCCTACCTGAGCCCCACAGACACTCACTGGAGACTTACTTTCCTGCAGGACAGTGAGCTAGCATTTATTTGCCTCTGGATTTGGTCCTCATGAAAGGCACTGACCTCTTTCTCCCTCTGTTTTCTCATTAAGCTTCTCACGTAAAATGTCAGCTCTGAGGGCTTCCCTGGTGGCGCAGTGGTTGAGGGTCCGCCTGCCGGTGCGGGGGACATGGGTTCGTGCCCCGGTCTGGGAGGATCCCGCGTGCCGCGGAGCGGCTGGGCCCGTGGGCCATGGCCGCTGGGCCTGTGCGTCCGGAGCCTGTGCTCCGCAATGGGAGAGGCTGCGGCGGTGAGATGCCCGCGTACCGCTAAAAAACAAAAACAAAAACAAAAAAAATGTCAGCTCTGAGAGGCTCCCATGTCCATTAATTTCCTTCGCATAAAGCTATGTCCAATTAGAGACTGATAAGAACCTGGTTCCTGTTGACACCATTGACATCTAAGAAGATTAGTGAATATTTTTTTCTAAAATAAAAAAAGATAAATCACAGAGATGTCATTTCAATAGGACAAAAAACAAAGAGGGAAAGAAAGGTAATATCACCCTTGTGAGGGTTATAGATATGAGTTGGTGGAGGGTGAGAAAAACCTGTTACCAGAAAACAATGTCATCACCTGATTTCACATAAATCACCACATCTGGGACACCTGTGACCCCCAGAGGGATTAGACAGTATAATCCCTGTTGCACAGTGATGATCGCAGGAGAAGAACTTAACACTTTGCGAGTTACATTGTTAGGTTGCATGATTGTTCACAATTTTATGCCCAGTTGGTGTTACAAAATCCATGAGATTTAAAATGAATATTTATTATTTGGTATTAAAATGAAGGAATGACTTATGGATCCAATCCCTTTTCTTTCTTTCACCCCTTGGATCCCAAATTCTGTGAAAACCAGGGTGTGGTCTCTCATCCCCCATGCCTGGTGCAGTGCTGGCAGGAGACTTTGTCCCCATTGTTGCTGTTTGCTTCACCTTTGTCTCCTGTGAGTGTTGAGTAGGGGCCTCGTCTTTCACATAGTCTAAAGGGAGGCCGCCCATTCGTTGCTGGAAAAGAAATCACTGCAAATCTTTTCTGGAGAACTATGACATACAGATTAGTTTCCAGTGCCTCCGTGTACAACATATATTAAAAACGTAGATGTATTCAAATCACAGATTATTGAAATCCGTGATTTATCCCCCACTTAGGACTCATCAAGTTTCAATTCCGGATGGATTAGCTAAAATTTGGCCAAGGAGTTCCTTCAAATCTCCTCATATCTTCCTGAAACCACCTTTGCCAAGGCTTCAAAGCCTAACTGCAAGGGTTTGGATGATGACAGCCTCTGGTATATTTCTCATTTCCGCCTCCTTCTCTTGTGAAGTATGATTGAGCACCTACCAAAGCTACCATAAATTCATGTGCCTGATAGAACACTAGAGTCACCTACACCGATGCCCTTGTCTGCACATACCCACCTCTGGGTGCCCGCGTGCTCCCCTCTACTCCGCAGCCACTTTGCCCATAGAGCTTCATTCCCCTGTGGTCCTTGAAATACTCAAATAAGATTACCTGGGTGACAGTTACATCCTTATGTGAGAGAACTCATTTTCTTTAACATAACAACAAACCTTATTTTAAATTGCAAATAGTGTCCAGATAAAGTGTCAGTTGTGGTTTTGTTTAAATGATAGGTCTTTTATGTCATTGAAAACAGTTACTGATATATCTTTGGAGTTTGGGTAGGAAACACCTATGGACAGGTTAGCTTTAACTGAGATGAAATCTGGTGCTTTAAACTCTGGCAACGTGGGTTGTCATGTTGTTTGTATTAATTATTATTTTTGTCATTATGCATTGTTGTCCGGGTTTTGGTCCCAAGAAGATTAAACAAGCATCTGCAATGCCACCAAAAAGCAAACAAACAAAACCCCCAATTAGGTAAGGTAACACAGGTCTAGGTGTAAACATGCAGAAACATCTTTAAGAGAAACCCAGTTACAGGAGAGGCTTCTCTTAACAGATAGAAAGCCATCTTTCAGCTCTTTTTTTTTCTTCCCACTTTATGACTATAAAAGGCAGTGCCCTAAGCACGCACTTTAACTGAGCGATTTCCTGTATAGTGCAACCAGGCTTAACAAAAACAGCAATCACACAGTCACACACCTCAGTCCTCCCACTTTTGAATCTAGAAAATTTGTTTCAATTTCTTTAGTTGTTTTTTTTTTCCTGGTTTTTGTCTCCATTTTTCCACACAACATGTTTATGCTGCTATCTTGATTTTTTTTTTTTTTTTTTTGTGCTACGCGGGCCTCTCACTGTTGTGGCCTCTCCCGTTGCGGAGCACAGGCTCTGGACGCGCAGGCCCAGCGGCCATGGCTCACGGGCCCAGCCGCTCCGTGGCATGTGGGATCTTCCCGGACCGGGGCACGAACCCGTGTCCCCTGCATCGGCAGGCGGACTCTCAACCACTGCGCCACCAGGGAATCCCTGCTATCTTGATTTTTTAACTTTCATCTTTCTGGTCTTCCTACTCTGGAAGATGATGACAACTCATACACAAATACACACCATACACAAATTGCACGTGCATGTGCACATAGACACACACTTCTCCAATCCTTCCAGCAGGATTGTATCGCCATTTTGGTCCAGTTAATATTCAGTGTTTATATTATCATGACTCTACACATGACATTACAATTGATCTAGATAGGGTACTAAAATAACATTTCTCTTCTATACACATTTTGTTTTTCCTGGAATTAATTCCTTGCTTTGTCATAAGCTTCATTTTTCTATGTATCTATTATGAATTCATCTTCAAACTCTTGCAGAACTATACAATTCTTTCAGTACATCCAAACACAGCAAAGAATCCACCAATTCTGGTTCTTTTTTTTTTTTTTTCTTGGAGATATTCTGGAGTCTTCCATCTTCCTGCTCTAACCTGGACTGGGTGATCTCTAGACGAGTTCCGTCCTGTTAACTCTGACCTCACTTTATCATCACTTGGAGAAATCCCTTTACCTTCCCTGTGTTGGATTACCTGTTACCTGGATTCGGAATCTTCTCCTTTCTTGTTTCCTTCCTGGTTTGGATGGTGTACATCCTTCAGAGGCTTCCTAAAAAGGGCGCATGGAAGGCAAATCGTTTTTTGAGATTTCTGCATCTCCAAAATAGACTTTATTTTACTCATACATTTGATTTATAGTTTGGTGGTTATGTTTGTCTGGAATAAAACTCATCTTTTCTCATCATTTTGAACGTGTTGCTCTGTTTTCTTCTGACCAGTGGTTCTGCCGTTCAGGACCCAGAAGCCATTCTGAGCCCTAACCCTTTTTCTATAATCTGTTTTCACTCTCAAGTGATTTTAAAATCTTGTGTGAATGTTCCTTCGTGTGGGTCTTTCCCTTCCTCATCCTTCTCTTTTCTTTTTGCTAGAAATTTGACAGGTGTTTTCAAGTCAAAAACTCGTGTTCTTCAGTTCCCAGAAATATTCTTTTATTTCTTTGGTAATGGCCTCTCTATTTCTTTTTGAGACTTCAGAGTTTGAATGTTGAACCTCCTGGATACATTCCCTAATTTCATGACCATTTTTCATTTGTTTTACTTTCTGAAATATTCCCTTGACTTTCTCTTATGTCTTATCTATTGAGGTATTTCTATCTCACTTATCTTTTTTAATATCCAGGAGCTCTTCCTTGTTCTCTGAATGCTCCTGTGTTTATAGCCTCCTGTTCTTGTTGCGTGGACAGAATGTCTTCTCTCTGAGGTTATTAATATTCTTGAAGTCATCTTCTGCTTCTGTCTTGTTTCTGTGTCCGCTGAGTTCTTCTCCTCTGTTTGGTGTGACATTAAGAATGTGGTCCTGGTGCTGTTTGGAAGCTTGCGACTTGTGGGTCAGGTTCCCTGACTGTGGCTTTACTTTAAAATGAGCAAGTAGACATGATTATCTAATTGGGAGACATCCATCAATGAGTATCAGTACGGTGTCACCCTTTGGCCAGTTTCTCCCAAGAAGACTCTTCCAGTTTCCTGCCTGGGAGATGAAAGTTAGGCAGCTGGAGTCTGGGTGCTAAGCAGGGAAGGGGGACCAGGACCAGGGGATCCCCATTCAGCATACAGGCTTTCACTTTATAGAAACCTGCTCAGTCCTTGCTGGGTCTGGTGTCCTTGAGTTCATCCTCTACAGTGACCCTCTGATCTTCTGTGCAGAGGGTCTGTAGTTGGAGGAAGACACAGAGATTTTCACCCAATTCTGTTTTCACCCCCACCTCTGGAGTCTCTGGCGCCTCCCCTCCTAGAGCCTTCCTGATGTTGGGTGGAGTGGCTGCTTTGTTTCTCTTCATATCAGCTGCATCCCCATGCCCTGAGGGCTTTCCTTTCAGTTTTTTTTTTTTTTTTTTTTTTTTCCTGCCTGGCAAGATCATCATCTGCTTTTCAGCTTTCCAAATATTGAATACATTTCTTTCCTGTTTTCTCCATTTGATACTCACCTCCATTTGATACTCAGTTGGATATTTGGAGGAAGTGGAGATAAATGAATGTGTTCTCGTTTCCTTGCTTAACCAAACTCCAGGCCACACAGCAGTTCTTTTTTGCTGCTCTGTCCTGTTAGTGAATCTTAGGGAACAGCGGGACAGGCAGACTTGGAAGGGTGCTGCATCAGGTGACCTGTCACCACATTCTGGTTTTTGAAAGGGGAGAGGGGGGAGTAAGAGAGGAGCAAAGAAAAAGAAGAAAAGGAAAGTGGAGTAGGATAAAGAAATGAGAGGGAAATTAAAAGATGAGAGGAGAAGGGAGGCTTATGGAATAGTGAAATGAAAGCTATTAATGGACAAATCTGCATGGATGTCTCCATCATGACTATGCTGAACCCCCTGTCTCATTTCCTTTTCAATCAACTGAGAAGGAATGAGAGTGCTTCGACAAACTGGTCTCTAGACCCAAAGCACCTGGCTGAGACCCTAATACCCTCATAAAAATTAGTTTTTAAGCTACCCAGGCTTCATAATTTTGAATTGAATAAATTTTCTTATGTCTCTTCTAGTTCTTCTCCTTTAGGCTTTTAGACAAGTGATTTATTGTATTTTACATGATATTCTTTCTATTTCCATATTAGAACTTACTTACACAATTCACAGTACTCATGGGAGGCAGTATATGTGGTATATTCATAGAAACACAAAATGCTGAAATTCAAAGGAATCTTGAGGTCGTCCCATCAAGCACCCTTCTTTGTACAAATGACGAAACTGATAGCCAGAGAGGATCCTACAGAGGGGACATGGGCATAATCCAATGTAGGAATGAGAAAATTATATCATGGCTTGAGTGGACTTGTTGTTAGAATGGTAGAGCCAGTACGTCTGTCATACTATTCATATTTCAGGAATTTTTTCCCACAAGCCGAACTGCGTTTTATTTTATAGATATTCACTTGCTATAGTATATTGTTAAGATATAATGCATTTGTAAAGAGAATGAGTTTTATCTGGGAGTCACGGGAAGAACGGATATTGTAGAAATTATACCATAGAAATCTATGAGGTAACAAACGGTTATCCTTTTGTCATTTGCAGTTCTGATCTGCAGTTTTCATTTTTGTGCTTGAATGATGTTAGGATTATTGAAAGCTTAATGTTCTTTCCTAAGAACACTCTTAGATAAATGATATAATTTAATGCAAAATGTTATAACATACCTGCTCTGTTCCTATAACACCGCGGGTATAGACGTTTCTTGGTTTCAGTGAAAGAATGTTTGATAGTGAATCTCTAGATGATTCAGATTTTGCCTTGGCCTGTGCATTCACAGTTTGCAATAATAGGGATAAACTTTTAAAAAACTGTTCTTGCAAGTTCTGACGTGTTTTAACATTGAAATAAACAAAGCCGTGTATAAACTGTTTGATTAGTTGTGATTAAAATGCATTGAACCCAACTAAAATCCTTGGTTCTTAGAACTGATGCTTTGTTCTAACCCTTTCAACTGGCCATTTTAATGGTTATTTAATTTTTTTTCTCTGTATTCCTTCCACTTCAAGATGTGTGGTCTGTTTCTTATTGTGGAAAAGTAAAATTAAATCCCCCTTGTACATAAACGCAAGGTATTTATTACATCGTATTTAAATTATTAAGGACAATCACATTTTCACTGGAAATACTGGATATATCTGATGACTGGTAGTTTCCATTAGAAATAGACTTTGCTGGTTTCTGGATGGCTAAATCAATCATAAGCTTACTTCTGCAATGTTTTCTGACTTTGTTGATCCTGGTGTGTCTGAATGTACCATACAGCTACTTTTTACGCTTCTTTGACCATGTATTCCTACGGTCACTGGCAGGAGCTGGTGAATCTTATTCATAGTTAACTAGATTCTGTTTTCTTGGTCCCATACCCCTAGGCTACCCTGCATTGTAGCATTTCTCACATGAAATTGTAATACTGTTTACATATTGTGTTATTTATTGTGAGTGCCTCAAGACCAGGGACTGTGGCTTCTTACTCATTTTTGTATCTCCAGACTTCAACAGAGCACTCAGCATATAGTAAGCACACAGTGAATGCTCCAGGAGTGTTGGTGGGCATGCCTGGGTTCATGTAGAGAAGAAGCCTGCAGGACACTCTTTTGAGAGGATGTTAATGAATGAGACTTTTGTCCAACCTGAACCAGAACAAAATCCATTTTCCTAAGTTATTCGGTCTTGATGGTATAAAACTTTGGAGTTCGCATTTTGGTCATACTACCTTACCTGTTGATGCTGTTTAATTATTTATATTGAGGAGTTTTAATGATCAAGGGGACAATTATGAGAGATAGTAGCAAAGTACAATGAATATACTTGGCTACTAGGATAAGGGTCACAGGTCTGCACTTGACTCCTTCCTAGCTGTGTGACCTCGGGGACAGTTTCCTCAAGTTTATGATGTTTACCTTACATATTCAGTAGCACTGAGATATTATGAGGGTGAAATGAGATATTAAAGCATGGTGAACTAGTATTCAATACACTATATTATTATTATTATTTTCTATTTGTTCTAAATGGGTTTTTAGTTAAGGAAAAGGTAATAGAGTTAATTTCTTTTGTGTATGGGGAGTCTTGCATCTCAAGTTACTAACTGCCTTCTATTTTGAGTAAAATCTAGTCTAAAATTTATTTTAACAAGAGTCCTTAAACTCCTACCGTGCAATAGCAAAAGCTCAAGTGACTCAATTTAAAAATGGTCAAAAACACTATATTGTAAATAAACTATACTTTAATAAAATTTAAAAATAAATAAATAAAAATGGTCAAAGGACTTAGGTATTTCTCCCAAGAAAGCATACAAGTGGCCACTATGTACATGAAAAGTTACTCAGTATCACTAATCATCAGGGAAATTCAAATCAAAACTACAATGAGATATCACCTTGCACATGTTAAGATGACGATTATCAAACAAACAACAAAATATAACAACTGTTGTCAAGGATGTGGAGAAAATGGAGCCCTTGTACACTGTTAGTGGGAATGTAAAGTGGTACAACCACTGTGGCAAATAGTAGAGCTTCCTCAAAAAAATTAAAAAGAGGACTGCCATATAATCCAGCGATCTCATGACTGGGTACTTAACCAAAAGAATTGAAACAGGATCTGGAAGAGTTATCGGCATTCCTGTGTTCTTTGAAGCATTATTCACAATAGACAAGATATGGAAGCAACCCAAATGTCTATTGACAGATGAATGGATAAAGAAAATGTGGAATACACATAAAATGGAATATTATTCAGCCTTAACAAAGAAGGAAATCCTACTATTTGAGACAACATGGACAGACCTGGAGGATGTTATGCTAAGTAAAATATGCCAGTCTCAGAAGAACAGATGCCGTATGGTTCTACTTATGTGAGGAGTCTGAAGTAGTCAAACCATAGAAGCAGAGAGAATGGTGGTTACCAGGGGCTGGGAGGAGGGGGAAATGGGAAGTTGTTATTCAGTGGGGGTAAAGTTCCAGTTATGCAAGAGGAATAAGGTCTAGAGAGCTGCTGTACAAAGTAGTGCCTATAGTTAACAGCATGGTATTCACTTAAAATTTTGTTAAGAGGATAGATCTCATGTTAAGTGTTCTTACCACACACACACACACACACACAAAGGGGACCTGAGACACAAGGAAACTTGGAAATGATGGATATGTTTGTTACCTTGATTGTGATGATAGTATCATAGGTGTATGCATATGTCCAGACTCATCAAATTGTATGCATTAAACATATGTAGGGTTTTTTTGATATATCAATTACACTTCAGTAAAACTGTTAAAAATTTTTTTAAAAAGAGTTCTTTAACTAACTGTACAATGGCTTGCTATCAAAAACATGTCATTGTACTCTCCTCTCATTTTAGTTCTTTTTGAATCCAAAGAGTTAAATATATAATTATATTTTTAACTTTTATATGCCTCAAACACATAGATCAAATCTTGCCATGGAAAATTATTGTGAACTGCCTACAGAAATACTACAAGTACTTGCATTTGCTTGAAAGATGGAGTTTTTAAATGCTTTTGGTGCTTTATTTTTGTTCTCTGAAGTCCACTTCTTAGCTTAGTCACTGTTGTACGTTGGTTGTGGTGCAAGCCTTGCTCTGAAGAGTTATACAGCTAAAGCAATAATGATGTTTCACCTATTAGTTCCTTCTTCTTTAAATCAAGAATGTCAGCCCCCTTTGAGTATCTGTTAAAATGCTGCACTGAAAGCCAGTATATAGCAGAATTCAGGTAATGCTGGTAAGTAGACGAAGATATTACTTGTGTAGAAGAATGTTCATAGTTTGCAGGCTCTGATAGCTGCTGCTGAGATACTATTGAGAGTGTCCTATTTGCAGAAGGTGTTTGGAAATGACTTTATGTTACATACATATATAACGTAGATGCAGAGATGCTTAGCCTTACCTGAGTGATGGTATTTTTAATACATGGATATGCTTAGTATCTCTTTATTAGATCATTCTACTACATCATGAAATAAGAATTTCTTGTTTATTCACTTATTTATCACACATCCAATGAATGCCCACTGGTATCAGGCTTCACAAGACCCTAGGGATTTACTGAGATGTGAGCTCTGTGAAGTCAGAGACCTTCTCTGTATTATTCACTCTTGTATACTCTGTGTCTAAAAAGTATCTGACCTGTAACAGTGCTCAATAAATATTTGTTGAATGATTGAAGAAGGGCGGATGCCACGATTGTCTACTCTCCCCCTCACTAATTTAATTGGCATGATTCCGTAATGAATTCCTCATCTGTAACTGAATGACTAATTTCTCATCTGTAACTGTAATGAGCTTAATCCTAAATCCAGTACTGTGTTCTTCCTAATCCAGAAGGGTGAGAAATTTAACCAGTGCTCACTTTGATTCTAGTGGTCATTGGCATGATGGTTTTTCCAAGCAATGGGCTAGAAAATATGAAATTTCTCTTTTCTTAGAGAGTTTATTCATATTGAGCATTTGAGCATTTACAGGGAGTTAGTTTTATCTTTCAAAACCTTCCTGTCATACTTTTGGCCCCAGTATCTGGGAATCCACTTTGAAATAGCAAACAAAACAAAACAAAACAAAAAACCAGACAAAACAAAATAAAAATCCCAAAACATTCCAAAAATAGTACTCAGAAAATAATTCATGTAAATACAAATGCACACAACACAGTAGTAAAATTTATTTAAACCTCATCAAGTTCTCCTTCTCCAGATGTTCCTAACTCCACGTTTGCTGTTTTGACCCTAAAGAGAATGGATTTTTTGCCCAGCTCCAGAGATACTTCTGGTGTGGATGGTCTGCCTCTAGTCTCTCCTCTCTCTCCTCTTGTTCTTTTCCCTCTTCTATTTCTTCCCCCAAGTCATGTCATTTCCCTTCTCACCCTCTCCCCACCCCCTTCTTCTTCTTCTTCTTCTTCTTCTTCTTCTTCCTCATCCTTTCTTTTCCTGAATTTTTCCCATCTACTGTACCCATGTCTCCTTAGACATTTCCAGTTTTCAAGAGGGGAAGAGGCAACACATTAGACGTTTAGTTCAAGTGGTGATGGGCACAAGTTTCCCTTCTAACGTAGAACCTTTTGTACTTAGCATCCCCATTGACTAGTAAGAGTTGTTATCCTGTGTACATTTGGGGAATGAAATTTAAGGAGTCTAGAATTAATGTTATAGGTAAGTATTGCTTGGTGAAAGTGAGTTACTGTTTCTGTTTGGGGTTTGTCAATTTTTATTTTAAACAATTTACAATGAATGTGTTTTCTGAGGAAACAATCTGTTGAGTGATTATTTAATCTTTTCACAATAACCCATTTGGAAGATACTAGCATCCTCTCAATCTTTAGATTGAGGGACAGAGGCACAGAGAAGTCACACAACTTCCCCAGCATCACAGCTAGTCAGAGAAGGGCCGGGATTTGGAGCGAGAAAGTGTAGCCCCAGAGACAACGTTCATAACCGCCATACCGCTCTGTGCCTCTGAGTGGATCTGTGATGAAATGAGGGCATGTTAGAAAGCCTAGCATGTAGGAAACTGACCCTGTGAACCTGTTCCAGCCCAATCTGCCTTCCAAGCACGAGCATCTCTGAGTCACATGGAGACTGGCAGGAAAGGGGCTCTCTGAGCCAGTCCTCTCCCTACTGGATTGTCCCTATTGCCACTCTTAGGGGACAAAGAGGGGAGTAGCAAGGCGCTCATGCCCCTTCTGTACCAGGACTTTCATTCCCTCATTTCATTGCTGTTCAGTCTCTTTAAGGGTGAATTGGCATTTGATAGAGGAAAAAGCCTAACAGGTTTGGTGGTGGTGGTGGGGGGGGGGGAATGAGCACAGATTTAAGTGCAGTTTTGCTCTTTTAATGCATGTTGTTCAAGATAACACTTTTACTTCACTGCGATGTGTGAGGTAAATCTCTTTCACAAAGTGCACTTGAAGCTGACAAAGAGACAAACTTTCATCACACCGTATACTTTGCTGCTAAGTCCCAGATGTACACCACATAAGGAGGTGAAAGTACTGTTACAAAAGCCGTGATTACACTTGTTCAAACCTTAGAACAAATTTTACTGAACTATCACTAAAGGACCAATTACATTAGGGCCAAATTGTCATTTTACTTATGTCTCCAGAAAGGTGGAAAGAAATGACGTCAAGAGTAATTAGGTTGCTTCCCTGTCCTGGCTATTGTAAATAGTGCTGCAATGAGCATTGTGGTACATGACTCTTTTTGAATTATGGTTTTCTCAGGGTCTATGCCCAGTAGTGGGATTGCTGGGCCGTCTGGTAGTTCTATTTTTAGTCTCTTAAGGAACCTCCATACTGTTCTCCATAGCGGCTGTATCAATTTACATTCTCACCAACAGTGCAAGAAGGTTCCCTTTTCTCCACACCCTCTCCAGCATTTGTTGTAAAGCAATTATGCTGCAATAAAGATGTTTAAAAAAAAAAAAAAAGCAAAGAGTAGGGCATAGAGTTGTGATATTGTGACGTATAATAAGAAATAGTATTTGGTCTTTATCCAGTTTTTGGCACAGAGATCCTAAAATCCTCGGAATTTCCTAAGTGATGAGAGTGAAAAAGGTGTCTTTTGTTATGTTAATGGATGACTTTAGGAAAGCCTGTAGGTAACCTAAGGTTGGGGCTGGTTGTCAGGAAGACCAGCCACAGGATTAGAGGGTTAGAACTTTCAGTCTCACCCCCCAACCTGCAGGGAGGGGAGAGGGGCTGGAAATTGAGTTCAACCACCAATGGCCATTTCAATCATGCCTATGTAATGAAGCCTCCATCAAAACTGGAAAGGGTGGGGTTTGGAGAGCTTCAGGTTGGTGAACACTTGGAGATTCAGAGAGAGCATGGAAGCTCTGTGCCCTTTCCCCATGCCTTGCCCTGTACATCTCTTATTTGGCTGTTCCTGAGTTATATTCTTTTATAATAAACCAGTGATCTAGTAAGTAGAATGTTTCTCTGAGTTCTGTTAGCCTCTCTAGCAAATTAATTGAACCCAAGGAGGAGATTTTGGGAACCTGTGATCTGTAACCAGTTGGTCAGAAGCACAGGTAACAAGCAGAGCTTGTGACTGACATCTGAAGTGGGGCGGGGGCTGGGCAGACAGTCTTGTAGGACTTGAACCCTTAACCTGTGGAATCTGACAATATCCAGGTAGATAGTATCAGAAATGAGTTGAATTGTAGGGCACCCAGTTTTTGTCAGAGGATTGCCTGGTGATGGTGGGGAAATGCCTCACTCCCTACGAATTGGAATTGGGATCCCGGCACTTTGAAGAGTTAACGTGTTTCTATTGTCTTTAAGAGAGAAACAAAAAAACTGGTTATTTGGTTTTGCTCATTGCTATTATTTGCAAGTGCATTCATAAGAAATAATTTAATAATAGTTGACTGACTATATTACATTCTTATTAGGGTCAATTATAAACAATCTCTTACGGTTAACCAACAATTTTGACCAGTCACTTTTTTACCAATAACTTAACCATTGATAAAATGGTAACTTTGTTGATTTGTTTATGTATCAAAACCATTCTGTCCTGCAGATCTAACAATTATATAACCAGAGACTCGATTTGATTTACTTAGAACTTGACAGAAATTGTGAACCAAATTGAGACACTGGTCAATTGGGTAAGTGATGGAAAAGATGAAGGAAATAGGCTAGTCTTGGAGTCAGATCTGACTTTGAACCTGGGTTCCAACCTCTTGCCAGCTGTTGACACCCCTTGTTTCTCAGTTTCCTCATCAGAAATGTGGTGATAATGCCAATTTTAGAGAGCTTTCGCTACGACTAGGGAGGTAAGAGTGAATGAGACTGGGAAGGAGTGATCACGTGTGTGGTAGAGTGAATGTAAAATGTTTCATTCAACAAATGACCTTTTAATTATCACTAAATAATCAAAAGGAAAACATTGACACAAATGAGGAAGTCAGAAGATTCTAGAGAACAGCCAATTATAAATTCCTCCGTACAACATTCCTAAGCGCTAAGCTTTCAAAATTATTTCTTGCAGAACTGGGGACAGCTGTAGAATAAGAAAGTTAGTGTTCCTTGAATTGCACACAATCAGTACTCTTCCAGAGTGAGGTATGAAGAAATAGATGCAGTAGACATGTGCTTTGATGGAGAGCAGCTCCTCTTCCTTCTCCCACCCCAGGAGTCTAAATCAAGCCAGAGTCTCTTTAAAAATTGAAACAACATATAATGAGTATTGAAGGAAGCACGTCTTTGATAAAGCCTGAATGTTTGACTAAATTTCATTGGTACTTTACCTCAACTCTAACAGTATATAAAGACCTCTCCTTCTTATGAAATCATTGGACTATTTGGTGGGGGGCGGGGGGGACTTGTCATTTATTACTGCAGTTGATCTTCTGCTATTATTTTTTAGCAGTCCATCATTTTACATTCTTATCTGGCTTTTCTTATGTGTACATCTTGTCATTCAATTATAAGACTTTTTTGGACAGAATGGGAGACAATGTCCATAGCTCCGGAAATGCAGTAGACGATATGTGCTTTTATGAGTGCTTATGAGTGTGGCTTCTTGACTGATGTGAAGACAGAAATTGTGAATGAGTTTCAAGGTTAAGAAAAAAATCCTAATCTTCTAACTCCAATTACTTGAGAGTAACACACTCCACAATTTAATAAAATATCCATAAGTCACCAAACAGCACAATGCCGTGTGGTGCAGGATCTTCATAAGGATTTGCTCAGCTGAAATAAATTAATTGTGCAGTCCCTCTTTCCAGGAAAATACCGATTGACCAGGCTGACAAATAAAAGGTGTGGTAAAGGAATAAAAACATATGAATAGACTATGTAAAATTCCAACCCAACTCAGCTTTTTACAAACAAAAATGTTCACTAGATCTGTAGTAAATGAATACATCAATGAATTCAGACTAAACCATATGTCTGGATTGCATTGCCTGTTTGCCTCATCTGAAATAGTCATAATAAAAATTTTCTGGCCTTCATTTCTTCTGGCTATGGAGTCAGGATTAATCTCAGAATGATATTTTGGATATGACATGTCTTTAATAGGATCCTTAAGTAATCAGAGGAATTTTCTTAAAAGAGCAGTCGTATTTTGAAACAGCTATTGTTCCCCAGAGAGTGTTACAGTTTGGGTCTTGCATTTCTGTGGTTACCTAATGCTTCCACTCACCACAGTTTTTTTTTTTGTTTGTTTGATTTTTAAACACATTATGCATAGTTTTCAACTTAAGACTTTGTCCCCAAAGTTTTCTCCTCAAAATGTGTAATCACTTTTGTCCAGTCTCTTTCACTAGCTCCCTTCCCCAAGCTGGTGGGTTTTCTGAGAGCTCTGTCACTCACCTTTTCCTGTTGTTGATTTCAATATTCTCTTTGAGTGATCTCTTCGTTCCCAACACTTCAACTTCTTACTGTATCTGCATCAGGCAACATTGTGATTACAACTCCCTTCTCTCTCCTTAGCTCCAGACTCACTTTTTCTCAGTTTGATGTTCTGTGGGTACTTTGAAAACAACTTATCCTAAATCAAAATCATTCTTTCCTCCTCTCCAAACCTGTTCACCCTCCTGTGTTTCCTACTTGTTTAATAGTGTCATCACACAAACTGATCACCAAGGCCAAAACCTTAGAGTCATGCTTAACGGTTTCCCACTACCTCACTACTTAGATCCAATCAGTACAACCTAAATATATACAATTTTTATTTGTCATTCATGTCTCAATAAAGGTGGGAAAAATATTACAAAGCCCTACTGATTCTAACTCAAATTCTTACAGGTCCACCTGCCCCTCCTCAGTACCAGCAGCATTACCCTAGTCATCATTTCCCATTGCCTGTTCTGATAACCTCCTAACTGGGCTCATGGCCTCCTATTCTTTTCACTCCAGCTTGCCCTCTTACGTAATTCAATGGTCCTCATTCATTTTTCTCCCATGAAATGCGGCGGTCATAGACAAGACGTATTCCTATGGGCTACTAAATGTCAGGCACTTTAATTACACATAATCTTCTGCAGGCTCTGCATGCCATGCATGATTTGGCCCCCAAATTACCTCTCATTTCTGTCTCACACTTCTCTCCCCTTCACTCATTAACTCCACTGGCTCTTTCCTGCACTTTCCCATGTGATGCTCTCGCATTCTCTCTTCTTTCTGACCTTAACCAAGTGATACCAACTTTAGGGACACTTTTCCCAAACGTTCCTCAATCTAAATTAAATGTCCTTGCTCTTCCTCATAGGACTTGCCATAACTTATATACTTATTTTGCGGGTTTGTTTTGCATTAAGCCTGTTTTACCCATAACATCCCTAAACTCTGTGAAGGCAAGGGCCGTGTCTATTTTATTCACCATTGTAAATCCACATGCCCCACATGGTATCTGACAGATAGTGGGCACGCCATAAATAGTTACTGAAGGAATGAATCAATCATCACAACTATTCATGGCATATCAGTAGACTAACTAACTACAGGCTCTGTCTGTGGATTATGGGCAATTCCCACCCCTGAAGAGCATAGTGTAGGGTTAGTGAGGGTATTTCTATTGCAGGGATAACTTTGGCAGTGCTCTAACTTATACAAAAAATAACCTTCAGTACTCTAGCACTGTTATTCATACAGTATTGTCACGTATGTTAAATCTGATCACAACACACTGGACACCCATTGTCTGGCTACCACATGGTTCTTCTTTGTTTGCCTACTTGAGGTTTCTTCCTAAAGCACACAGCTCATCTTGTAATTCTCCTGCTCATGAACTTTCAGTGGGTTCCCATCCTTTTCAAGATAAAATCCAAATTCTTGGGCGTGTATAACAAAGTCATTGTCAAGCTGGACCTGTCCATTCTTTCCAACCTCAGCCCCAGCCAGTCTCAACCATAGGTCACGATCAAGCAAGGTTCTTTCATACCTTGGCTTCTACCAGAAATGTCCCATTTTTGTCCCTATGTTTATGTATATTTGCCATTTAAAATCCAGCTCTCTCAAGCACTTGAGTTACTCCTTCCTCTGTGCTCCCAAAGTGTGGTATACTCTCTCCATTCTAAAATTTGTTACATGTTCCATGATAATTTATTGGAATGCCCCTCTCCCAGACTAGCTGGTAACTGCTGGATTAGACTACACATTCCTGGTGTCCAGCCCAATGCATAGCATATAATGGCATCCAGTAATGTTTGGGTGACTGAATGCATTGTCAACTGTTTAGAAGAAAACATGCCTTTGCCTACTGAAGCAATGCTATAAATAAATGATGATTTTCTTGTCAAGCGACTCAAAAAGCCTGGTTAAACCATAATGCAATTGAAACATCTTGCTAATATTGCTTTTTCTCCTAGTATCAGAATATGCTATAACTGTACCACTGAAACAAAGGAAACCTCCTTCTTCTCCTCCTAGCCCAGACCATCGGCAGGGGGCAGAGATCTTTTCTAAACTTTTCTTTTTGGCTTCATGTTGCTTTAAAAGGAGAGGCCAAAAGAAGAGTTCTTGTCTTTTTCCGTGTGAGTGGGACGGGATTTCTGCCATTTTGATTTTCATGGTGAAGATATATGTCAACTGAGGGTTTGTGTCTTTGAAACTTGGCTAGGGTCTCAGTCTTGAAGACCACTTGTCTCATAACATATTATGGTGCTGCATAAGAATCTTGCTGCAATACTAGTGAGCTCAAAAAAGGAAATTAACCTTAAAGGAAGTCTACTAATAAATAAAATAAGCAAAAGGACCTTCCTTCCTCACAGGTGGTCTCACCTATAAGACATACTCATACCTTTTATTAATCCAGACTCTTATCCTTGGACTTAGGTTAAATGAATTAAAAGAGCCTTCTTTCCACTCTTTCTCTCTTGTCCCACATTTTGTACACTTTGGTTTTTTTAAAGACATCCACAAAAATAATGTTTAAACTTGGAAAACACCTCTGATGTATGATTAAGTTATTGATGTCATTTATTTGATGCATATAATGCAAAAAAGTGATTGCTTTTAGTAGGTGAGAATGACAGATATTTTGAGAAACAGTATCCTTTACTGAGTCACGTGTTTTTATAAAGTAGCTAACCTCATTAAGTGTGTTAAGTAAATGTCTTTTCCTAATCACTTTCTCTGTTTCTTTCTTTTTTTTAAAATAGGTGGTGTTTGCATTGCTCAATCACAGAAAATCCCACGTGAACCAAGACCTGGAGAATTTGAAAAAATAATCAAGCGTCTGCTAGAAACACCTAATGCTCGGGCAGTGATTATGTTTGCTAATGAAGATGACATCAGGTGCTGATTGCTTTTCTTCCTCATGTAGGATCAGATTTGCAGCCCACATCCTTTTTCTGACATATTTCATGTTCAATGTAAAATCTTGTGAGATTTCATAGGAATTGCAACATTCTCATGCAATTACAGACTGCCTTCTGCTACATAGAGACAACAGCCTTCTAGTTTCTCAGTCCAATCTGTTTATCAAGTAAAGCCTGGGGACTGAAAGAAATGAGACAAATAACGATGATAAACAGAATGATGTGAATGAGGTTAAGGATAAGGCTAATTATCAGCTGCTGGAATTAAAGTCTCCAATATATTCCTTTTAGGAGATGATAAGACTCAGGCAGTTAGAATGATTGACTGGTTGTTTAATGGTGACCTACTGAGTGTTTATGACTTCATATAGCTGGTCTTGTAACATTCACAAGTGTAGAGTTTCTTGGTAAATGTGGTATGTTTTATTTCTTTTTATTCCAATAGGAGGATATTGGAAGCAGCGAAAAAATTAAACCAAAGTGGGCATTTTCTCTGGATTGGCTCAGATAGTTGGGGATCCAAAATAGCACCTGTTTATCAGCAGGAGGAGATTGCAGAAGGGGCTGTGACAATTTTGCCCAAAAGAGCGTCAATTGATGGTAAGGATGCACTGTAGAGAATTTACTTCATTCCAACTGAATCTAAACTCAAAAGCAAAATCAGGGTATCAGCATACGATGAGATGAATCCATTATTAATGACTCGATAGAATTTTTAGGGCTGATGGCAGAATGGTCAAGACAGTAACTATTTAACTCAACATATTGTATATATATATTTTTTTTATTAGAAAAGAGTACCCACTAGATATTTTTTTAGGGGGCACTGCTGTTGGCCTTGGATATCTCCGTGATGTTAGTAGTCGCCCTCTAAGTTTGCATATTTCCATGGGTGTATACAATGGTTATAGCATTGTTGGAAGGAGAGTGCTTGCTTTATAGCAAATGAAGACATGATGCTGGCCTGGCTCTATGGGTAAATAAATGCAACAGCAAAGATGTGGAGCATCTCTGAAAGGCAGTCTGTCTCCCAAATATCTTTTCCAATGATCTCGACAGTGATTGAAATTCCTACCTTTGCCATTATCCTTGGGAATAAGGCACTATTTCCAGGTGGTCTCCCTTCAGTGAGTTGGTTACCTGAGCAGAATGACACTAGCCCATTACCCATGACTCCAGAAGATTACATTAGTAGTGATTAGTTTATTGAATTAGCTGAAAATGGAACATGCGGGACAGATAAACCTTGAGGCAAGTAGAAGCACGGAAGCCTGGAACACTGACTCGTGCTAGGGGAGAGAGAGGAGAATGAGAAAAGTCTGAGTTGGTTTTGAATATTCAGCACGAGGTCACTGCTTGCTGCCGCTGGGAGACACAGAGGAGAGACAGAGGTGGTGCGGATGCCACCCAACAGGCTTACCTGCTGTGTACATCCCTAGAGTCAGGTGCCTGAATGGTGAATGGTGGGAGTGGAGATATTGTCCACTGATCCCCATTGACTCTTGCCACAAGGGAAGCCTTAATGCTGGGTTATTGGCTGCCCTCCCCCATCTGTTATACATATTTTTTCATGCAATGATCACAACATCATATAATATCTATTCAAAAGCTCTGATGGTATTTGGTTTTGATTTTGGACGAATATTAAAATCATACCTTTCTTCTTTAAAATAGGGTTCGATCGATACTTTAGAAGCCGAACGCTTGCCAATAATCGAAGAAATGTATGGTTTGCGGAATTCTGGGAGGAGAATTTTGGATGCAAGTTAGGATCACATGGAAAAAGGAACAGTCACGTAAAGAAATGCACAGGTAGCCACTTCAATGTTTTCCTTGGTGCATTCGTTTTATCATTATCTGAGAAATGAAGTTTTTCTATGTGGATAATGATGACGGTATCTTCTACTTCCTCACGTCTCTTGTTATAGTTTCTCAGCGGGGCTGAGCTTACATTGATCGTTCAACAGACTTAGGTGTGCTCACTGGTTCTTACAGTCAACGGACAAGTATGTACTGAACATGTGGCATGTGTCCAACATTGGTATATTTTAATTCTATTTAAAAAAACATTTATTGAGTGCCTACTTTAGGCAAAGTACTTTATTAGGTTTGGTGGGATACTTACAAATAAGCAAGACATGATTTTGCTCACCAGGAGCTCAAAATGTAGTGAGGATGACAGATCATAACAAATTGCTCTAAGATAGTGTTTTTCAACTATTTCAGTCCATGTTCCCCATATCTTGCAGAGCTCTATCAGCTATGATTTTTTTTGATGCTCTACTTTCTATATCTTGTGCTGAAAAATAATAGTGATATTAAATGTGCATTTTTTGAGGGTTAGAATGAAACTTTTTATTTGCAGAAACATGATTATGTACGTAGAAACATCTATGGAGTTTTAAAAATGACTTAGAACTAAGTAGTACATTTAGTGAGATCAATTCAAGATACAAGGTCAATATAAACATCCTTTAAATCCATTTATATATATATATATATATATTAGAAACTAACACATAGAAAATGAAATATGTACAGCATGATTAAAAAGAACATAAAAAGTTAGGGGTAATTTTAACAAAGATGCATAAGTCTTCTACACTAAAATCTTCTACACTGAATGAGCATCTTATAACCAGACACCCCTCCCTTGCTTACCCCCTGGCCCGGACATTTTGATATGACCTCCTTGCCCGTGATTCACTTCCTTTGGAAATAGCTGTTCAAATAAGAGATGTAATCTGATAAGTGCTAGAGCAGCCATATAAATGGAGCAAGGATGGGGATGTGAAAATAGGGGCCCCCCTGTGGAGGATGCGACTTCCAGGAGCTGGGGTAAGTGAAGTGAGGCAAAGTTCCTGCTCACAGGGCTTACATCTGAGTGTGAAAAGACAGACACTAAATACATAAACGTATAAAGGAACAGAGACTTCCAGGTGCCTCGGAGAAATACAACAGAGTAAATGTGAAAAGAGTGACCAGGTGGTCTCGGGAGGGACGGTGGCAGTTACTGTAGATCGTTTGGTCAGGATGCTTTGGAGGTGACATTTGAGACCAGACCTGAGTGGCCGGCGTCGTCAGCCATGTGAAGATATGAGGGCAGCCCATTCTAGGATCCAGGGCAAGCCTCTTTGGTTCAAGGTACAGATACAAAAAGGTCAGGGAGGCCGGAGTGAGTGAGAGTGAAGATAGGGAGTGAGAGGGGAAGTGAGGAAAGAAGAGGATAAAGAGACAGGCCAGCTCATGCAGGACCTTGGAGTTCTTCCTAGAAGCTCCAGAGCTGAGGAGTTGGGGCTTTATCCTACCTGTAGGGTAGAATTACGTGAGGCTTTTCATTTAAGGCACTGCTCAGATACCTGTTTCAAAAAGATTCCTCTGGCAGAAGGGTAGGGAGGGTTGGAGATCAGGGGAGAGAAAGGAGAAAGGTCAATCAGGGCCCATCCAGTAGCCCCTGTAATGGGCAGTCACAGCTTAAATGAGGTGTGCTAGTTAGGGGTGGAACACAGAGTGCAGAGATTGTAGTAGGTAGTATTTACAGTACACAGTGAGTGATTAATGCAGGGGAGATGGTGGTAAGTGATGGAGGTTCTGAATGTTAAATCTTTGACAACTAGGTCTAGGAGAATTACTTAACAGAAAGGACAGCACGGATGGTAGATGTGGAGGGACGACCTTGAATTTGGTTCTAAGCTCGCCTCATGGAACTCCCCAGCAGGTGGCAGCATAAGGTTTGGCACCCCACATTGTGTGCTGCACTAAAAATACAGATTAGGGAGTGGCAGGTGGAGACCTGGAAGTTAAAGACGAGGACAGAGAGGCAGTTGCTGAAGGAAATCCTGCAGATGTGATGGATGACAACTTGAGCCTCTAGGGGATGAGCCAGAAGAGGAAATGAGCATTGCGGTTGGGGAAGGAGATGAACTGGGAGTCAGGAGAGAAGATGGGGTGCGTGCAGGGGGAGACTCAGGTTGAGAGGGCTGGAGATAGAGTGTGCATAGAAGTAGAGGAAAGAATGCTTTTCAAAGAAGTTTGACAGAGAAAGAAAGTAGACATGGTGGGAGAGCTTGAGAAAGAAGCAGGCTTTCAGAAGTTTCTTTAAGAGAGGGCACATTTAAGCATGTTTTTTGTTTTTTTTGTTTTTTTTTTGCGGTACGCGGGCCTCTCACTGTTGTGGCCTCTCCCGCTGCGGAGCACAGGCTCCGGACGCGCAGGCCCAGCGGCCATGGCTCACGGGCCCAGCCGCTCCGCGGCATGTGGGATCTTCCCAGCCCGGGGCACGAACCCATGTCCCCTTCATTGGCAGGTGGACTCTCAACCGCTGCACCACCAGGGAAACCCTAAGCATGTTTTCAGATAAACGTAGCAGTCAGAAGAACTATCAAGGGAAAGCGAAGTTAAATGTGGAGTAGGATCTTGACAGAAACTTTAGGGAGAGGCTTAAGAGGGAGGTGTTACCTTTCAATCATGTGATTTAATTGGGAAAAAGAGATACACATACACGTACATAAGCAGAGAGCAAAACAATCCTACGATTAAGTGTTAAATTTGGACATAGATATTGAGGAAGTTCAGAAAATGTATGACTGTAAGTTCAAGTAAAATTCAAAGCTTCGTGGAGGAGGCGAGTGTTTGATAACAAGAAAGATTTGAGAAAGCATCCGAAATGAGGGCAAGGATGGGTCAGCAGAGAGTGGCATGGAGGTGTGTGAAGAACAGGGCAGAGGTTCAGCTTATTGGAGAGGAGTTTGTGTGTCAATGAATAATGGGATCTAAAGAGCAGGCAGTTTATAGAAAGGTTTGAAAGGAGAAGTTATACGCAGAGTACCTGATGTGTTTCTCATTCAGGTATATGTTACAAGGTGCTTAGTTTTTGTGTGTGTTTTTTTTAATGTTTTGTTTTTAGTTTATTTAATTTATTTATTTTGGCTACATTAGGTCTTCGTTGCTGCGTGCGGGCTTTCTCTAGTTGTGGCGAGCGGGGGCTACTCTTCGTTGCGGTGTGCAGGCTTCTCATTGCGGTGGCTTCTCTTGTTGCGGAGCACGGGCTCTAGGAGTGTGGGCTTCAGTAGCTGTGGCACACAGGCTCAGTAGTTGTGGCTCGGGGGCTCTAGAGCGCAGACTCAGTAGTTGTGGCGCATGGGCTTAGTTGCTCCGCGGCATGTGGGATCTTCCCGCACCAGGGCTTGAACACATGTCCCCTGCATTGGCAGGCAGATTCTTAACCACTGCGCCACCAGGGAAGCCCCAAGGCGCATAGTTTTGAATTCTGAATGTTATTGTTTGATCATCCACATGTTTAGATCATATTAATGAAAAGTTACCAGTTAGTGAAATGAATGAATTCCATTCTTTATATATATTTGTATATATGATATATATGTACATATATACTATATATATGATAAAATTAGCAATTAATCACATAACTCTTTAACATACTGTTTTCAGAATCATCAGTTTCTCGAAACTCATATTTTCCAAAAAATTTTGATGTCTACAGATGTTCTTTCAGCATTTGTTGATGGTGTATAAGGAATACTTATTTCAGGCATACTGAACTGGGTTGCTGTATAATCCAGACTTGGTGGCATGTCTGCTGCATATTCCTTTGATTTATTTGGGTGTTGCTAAAATTGTAACAATCTGCCCAATTAGAACTATTTCTAGTGCAATGAAAATGGTGTTTACTCCAAGTGCTAGGGCAAATGCACCCTTATGGAATGGGGTCAGTAAACAGATTTTCATGCAGATTCCATTGTGAGTGATACTAAAATAACTTGTCCCTGGGTGGAAAATAAATAAAGAACGCAATATTCTAACTTATTTTTTTGGGAAACAGTAACACATGAATGTTTCCAGATGGCGAGAGAAGATACTTGTACCCCAAATTGCCATCAGCACCCAGTTTTTATCTCTATTTCTGGGAAGCAAAGAAGATGGTCAGCACGTTAATGGTCAAAGAGGAAATGTACATAAGAGGAAAAACCTACAGGATATTCATGAGTAGAGGTGTCCAGGGTTTGAACATTATATTTCCAATTTGCCCAATTCCACTTAATTCAGAAATGAATGTGTACAGTTGTGCGTGTTTCAAAATCTAGCCTTACAAGGTTTACGTCTTAACCATTCACAATGAGTCCAAAAGTTAGAGAACTCTGAAAGTGGGATATCCACAGGTCCTTTCTGCGGCATTTAGAGCATCCTTTGTGGGTTATGTTTTGAGTCAAATTTTACATTAGGCGATGGTAATCTGTAAACATAATTGCATCCGTTGGGGGCAATACTGGCAATGTATTTACGTGGATAAGAGAGTGCTTCCAGCAGGCTAGAACTTCTGTCTTATCAATTTTCGGGAGATAGAATGTCTTCAAGCAGTGAGGAGCATCCTCTTCCTAAAATTAACTTGGTACAGTTTTTCTGAGATGATCTCCCCCCTAGAATCTCAGGAAAGCTTTCAAAAAGATGTGATATTACTGTTAACTTTGATATGCTGGCCGAATTCCAAAGTGAAGTAATTCCTGCCATCCACTTAGCTATTTATATAGTTATTATTGCTTCTGCTGAGTTCTGAAAGCTACTACTACTTAATCCTACTTAAAATTCCCTTTGTCTTTCTCAAAAAGGAAGAAAGATTCTTTTATACTTGTTATCATTGTTGATGGGTGTTATTTCATAGACATTTATCTGACCTCTTCTCTTTTCCTCCCTCCCTGTCTTCTCCCAGACTTAATGCCTTTCTGCTCCTCTTGACCCAAACACCCACACCCTCCCTTGAGGACTGTGGGTCTAACTCTGCTCTCCTTGTTTTGGCGCATTTTTTTTTTTTTTTTTTTTTTTTGGTAAGCGGGCCTCTCACTGTCGTGGCCTCTCCTGCTGCGGAGCACAGGCTCCGGACACGCAGGCTCAGCGGCCATGGCTCAGGGGCCCAGCCGCTCCACGGCATGTGGGATCTTCCCGGACCGGGGCACGAACCCGCGTCCCCTGCATCGGCAGGCGGGCTCTCAACCACTGCGCCACCAGGGAAGCCGATGGTGCATTTTTTTCACCCACCTATTCTCCCACTCACACCTCTGCCTGAACTCGTCTTCTGCTGCTCCCCTTCAACATCTTGTTTTTTCTTTTTCCTGCTTTTCCTCTGATCAGTCCCTTACCTGACATTGTTTTGTCCAGCAAGACCCTCACTGACAGTAGAGAGTTTTTCTCTGGAGGTCTCAGTTGAATTTTGTAATGGCCATCATTCTGATTTCCTGTCTTTCCTAGTGAGGCCTGATAGTGAATATTGCAGGGAAACTTGAGCACGTGCAGAGCAACTGCTAATCAAAGGCAGTCTCTCTCTTGGGTCACACTGTGTCTTGGCCTTCATTTCTCCATCATGAATTGTAAATAGCTCTGCCCTTACCAAAACAACATTCTCTGACCAACCCTCAAAATCCGGTCGGTATAGCATCTTAAAACATTTTGCCTCATTCAGCAATTTGTTCATTCGTTCATTCATTCTTCATTCACTTATTTATTCATTTTGGATAGCCAGCCTCGTGCCAGAGATTGCTAGAGACACAGACAAAGAGCAGATCACCTTTGCCTTCAAGTTGCTCACACAGACATATACACCATCTTAATGAATTTGAAGTGCTTTCCTTGTCTCGTGGGTTTGAATTCTCAGCCAGGAGGTTGGGGCCCTGTTGCTTAGCTTGTGTACGGCTGACACTCAGACGCTAAATGGTGGTGAGCATATGCTACTTGAAATGGCCTGTTGCTTCTTATTTATGACGATAGAAATAGTGGTAATGGAAAAAAGCAGTGCACAGATATGTTTCTTCCCACAAACAAGAAATTCTGTCAGTGAACCAATTAGCAGCCTCAATAATTAGCTTCTAAAAGGCCTGTCAGTTTACTTTTGGTACCAGAGTAACTATGTCACTTTTCAGGTGTGACTCTCCCTCAACCTTTCCCTGTTTTGGGTGCCTGTGAAAGGTGGAAGCTCTCACCCGTTCACTCAGATTCATGGAGTCCATATGAGTGAACTGGGGGAGGGATCGCACCATTGGAAATGGTGATTCAGAATGAAAGGAAACTAAGATAACTTTCCCAGCATGAAAATGTGTTCTGTCCTACCCATTTGCTCCTTGCGTAGAGAAAAAGTCTGTGGGGGACAATATCTTTACATTTGCACCACAGAGTGGCCATTTAGCTCATATGCTCCTGTTCTTAACTTATTTAGGCCACTTCTGAGATTTCATACTGAATTTCAATACATGAATTTGAGATGGCAAATGGGCATTGATTTCAGACATACTGGATTTCAGAATTTTAGAGCTGGGACATAAAATCAGGATCATTCTTTCCTTTTGTAGATGAAGAAACTGGAACCCAGAGAAGTTTAGTGTATGGCTGAGAAATCACACAGTGTTAGAGCTGCAGCTTGAATCCTTGTCTGTGTTATTTGAGCTTATACTTGAATTTTATATCCTTGAGTTATTTTATTATTTACTTATTTTAGAGTTCTTAACCACATAGTTGAAAAGTGTTTTTTTTTCTCTTTATGATAGTATATGTATGACAGCAATGCATTACGAAATTTAAAACCACCAGCTATTAAGTGAAACAAAAATTGCACATTGGTTGTTATCTAATCCTATAGAAAAGAGCCTAATATTTTAATATCCTTCATGTTGATTTTCAGTGTGTATGTAGTATTTGTGAGTGGGTCTTGAACAGAATAAGGCTCTTCCTCCAGTTCCCTGGCCCCCCGCCATTTCTAAGGGTAGACCTAGGACTATATTAAAAAGAAATGGGGAAACTATCAACCATAAGCTTCTATAACTCTTAAGTCCAGTGGCATTGAATTGTAGGATTCACTTTGCTGAATTACAGTTAGTTTGCCCATTTATTCATTCCCTTATAGGAACCTCCCCCCCACCATGTATTTTAAAGCAGTGCAGGCAGCACTGTAATGTATAATAGCACTTCTAGAAGTTTAGTGAGCACATAAATCACCTGCGAACCTGGTTAAAATGCAGATTTTGATTTCATAGGTCTGGGGTGAGGCAGTCTACATTTCTGACCAGTCCCAGGTCATGCAAAGTCCATGGGCCCTGGGACACAACTGAGTAACAGGTGGGCATTAGAGTTAGTTTATAGAGATAACAAAAGTACCTGACATTTAATTAGCATAATAGATAAGCAGCTGTGCTAAAGATTACTGATAAACTCAAGATGTCTTAAAGAAGATCATCTAAATGACTTTAAATTTTCAAATACAAAAATTTACAATCACTAGCCTATGTTATGTATACTATCTTCAATAAGTCTTTAATTAGCAAAGTATAAAGATATTGCAGTTTGTGTGTGTGTGTGTATTTGTCTTCTCATTAGGAAATTTGAAAGTGGGAAGCTTAATTACTAAATTTAAAAAAACGTACACAGTTTCACCTGTATCTCTAAAATCTGCAAAGTAGATAGCAAAGCTTGCCGTATCAGGATCCAAAAATATTCTGAAAACTTAAAAAAACTGCACTGTCAGTCATAAACACACATAGAGTAAAGGAGTTGGAAATGTCCATAGAGATCATTTTGCTCAATTCTTTCATTTCTCAGTAAAGGAAATTATGGCCCATCTGGCCTAAGTGAGTTGTCTAAAGCCCCATAGCTACCTGAAGGTGATGGTAGGGCTGAAATCTGACTTGACACTTGATTCTTTTCTTAATCCTTTCCTGCTCTGAAAGCCTTTCCCAGCGAGGGGCTGAGTTGCATTGATCCGTTCCACTATTTTTCCCTGGCATAGCCACCTGAATGTTTTCATACATATACATACTTAGCCCATCTAGGGTTAAGTATTCCCTCTGTGTGAAGCTCCCTGACTTCTAAGGGGGTCACATTGATGCTCTTGGTCTGAGAAGCACTAATACTGCTGGAAGTGTGGAAGTGTAAGGAAGTGACCTTGAAGAGTGAACTTTAAGTGTACATAAACTCTTACATTTTTCAGACAGTAACTTAAAACAGAAGAACATCCATTCTGTAGAATCAAAATGAATTTACGAGTCTAGAAATCTATTCCTGTAAAATATACAATGGACTCTGGCATTAGCTTGATTGATTAGGGAGTCACACTTATCTCTGGAGAACATGATAAACATGATCTCTGGAATATTAGGCTGAAGGACTTAGAAATGGACAAGAGAATAAAAGCAAGTAAGTGACAGCTAAGCATTTTTAAGAACCAATTATTTGAAAATCCATAATAAAGCTTGAGCCAGTGAGGATGAGAGAGGGATTAGAAAAGTATAGAAACATTAGAAAAAATTATCTTTCCCTCAAGGCTTATTAAACTTCAATTGAAGGAACCACTTCATTAAAACAAAGCAAAACAAAGAAAGAAAGAAAATACAGATGGCCCAGTATTAAGAAAATTTGATGTTCTTCCTCTCCCTCAGAAAACATACAAGACAGATAAATGTAGGGCCCAACTATTTACATTACAAAAGGAATATTTATTTTCTAAGAAATTTTACCTTGGGATTCCTTTAAACCCATGAGATTTGAAGGAATTCTATGGCTACCACCATGACTTGATGAAATAAAAGAGATTTACACAAATTCTGATGAACACATACAAACAAAAAGAACTACATATTCAACTGAATAAGGAATTGGTTACATTAGGGCAAGGGAGATAACAGAGGAGGTGTGATCAGAGTTTACTAAGGCTAACTGAGAAAACCTTCTGGAGAGTCTTATTTTTTGGTTACTTGTAGCTTTTGTTAAAACTCTATAACATGCTAAACTTCTCTAGTCCTTCCCCTCAAGGAGCTTATTTTTTTTTTTTTTTGCGGTACGCGGGCCTCTCACTGTCATGGCCTCTCCCATTGCGGAGCACAGGCTCCGGACGCGCAGGCTCAGCGGCCATGGCTCACGGGCCCAGCCGCTCCACGGCACGTGGGATCTTCCCGGACCGGGGCACGAACCCGTGTCCCCTGCATCGGCAGGCAGACTCTCAACCACTGTGCTACCAGGGAAGCCCAAGGAGCTTATATTTTATGAAAAAGACAGTAATTAGAAAGATGAAGATACTAGTCTGTAAGCTTCTAGTAGGCAGGACCTGTATCCTCAGGACTTAGCGCAGGCTTAACATTCATTATATGTTTGTTAGTTAATTGGTAAAAAATGATGGCCAATAGCCCACTTGCTCTTCATTTGAATCGTGTAGCTATGATGATGGGGCCTAGTTTGGCATAACTTGGACAAGTATTTTAATTGTTGGAATGGCATTTTCAATGAAAGGAAAAGCTTAATACAAATGATCATATTAAAAGAGCCTTTACTATAATTTAAGAATAAAATGTACTCTTCTGGTAGTTTATTTGTCTTTAAATTTCTGACTGCACTGCTAATATGGAGATGAGAATATAATTCTATAAACACATATAGGCCTGTGTCTTTCAGTTAAATCTAACTGGAATATTTGGTTTCATGATTATAAAAGCCATGACTCTGTAGTGTTGTATTTTTTTAAAATTATATTTATGCTATGTGGGCAGAGCATACTATATATCCATACTACCTCTAATGTAACAGAATAATAAAAAGAAAATTTGGAAAATATGATAGAAAATGTCAGTTAAGAATGTGTTTAATAATTCCATTTAAGGAATAGTACTCAGCCATAAAAAATGAAATTGAGTTATTTGCTGTGAGGTGGATGGACCTAGAGACTGTCATGCAGAGTGAAGTGGATCAGAAGGAGAGAAACAAATGCCGTATGCTAACACACATATATGGAACCAAAAAAAAAAAAAAGGTTCTGAAGAACCTAGAGCAGGGCAGGAATAAAGACACAGATGTAGAGAGTGGACTTGGGGACTCGGGGAGGGGAAAGGGTGGGCTGGGACAAAGTGAGAGAGTGACATGGACATATATACACTACCCAATGTAAAATAGATAGTTGGTGGGAAGCAGCCACATGGCACAGGGAGATCAGCTCGGTGCTTTGTGACCACCTAGAGGGGTGGCATGGGAAGGGTGGGAGGGAGGGAGACACAAGAGGGAGGAGATATGGGGACATGTGTATATGTATAGCTGATTTACTTTGTTATACAGTAGAAACTAATGCACCATTGTGGGGCAATTGTACTCCAATAAAGATGTTAAAAAAATTTCCATTTAAGCATGTTTATTTGTTTATTTGTCTATCACTGGTTTTCTTTCCCCACAAGAACATAGGCTTCATGAAGCAGGGACCTTGTTTTGTTCTCTGTTGCATTCCAGTGCTTAGGAAGCCATTTGGCACAAATAGGCTTCCTCAAAGTACCTGTTGAATGAATGAATGAATTGAATCCAGCTTATTTATTACCTAATTTTCCTCAGGTACTATTAGATGTTGGGGGCATATTAGCGAACGAAACAGAAATGGTCTTTGCCCTCATGAGGCTTATAGTTTGAGAAGATGAATAATTAAGTTGCGTCCCTGCAATGAAATGTGTTATGGCTGGTGAGTGGGAGCGCGTATCAGGGAGACCTAATGTGGCGTAGGGGAGAAGAGTGGTGTCATTTAAGTTGAGACTAAAACATAAGCAGCATTTAGACAGGACAAAGAGGTGATCAGTAGGATTATTATTTCAAATAGATGGAAGCACAAAGGCCAGTAGGCAAGAGAGAGGATGGCGGTTTGAGGAAATTAACAAGTTCAGTAGGGCTGTGATAGAGAGTAGGGGGGTAGAATAGTAAAAGAGAAGGATAGAGACCTAGGAAAAGGATGGGCCATGTAAGATTTTATATGCCACACCAGGGAGTTAACATTTGTTTTGAAAGGCAATGAACAGGCACTAAAAGGTTTTAAACAGATCAGTGACATGATCGGATTTCCATTTTAGAAAGATTATTCTGACTGTAGCATAACACTGGCAAGGTGTAACGCTGGAGGAAGGAGACCAGTTGGATATTACAGTAATTCCCCCAGGGATGATAGGGACCCAGGTTATGATGGCTGTACTGCACTGGAGTGTGGAGAGAAGTAGATGGATATATTTTAAGAGATAGATTTAGGATTTGGCAATTAATTATTTACTGAGTGGAAAAATCATGGATGACAACTTGATTCTTGGATTGGGAAATTGTGTCATTGGTTGAGAGAGTGTTCCTGACATACGAATGATTGGGGAAGAGGGGGAAGGAGAGGATGATGAATTCTGTTTGGGATATGTTGAATTTAAGGAAGCTGAGAGATATTCAGCTGCAGGTGTCTGGGAAGCAGTTAGTTGGTTATGTGAGTCTGAAGCTGAGGAAAGAGGTTTGCCAGAAATTATGTGGACAGCAAATTGCAGAGGGCCTGAGCCAGAGCTTGATGGACTCAGCCTTAGGGAATGTGTTGAAGGAGAGGACCCTGGAATTCTAGTTTCTCTATGAATTGTTTTCAGTAACCATGAGTGGACCCTCTAGGGTCATATTGCTGATCTATAGCCCTAGACCCTACTTCCCTCCCTATTGTCTCTGCAACTACAACTGACTAGTCCAAGGCTGGGTGCTTGACCCAACCTGTACCACCAGAGTCTCTCCAAAGGGTATTTAGACCTGGAAGTGAAGGAGGAATACCATTTTCCCTTGGGTGGGAGGGTGTGTGGTGAGGCTGTGAGAGGTAAGGCTGGGGAGACTGTCAAGTTCTTTACTGTGAGGAGAAAGTTGGCCTGGGATAATGATATTGACATGTAGCCAGAACAGAGATGGCAAATGGAAAGAGTTCTGACTGTGATCAAAACCTGAACCATGCCCTTCCTGCAGGTATGTGAGATAGTTCAAGACCCTTCTAATTAAATTTTCCCATCCTTAGCTAGCAACCTAAAGACCAGACTAACATATGATAATAATACGTAGGAAGATTAGAAGAGGTAATACACATAAAGTTTATCGCTTGCTACATAGGGAGTACAGCAGGTACTATAACGTATCCAACAGCAATTTCCCTTTCTGCTAGGCTGGTGTCATGCAATAGAATTTTCTGAGATAAGGACGGTTTTCTGTATCTATGTTGTCCAGTGGAGTAGCCACATGTGGCTAACATGTGGCTGTTAGGCACTTGAATGCAACTAGTGCAACTGAGAAACTGAATTTTAAAATTAAAATTTAATTAGTTTACATTTACACGTGAATAGCTACATGTGGCTACTGGCTATTTTATTGGACAGCAGAGGTCTAGGCTGACAGACCTACAGAACAAGAATTTTATTTATTTATTTATTTATTTTTTGTGGTATGTGGGCCTCTCACTGTTGTGGCCTCTCCCGCTGCGGAGCACAGGCTCCGAACGCGCAGGCTCAGCGGCCACGGCTCACGGGCCCAGCCGCTCCGCGGCATGTGGGATCTTCCCGGACCAGGGCACGAACCCGTGTTCCCTGCATCGGCAGGCAGACTCTCAACCATTGCGCCACCAGGGAAGCCCAACACAGTTAATTCTGATTGGTCCGGTTCATTTATGGTGGTCCTGTCCTGTTTTGCCAGTGTTTAGTTAAAAGGGTAACTTGTAATATAGTTCTGGTCAATGAGATAGATGAGAAAGACTTCCAGGATCCTTTCGAGAGTGGGGAGTCTTTGTTCTTTTGGTTGTTGTTCAATTTGTAATTGGTGGCTGGACCTGCAGCAGGGAAATCATGCTGAGGGTAGCACAATAGAAGAGTAGAAGGAACCTCAGTCACTGCTGATGTCTTTGAACCTCTGAATTAACCAGCCCTGGAGTCCCCTTCCATTCTTGTGATATGAGATAATGATAAACCCTCTCGATCTGAAAGCGATTTTGCACTGGATTTTCTCCTATTTGCAACTGAAAGCATACTAACTAATACAATATATTATCAATGAGTGGGAATGATTTATTTAACATGACATGAACATGCCTCATTTTAAGAAGATATGACAAAAATTAAAATTCTAAGATAAATCAGGAGTTTAATGTTTCCAACACAGACAAATTGTTTATATTAAATGGATTTGCCACAGGTTTCTTAAATACTGACTTCCCAGTCAGTGAATATAAAATGTGATTTGATTTATGAAAATTAAAATGATATACAGCTTTTCAGCAATCTTTTACATGTTTCAGCAATCTTTTACATAGAGACATGTTTCTATATAAGTTGCAGAATTATGAAACACAAGTATTAGAGAATGCTCCTTAATTTGTCAAAATTAATTCGCCTCTGGGTTCTGTTAAGCAACATGCCCTAGAGCCTACCAAAATGTTATTTTACAGATGGTGGGGTGTGCTACTTACCACCCAGACAGACAGTAATTTAGCTAAGCATTTCTCTTTGCAGTGTAAGTGAAAACCTATTCAAAGTGCTTGTAAGTTTATCAACTAAATCATAAGACCTAAGAGGAACTAGGTGTTTATTATGCTTTCTGTGTCTAGTAAAATTATCAGCCTCATTGGTAGACATTCCAACACTGCATCTTAGCTGTGTGATCTTGGGCCAGTAACTTAACCTCTAAGAATTCTTGCTAAGTGTTAATTTTTCCTATCTCTAGATTTTGGTGGTGACAGTGGTGGCTGTTATTGGTATACAGACTTTTCACAAAGGCCATTCAATTGCTCTGTTTCTCCCTTATGTTACCAAAATGCTCTCTGGCTAAAACATTGAGCTTAAATGTAGAACCTATATTGTTTTTAGAAGTGGTGCTTATTTCTTTATGCACTTCCCCACTACATCCCAACACAGGGCTGAGTTAGGATGTGACTATTCATTGGGAAAGGAATTAGTATTCTGACCAACAGGTGATGTCATTTCACCCCTGTGTTACCTTCCATTAGCCCATTGGCCCACACAGAACCTATTAGCTGCAGGTTTATTTGCTTACATCACTGTGGTCAAATGCTTAGAACTGTAGTTTCATTTGGGAAAATGATTAATATCTTTCATTAAGGACATTACAGTGCTGGTTTAGGATGACCATTCTCGCCACTATTATTCAACATAGTTTTGGAAGTCCTAGCCATGGCAATCAGAGAAGAAATAGAAACAAAAGGAATCCAAATTGCAAAAGAAGAAGTAAAACTGTCACTGTTTGTAGACGACATGATACTATATGTAGAAAACCCTAAGGATGCTACCAGAAACCTACTAGAGCTCATCAATGAATTTGGTAAAGTTGTAGGAAACAAAATTAATACACAGAAATCTCTTGCATTCCTATACACTAACAACAAAAGATCAGAAAGAGAAATCAAGGAAACAGGGCTTCCCTGGTGGTGCAGTGGTTAAGAATCCTCCTGCCAATGCAGGGGACACAGGTTCGATCCCTGGTCTTGGAAGATCCCACATGCCACAGAGCAACTAAGCCCATGCACCACAACTACTGAGCCTGTGTTCTAGAGCCCGCCAGCCACAACTACTGAGCCCACGTGCCACAACTACTGAAGCTCATGTGCCTAGAGCCCATGCTGCACAACAAGAGAAGCCACTGCAATAAGCTCACGCACCACAATGAAGAGTAGCCCCTGCTCGCCGCAACTAGAGAAAGCCCGCGCACAGCAACGAAGACCCAACACAGCCAAAGATAAATAAATAAATAAATAAATAAATTTTAAAAAAGAATAAAATACCTAGGAATAAACCTGCCTAAGGAGACAAAAAAACCTATACTCAGAAAACTATAATATACTGATTATAGAAATAAAGGATGACACAAATAGATGGAGAGATATACCATGTTCTTGGATTGGAAGAATCAATATTGCAAAAATGAGTGTACCACCCAAAGCAATCTACAGATTCAATTCAATCCCTATCAAATTACCAATGACATTTTTTACAGAATTAGGACAAAAAATTTTACAATTTGTATGGAAACACAAAAGACCCCAAATAGCCAAAGCAATCTTGAGAAAGAAAATCAAAGCTGGAGGAATAAGCTGAGGCTCCCTGACTTCGGACTATACTACAAAGCTACAGTAATCAAAACAGTATGTACTGGCACAAAAACAGAAATATAGATCAATGGAACAGGATAGACAGTCCAGCGATAAACCCACGCACCTATGGTCAACTAATCTATGACAATAGAGACAAGGATATACAATGGAGAAAAGACAGTCTCTTCAATAAGTGGTGCTGGGAAAACACATAAAAGAATGAAATTAGAACACTCTTTAACACCACACACAAAAATAAACTCAAAATGGGTTAAGGATCTAAATGTAAGGCCAGATACTATAAAACTCTTAGAGGAAAACATAAACAGAATACTCTTTGACATAAGTCACAGCAAGATCTTTTTCAATCCACCTCCTAGAGTAATGAAAATAAAAACAAAAATAAATAAACGGGACCTAATTAAACTTAAAAGCTTTTGCACAGTAAAGGAAACCATGGTTCCCGAAACACTTCAGAAGTCTTTCTGTGGGCAGTCAGAATATGCTCTACGTCTGTCTCCCACCCAGATCTCTTCCAGAAAGAATATCGGCAATGCTAGCTAAGCTGTTACATGGCAGCAACGTTCAGTTCTTTGCCAAGAGAGATCCAAGATTCCAAATATGCTGATTCAGCAGAGCACAGAGATGAAAACTGATGAAAGTCTCAGGTATCCATCAGAATATGTGATCATTTAAATAAGATTCAAATCCCACTAGCCCACAGAGAATCAGAGGACATCAGATGAGGAAGGAAGCTTAGAGGTCAACACATCCAACATTTTGCTGAGCTTCACCTCTCAGCCTGATGTAAAATGAGGACAGGGAGGGCACAGACACATTTTGGTTTTACTGATTCAGTAGAACTCGTGAAGGCTTTATTTGGTGCAAAATGAGGCTTTCTCATTGACTCTAAATAGGCTTATTAGCAGCACACAGAAGGATTTCCACCGTGATCTTCTTTTTGTCCCCAGTCAGAGTGAAGGCATAGGTCTGACGCAGGCTGATAGCTTGGAAGAGAAAAGTACCAGCAGACCAGAGCCCAGAGAGTGGGCCGGCTGCCAGGTCTGGGTCCAGCACCCTGAGGAGTATCATTTGTCTGAGCTACTTTTATGAGACAGAAGCCTTCTTTTCTGTATTTGTACTTATAAAAGGGAGCTGTGGTGTAACTGATCAAAAGAAGCAGAAAAATAATTCATATTGGTTTAGGATGCCCACCTACCCCTCCCTTTTTCAGGAGTCTTCATTCATATCTCAGCACATGGCCAACGTTCTGGGAATTGTGGCTTAATGCATCCCAGAGGGGTTTCCTTAATAGATATGAAGGTTTAATTCAGTAGAACCCAGAAATCTGTTTAGCTTTTTCTCCCCTGCCCCATGACAGAAAATGTCCCTGTTACTGATTTCTTTGTGGGGTCATCTGCGTAATCCCTACGGCTGACACAAAGCCCGACCTCAGTGTGCTGTGCTGGCTGCACGACTCACATCTTCCCCGAGGGCTGCAGGTTTGATTAAACGTTTAAATGACCTTTGAGGACAGATTATTATGAGATTGGGCAAACAGTTTGTTCTTCCAATTCTGAATAACTTTGGTGTGTATTTGGGGTAAATGTAGAGAGAGTTGGGAAGAGTGTGAACAAGATACTTGGGTAGTCCTTGCAGATGAGGTGGTGATGATGTTGATAATTTTGATATAAATAGCGAGTAACATTTGTCAAAAGACGGACAAACTCAACACAGTTCCTCATTGCCAGCTGCCTCCTTTCCCTCTCAAAGACAGACACATGTTCAATCACTGGTGACTTTCTAACCATTCAAGCGCTCCAGTGCTTCCCAAGGACCACAGCCCTGTGGTCAGGGAACTTTCTGCTGATGGCTCTCTGGGAAGCTCAGTACTATCTTTAACATGGCAAGTATAATTTGAGAGTAGATTTCCTTCAAGTACATCTCTAAATACTGTATGCATTTGTAAACTACACACAACCTCATCGCTCAGTATGTCCCTCCGGAATCTTATAATCTGGCCATAGGTTTCACTTCCTAGAGCTTAGTTATCTATCTCCAGTTGATTCTTTCATCTAACGCTAGTTCTTGAAAAAGAAGTCTCTCCTCGTTTGATTTTCAGGTGTATCTCATGCTCATTTTAGGTTCCAGATTGAAAACTTCCTTTTTTTGAGACACCCAGATGGACCACATCTTAGTCCACTGGGCTTTTATCATCTGGATCCCTTGAATGAGTCTACTTGGTTTGGACACATTTCCAGAATAATGCTTCTCTGTCCTTACAGAATGCAGCCTTCCCCTCTTTTGGCTTCCCCTCTTTTGACTCTGCTTCTCTAGTACATTCATTCATTGCAACTTAGAATAAACACTAGATAAATATCTAAGATTGAATTCCACATTTTATATGTTTTATTATCTGGGAATCTGGCTGCATAGAAACTATAGTCACTTAGGGATGGGAGGTATTACTCAAGAAAGTCTCCACACATATATATTTTGGAAAATGAAATTTTGACTCTATAAGATGAATTAACTATGACTTTTCTTCAGAAAAAATGTATTTCAGTGACCTTTCATTTATATGACCATGCTATTAATCTGTTGGCATTAATGAATTCACGCAGCCTGCTCAGAAATTAATGGAGCCTGTTTATCCTATGGATTTTCTCATTCACTCCTTTTAGCTCTTCTTGTCTTCTTGGCAACACTGCTGACATCATAAAAGATGTTGCACATCCCACTGCTACAGCCTTTGCAAGTTTTTTTTATGATTATCACACATTTAGGGACTTGTGTAGTACTGGATCTCTGGTCAAATTATTTTGAAATTGTAATACAAAATGCACAGGAGAAAACTGAAAATGTGCAGAAGTAGGCATGCTTTTCTTGGAAAAAATTGAAGTCAAAATAAAAAGTAAGAAGTATAAAATGTGTCTGGAGTTTTGCTGCTCTATTTTCTTAATTTGTTGGTTTACGTACTTAACTGGTTGATCTCAAGTTGTGTTAATAGGTATGACAAGGGTCCATGTAAGTTCTGGCAATAATGTGGGGAAGCTCAGATTTGATTTTGCAAGTTACGTGAGTATGCGGAATGATCCTATCATCAAAGTCCCTGCTTTGTAAAACATGCTTTGGCATGTGTTCATGAGAGTGCCCTTGTTCTGGAACAAACCAATTGAGTAGAGCAGAACATCACTGTACCTGCACGGAATTACCTGGATAACTTTGTAGTTATAAAGAGTAAGATAAAAACTACGTCATTATAATCACTCCATGCTCTTTATATGACTGAAATAATACTGTGCCAAGTGCCACAAAGAATAAGAAAATGCAGCCCCTGCCCTTCAGGAGCTTTCATTTCCAAGGAGAAAAACAAGCTTGCTTTTGGATTCAGATAAGAACCTTTATTATGGTTACAAATTGGGTTTCCTTATTTTATTTCAGAAATGTTCCATTTGAAGGTGGAAGATAGCTCGAAATGCACCCCGCAGCTCCCTGAAGATTTAAAACCATTCTTGAATTAGTAAATGTATTCAAAAATTAAAAAATCAGATTTGTTGTATGAAATCATCTAAACCTAATTTCTCTATTAAGACTATTTTAAGTTTACTGAAAATAGCCTTAATAGGCTATTTTTTAAGTTTTAAGTTTCATATGCTTAAATGTCCCATGATTTCCTGCTACAGAAAACAATTTCCCTGCTGGTGTGAAAGACGTGGGCTCTTTTTCCAGCTTTTGATCATAGACCTCTAAGTACTGAGTAAGACAATTATGGCTGGGGTACTCCTCTGACTATTCTCAGGGTACAGGGAACAGGAAGGAGCAAGGTGGGACTGTGGACTAATCTTGGGTTGATTTTTTAAGTCTTTTGAGGTTGAACCTCTATTTTTAGAAGTTAGGACTTAGTTTGTGGTTGGATGTGTGCTTCTCAACTCTAGAAAGTTTGAGTTTATTTAGTTCTTCCCTTGATTTATTTACTGAGGCTCTTAAACTACATTCTGTGTCACTGTAGGAATATGGTGGAGGAGAGGGCAGTGGGTCCTACTGGGGTCCCTGCAAAGCCAGCCATGATGCTGCAAGCATCCCTCATAGATAAGGACCAAGACTGAGCTGCTCTGGTTTGAAGATGTTGGATGATGTGGGGTTTGTGCCAGGGTTGCTTCATCTCTCATGTTGAGCTCAATCTCAGCAAGGCCAGTTGAAAAGCAGGGTCAGCTTTGGATACGGAGGTATATAGTAAGTGGCTGCCCTCAGGACACGACTTTAGGGTGTCCAGAAGAAATTCTCTTCTTGGAAATACTTCCCTCACCTAGTTGCTGATGAAAGAGCTCCAGGAATAAGATACAAAGCCTCCAACTTGTCTTACCTCTCTGTCTAGGGCAGATCTCCTTGCTATATGCCCATAGAGCACTATACTCACTTTTACATCATCACTCACTTGTACATTTCTGTATGGGATTGTTTGATTGATGTTGATTCCCTATTAAATTGTAAGCTCCAAGAGCATAAGAAGTGTGTTTTCGTTGCTCACCTTTGTGTTCACTCTGTCTGCCACTTAGAAGGCACTGGAAAAGTATTTGTTGAGTGAATAATGATGTAAAAAAATACTTCTGTGGCAGGTGAGGCATTCATTAAGTTTACTCTACAATGAAAGACATTTCTCCCCAATAGAACATGATCTCCATTTTCTCTATGTCATTTCTAGTTGCTAAATTGACTTTGAAGTTGAGAGATGGGGCTGTGACTCAATACGCATAAACTCTTCAAGAAAGAATGTGCTTCATTTTCTTTTTTTGTCATTGAATAAGAATGAAAAAAGAATGATAAGAATGAAAAAAAGAGACAAAAGTGAGAGGCTTCTTAAGCTACTGATATCCAGTAGTTGGTTGGAAATATCGATATTTGTGTTGTTTGCCTTTTGTTTAGTTGCAAAACTCCTATATTTCTATCTTTGACAAAGTTTTATGCAATCAATCTGGATGCTCAGATTTTTTTACTTTGATTTTCTTTGTTTAATCCACTGCTGAATGACTTTCAGCTTTTAGTTGTGGAAAATGTTTCCATGTCTCCATCTTTTAAGGAAATGTTCCTAAATGGCTCAGTCATTTTGAATACAGTTTTTTTCTGTTTGTTTTTAATTTATAGCACCAGTAAATGGTTTATATTATACTGTTAACTAGTGCTCATTGACGATGATGATTTTTAAATTCTAGGGAGCTAAAAGGAGAAATCACAGCTCATTTTATTACTATGCAGGATCTTATGACAGATATTTAATACTATTATTCACCCTTGATCTTTTCTTTGCTAAACTGTCTGCATTATCTCTATTCTGATTTTTTATTTTTTCATTGGATATACATATGTTTTTTACAACTGTTGTTTTTTAAAAAAACATGGTTGAGAAATATCTGTCGTTTTCCATCTCTCTATTGATCATCTATCTATCTAGCTATCTATCAATGTATCTATCTCTAAACCAAAATTTTTGAAACATATCTAACAAGTGGGTGTGGGATATATCAACAATATGACTTCAGATATGAGCTATTCTTGGTGAAAGGATTTATTTCATCTCTGTGACTTGGATTCTTCAACTTGGAATGATTCTGGCTGAGCCCTTCTTTTATCTGACGTTAAAGTTTTTGAATACACATTTGGTTGCTTCAGACCCACCTGAAATGCAGCCTCATTGAAATATAGGTGTGCAATTCATAAAATTATATTTTTACCCTTCTTGATACATTAAAAAAAGCAGCTTTTTTTGTGTGTGTAGAGTTGGAAGAAATATTTATCCTGGATTATATTGTGAAGAGACTATTTATCCTGGATTAGTTTCTACAGATTAGAAAACTGGAATCATTTGGGATAACTTGTCTAAGGGCCAGAGAAAGGAACCAGGACCAGATATCCCATATATCTTTTTATCTTACAATGAATTGCTGTTGATGTGATCGCCTAGTCTGAGTGATTTATGCATGCCATTCTATTTGTCTTTCTGGCATCAAAACAAAAGAAAGCCCAGTTTGTTTTCTTCTTCTTCTACCCATTGCATAGTTGACGTGAGGCTCAATATTCTGTTGTAAATTCAGAATCAGTTGAGCCTAAGAAGATGAAGGGGACTTTGAATCATCTATCTAATCCAAACACCTGAATTAGCTGTGTAATTATTTGTATGTGAAGCTTCTTGAGTTTTGCTGTGTTTTGGATTGAGGCCAATCAGAAATGACCCTTGAGTTCTGATTTTATCTAGTCAGCCTCTCCTTGGCCAAGGAGAACATTTGGGCAGAACGGTAATTTTTATTATCCTGTGAATGACTCCCATTAGAAATAGCTACCTGAGGCCAGCCTTCAGATCTATTTTGATCTAATTATATCATAGACATAGCCTTTGGTGTTCTCTTTGACCTCTAGAGACTGCACCTGGGCGCAGGGAAATTACAAATACTATTGAGGTCTCAGTAATGAGGATGCCATTTTATATACTTAGAAATAGATGCTTTTTCTCTGTGGGATGCCTGAGTAGGAAATTTTTATGGCTCCAAATGTAGCCACAACATTCAAACGTCAGGGGAGAGTCTCCTCTTACAGAAATTCTCCTGAAACATTCGATCTCAGGAGGATCAAAGTGCACCCAGTGCAGACACTTGACCTCCTAAGAATAAAGCCTTTATCTCTCTTTCTATCTATCTTTCTATCTATCTTTCTATCTATCTATCTATTATTCATTTATTTTTATTCTCATAGCAGAGATCAGTGTAGAATCTTATTCCTTTCTAGGGAATTTTTGTAAATTCTCTCAGCTTTTGTGTTCCTTTTTCTAGTTGAGTGGAATTGCCTACATATTTTTATAAGCTATCTCTTAGTATTCTTGTTTCTTATTATTTAAAATATTAACATTTTAATGAGAGGAACTCAAAAAGAGCAGACTACCCTCTATCTAACATCCTTAGTGATACAGAAATGACAGGTAGAGTACTTTATCATATTTTCACTTGCCTTTTTTCTTTTAATCAAAGAGGTTGAATTAAATATATAAAGCAAAATAAGCAAAAACCCAGAGCTATAAATTTCGGGGTTAGTCCAACTGCATAAAGCACTAAAAAATGTCAGATACAAAGCTGGATGCAAACTGACAGGGAGAAAAAAAATGTGTACTGAAAGCCCCAAATCAAAAGCAAAATTAAAATTTGTGCTGACCCTTCTCCCTTGGGGCTGCAGATGTCACTGCTGTCCAGGGCACCGTCTGTTACTGAGTGGGAAGGAAGAGAAATGGTATCCAAGTCACTAGTGTAAAATTAAGTCGTCTGCCTGCCAAGTCCTGAAGATGTCCTGCCATAGTTTTTAAGGCAAGGGGATATGGGGTAGAGGCGAGCTACAAAGGTGACCACTAACACTCAGGGATTCCTATCTTTTTTTTTTTTTTTTTTGCGGTACGCGGGCCTCTCACTGTTGTGGCCTCTCCCGTTGCGGAGCACAGGCTCCGGACGCGCAGGCTCAGCGGCCATGGCTCACGGGCCCAGCCGCTCCGTGGCACGTGGGATCTTCCCGGACCGGGGCACAAACCCGTGTCCCCTACATCGGCAGGCGGACTCTCAACCACTGCGCCACCAGGGAAGCCGAGGGATTCCTATTTTTGATGGTTCATTCTTTTATTATAAGATGTTTTATAAGAGTCAGTTTATTATAAGACTGAAAATAGGACTTAAATTTTATTTATTTATTTTATAAATATATCATTAAAATTTTATTTTATTATGTATACACATTTATTTATTTTAAGACTAATTTTCATTGTGGGTAACAGTAGTTAGCACTTACTTAGAGCTTGTTGTGCTAGAGAGTTTATAGACTGTTTTTCATTTAATATTCAAAATAATTCTATAAACTGAGTGTTACTGTCATTTTAAAGGTAAGGAAGCTGAGCCTCTAAGTACAGTTGCTCAAAGTAACACATAGCTGCGACTTCAGGGAGTTCTGTAGCTGTTTCCTCACTCCAAATGCCGGTGATCACAGAAACTGCCACCCTTTAGAAGGCTGCAGTGAGCTGGGGACTGTGCAAGCTGTTCTCCACTTGCTGGGCCCCCATCCATTCTCCACTGTTCTGTGTCCTCCCTGCGTCCTGGGAAGCTGGCCTTTACAGCTTCCATACAGATTGCATGTCCAGGACTCTCCTCCCCTCTGTCTTCATCTTGGGCTTGGCCAATGGGAAACCTTAGCAAGATATTGGACGGTGAGAGGAGAAAGAGGTGGGAATGTTTCCTCTCCATGTCCTGTTCGACCCTGTGCCCTGGCTGTGGTGGTGTCCTTTCGGGCTTTCACTCCCTCCAGGCTGCCCTCTTCCATGCGTCCAGCTTTAACTGGGCTCCTGTGGAAATGCTACTCCTTCTCCTGTCTCTTCATTTCTACGGGTAGTACTGTCTTCTCACCACTGTTAGTCTCACTGTTGCCTCACCGTCTTGTTTGCTCCTTAACTCTGTCTACACTTTGGTAAATAACTCCTTCATTAAAATCTCTTCATTTGAACCATCTGGGATGAATTCTGTTTCCTTACGGGACCCTGACTGATACAGAGACTGATAGTACACCCATATGAAAATACGTCATAGATAATTTGCAAAGCAATTTCAAAAGCTCTAAATTAGGATCACCAACATGCCAAAGAGCACAGATAAGAAAATAAATTTATTTCATACAGGGCATGGCAGGTTTTTTTTTTAAAATTAATGGTGAATCTGCCTCAGAGAGATATGAGAGACTAGGATGGTGAGGGGTAAAGACTTTAAGAGTCTGTTATATACCAGGTTTCAGAGAACTGTGATAGGTTTTGAGCTTGTGATAAAAGCTGTCTTTGGGGAAGATTTTTCTAGCAGCCATTTGTAGGAAGAGAGGACGTGAGTAGAAAGGTTGGCATCAGGGGGAAGAATTACAACGCTTTTAAACAAGCCCGTGGTAAAGTGACGGGAGGCAGGTTTGCATAGTGACTGCAGGTATGATGAAAAACATGGAATGAAACATATCGAAGGAAACATCACTACTACATGACTGCATTCTTGCTTGTGTGATGCATTTGGCTTTAAGTTGGTATAAGCTCTTCACATGTGGAGGCCCCATATGCCTTGATGTAACATTAGATCAAATTGCAGAAGTTAAATTTGGAATTAAGGCAACAGTTGGTTGTAGTGAATATCATTCCTGTGTCTATCTCTTGGACTTTATGTGGAAGCACTTAAAGTTCTAAGAGGCTAATTTCAGTTCAATCTATTCATTTAACAATATTTCAGATGTTTTAGTTTTCTGTTTCCAGTTGATCAGACTCCTCAACTTGAAATCCAAGGGCATTATAGACTTCAAGCAAATTGCTTGTGCATTAAGACTATTGAACTTGGAAAGAGTTATCCTGTAAAAGCCCTGCCATTGCTGAAACATTTTCCTAATTGTGTATTCCTGAATGTTTATTTGAAAATGTTCTCTTTTGGTGGGGAGGTAAATGAGCTGATGTGTATTGAGCTCTATCTACCCATTTGTTTATTTATTCATCTAATAAACATTTTAGGGAATAGTTATCAGACACATTTATGTTTTACCCAAGAGGTCTTTCATTTAATATTCAGCCATTCAACCATTTGGTCATTCATAGTGAAAAGGTCACAAGGTTAGGAATGAGGCAGGCCTGGGTTTGAAACTGACCTTTGCCACTTTCTGGCAGGGCAAATCATTTTTTAGGCTCCTTTTCAGATGAGATAAAATAATTTTTGTAAAGAATCTGCGTGTGACTGAAGAAAGACACTCAAAGTAGGTGAGTTTAATCCTCCTATATCTCACCCCCAACTAACCTCAAATATACACAAAAATACACGAGGCTTGGGCTTCCCTGTGGCACAGTGGTTGAGAGTCCGCCTGCCGATGCAGGGTACACGGGTTCGTGCCCCGGTCCGGGAAGATCCCACATGCCGCGGAGAGGCTGGGCCCTTGAGCCATGGCCGCTGAGCCTGCGCTTCTGGAGCCTGTGCTTCTGGAGCCTGTGCTCCACAACGGGAGAGGCCACAACAGTGAGAGGCCTGCGTACCGCAAAAAAAAAAAAAATACACGAGGCTTAAAGATGAATATGAAGTAAGTGGAAGTATAGTACTCTTAAGTGTAATTGCAGATACAAGACAAAATGCAAAACTGTTTAAGTATATGAGAAAATTAATATAATAAGAAAATACAGCATAACTTTTCTTCTGTTATTTAACTGGTATAAAATTAATTCCTTGAATCTCACATTTTGTCAACAAATATGATAATGTATGTTGTGATATATTGCTTTGCCTTGAGAAGGAAAAAATAATTATAGCCATAAAACATTTAAGAAAATTCTAGAAAATAAGAGTACTAGAATTAATTTTTTTGAACATTACATTTCCCAAATGCATTCTAAATGGCTTTCCTGAAGGAGAGAGAAAGAGAAAAAAAAAATCATGCAGATATAATTACAGATAAGACCTGTGCATATTATTAGTGGACTTAAAAATAATCATGCATATTCATAGCTAAATTGCTAATTACCGTTCCCAGAATTGTGTTTAATATCAGCAAGTTATTTTAATGGGGTTAGGGCGAAAACAATATGATGAAGATCTAAATTTGCAGCTATTTAACCAGCACTTAACCAGCACAAAACTGCCTCTCCCCCTCCCATAGACATTAGAATTATGCCTCATTTTCATGTTTTTTAAAGAATAAATAGGGTAAGTATCAATAGAAAGCATTATATTGAGATATAACACTTTAAGTCTTTGTTGATTATTGATGAGTTTCCCTTAGGGGGTTTGAAAGAAAGGCTGATGGAAGTTGGGGGCAAAAGTCATGGGCTAAAGTCCTATCGCTCTCACTAAATAGCAATGTGAACTTCAGGAGGCCTCTGAACTCTCTCAGCCTCTGGAAAATGGAGATAACATTTCCTGCAGAGCTGCCTTAGAGCTGTTGGGGAAATTATATGGAAATAAATTATGGCTGTCAACAAGTTTTATGAACTGTGAATTACCTGTTACATATAAGGCATTATTCACTATTAACTTATTCACCAGTGGAGCCATGTCTAGTATCATGAGGCATGTGGGGTGGACATTAATATGGAATGAGATGGAGGAAACAGTGTGTCCCTGGGATTAAGGGTATGAGTATTAGACCAACCCAGGGTGACTCAGGGCTCACCACTTCATGCCCAGCAATCACCCCCTGTCTTGAGGCCTTCATTTGGCCAATCACCTCATCATCTTAAATCCCGGCTTCCTTAATGTTAATATGGTAAAACACCACATGTTTCATAGTGGAGTTATAAAGACCTGAGAAGCTTAGCACATTGAAAGCGCTCACTGACAGTTGACAAATATCAGCTTTTCAGACACTTTAATATCTAATCAGGAAGAGCAGATATTCACAAACCAATAATGACAGAACAGAGGGTAAGAGTGGTACAAAGAACTTCGGGAGTCCAGAGTAGGGCTGCAACACTTTCAGTTAGAGTGAACAGAAAAGATTTTGGGAGAGGTAAGTATTTAGAATAAATCTTGAAGAAAGGGTCCTATTTTAATAGGAAGAGGTATCGTTGATGGAGAGGATTCCAGGTATAGGGAGTGGAATGGATTGAAGTTTAGAGGTGAGGAAGTCAAGTAGTCCAGCTGTCTAGATTAGCACTGCCCAACAGAATCTTCTGCCATGGTTTAACTAGTCTAGAAATGTGTTGTACAATATGGTAGCCACTAGCCACATGTAGCTATTGAGCACTCGACATGTGGATGGTGTGACTGAGGAATTTTTAATTTCATTTAATTTTAATTAATTTAAAGGCCCTATGTGACTAGTGCTGGTCTAGACCATAGGGTACGTGGAGCAGAGTTTTGTGTGCTGAGGCCAAAACATTTTGTCAAATCTGGTAGAACTTAACTGCTAGACCAACATGTTTAGATTTCAAAATGGAACTGAACATATTTAGAAGCTGGAGAAGCAAAAGAATTAATTAGCAAAGGAGACGCAAAAGCAACAGAGAGAGAAATTGGAAAACCAGGAACCGCTGAGGAATGGGTGTTGAAGAGAGGCTTGCCCTGCACTGTTAGTTTAGAGGCCAGCAGGTACCAAGAAGTTTGTTGGACTTGGCAATTCAGAAATTATTAGTGATCTTCAAAAGAAAGGTTTCCATTGAGTTGTGGAGGTGAAAAGATTACTACAAGGGTTAAGGAGTGAGGTATGTCAAGTAGGTGGCAACATGGAGCACAGTCTTCTTTTGAACTAGTTTGTGTTCCTAGAATTAAAGAAGAAAACATTACACACTAAATTAGTTCTGGTAAGTACCGTATAATCGCCAAGTAAGTGGAGTTCTTGCAGGCAAACTAGGTAGTTTCAGGTATGAAATTACAGTGGCTTAGATAAAATTTTGAAGCAATTCTACAAATAACTACTCTGAGTCATGGTATTTTTAGGCCACATTGAAAACACTAGCTGAAAGAATACAATGTTGAAATCATAATCAGACCCCTTGCCTAGTTTATATTCTGAGCTAAGGCTAGATTATCCTCATGCCCTTATATTTATATGATGAAAAACTGTTTTTTTCTGACTTGCACAGCACAGATAGGTACCAGGTAGAGGGGGAGGGTGAAGTGTCCTGTGGATACCTCAAAGGCAAACCAAGGGCAGACATATTTTATACAAAGACATAGGTTTTCTTACCTCTCATGATTAAATGACTATAGTAAATCTCCCCTTTCCTCATTCGCCCTTCTGAAAATCACTTGGAACACCTGATAAACATACATAATCTTTTGCCCTAATTCAAGATGCTCAACATGAATCTCCAAAGGATTAGTTTGGGGATCTGCATTTTTAAATTAGCATCCAAGTGATTCTTAAGATCAGACTATTTTGGGACATTCTGATCTATTTCATTTATTCACCTTTTCAACAAACATCACTTGAGCAATTTCCATGTTCTAGGCACTCAGCTAGATACAGGGACAGAAACATAAATAGGATATACAGGTATCCCCCACTTTTCTGAAGTTGGCTTATGCCACTTTGCTTTTACAAAACACCTACATTAGTACCTGTTTTCCCTAAATGAGAGAAATCGGAAGAGGATTTTCGATTTTATGTAAAAAGTTGAAAATTAAAATAGTGTTCAGTGTTTGTTTTGCAGTAGTCTTATAGAGACAGGGTACCATCCAGTACCGAGAGTGACACCGCTGAGCTCCTTCCCTTCACTCAGCATCTCAGCATCAAGCTGCCATAGCTTTGAACTGTGTCTGTGAGCATCTGTGCTTTATCTCGATTGATTTTGTGCATCTATTAGCAAGATGTGTCCTAAGGTAGTTGCTTCTTCCCTTTATGCCTTTTCGGTTTATGAAGGGTTCATAGGAATGCTCTACTTTCAGATAGCAGGGGAAACCTGTAGTCTTTGGCCTCAAGAAATCATTCTGATTGGGGAGACAGTACATGCCATTGGGGAATAAATGGTTTGGTAGGTGTTCAAAGGGAGCATACAGGAGGAGAATCTCAGCCTGGGGAAGGTCATGGAAAGCCTTATTCGGGGAAGATAAAGCTTGAGTAGGGTGTCAGAGGAGATGTCAGTCAAGTGATGGAAAGAGAAGAATTCTGCTCAGGAAATGTCACATTAAAAGGAAGGAGAAAGAGTATGTTGGGTCTGGGAATAGCACTGAATTTAATGTGGCTGGAAAATAGGTTTCCCATGAGAGAGTGATTGGTGTGGCTAGAGAATAAAGCCATTGGCCAGAGCACAAAAAGGAGTTTCTAGTTAATCTCAAAGTGATGAGAAGTCGTTAAAGGATAATATAGGGTCATTGAGATTGGAGATAGGGAGATCCATTAAAAGTTTAGTATAGTAACTCAGGTGAGAGGTGATGGTGTCTGACCTAAGGCAATATCCATAAAGGAAGAATGGAAAGGACATTTTGGATAAATCGTTGGTGATTTATTATGCATGGCACAACCAGATGATAGTTTACTTGATTCTTCTATTAAGATTGTCTTAATGAGATGAACTGGATTGCTGAACAATTTGTTGTGTAGATGGCCCACATCGTGCATTTTCACCATGATGGAGAACATACAATTGCTTGTTCATAGCTATAGTCACTGCTTAAATTGGACTTTTATTGGACAAAGTTTCCAAAATTATCCCACTGGTTTAGGACTATACCATCCCCAATGATGGTACAGAGGTTTCCACAGTTGCCTCTATGAGTATCTCAAACTCTGTGACTTCATGTAAGTGAGAAAGTGCTTGTTGTTTACTACCTATTTAAATTCTTCCTGGTATGCTGGCCCTTTAATAATTTGTCTTGTTTGTTTTTCCTTCTATGGTTACTTACAGCTGTAATACTATTTTAAAACGTATTTTATATCTCTTCTTGACCCATTCCAAGTTTAAATTACTATAAAGAATATGCAGATTTCCAGAATATAAGTATTCAAATATAAGTGAACTAAAATCATTTTTGAGATTTTTTTGACACTCACTAAAATATTTTAATATATCTTGAGTTGTCGTGAAACTAAGGTGCTGATTTATAGTGATAATATCTTTGGTGACTCAGGAAAAGAGGCACTGGACATCTTAATAAACAGTTTAATTGAATTCAAATAGACTACACCTAATTACTGACAAATAGAACACAAAGCATAATAAAATACTTGGCTACCTTACCATTTGCAGACATATTTCACAAGCTGGAACAATTTGAGGAGTCATAGAATTTGCATAAAATGTGTGGCAGTTAACATATTTTAATACATTGATTCTGTTTTGGAACGCCTTACCCTAATGGTTATGGTCAAATGTATTTCTGTTTATACAGTTTGCATTCACAGGAGGGAAGTGGGTTACTCAGGAGCACTGGTCTAGAGAAGCTGACTAAAGCCAAGGGATTTACAGGGAAACAGACAAGATTTGGGATTCTGACTCTTCCAGGGTATGAACCTGGATGAGCCTGTCTCCCCTCATTTGTAATGTGGGATAATATTGCTTACTTTACAGTAGGGTCATTTTGAGGATTAAATGAGATAATGCAAGTAAAACACTCAGTAGTGTGGCTTGCTCATATTATGCCCATGTCAACAAAAAAATTAGTAGTCTATCTAAGAAACAAATGGAAAATTTTATTTAAGCCAATCTGAGGATTATAACCTGGAGATGCACATTAGAGGTCAAAGCACAGTTATATAGGTTTTTGAGACAAGGGCTTGTGTCAAGTGGCATATTATTGACAGTTTACACAATTCAGGTCTACACGTACAAAGCAAGTAGGTCATGGGTCATGGGACCCCTTACACGATTAGGGAGGAAGGTTATCTTCTAAGGAGTTGTGACCCTTTATGAGATTAAGACTGTTATCTCTTAAGGAGGTCTAATTAATGCAGATGTACAACACACACTAAAAGGGAGAGAGGAGGCCCAAACAGGCAAAGAAAAATTTTATGTTTAAATTTTTCTCATCTTGCCATAAAACATGAATTTTATTTCATCACTCAGTATAAAAATAATAGCAATTACCAAAAAAGAGGAGGCAAGATTCTAGTTGCTGCTCAGCTACTAATTCATGATTATCTGGGACAAGTCATGTTTTCTCTCAGGGTCTGAGTCTCCTTATCAGTAAAACAAAGCAGGTGGATTGGATGAGTTCTAAATTTGGTGATCAGGGTTAGGATTTGATGACTAATATGAGTCACATCTGAATTTTTGCCGTCAGAAAATGTATCATTTAAGAAGTTTTATTTTACCCTGAGTCATGCACCCCTGCATTAGTATTGAGAATATATTTGATCAAAGCAGATTTAGAAGCTTCAGGAAAGATGACATGTTGATTTTGAAAGCATGCTAGATATCCGAGTGAAGAATTCCATGAGGTAGTCAGAGATAAAACTCAAGGAGGAGGATAGAGCTTTAAAAAAACATGGAATTTAACAATGCAAATGACATGGAAGGAATGAAAGTGATTGACAACTCCTTAGACATAAACAAAGGAAAAGTATGCAGGCAAATTTCACATATATATTTATTTATTCATTTATTTTCTAATATTTGTAACAGGGATAACTCATTAAGAAATCAATGCTCAACTAGACTGTTTACTTAAAAAATTTTTTACTGTTAAATTTTTTTTAACATTTTTATTGGAGTATAATTGCTTTACAATGGTGTGTTAGTTTCTGCTTTACAACAAAGTGAATCAGTTATACATATACATATGTCCCCCATATCTCTTCCCTCTTGCATCTCCCTCCCTCCCACCATCCCTACCCCACCCTTTTAGGTGGACACAAAGCACCGAGCTGATCTCCCTGTGCTATGTGGCTGCTTCCCACTAGCTATCTACCTTACGTTTGGTAGTGTATATATGTCCATGCCACTCTCTCACTTTGTCCCAGCTTACCCTCCCCCCTCCCCGTATCCTCAAGTCCATTCTCTACGTCTGCATCTTTATTCCGGTCCTGCCCCTAGGTTCTTCATTACCATTTTTTTTTTTTTTTTAGATTCCATATCTATGTGTTAACATACAGTATTTCTTTTTCTCTTTCTGACTTACTTCACTCAGTATAACACTCTCTAAGTCCATCCACCTCACTACAAACAATTCAGTTTCGTTCCTCTTTATGGCTGGGTAATATTCCATTATATATATGTGCCACATATTCTTTATCCATTCATCTGTTGATGGACACTTAGGTTGCTTCCATGTCCTGGCTATTGTAAATAGAGCTGCAGTGAACATTTTGGTACATGACTCTTTTTGAATTATGGTTTTCTCAGGGTATATGCCCAGTAGTGGGATTGCTGGGTCATATGGTAGTTCTATTTTTAGTTCTTTAAGGAACCTCCATACTGTTCTCCATAGTGGATGTATCAATTTACATTCCCACCAACAGTGCAAGAGGGTTCCCTTTCTTCCACACCCTCTCCAGCATTTATTGTTTGTGGATATTTTGAGGATGGCCATTCTGACTGGTGTGAGATGATATCTCATTGTGGTTTTGATTTGCATTTCTCTAATGATTAATGATGTTGAGCATTCTTTCATGTGTTTGTTGGCAATCTGTATATCTTCTTTGGAGAAATGTCTGTTTAGGTCTTCTGCCCATTTTTGGACTAGGTTGTTTGTTTTTTTGATATTGAGCTGCATGAACTGCTTGTAAATTTTGGAGATTAATCCTCTGTCTGTTGATTCACTTGCAAATATTTTCTCCCATTCTGAGGGTTGTCTTTTGGTCTTGTTTATGGTTTCCTTTGCTGTGCAAAAGCTTTGAAGTTTCATTAGGTCCCATTTGTTTATTTTTGTTATTATTTCCATTACTCTAGGAGGTGGGTCAAAAAGGATCTTGCTGTGATTTATGTCATAGAGTGTTCTGCCTTGTTTTCCTCTAAGAGTTTGATGGTGTCTGGCCTTATATTTAGGTCTTTAATCCATTTGGAGTTTATTTTTGTGTATGGTATTAGGGAGTGTTCTAATTTCATTCTTTAACATGTAGCTGTCCAATTTTCCCAGCACCACTTATTGAAGAGGCTGTCTTACCTCCACTGTATATTCTAGCCTCCTTTATCAAAGATAAGGTGACCATATGTATGTGGGTTTATCTCTGGGCTTTCTATCCTGTTCCATTGATTTATATATCTGTTTCTGTGCCAGTACCATACTGTCTTGATTACTGTAGCTTTGTAGTATAGTCTGAAGTCAGGGAGCCTGATTCCTCCAGCTCTGTTTTTCTTTCTCAAGATTGCTTTGGCTATTCAGGGTCTTTTGTGTTTCCATACAAATTGTGAAATTTTTGTTCTGGTTCTGTGAAAAATGCCAGTGGTAATTTGATACGGATTGCATTGAATCTGCAGATTGTTTTGGGTAGTAGAGTCATTTTCACAATGTTGATTCTTCCAATCCAAGAAGATGGTATATCTCTCCATCTATTTGTATCATCTTTAATTTCTTTCATCAGTGTCTTATAATTTTCTGCATACAGGTCTTTTGTCTCCTTAGGTAGGTTTATTCCTAGATATTTTATTCTTTTTGTTGCAGTGGTAAATGGGAGTGTTTTCTTAATTTCACTTTCAGATTTTTCATCATTAGTGTATAGGAATGCTAGAGATTTCTGTGCATTAATTTTGTATCTTGCTGCTTTAACAAATTCATTGATTAGCTCTAGTAGTTTTCTGGTAACATCTTTAGAATTCTCTTTGTGTAGTATCATGTCATTGCAAACAGTGACAGCTTTACTTCTTCTTTTCCATTTTGGATTCCTTTTATTTCTTCTTCTTCTCTGATTGCTGTGTCTAAAACTTCCGAAACTATGTTGAATAATAGTGGTGAGTGTGGGGAACCTTGTCTTGTTCCTGATCTTAGTGGAAATGGTTCCAGTATTTCACCATTGAGGACGATGTTGGCTGTGGGTTTGTCATATATGGCCTTTATTATGTTGAGGAAAGTTTCCTCTATGCCTACTTTCTGGAGAGTTTTTATCATAAATGGGTGTTGAATTTTGTCAAAAGCTTTCTCTGCATCTATTGAGATGATCCTATTGAGATGATCCTATGCCTACTTTCTGGAGAGTTTTTATCATAAATGGGTGTTGAATTTTGTCAAAAGCTTTCTCTGCATCTATTGAGATGATCCTATGTTGTTAATGTGTTAACAACATAACACATTAATGTTGTTAATGTGGTGTATCACCTTGATTGATTTGCATATATTGAAGAATCCTTGCATTCCTGGGATAAATGCCACTTGGATCATAGTGTATGATCCTTTTAATGTGCTTTTGGATTCTGTTTACTAGTATTTTGTTGAGGATTTTTGCATCTATGTTCACCAGTGATATTGGCTTGTAGTTTTCTTTCTTTATGACATGTTTGTCTGGTTTTGGTATCAGAGTGATGTTGGCCTCCTAGAATGAGTTTGGGAGTGTTCCTCCCTCTGCTATATTTTGGAAGAGTTTCAGAAAGATAGGTGTTAGCTTGTCTCTAAATGTTTGATAGAATTCACCTGTGAGGCCATCTGGTTCTGGGCTTTTGTTTGTTGGAAGATTTTTAATCACAGTTTCAATTTCAGTGCTTGTGATTGGTCTGTTCATATTTTCTATTTCTTTCTGGTTCAGTCTCGGAAGGTTGTGCCTTTCTAAGAATTTGTCCATTTCTTCCAGGTTGTCCATTTTATTGGCATAGAGTTGCTTGTAGTAATCTCTCATGATCCTCTGTATTTCTGCAGTGTCAGTTGTTATTCTCCTTTCTCATTTCTAATTCTAGTGATTTGAGTCTTCTCCCTTTTTTTCTTGATGAGTCTGGCTAATGGTTTATCAATTTTGTTTATTTTCTCAAAGAACCAGCTTTTAGTTTTATTGATCTTTGGTATCGTGTCCTTCATTTCTTTTTCATTTATTTCTGATCTTATCTTTATGATTTCTTTCCTTCTGCTAACTTTGGGTTTTTTTTGTTCTTCTTTCTCTAATTGCTTTAGGTGTAAGGTTAGGTTGTCCATTTGAGATATTTCTTGTTTTTTAAGGTAGGATTGTATTGCTATAAACTTCCCTCGTAGAACTGCTTCTGTTGCATCCCATAGATTTTGCGTCGTCATATTTTCATTGTCATTTGTTTCTAGGTATTTTTTGATTTCCTCTTTGGTTTCTTCAGTGATCTCTTGGTTTTTAAGTAGTGTTTTGTTTAGCCTCCATGTGTTTTTATTTCTTACAGATTTTTTCCTGTAATGGATACCTAGTCTCATAGTGTTGTGGTCGGAAAAGATACCTGATACGATTTCAATTTTCTTAAATTTACCAAAGCTTGATTTGTGACCCAAGATATGATCTATCCTGGAGAATGTTCCTTGATCACTTGGGAAGAATGTGTATTCTGTTGTTTTGGGATGGCATGTCCTATAAATACCAGTTAAGTCCATCTTGTTTAATATATCATTTAAAGCTTGTGTTTCCTTATTTATTTTCATTTTGGGTGATTTGTCCATTGGTGAAAGTGGGGTGTTAAGGTCCCCTACTGTGATTGTGTTACTGTCAATTTCCCCATTTATGGCTGTTAGTATTTGCTTTATGTATTGAGGTGCTTCTATGTTGGGTGCATAAATATTTACAATTGTTATATCTTCTTCTTGGATGGATCCCTTGATCCTTACGTAGTGTCCTTCTTTGTCTCTTGTAATAGTCTTTATTTTAAAGTCTATTTTGTTTCATTTGAGAATTGCTACTCTAGCTTTCTTTTGATTTCCATTAGCATGGAATATCTTTTTCCATCCCCTCACTTTCAGTCTGTATGTCTCCCTAGATCTGAAGTGGGTCTCTTGTAGACAGCATATACATGGGTCTTGTTTTTGTATCCATTCAGCCAATCTATGTTTTTTGTTGGAGCATTTAATCCATTTACATTTAAGGTAACTATCCATATGTATGTTCCTATTACCATTTTCTTAATTGTTTTGGGTTTATTATTGTAGATCTTTTCCTTCTCTTGTGTTTCCTGCCTAGAGAAGTTCCTTTAGCATTTGTTGTAAAGCTGGTTTTTTGGTGCTGAATTCTCTTAGCTTTTGCTTGTCTGTAAAAGTTTTAATCTCTCCATCAAATCTGAATGAGATCCTTGCTGGGTAGAGTAATCTTGGTTGTAGGTTTTTCTCCTTCATCACATTAAATATGTCCTGCCACTCCCTTCTGGCTTGCAGAGTTTCTGCTGAAAGATCAGCTGTTAACCGTGTGGGGATCCCCTTATGTGTTATTTGTTGCTTTTCCCTTGCTGCTTTTAATATTTTTTCTTTGTATTTAATTTTTGATATTTTGATTAATATGTTTCTTGGCATGTTTCTCCTTGGATTTATCCTGTATGGGACTCTCTGTGCTTCCTGGACTTGATTAACTATTTCCTTTCCCATATTAGGGAAGTTTTCAACTATAATCTCTTCAATATTTTCTCAGTCCCTTTCTTTTTCTCTTCTTCTTCTTGGACCCCTATAATTTGAATGTTGGTGCGTTTAATGTTGTACCAGAGTTCTCTGGGACTGTCCTCAATTCTTTTCATTCTTTTCTCTTTATTCTGCTCTGCAGTAGTAATTTCCACTATTTTATCTTCCAGGTCACTTATCTGTTCTTCTGCCTCAGATATTCTGCTATTGATTCCCTCTAGAGAATTTTCAATTTCATTTATTGTGTTGTTTATTACTGTTTGTTTGCTCTTTAGTTCTTCTAGGTCCTTGTTAAAGGTTTCTTGTATTTTCTCCATTCTATTTCCAAGATTTTGGATCATCTTTACTATCATTATTCTGAATTCTTTTTCAGGTAGGCTGCCTATTTCCTCTTCATTTGTTTGGTCTGGTGGGTTTTTCCCTTGCTCCTTCATCTGCTGTGTGTTTCTCTGTCTTCTCGTTTGCTTAACTTACTGTGTTTGGGTTCTCCTTTTCACAGGCTGCAGGTTCGTAGTTCCCGTTGTTTTTGGTGTCTGTCCCCAGTGGCTAAGGTTGGTTCAGTGGGTTGTGTAGGCTTCCTGGTGGAGGGGACTAGTGCCTGTGTTTTGGTGGATGAGGCTGGATCTTTCTTTCTGGTGGGCAGGTCCACGTCTGGTGGTGTGTTTTGGGGTGTCTGTGGCCTTATTACGATTTTAGGCAGCCTCTGTGCTAATGGATGGGGTTAAGTTCCTGTCTTGCTAGTTGTTTGGCATAGGGTGTCCAGCACTGTAGCTTGCTGGTCGTTGAGTGGAGCTGGGTCTTGGTGTTGAGATGGAGATCTCTGGTAGATTTTCACCGTTTGATATTACGTGGAGCTGGGAGGTCTCATGTGGACCAGTGTCCTGAACTTGGCTCTCCCACTTCAGAGGCACAGCACTGACGCCTGGCTGGAGCATCAAGGGCCTGTCCTTCACACGGAAAAAGAGAATAAGGGGAAAATATATATATATATCGTTGCTCCCAAAGTAAACCTCCTCAATTCAGGTATTCCACAGATGCAGGGTACATCAGGTTGATTGTGGAGCTTTAATCCGCTGCTCCTGCGGTTGCTGGGAGAGATTTCCCTTTCTCTTCTTTGTTAGCACAGCTCCCGGGGTTCAGCTTTGGATTTGGCCCCGCCTCTGCGTGTAGGTCGCCTGAGGGCATCTGTTCTTTGCTCAGATAGGATGGTGTTAAAGGAGCAGCTGATTCGGGAGCTCTGGCTCACTCAGGCCCGGGGGGGAGGGAGGGGCATGGAATGCGGGGCGAGCCTGCGGAGGCAGATGCGGGTGTGACGTTGCACCAGCCTGAGGCACGCCGTGCGTTCTCCCGGGGAAGTTGTCCCTGGATCACGGGACCCTGACAGTGACGGGCTGCACAGGCTCCCCGGAAGGGAGGTGTGGATAGTGACCTGTGCTCGCACACAGGCTTCTTGGTGGCGGCAGCAGCAGCCTTATCGTCTCATGCCCGTCTCTGGGGTGTGCGCTGTTAGCTGCAGCTCGCGCCCGTCTCTGGAGCTCCTTTAAGCAGCGCCCTTAATCCCCTCTCCACTCGCACCAGGAAACAAAGAGGCAAGAAAAAGTCTCTTGCCTCTTCAGCAGGTCCAGACTTTTTCCTTGCACTCCCTCCCGGTTAGCCGTGGCGCACTAACCCCTTCAGGCTGTGTTCACGCCGCCAACCCCAGTCCTCTCCCTGCGCTCCGTCTGAAACCGAAACCGGAGCCTCAGAGCCTCAGCTCGCAGCCCCGCCCGCCCCGGCGGGTGAGCAGACAAGCCTCTCGGGCTAGTGAGTGCCGGTCGGCACCGATCCTCTGTGCGGGAATCTCTCCACTTTACCCTCCGCACCCCGGTTGCTGTGCTCTCCTCCGTGGCTCCGAAGCTTCCCCCCTTTGCCACCCGCAGTCTCCGCCCGTGAAGGGGCTTCCTAGTATGTGGAAACGTTTCCTCCTTCACAGCTCCCTCCCACTGGTGCAGGTCCCGTCCCTATTCTTTTGTCTCTGTTTTTTATTTTTCCTTTTGCCCTATCCAGTTTCGTGGGGAGTTTCTTGACTTTTGGGAGGTCTGAGGTCTTCTGCCATCGTTCAGTAGGTGTTCTGTAGGAGTTGTTCCACGTGTAGATGTATTTCTGTAGGAGTTGTTCCACGTGTAGATGTATTTCTGATGTATTTGTGGGGAGGAGGATGATCTCCTCGTCTTACTCTTCCGCCATCTTGAAGCCTTCCCTCTAGACTGTTTATTATTAATTACAAAAGTTTTACTTAGAAGGCATATAAAAACTTGAAAACAATTTGAATTCCCTTGAATTTTTGTTATGATAGTCAGCAAATGTTTGACATATCTGTAATAGGTGAGGCCAATTGTGTTTTGAGAACATTGTTGAATTTTGCGTGTCTCAGTCAGAGAGCCTGGACATAGAATTCTGCTCATGACAGAGACAACTTCGGAAAATGTTGAGATCAGGAACAGAGAGATTCATATTTTTGGTTTATTTGTCCTCAGTTACATCTAGTTAATTTGAATTAGTGCATTTCTCTGCTTATACTTTGTGTTATACACAGTTAGAGTCTGAGTATAGAGTAGAGGTGGGCATTTAACTCTTGAGCTAGACTTCCTAGGTTCAAGTCCTAGCTCTGTATCATTGGGAAAGTTATTTCACTATCTGAGTGTTAGTTTCCCCAAGTGGGTCATGGACATAATAATAGTGCCCACCTTATAAGGGTTTGTGAGAGTTAAATAATATATACAAAACACTTAGGCTAATACCTAATATACAGTGTATAAGCATCAGTTGGTTTTCCCCTCTCAGTTATTAAAGTAAGTTTTGCTTTTACCAAGCCCAAATTTAAAAAGTTCTGTATCTTAAAAACAAACAAACAAAAAACAGCTATGCTCAATAGATTTGCTCATGTACAGAATAAAAAAAGAATGCAATGAGTGTGGTTGCTTTTGAATTGACTTGTCAATTTCATCAAAAAGCCAGATAGAGTGCACTATGAAGATACAATTTAGGTTAAAAACTCCTCAAGGGAAAAAAACAAAACAAAACAAAACTCCTCAGTGAAAGTTATCAAAGGTGAAACAATAGTGATACATGCAGAAGAGGAAAACTACACTTTATAAAGTTATGTGTGTGTGCATGCGTGCGTGTGTGTGTGTGTGTTTTAAACTGTAGGAGAAAGCCTAAATATCTAGCATAATACTAGACACTTGATAACTATTTAGTAGATTCTTTTCATTAATACAAAATGAATTTTAAGTTTTTTATAATCTGAATGCTTGATAACTGTGTTTAAAGAAAAAAGAAATTTCTCAAAAGTTATCTCAGTTTTCTCCCTCTGAAAACTCTGACATATGCCTGATGGATATAGATTTTCACTTTAAAAATTAAAGAGGGGCTCAAATGAGTTTAGTTATTTTCTTCGATGACGAAATGCTCCACGGAGGTGGACCAAGAAGAGTGATAAACCTTTGATGCACCTGTGTAATATATGCGGTAGATAAACCTTTGATGCAGCTGTGTAATATATGCGGTAGATACACCTTTGATGCACCTGTGTAATATATGCGGTAGACTGCTGAGAATATCGGGTTTTGAGGTTTCAGTAGCAGAAAACCAACTGCAGAGAATCTGGATATTCTAGTACAGCTCTGACCTTAAATGTTTTACCCACCGAAAAGAATAATGCACAGTTTCAAAAAAGTTAACATGGTCCCAAAAGAAGGTGAGGGTTTTTTTCCCCTTTCCATACAACTTTAATTACACTGTATTAAACAGGTACTAACCCTAATCCTAACCCTAACCCTAACTAGTATCACCTAATTTTAAAACAGAGGGCTCTTTAAAGTACTGCTACTTGAGACGATCTAAACAGTCTTAGCAGTGAAAAGAGTTAATGCTCCTAATATTCCTTTTGGGAAGTAGCCTCCACGGATGACAAGCAGGTCTGGACTGAAGAAGCTATGGGATGGGAACAGCTTTCTTCCTCCAGGATCCTAATCACGTGATCTCTTGCTTAGCACACTTGACCAGCATTTCAGAATGAAGAGGAAAAAAAGGGAAAAAACAGGAGAATAGGGAAAAAAGAGGGCAGAACAACTCTTAGAAGAGTTTGCTCATCTTCAGAACTAAAGACAGAGAGTAGAAGTTCCCCAAGAATAGCAGAGTTGCTTTCTTCCCTCCATCCTATGCAAACACAAAGACCAGGAGCAGAAGCAGTTTTTCATGCCAAGCCAAAGGCCAAGCTCCCAGGTCATTTAAAGACATAGACAGGTTTACTCTCTGAGTGTCATTTGTTGTGGGCTGGCAATGCTGACAAATGCTTTATGCAAAGGATAAAGCATAAAGGATAATTTGGATCCATGAACATAATATGTCTTATGAATCATATGTATTAGAAGCATTTTAATTTTTCATTGTTATCAAACCAAACTTGGGTCTGCTCACCTAACACGCAGCAAAGCCAATCTACTGATACTGGGTTGTGGTGAAGGAAAGTGTAGAGTTTATTGCAGGGCCAAGCGAGGAGAATAGGCATCTCATGCTCAAAAGACCTGAACTCCCTGATGGCTTTCGGGGAAGGGTCTTTAAAGACAGTGTGAGGAGAGAGAGTCGCAGGGTTCATGATCAGCTCGTGCACAATTCTCTGATTGGTTGATGGTGAGGTAACAGCATAATGTTAGGGGAATCTCAGTCATCAACCTTCTGGTTTCAACTACTCTGGGGTCTACTTGATGGTGGTCAGCATACAGTTAGCTTTCTCCCCTGGGTAGGGGTTTTAGTATTTGCAAAATAACTCAAGGATATGACTCAGGATACTACCTGTAGCCCTTGAGGAGGAGCTAAAAGTCCTTGACTTTATTTTATGGCTAAACTATTATTATTTTGTCCTGCTTGGCTCCTTTCCTTTGTTTCTGCTTTTTTTTTTTTTTCTCTTCTCTGATTAAATTTGTTCTTTGGAACTCAGGGAAGGCCTAGGGAGGTTAAAGCTTTCCTACAAATAAGAGGTGGGGGACACAGGGGGGTCTGTCCCCAGGAAGGCCCCACAGGGTTCTCTCTATTTCATCATGATCAACCACAAAATTATCTATTTAACACTTCGCCTTTTATTTAGTAATTCTGGTGTTTACTGTGGACAAGTATAATTATCTATAATGCTTAGAGATGAATTTAATTTTACTTCTACAAGTTATTTTCTGAAGACAGTCATTCCTATAAGTTTTAATGCAATATACACAAAATAGTTTACTAACCACTTTTGTCACATGCTGGCAACCTCTGTAACATCAGAATGTCTAGATGTTGTAATCTTAGGGCTCATTTGTCCATTAGATACTCAGCAAAGTAAAATGAAATGCACAGAACATACAGGACAATGGTTAATCTTGTCTTATGGTGAAACTGCTGACATGGACCCCTCTGCACTGCCTTCTCCCCCCCAACCGGTTCACACGCACAATGCGTACTTCTCAGAGGTGGTTTGACCAGTCCATTTCCAAAAGACAAATTTCATATGATTTTTATCAAAAGGATATTTATAAAATGTGTTATTTTACTGTCTCTAAACATAAATCAGGCACTTCATAGCAGCTACAAAGATTAGATATTTCAAAAAAGTACTTAGCATGGTTAACTGTCTATATAGTTGTGAGTAATAAAATGCACACACAGGAGGACGGGCATCATATGAAAATATTTCCGAAGTCTGACCAGTTTGGCATAGTGAACCACCATCCTGTTCCTCTTCATGGCCTTGGGCTCCACCTCCTCTAACCTATGAACAGACATGGATGTGGGTGATTCCTAGTGTCTCTTCTAGTAGTGGTCTAAACATTCCATTTCCGAAAGTCATTCTCAGAAAACATTTCTTTCCTAAGATTGTTTTCTTCCTTTTTCTTTCAAAAGGGCACATTTAAGATGTGGGATTTTCTATCAGATGTCAGAACTTCTTTACATCTAGAAGGCCCAGACGTAGCAAAATAAGACTTAAAAAAATTCAGCTTTACGGAGGTATAGTTGACAAATAAAATTAAGATATTTAACGTGTACATCGTGATGATTTGGTATTCCTATGCATTGTGAAAGGATTCCCCCCATAGAGTGAATTAGCACATCCATCACTCCACATTTTTATCTTTATGCATTTATTTATTTATTTTGGCAAGAACTTTCAAATTCTTTTCTCTTAGCAAATTTCCATTGTACGATACAGTGTTTTCTTTTAAAACGTTGGGGGAAACTTGAGAGCACCTGCTTCATATTATATATGCAGGCCTTCTATAAGTGGCCAACAAAATTTGCCCGAGGGTGATGGGCACTTCGTGTGGGCCCAGTGAGAGATGCTGTTCTATCATTTCCCTCTTCCAGGGTCAAGGTCTGGTGGAATAGACTCCAGCCATTTCCGCTTTCTGCTCCTTCTGGGCCCCTTAAGGGGTGGAACGGGGTAGCATCTTGCTCACTGGGGGACAGAGGGGTCACCCCAGGCCCAGGACCTGCGTGGCTCCGTGGCTTGAGGCTGAGGTGGCCGAGCTCAAGTTCTTTCTGGTGTCTGGGTGCTGCCTCTCTTCTCCGCCTACCACGCCCCCCCGCCACCCCCCCACACCCGGTGCCCTTTCCTGGAGCGTGGAGGGCTCAGCGACTGCCCCAGGGCTGGAGCCGGAGCCCGGAGACCCGCGGGCTCTACAGGGGTGAGGTCACAGGAGGGCTGGGCTGCTGCTGCCTCAGGGCCTGGGCCTGGGCCTGGCCGCCCTGCTCTGGGCCCTCAGCTTACTCAGGCCGAGAGGGCCCCAGGCGGCGCTCCACTAATGACCACTTCTCGACTGGAACTCCTTTATTGTCACATTTCACTTTTTCTGATTAACATTTTAAGATGGATAAATGTCCTAGAGGTCCTGATTATATGATTTTTCTGCTGCAAACTGTTACTAAGATGGAGACACTTTATAAATACTTTTAGATGTAATTTTTTAAATTAATTTTTATTGGAGTATAGTTGCTTTACAATGTTGTGTTAGTTTCTACTGTACAGCAAAATGAATCAGCTATATGTATACATATATCCCCTAATTTTTGGATTTCTTTCCCATTTAGGTCACCACAGAGCACTGAGTAGAGTTCCCTGTGCTATACAGTAGGGTCTCATTAGTTATCTACAGATGTGTTGTTGATTGATTATGTCTCATGAATTCCATTTAAGATCGCATCCCTGGTTTGCAGATTGCATCCTTTCTAATACAGTATTTTGTCCCCCTCTGCTTGTCTTTGTCTCTCCTTTCACCACCTCGGTTTTCCTGTCCTCCCATCTCTGTTCGCTGGCTTTCCTCTCTTGCTTTCACTCCTCTCGTTTCTGTGTTAGCATTCCTACCACAGTCTTTGTTCCCCCAGACCCTTTTTTGACAGGGTCCTTTTTTTCCCCTCACTTCTCCTTTTAATCTCTCTTTCTGATATTGCAATAAATATAGAGAGAAATGCAAAGAATTACATACTGGGATTTACCATATTATAAAGAATTTCTGTTCTTTCTCCTTTGCCAATGATTCATGACTTGAAAATATTGACATCAGTTTCCAGATATTCATAAATGTCTCTAGTCAATACATATAAATTTCAAATAAACCTCTAGTGGTTTTGGTGAGAAAGTGCCCAATTTATTTCTTTCATTTCTTGTAAATCACAGCAGTGAGAGTTTGGAACATGGCTGCATCGGGAGGTTGTAAGAAATCAGCCTATGCAAATGAGTTTTTTATTTCCTTAGAACCCCTCATACTAGTGACTCAAGTTGGTTAAAGCTGTTTAGGTCCTGGTGTTTCAGTACTGCCTCCTGATCGTGTATCAAAAGTACAGCAATGATGGTTTCTTTTAGTTCTGTTAACCATAGAAAAACATACATGCCTGGAAATATGTAAAAGAACCAATCTCTCTGAACTAAGACTTTATAATCCCATGCTTTTTAGAGAGATCAAAATATCAAAGAGGCTGGTGTCTCATATCATTTAATATAGCTGTGATAATAATTATTCATAGTGACCCCAAATCATGTCAATTTTTGGTCAGATCTTTAATTCCTAGAGAAGACCTTTCCAGGTGGTAGTCACCTTAAAAAATACCACTGTTCTCACACCATATGAAAAAGTAATTGAAAATGATTGAAGACTTAAATGTAAGCTCTAAAACTATAAAACTCTAAAGCAGGAGTTCCAGAAGTAGAGCATAGAAAGAATGAAGGAGAAGCAATAACTAAATATGTAACGATAGAGAATAACCCCGATATAAAGAATGAAACGGGTCCTTGGGCTCAATGAACAAGCAGGCCCACTTGGACACATCAGAGTGAAAATGGGAAATGCAGAGACAAAAGGAAAGCTTTAAAGATGCCAAAGAGAAAAGAAATTATCCATAATAGTTCAGCAATAAAACTAACAGCAGCAGAAAAATATTTTTAAATGTTGAAGGAAGAATAACAGTAGTTATAAACCTATACTCAAACTATCATACAAGAATAGAAGGAAATGAAGATATTTTATATCATTTAAGACTTAGAGAATTTGCCTCTTAGACTCTTTTTGAAGGAGCTACTAACCTTAAAAGAAGAAAATAGATTCTACAAGTAAGCAATATAAGAAGGAATGATTTTCAAAAAGTGGCTAGCATTGGAAATAAAGTTCTCAACAACAATGATGTGTTTGAGAGGCTAGAATTAAGCCTTCCCAAACTCCTTGCATTGTTCAGAAGAAATATAAAAATATTAATTATCCTAACACATCATTTTATAATTATGCATGTTAAAAATTTAAGGTTAATAATTAAAAGAATAAAAGTGCAATTATAGCTTAGAAATCCCTAGAGGCATAAAAGGATGTGTGGTACTGAAAAGTTGATCAATCCAATGGGGGTGAGAAAAGGAGAAAAAATAGAAACAACCAAAAGGATGGTAAATAGGTAATGCAAAATACATTGGTGGAAATAGATGTCAAATATCAATAGTTACAGTAAAACTCAACAATTAAAACACAGAAAAATATCAGATTAAAATCCATCTAAAAAGTGGCAGATTACACACAGAAATACACTTACATGTGATTGTATATGTATGTATGCCTATGTGTAATTCTATATATGTCATATAATTAAAAATAAAAAGTGATATCCAGGCAAATTCGAGCAAAAAGAAAAAAGAAAGGTGGTATAGTCAATTAAAATCAGAAAAAAATAAATTTTATTGTAAAGTATTAGTAGATATAAAGAGAAATATAAATTAATAAAAAATCATTCATCAAAAGATATGACAATTATGAACTTACAGAACAAAAACCACAGTAAGGTGACATTAACAAAACTATAATCCAAATGGGAGATGTTATTAACACATCTCTCAGAAATTAATAAATTAATCAGACCAAAATATTTAGAAAGGATATAGAAGATTTAAATAACTCAATTAACAAAGTTGGTCTGACAGTTCTATATATAAGTGCACACTCAACAAATGTGAACGTCTATTTTCTTTATGCATGGGAATTCAAGGCAGTTTCTTATGGAGTTAGAAGTGCACACTCTGGAGTTTCACTGACTAAGTTTGAATCTTAGCACCACAATGTACTAGGTGTTGCTACATGGTTAAGTTACTTTATCTTGCTATGCCCCAGATTCCTCATTTGTAAATTATAGGTAATAATAGTACTTATGACTTTTGTGAGTTTTAACAAGTTAAACATGTAAACTGTTTACAATAGTGCGTAACACATGGTAAACATTTAACCAACGTGAGTTGGTATTATCATTATATGATGCTGCAAAAAAAGTAGCACAAAATTCTATGAAATAATTCAATAAAATTAGGCAGCAACTATAAAAAATAGCCCAAACTCTCCCATAGGGCTGGAAATTGAAAAATATGCCTCTAAATAATTAATGAGTTAATGAAGAACATAAAATAGATATCATACAATATTTATAATTGAATGATAGTGAATATAGTACATATAATAACTTGTGGGATGCAGTAATCACTTAAAGGGGAGTTTCTAATTATAAATGTATACATTAGAAAATAATTCATTTGAAAATAAATGAATGAGGGTTCAATACAAGCAGTTAGAACATAAACAGCAGAGAACCTACAAAGAAGTGGGAGGAGGAAAATCGTATGGAAAGGAGCACAAAGTAATAAAATGGCAAACAAAAACAATAGCGGTATTACTAATAAAATACAAAGGATGCATTTTTGAAAAGGATGTTAAAATAGGCAAGCCTGTGGTGAAACTGATCATTGAAAAAGGGGATGCATAGACACATATAGGCAATTAGAGGAATAAAAACGGATAAAATTTCAGATCTAGTGAAGATTTTAAAATCCTGAGAGACTATTTGGAACATGTTATGCAAAATAACTTAAGTAACTTGCTATCTTAGATTAACTGAACAGTTTTTTAAGAAAATATAAATTTTCAGTATCAACACAGGAAGAAAGAGAAAATCTGAATTTACTAATAACAATTTAAAATATTAAGTTTATAGTAAGAATGCTGCTCTCTTCCTCAAGGATGCATGCTATCAGTTATTATTTATTGTAGCTAGGTCCTAGCCTATGCAATAAGGCAAGAGGAACATATAGGGATTGGAATAAAAAAGAGCATATAGGGATTAGAAAATAAGTAACAAAATTATTGTTTGAAGAATATAAGTTTATTGTAAGAAAATTACAGACAGATTTTTTTTTGCTGTAGACCATTTTTAAAGTCTTTATTGAATTTGTTACAATATTGTTTCTGTTTTATGTTTTGTTTTTTTTGGCTGTGAGGCATGTGGGATCTTAGCTCCCTGACCAGGGATTGAACCTGCACCCCCTGAACTGGAAGGCATAGTCTTAACCACTGGACCACCAGGGAAGTCCCCAGACAGATTTTAGAAGTAATAATTTTGTTGGATATAAGAATTATTTAAGAATCCTTTTATGTTACAGAAACAAACAGAAATGTCATTACAGGTTTTAAAATTCAAAATGATTCCAGGAAGATACCTAGTTATTAATTTATTTTTTGTACCTTTATTGCAAAATAGAACAGACATCTCAGAAACTGACCACAAAGGAAGTCAAATAAATGGGATATTAAAAATCATTGTGGAGAGAATAGGCTATTGATTGTATTGAAGTAATTTGCTATAGAAATGGAAAAAGAAAATAAATAAATTTTGTTTTCCACATATATCTCTAAATCTGTCAGGATTTTTTGTTTTAAAATGTGAAACGTGAAACAAAAGGGGGAAAATTGATCAACAAAACAACTTAAAATGGCTATATATATATGAAAAGAAAAAGTTAAAAGGCCAGCTACAGACCAAGAAATGATAATTGTGTTACATATATTTGAGTCTTTCTATACAACAAACAAAAGAAAGCAAGACAAAAAACAAAAAGATTATGTTCCAGGCTATATAAATAACTCCAACAAATCAGTGAGAAATGAAAAACAACTTATGGAGTGGGATAAGACATAAAGAATAGGAACAGGCAGTTTATAAAAGTGGATAAGTAAAGAGCCAAATAAACATGAGAATGTTCAAGCTCACCAGTAATCCAGATAGTACAAATTAAAAAAAATCAAAGACATATAATTTTATACCCATCAGGTAAGAAAAATAATTTTTAAAAATATCGGCAATATCAAACACAGGAGAGGTTATAGGGAATTGGAAACTCTTACACACTCTTATGCACATTGCAGGGAGAATACATTGGTAAAACCACATTACAGGGCACTTTAGCAATATCCAGTAATATCAAAAATTTACATTCAATACTAGTAATTCCACTTCTATGCATACACTATAGTAATTCTCACATATGTGCCCATGAATATTCATTGCTGTGTTGATTTTAATAGTGAAAGATTGGAAACAATATAAATGGCCATTTATAGTGGAAAGGATAAGTAAATTGCGGTATATTATATAAGACTTAAGATAAATAAACTAGATCTTCATTATCCACATTGGCCAAATCTTGAGAGCATAATGGTGGATAGAAAAAATAAAAGTATGGCACGATACTTTTATTCCTTATGAATAGATACATATGAGAGAAACCAAAAATATGGATGGGGAAGGATACACAGCAACTTCAGTATTGGGATTATGTCGGGGGAGGAAGGGGATTATAAATTCTTGGTGGTGGGTATGTGTTTCATATAACCTTCTCTATGTATTTTTGCATGTTAGAAATATTTCAGATTAAAAAGGTCCCAGCCAGCATGGTGTCCTTATGAGATGCTGACATCAAACAGTGGGAGAATAGCTGGCTGGTGTGGAATAAGAAAGACATGTTTGAGCATGGCTGAAGGCCACAAAGGGAGAATTCACCAATAAAAGATTTATAATAATTGCTGCAGTCACAAACCATAGAACAACCTTAACATGTTCCCATATCAAATGGATGCTTCATTATTTATGTCTTTTCAGTTCTATGCTGATCTTCACAGGTCATGAGGACTAAAAGTGATTTTATTTTCAGAAAAGCAAAAGGATATCAATATATAAAATTATATATTTAAAAAAACAAAACAGCACAGATTTTTCTAAAACTGCAGTATTACCCCAATATTTCCAACTTAAGATACATGTTTTGACCAGTAAATGTTATATAACATGGAGTAGAATATCTGAACTCATATGCTTGCAATTTCCATAAATATATCTGTTGAGGTTTTATTAATTCTTTAAAGAATGAGTTAATGTCTACAAACTGGGTAAGATATTAATACATTTTTTATGAGGTTATGTTTATGCTTTTATTATAACACTATTTGTCCTGTAGTCATTTTAACTAGTAGTTGTTTCTTCATAATTGATTATATTCTTTAATTTAACAAATATATCTGTATTGCTAGTATCTTATTTGAGGTAATCATCTTCTAAATAAAATTACCAAAAAACATTTCTTAAAAAGGCATAGATTCTTACTTATACATAGAAATCATTATATATCACAGTAGGACTACTGACTCTATTAATTGCTGTCATAGCTGAAGTTTGTTTAAGAAACTTAGTTTAAGAAATAAATTATAGGGAAAAAAACATAAAAAACACAAACACATGGAGGCTAAACAATACGTTACTAAATAACCAAGAGATCACTGAAGAAACCAAAGAGGAAATTGAAAAATACCTAGAGAGAAATGACAATGAAAACATGACGATCCAAAGCCTATGGGATGCAGCAAAAGCAGTTCTAAGAGGGAAGTTTATGACAATACAAGCCTACCTCAAGAAACAAGAAAAATCTCAAACAATCTAACCTTACACCTAAAGGAACTAGAGAAAGAAGAACAAACAAAACCCAAAGTTAGTAGCAGGAAAGAAATCATAAAGATCAGAGCAGAAATAAATGAAATAGAAAGAAAGAAGACAATAAAAAAGATCAATAAAACTAAAAGCTTGTTCTTTGAGAAGATAAACATAATTGATAAACCTTTAGCCAGACTCATCCAGAAAAAGAGGGAGAGGACTCAAATCAATAAAATTAGAAATGAAAAAGAAGTGACAACAGACACCACAGAAATACAAAGCATCATAAGGGACTACTATAAGCAACTATATGCCAATAATATGGACAACCTGGAAGAAATGGTCAAATTCTTGGAAATGTATAACCTTCCAAGACTGAACCAGGAAGAAATAGAAAATATGAACAGACCAATCACGAGTAATGAAATTGAAACTGTGATTAAAAACCTTCCAACGAAAAAAAGTCCAGGACCAGATGGCTTCACAGGTGAATTCTATCAAACATTTAGAGAACAGCTAACACCCATCCTTCTCAAACTCTTCCAAAAAATTGCAGAGGAAGGAACACTCCCAAACTCATTCTATGAGGCCACCATCACCCTGATACCAAAACCAGACAAAGATACTACAAAACAAGAAAATTACAGGCCAGTATCACTGATGAATATAGATGCCAAAATCCTCAACAAAATACTAGCGAACAGAATCCAACAACACATTAAAAGGATCATACACCATGATCAAGCAGGATTTATTCAAGGGATGCAAGGATTCTTCAATATACACAAATCAACCAATATGATACACCATATTAACAAGCTGAAGAATAAAAACCATATGATCATCTTGATACATACAGAAAAAGCTTTTGACAAAATTCAACACCCATTTATGATAAAAACTCCCCAGAAAGTGGGCATAGAGGGAACTTACCTCAACATAATAAAGGCTGTATACAACAAACCCACAGCAAACATCATTGTCAATGGTGAAAAACTGAAAGCATTTCCTCTGAGATCAGGAAAAAGACAAGATTGTCCACTTTTGCCACTATTATACAACATAGTTTTGGAAGTCCTAGCCACAGCAATCAGAGAAGAAAAAGAAATAAAAGGAATCCAAATTGGAAAAAAAGAAGTAAAACTGTCACTGTTTGCAGATGATATGGTACTATACATAGAAAATCCTAAAGATGCCACCAGAAAACTACTAGAGCTAATCAATGAATTTGATAAAGTTGCAGGATACAAAATTTATGCACAGAAATCTCTTGCATTCCTATACACTAACAACAAAAGTAAGAAAGAGAAATTAAGGAAACAATCCCATTCACCACTGCAACAAAAAGAATAAAATACCTAGGAATAAACCTACCTAAGGAGGTAAAAGACCTGTACTCAGAAAACTGTAGGACACTGATGAAAGAAATCAAAGATGACACAAATAGATGGAGAGATATACCATGTTCTTGGACTGGAAGAATCAATATTGTGAAAATGACTGTACTACCCAATCTGCAGATTCAATGCAATCCCTATCAAACTACCACTGGCATTTTTCACAGAAGTAGAACAAAAGATTTTACAATTTGTATGGAAATACAAAAGACCCCAAATAGCCAAAGCAATCTTGAGAAAGTAAAACGGAGCTGGAGGAATCAGGCTTCCTGACTTCAGACTATACTACAAAGCCACAGTAATCAAGACAGTATGGTACTGGCACAAAAACAGAAATATAGATCAATGGAACAGGTTAGAAAGCCCAGAGATAAATCCATGCACCTATGATCAACTAATCTATGACAATGGAGGCAAGGATATACAATGGAGAAAAGACAGTCTCTTCAATAAGTGGTGCTGGGAAAACTGGACAGCTACATGTAAAAGAATGAAATTAGAACATTCCCTAACAACATACACAAAAATAAACTCAAAATGGATTGAAGACCTAAATGTAAGACCGGACACTATAAAACTCTTAGAGGAAAATATAGGAAGAACACTCTTTAACATAAATCACAGCAAGATCTTTTTTGACCCATCTCTTAGAGTAATGGAATTGAAAAGAAAACTAAACAAATGAGACCTAATGAAACTTCAAAGCTTTTGCACAGCAAAGGAAACTATAAACAAGATGAAAAGACAACCCTCAGAATGGGAGAAAATATTTGCAAACGAATCAACAGACAAAGGATTAATCTCCAAAATATATAAACAGCTCATGCAGCTCAATATTAAAAAAAGAAAAACAACCCAATCCAAAAATGGGCAGACGACCTAAATAGACATTTCTCCAAAGAAGACATACAGATGGCCAAGAGGCACATGAAAAGCTGCTCAACATCACTAAGTATTAGAGAAATGCAAATCAAAAGTACAGTGAGGTATCACCTCATACCAGTTAGAATGGGCATCATCAGAAAATCTACAAACAACAAATGCTGGAGAGGGTGTGGAGAAAAGGGAACCCTCTTGCACTGTTGGTGGGAATGTAAATTGATACAGCTACTATAGAGAACAGTATGGAGGTTTCTTAAAAAAACTAAAAATAGAACTGCCATATGACCCAGCAATCCCACTCCTGGGCCTATGCCCAGAGAAAGCCATAATTCAAAAAGACACATGCACCCCAATATTCATTGCAGCACTATTTACAGTAGCCAGGTCATGGAAGCAACCTAAATGCCCATCGACAGACAAATGGATAAAGAAGATGTGTCACATATATACAATGGAATATTACCCAGCCGTAAAAAGGAATGAAATTGGTTCATTTGTAGAGACATGGATGGACCTAGAGTCTATCATACAGAGTAAAGGAAGTCAGAAAGAGCAAAACAACTATTGTATATTAACTCATATATGTGGAATGTAGAAAAATGGTAAAGATGAACTGGTTTGCAAGGCAGAAATAGAGACACAGATGAAGAGAACAAACGTATGGACACCAATGGGGAAAAGCGGGGTGGGGGTGGTGGGATGAATTGGAAGGTTGTTATTAACATATATACACTAATACGTATAAAATAGATATCTAATAAGAATCTGCTGTATAAAAAAATAAATAAAAATAATAGAAAAAAAGATGATATATACCTGTAGTGGAATAAAAAAAAAAGGAACTTAGTTCAAGGAATAGCTCTATGTAGAATCTAAAAAATACAACAAACTAGTCAATATAAAATAAAAGAAGCAGACTCTCAGATATAGAGAACAAACTCGTGGTTGCCAGTGGGAGGCAGAGAGGGGCAATATAGGCATTGAGGAGTGGGAGGTACAAACTGTTGGGTGTACGATAGGCTCAAGGACGTATTGTACAACACGGCGAATACAGCCAATATTTTGTAATAACTGTAAATGAAAAGTGACCTTTAAAGCTGTATATATAAAAAAAAGGAATTGTAAGGAAGCCCATGTGGCTCGGATCAAGTGGGCAAAGGTGATAGTAACAGAAGATGAAGTCAGAGAGTTAACGCGAGTGTGTAGATCATTAGTTAAATGAAAGACTAAGTCAGCTATTTTAAAAGCTTAAATATATGCTACAACATAGAGGAAATGAATTTACCATCTGGATATGAATCTAGGCGCCATTCTGGACTTCTGCAAAAATGGGGCTTATTGACCTTACAGGGTTGTTTTGAGAATTAAATGTAGTAATCCGTGGAAGGTATACTGCAGAGTGCTGGACACATATTAGTGTCCAGTAAATGTTAGTATTCCTTCCTTTCACTCCTTCCCCCAATTTATAGATTCTTTCTCTTCAGTCTGTAAGGGCAATGAGGCAGTTCAAATTGCTTAAGGAAGAATTTTAAGCAAAACCAACAATGACCCAAGATTTACAGTGGAGGGAAATGGAATCTTGTTTTTCAAGTAAATATAGGAATTATTATTATTATTTTTTAAATTCTTAACAACTTTATTTTTCAGAGAACTGTAAATCAGATATAAGCATTTTCTTTAAAATTTCTTTTTTTTTAATATCTTTATTGGAGTGTAATTGATTTACTATGTTGTGTTAGTTTCTGCTGTATCACAAAGTGAATCAGCTATACGTATACATATGTCCCCATATCCCCTCCCTCTTGCGTCTCCCTCCCACCCTCGGTATCCCACCCCTCTAGGTGGTCACAAAGCACTGAGCTGATCTCCCTGTGCTATGAGGCTGCTTCCCATTAGCTATCTATTTTACATTTGGTAGTATATATAAGTCCATGCCACTCTCTCACTTCGTCCCAGGTTACCCTTCCCCCACCCCATGTCCTCAAGTCTATTCTCTACATCTGCATCTTTATTCCTGTCTTGCCCCTGGGTTCATCAGAAAGTTGTTGTTTTTTTGTTTTTTGTTTTTTTAGATTCCATATATATGTGCTAGCATATTGTATTTGTTTTTCTCTTTCTGACTTACTTCACTCTGTATGACAGACTCTAGGTTGGTCCACCTCACTACAAATAACTCAATTTCGTTTCTTTTTATGGCTGAGTAATATTCCATTGTATGTGCCACATCTTCTTTATCCACTCATCTGTTGACGGACATTTAGGTTGCTTCCATGATCTGGCTGTTGTAAACAGTGCTGCAATGAACATTTTGGTACATGACTCTTTTTGAATTATGGTTTTCTCAGGGTACATGTCCAGTAGTGGGATTGCTGTGTCATATGGCAGTTCTACTTTTAGTTTTTTAAGGAACCTCCATACTGCTCTCCATAGTGGCTGTATCAATTTACATTCTCACCAACAGTGCAAGAGGGTTCCCTTTTCTCCACACAGAGTGCATAATGAATAGACTTCAAGGGACCCATGTATCATTTCAAATTATATGTAATTTTTTTGCATATGTGAACTTTTTTCCAGATGCTTTGATCCAACCTTGGCATCAGACTCTCAAAAGTACCCATGACTCTCAAAAGTACCCATGACCTCCTAAAATATTAATATGCACTGGCTCTTAAACGTGAGTGGAATATCCTTCATAAAATAGTGTGTGGTATACAATCTGTTTTATGCAGGATATTCTATTTACTCCAAGGTGATACCTTTCACATTGGATTAAACTAAGCCTTCAATTCCAAAATGCTAATTGCACATACATTAAAAAAAAAAGCTGCCTCTTTCTCTTCCCTACCATTAAAGTGCAAGAAGCCTAGGGAGAGTACAACTTACCTTGGTCAGTCAGTCTTCAGTGTAAGTTAGTTCACTGGGAGTGTAAGATGGTGTAATAAAGAGCTTATGACGTGAGCTGGTTCCACTTTTTCAGATCTGGTCGGGACAAGCCTAGCTTTTGTTCATTTGTATAGTAAGTTTCAGTTGAAAACGCTTCATGTGCCAGAATCTACACTAGGCGCTGGAGCTGCTGCGGTGAATACGAGAAGTAAGCAAACAACCTGACGAGAAGAGTTTTAAATCACAGGGATGGGGGTTTGGTGGAAGGTGGAAATGTGCTGGGAGAGGCGTGTGGCCCTGATGAAAACCAACTGAGCTGCTGTGAGAGAGGTCCTTTATGATGTGGTGGGTGGGGAAGGCCTCTCTCTAAGGGAGATGTTAGACTATCGGCCATGTAAAGAACAGGGGACGGGCAGCCAAGGGAGAGGACCCAGCAGAGGCCTTGGACCAGTGGGAAAATGTATGCCAGGTTCAAAGAATAGGGAGGGGCTGGTGCAGCTGAAGCATCCTGAGTGAGAGGGAGACAGGTAAGAGGCAGGACTGAGGGGCAGGCTAGTCCAATCATGCAAAGACATATGGCCAGGGTTAGGAATTTGAGTTTTGCTAGGAGAGTAATAGGAATGAGTAGAAGAGTGATTTAAGTGTGGAAATTACGACTCCTATGACTCTCTGTGGAAAATGGATTGTAGTAGCCAATAGTGGATGCAGGGACTTTCCCCATATCCAAACCACTGAGTTATTATGTGAGTTCTATCACCACCATATATATAACAGATCCAGCCTCTTTGGCATTGGGGTCTGAGGGAAGGGGTTAATTACCAAGTTTTGGGCTTTAATAACTGGGTGAGTGGTAGTATTTTTTTTTTTTTAATGGAAAACATTAGGAAGGCTCTGATTTGAACGTGTAGAGGGTGGGAAATTCTGCTTTGCACATATTGTTAAACCTACTGAACATCCATGTAGTGATGGCATTGCATATAGGAGTCTGAAATGCAGAGGAAGTGTAGCCTGGAGGTGAATATTGAGAATTGATAGTCTACAGTGGCATTTAAACCATGGGACTTAATAAGGCAGAGAAGCAAAGAGGAGCTGGCTAGTACCTCTCACCCGATGAGTTTTGCTCTGAAGGAAAGCATGGAAATGACAGTGTAGGTAGCAGTGGGTGTAAGTCAAGCCTGGGAGTTTTTTTGTTTTTGTTTGTTTTTTAAGATGAACTGTATCGGAACATTCTTGTTTGTGAATGGAAGTGATCGATTTTTAGGGAGTAAACGATGGTGCTATGAGAAGATGGCTCATTGCAGTTTTCAGAATTGAGGCATTTCCTTTATCAATGGGTCTCACATTGCTCTCTCTATCTATCATCTATTTTTATGCTGAGTATTTACAAACCCCACACCTTGACTCCCTTTAGCCGGGTAGCTAAGTGGGAAATGATTGCTTGTAACTGTAGCTGCCACCTCTGTCTGTAGAATCACAGGCAATAACACCATAAGGCTTGGACAGAGTTCTATAGGCACTGAGAAAAGCAAAGATACCGTCTCGTGTAGTTGTTGTGGTAGTCCACAGAAATTTTCCTATTATTTGTATTTCTCCCCTGCCCCTTTTTCTAGAAAAGGCATGGTTTCTGTTTCATGAGTAATTAGGTAAATTTTCATGATCCTCCCTGCTCACAGAAAGTGTACCTTGCTTTTGTCACAGAGCAAATGTACCATGCAATTACAAAGAACTTGCTTATCATTAAGACCTGTGCATCGGAATCCAGTTGGAGAGAGCTTTCCCAAAGAAGGGGAAGAAAAGCATGCTTATTTTCCAAATACCATGAGATAAGAGCTAATGGATGCAACTGAGAAGACTACCTTCTAAAGGGCAGAATGAAAGAATGCATGAATCTTGTAGTGTGTCATGTTCGATGGGCATTCCTCATAACAAGAATTACACAGCAGTGTAGAACTTGGCAACTTCTTCCCTATCTAAGGGCTTTGAAATTTCTTCATTGCCTGGTTTAGGTGGTGATGAGCATTGTTGTATATTTTCTCCCATTTCCAAATCCTTGCATAAAGAAGTCACCCCCAAGTGAGTTAGCTAAAATATTCCCGGGTTCAGCTACATCATTATGAATTTTTCCACTGGTCTTACTGACCTCTAAACTTAGTGGTATAAAGGAAGATATCACCATATAACAGAACTCATTCCTGAAGCTACCCCTGAAATATTAGGAGAATAACAAGTAGATGCAGATGAAAGGCAAGTAGAAATAGCACTGTTTTTCCTGTAAGTTTAATCACTTGAGCTCCAAGTCCATATTTCAACTGCATCTACTCGGATCCTTCAGAAGGGATTGCTAAAAAAAAAAACTGTGGCAATGTTATTTTTGTTATCTGATTTTTTAATTTATAGGCATTCCCTGCAGATATCACACTGACAGCAAATTTGTAGGGTGCTAATAAAAAGGATGTACTGGCTGGAAATATTTTAATATATGATATTTCTTAAAGTAATTACTCAAACTAGTAAGGTCCATAGCTATAACATTCTGTTTATTAGCCTGATCTTTCATTAATTATTTGAGTTCAGGCAAAAAAAAAAAACCCAAAAAAACAAAAACTGAGAGGGAATTTACTTTTGGGAAAAAAAAAAGTGGATTTTAGCAATACTCGGGAGAAAAAAAAGCTGGAGAGACTTCATACTTTTTAATCATTAAGGCCATTTTTCTCCTTTAAAGAAAGATTCTGTGTTCTCTTGTTCTGAAATGTTTTAAATTTCTTGAGGTCAGTGTCTGCATTTTTAATTCAGTTAGAAATATTTATTAAATACCTTTGATGCACTATGGAAGATACAAATTACTAACGTTACTCTTAAGGAATATTCACTTACAAATTAGCTCTAATGCAAGGTAGGTGACAGTCCAAGAGAAGTCCAACTACCTACAGAAGCCCAAAGTAGAGATAAATTAGTTTTGGATTAACAACTAAAGAAGACTTCAGGTAAGACACAGCACTTAAGAATGCAGTAAGTGCAGCATTCACATAAGTGTAGATGAGTAGAAGAGCATTCCTGAGAAATTCAACCAGTGATTCTCCAAGTGTGACCCCGGGACCAGCGTCTCAGCAGCACCTAGGAATTTGTTAGAAGTGTAAAATCTTGAGCTCTACCCCAGACCTACTGAATGAGAAACTCAGTGGTTCCGGTGATCTGCGTTCTAATAAGTCTTCCAGGCGATTCTGATGCATGCTAAAATTGAGAACCATGGGATTAAACTAGTCAAGTGAAAGTAAGAAGGTGGGAAAGATAAAGCCATTGCAGGGATAAAAGATATCTTTATTTTTCTGGGCTTTATGATAGAAGAGAGGCCATAATGAAAGAAAAAGGTAGGTTGGTATAATCTACATTAGGGACTTCCATGTTATGCTTTGGAGTTCTGGCTTTATTCCGTTGGCAGAGGGGATCCATTGAAGGCTGATGAGTAGGAGAGTGACATCAAACCTGATTTTAGCGATTCTTCTGGCATCAGAGTATAGGCTGGAGAAGAGATTACCAACAGAGAGTCCACTGAGGAAGGACCATTTAGGAGATTATTGCAATCGTCCAGGTAGAAATTAATTATGGTGGAACTGTGATGCCAGGGATGGAAAGAAATAGACTCCAAGGTGTTCTGACCCTTTTCTCAGTGGAAAACAAAGGAAAGAGGGAAGTAAAATAGAAATTAAATAAAGACAGTAAAAGGAAAAGATATAAGTGGATATCATTAATTTGGTTTTGGAAAATTTCAATTATCCTTGCAGATATTGAGGTAGGAGTGTCCATGGGGCAATTGAAAATGAGAGTCTAGAGTTGCACTGTCCAGTAAGGCCACATATGGTAACTGAGCACTTGAAATGTGGCTGGTTCGAACTGAGATGTGCTATAAGTATAAAGTATGCACTGAATTTTGAAAGCACAAAAGATGTAAAAATATCTCAATAAGTTTTACATTATTTTTTGAAATGATAATATTTTGACATCAAAATATCTTGAAAGAGTTGGCTGTACATGCTACTTCTAATTTCTCTTCCTTATTCTCTCCTGAATCTACATCAATTATAATTTCCACCATTCAGCTGTCCTTATCAAGGTCACTAATAACTTCCAAGTTGCCAAATCCAATGATCAGTTCTAAGTACTCATCTTACTCGACGGGTCAAAAGTACCAAACATAGTTAATCGTTCTTATCTCCCCTTGGCTTCCAGGACAGCTCACATTCCTGGTCTAAATTCTGTGCCCCTAGCTGTTCTCAGTGTCCTTGACCGGTCCCTTTTTATTTGCAACATTTACATGTTGGAATACTCCGGGGCCCAGTCCTTAGAGTTCTTCAATTGTGTATGTATATTTACTCATGTCAATGATCTCCAGCCAAAGACCACCTGGAACACACTTATAGCTGAACAAGTTGGGTTTGTTTATTACTTGCTAGAGCAAGGAGAACCCACAGCATGGACAACGGTGAGGCGTTTAGTAAGATGGTGTTAGAAAGGATTTATTATAGGGTTTGGGATTTTGTTGGGTGACTTTGGGGAGGGTCCAAAGAAGTGGTAGTTCACTCTGGATTGGGTGCTATCAGACAATTCTGTGACTGAGTATCTTAACAAACCTTACCTATAGTGACAGAAGACTGAGGCAAGGCTAAAGGTATAACTGGTAAAGAAGCAATTTGCTCATGTTAGACAGATAGGATATTTAGGGTTTTTTGTGGTTTGAACAATGATGTTTTGTCTCTGTTCAGACATAATTATGGAATGGTCGTATTCCTGTCTTGATCCATGATGGTCACAGAGTGGCCTTGTCTGATGTCAGTGTTCTATGAAATTGTTTATGGTCAACAAGTGAACATCAAGGCCTAGGTGATAGTATTGGGCTGGCTCCTGGAAATAAGGGGCTGCTTTTTTCTTTCTTACTCATTGGGTAATCTCATCTAAACTCATGACTTTAAATTCCATTAATATGTTCAATATTCTAAACATTTTATGCATAGCCCTTATAACCACATATTGACATGAGAGCCCAGTAGCCTTTGTCTAGAAGGCTTTTAAACTGAGCATATCTGAATCTGGGGTCCTGAAAGTCTCCTCCAAGTCTATTTCTCATGGTAGACTTCTCCATGATGGTTTAGACAACTCTGTCCTTTGTAGTTGTTCAGACCCCAAACTGCTCCCTTCCTTGACTCTTACATACCTTATATTTCTCTTATATCCCAAATCTGATATTTGGCAAATCCTATTGGCTGCACTTGCAAAATTCACCGAGAATCTGGCTACTTCTCACCTCTCCAGGGCTAACCCTCTGTCTGAGTCACCATCATCCCTCTCCTGGATTTTTGGAATAACTCCTAACTGTTCTCCATGCTTCTGCCTTTTCTCCACTTCAGTCAGTTCTCAACTTGTCAGCCAGAGTGATCCTGTTAAAAAGTAAGTCAGATCATGTCACTTATCTATGGAAAACCCTTCACTAGCCTCCCATCTCACCCAGCGTAAACACCAGTGCTCTTGCTATGACATCGTGATCTGGACCTTCTCTCTGAACACACTTCCTGCTACTCTCACCCCTTCTCACTCTGCTTCAGCTACACTGGCTTCTTTGCTGTCCTTTGAACACACTAGAAAATCACCCAGTTCCTCTGCATTGTCTCCTCTGCCCGGAATGCTGTTCTCTGTGCATCTCTGTGTATTACTATCTCTGTGTATTACTTCTTCATTTCCCACAGTGTTTTACTCCAAAGTCATATTAGAGTGTTCCTTCCTGACCTTTCTCTCTAAACTTAATGTCCCACATCTGACATTTCTTCTCCACATTTCTTGCTTTATTTTTTTCTCCTTAGCACTTTTTACTGTCTAGTATACTTTATACTTACCTGTTTTTATTTGTTGTTTCTTTCCCCACTGGAGTATAACTTCCACAGGAGCAGGATTTTTGTTTGTTTTGTTCGCTGCTGTATAAAGAGTCTCAGTAAGAATTTGTTGTATGAATGGTATATTGACACGCTGGGGACAGTGGACACTGGCAACGGGGGACCCAGAGGGGGTAGCAGCCTGGAAGAGCAGTCTGGGTCACGCCTCGCCCCTCCATGGGCTGGAGGTGTTGATGTTAAGTACTCTCAGGTGTGGTACTGTGGGTGGCACCGTATCCTCTTTCTGCTTTTATCCTTGTTTGTGGATGGAGTTAACTATCTCTGGCGTGGGCTCAGGCCAGTGGAGCCCTATCCTTCTGAGTTCCTCTCCCTGCCCTGTGGAGTGACCCACTCTGGCCACTCCACGTGCTTGTTTCTAAGCATCACAGATCCTAGGCAGCCAGGCCTGGGATGACCCCCAATGCCTTTGTTTGAGATAGACATTGGTACGTGGCATTTTGTTTCTCCTTTCTTAGATATCATTAGACAGAAATTGAGCTAGGGAGATGGCAGAGTGTACCACTGAGGGAAAAACGTCTAAGATGGTAGCAGTTCTTCCGTCAGTAGCTTAAAGGGCCACAGATGATAGATAGGGGCAGGGTGGCATGGAGTAAGCACTACTCATATTTTTTTCCCCATATTAAATTATCCTAGTTCCTCATTAATAAAAAGAAAAAAATGAAAAGAAAGAGCTTACAGTAAGTAGATTTATAGAACTGAACCAGAAAGATTAGACCTTGCTTTTGTACTAAACTGTGACATTTAATAAACCTTTTTAGAGATCTAAAAGTGTATTGAGAGTGTTTTCTTAAAACAATTTTCAGTTGTTGTGTTTGCAAAATCTGGTGTCATGTGGCTTACCCCTCACACAGTCCAGCTTGCATAACTAAACTTTGAACTGGGATATTTGGGCATTACAGAATTATACTTCTATATATTTCTATATTATATTTATTTGTATATATTCATACATTTATATATTTAAATGCTTACATTTATACAAGACTAGATAAAATTCCACCTTCTTGAGTATCTTTTAAGTTTTGGGCTGACCCTAATACTGATTGATCGACATTTTTAATTTGCTGTTCAGATGACCTAATGTTGCTCCCAATAGTTTGCAAGTAAACGGATTGACTTTGCTAATGTCTGCATGTTTTTCCAAAGTCAAGACATCAGAGATGACAATTTTCTGATAGATGGAATGTTTTATAAATATAGACCTGAAGCCCGGGTTTTTGGAAAAGGATGAATCACCTGGAGTAGTAGCAGTACTACCTGCCTCCTCTGTTTCTTTCCGCTGTTTTAGGTTTAAATGAACAGTGACTTTACTTGACTGGCCTTAGAGCATGCAAGAATCAGATCACTGCAGACAGTGCATGCTGGATTAGGCATCAGCTTTTCCCTTCATCATCAGTTACCTGTGTTTTGTTTGATCCGCCTGTAATATGTAGTAACAGATGATGATTTTTTTAAACTCTTTGTTCCCTTTACTGTGGCAAATTTCTAGCTACCTGATTTGTACTTACTTTAAGAGGTCCCAGGTCACAGTAAGAAAAGATAAGCCTCTGGTGAGTGGGCCAGACTTATAGAGGCCCATCTTCTAGAGACAGGTAGACAGTTTCTGACTTCACTTGTGTATTTTTAGGACTCTTTCTGGACCTAGAAAAACTTATAAGGTGACCAGCCTCTTTCATGCGTGGTCCATCCTGCATAACTAACCTTTGACACAAGCTTTACACATAGATAAGTAAATAAAGGAAGGAAGGAAGAAAACAAGCAAGCCTCTGAATTACCTTTTGTGTCATTAAATTTTTGAGTGAAGGAGCTTCATGTTGAATTTGAGTTTTAATAGATATCCAAAGTTTCCTTCAAAAATTCCTAAACCTAAAATATTATGCCCTACTACTCCATAGTTTGCTGTAATTCCTGGTACCACATTAATATCTATATGACTTGGACAAATTAATTGATCTTCCTGAGCCCTAATTATCTATACAATATTCAAGAATTTTGTGAAGGAGATAGATATGTATATACATATAAAATAAATAATACATTTTACATGTAGAATGTGTATATTTAAATATTATATAATGTTGGACATATAATAGGGGGTACAATTAATAATTATTATGTTCATTTTTTTCCTAGGAGGAGTAGCAGAGGTAGTGAGGATAGTCTCCCCTCCCCCAAACCCATCCATCCACTCCTACATTTTCTTCCATCTCCCTCCCTATAATATTCTAAGGGTCTCACCCTTGGCGTAAACCTCTCTCCAACAGACGCCTACCCTTACATGGCATTTTGAAGTCTAAATGTTCTCCATGAGAACAGATACTTCACTAGTAATAAATTAGCAGGAATAAAATAGTTGTAGCCAACAGGTACAATGTGGTCTTCAAAGCTTAATAAAGTAATCTGGATTATATTAAAGTCAATTCTCAGTTAATTGAAAACTGATTATTCATCCTAGCCAACCTCTATCCCCTATCCATAAGTGACCAATCACTATTCCTTGCCCATGGCCCAGAATGGAGGGGGAGAATTGGCAAGGTAGGGTAAGGTAGTCGTGTGGGTTCCGTTCAGGCCAACTTGGGTGTGAAGCCTGGATCCCACTTATTCGTTGTAATAGGCAAGTGTGATAGACTGAATTGTGTGCCCCCCACCAGATTCATCTGTTGAAGCCTTAACCCTCACATGGCTTATTTGGAGATGGGGCTTTTAGGAGATAACTAAGGTTAAATGAGGTTGTAAGGGTAGGTATCTAATTTGATAGGATTGGGGGGCTTTATAAGAAGAGGAAGAGAGAGAGCTTTTTCTCTCTCTCTCGGAGCACACGGAGGAAAGGCCATGTGAGCACACAGCAAGAAGGTGGCTATCTGCACACCAGGAAGAGAGCCTCACCAGAACCTGACCCTGCCAGCACCCTGATCTCAGCCTTCCATCCTCCAGAACTATGAGAAAATAACTTTCTGTTGTTTAAGCTACTCAATTTATGGTATTTCATTATGGCAGTCTGAGAAGACTAATACAGAAAGTGACTGAAACCTTTGCCTCTTCATCAGAATAGGGATCATGGTAACACCTAAATCACAAGACCATTGTGAGGAGTAAAGGGCTGGAAATTTATGTAAGGGCTTGGAAATTTAAAGAAAGGAGCAAAGGAGTTTGAGCAACAGTATCATTGTCCAGATTTTCATATGATTGCAAAGCAGATCTGGTTACATATACCTTATCCTATGAATCAGAGTCTCCCAGAATGCTTGTTAAAAATACAGGTTCCTGGACCCCACATTAGACCTAAATAATTAGAATCTCTCTGATAGGGCCCAGGAATCCAGCAGTTCAGGTGATCTGTACTCTTAAATTTAGGGACACTACCTCAAAGGAATGGTATGCCAATCAGTGTCTCTAAATGTTGTTCTATAAATGCTTACTACCAGGAACTGTGACTAAATGAATTTACGTCAGTAGATGCCAGTCGACGAGGAGAAGATTAACAGAAGTCTTATTCTGAAAGCTGCTATGAGAGTCTGCCTTGGCTATTGTTAATCTGCACGTGAATCTTTTAGATTTACCACAAAGGACAGGGGTTGAGTGCTGGCCATAAAATTAATTAAGATAATATAACAAGATTACTGGGTAATTTTACAAATGGCCATCACTTTAAATATCACTTTTTGATCAATAATATATGAGAACATATTGTGTTTGAGGAAATGAGCTAAAGGAAGGTGGTGCTCATATTTCTTTATCTTGTGCTGTCTCGAATAAATAACTAGTAGGTGAAGCTGACTCTTGTAGGCCCCGGGTAACAGCCAAACTAAAGGAAAACATCAGTGCTATTCTCTCCCCCGGCTCACAGAAATACTGACTTCTTTTTTAGAGACACTGAGCCTCATCTAAATGGTTAAATCTTTAAAAAAAGAATGCCAGATGCCCAGCAAATGGAAGTTACAATGCCTAATCCACCTCCTCACATCTTCGTGCAAGACAATATTTACTCTGGGTTATGTGTTTGCCCGAGCAACCATAGCCCAGCTTTAGCTGGTGGGAGTTCAGCTGCATCTTTGCCGTGCGTGTTTGCAAGACGTTATGAAGAACGAACTGAAATTCAGAAGCTTTGTCAATGGTTAAAAATGTCTCACTAGGAAAGTATTAGCATTTGCGCTTAAATCTCAGTTGGACTTCTATTTTTATTCCAGTTAATTTTAGCTCTCTTCTCTCTTCCTTCCTTTGCAAATGTAACCAATCTCACAAGCCATATGTGATAGTGAGTTTTGTTATTTTATAGCCCCATTTAGCTTAAATAATGGATTTATTCCTTACTGAGCTTCTGTGTACCAGGCAATGTGCTAGTTACTGAAGTCCAGAGCTGCCGAAATTGACGCTAAACAAAACAGGAAGGGGACTGATATTCCAAACAATACATAGAGCTTATTTGTTTTGAATCTGATGGAGTTATGTCAAGCATTATGTGTTATAAACAGTTATCTTCCTTTATAATATACCTGTAAGTCTCGCTATCATTTTTGTCATCCTTGAGCAACTGTTTGTAAAGTAAATGCTTTTACGTTTCTCTTCCAAGTCCCTCGTACATTTTTCATAATTGCATTAGTTTCCTATTGCTACTGTAATACATTACCACATACTTAATGCCTTAAAACAACACAAATGCATTATCTTCCAGTTCTGGAGGTAGGTCGGAAGTCTGAAATGGGTCTCATTGGGCTAGAACCAAGGTGTCAGCAGGGTTGCATTCCTTTCTGGAGGTTTCAAGGGAGAATCTGTTTTCTTGCCTTTTCCAGTTTCTAGAGGCTGCTAATGTACATTCCTTGGCTTATGGCCCCCTTGCTTCTTCAAAGCCAGCAATGACCAATCAAGTCTTTCTCATGAATGTTTGTGTTGCCCCAAATTCGTATGTTGAAGTCCTAGCTGCCCAAGTGACTGTATTTATAGAATTGGGCCTGTAATGAAATAAAGGTTAAATGAGGTTATAAGGGTAGGGCTTGATCTAGTAGGATTAGTGTCCTTACCAGAAAAGACAGAGAGAGCTTGCTCCCCCTTTTTCTCTCTCTACTCAAATGCATCGAGGAAAGTTCATGTGAGCACACAGCAGGAAGGTGTCTGTCTGCAACCCAGAGGAGAGGTCTCACCAGACCCCAACTCTGCTGGCATCTTGATCTTGAACTTCCAGCCTCCAGAACTGTGAGAAATAAATTTGTGTTATTGAAGCCACCCGCTCTGTGGTGTTCTGTTATGCTAGCCCGAGCAGACCAGTATACCATCTCTCTGATCCTGGCTCTTCTGTGTCCCTCTTCCCCGCTTAAGGACACTTGTGATGATATTGGGTCCACCTAGATAATCCAGGATAATCTCCTTTTTAAAATTTAGCTGATTAACAATTTAAATTCCATCTGCAACCTTAATACCCCTATGTAACATAACGTATTCATGGGTTCTAAGGAGTAGGATGTGGGCATATTTGGGGAGCCATTATTCTGCCTACCACAATACATATTTTCTCTCTCTCTGCTTTCAGAGGTTAAGTGTTATTTACTCAGGCTTTTTCCTTTTGTTGCATCGTTTTGGGTGGGAGTGCTTCTTCTTTTCAGCAATTTGTGATTTAGAAATCAGTTGTTTGCCTTCATGGTCCTATAAACAGATTATAAAGGCCTATAGTGGTTTTCAGTAACCTATATCCTCTTAAACATCTTTTTGGCAACCCTCATCCTCATTTATCCTGGTATTCTTCTATGTAAGGCTGTCCTGGTTTTCCTCCTGGGTCTGCTGCTCTGCCTTTGTAGTTTCCCTTTGCCACGTAGAACCTTTTGTTCTCTTCCGAGAGCATTCTTTTCTCTATTCCATTTCAACATAGGCAGATAAAATTACATTTAAAGTTTTCCTCCAGATTATTGCGGTCACTCTTTTTAGCAATAAATCACAAAAATGTATAATGACTAAGCCATTTGTTGGTCATATCTAACTTTTTTCTGTCCACGTAGGTGTGTGAGCTTCCTTTTTATATGAACTATCTTATTTATGCTTTCTAGCGACAATTTTTTTAAAGTAAAGACCACACTTCGTTCAAATTTCTTTGGTTGTACCTAGAATACGTTTTCTGTCTGCGGATCCACATTCTATTTAGTCATGGTGTCCCCTTAGGCTCCTCTAGTTGGTGACAGCTTCTCAGACTTCCCTTGTTTTGGATGACCTTGACAATTTGATGAGTACTGGTAAAGGTAGAGTCCTTCAGTATGAGTTTGCATCATGTTTCCTCATGATTAGACCGGGGTCATGGGTTTTTGAGGAGGAGACTATGGAGGTTAAATGCCATGCTCTTCACAGTGTATTAAGGGTGCATGCTATCAACGTGACTTATCAGTGGATGTTAACTCTGATGAGCTGGCTGATGTGGGGTATGTCAGGTTTCTCCACAGTAAAGTTACTCTCTTTCCTGCTTTCCATACTGTGCCCTTTGGAAGGAGTCACTGTGCACAGACCACACTTAACGAGTAGGCAGCTGTGCACTCCCTCTTTGAGGGCAGAGTGTCACAGAAATTATTTGGAATTCTGTGCAGGGGATTTCCCCCCTCCCTCCAACTTATTTATTTATTTAGTCATTTATTTTTATCAGTATTGACTCATGAACATTTATTTTATACTTTGAGTTATAACTCAATACTACATTATTGATTTTGTTGCTCAAATTGTTCCATCTTTGGCCACAGAAGTTCTTAAAGTTGGCTCCTGTGTCCCTTTGACATACCACCATCAGTTTGTTTTTGCGCACTTCCTTATTTTCTGGCATGACAAGATATCCCAGGATTATCCGGTATGTTTCCTGGCCATCACTAGAATAGTCATTTCTCCAAGGAGTTCTGGTTCTTTTCATTGGAGAATGAAATTAGAAACCAAGAGATGGGTGCCAGGGGTACTCATTGCTACTGGGGTGTTATTAGTTCTAAACCCTTGCAGTCAGTGCACAGGGCTTGGAAATATACGGGTATATACTAACTGACGTACATACATATATCTATAATTATTTCTATTTATCCATCTGCATTTATATTAAACTGAATGTGAGTTCATACTGATGTTTCAAACTGTAATCAATCACTCCATGGATCATTCTAGCCTCCTCCTCTTGCTTCTCTGTAACCAGTTTTTGGGGTCCAGTTTTTGGTGATTATGAATAAACCTGCTATAAACATTCACATATGCTTTTGTGTACATAAGTTTTCATATCATCATGGTAAATCCAGCAATTGCTGAGTCATATAGTAAGACAATTTTTAGTTTTATAATAAAGTACAAAACTGTCTCTAAAGTGACTATACCATTTTGCATTCCCACCAGTAATGAATGAGAGTTTCTGTTGCTCCACATTCTTGCCAGCAATTGGTACTGTCAGTTTTGTTTTAATTTTAACCATTCTGATAGGTGTGTAAGAGTATCTGATTGTTGTCCTCTTAGCCACATCTGGAAGATGTGCTAAGCAGCTATAAATGGTCAAAAGAAGAGAAGAGAGAATGATGGTGGTGGTGTATATGCTTTAATGTGGATAATTAGTTTTGGGATAATCAAATTTTCTACATTGTATTATTTATTCCACTTATTTTCCAGGTCTGGACTCAATGAGAACATTACATTTAGGAAAGTGGGGCCTTTATAAATCATACTAAGTTGGAAATTTACTGTTATACATATATACACATGTCTTCATTTTTCTTTATCTATCTATGTACAAGTACAACTCCACTTACTAGTTGAGCAAAAAGAAAAAAAAAAGCATCGCGATCTAAGTGGTTAGCTATAATGGATCAAAGATGGCTGCACACCTTTTGTTACCCCTCTCATTGAGAAATGGAGTCTAATTTCATTCCCCTTGAATTTAGACTGGTTTTGTGGCTTGTATGATCAGTATACACATTGCAAGTGACATTCTGGGACTTCTGAGGCTAAATCAGAAGAAGCCTTATACCTTCTGTCCAGGACTCTTAGGACGTTTTCTCTGGGAATCCTAGACTGCTAAGTAAGATACCTGACTACTCTGAGACCATCCTATTGCAGAGACCACATGTAGGTGCTGCAGTCAGCTGTCCAGCTGAGCCTATGCTTCTAGCCATTCCCACCAAGATTCCAGAAATGTAGTGAAGCTGGCTTGGGCTCTCCGGAGCAGCCCAGCCACCTGCTGAATACCATCAAGTGGCTTCTGTCAATGCCTTATGGCACAGAAGAATTGCTCAGACAGCCTCTTCTTGAATTCTTGATCCATCAAATTATAATGAGTGATAAAACAGTTGTTGTTTTAAGAGATGACCAGAATGGTACCCAATAGCTTTCTAGGTCTGAAAGTGAACCACACAGTATGTGTTAAGGCTCATCCTATGAGAATTTACAGCAGCCAGAGAGCCGATGCATGCATCATTCTATTAAAAGGACTGCATTTTCAGACCCTGCCAGTACCTTTAATCTTCACATACACCGCTGCTTACACAAAATGAAATATATCTTCTTTATTAAATTTCCACATCTTTCTCTGATAGGAGCTAGAGTTCTCTAACAAATATTGACTATAAAAACAGAAGGTCTAATCTCATCTGTGACATAAAATTAGTGTATACTTTTCACTATTAAAATGAAAGTTTAATGAAAAATTATAATCTTCCTTTCAAAAATGAGTTGCCCTTGTATTCCCTTTCATTCATATTAAAAACGCACACAAAGCTCATTTTTTTCCCTCTGTGGAAATGTATTCATTAGCAAGTCATGCTATGATGTGGAATTTGGAAAAGTTTTCACAATGAAAAACCATATGGCCAAAAATTCATTTTAAAATAAAGAAGCTCAAAGTCACAGATATTGACACAACATGAGTGTCTCCTTGAGTCACCTGGTTACAATGACACACTGTAATGAACAAGAAAAAATACTCTTAAAAATAGCACTAAATTCTCCTCCAAGAAAAGATGAAAATACTGTCTCATTAAAGTGTTAAAAAATTAGATATTGTGAAGACATTTACTAAAAGATTCTAGTACAAGAGGAAGGAAATATAATGGGATCTAGTTAGTTTTTAATGAAAAAGCAATAGAACTAAACCTAATTAATTATGATAACTTGAATTGTGGATGACCTGCAGTTTAACTTTCTATTCTGGGGAACAGAAAGTTTTGCTTAAAAAAGTTGATAGTATAAATAAGACTGTAGCAGAAATGCTTAACTAACTTAAGGTTAAGGGAAATTGTTTTCAAGATCAGATGCTAATTCACAGGAAAATGACGTATTTTGATTCCTTCTTAGGTTTGAATTCCATCAGAGCAGATCCCAGATGGATGCCTGATGGGTTAATATAGTTTGATTTATTATCTATGGTGGAAAAAACTAAAATTGCATTTTAAAAAATGCAATATACCTCGTATAGGTATTTCCATCTGTCAGACTTAGTGAAGTAGTTGATATCTCTAGAAAGCTCGATATTGGGCTGATTGTCTGATATTAGAACCTGAAGAATAAGTATGTACATTTGGCAAAGGAATGTTTCTGGAACCTTATTCATAGGATAGGGAATGTCATGGTTCGTGAGAAAGTGATCCTGTGCATCATTTAATAAAGGACTGCTTGAGCTTCTCGATGAGGTTATTCGACGTCAGGCACCATTTCAGGTTAACTGGAACCATGTTAGTAACAGAGTCAGTTGCCAACTGACTCAGTCCTTAGCCAAACTGTGACATGAATAAAGTGTGTTTTTAGACCTATTAGCTTTCCCAGTGGTTCTTGCCTACTCCTCTGTCAAGGGTATCTACTGCCTTCCTGATTCCCAGCTCACTCTATCCTTCTCCAAAATTTATAATTCTCTGTATCGGATTTTGTCAGCTAATGGAAAAATCATGTCTGAGTGTAAATATACTCAGTGTTTTCATTTTTTAGCTATAATTGCATCATCAAGAAGAGCCGACTATTTTAATACGTGGATTTTCGAGTTAGATACACCCGAACTTGAATCTCAGTAATTCAGTTTACCTTAGAGCAGTGTTTCTCAATATTCATATGCATATAAATCACCTGGAAATCTTATTAAAATGTAGATTCTTATTCGGTCATCTGGGGTTGGGCCTGAGAGTCTGCATTTCCAACAAGTTAATAGGTGACGCTGTAGCTGCTATTCCGTGGACTGTACTCCAAGTAGCAAAAACCTTGACTGTGTTACCTGCCTCTGTTTCCTCACCTGTTACTTGAAAATAATGCCTAACCTCCTACAGTTGTTGCAGGTGTTGTATGAGTTGCCTTATGCAAGGTGCCTGGTACAGTTCCCTCCAAGAATCATCTAATGCACTATGGTAGTGGTGGTAGTAGTATGATGATAATAAGAGTTTTAATAATACGTTGGAGAATTTCAGGCTGAAGGTTTTAGAAATAAGTTTTAGGTGTAGAGTCTTCCTTGGATACCAAACGCTGCCCTCAGAAGCAACCCATCAAACCACCTGCACCTAGAGCTTTCCCTGATGGACCCAGCAGCACCTGCATTGTTCCACAGTTGTCCTCCAATAACTTTCAAGATCACAGAGGCTTCTGAGAGATCATGTCTAGGCTTTGTGGTCCAGTCACCACAAGATACTAGCTGTGAATTAACATTTTCTCTTATAGCTTGACTTAGATGTTTTAAGCGGAGAATTCAGGGGTTGGGGGAGACATGGGAGAGGGATTTTGTTTTATTTTGTTTGTTAGTATCTACAGGTCTGGAGAACTCTTTGAGTATTTCAGGAAAGGGAGGACTCAAGTGCAACTTTACAATGCTTCTAAGCATTAATAAAATTCTATGTGGGAGATAGAAGTACGGCATGATGTTCATTGCACCTTTATCTCAAGGGGTCTCCAAGAACTTAAGATGGAACCGTTTCTCTTCCCTTGGTGAGAGATAGTGGCTGGGAAAGGTTATGAACCACTTCTTTACTGTCTTTGGTTGCTTACACTACTCTGTAATTTCAGGAAACTCTGCATATAATTGCCTCGATGCTGAACAAGCAGAATAGAGAAACAAAAGAAGGAAGGTGATATGACCAATACTTGGCTGTGTCACTGGAGTCTTACTGTCCATGTTTTATTGGCTGATTTTTCAGGAAAACACTTTTTCTCTTGGGTCTTTTTTCGGTTTCAGATGCTATTTCTAAAAGGTCACTTATTTGTCATATCACTACTACTGCATATTAAAATGCAGAATTCATCAAATTAGAATAAGCTAAAAAATATTCCAGCAGTTCACTCAGTACACATTTTTAATATTATTTTTAAGATTAATATGTTTAACGGCACAGGTAGTATTGACGACTTGAGTATCTGTCAAAATTTTCATTTCTGTGGCAATGGTTATCTTTCATAACCCATTTGAAATAGCCTTCATGGTCCCTTTAACTTCAAGAGGATATGGCTTCCTTCTTGGATTTTTTTAAGGGAAGCACTACAAGTCTTTGATTTTCTGCAGTACCGCTTGAAAGATGAAGATGTCAAGATGGATAACAGCTAATGAACTGAATGCTCAATAGTTCATCACCTTGGTTTTTCCTGAAACCATTTCTTGTCCTTGCTTGGTAAATTGAAATCACTTAATTTTGTTGCAGTACCTGACAGGAGTCAGATCCTCCAAAATATCCAGACAGAAGTAAATTCTTTTAGCATCACAAACCTGTTGTCCAGGACCGTTAGGCCAGTGGATTAAGGTATATAAAAGAGGAGACCATGGTCATGTTTCATCTGGCACTGGTTGGCTCCCTTCTGATAAAAAGTGCTCTAGGACCATATATCCTCTCACCTTCTCATTTGAAGAAGGAACGAGGTGAGAATTGTGCATATATCAGCATAAATGGATCTCTACTCTTGGAAAAATAGCTCAGACAGTAAGTCCACTCATGATTGGCAAGTCATATCATTTTGGTGTATAAAGTGTGTTTCCAATTTTCATGTTCATTCAAAGGCATATTTTGTAGTGAGGTGGATGGACCTAGAGTCTGTCATACAGAGTGAAGTATGTCAGAAAGGGAAAAACAAATACCGTATGCTAACACATATATATGGAATCTAAAAAAAAAAAAAAAGGTACTGATGAACCTAGTTGCAGGGCAGCAATAAAAATGTAGACGTAGAGAATGGACTTGAGGGCACGGGGTGGGAGGGGGAAGCTGGGACGAAGTGAGAGTAGCATCGACATATATACACTACCGAATGTAAAATAGTTAGCTAGTGGGAAGCAGCAGCATAGCACAGAGAGATCAGCTCAGTGCTTTGTGATGACCTAGAGGGGTGGGATAGGGAGGATGGGAGGGAGGCTCAAGAGGGAGGGAATATGGGGACATGTGTATGCATATGGCTGATTCACTTTAGTTAGTACAACAGAAACTAACACAGTATTGTGAAGCAATGATACTCCAGTAAAGCTCTATTAAAAAAATAAGGCAGGGCTTCCCTGGTGGCGCAGTGGTTGAGAGTCCACCTGCCGATGCAGGGGACACGGGTTCGTGCCCCGGTCCGGGAAGATCCCACGTGCCGTGGAGCGGCTGGGCCCGTGAGCCATGGCCGCTGGGCCTGCGCGTCCGGAGCCTGTGCTCCGCAACGGGAGAGGCCGCAACAGTGAGAGGCCCGCGAAACGCAAAAAAAAAATAAATAAATAAAATAAAATAAGGCATATTTGAATTATAAAGTGGCATGTACCTTGTATTGTTTTCTAAACCACTGAAGTGGTTCACATAAATAGAGCAACTAAGTAATACCAATTGTTTTCTTTTTATGTGACATCTTGGCATAAACTGTATTAAAGGAAATAGTGTTAATCGAGATTTTGATATACCTAATGCGGCATCAGCTTTAGCTATAAATTACAAAGCATCATTGTTTGTTATTCACAGTCTATAATATTCCTTAACTACCAAGCTTTATTAGTATTAAATGTGAGGCTTTTCTAGATACATCTATACAGTGTTATATCAACTGAATGAAGACTATAATGGTCACTTAAACAGTTCTTTGGTTTATAATCTTGATGTCATAAAGATCATAATACCTAAAGTTTGAATGGCACTTTCCAATTTGCAAAATGCTTTTGTAAATATAACCCAGATAAAATATATAGAGGTTATGGAGTTGTTGCCCATATTTTTAGATCAGAAAACTGAAGCTCAGAGAGTTAGATGACTTGTCTAAAATAACATAATTAGTAAGTGTCAGAAATGGGATTTTATCAATTTAACATCATTTATTGAGTATTTACTATATGCTTGTCACCATATGTAAACGGTCAGAAATCTTATGGTCTAATGAGGGAGAGAGAAATTCAATAAATAATTACACAGAAGTATTATAATCACACACGTTGATAAATGTTTCAAAGGGAAAGTAAAGTGTGCTCTGAAAGAGAATGGGTGCCTGATTAAGAGTGTGGGTTAGGCAAGGACGAAGTTTGAGGAGTGACGTGTATGGTCTGGGTCACGTGATTGAGGGAGAGCCAATGGTTGCCAAGGTTGGGAGGGGCCACACATATTAGAGATTGGACAGAAAGACAGCGGAAAGCACGTGCAGGGCATTGCTGGGCATGTCACAGAATTTTAATTTCATGTAAGTTACACGGGAAGTAGGGGAACCACAGGTATTCTGCTTCCAAGTTTAGTGCCCATTTCCATCATACACCATCATTCTTTGGTTGTGCCCTCATAGAATTCTTATTCTCTTGTCTTTATTTGCCTAGTGTCTAAATATACTATTTTCCATATAGACCATCTGTATCTGGGAGTTTGATCTGTCGGTTGCCATAACCTGTGACTCCTGCATTTTTTTTTTTTTAACTTTTGCAAAGACATAATTCAGGCCAGGAGATTAATATCAGGTTCTAAGAAGGCTGTGTTTAAATCTCTGTGAACTTCAGTCATGTGGAATTCAGCTTCGATTTTGACATAAGCTCTTCCTTGTATTAAACAAGTGGTTGCATAGTGCTTTGGATCAAAATGGAATGTGCTGACCAAAGAGGGAATTATTTTTTAAGACATGGGATAATGCCCTTGACTGTCATCTTTTTCTCTTGCCTCCATGCTCATTAATCAGTCCTAACAGCTTGTATCTAGATGTTGAACAAGTCTTTGGCTTTAAAGATGGCCTAACCCTTTTAGAGGTGAGTTTGTGTGTATGTTTTAAAGCAGAGAAATGTATTCACTTTGAAGTTGTTTGCTTTAAAACAACCCAGGCTTCTGTCTTTTGAATTAATTTACTAAAATTTTAGAGAAGCATTTAGGACACATAGATGGAATCCTCCCCATGCTTTTTGTTTTCCTGAGGGAATCTGTTTCTGTATCAAATGGCATTTTGAGACCAGTACTTACAAATCACCTGAGACCAAATCCAGAATAAATCTAAATCTTTGGAAAATTTCACATTTTCAAAGAAATTAAAAAGATATTTTAAAGATAACTATTCAATTTAATTTCAATAATAATTTATCATTACAAACATTTTTTATGGTTATCAAAATACTCCACAATGTACCAGTGATAACAGTTCCTAGGCATTTGGAACTTGGCTAATAGATTTTTATTGTAGTTCCTGAGCCCTGCTTTTAACCTGGAATATTCCTGGTGAAATGGGGGAGATTTAAGTTGGTATCAAGAAGGTCTTTACTTTTAAAGAGTAGTGACCTGTAGGAATTAGACTTCATTTTCTACAGGCTTATTCTTTCACTAAAGCATAGCTTGAGTAAATCCAATATATAAATAATTTACTAATAATCAGCACTGTGAAGGCATTCATTTTTCTTTTATTTGAAACATCAGTAAGTTTCATATATTCATATTTGAAGGACAACGTGAACTTTTATAGGGAAATAGGCTACACACTAAAAGTAATTTTGATTTTGTCAGCGTTATAATTCTGTTTCTTTTGGTTCTTCCCTCTTATGCTTATGAACAATAATAGTTTTAAAAATCATCATAATATCTGTGTTGTGAAATACTTTGAAGCTGTTAATCTTACGATTTCAGTGTTTTAAAATTTAAGCCCCAGCAGTTAATTCTATCAAAGCCTTGTCCATTAAGATTTTTTAGCTGACCATCCTGCATTATCTTTAGGACAACTGAGTTATCAGTTCTCTATGACTTTTTTCTGGACGTTATTTTTTGTTTGTTGGTTTGAACCATTTATGACCATAGATTTCCTTTCATGTTTAGCAGAGAAGACAAAGTGAACCAATAAATTTAAAAATATTGTATGTATTTAAAAATAGCCTCAAAAGTTTTTGTTGTTACTGTTTGTTTTTCCAAAGTCTTTTCCTTGGTGTCACACTGTCAGGGAGACGCCTTCTTGCTCAGGGTGAGTTCTCTTTGGCTAGACTGTTTCCATTGGCTTACACACCGATGTATTCCCCCAGTTGGCAGTCAGTTGCCTTCTACTGCCCCTCTCAAAATCCATCTTAAAAACTCATCTGTAGGTTAGATATGAGGATACTATCCAGGTTTTTCCTTTTTTATTTCTCTTTTGCTCAGAAACAGTTTTCCAAAGGTCATGGAAATGGCAGTGTGAGTGGGGATTGGGCGGTGAGTATGTCTACATTACTCAGATATACATTATTCAGCACCACTTTACTGACATTTATGTAGATGTGCCTCTGTTGGCACTTCCTGGTTCTGGCTCTTACCATTCATAGGACAGTCTGATCTCTGAGTACTTCCTTTCACCCCTCCAGGTATGGCACAGGGACCTGTGAGCAATCCCTTCTTTCCAAAGCTAATCTAGGGCAGATCTCTCACACTGTGGCCAGTGGACCTTTGCAGCAGAATTCCCTGGCTTGCTTTTGAAAGTATTTCCTGGCCACCTCCCAGACGGAATGAATCAGAATCTCAAGTGTTGCAGGACTGGTGCTCTGCATTCCTCCTATATCTCTCCAAGTGGTTTGTGGACACACTATAGTTCGATGACCAGTATTGGATTGAGTGTTTGTGTCCTGCTCAGTTTCACATGTTCTAGCCATAGCCTGCAATGTGATGGTATTAAGAGGGGGTATTGGGGAGGTAATTAGGCTTAGATGAGTTATTAGGGTAGAGCCCTCATAATGGGATTGGCGCCCAGGTAAGAGGGGCAGACACCAGAGCTTCCCGTCTCCATCATGTGAGGATACAGCAAGAAGGCAGCCGTCTGCAAGCCCTCACCAGAACTCAGCCCATGCTGGCACCCTGATCTCAGACGTCCCAGTCTCCAGAACTGTGAGAAATAAAGGTCTGTTGTTTAAGTCACCCAGCTGATGGCACGTTGTTACAGCAGCCCAAGCAGACTAGGACAGCCAGGGTCCTAGGGAAAACTTCCCATATCTGGACATAAGAGGTAGTTTCATCTTTTAGGATGAGAATGAAGACCTGGGGTACAAAGAATGGTTACTTGGAGATTAGTTCTTGCATAGAGTTGCTGTCTCAATTTTTCTACTGTAGAGACTATTGTCTGTTACCAGGTGTCTTTGTACCCCTCCTTTATTACCCCTCAAACTGCTCCTTCCACAAGCTGCATTTAGTGCAGAAAAGTTTTCAAAGCATGTCTCAGGTGTTGGATTTAAACTCTTAAATGTCCTGATTCCTAGCCTGCCCTTGGCTAGCCAAGAGATTGTGTAAGACTCCTTATGTTTCTGCAGAGTTAACTAAATTTGCTTTACCATTAAATTTGAGACTATCATGTGACCTCCCAGTGTGCATTAAAATTAACAACATCCCTTTAGTCTTCAACACAAAATCATATCCTTTTTCTGGAGGTTCTGCAAAATTCATGAACTATCATTGAATTTTCTGAAATTAAAACAGCATGTTAACAAATGGCAGTAAATATGATTTCTGGGGTGATGCGGCCATTCAACATATGCTGTAGCTTTTAATTCTTGGTTATTATCATTAGCCAGGGAATCAGTGCAAAATGCTTGAGAAAGCGAACTAATAGAAGAGCATTTTCTATAAAATGGAAGTACCAAAAGTACATGTTTCTTCCTAAGTTTTGTTGGGAATCATAGTCACATGGTGTGGAAAATTGAAAGTCTGCCGCCACTTTGCTCTTCCTTCTTTTACAATAAAGGTTTCATACTCAATAGCTTCTTAGTTAGTATCAGGGCTATACTTGATGGTGTAACATATAAGTCTAAGTTAAAAAGGGAAAAGTGTAGGTAAACAAATTATTTAATTATAAGTTAAGAAAAAAATAAGTTGTTATCTCAACTCAGCTTTATCATGTTTGATTGTATTAAGTTTCTTCTTGCTTTAACTGAATGGCGATTGAGTTTAGATACTGAATACATAAATAAGTTTAAGAACAGTCTAAATATATTCAAGCAAGATGCATTCCAAATTATGATAGGTAGAAGATGTTTGGATGCCCATTCCTTGCTTTATGAGATTATATGCTACAGCAATTATCCCTTCCAGTGTGAACCATTGTCATGACAGAGCGCAGGAATCTGATCCACTCACTATGGCCTTATTTTGGAATACAGTATGTTGTGTGTGTGTACCAGCTCCTGGACAAAAGAGAGGCAGTGATCTAGGTTTAGTCATGACTCTGCCCCAATCTTGAGGTTCTTTGGGCTTTTGGCACATAGTAGGTACATGACAAATGCTTGAACGTGGATTTATACAGTTATGAAAGCCTATACTTCTTATTGAGATGGCTTTCTCCCCTGCCAAGGAAAAAGACAACTACTCTACTAAACTTCCAGAGATGGAAACTCTTAAAACGAAATAGAAAAGAAGTTCAACTGTTCAAATATAGTATAACACACAAGGGATTATTTTATCTATGGACATTTCATTTGTGTATAACTATTTCAAAGTTTTGATTTTTAAATCAATGTTTAAGTTTCCATTTTGTAAGTTGTCATTTAAAGGTACAAATTCGGAGTCTGTTCTTGGCCTGGTTCTCTCATTTTACAAGGTCTTGTAACAGTATTTAAGTACACTTCCAAAAGCATAGGCTTTTTGCCATCTTCTGAGGCCGTTTGTGGCGAGACCTCTGGACTTGAACTGAGAAATCTGGTAATCTGCCACTTATTAGCTGTGTGACTCTGGACAAGTTGTTTAATGTCTCTAAACCTTAGGTTTCCTATTTAGTAATAAAGAAACAGTAATAAAGAACAAAATAGTAATAAAGAAAATAATAATACCTCATTAATTTGTTGTACATTTTAAAGGTCATGTTGTGTAATTGCTTTCTAAACTCTGATGCAGCAACAGACATGAAGGACTGCCCAAGTGGCCTTCCCAGGTTCTGCTGTTTTTAAACTAGTCTCATGAGAAAGAGGGGGCTCCTGGAGAGAGTTATGTAGTACAGAGATTTTTATGACTCTATTCCTAATGCTCGTTCAGCTCACTTTGTTGTCTTCCGTAATTTCGCTACATATGGATTAAGGAGGGAGGATACAATATGATGGGACTGCTAAGTCATGAAATCAGAAATATTTCAAAATATTTCTTAGTCTCTAACCAAGAAGGTAAATAAAAATCTTATATTCCATTTTTTTTCTAAAAAAAAGATACTTGCACTGGTATCTCACGCTATATTGCATAGATAATTCTGTAGGTTTGGGACAGGTGCCATCAGCAGTGCTTACTGTGACACGCCAAATAGGGCGTCAGAGGCTGAGCCACAGGCTGTGGCCAGATGCAGCCCTTTAATGGGATGTGTTGGCCTGCCAACAAGCACAGCCCTTTATGTGGCAAGGCACCCTTCTCCCAGTCAACCACATGGGGAAGTGAGAGGGAGAGCTGGCATCATAAGACAGTCATAACTTCCTGGGAAGTAGATCAATGAACTTTTGGAGTCAAGGGTGTTTTATTGATCGACTTGTTCTTTGGCCCCTTTCTTTCCTCATATGTGCCTGTGATTTATACATAAAATCTATTTTTTATTCATACCACAATGCCATGATTGAAACCAACTGTGCAACATCCCCTTGTTATTAATTCACCCAGACTGTCTGTCATTGGAGAACATGCAGTGACTCACTGAGGGATGAGCATTGGTGACCCCAACCTGGGAAAGAATAACAGTCGCAGTGATGATGAGAATTTCAACATGAAATACCTTCCTTAGTCTTGTGGAAAAATGAATAGAAGTATTTTTAGAAGTCCTTCTTTTAATATATACAATTATTTATTTATTTATTTTTGGTTGCCTTGGGTCTTCGTTGCGGTGCGCGGGCTTCTCGTTGCGGTGGCTTCTCTTGTTGCAGAGCTCGGGCTCTAGGGACACGGGCTTCAGTAGTTGTGGCGCACAAACTTAGTTGTTCCACGGCATGTGGAATCTTCCCGGACCAGGGGTCGAACCCCTGTCCCCTGCATTGACTGGCAGATTCTTAACCACTGCACCACCAGGGAAGTCCCGAAATCCTGCTTGATTATTTGTGACGTGCAATCTAAACAAATAAGGTGTTCTTTTTATGCAAATAGAAATTTAAGACAGGTTCCCTTTTGTATTCCCCAGCCCCTGCTACACACACACACACACACACATACAGAAGATATAAATATATTCTGTCTAGAAATCCCGGAAACCCACCAACCACTAGCACTCTTGGTTAATATCCACCGTGCTGTAAGTGGTCTTTGGCAGTGACCCAATCCCTTAGTCATTATCACTTTTCCTTAGGTGAGGATGGGGGTACATTGTGACACAGAAAACACCATTGAGGAGTTTCTGGGAATTGACTCCTTGATAGATGGCAGAATAAGCTCAGAAATGTCGAGAGATGTACTGGGGAGGCTGCAGGACCAAACAAATAAGTCTCCTAATTCCTCAGCCATAATGGTAGGACAGTTTGCATCTAACCTGTAGTTCTCCAATGGCCGTACCAGAGGGCTGCTGACTAATGGATTGCTACAGCCTGTGTATGTAAGTCCCCAGTTGTGTGTGGCAGACCTCTGTTCTGCTTTTTCCTGTTCTGTTTTGTTTTTTCTCACTGCATTTGGATCTCATGTTTAAGATGAGGATAAACAAGATATGCTCATCAAATTTGCAGATGGGCAGGATGGCAAACTCAGGGCCAGGAATGCGGTTGCTTTTTAATTCTTGTATACTTTAGGTTAAGGTTTAAGCTGCTATATTAGAGCCTCCAATACACAAGCAGTTTTCTTTTAAGCAAATGAAGCTTAAATTGCAAGTGTAACTTCCATTCCCGTTCCGTTGGCAAGAACACGGCTACACCTTGTAGGGAAATGCAGTCTCTTCACCTCTCCACTATAAAATACAGTAGCCATGGCCCTATGAGGCCGCTGAGCCCTTGAAATGTGGCTGGTCTGAATTGAGATGTGCTCTGAGTGTAACATACATGTCGATTTCAAAAACTTAGAGTGAAAAAAGAAAGCATGCCATCTCAAATGTTTTATATTAATTACGTGTTGACATGATCGTATTTGGGATATGTTGGGCTAATTAAGATATGTTATTAAAGTGAATTTCACCTCTTTTTAAAAAATTTCATTTAATGTGACCAATAAAAAATCCAAAAGCACGTTCGTGGCTCCTATAATATTTCTGTTGCATAGTGTTGCATCTAGCTGATGGCCAGGAACCCAGATGAACCTGCAATACTATAGAAGAAGAGAAAATGGATTGAGGTGACAGCTAGCCCTCTATCTCACTACAGTACCTTCCGTGTCTCACAGAAGTTTAGTGCTTGCTCAGTATTTGTTGATTCAACGAATAATTGAATTACTGTGTTTGGATCCCAGAATATATCAGTCTTGAGTGATGGGCCAAATGCAACAGAGTGACATAGCGTGTCTTAAGTTTTATCTGTACAACTACGGGACTGGGGAAGAACAGCTACGGCAATATATTTATGTAGAAACTTGGGGACCAATGTGTGTCAATTATGTGATGTGGCCACCACAAAATCGAATGCAATTTTAGACGGCATTCATAAAAATCAAAATCTGTTCTTCCAAAAAACAGATGACGTTCTTGACCTACTCTTTACTTTGTTGAGTTTATAGCTATAGTGGCTTAGTAGGTTTGGGAGGTCCTCCTGAAATGTAAAATAAGTCTTACTTCACAAGGCGAAACTTTAGATCTCTGGTAGGATTGTTTGGAAGATATGTTCAGTGTACGACTCCTATAAGCTATTTTATGGACATGTTTAGAATGCAGTTGTATATATGGCTATAAAACTTAGGAGAGAGAAATGTGTTGAAGGTGCAGATGTGGGAATTGTCTGTAAATGGATGGCCAGTAACACCAGAGATGGAGCCGCAGCTGTGCCAGAGGAGTGCATAGTTAGAAATCAGCACTGACGTGCACAGGTAGGATATCAGAAAAGGAGCCAGGGGAGGGGACTGAGAAGAGCATCCAGAAAGGTTAGTAATAAATCAGGCAACTGGGGCGTCGTTGCTGCTGAGCACACGTGTCGAGAAGGAGAGGGTACTCAGCAGTGTCGAGGCTGCCATGTGGTCCAAGCAGTTTCTCTTAAATCAAACAACTAGAGAGTTCTTGGTGTCCTTGATAAGAGCAGTTTCACTACACTGACAGGCAGTGAAGCCACTGAACAGGGGATCGCAAAGCAAGAGAAAGGAGATGAAGTGAGGTCACAGAGAGGAGATTAATTCTTGCAAAAAGTTTTGCTCTGACATATTGCTATCATGAATCCCTTGATGTGATGTCCCGAGAAGGACACAATAAAGAGATCTGTGGTTTCCTTGCTAAAAATGCAAGAAATTTTCAAATTGTAACCCTGAGAAAATAACAGACAACCCCCAACTGATGGACAGTCTACAAAATAACTGATTAATTCTCTTCAGAAGTGTTAGGTCATGACTAGGGTAGACAAAGGAAGATTACAGAGCACCAAGAAGAAATAACAACTAGTTGCAATGTGGGATCCGGATTGGGTCCTGTAACAGCAAAATGATGTCAGTGGAAAAACTGGCAAAACTTGTATAAGGTCTGTAGTTTAATAGTCTTGCACCAGTGATAATTTCCTGGTTTTGATCCCTGTACCATGGTTATGCAATGTAGTGAACATTAGAGGAACCTAGGTGAGGGGTATGTGGAAACTTTCTGTACTACTTTTGCAATTTTTCTCTAAGTGTAAAGTTAGTTCAGAAAAAGAAAAGTTTTAAGTTTTGCTCTGAAGGGAAGGACGGGGATGGGGGAATGATGGCTGGAAAGAATACGAGGCTGAGGAGGATTCAAAATTAGCAGTAGTTGTGAAAATGATCGACAGTATTTTCTAAGAGCTTTGTGGAAATTTTTCACTCAGTGTTCATAACTACACGCCGGAGGAAACGGCGCTGTTTTGTTGTTGTGATCCCACATTTTCAGATGAGGAAAAGGAGACATGAACAAGGTTAAACATGATCACAAAGCAGTAAGGGGCAGAGCTGGGATTTGAAGCTAATTTCTTAAGTCACTGCATTCAATACTGTCTTTGAAATTGGAGAGAAATTAGGTGTGCTTAAATGCTTGTTAGATGGGGAGGCAGAGACAAGTCAAGAAAAAGAGGGAGTAGAAGATAGAGGATGGAATTCTGAATATGAGTGGAATATAGACTTGGACCCGAAGGGGGGACACTATGATAAAGAATAAGTAAAAAGGTAGGAAATGTGTAGATGACTGGCCGGAGACGGAGAAAATTCTTCTCAGTGGTTTTTAATTTCTTTGTGAAGTAGGAGGGGAGGTTGGAAGTTTGAAACAGTAGAAGGGTTTTAGGAGAGCCAGTGTAGGGAAAAGGGGAGGGAGCTGGTAATGTATATGCAGGGTAGCCAGGGTGTGCTGAGAAGGAGCTGGTGAGACCACATACCCGTGGTTCCATCGTCTCTGCGGTGGACAGCTTTCTCCGATGTGTTCTGTAGGCTGCAGACTGTTGAGTTTATCCAAGATGGAGTTTTTGCAGGGTCGGTGCCACAAAAATAATTGATCAAGGAAGAGAATGATGTTAAGAGTAAAATGGGTAGACTCAAATCTGACTAATGGGAATGGGGTGAAGACAGGGTGGGACTGATAGGGAGGAGTTAGAGCAGTCAGTGCATTTTTTCAGTTCATATTTCTCTGATCACTAGTGACTGGTGAATGCTTTTCATATATTTATTGGCCATTTTTGTTTCTCCTTTTTGTATATTGTCGGTAACTGTCTTTTGTTTTTCCAGTAGGGAATTTTTTTCCTTTCCAGCTATTTATTTATTTTAATTGAAGTATAGTTGATTTACAATGTGTTAGTTGCTGGTGTACAGCAAAGTGATTCAGTTGTATGAATGGATAAAGAAGATGTGGTATATATATACACAATGGAATACTACTCAGCCATAAAAAAGGATGAAATAATGCCATTACAGCAACATGATTGGACCTAGAGATTATCATACTAAGTATAAGTCAGAAAGAGAAAGACAAATACCATATTATATCACGTATATGTGGAATTTAAAATATGACCCATAAGAACTTATTTATGAAACAGAAACAGAGTCACAGACATAGAAAACAAATTTATGGTTACCAAAGGGGAAAAGGGTTGGGGGAGGGATAAATTAGGAATTTGGGATTAGCAGATACAAACTACTATATAAAATAGATAAGCAACAAGAGAATTTTTATTCAACCAACAGATATGTTTCACATATTTTTTTCAATTTTGTGGTTTGCATTTTTGTTTCCTTTCTGTAAGATTTTATTTGGACCTGTAGATCCATGTCATGCAAAAGAGCAGCCATTAGCCATAAGTGACTATTAAATTTAAAAGTAATTTGAATTGCAGTTAAATTGATTAAAATGAAATAAAATTAAAAATTAAGCCTTGTAGTCTCCCTAGTTAAATTTGTAGTGTCCCGTATCTACGTGGCTAGTGGCTACTGCATTGGAAAGTGTAGCCAGGGGACATTTCCATCAATGCTGAAAATTACATTGGGCAGCACTGCTAGAGAATTATTTTTTAATTGGAAAAGCCGTCACTGCTTTCCTGATTGATGTCTGCCTTTGGAGTCATACCTAGGAAGGCCTTTTCCATCCTTCAACATAATATAAATGTTAAGTTTTGTTTTTTTCTAGTATTTCTATAGTTTTTTTTAAAAGCTATTTACATTGTTTAATGTATCTGGAATATATGCTTTTGTACTGTATGAGCTAAAGTCTCATAGTCTCTTCAATCTGTTTACCACCAATCCCAATAACATTAAATGAAGTTGAAATGACATCTTTTAATGGATACTGAAATCATTTAATGGATACTTAAATATTCATAGTTTATTTATTGAACATCTATTATATTACTTTGATTTGTCCATTGGAATCAATTTCACCTCAATGCATATTTATCAAGGAGATAAATACAATAAAGACTAAGACATGATTTAGCAGTGAGGTAGTAGACAGAATAAATGTTTATAATATATGTGAGTTTATTGATAGGAATACGAGAAAGTCCAGTGTTATTTCAAAGATTATTAAAGTGGGCTATGTGTCTCAGGAGTTGTGAGGAGGTGAGGGTTAATGTGATGTGATATGTATGTGTGTGAACAGGAAGGGGGAGTGGGAAAGAGGAAGGAGGGAGGAGTAAGGAGAGGAAACATGATAAAGTGTATGAAACTAAATTGTGAAATAGTTTGTGTGTGACACTCTAGTTTATTAGCCATCTGAAGATTTGTTCCCTAAGAGGATAGATCTTCTGGGTTGTTCTGCCAAGCATCAATGACTGGGTGGGTGGACACAGAAGCAGGGAGCCCCCTCAGATAACCAGTCTAGTTATAATTCAGGCGAGAGCTAAGGAGGGCCAGAACTAAGGCATTAGCGGTGGGCTGAATTAGAGAGACTTTTAGGAGATAGAAGTGACAGGAGTTGGTAATAATTGGTTGTGGAGGGAATCGCTGACTGAGTGATATTCCAAGGTCTACCTGCAGACTAGAGTAAAGCATGCCTCCAGTTCTGCCAAAAACGAATCCGTTTCCTGACATGGGGAAGCTGAATATTAGGCCATATGCCATTCACCTTATTACTGTCGTTTCCTTGTCAGAGTTCTCAGTTAACTTGGTGTGATTTCCTTCAGTTTGAGTATAGTTGGAATTTAGCTTCCAAGAGTGAATATCTTAATGCCGGAGAAAAATTTACTTACCTTGGTTCATCATAATGCCAAGATTAATTCTGGTAAGAGTTGTGAAAATTCACAACTTTAAAAATTTTAAAGGAATAGCTTAGAGCATCTTCCCTCTTACAGAATTTATTTGAGGCACACTGAATAAGACAAGAAGGCTGGAATTATTATAGCTGAAAGATTTGACATTTGATATTTTCTGTTGGCACTAAAGGCCTAAAAGTTAGTTTAATGACAACAAGCAGGAAGAGATTATCTTTGCATCCTTCAATTATATCTTCTGGTTGTTCTTCCTGGAAAATATTTAACAGAACAGTTAACGTTATTCACTTAAGATAATCAAGCCCTAAGTCAATACCACAGAAAATTAAGTTTAGATTTAACTGGTTTTAGAACATACTTACACTAAGGAGCTCAAATTATAGCTCCTAAAATTTTTTGGGGGGGGTATCTCATTTAGAAGCCAATTTTATTGTTTGACAGCTGAAAATAAGACATTTCTGTTAATATTACAGTAACTAATACATTTTATATTAAGTTAAAAATGTCAGTTTTTTTAGAAGTTTCTTCTTTCTTTAGCATCCTTTTTTCTAATTTGAAAAAAAAATCTCTTTAGGATTTAAAAAATTTCATCATTGTTGCTATTTCCCAGACAGAGTTAAAGACTATGATTCACTAGTTGAATTACCTCTGATTCTGTGTTTTATCCATAAGGCTTGTAAAAATTTTGGGATGCTGTGGTATTTACTATAGTTTGGGGAAAAAGGTGTGTCAAGAGAAATGGAAATAAAAAGAATCTAATAAAATACTATATAGAATGAATCTAAGATATTTTCTCTTTATCCTCTTAAAGGGATACTTTACTTACCTTGGTGAAATTAAATCTTTTTCATGAAAATGAGTTATTGACTCATAAAAATGGGAACCCTCAAACAACCTCCTGTTCATCCACTCCCCTCAAATGTTTACTTCTGAAAATCAATTGCTCAAAACTGATGATGGCAGAAGTAGTCAGGATGTGTGTAGAGGATGATAAATGATCGGGAAGGACTTTTCGTAAATATGCAACCTACAGGATATTTTCTCAATTTATAGGTAACTGTACATCGATAATCTTCAGTAAATAAACTGAGCCTTACAAATGAATCAGACAAGCAAAAACTCATCATCCCTCAGGTAAATTATTTCTGAGGAAACTGGTAAATATTTTGAAAATATTTAAATGAATGTTCATGGCATTGATTTAGTGAATCGTCATATATATTTCCCATGGTATCATCTTGCTATAATTCCTCTTACTGTATTAAAATGAACTAAATAGTAAATATTACACAACCTACTTTGGGTTGTTTGGATGTTAAAATACCAAGAAATTGAAAAGGAAACTCACTTAAGGTAGTGAAAATAGGTATTAATAGAGACAAAATTCAGTTCTATTCCAAATCTCCCATCTTGACAAAAATAGAGGAGTAATTCAATAACAGTGGTGTTTATTTTTATGAACACCATTTAAAGAAAAGTGAAAATGAAAAAAGGAGCCCTAAATGTGTGGAAACCACCAAAGTGTGTACAAATCAATGTTGAACTTCTCACCGTATTAGATTCAAAGTACAAGCAACTGGTATGGGATAATGTTAAGGAATTTTTAGGGGTGATAATGGTATTACAGTTATAGTTTATGAGTGAGTCCTTATTTTTTAGAGATACATAATGGAATATTAAGAATGAGATTATATGTTGTTTGGGATTTGCTTCAGATAAAATAAAAGGGAGAATTGGGGGACTGTGGATGGAAAAGCTTGTCCACGAGTTGATAATAGGTGAAACTGGGTGACGAATATATGGAGGTTTATCATGTGTTCTGTGTACTTCTGTATATGCTGCATATATAATATGTATATAACCCACTGTATATGCAGTTCCTTAACATCACTGTGAGGTAGCAAATGGCAAGAGATGATGACAATCCAGACTGCAGAACTTAGCAAGTACAGGAAACCATCACCTTCATTATCACTGTACTCCCTGCTTATTGGCCACCTATGGGCCAGACAATAGGATAAATATGTTCCATATTTTGTCAGATTTAATCATCGCACCACATCCATTTAGGTAATACTTTGATGCTTAGTTTTCAGATGAGAAAACTGAGGCTTAGAGATATTAAGTAACTTTCGATAATATACATAGCCTGAATGGCAGAACTAATAATTAGTAAGCTACATTTCCTTTTTATGCTATAGGTATGCCTGCTAAAGTTTGGTGTGCTGTGCTGCCTATGGACAGTGTACAACTAGGTGAAAATAAACGAAGAAACTCAAATGAGAACAAACAAAGCCATTTATACTGCGCTTGCTATATCTCCTGCTACCACCACTTGTATTTGTCAGAGACAGAGACAGGCAGGAGAGGAGGAAAACTTTACACTGAAAAACAAAACAAAACAAAGGCTCTAGGTAATCTCTGATTGGACATTGTTGACATGGACTAGTAGTGGGGCATCTTACATGATTGGTTTCAGGAGCGTATTTGGCTTTTCTGGGTTGGTCCTGTGCTGGAAGGGAGAACAAAAATAGGGCAACTGGCTGAAGCTTTCTGTAGAGGTTATGCTTTGGTTCCCGGGCTGGTTACTACAGAGCTTGCAGGTCAGAGTTCCGTTGTCATATATGGCTGGTCATTATCCATTTGTATATTCTGTCTCTCACTGGGTATTTCTCTCACTCGAGAGAGGTTGGCCAGTTCATGGGAATCTAGAGATCCGGATCATCGCCACACAGGGAATGTTTGGTTGTCTCCATAATCACTGTAGGCCAAGATCTTTAACTTTATGTTGTTATAGCATTATGGCTAGCACCTGATAAGAGACTTGCTTAAATACAGATGTATTCAAGGCTCTAGATAAAGTGCAACAGACCAGCATCATGATCACTCTGACTACAACAAGAAAAATTAATAGTCCCTGTAAGACACTTTGGAACCAGGAACCCCAGTTGCCCAAATCAGGTAACGAGAACAATTTTTGTACAGCGTGAGGATCACATTAGAGATCCAAATAGCTTTTTCTTAAGGCAAAATCTAGGCTTTCCTACCCTGTCTGCTTCATTGATCCACGTACAGCAAGCAGTATTAGTAATGGCACAGAGGCCACCAGGACCAGCAAACGAATCTAGAGCAATGAGATTGTCCATTACTGATTCTTCCAATGAGTTGAGAGTGTTGTATATTTTATGTAGGTTACAGATGATATTGTTAATAACTCCTCCTAGAATTACTGTTAAGTTTCTAACAGTCTTTTCTATTTGTATGACTCCTTCTGTTGGGAGCACTGCTCTGATTGTTCATATAAACAATGAGTCAGTGATTCTCCTAGGTAGAGTGCCTGAATAATCAAAGGCGGCCTCTTTTTTGGAGCTTGTGTTTGAGTTGGAATTTCAAGCCTTGATGATGTATAGCGTTAGGGTTCCTACGTGCAGAAAAGTCTCAGAATATTATTCCCAAAGTATATGAGGTGTCAGTTGGAGGCAAACATAACCAGGCATCCTGGTCACACAGGATTTAATAACCAGTAGGGGCACATGGAGAGCCATGAGAAATAGAGTTATGCATGACATGAGGTTGGAACCAAGGCCTTACATTAGGTGGATTATGTATTTAAATATCAATTACTATCTTCCAGGTATCAAGTAATTGGCCCATCATTCAGGGAAGATTATGAAATTCAAATTTAAAATTATTTAGGGTCTGATCAGTAGATGGTAATCATTGGTTCTTTTTCTAGGATAGAGGGACAGTAGCAAAGTCACAGGTTGATTTATTTAAGGTCATTTGTCCATGTAGGTGCAAGTGGAAATGTCACTGGAATAATTCCTTATCATCTTATTTGATGAGACCAGGATTGCTCAGAGGTTTTTATCAGGAGATCTGGTTATGGATGGCCTATACAGTACTCTATAAGATTGAAGGCAGTGGCCACTGTTTAGGAGAATCTAATAATGATATTAGAATGACTATGTTCTGATTTAACAATTATAATAAAGAGAGAGAAAAACAGAGAAGAGTGCCATTGTGAGTAGATGACAAACTGGGATCTTTAGAAAATGAGAAGAATGGTTATAGGCAAGAAGATAAAACAAAACAAGACAGGAATTAGATAGAGGTCTTGATCTGATATCTTAGACAGAAGCTGCCTACTATCTGAGGTTATATCCCTTTTCTGAAGGTTTTGGGTCCACTCTGTATATCTGAAGACCATTTGCTTCTATTAGATCTCTGAGAATCTTCAGTTTAACATCTCCTACTGAAGTAGCCTCCTAATTGTGTGGAAGAGTGAATGGTGACCCGAGGATTGGCTTCCTGGAGTTCCTCTGCTGTATTTTTGTTAAGTGTATCTGATAAGGTCCTTTGGAAAGAGGATTCAGAGCTGTTTTTTCTGATGTCTGTTCCAGTGGTTGGAATCTCATGGTTGAAGATCACGAAGAGGTTGTAGGAAGGCAGCCGTAACTTGTTGGTGATAAGACTGGGTATAACTACATGAGTCCTTTGCATATCTTTGTGCAGCAGGTCTAGTATCAGAGGCACCTGAGTGAAAGGGCCTTCAAATGACCAGTTCCTAGGTAGAAAACCGTTATGTTCCTGAGGGACAGGTAGTGAAAGTAACTTCGGCTTCCCAAAGGAGGCTGGCTTATGGGTTTCTGAAATTTTTGTTAATTTCAGTTTAAAGATGCCATTGGTTTTTTCGGTCATTCTAGAAGATTGTGGCCGTTTTTGAGTAAGGGGGTAATGCCTTGCGGATTTCTTTTATAATGGTCCCCACAAAGTATGTGCCTTGGTCACTTGATATAAAAGTTAATATGCCGCATGTTAGAAACATGTAATCAAGGAGCTTTTTAGTGACTATGAAGGATGTCGCTTTTCAACAAGGAAATGTTTCAACCCATGCTAAAAATAAACACACATTAAAATATATTCAAATCTGATGGAGGATGGAAGTTGGTTAAAACCAGCTGAAGGTATTTAAGGGGTCCTTGAGGCTTTAGTTCCTGGCCATATTCACCTTTATAGTTTTTCCAGGATTGTGTTGTTAACAAGTGACACATAACCTGAAAATAGCCTCAGCTGTCTTTATAAAATTTCCCCAAAATGTTGATGTAAGCTAGTAACCAATTTGTACCATGATGAGTAACTTCATAGAGAAATTTAGCTGGTATTCACTTGAAATTATCTTGTGGCCCCCAAGCCTCCTTGTTGGGAGTGCCAGAGATGATCTGAGTAAAAGGTACACCCAGACTCTTTTCATTTTTCCTTTTCATGGACTTAATGTTGTTATTTCCTAATGGACTCTTTGAATCCCTTAAGGGATTTATCTTTTCATGGTTTAATTAGGATCATAACTTTGATGAGGGCTGTCTGTTTGGTAGAATGATCTGTTTTAGCATCTCCCTTATTTCTTTTTGCATCAACCTCAACCTTTACAATAGCCACCTAGCTAGGAAACATCTAAAAGTTCCTTAACTTGTTGTCCATTTCTGGTAGAAGTTCCAGCAGAGGTGAGAAATCCCTTTGGATCTAAAGCATTCAAAAGTCATGTACTGTTCCAAAAGCATACCTGCTCTCTGTATATGTTTCTTCTCCAGTCTTTGGTGGGATGACGAGCTCTAATAAGCATAATAAATTCTGCCACCTGAGCTTATTTTAGCCCAACCAGAGGACTCTATGCTAAAGGAGGACTTAAATTAGTGATAACACATTGTGCTTGATAACCCCCAGTTTTAATTTTGAGATATAATCTATCAACAAATAACATTAGGTCAAGGTTCTCAATGGGAGCCTTTACTGAATCTGAGTGAGGTACAGAAAGTTCCTAACTTAGATAAAATAATCATAAAGCAATCCCACCTTCTGGCAGCGGCAGGACTAGGATTCTGCAGTGGTGAAGAGTAACGTGAGAAAAGAGGGAGTAGCAGAGTCTCCTGCGCAGTTAATTGACCGGCTAAGAATGTCGTTTGCTCTCAGTCAGTAGCAGTTCCGGTACTGTGTGAGGACCCATGAGATCAAGCAGGGAGCCTGGAACTAATTCAGAAGAAGCCTTGACAGGTTTTGCGGGGGCAGCTATTGCCTTGAGACAAGGAGGTTGAGCCTTGGCACCCAGGTCAAGGGTGAGGCCAAACTAGGAATGGGTTTTTGATGCTCTCATGAGATTGAGTTAAAAACTTCACCTTAGGGCTTCCCTGGTGGCGCAGTGGTTGAGAGTCCGCCTGCCGATGCAGGGGACCCGGGTTCGTGCCCCGGTCCGGGAAGATCCCACATGCCGCGGAGCGGCTGGGCCCGTGAGCCATGGCCGCTGAGCCTGCGCGTCCGGAGCCTGTGCTCCGCAACGGGAGAGGCCACAACAGTGAGAGGCCCGCGTACCACAAAAAAAAAAAAAAAAAAACCAAAAAACAAAAACCCTTCACCTTGTCCAGATCACTCATGTACAAATAGATAAAAGGGCTTTTTCTAGCAAAGGATGCCTAGGGAAAGGAGGCTTTTGAAGAGCCTTCTTCAGGTTATAGAAGGCTTGTGCTTGGCTTCTCCAAGGAGAGGATCTCTTTATCTGAGGCTTTAGCCAATTCACGGAGAGATGTTGCAATCCCAGGAAAATTTGGTGCCTATTATCTGCAATGTCAGTTAAATCTAGAAATGCTCTCTAAACTGTCATGTTGTGAGGGGGCTAGGATAAGTTAGGATAGTCTTTAGTCTACCAGGGGAGTGTGTTTTCCACTTCATAGATAACCCATATCCTAAATAATGGACTCTGTTTTGACAAAACAGTAATTTATTTTGTGATACATTATGTCCTTTTCTGCCAAGGCTTAGAGCAAGTCAAAGGAATTCTTTGTATAGGCTTTATTGTCCTCTGGAAAAAGTAGATCATCTACATACTGCATCATAACTAAATCACAACGGGAGTTTAGATCTTTTAAGTCTTATTTGAGAATCAGGGAAAATAGAGAGGTTTTCCGTGAACCCTTAAGGCATGACTGTCCAGGTATTCTTGTCCTCTCCAGGTGAAGGCATAAAAGTATTGACTGTACTGGTCTAGAGGCACACTGTAAAAGGTAGATCAGAGATCCACCGCAGTGCAGCAAGTGGCTTCACTTGGAATTGTTGATAGGATGGTGTTTGGGTTCGGTACTACTGGGAAGCAAGGCATAATAATTTTGTTGATGGCCCTGGGGTCTTGAAAAATCAGTATCTTCTCTTGTTTGTTTTTTTTTGCTGGCAGGACAAGTATTATGAAGGCTTGTGTAGGAAATGAAAAGGCCTTTGGATATAAGACTTTTACCTGTAGACTCAAGCCCTTCCTTTGCTTCTGGCTTCAAGTGATATTGGGGAAGTTTGGGTAACTGGTTGGATCTATCCGAACTTTAATAGGTTCTCCTCCAGTGATTTTTTTTCTATGTCAATTTTAGCCGTTAGTATTAGGTACCAGGTGGTAATAGGCAGAATGATAAACCCTCAAAGATGGCCATATCCTAATCTCTGGAACTTGTGAATATGTTAGGCTGCATGATGAGGGGGAATTAAATCTGCAGGTGGAATTAAGGTTGCTAATCATGTAGCCTAGCAACAGGCAGTTAGCCGAGACTATCCAGGTGAGCCCAATGTAATCACAAGCGTCCTTATAAGTAGAAGAAGAAAGCCTGAGAGATCTGAGGACGCCACACTGCTCATTTTGAAGGTGGAGGAAGCGGCCGGCCATGAGCCCGGGAATTTAGGTGACCTCTAAAAGCTGGGAAATGCAAGGTAATGAATTCTTGTCTAGAGCCTCTGGAAGAAATGCAGCTCCACCTCTCTAAAATACCTTGATTTTAGTCTCCTAAGACTCATTTTGGATTTATGGCCTCCAGAACTGTAAAATGATAAACATATACTGTTTTAAGCCACTAAGTTTGTGGTAATATGTTACAAAAGCGGTTGGAAATTGAAATAATCCGTGTATCAAGACCTCTATCAAGTATAATGAAGGAGACAAAGATGTGTCTATAGTGTTTACGACTTGATTATGAAGAGAGGAGTCCTCTGGAACCTCAAGAAATCGTCCCTCTGGTTTGCATACAATTTCGTTTTCAAAGTAAGTCTCTCCTTATTCAATTTGGAGGGTAGTGGAATCACAGAGCGGGAAGAAATGTTTTTCATTCCAGGGCCCAAGGGTTTCACTTAAAGGCTGAAAGCCAGGGGAAACCTGTACATTATTTGAAATACCTACCACCTGTGTGGTATGTTTACTCTGAGGAAGAGGTTGAGCGAAAGTGTACGGGTTAATGAAGAAAGAGTAGCTCTTGGATCCAGCAGGAGGTCGACCATCTATATTTACAGTAATTCATCTTGAGTGTTTAAAGGTAAGGCAGGGTATTGGGTACTTTTTCCTTTCTCAGAGCATCCTTACGTACCTGAATTGAGGGAATTTTTTTCTTCAACTTGGCGTTTCTTTGGTAAGATGGGACAGTCTTTTTCCCAGCGTCCTTTCTTCTTTTGTGGTTTACGGTATCTACAAGTGTCCTTAGCAGTAGGTGATCTGTCGGAAAGTGGGCTGCTTAGCTGTTGGATCTGCAGGGCCATAAGTTTATTTTGGATCCCGTCTCATTTTTGTTCCAAACCCTTTCAAAATGTTCTGTAGGATGTTGTAATTCAGGTAAAGGGGGATTTTCTAATTTCTATTTATAAATTGGTTCCCCAACTTCAGGTGTAATTCTGACAAAATTAGATGGAAGGGTGGCTGTTACATCAGCACCTTTAACTCCCCAGTATTGCTGAAGATATTTTCTAGTCTATTCTGAAAATGTCCTAACGTTTCATCGTTTCTGTTTGCATGACTGAATTATGGCCCAGTCAATTTTTATTGGAAATGTTCAGCTATGGTTTTTATGAGACCTTGCCCTACTTCTTCATCCGTTTTTGACTCGCAGGTTTATTGTGGAAAGAGGGATCCTGTCAGTCCCTTTTTGGGTGAGTCCAATCAGCTATTGCCATTTAGGGTTTAACGTCTGAGGTGTTCTGACCAACATGTATTTAAGCTGAAATAAGTCAGGTATCCATGGTTCACATGTACTCAGAAGAATTCTAAATTCTTCTAGGAATAATTGCTAGTCTTGCCTGGGTTTAGGGAAATCCTTAATTATTGCTTGTAATTCAGCTCACATGTGAGATACCAATTTTAGAGTTGCCTGCATAACTGGCTTTGGAAGAGATCGATCTGTGGAGGCAACTGGCAATTTAGGACCTTAGGAGAAGCACTGGGAAAGCAGAGGGGTCTGGACAAGAGGAAGAGGAAGGAGGAGATGAAGAGGGGCGGTTGGAGAGAGGGAAGAGGGGACCCTGGATTCAGGGAGGCAGTGGGGGACAAGGAGGACATGGATTTACCAGGGAAATAAGTCGAGCTTGTTTTTTTTTTTTTTGCTTATGTCTGTCAAGTTGCTCATTAGCCTTGGCCAAAGAGTCTTTTTTTTTTTTTTTTCTTTTTTGCGGTATGCGGGCCCCTCACTGTTGTGGCCTCTCCCTTTGCGGAGCACAGGCTCCGGACGTGCAGGCTCAGCGGCCATGACTCATGGGCCCAGCCACTCCGCGGCATGTGGGATCTTCCCGGACCGGGGCATGAAGCCATGTTCCCTGCATCGGCAGGCGGACTCTCAACCACTGCGCCACCAGGGAAGCCCGGCCAAAGATTCTTTTAAAGAATTTTTGGAGCAGAATTTCACTTGAAGGCCTCTGCACACCAATTAAGAAATGCTGCGCATTGGGCCTGAGAAATCTTGTTCCCCTTTTCACTAAGTCACTGCTGAAATGAACAATTTTGTTCAAGTCAGAATTTCCCTATAGCGGCCTCTGAAGGCTCAAATAACCTTTGAAGTTATGCCATTTAGAGAGATGCCCGAGAATTAGGAGTGTACTGAGAGTACACAAAAGAAGCAGGGATTTTTCTTGGAGAAGATTTAGACTTGGTGACCCTGTGAGATCTGACAATGGTCAGCCAAAGGTGACGCTTGTGTACTTCATGCATCAGACCCCCAACTAGTTGGCTGCCTATAAAACAAAAAACAGACATGACAATCTCTGCCTCCTGGCAGGCACAAAAGTGGAGAGAACCCTCTCTCTAGACCAAAGCCAAGCTCTCAGGACAGAAAATTGAAATAGAAGCAAGACGTCATTCATTTTAATCGGCGACTTTCAGCAAAGTTTGTCCAAATGGAAGCTGGTCTGATGAAAACCCGCAGACTCGCTGGTCTGTGACACTGGCTCTGACAACAGGCTTCTGGGGTCTGTGCCTGTGTTCTAGCCTGTGATGCTCCTTCACAGTGTTGTTAGGTTGTTAAGTGGTGTTATGATAAACAACACTTTTAGACAGCACTGCACAAACAAGCACAGAAGAAAGCAGAAAGGGATGAAAAGGAGTTGCCTTCTGAGGATGTCAAACAAATGGGAGCTGATAGTAAAACTTAGGTACCAAACACAATAAACAGCTGAGGAACTCAATGAAAAACAGAGTTCAGCTGGTACTGATTTACTGCACCTGTATGGGCTCAGTAAGCCACAGGTAGCAAGACACGAGGGATACCCGCGGGTACCTCCCCTGATGAATCAGCAGCAGTAGGCAGTGTGGACGGTACCTCAGTGGAAAGTTCAGGAATACTGTGGAAATGACAAAGACTACCCAAATGAGAATAAACGGAGGTAGTTCTTCAGAGCTTGCTCTAGCAAGGGGGTCAGCCGTAATCATTTGCATTTGTCAGAGACTCAGGCAGGAGGATGAGAAAGCTTTATACTAAAAAAAAAAAAAAACAAAACCATTTTAGGTTTGCTCTGATTGGACATTACTGGCACGGAGAAGCTGCAAATAGGCTATCTAGAGGTGGGGCATCTTATGTGACTGGTTTGGGGGACATATTCGGCTTTCTCTAATTTGTCCTGATTTGGAAGCAGAACAGGAACAAAAAATAGGAAACTGCCAGTCATTGACTTGGTCAAGTTCTGATCTTTCTGGGCCAATTTGTGCAGCGGCTGTGGTCTGGCTTCCCAAGCTGATTACTGCGGGGGTTATGGGTGTGAGTTCTGTTGTCATTTATGGTCTGGGCATTGTCTGTGTACTCAGGCTCTCAGATGGAAGGAGAGTATCAGCATAGGTTCCTGTCGATTATCAAGTGGTGGGAGGACCATAGTCTAGGCCAAAAATTCACTCCTACCTTTGATTGACTGATTGATTGGGGGGGGGGTGGTGGAAAATGTTCCTTGTAGAATACTTTCTAGCAGAGCAGGACAGAGCTGGCTAAGATTCTAAAAGACCCACAAACTGTTAATAAGCCTTAGCATAATAGGATAGATCTTGATAGAAACTTGATTCAGTCCATTCCATCTCCTCTCCCTGGTTATAAACACATAGAGGCAGTTCAGCTACCACTACCAAGTTGCTATAATGCAGCCCTAAAGAGAGGGTCACTATTTCCAGTTCAGGCTGCAATATTTTTGGATTGTAAAACAGAACGGTACATTGACAATGAGGATAAAATGCAGGTGTCTTTGTTGAATGGATTGTGAAATGGAATTACAGTTGAGCTGTGACCGGTAGATAAAAGGGGAGGGGAAGGTTCTGAGATCAGTAGGTTAATGACATAACATTTATTCGAACTGGCTAACTAACCTGGCCGACTAAGGCAGGAGAGTAAACTGAGGAAAAGAGATAGGGAAATGGCATAGAGTTGGAGGGGATTTGTACAAAATAAAATGCTTGTGTACAGTCATTTCAGTATGTCTTGGTCATGTTTGGAATATGTTTAGAAAGATTAAAAGAAGAAATGACCCTGCTAAGTGAGAAATTTGTTAAAGGTTTAGAAGTGGAAGGGGGAAAATAACCCCACTTATCTGCCAGACAGCTTCAGGAAAAGCCGTAGAGCTGGCAAACCAGGCCAATGTAAAAAAGCATTGATAAGAGCTGTAATTGCAGAACGCGACAGAGAGGAAGTTGGAGAGGAGATTGAAATCAGTTTTAAAAGGGAGCGTGCACACCGTTGCTAATGTGGCAGCCTTGTCCTGCGTCCTTTGTGATTAGGGTGGGAAGAAGCCAAGGTGGGTCAGTGACTGCTGTTTTCATCTGAACTTTCAAACAGAGGGAACGGTGCTCAGTCAAGGACTTATCGTGAGTAATAGAGCGTTAGTGAGGGCTCGCTATGCTTCAGGCACGGTGCTTTAAATGTAGCACTTCATTTTTTATCATTTTTTAACATCTTTATTGGAATATAATCGTTTTACAGTGGTGTGTTAGTTTCTGCTTTATAACAAAGTGAATCAGTTATACATATACATATGTTCCCATATCTGCTCCCTCTTGCGTCTCCCTCCCACCCTCCCTATCCCACCCCTCCAGGCGGTCACAAAGCACCGAGCCGATCTCCCTGTGCCATGCGGCTGCTTCCCACTAGCTATCTACCTTACGTTTGGTAGTGTATATATGTCCATGCCTCTCTCTCGCTTTGTCCCAGCTTACCTTTCCCCTTCCCTGTATCCTCAAGTCCATTCTCTAGTAGGTCTGTGTCTTTATTCCTGTCTTGCCCCTAGGTTCTTCATGACCATTTCTTTTTTTAGATTCCGTATATATGTGTTAGAATATGGCAGTTGTTTCTCTCTTTCTGACTTACTTCGCTCAGTATGACACTCTAGGTCCATCCACCTCACTACAAATAACTCAATTTTGTTTCTTTTTGTGGCTGAGTAATATTCCATTGTATATATGTGCCACATCTTCTTTATCCATTCATTTGTCAGTGGACACTTAGGTTGCTTCCATGTCCTGGCTATTGTAAATAGAGCTGCAATGAACATTTTGGTACATGACTCTTTTTGAATTATGGTTTTCTCAGGGTGTATGCCCAGTAGTGGGATTGCTGGGTCATATGGTAGTTCTGTTTTTAGGTTTTTAAGGAACCTCCATACTGTTCTTCATAGTGGCTGTGTCAATTTACATTCCCACCAACAGTACAAGAGGGTTCCCTTTTGTCCACACCCTCTCCAGCATTTATTGTTTGTAGATTTTTTGATGATGGCCATTCTGACTGGTGTGAGATGATATCTCATTGTAGTTTTGATTTGCGTTTCTCTAATGATTAGTGATGTTGAGCATTCTTTCATGTGTCTGTTGGCAATCTGTATATCTTCTTTGGAGAAATGTCTGTTTAGGTCTTCTGCCCATTTTTGTATTGGGTTTAAACACGTATTCTCTCATTTAATCCTAGGAGTCAGGTGTATTGTTAACACCATTTTAAGGATGAGGATATTGGGGTTTAATAAGATTAAATCATCTGCCCAAGTTAATGGTGAACAATTTAAACCCATGGCTTTTTGACCCCCGGGCCATAGCTCTTGACCATAGCGGTCAGCATCCTTACTTAGGGATAATTAAGGACTCAGTTTACTTGGTTGTGGGGGCCGTGGTCATAGAGTGATGTTTAAATCTCAAGAACTAGAATATGAAGGGCTGGAAGAAACGCAACTAAGGCTGTGTTTTAGAATGTAGAAGAATATAAATTCCGGTTATGGAATTTACCAAAAAATTGATTAAAAGGTATTGGATAACTGGGAGACTAAAAAATTCCTGTAGTTTTCTTTGTTTTTTTCAACTTTGAATTTGAAAATGAAACCTCACTTATAATCTTTCCATAGTACTTATACACATTGATTGCTAAAGGTTCCTACTTTCCTCTAAGTGCTGGAATCTTCACAAATACTTTTTGTATTTAGAAAGAATTAAACTAAACATTTTAGGGAGACTATCTAAGGGACTACCAATGGTTTGTGCCTAGAGGCTGGTACCTGCTCAATTAACCAATGTTGCCATCTGCTGGTAGCTTCTCTGAACTGCAGGCACAATGTTCCAGGGCCCTCACTGGTTAGTAGGAGCCTCAGGGTTGGCGTCCTACAGGGAAACGAATCATGACACCACCAGAAATTTACAATGAGAAGTCAAAATAATTTTGGACCTCATGAGCACCAAGAGAACCACCAACTTATTCAAAGAGGATTTTTATTTAGTAGTAGGGAACTGACCATTTGGAAACCTTTCCCTTTGACCTGCCTCTATTAATACCTGCCTGGATCTCTCTTTCAAGCTTAGTATATCCTAGCAAGAGCTACCTGAAAACTTGTGCCCATACACTAAATTCAGGTTCCCCAGTCTAAAAGTGTAATTCACATGATGGTTTGATTATGTCAGCAAGCAACATTCTTCCTTCACGTGTGTAGTCATAGTCACCATTCCCTGCACATTTTGACCTTGGTGATTTCAAATGACAAAGGTTTTTCTTTTTGAGTAAAAAAAAAAATAATGTTATGACTTTATCCTGGTTTCCAGCATGGCTTTTAGTGATATTGTCATTTCTGCTCCAGATTTTGAGGAACATGGGCCATGTTTAGGAGAGGCTGTCATTGGAGGAGTTCTGAAGAGATGGGAGGCCAGATGCAGAGATGGGCCAGAGAAGTCGTGGAGGGGGGCCCACTCAGAGTTCTTCTACCATAACGGGAAAATCAGAGCTATCACAGTCCTTTGAAATCTCACATAAATAAGTATATTGGTCCGTATTGCTTACATTAACCAGACAAACCATTAGGAGACTCTTACTTGCTAGAATCCCATTGTAACTCATGTTGACATTTAACTCTATATTTCCTCGAATAGTTGAGAAAGTGGACCAAGTTATGGAATGTGAATTAGAGCAAAGGAGACACCACCACCAGTGCCTGTCTTCCCTCTGTAATAGTCACTCTGAAAGGATGGGCCTCTCCACTTAACAAAACGAGAGGGAGCCTCTTCTGAGTAGTTTGTATGCTGGGTCCTGCTCTTTCCCCATCCTAAAATTGTAAATATTAATTTATTTTAAATTTTAGCCAGTATGTATTATAATAGCTAACACATGCATATTATAGAAAATTATGTAATACAGATAAACAATTTAATTAGTAACTCATTAAATACCACCTAGATATTAATGCTGAATATTTTGGTGTCCTATATAAACATGCATATCATTCTTTTCATTTTACACAAAATAAATTGTAAGAAAAAAATACCGTGTAGTCACCTGCTTTTTTGCTAATATAGCACTATATCATGTGCAACATTTAAATTAATAATTATAGATTTAGGTAACAAATTTTTTGATCACAAAGTATTTCATTATACGTGTCCCCTATTGTTGGCTTTAATAAGCAACAGCCTTACATCTAATTAAGATTTATTTCTACAAGTGGCATTGCTGTGTGAAGCATGTACACATTTTTAAAGTTTAAAAAAAAATATTAGCCATTTGTCTTTAGAAAATGTGACTCAACTTATGCTTTCACTAACAGTGTATGGGATATTAATAGGTGAACAATATAGTGTTATAGTGTCACTTTGATTGGTATCTGTTTGGCACAAATGAGGTTGAACAATTTTTGTATGCATATTGGCTGATTGTATTTCGCTTTTTAAAATATCCTTTTTGTAGCCTTTGCCATTAATTTTTTTTACTTATTTCAAGCATTTCTCATTTTTTTCTTATCTGATTTATTTCAAACAGTTTTTTTCCTGATACATACAATGTTATATCTTTTGTTCATCATATGTTGCAAATATTTACCCAGAGACTTACTTGCCTTTTAATATTGCTGATAAAATATGGCTTTTTTGCACTTAACAAGTTTTGTATTTTTATTCCATTAAATATATTAATCATATTTTTAAGGTTTCTGACTTTGGTATCATGCTTTTAAAAGTTCTTCCTTAAGTCAGGGCATATTTGCACTCTGTTTTCTTTTAAACAATTTATTAATTTTTACGTTAAATTTGTTAATTCATCTAGAATTTATTTTGAGGTACATTTAAGACAAATATTTAACACTTTTTTCCCCCTAAATCATTGACTGGAACACCACTTAAATGATCCCAGGGAGCTGGATAGTCTACAAACTTCACGCTCTTCAAGTACTGACTATCCTCTGGTGGCAGACTTGGGATGATGTGAACAGCAAGCTCAGAGGCCAGTTAAAGAAACAAATCAGCATGTAGTGAGAGAGACAGAAGCATTAACTTCGTATTTAATGGTCCGCATTTCTCTGTCATTAAATATAAGAAGAATTACTATTGACGAACTGGGGCATAGCTACATTACACTTATACATATTTAAATAAGAACAACGGGGAAAAATCTATTGAAGGCAGTGATTTCATAGCAAGAGGAGTGAGAAGGAAGGCTGCCTGGTGTGCAGATGAGGGATTTCTAAGGGGAACCTAGAATGCATTAGGAAAGACACTTTGATGAATGACAGAGGCTGGTCTCCTTCCTGGGTCTGTACAAAGCAATGCATTAGGATATGATAAGATTTGTAAGGCTTATGGTTTTTAAGGTACCAGAAAGTAATTTGGTAAGGTAGACTCTTGTCAGCAGCATGAGTTATAATTATCATCATGGCCATCATCTACAAAAAAAAAAAAATCAGAAACAGTTTGAAAGTTAGAGCTCATATTTGAGGATGATCACGTCATTGAACCTGAGAAAAGAATATGTCTGCTTTCTGATTTTGTAATGTGAGATGATTTCCAATTCCAGGCATGTCTTTTGGAGAGACATTAGGGTTCATCTCTTCCTTTCCCTGGCTTCTCTTTCCTTGGGTTGGGAAGGGGGAGACGACTCGATTCTGCAACTTTGGGCTGGTTTGCCTCAAATTCAGGTCTGTCTCACTCAGGTTCTTTCTTGAGTAACTATCAAGGAACTAAGTAAACCCAACCTTTATGGAGCAGGCTGGATAGATGAGGATGTACAACCAAGGTACTAGTAATGATTCTTCTTATTATAACAACAACAGTAACCACATTTATGGAACACCTAGTGTATGCCAGGCAATGTTCCTTGTACTCTACAGAAGCACTGTTCTAGCTACTAGCAGCTGAGTCCAGCTGGGGCATCTGCCTCCTACAGTCCAGGGAAGGAAGATAAAAGGATGGAGGTGCTACCTTTGGATGAATTTCCTAAGTACAAAGAGGGCTCCTTGATACTTTATCCATCCTATGTTCTTATGTACCAAGCTGGGAATCAAAGAGGGAGTTTTAAGTTGGCTTGGCTAACCCTACTGCATAGGCACAATCATGTATACATTATTGTTGCCATCCTTTGAATGATTGCTGCTTGTCCCTTTACCCTTATATCCATCCTGCCCACCTGTATCAGATTAATGTTCCTCAACTACTTGGGAGTTGCCATCCTCTTATTTGTCTCAACCCAGATGTTTGTTGACTTTGGAGATTCCTGAGCTCACCGTTAGCTTTAGTACCCCGGGTGATTCAAATAAATACAAAAGCAGTGCTTCTTTAGCATCCGTGTGTGCAAGAATCGTATGAGGATCTTGTCAAAATGCAGATTCTGACCCGAGAGATCTGAGGGGGTCCTGAAACTACATTTCTCTGAGTTTCCACAGGGTGTTAGTGCTGCTGGTCTACAGATCACACTTTGGGTAGAAAAGGGCTAGAGTGTCTAAACTAGTTATTCTGGCATTCTAGTCCTTCCATATATAGGACGTCTTTTCAGCTCTCCAGATGACGCGTACCTAGCATCTCTGAGGCAGTCAAAGCTCCTCTAGCATCTCTGAGGCAGTCAAAGCAGTCTCTGGAATGTTCTCCAATAGAGCCACATAGATTGAACTTTTGCTCCAACGTTTCATCACTGCCATTCTTTCTCATTCCCATCGGCAAAAACAGATCTTTCTTGGAGGACCTTTCCGGGTTAGGTCACGGGTAAGGCTCTTTCCAACAGCTCCAGCCCTCCGAAGCCCCCTGACCTTCTGTGGGAACATAAATCGTCTGCCCTTGATATTGTGTCAGGGACAGTAAGCCCTCTGACCTCACTCTGGGGTATAGGAGGAGCTCTGTTAAGTTCATCCAGGCTGCTTTATTTTTCCTGCTATCAGGCAGGAGTCAAGGTTGTCATAGAGCCAGCACAGCCCTTTTTCAAAGCCAAAGCTCTCTTTACCATCCCTGCTTGATGCAAAGGATACCCATCCCTGTAGTTACCTCTGACTTGAGCTGATCATTCAAATTAATCCTAGCAGTGGGCAGGGGGAGCCCATTGAAGTGACCCCATCCCTATGAGGTGGGCATAATCACATCTGCCCCTCTCCCCAAAGGAGAGGAAATGTTCATGTTTTTACTCAGTTTTCCTTGGCCTTACACTTCCAGGCTAACTTGTGTGGATCTGTATTTTCCCCGTCGGAACATTCCTTGATGTCTTCATTCCATCTTGGTAAGATGCAAACGCCGAAGCCTCTCCCCTAATCCTTAGTTATGCACTTCAGATCTGTCCTTGAGTCTGTGAAGGTGATGAACGCTACACAGTGGGAGAAAATGCTCTAAAATATTAATCCTGATATAATGCACGGCAAGTTGAAGACAGTGCACTTGGCACTGTGTAAATCTGGAAAGAAATTCTGACACATTCTGTGATGCAGAACTTGGAGTATTGTGATGTCACTTGGTTCTTCCCACAGAGCTGTTTTCTTCTTGCACTTTTTTTCTGGAGATGTAAATTTATCCCCAAAGAAGACAATCCTGAATCTCTTTCAAAGGCTCTGTCGGTGGTTAGCTGTACTTCTATGCATTAGACTTGCCCAGTATTGATCTCCGTATTCCTACTTTTAATGTGGATATAAAAATGTATCTTTAGGTAGTATCAGGCTTAAACCAGACACAAGTTTACATCGGTATTTAAGGTAGAAGAGGAGGGGCAGCAAATTTGGAATGCCATTGTTGTTTTACACTATCTTAGTGCTACTTACGGATTTTGGAATAATATTTCATGTTCTAGGAGTAGTTTTTATCCAATGATTAGACATTCACTTTTTCAACACTTTTCCCCTAAATCTCTTAAGGTCAAAAATCATGAATAAATCCATGCTTGAGTGACTGAAAGGTTTTAGCTTCAGAGAGTTGTCAGTAGACTTCAAACTGGAGCCGCCTTTCAGCTCTCTTACTTGCACACCACTTGCTGCAGACTAATGAATATATTCATGGACCATAGAGCAGGGCTTGGTATTTAGAGGAATATAAAATTGTGATTAAAAGAAAAAAGTTAAATTCAGTCATGAATGTTATTTATGATTTCCTATTTTGAATAAATAGGAATATGTGTGGCTGTACTTTTAATTCCAGGTTAAGTGTAAAAAATGTAAATAATGACAAATCATAAATGATATTCTTAGGCCATTCAGTTCAAGCCATCTTTACTAATGCTAATCACAACACAGATGAAGTATTTATAAAAATTAAGAGGTTTAGCGTGATAACTGATTAAAACTAACCTTTATACTGACAGAAAAGCTAGGGGAATTATAAACTGTGAAAATCTCAGGGATTAATGATGTGCAATTCTGATAATAACTCCTAGGGTGGGGCTAGGAAACCTCCAGATTTAATGACCATTTCTATGGTCTAGAATGCAGTTTGAACTTTTTTTCTCAGTAAACAAATGAGCATTTTTAAATGTCCTATTTAATTCTCCCACTCAAGGGGAAAGAACAGAGCACTCCCTTTCCTGAAGGCATGTCTTGAAGAGAAGCAAGACGGTGAGCTTAGAGCAGGACTGGGTCTAGAATTCATCTGAACCCTAACTGATCCTCCAAAAATGTTTCTTGGAATGATGAATACTTATTTGCTGATAAAGAATATAATATCTATGATAAGAGAGTTATTCTTTTTGAAGTTTCCTTTAAAAGGAGAATCCTAGTAAACTGATTCTATGCCATGCATTCAAAAAGATCAACCTGCTAGTGCCTTCCTAGACCCAAAATGGAAAAATGGGCACATTGTGAACCTCAGATGAGGTGGCATCTTACACACAGTTTATTTTTAACTTAAAGGAATTTGGTGTGTCAACACAAAGTCAGCAAATTCCAGTTTGTTATAATTATTAATGGGAAACACTTACCAGGAGCTTTGTTAAATGATCATCTTAAACACTGCCATTGTAAATACCACCAAATCCTTCGAGACATGTAGGTTGGTGTGATGACCGGCTTGCCCAGTGTATCATTATTGTCACAGACCCAGATCAGTGAAGGTCATTTCAATCATCTGCTGGTCATTTTTGTTTCCTTCTTTGATAAACACCACACTTTGAAGAGGTGGATTATTAATTACCAGATCTGGAGCTATACTCATAGACAGCAAGATAACTTTAAAATTCCATTTTAAGATGCTGGCTGATAGGTGTTTCCTGGACATACACCTTCTTAGGACATTTTCATGGAATTTGATATGTGGACAATCTTATAGAGACAAATTTGAGGAAAAAAGCTTAAAATGGGCATGTGCCTTTCCTGCATTGATTTTTCTGTGCTCTTTCTTCAATTTACAAAGGTGCATTCTCACTAAAATTTATTAGCCCCTGAAATCATTTATCTGATTAGAATTCGGCTTTATGTAAATGTCGATCTTTAAAATTTTAACTCATTCACGTTGAGAAAGCTTGCAAGCTGAAATTCTTTTAAAGGTAATGCTATCGGTTCAATGGTAATATATTCATTTTATTTTAAAGTATTGGTATTTATAGTTTAGGTTAATGTTTTAAATTTGGGATGACGGTAATGAGAGAACGCTACAGAAATTTTAGGGTTATTTATCAATCTTACTCTATTGTTTCCACTTCACCAGCTACAGTAACATATGTTCAATAATCTTAATCTTCTCCCTCACTGTGTAAACCTGTGAATGATTTTGCACCTGTGTTTATTCCATCAGGATCCCCATTTGGACAATTGGGTAATGTCTAAAGGCTCCCAACCTTTTTCTGAGGGGAAATGGCATTACTTTTCAGCTGCTTTATAAACAGCAGATAGTGAATATCATTGAAAGACGTGGCTATTATCCAGGACTTTTCTCTTGCTGGGAATCCTGGGGATCTAGAGAGGGGTTTGTGACAGTAGAAGCCAGTTTACCCATTAGGAAAGAGTTTAAATAACCATGGAAACGAACTTGTTGGAGGCCCCCCTTTTACGTAGTATCTTCTAAGAGAATATTTCAATGTAAAAAAGATAGATTGTTCCACATGTGAAACCTGTCTTGCCTTTTATTTATATTTATGTACCTAATTTAAAATTAGTCAACTCCTATGAAATTTTTGGGAAAACAAGAGTATATGAAGTAGTCAAGGATGGGACAGATATTCCTCTTTTTTAGCCTGCTTTTGAGCTATATTATCTCAATTCTACCCGTATTGCTTGCGTGTTTCTGTAGAGTTTATATTCCAATGTCTTTAAAGCCTTGGTTTAGAATTAGTTGTTTTCAACCTCAACTGCCCAGTTGACTCAAAGAGAAGAAATCTTGTGCTGAGGCTCCATAACTCAGATTGCCAGATTTATTAAACAAAAATATAGGATTCCCAGTTAAATTTAAATTTCAGATAAATAACAAGTAATTCTGTAGTATAAGTTTGTTAAATAAGCATGTCCTGAATTTTATCTGGCAACCTTATTTATAGTATGTGTGTGTGTGTGTGTGTGTGTAATTTTGTGACTCATTTATTGTGTAACTGAAAATCCGTGCCTCTTAATCTCCCTCACCTATTTCTCCCTTCTGCCTACCTTCCTTCCCTCTGGCAACCACCTATTTGTACTCTGAATCTGTGACTCTTTCTGTCTAGTTATGTTTGTTCATTTTTTTTTTTTAGATTCCGCATATAAGTGAAATCATATAGTATTTGTCTTTCTCTGACTTATTTCACTTAATGTAATACCCTCTAGGTCTATTCATGTTGTCACAGATGACAATATTTCATTCTTTTTTATGGCCAAGTAATATTCGTGTGTGTGTGTGTGTGTATGTGTGTGTGTGTGTATACTACATCTTCTTTATCCATTTATCTATTGATGGACAGTTAGGGTGCTTCCATATCTTGGCTGTTGTAAATTATGCTGCATTGAATGAAGAGGTGCATATGTCTTTTCAAATTAGTGTTTTCATTTTCTTTGGATAAATACCCAGGAGTGGAATTGCTGGATCATGTGGTAGTTTTATTTTTAATTTTTTGAAGAATCCTCACACTTTTCCATAGCGGCTGCACCAATTTACATTCTCACCAACAGTGCATGTGGGTTCCTTTTTAACATATCCTCACCAACACTTGTTATTTCTTGTCTTTTTGATGATGGCCATCCTGACAGGTGTGAGGTGATATCCCATTGTAGTTTCAATTTGCGTTTCCGTGATGATTAGTGTTTTTGAGCATCCTTTCATGTGCCTGTTGGCCATCTCTATTTCTTCTTTGGAAAAATGTCTACTTGGGTCCTCTGTCAATTTTTTAATTGGGCTTTTTTTTTTTTTGGTCTGGGTTGAGTTCTGGCCATTGGTGTTTTTATAAGTTCCCCAGGTATATATTAATGTGCAGTGACTTGGGAATTATTGGCTAAGATTAACAGTGTTTCACAAACTGTAGTGTGCATAGAACTCAACAGCAGGGTTTGTGAAGATGAAACTTCTCAGTTCCTCCTCTCCCAAGTCTAATTCACCTGGATGGAGTTGAGGAACCCAAACAAGTGTCCTAGTTAATTCTGTTGCAGGTGATTTGTGGACCACACATTGAAAACTCTGTTTTAGGGCATATTAACAAGCACTGATGTTTCTTAAAAAAAAAATGAATCCTATGCTTTTATGTTATTTAAAGAAAATCTCAGAATAATAAAATCACAGGGTATAGCATAACACACTGGATAAGAATGAATACTTTATTTTCATATATTAGAATAAGTGATATGGATTAGAAGATGTTTTTCAGAAGAAAAAGAAAAATCAATGTGAATTGTGTTCTGTTGTTTGCTATCATTTCTTACGTTACAAGTTAAAGACATTTATCTTCTGAATTGGAAAGCAAGTCTTTGCGATGACTTTGTATGTTAACTTTAAGGACCCTGCTTTGCTAAAGGACTCTGATCTTCGGTAACTAAAGAAAGTGACCTTAGGGAGGCACTAAACCTGGGGAATTGACGCTAACAATTTGGGATTGGTTGTAAGCTCACGCTGAGCAAAATGTTTATGAGAATGCACTCTACAAGGTTAATAGGCTGATTTTTTTCAAGGTTATATACTAGGAAAAATAATGTAGATAATACTGCTAGTGCTGAGGGCTGTTTTTTGTTTTTCCATTTCTTATGTGGTTTCAGTAATAGAGCAAAGACATTCTTATGTTAGCCTCTTTGTTTTGGTGATTTCTGAGTTCCAAATCGATATTTTTTCCTAAGATTTTAAAAAAAAACACAGGGAGATAAATATTATGCCTTATTTTCAAGATCCATTTAAATTGATGGACATCTATACTGCTGTTAATGATCCAGTGTAATTTCTTATGGGTGTGATTTGCCCCATAGCTATTGATGCATTACTGATTAACCACAAAGCCTATTTTATATTAGTCAACATTTCTGTATGGGATCATTGGCCCCAAATCCCTTTCCGTGGTTGTTTAGTTTGTGTGGTCTTTGGTAGGTTGACTCCTTTTGTTCCAGTTTTTCTCCAAATGTGGAAATATCTTAGGCAATACTTTCTTTCTCTACTTACAACTGCTTCAGCAAAACTGAACAACTACTATTTGCTTTTCATTACAGACATTTACTAGTTAATCACTTGGATCAACATGTCTGAATAGTTTGTGGTATTCTGACTCTGTAGATTAAAAGGCCACCCAATCTGAAGAGACATGTTATGATTTTCAAGTCCTAGTTCTATCGGCTTTCACTTTGCGTCCGTAAGCTCTGTCACTGATACTGGTAACTCAGGTTTACTGTGGCCACAATGACTTCACATTCATTTATTTTGTTGTTAATCACCTTATGTATAGGAAGTTTTATTTGGTTGCTCAACATTTTTTTTAAATATGTTTTTTAAAATTGAAGTCTAGTTAATTTACAATGTGTTAGTTTCAAGTGTACAGCAAAGTGATTCAGTTATACATATATACACACACATATATATTCTTTTTCAGATTCTTTTCCATTATAGGTTATTATAAGATACTGAGTATAGTTCCCTGTGCTATCTGGTAGGTCCTTATTGTTTACCTATTTTGTATATAGTAGTATCTGTTAACCCTATACTTTTTGTTTTGTTTTGTTTTTGCGGTACACGGGCCTCTCACTGTTGTGGCCTCTCCCGTTGTGGAGCACAGGCTCCGGACGTGCAGGCTCAGCGGCCATGGCTCACGGGCCCAGCCGCTCCGCGGCATGTGGGACCTTCCCGGACCGGGGCACGAACCCGCGTCCCCTGCATCGTCAGGCAGACTCCCAACCACTGCGCCACCAGGGAAGCCCAGTCCTATACGTTTTTAAATTTGGTCTTAAGAGTTGTATGGATCATGCAAGGCAGGGGTCATTATTAATTCCATTGTCCAAATCAGGAGACCATGGCTCAGAGTTTTAAGTGGCATGTGCTGATCAGTCTGTAAGTGCTAGAAATGTCCTTTGAACACAGACCTTCTGACCTGTAGTGACCTTTCCACTCTACCATAACCATCTTTTATTAGACCAACCAGGCAAAAGAAGATAAAAGTGCAGTGGGAGGGTAGCTGTTACCAAGGAAACCATTACTTTAAATTTTAAAGTATGGATCAGAAAGGAAGTCGATAAAGAGGGCACTTTTTATTACAAGTAGAGAAATAAAACAACCGAGTGAAGATTTGAAAGCTGACTGGTAGAACTATCATGCAAAAACTTCACACAGCAGCTTGATTATGTAGGATACACCCTTCCCAACTTCTGCTTCCGGGAGGGGAAAGGAGGTGTAGGGGTTTAGCATGAAAGTCAAAGAGTATTCTGCAGTACAAGTTATATTGCAGGGAAGAATGTGCTGTAAATTCTATGGAGTGGACCTCAACAAGGAGGAAGATGAGAGAGGGAGTGAGGAATGAAGAAGGAACTTGCACCTCCTGTACCAAGAGGCAGTGCAGGAGGGCCCCGGAAAAAGTAGGCACACGGGCAGTGGCCAGACATCATGTTGACAGCTGGCAAATACTGCTCTGTTTCCCTCAGTCACCGAAACAGCTTTGACAGAGTCAGTGTACGGTTCGTGGCTGGAATGGTAAACTCACCTGATAACTTACATGGAGGGCTTTTTCAAAAAATCAGAAAAACAGCTTTATTTTCTAGAATGATGGATGTGTTTTAGGTTGAAACTCTTTGAAATGTAAGGCCTGTGATAGTCAAGTCAGGGAGACAAGCAGGTTCAGATTAATTATGGATTAGAGTTGAGAGTAAGGTAGAATAACTACACCTAGTTGCTCACAGTTTAAACTTTGCAGTGAATCAGAATCCCTTTGTTAAAACACAGGTTGCTGGGCCCCAGTCCCAAGTTTCTGATTCCATGGAACTGGGGTGAGACCTGACGACTTATTTTCTAACAAGTTCCCTGACAGGCACTGCTGCTGGTGCCCGTCCAGGGTCCACACACAACGTTTAGACGTCACCTTGATTACTTTGGCTTCCAGCAGCAATGGATATTGGTAAAAGGAGAACACAGCCAATCACGGTGAAGTTTTTAAATATTCTCATCAAGGAAACATACTGCTCAGATGCGGAAAGGCCACCGTGTCTGGAGCAACCTGAAATTCCCCTGCCGGCCTCCCCCAGTTCTCTGTTCCTAAGGGACACACTGTGGCCATGAACCTGGCCCTCCAGACTACCATCCTGCCAGACACTAGAAATTACAGCAGCATTTTGCACGTGCCACAAGTCTTTTAAGTCGCTCCTCTGGAAACATTTCATTTATAATCTGTGAGCTTTCTTTGAAAGGGTGTTGACAAATACCAGGCACTCCTAATTTCTGAAGACAACTCAGCATCGTCTTAACACTGCATTGAGGAAGATCATAGAATGCTCAGGTGTGCTATTCAGTACCTCTGTCTCCATCTCTCCATCTTTCCAAAAAACCTGTTTCCCTGCAAATACATGTTCAATTTCAGCACAGTGGTTAATGGCCTGATTAAATTGACGTTTATCTGTTTTAGAGTTGTTTTTTTTTAATGGGATTCAGTTAACCACTCTTATGGTTCTTTTACCCACAAGCTGCACCCAAGAGGCTGTTTTTCACCTGATGGCAACAAATACTAATTATCAGCAAAATACTTTGAAAGATTGTGTAAGGGCTATGCTTTTGAACACAATCCTGTGAATGGGCAGTAGACATTACAAGTCAGTTTCTCCTTCAGGGCTCCTACACAAGGAGAAAAGGGAATGCCCTCCTGCTTGATTCTGTACTTGAATGTATGCAGAGCTCGACGTGCGAGTCACCTCCTGGAGTTGGCAGCCTCCCTGGTTACAGCAGGACTTAAACAAAAAAACCCGGTCTGGGAAAGTTGCCTCAGATGAAACAATACAGACAATGCTTTACATTAAAAATATGAATACAGTACAGAAGGTAGAAAATAATAACACTAATAGCAAATGCAAGTCCAAGTAAATGTAGACAAAGCTGGTAGCAATGAAGATATTCAGTTATCTAAACCTGACATCTCAAATTAAGTCCTTTTGGGCTTCCCTGGTGGCTCAGTGGTTGAGGGTCCGCCTGCCGATGCAGGGGACGCGGGTTTGTGTCCCTGTCCGGGAGGATCCCACGTGCCGCGGAGCGGCTGGGCCCGTGAGCCATGGCCGCTGAGCCTGCGTGTCCGGAGCCTGTGCTCCGCAACGGGAGAGGCCACAACAGTGAGAGGCCCATGTTTTGAGAGGCCCAAAAAAAAAAAAAAAAAAAAAAAAATTAAGTCCTTTTTTAAAAAAGTAAGAATGTAGTAGTGGAGTGTTTAAGAACTGCGCGCTAGACTTGAATATCTCTTTCGGCTTCTCTCTCTCTTTAGTAACTGCATGTATGACATGTACCAGTCATTATCACTCGGGTGCATTCTTTGGGTGGGGTCACACTCTATCTTAATAAGCCGGCTGCTGCAGGATGTACGTTTATTCCAACAGATGCTTGGGCTCCACTTAGAACACCAGAAGGCCGGCACTGCCATTTATCACATGGCACCCTGGTGATCTCAAAGAGTTAATGAGAACCTCAAACTTCCTACTTGCTCCCCCACAGGGGAGGCGTCTGACTCACACTGTGCAGTCTAGCAAAGCAGCTGGCACCCCCTGAATTCAGGTCAAGTCTTCCTACTCAGAGCCCCGTTCTCACCCGCCGAGTCTCCATTCTTTCCTGTCTTCCTGTCTGCATCTACAGTTTATGGGGCCTCACTGCCGCTCTTCGCCGTTCACCTTCACCTGTTGGGACTCTGAACCATCCTCGCCATATGTTCCTTTCTCCATTAGTTCAGCCCTGGCTCCAGAGGTGGCCTGGCTCTGATCGCCTTGGCACAAGCATCTGAACACATAGCTAATTCACCTCTAGGACTTAAAACCGTAGTTTTTAATGAAAAGAAACAATCTTTTAAATAAAATGCTGATACTATGGTTTAATACAATGACAAATACAACTGTGTGAATAAATACTAATGCAAATCCCAGTACCCAACACTTAATTTAAAATGTAGGTGTGAGGTATATTATCTCTTCCATCCTTATGAAGTTACATAAAAGATTTCTCTTTAGGAAGTACAGTATCTCCATATTTATTAAATGAAAAGAAATCTCAATACATATTTTGATTATGCTAACGATGTGCATTTTTGTTGTTGTTTAAAAAAAGGTAGAATTTCATTGACAGTGCCTTTAAGGATATGCTCTTACACAGACTGATTTTAGAATTAAACAGGTAGTGAATTCCATACTCCAAAATGCCAGTTAGAAAAAAGATTATTCAAATCTTTAAATAAGAGAGCGTTTATGGTCTTCCTTTTGCAGATAAGTTGATCTCTGAGTCTGTATGACATAATCTATATAGCAAACCTTCTCTAGAAAGTCACTGTATAAAAGATGTAAATGGTTAGACTAGCAGAAGGCAACTCACACTTTCTATTCCACTAAGATAAAATAATTTTAGCAAGCCATAATATTAGATGAGATCAACATATTTTAGAAAGAGCATGTTTCATGTTTCTTTAGGCTTGTTATTTGTTACAAATAAGAAGCTACTTTTCTGCTGATGCTTAGTTTTAATTATTTATATTTTCAACCTGTGTTATTTGTCATGCTCTATGAGGTTTTAACATTAAAAAAAAAATTAGCTTCTTTGGAACATTAACTTGTACATCTGGTCTGGATGCTGGTGCTGATGAAGGGAGAACTTTGGAGTCCCCATCATCTGTCAGGGCAATGAAGATACAAAGCTTCAAGGCACCATAAATTTATAACATGGAAGCTGACTGGGAGTTTCTTGCTGTTTCTTTATGTGTTGCCTTGTTTGCAGGGCCATAATTATAAACTGATTACAGCCAGAGAAAAGATGCTTCCATTGTTCTCCTCACTGAATAGTAATTACTCTGTGATTGTGTTTCATTGCCATTTTTTGTTGTTCTTGTTAGTCTTTTGAACATGATTAGGCTATCTTAGATTTCGGTATGGCTTCTGGCAACTAGGAAATGCAAAATAAGTGTAAAATATGTAAGATGTTTATAGTGATTATCTTACTGTATGTTATAAATCATACTGTGGAAAAACTAAGTGTTTACTAGAAACAGAGCATCTTATTTTTCTGTCTGTATTCATTTGTACCATGTTTGATGCTGTTCCCCTTTGCTCTTCTACTTCTCTTTCTTCCTTGTCATGTAGGTGGTTCAGAAAAGGCTGTTTCAAAGTTAGAATGCCATATGTTACAAGATTTTGAATATCATCGTGATAACATGAAATCTATTTCCATGTGAAGAGTAGCTTATATTTCATTAAGGCTGCATTTACATCAGCTGAAAAGCAGAGCTATGGACAGTTTTTTCCCTCTGTCTCTGAGCTGATTTATCTTTTTGTTTTAAATTGACCAAATCGACCTGAATGATGTCTCACAGGCATAATCTGTGAACTCATTTCCTAGAGTCTAGGCCTGATTAGTCTAAATGCTTTCTTGGTTTGCTACTAATTGCATGTTTAACTGTATACTTATGCTAAAGCCCATTTAAAGGGTAAAATAGAATTCATTCTTCATGTCCTTTAATGTAATTGTATCTTATTTTACCATTGCAATAGATAGGGAAACCAAATTTTCCCACGTTCTAAGGCCTAAGAGATATTTGAGCGACTCTGGGAAATGGGAATATTCAGGAAGATTGTAGTATCAGTAGGATGGAAAATGTTGAAAAGCATGTAAAATTTGGAGTACAAGGAATAAGATAAATATAAAGGATATCTGAAAGAGACTTTTGAATGATAGATTAGCCATACATTTTTCAGATGACTTTTGCTGTTTTTGTTGGTTTTGACCAAAGATTCCCTGAAGAAAGTAAATGGAGCAAGTGGATTTTCTAATATGATACTTTGAAATAGAATTAGGTGGGGATTTCCCCCTCATCTTTAGTCATTTGTATATGACTCTCAGCTGAGATCTTTTAGCTAACAGAATGAAATTGATTATAAAAGTTTTAGGAATTTCTTTGAAAATTAGTGACGCTACTAAGAATTACATTTCAGTAGAATTTACCTTATTTGAGGAAGTTGCGTAATTGAGGTATGATGATCTACAAATATGTACAAGAGATGAAATCGAATACCCGAAAACAGAACTAAAAGGCCTAGCAAATTATTAAAGCACACAGGTCTGTGCCACAGCCAGTAAAAGCTGGGGATGATTATGAAGAAGTTAAAGAGCAAAACATAATAAATAGTGAATTATTTAATAAAGAAGGTGAGCTACCACTTGGAAAATTGATCAAAGTGAATAGAAAATTCTCTTTGTCAATTTGTAAATATAACAGGAATAAAAGATTTTGATAGGCTGTTTTTTTTAATTAGATTGAGAGGAAAAGATAGCACTTGATTTGATAATATTTTTTCTGTGTTGGGCCTCTCACTGCTGTGGCCTCTCCCGCTGCCGAGCACAGGCTCTGGACGCGCAGGCTCAGCGGCCATGGCTCACGGGCCCAGCCGCTCCGCGGCACGTGGGATCCTCCCGGACCGGGTCACGGACCCGCGTCCCCTGCATCGGCAGGCAGACTCTCAACCACTGCGCCACCAGGGAAGCCCTTTTCTGTGTTTTTTAAGAGTGAATTTTTACCTTTGAAGAAAGGTAGAATTTTTATTAACAAAGTATGCAAAGGTAATGTTTCTTAAAGCTAAATGTGTTTACATATTTAATTTCAGTTGACTAGTATCCAATAAAAAAGGAATACTGTAGGATCTGGCTGAAGTTATTATTACTTCCTCCCCTCTTTTTGTTGACTCCTGGAAATCTGGGAGGAGGATTATCCCTGGGATAGTAGTTGAAATAAATGGCCATCTAAATTGGCTATTCTTTCCTACACACAACATGCTGATAACATACATTCCAGAAGTGAAGGCATGTTAACAGAATATACTCGGGGTGGTGACACCTTGAACAGTATCAGCCATTAATATCTCTTTGTGAATCAGTTTATCTTGCTGGTATCAGGCACTTGTGGTAGGGATGAAGGGACAGGAGCATGGCTAGGAGAAACATGATCAAGCACTACAGAAGCAAGAGGAATTGAAAATGAACTTAGTCTCCCTCATAACTTGGTTAGACATAGCCCCTAACTGTGGGGGCAGAAGAGAGCCAATATTGTGAGCAAAACAGCATTTGCAAATTGAGAAGGATTTACAATTACTCCATCTGTGAACTTAACTGAGAAAGAGTTTAAAACAGTCATGCAGGGCTTCCCTGGTGGCGCAGTGGTTGAGAGTCCACCTGCCGATGCAGGGGACGCGGGTTCGTGACCCGGTCCGGGAAGATCCCACATGCCGCGGAGCGGCTGGGCCCGTAAGCCATGACCGCTGAGCCTGCGCGTCCGGAGCCTGTGCTCCGCAGCGGGAGGGGCCGCAGCAGTGAGAGGCCCGCGTACCACAAAACAAAACAAAACAAAACAAAAAAACAGTCATGCAGTTCACAAACACTTTGTCACATTAATCTGAGTTTTGCTCAATTAGACCAGCACATCCAGTTGATTGACAGAAAGTCTATACATGCTAATTATAATAACTAGAGAGCTTTTGAGTCTGTTTTACTTATCATATTTATTATTAAGCCATAAGAATGTGGGGTAGAACATAATTGGCTATAGGATTATACTTAGAAAGTAAAGGATAAGAGGTTGCCACAAGAGGTAGCCAGTAGAGGTAGGGCGTAAATCTGTTCATAACTTTTCATTATGTGGCAGAAGAAAGGACCCTTTGATACTGGGATTACTAGCATGGCAGGATGGGAAATAGGGTACATTTACTGAGATGTTACCATGTGCATGGAAGTAAAATGACATGAAAATAAACATGGTCCCTGCCTTTGTGGACCATTAGTGACACTATCTTAAAATAAGATAGGATACAGAGATGATTTTAGAAGCAACAAAAAGGAGAGTGCCTTGAACGGATTTCTTTTTCCTTGTTTATTTTATAAACAATTGACTTATCTGAAGAAAACAAGAATGTCCATTAATTCAGTGGTATGTAAAACTAGAAAAGGGGTACTTCGGTTGAAGGGTACTTTAAACTTAAAGGTATAAAATTTATAATTCTAAAGTCCTTACACCCTGTGAAAAAGGACACAAGAAATTGTAGCTTCCATTTGATTGACTACTTGTAACAACACTTTGAGGTAAGTGGTCATTTTCCCCCATTCACCAATAAAGACACTGAGACCAAGAGAGGTTAAGTCATTTGCCATAGATCACAGAGCTAGTAAGTAGAGGAATTTTTATTATAAATTTTGTATTTTTCCTACTGTTCCATGCTACCTCGTAAAAAGACTGGTACAATTAAAAGTCAATGTGGTAAACTGTCCTTGGGTTTAGACACAAAGAGACCACGGGTGTTTATCATTTAGGATTATATCCAGCTATAAGTAACAGACAGGGAAAATAACACTGGTTTAAAGAGGCCAGAGTTTTATTTTTCTGTCTGGTAAAGTCTGGAGGAGGCAGTGCAGGAATGGTGCAATGGCTCGGCTTTACTCGGGACTCGAGGACCTAATGCTTCTAGTTTGCTACTCTGCCATCTCTAGGATGTGGCTCTCATTCCTCCTGGTTCCAGATGGCTGGTGGAGTTCCCATTATAACATTTGCCTTTTAGGTGTCAGGATGGAGGAAAGTTTGAAAAATGATAGGGACAAAGGACCGATGTCCATGTCTTTATTCTGGTCAACTCTGTGCCCTGATAAAAATCATGAGTTCTAATACTATGGAAAAAGTGGTGAGCTAGTATTGAGATACAACCAAAGGTCTCTGCCCAGATAGCCTTGATGTGTGGTTGGGCTGAGAGACAACTTGCAGGAGTCAAGATGTGAATGGAAATGAGGAAGTGGGAGCATAAATACTCTTTTAAGAGCCTTGGCTTTGAAAGAGGGTGGTTTACCAGATGGCTCCCGTACCCGAGTCTGTCTTATTCCTAAAATCATTTATTGAAAGACTATCAGAAACCTCATTAGTGAGCAGAAATAAATCCATGCATATATGGTCAATTAATTTATGACAAAGGAGCCAAGAATATACAATGGGGAAAGGATAGTCTCTTGGTGCTGGGAAAATTGCAAAATGCAAAAGAATGAAACTGGACCACTATCTTACAGCACAAACAAAAATTAACTCAAAATGGATTAAAGACTTGAACATAAGACCTGAAACCATGAAACTTCTAGAAGAAAACATCAGCAGTAAACTCCTTGAGATAGGTTTTGGCAATGGTGTTTTGAATCTGACACCAAAAGCAAAAGCAACAAAAGCAGAAGTAAATAAGTGGGACTACATCAAACTAAAAACCTTCTGCACAGCAAAGGAAAGCATCAATAAAATGAAAAGGCAACCTACTGAATAGGAGGAAATAATTGCAAATTATATATCTGTTAAAGGGCTAATATCCAAAATATATAAAGAACTCATACAACTCAATACTAAAAAAAAAGTCTGATTAAAAAATGAGCAGATATGAATAGACATTTTTCCAAAGAAGACATACAGATAGCCAACAGGTGTGTGAAAAGATGCTTAACATCATTAATCATCAGGGAAATGCAAATCAAACACAACGAGATAATACTTCACACCTGTTAGAATGGGTATTATCAAAAAGACAAGCAATAACAAGTGTTGGTGAGGATGTGGAGAAAAGGGAATCCTTGTGCACTGTTGGTGGGAATGTATATAGGTGCAACCACAGTGGAGAACAGTATGGAGCCTCCCCTCAAAATGAAAAACAGAAATACCATATGATCTATCACGTCCATTCCTGGGTATTTATCCAAAGGAAACGAAAACAGTAATTTGAAAAGATATATGCAGCCCCTTGTTTATTGCAGCATATTTACAATAGCCAAGAAATGGAAACAATCTAAGTGTCCATCTATGGATAAAGTGATTATAGAATATTATTCAGCCATAAAAAAGGGTGACATCTCGCTGCTTGGGACAGCATGGATGGACCTTAAGGGCACTGTGCGAAGTGAAATAAGTCAGACAGAGAAAGGCAAATACTGTTATGATCTCTCTTAAATGTGGAATCAAAACAACAACAAACCAAGGTCACATATAGAGAGAACAGATTGGTGATTGCAAAAGGCAAGGGGTGGGAGATGGGAAAATGGGTGAGTGTTTTGTTTAGTTTAAATAAATCAAATAAAAATATTTTGAAAAAAGAAAACTCATATATTAAAAATTGCTTCTCATACAGAAGCTGAACACACAAGACTGTCATAGGAAGTCAAAGGCCAAATGTTTACCAGGTACTTAGAGTGCAAGTGAGACAGGTCTATTCAAGGGCCTGGTAGCAGGTTTATATCTTAATCTAAATCCATTTGCTGTACCTGGGCACATTCTTTATTGTTTAGACTTGAGTTATAAGGAAAAAACAAGACAGTTTGAATAGACACAGTTTGGAGTCTTGGCTTTACAGCTTACTATGCCTGTGATAACAGGCAGATTTTTAACCTGTCTGAGACTCAGTATCCTCATCTAAAAAAATGGGAAGAATAATAAAACCTGCTTCATGGAGTTATTACAGGGATTATGTAAGAACACATCCGACTTGTCTAGTATGGATGTTGGCTCACAGTAGATCCCAGTAAATCTTATTTCTTCCCCTTAGCTTCTAAAAAGAAGGCTGTTTATGAAAATTTGTACACTTGAGCCATTATGTCTACATGTTTCTTTTATCATATCTCCCTGTTTTCTACTCAAGTCCTTGATGCTAGTAACATAATTTGGGGAGTAAAAATAAACCACTGAGAACAGACTCCAAAAAGCAGATTTGTTAGAAATAAATTTAAAGTGCATCTCAGGCTATGATTTTCACATTGGTTCTAAATATATCAAATTTCTATTTATAATTTTCTTACAAAATGTGTTTTGGTATTTAAAGCGTATGATGAAAGTTTAAAGATGAAAATATTTTCAATTCTTTTTTGCATTTGCATGCATTGAAACTTTAAAGATGAAAATATTTTCAATTTTTTTTTTCGCATTCGCATACAGGGGTAATTAATGGGAGATTCCAACTGGTCATGCTCCATCTTTCCAGTTGAAATCAGAGATGGTTGCCAGAACAGACCCTTGGTGGTTATAGGGCCAGAATTCCACCTTTGTCTTGGAAAGTTTACGAGGTCCATATAAGAGTCACACTAAATCATGCACTATAATTTAGTTTATATGTAATGTTGGAGGAAACCCCAGTTTATACTAGTAAGATTTTTCTTTTTTTAAAGATGTCAAATCTACTTTCTGTTGTAAATTCCTAGTCAAAAGCCACAATTTTTGATCTTGGGCAACTGTGTGTATAAGTTCGGCTTAATGAATACTGATGTTTTATTGATTGTTTAGGAAGGGAAGAAATACAGCCACAGGCGTATTATGAGGGGGTTGAAATGAACACTTACCTCATCTTGGATCTGTTGTTTCAACACTGTCTAATGCAGTTAGTCTCAGACATTCTGTTGACTCTATTATGGAAATTATCCTGCCAGTCCGAGTGGAGAGAAACAAAACACCCCTACTGATTCCATCTTTTGTGTGCATTTACTTGAACATAAAAATAAAAGGCATAACTTTAGTTTATTTGACAAGATCCTTCCCAGTTGTACTTTATTATATCCCATAATAGTTTCCTAGAGTGGCACTTCATAGAATATTAAAGCAAAGGGGATGGACGCTTTACGCACAGCTAATTGGGATTATGTTATTGGTGTAAACCCTTCTTTAAAAAGAAACTTGATGCAAGTTGTTTTAACAAACATTGATACTCACCCAAGACGTATTTAGGCACCATACTATGCCTAGTGGGTGTTCAGAGGAGGCAGATCCGGCCACCGTCCTTCATGAGGTTTTAGATTATTGGAAGAGAAAATAATATTTAGAAGCAGGCTGTAAATCAAGGATGATGACTGAAAGATGAATCCTGGTTATTCATTAAACACAGTCTGCAGCCTCTGTGTTTACTGATTCCTGGTGAGGACTTGGAATGAGTGGATGGTTTGCATCCCTGAAGGTGTCTGATGGAAGCAGAGGCTGATTGAATTAATTGGAAGGCAACATGAGAGGTCATCTTGTCTGGTCCCTGTCCCAATGAAGGATGGCATAGAAACTCTCCCAGACAGATTGCGACCTGTTTTAATCAGCCCCTGGCATTATACCTACGCCTGTGCTCTGACCCCTAAAGCTGGGAAGAGAAGTGAAAAACCCAGTCAGTCACCCAGAGGATGGACCACATTGTACAGAGGCAACGATTGTTTTCCTTTTGCATCTGGGTGGTCCAGTACCACAGAAAGATACCCTAAAATTTCCATTTTAAGGGTATGCATATTATATTCAAAGTAGTTCATGTTTTCTTTTTTTTTAATTTTAAATTTAAATTTAAGGTTCTGTTATAAAATCCTTTGCTTTTATATTTTTGGCATTTTCAACCAAAAGACATGGTTCTCTGAATGTTGTTGGTTTCCACTGATACTCCTATTAAGTTGGCGTGAGAGAGAACCTTACCATAACTCACACCTTCTTGTTATTCATTTCCTCCCATAATTCATTTAACTAATTCTTTCAAGGCTTTTAGTTCCTCATGGGCAAACTCATTTAGTGATTCCCTCAAGTTTTACTTATCCTCAATGGAACTCAATTACAAAGGGAGAGAACATGAAGCTGAAAAGAGGAAACATGATATAAAGGGAAGAGTCATGGAATTAGATGGTTAAGGTTCTATCCCTGGCTCTGCCTCTTCATGAGCTGTCAGACCTGGAAAAATCACTCAGTGTTCCTCTACCCTAGTTTCACCATTTGTAAAATAAGAAGATTGGACTAGGTCAGTGAGTTTCAGGTTTTTTTGACTTCACTGCAGATTAATAATTTGTTGTATATGGCAACCCGGTAGACACATGCCTTGCAAGTGAAACAAAAGTTTCAAGAAATAATTCATCCTGTTCCTATATGTGATGCACTTGATTTCTATCTGTTTTCTTTATTTTAAAGATATGCTGTTTGTGACTTACTACATTGATTTGAAGAACCAGTAATAGGTCATGTCATGAAGTTGAAAAACAGCAGATAGGATGATTTTTAGGGTTGCTTTAGCATGAGCATTCCTCTTTTATTAATTGCAAGTTATAGGTCTCTTCTGTCACTGGACCTTCGCTATTACTGTCACCCTGCCTTTTGTGCTTCCCCTGCTTCCCTTTCTCACCTAATTCACTCCTGTTTATCCTTTAGATCTTAGTCCTAGTGTCATTCCATGACATCGGGGACTAGGTGAGTTTTGGGTTGCCATTGTATCCAGCTCAGTGCTTAATATATCATACAATGATGAATGATGATAGATAATAAAGAAGATAACAGCAACATCCCCTTATATATTCCTATTTCAACAGACTTCTGCCTTATATATATTAACTCATTTAATTATGGCAACCCCAGTGGGGTGAGATACTATTATTATCCTCATTTTATGGATGAGGAAACTGAGGCATGAGATATTAGGGGACTTAATCAAAGTCCCATAAATAGTAAATGGTGGTGCTGAGATTTGAACCCAGGCAGATTGGCTGCAGGGTGGTTGTTCCTAACCATTGAAGTACATTGCCTTTATCATGCTTATTGAATAAGTACGTGAACATATATCCTGGGTTTATATTGTGATCTCTTTTGTTTGTGTAATTGGAAAAGTGTTGCACATTATAGAAGGTTAAATATTTTATAGCTCTACATAACAAATAATGGTGTCCATTTATTCACTGTGTAATGCGCAGATGCTCTACATTATCTCAATGCTCAAAACAACTATGCAACTTAGGTATAAATTCCCATTTTCTGAGTAAAGAATAAGAGACGCAGAGGCAGGGTCTCAAATTTTCATCTGTCTGATCTCAGAGCTCATGCTTTTTTGCATTTTTCTTGTTTTGTAGAAGACAGAGGACTTAATCTGGGCCTTCTTGAATGCATAGAGTTTAAATAAGGGGAGAAGAAAATGTTGAGCATTAAAAGTGAATTGAGATTTAGGAAGTATACCATGAATAACCAATTAAAAATTGAATGAAAAAATTCTATTTTATAAAGCTTGAAAACACAAAATATTGAGGTATTACTTAAAAAGAAATGAGCAAGTGACATATTTCTGAGGATTCCAAAAGAAGATTGGAATAAGTGGAGGTCCTATGTCTCCAAATGGGAACACTGAATATTGCAGCTATGTCAAGTCTTCCGCCACTAACTTTAAAAATTGATGCAATTCTAATAAAAGCTTCAATTCTTGAAACTAGTTTAAATAATTCTAAAGTTTATTTGTGAGAATAATCAAGAATTAAAAAAAATAAGAGTACTGATAGAATTTGTGTGAACAGATGGTACAACCTATAGAATTACAATATTTGTGAGAAAGGGAGTATTGACATGTTAAGAGACAAGCAGACTAGAGCAGAAATTTCTCATTTATATATCTAATAATGTATGCGTCTGATACGTGTTAAAAGTGACTTTATGTAAATTAATGGGGAAAAGAACGTTCATTCAGTAGTCTGGGAGCATAGGTTCACAATTTAGAAAGCATAAAGTTAGATCCCTACCTTGCACCAAATATCATGTTGGGTATCAGGAGTTAAATGCAAAATCCTGAATCCATTAAGTGAGCTATATATAATACAAGTGCTATAAAAACCATGCTTTCCTACAATACGGGGAAATTCTCACTATAGGTGAAGTGAATATTGTATATTTTAAAAGTATATACAGTTATCTTAATTTTTATAAATAAAGAGGGAAAGAAATGCTGTAAGGCAATAGACCAGTGTGCAAGTAGTGGTTAACACAGTCGGCCAATAGATATTCTCTATTTTCTTCTTTATATTGGGTTGGCCAAAAAGTTCCTTTGGCTTTTAAGTAAAAATAAAAGACACATTTTTCATTTTCACCAAGAACTTTATTGAACAATGTATTCACTCTTTTGTTCCAATACCTTCTGCCGTTTTTCAGGCAACTTCATAATTCCATCTTCCCAAAACTTTTTATCTTTTTGAGCAAAGAACTGTTCCAGGTGCCTTTTACAGTCTTCCAGGGAATTGAAATTTTTTCCATTAAGGGAATTTTATAAAGACTGAAATAAATGGAAATCTGAAGGTGCAATGTCTGGTGATTACAGCAGATGAGTCAGAACTTCCCAACCAAGCTGTAACAGTTTTTTGCCTGGTCATCAAAGAAACGTGCGGTCTTGCTTTATCCTGATGGAAGATTATGCGTTTTCTGTTGACTAATGCTGTACAGTTTTCATCCAGTGCTGCTTTTAGTTGGTCTCATTGGGAGCGGTACTTGGAATTAACCGTTTGGTTTTCCGGAAGGAGCTCCTAATAGAGGACTCCCTTCCAATCCCACCGTATACACAGCATCACCTTCTTCGGATGAAGACCGGCCTTTGGTTTGGTTGGTGGTGGTTCATTTCACTTGCCCCACAATCTCTTAAGTTCCACATTATTGTGCAGTATCCACTTTTCATCGCCCGTCAAAATCTGTTTCAAAAACGGAGTGTTTTCATTATGTTTAAGTAGAGAATCGCATGCGGAAATACGGTCAAGAAGGTTTTTTTCAATTAACTTATGTTGAACCCAAACATCAACGACATGAATATAACCAAGCTGGTGCAAATGATTTTCAGTGCTTGATTTGGATATTTTGAGTATATCGGCTATCTCCTGCGTGGTATAATGTTGATTGTTCTCAATTAATGTCTCTATTTGATCGCTTCCACTTCAACTGGTCTACCTGACATTGTGGAGCATCGTCCAGCGACAAATGTCCAGCACAAAACTTTGCAAACCACTTTTGACATGTTCGATCAGTCATAGCACCTTCTCCGTACACTGCACAAATCTTTTTTTGAGTTTCGGTGGTTTTTTTTTTTTTTTTTTTTTGACATTAGAAACCTTTTTTTGAGTGAGACAAGGCAAACATGGGATGAAAATATTACAGGATGAAGGAAGGCTGAGGAAACCAATATAATTTCTTTTTCCTCTGTGGAAGAATGAGCCGCCCAAATGATGAACTGAAGCCACTCCAAGATTACTATTTATACTTAAAGCAATGTAAAAAGCAAGGTTTTAACCAAAAAGCCTGTATCTGGCGTTAAAAAAAAAATTACGTCTTTTGGATGGATCGGTTGCATTTTTACCTTCCTTGAAATAATAAAGCGTAATATGCCGAAAACATTTCTTTTTTCTTCCATTTTCAATATTAAAATGGCTACACAAAAATTCACCAATTTTGATAAGGTTTTTTTTTTAAATGCACGCTGATATGGCAGCTGTCACATACGATCTAACAAAATTGTTTCGAATGAAGTTAAAGACAACTAAGCACTACTAGAGAGCCATCTTAGGGAAAAAACGAAGGAACTTGTTGGCCAACCCAATACTTTTCCCCTCACATGTCTACAAAGGCTGTGATTTACTTCTGTAACTGGAAAAAACATTTTTTTAAGGCAAATCCTAAGCCGTATCATAGGGTCTGCAATGACAAGTATAACATATTTTGGAATGGAAGGTGGGGCATTAGAAATCCTACCCACTGAAGGGGGAATTATGAAGGGAAAATTTGAATCCTCCTTCAGTGGAGGAACTTTAATATGCTTTAAAGAGAAAAGCTGTTCTCTTAACTATGAACTCTACTATTAAGAGTTTTACACACTATTTTCTATCAAAATTTGTCTCTAATGTGTATGATCTAAGATGGTTATGTAGAAAAATGCAACTGTTTGAATTTAATCAACTGCGTTTTCTTTGGGGACCTAGGGATATACCTATGAAATGACTTTCTCTTCTGAACATCTTTCTTTTAAACTGGTAGTTTTGCCTGAAGATACACTCTTAATCTTATTTGCCACTTACCTTAGGTTTTTCAGTGTTTTAAAAGCCCTAGGACATTGCATGGAAAATGTAACTCCTGAAGGGGACGCCTGGCACCTGCCGGGAGCATTTTCCATTTCCTGTCAGGCACAAAGGAGAGAAGTTATTGTGGGCTACTGTAACACTCTTCACTGGTTGATTTACAAGTGTCTCCTGACGTGTCCTCAGGCAGCCAAGAGCCTTCAGTTCTTGGGACTACATTTAAATTACAGAAGAAGAATGGAGAGCAGGTGATTTTCAGCGGGAGGACCCTTCTCATTTTCTCTGTTCTGTGTAAATAGGTAAAACCAAGGCTCAAGCTAGTTGGTTAGTCTAATACATGTATTTACAGGTCCTTGAGAAAGCCTACTATAGAATCTATGAATCAGGACCTTAGGTGTCGAATTCTCTTTTGAGCTTGACGTTATTTTCCTATAGAAATCCTCTAGACATATAAATATACACACACTCTCACTCTCCAATGCTAAAATACCCTTTTTAATTTTTATAAATATAAAGTTATAGGCCTTATTAGCTTGGATTTCACTACAAATATCCAATCATCTTGCTTATGAGTTTCAGCCATTTTATGCCAATTTTATCTCAGGTGTGTGGTTGAAATTCACAAACAAAAATTTTCTCTGTAGTTCAGGAAAATGCTCAAAATGTTATAGAAATGTATTCCCCCCCTTTTAGCATTTCAATGTAGATATTGTCATTTGTTAATATTTGTTAGTATTTATTAGTTACTATTTTTGTAAAAATATGTATTATTTTATAATATTCTTTAATCCCTGCTCCACTGCCCTCTTTAAAGTTTCACACACACACACACTCACACACACACACACACACACACACACACACACACACAAACACACAATCTTTATACTTAACTAGGAGACAAACAAATCATGGATACAATGACTGAACGTTAAACAGGAGTTCGAAGAAGTGAAAGTTAAGCCCGAGCTGGAAGAATCAAAGAAAACTTCAGGAGGAGAGGAAGTGAAGCAGTAAATGGCAGAGGTTTGGGGTCAGGCTTGACTTGACTGTTTCTGCCATAACTGTGTGATATTTGGTAAATGATTCAACTTTTTGAGTCTTAGTTCCGTTATCTTTAAAAAAAAAAAAAAAGATGAAAGGAGTAATAATAATTTACGATCAAAGAGAAGCTATCTGTGAAGAGTCCTGCCCATTTTAATTATTTGTGTCCTCCCTCTTCCCTTTCATGTCTTCATAATTGATTTTCCATAAATGATTCTTTTAACCATTGGATAAAAATAAAAAGATAAATGAAAAACATTTCTCCTTTGTGAGGAACCAGATTCGATATATAGCTCAAGTCTAAGAATAATGAAAATGTAGTGACGCAGTTAATCAGTCTGAGAATTCAAGAAGAAAAATCCAGGCTGACATTTGGTTTTTGTTTTCTTTTTTTGTTGTTGTTAGTGCAGAATTTCCAGGTCTTGGTTACTGGATAGTCCTAGCTATTTTGGAGAATTGAGTTTAGTGGTATTTGTTCAGTCACACCCTAATGCAATCTTCAAGTGATCTTAGTGTAAGAAGGAAACAGAAATAAAAGAAGCTGCCCTAGAATCTAGAATTTTAGAACTGAAGGGACCCTGATTGATCATCGTGTTCAGTCCTCTAACTTCTACTGAGAAGTAAATAAATGCCAGAGAGATCATGACTTGACCAAGGACAAAATTCAGTTGGTCACCGTGTTAGAACTGGAACGTAGGTCTTTGAATTCTCAAACCACTGGTCTTAAGGCAGTACCGCATAAGGTATTTCACTCCAAGGTGGCATAAATTATTGCAGTGTTATAAATAAATAATCAACCATATCACTGTTATATGATTACTCTAAACATTTGGACCTTTATTCTTTAAATAACTCAACAAATTTGTATAAAGTTTATATTTTGTTAGAGGATACAATACTATAGAATCTTAAAAATCAGCCTTTTTAACTGCCATAAATGGAGGCTTCCTGTTCACCTGATTTTCCAAATTCTGTTAGTGGTGCCAATATTCTACTACCTATCCTCAAAACTGCTGAGTTGTTGATTGCCTCCAACTCCTACTCTCATATTTAATTAGGTATCCAAAGACTGTTAATTTGACATCTGAAATATATTTTCTGTCATTCTTTTTCTTTTCCACTGTTTCAACCTATTGCTGCCCTGCCTCCCAACCTGTATCTCTACCTTCAACTTATGTTTGTTTCAATTTACTTTACCCATAATTCCCAGAAATAATTTTAAATACCAGTATTGGCTCTCTGTTTCCAACCAAACAATATTTAGTACTTAAACCTAGCATTTAATATGCTCTTTGACTTGATCTGAGCTGTTAAATCGAAAATAAAATGATTAACTATCACTACTGCAGCCGAATTTGAGTTGACATCTTACTTGAAGCTTGGAGGTTGAGAAGGAGACCTCTGGGAAGCAGTGAAGAAAGGTACAGAGTGAACATCTAAGTGAAGTCCCGTGGTTTGAAGATCTCAGGTTATATTCAAGGACCTGAAAGTGGAGAAGAGAGAGGTAGGGTGCTACCAGCAGTTGAGGCTGGAGAGATGGGGACCCTGTCTTGGAAGTCCCTGCGGGCAACCTTTCCAGTTGAAGAACTAGGCTTGGTGAGGTTCAGGAAAGTGTCCCGGGCCTGTTGAGTTGTGCAACTGGGATTTGAATGCACGTCTGTCTGACTGGCCCGTCCTCTTCTCCCGTGCCGGCAGCCTCCTTTACTCAGTCTGTCCTTCTGCCTTACAGGGCTCATGTTTTCATCCCTCTGCGGTTTGGGAGGTGCACACATTTCCTTTGCATATCCTAGTGCCTAGGAGATATTCCTGAATTACTGAACATGCTAATCTTTCTTTTCCATTCTCCCTCTACTGTGTCCTTGAAACCAAACCAGTTTAAATTCAGTATAAGATGACTTACGTTTGCTAACCTGATAGCGGTTACTTTTTAGTGTGAAGTGCAGTTCTTGGCATCATTCTCAAGCGTGTAAGAATTTTACCCTCTCTGCGTCACTACATACACATGCGGTATCGGGAAAGCTCATTGCAGAGTGTGACAGTCTCATCTCTTGGTGTATCAAGGAGTAAGGCAGATGGAGTTTTTGTGGAATTCAGAATGACTTTTCTATTTGGTCCTGTATGCGTAAATGTGTTTATTCATAGCAACTGACAAATTCTCTCCTTCCCTCTTACCATCCTCCTCACAGCAACTGCAAGAAAATGATTGAATTATTTAAAATACTTGCTACATACTTAAGAAAAAGTCAGGGAGGAGCTAAATAAAGAAGTCATTTTTAACCTACAAATTTAGAGTGTGGGATTATTTCTACTACCTGGTAAGACTGTAGTAAAAAATTCAACCAATTGGATGTTTGCTTTCCTGGGAATAAAAGGACTAATTTGACTTATATTTTTTTCCCACTTAATTGACCACTGTTTTTTAAGATCATCACTGCTGTAACATTATGAGTTTTATAATAATTTCAGGAAAAGGAAAATAGCCCCTAGTATCTCAGTTTACAAAACTAAGCTATCTTCTGAGAAATGAGAAATTCTTAGAAAGCAAAGCTCAAAAACTATGTGTCAGTCAAAGAATTTAAAATTCATGTCAGGTTCATCTTAGGAACTCACATTATAAAATATACAGCACTTTGAGTAGATTTGCTTTTCGCTAAGAAGGAACAAAACCAAAAAAGATACACCCTGATGTGCAGAAGACCTTAACTGAGGTCCATGTGGTATTGCTCGGACCAATAAGAATTTACTCTGTGTTCCAGGGACAGAGATACTGTCAGGGTTTTAGATTTCATTAATGAAAACATAAAACAATCTTGCTGTAAGATTTATGAGGCTGACTTCGTCTCCTACCACACAAACTCTTAGCTATATGTTGTTAATTTTAAGCTATGCACTAAAACACATCACAACTTTACAATCAGTGTTTTAAATGGATGGCTGACATACAGGCTTTAACAATGTTTAGCACTTTGTAGCAATACAGTAAGGCTAACTTTAGAAACGATAGCATAATGAAATTTTACAGGCAATTAAGTTGATGATTCACTGTCAGCTTCCTAAATTATTCTCTTAGATGATCAAGGGAAGCAGATATAGGAAGTGAGGGGCAAACTCTAGATCCTGTAAAATCTTAAGTGTCATTATGTTTGAAGTTTTAGGAAATAGAAAAATACCTTGTCTAAACAGCCTGAAAAGAAATCAGATAATTTCCTTTTAAATTTAGAAATGGTAATAGTGATCAGTCTTTTAGTTTGTTACCACGTACATACATTGACTTATGAAAAATGTCTTATAGTGTCCATTGACTTGTGTGGCAATAGTTACTAGAGAGCCTTATGAACTTTTACTTTAAAAGAAAACAAAGTTGTATATATTTAACCTTTACTCAAACTAATTGTAGTTTATAACTAGCAAGGAAATAAATAGTTTGACTAGTGAAAATTTACATATTTTCCTTTAATAAGATGGTGTGGTGTTTCAGAATTAATATAAATCCATTATACATGAAGGTGGCAAAATATTGGGGAGGAATCCAAGGAAGAGTATGTCTATTAAGTTGGGGTATCTATATTAAAAGTATATCAGGAAATTGTTGTATATAACTTTATCTCAGTTATTGAATGGTCAGAAATATCTTACAGACTTCTAGGAGGTTGCAGTAGCATTAAAATAAAATCCTAGTATGTCATATTCAGAACATTTGGGGATAGAGTAAATTTAAAAATATAAAATATTCATACACATCTAGCTTGTCCATATATCCCATGGATTGTGGAAAATTTCCAAATGCCTTAAGTTCTCATGGTCATTACTTTCTTTGAATCAATTTGGCTTTGGCATTTTCTGCCAATCCTATGCCTGCTGACCATACTCCTTTAGTAATGGAGACATGGAATTCCTCTTTTTTCTTTAAAGTGTGTGTGTGTGTGTGTGTGTGTGTGTGTGTGTTTGCGTGTGTGTTTGCATGTGAGCATGCTGCAGAAGAGTTTACAGAGCAGCAATACAATCAACATAACCTGGAATATGAGTGCTATAGATTGAATGCTTGTGTTCCCCCCCCCATCATATTCCTATGTTGGAACCCTACTCCCTAATATGATGGTATTAGAGGTGGGCCTTTGGGAGGTAATTAGGATCAGATACTGTCTTGAGGGTAGAGCCCTCATGAATGAGATTAGTGCCCTTCCAAGAGTCATAAGAGAGCTTGCTTCCTCTCTGCGTTCTGCCGTATTGAGGATGTAAGAAAACAGCCACCTGCAACCCAGAAGAGAGCCTTCACCAGAACCTGTCCATGCTGGCATCCTGAGCCTGGAAGTCCAGACTCGGAGCTCTGAGAAATAAATTCCTGCCACCCAGTCTGTGGCACTTTGTTATAGTGGCCCAAACTGACTAAGATAGTTAGATATCTATGACAGTTCTATCTAAGACAGTCTCTATCTAAGACAGTTAGATATCTAAGACAGTTAGATATCTATGTTTTGAAATTACAGAGTATTCATGTCCTCAAGTTGGGAGATTCTGATTCATTAAGTCTGGATGGCACTGCAGAATCTGTACTTAAGAAGATAACTAAGATGGGAACAACTGTTCTGGGATGCCTAGTCTTCCTTTTCAGTTATCAAGTTCAGTGATGCAAAATAAATGAAACACAAGGATCTCTCCATATAGTATAGACCTAGGGACCTACCCTCAGTGTAGTTATTTCAGTCTTTCATCATTAAGTTTCCCTCACCATTTGCCTCCTTGTTCGTAAGAAACCATGCTGGTCTGCCCAGGACTGTCCAGGTTGTGATCCTACATCCTGAAAAACTCCTCAGTCCTGGACTAACCAGAGCCATTTGTCACCAGATAAGGTCTTTAAAGATATAACTGAATGTTGTTGGTTTCTGTGACCATTCATCAGTATTTATTTATGAATTGTCTATTTTGTGGTTAAAACTATGGAAAGCTGAAAGTGCTGCTTCCATAGGTTACTTGGTGATGTTCTGCACATACACAGTACTGTCCTGGGATCCCCATATCCGCATGGATCTTAGCTTAGATCACTCAACTAAGGCAGGTTGAAAGAGACAGTATACCTTTTGGCACCTCAGAGAGGTTCTTTGTTAGAAATGCCTTCTCTCTTTGTGTTCCTAAGCCTGCCAAATCCTCAATAGGGGGTTTTAAGAAAATAATAATGTAATTCCCTACAATGATAGCCTGGTTTTGGATCTTATGAGTTTGATATGGAAGCAGACTAAATAGAAATATGGCATGCAATTGGAAATGTGGGTTGGAAGTTAGGTGACAGTAAAGTCCAGAAAGCTAGATTCCACAATGAATTAAATTGATGCTATAAGTTGATCTAATGTTTTGGACTCTATAATTAAAATTTTGGATTCCAGTTTCTATTTCTAGACCCTACCAATAGTAATAGTTGAGAATGAATGGATTCTGAGGCTGGGAAAAATAAAAGAGGACTCAATCTTGGGGAATGGAATGTTGAGTCATCAAAAAAGTCTGAAAAGGTGTGTTGAAAAGGGAGGAGCAGAATTTAGCATCACAAAGGACTGCAGGGAGTAGAGCACCAACAAACAGCATTTAAAGGGTCTGACTGGAACAAGTGATTGAGACCAGAGGAAAAAAGGTTCAATGATCTGATTAATGAAAATGAATGAATTGACCACTACATTTGTGTAGAAGAAAGTCACTGGTTTTGTCAGAGTGTAAAAACCCAAATATAAGACAACCATCTTAATTCACATCTCTACATTTAGAGGAAATATGCATTTTTGTGAAGAAAGGAAATATTTGTTGAACTTAAAGACTTTTATTAAAGTTTACTAACTGACATTTATGGGAAGATTTAAAGTGCTTGCTTTTGGTCTCTCCCAGTGGTACCAGATGTATAAGGTTTGTGGGAATGTAGAAATGATAGATCCTTTTCGATCTCCTTAGTAAGTCCTCAATGTCCTATCTGTCGTTTTTTTTCCTTGCGTGTCCAACATTCTTGCCATCTACCCCATTTTCCTGGAGATTGAGAGAATATTGGATTTCAATATTTGAGACCTGGCAGTGGTTCCTGTGTCTGCATTGTGTGTTCTAAGTGAATTTCACCTCCACAAACTGAGTTTCCTCATCCTCAAAATGAGAATGTTGGATTATAACTAATTATACACCGTCTAACTTTTAACATCAATTTTATCTTCCATTTTTAATTCTATGTTTCTGTTACATGTTAAATGATAAAGGCTAAGCTAAAGGTAATCTCCAATGCCAGTTCTTAGCCCTAAATATACCTAAAAACAGGCACAATTATTCTGAATGACATTCATTTTGAGAGCTCTACATCTTTTATCTAATGTACAGCAAGATGACTATAGGTAACAACACAGTGTTGTATACTTGAAAGTTTCTAAGCGATTGGATCTTAAAAGTTCTCACCACAAGGAATAAAAAAGGCAACTATGTGAGGTGGTGGATATGTTAACTAACCTTATGGCGGTAATCATTTCACAATATGTATGTGTATTAAATCATCGTGTTGTATTTATTAAACTTACACAGTGTTATATGTCAATTATATATCAATAAGCTGGAAAAAATTAATAGAAACAAATAAAAAGTTGAGTTCAAGAAGAAAATAAATTGAATGATTCTTCTAAAGATAAGCAGTTCATTTAAGGAAATACTGTCATTTAGTATTTACAAAAAGAGCTCCCAAACAGAGCACATTCTAAACAAGGACAGACGTGGGATGGAGGGGGAGATCTTACTTTGGGCCACTTATTAAGTGATGCCGTTGGAGCTAAGGTGGATGAGAACAACAGTGTACACATTTTACTTAAAAGATCAAAGCACTACCAAAATGCTAGGTAATTACCAGCATGTACAGTATAATAGAGCTCATAAGGTAGAAATGAAGATAATGAAACTATATGTCTTTTATTTACTTTATATCATTTTGTTGCTAATAAAATAGTTTCTGTTCTTTCACAATAAAAAATTCAATACCCAGTTTAAAAACCTGACTCAGTAAGTATAGGACTAAAATAATCAGGAGTAAAATCAAATAGTTTTGTCTCATTTCTGTGTGCCTCAAATGATGAAAATCTTAGCCCTCATGCCAAATTTTTAGTGAAATCTAACCCCAGTTGATGGTTTCCCTTTTCTTTCACAGGCCTGGAGCGAATTGCTCGGGATTCATCTTACGAACAGGAAGGAAAGGTCCAGTTTGTAATTGATGCTGTGTATTCCATGGCTTACGCCCTGCACAATATGCACAAAGATCTCTGCCCTGGATACATTGGCCTTTGCCCACGAATGAGTACCATTGATGGGAAAGAACTACTCGGCTATATTCGGGCTGTAAATTTTAATGGTAAGTCACAACTTTTTTTTTTTAATCTAAATACTTTAGAAGGGACAGGGTGTGTTTTTCTCCCTATATATAGAGTATACTCAAGGAGAGTGGAGAGTACAGGATTAGAAGCACTTCCCCTTTTAATCAGAAGTGTGAGTTTTTCCACCTGCTTTTAAATCTCAACCATATTTATTTTGGTGCTACCATTAATCTGCTGAAAGAAGCAGAAGTTAAAAATAAGCCTCTATCAATCAAAATATCACTATTTCAGAAGTAACTTAGGAGACTCATTTGGAACCACTGACAACAGATTAGATTTCTTTGAAAATGTTTTGTTAATGCCGTTATTAAAGAAGGAATTGTAGACATTTTGTTTTGAAACCTATTTTAAGCATTTTAAACAGTAAGATGACTTGAGGAGAGTGGATGATTTGGAGTTGCTGTATATTTTTACATTCTAAGAGTGCCGTGTTAAGTTTCTGCATCTTCTTTTTCATTGTATTTCTTTCAATGATTGGGTCAGTTTGAAGCAGTGAGCTGCATCGTGTAAGGCAGAACTACATACAATCAAGTGTAGATGAGATTTGCCTACTGCAGAAGCAGAAATGCTGCTTCTGTGAGCGTCACAAGAAATTGGTACAGAGTACGCTGGATTCATAGTGTTCGGCTGAGAATAGCCAAATTGCCTGTCTCAAGCGATGGAACTATTGAATTCTGCTGTTCTTTCATGAAAGCTGTAATGGTTGCTGCCCATGACTTTGACCGTTATTTTCAAATGAAATGATAGAATGCTCTGAGCTGTCTAATTCTTTCTGTTTGGCTGTAATCCACACAATGGACATGCCTCCAAGCAGGATGCATGGCGCTGCACTGTCCATCATAATACACTCCAGTGACCTCAGCTGCCAGCCTTTCTCAAAACACAAGGTCATCTTCAATTTAGAATTCAAGTGGAAACTTCTTCTTTTGCTTTGTTCAGGCAACATGAGGCACAATTTGGTTTACATTCGTATCCTCTTGAATTTCACCAGAATTTTGGTGAAACATTACATAACATAGTTCCTTTTGTTAAGAATATAAATAGTAAGGGGAATTTGAAAATAATTTTCTTAGTTATTAAATGGAGCGAAAGAGGAGTGTTACAATACAAGTGTTACAATACAATACGTTATTTACCCTAACATGACGTTGGGGAGCACTTTATTTATCCAAATTGCTAAGAAGTGGGAAGAGGAATGCAAATGAATATGTTTTTTCATTAACTGAAGCTCATCTCCAGAAGACAGGGAAGTCTTTTAAAGAAACACTGGATTAAAGTATTCTAAAGTTGAATTATCAATTTCTCTCTTAACCATAGACCTAACCCTTCCTTGATGACTTTAATTATTATACTATACTGTAATATAATGATGCTGTTAAAGACTACTGAAAAAGTCATAATGTCTCATGATTATTAAGACAATTTGCCTCTAGAGGCCAATGATTTTTGAGTTCTTCCGACCACTTTTTATAGTTATATTCCCCTTCTAATACATTATCAGACTACTGTTGCTGTGATTGTTTTTTGGACTGATCCCTTCCATAATTTGCTTTTTTCAATCTACCACGGACACAGAAACACACATAAAATTTCATTAACTTAAGAGATATTTATTGAGCACATAGAATGTGGTAAGCATTATGATAGGTACTAAAGATATATTACTGTTAAAAAGAGTCAAAACAGACACGTTTCTTGGGGAACTTAGATATCAATCAAATAAGCACACAAAGGTGTAATCATATAATCCGCAATGAGTATTGAAAGAAGAGGTGTGTTGGACTACAAGTTTATAATAGGGAAATATGTCCCTATTCTAGGGAGTTAGAGACAGCTGGAATCTGGAGATGAGGGTCAGAGACAAGGGTAAAGCACTAGACAGGACCAGATAGATCCTGAGATGTCTTACAGGTCATTCTTAAGATTTGTTCTTCATCTTGAAAGCAGTAGGAACCCACTGAAGCATAATAGAACTGTGTCTGATACAAGAGTAAGTGTACTCCGGATGAGGATCATGGAAAATACATGAATTTTAGTGTATGAACTTAAAAGAGAATCTCTCTGAACTCCTTGGAGATTTATTTTGCAAATAGCTTGAAATTTTTCTGTGTCCCAGCAGCTGGTAATAATAGTACTGTTACAATAATAGGGTAGGGGACCTGAGCATAAGCAGATTATCATGGGGTATATAATTTGCTTTTCAGTAATTTTCAGGATGTTTATCAATTTTTTGATTTCATTATTGGCTTACTGTTAGTATTCATTTATTATTAATACCTTGCCTGCTTCTGATAAAAAAAGGCACATAGGGCTGTTCAAGTAGAAGTACACCATCAAAACCATTGAAGGGGGAAGAAACAAATTTGGTAACCAGAATGAAGGACTACGTTAAGTTCTGAGCTTCCTGAGCGCTAAAATATAAGGGGACATTCAATGGAATATATGTTGCATTACATGAGAGAAGCAAACTTACCTATTTCTAAGGAGAGAATGAATTTTCTTACAGCCTAATAAGCAATGTTATTTAACAAAATTTTGCTTGGGAATCTGGAGGGAAACAAAGGCCTGCCTTCTAGGATTACTTTTATTGCTACCATTTGAACAAAATGCTATTTCTATAAATTTTTTAAATGCAAAGATTTATCAAAAGAGAAACAAAAAGAAAAAGAGTTCAGATTTTTCAGGCACTTAAGCAACAATGTCAATTCCTTACTCTGGTGTGTTCTATAGGCAATAAAATATTAATACTGTACATCTTGTATAGAATCAAAGATTTTTCTGTTGCTGTGAGAACCTTATGCATCATAAAGAAAAAGTGTTGGACAGAATTCCAGAGATGTCTCCTTACTTTCTCTATAGTTGAGCAGGGCAGTGTAGGCACAGCGGCATTACTAATCAGGGTTGTTTGACTGTAGGTCACAGAAACCAACTTAAGCTTGCTTTAAGCTAAAAGGAACGATTTATGAGGGTGTGTCAAGAAACCCCATGGCAGACTATAGAAAGGTCTAAGAAAAGGAGTGGTTATAAGTACTAAAACCTCTCAGAAATCCAAATATCCCTCTGTCTGCTTTGTTTGGTTCTCTTTATATTGGTTTTCTCTACGTCTAGGTCCACAGGGTAGGTAGCAGGAGACCATCTACATTTCTAGAATTTAGTTGCTGTTTGTTCAGGACATGTGCTAAGATTAACATATATGTATTTTAGGTCCCAGTTCTAACTTCTTGGAAACTTGAATCTCATTAGCTAAACTTAGGTTGGATGTCAGACCTGTTCCAAATTATCAGTAGCAAGGATCAAGTAAGTACAAACTTAGCTGTCATGAGGCACTCCCAGCGGGTGAAAGCGACATGGGTGAAAGGGACATTTAGGAAGCTTCTATCATTGACTTAGGGGGAAAGTTTGAACAAAGTGAGCAGAGAGGTGAAAACCTGAGAAAGGGGTGATGCCGTGGTCTCTGAATCTCTTTGCTTCTCTCGGTGGGTGAATTTTTGTTAGGCTAGAGGACACGATTAAAATCATATAGAATTTGTGGGAATCTGAGAGAGGAATCAATTTTGGAATTATTTAATGCAAACAAACCTTCATGCTGTGATTGAATTCCCTGAATGAAGCAGCTTCCCTAAACTCACAGCAAGGTAGTGGTCTAACCATTTCAATGCTCAATATTCTAAGAAACATACCTAAACACTTGCCTGATTACAGAGACTGCTATAGAGATGGAATTTAGCAGCACTTCCTTTTGTTTAGAAACCTTATTGATTTTAGGGACTTACTGCAAATTTTCCAAATATCCAATTTTGAGAGTCTCTGAACACTGCAGACGGTTTTAAAGCAAATTTCTTCACGTAAAGTACCTTTAAGCTATCTAAATGAAATAAATACTGCTTAATATTAGGAAATGCATTACAAATTCACTAAGAAGTCAAATAAGACAATGAAAAATATAAGATTCTGTAAAAGCATTTGATTAAAATATAACCCTCATTTCTGTTACAAGTACAAAAACAAACTAGAAATGGAATAAATGTTTAACGTGATAAGCACATCTCTCTCAGCCTATGGCTGGTTATATATTTATAGTTATTCCTATTACAGAGATGGATTAGTCCTATTAGCACTATTATTAATATTCTATAAATTTTAACCAATGTGATAAAACAACAAACAAAAATAAGAGATTACTACTAAAAAGGAAAAAGTATTATGATTATTTTCAAATGATTTGATCTCAAGACAATAAATTGAAAACTAGGAGTACTTACTTTAAGATGATCAAATATAAAATTAATATTAAAACATTAAGAACTTACCTACATACAATGTTAGAAATCATTGACAATTATGGGAAATGAGACTCTTTTCTTTGCAAAAATATATAGAAAATATCTTTGAATAAATTGAGCCAAAAAATATTAAAGACATATGAAGACAACTTTATTGAGAGACATCCCTTGTTTGTAGACAGAAAAACTAATTAGAGGAAACATGTTAATCTTTTCTGAATTAATCTGTATTCAGGCTTAGTATAGTTCCAACCAAAATGACAAAGGAGTATTTTCTGGAATTTGAAATAATATTTAAAATTTTAATTGTGAGAATAAATGAGTAAAAATAACTAAAATGATTTTGAAGAAAAAATATTCCTACCAAACAGTTAACATTTAAGCATAACGTTAATCTATAATAATCAATCCAGCATGGAACTATTACCAGAACAGACATATGGTAAATAGAACCAGATAGAAATAGCCAGAAATATCAATATATAATAATAAATAAATCAGTTTGTACATGTATTTGTATATACACACATATGAACTTATGATGTGATAAAGATGAGTTAGAACTCAGTGGGAAAGGAATTTTATTCATTGATTATCAATTTACAGTAAAATCAAGTGATCATGATTTCTCCCTATAAGAGTATAATCCATTTGGAATTTATTTTAGAGTTAGGTGAAAAGGAGAAGCAAAAAAAAAAAAAGAAAATATAGAAGATAGAAGATGGTTCATCTTTTAGATGGAAGGATTATACTAAAATATTCTAAACACTGAGGTCTCTTCCAGCTCTATATTCACTGCAGATTATTTTAAAGATAAAGGTATATTTTTAAAACATAGATGCCTATCAGTGTTCTTACTGTCGTTGTTTTTTTAGTTGTTTATTTTTATTTTTTATGAATCATTCCTTTAGCCCACATCCATTTTATTGAGAATCTTACAAAGTGTCTAATAAAAGGGCTCTTTGCTAGGCATCAAAAATACAAAGATTAATAAAATGTGGTTCTATGAGTTTTCAAATGTCATAGCTTAACAGAGGAGAGACACAAACACGTTACCAACAATAATTCAGTTTGATAAGTGATATGATAGAGGCATGGGCATGGCATGTACAAACCCAACATAAGGCTGAGATTAGGAAACTGCATAAGGGAGGCTCAAAGAATACAACACAGAGAACAGGTGACATCTGATTTAAATTACAAATAGAAAGTGACATTTCTTTAGGTGGACAAGATGGGAAAAACTATTCATGGCAGACAAAACAGTTTAATAGTAGATGGAAGACAGGCAAGAGTACGTATTCTGAGAAAGTGAGCATCCACGGTGTAAGAATTCAAAGGAGTGACGTGGGAGCAGCCTGGAGATGAAACCAGCAACGTGAACTTGGGCCTGGTTAGAAATCCCTGCCAAACTCTGATGTTTGACTGTGACACAGGGAACTGAAGCTTTCTGAGCAGGACAGTGAAGTGCTAGGATTTGTGTTTTAGAAAAATAACTATGGCAGCAATTTGCAGACAGGAGGGAGAGATTGAAGACAGGGATGACAAGTTAAGAGACGGTTCCAGTCATCTCCAGGCGAGAAGAGTGCCTGAAATGGGAAAATGAAAGTACAAATGGAATGTAAAGAAGTGAAAGAGGGAGGAAGGGAACAAAGAATCATTTCAGTGCTGGCTCTGTTCTAGACACTGTGCTTTGATTAGAAGCCAGAAGGTTTTGAGACATATCTTTACTTCCCCAAATGATCTTTCTTTGTAACTGTTTGTGACCATCCCATTACTAGAGCTAATTCATTATTTTTGTGTGTGCATAAATCATTTTTATTTAGTGTTTTCATTTTATTTTTTAAATTTTTTTTTGGAGTATAGTTGCTTTGCAGTGTTGTATTAGTTTCTGCTGTACAGCAGAGTGAATCAGTGATACATATACACATATCTACTCTTTTTTAGATTCCCTTCCCACTTAGGTCACCACAGAGTCCTGAGGAGAATGTTTTAGCATATATACCATTGATGAAATTGGCTTGACACTACTTTGTTTTATCCACCTTTATAAGTAGAAAATGAGACATAAAATGCCAATATATGGAAAAACTGACATAAAATGTCAACTGTAGAATTTATGATGCGTAATATCCTCGTGACTAGATATTACTTATTTGGTAAATAGAGATGAAGCAAAGTCAAATGTGATGAAGTGGTTCTATGTTAACCTTAAAGATAAATATTCTTTTTGATAATTACCGTATGTGAAATAAAATTTAGAAAATCATTATTAATAATTTGGAAGTACATTATATAATTTATGCTTGATGATAGAGGTTTGCAAGTCATGAAGTAATTCCTGGAAATATTTTTACATTTAAAAGAAAGTGAACGGCATGTGTAGCGATATTGAATTTGTAGAGATAAATAAACAGACTGATTTGAATTAGGTAATATTTCAGTTTCTGATTAAGGAAACTTGAGGCTGCTTATAAAATATCAATCCTACAAATGAAGCCATCATGAAATTTAGCAGCATAATTATACCGGCCTCTTGTTTTCTGAGTAAGTTGATAAACTGTGGGAGTTTTTTTTTTTTTTTTTCATCTTTATTGGAGTATAATTGCTTTACAACGTTGTGTTACTTTCTGCTGTATAACAAAGTGAATCAGCTATATGTATACATATATCCCCATATCCCCTCCCTCTTGCATATCCCTCCCCCCCAACCTATCCCACCCCTCTAGGTGGACACAAAGCACTGAGCTGATCTCCCTGTGCTATGCGGCTGCTTCCCACTAGCTATCTATTTTACATTTGGTAGTGTATATATGTCAATGCTACTCTCTCACTTCGTCCCAGTTTACCCTTCCCCCTCCCCTTGTCCTCAAGTCCATTCTCCACATCTGCATCTTTATTCCTGTCCTGCCCCTAGGTTCATTAGAACCTTTGTTTTTTCGATTCCATATGTATGTATTAGCATACGGTATTTGTTTTTCTCTTTCTGACTTACTTCACTCTGTATGACAGACTCTAGATCAGTCTACCTCACTACAAATAACTCAATTTCCTTTCTTTTTATGGCTGAGTAATATTCCATTGTCTATATGTGCCACATCTTCTTCATCCATTCATCTGTCGATGGACACTTAGGTTGATTCCATGTCCTGGCTATTGTAAATAGTGCTGCAATGAACATTGTGGTACATGACTCTTTTTGAATTATGCTTTTCTGAGGGTATATGCCCAGCTGTGGGATTGCTGGGTCATATGGTAGTTCTATTTTTAGTTTTTTAAGGAACCTCCATACTGTTCTAAGTTTAATTTCTTTTATAGTCATGAAGAACAAGGGCTTTCACTTCCTCCCTTAATATATAAAGACTTATGTGTGGACCAAGATGGAGCCAGCATCCTTCGAAGCTTCAGGCAAATCAGTGGAGTTGCCTTAGTTCTTCCTTGGATCCCACTCAACTTCACCCACTGCACTGGGTTTCTTTTACTCCTTCTTTATTCTTGTAATTCATGAACTTCATCATGTGCCAAAAATTAGGGATAAATGATAAGCAAACCCCAGAAACAGATGGGGTGCCATAGGCTCACTAACTGTGGGTTAAGTGTGGGCATTGGGTTCAAACCGGGGATGCAGCAGTGAGCCTTGGATGAAGGATGGGGACAGAAATGAAGGAACAGAGAGGATCTGAGGTGGTGGGGAGTTTCTGCAGGAGTTCACATTTAATGTTTTGTATTTATCATAGTGATCAGAAACCCAGACTTTATACTCAGAGTTTGAATCCAGTTTCAGCACTCACTACTTTGTGATCTTGGTCAGGTAACAAAACCTCTTTAAATCTTTGTTTCCTCATCTGTACAATGGGGATGTTAATAGTATATACATTTTAGAGTTCCTGTGAAATCTAAATATAAGGTGATAATATATAGAAAGTACTTAATAAGTGATGTACTGTATTATATGTGGAGGATATTTTATCAATAGAGAATTAATGAAGTTAGTACTTGGATCACCTTATAAAGGTGACGAGATGAGTGGGATGGGACTGAGAGCTTGAAAACAAGACACAAGTTGGAAAAGATGCTTCTTCCAGGGCACCAATCAACAAGGTTTCCCCAGCAGTGTCAGCTTCTTAGATAAAGGAACAGAAACGTGAATATTTTTACAACCTTCTCAAAGTACATGGCAAAGTATATTGATATTGGCATCTGATGAGTCTAGTGTAGATCAAATGGGGCTCATTCTCTCCCTGTTTCTTCTGTTTCCTTCAAAATTATGTACTTTTTTAATGAAAGAAAGTATTTGTTAGAATAGCTCCCATGTTATTAAGGGTAATTATTTTCTAGTGATATTTTGCTTCAGAAAGAATCTACCCGAAAATTATAATGGAGGCTTGATTATTATTCTCTTTAAGGTTATTAACTCCTATAATTACATTAAAGTTTAATCAAGAAGTTAGTTTGAAAGTGAAGGATATGAATGAGAAAATTATTTTTAATTCAGGTGCCTAATTGTTACACTTTGGGGATTTGGGTTTTGAATGTATTAAATTTGGTCTTTTGAATGTATTAAAAAAAACCCATGACTATAAAATAACTTTTCTTCTGAACCATATAAACACCTTTGTAGCTAAGTTAAGGGAAAATTATCAAATATAATTTTTAAAAAACTTACAGAGTGTATTTATAGCATTTATTTGTATATGTCATATACATCCATTCAACAAACATTTATTGAACGTTTGTTATGTACCTGAACTGTGCTATTTGTATTTTGTCCCTCTTCCAGTTCTCACTTCTCCTTTTTCTTACTTCATATTCCTTTAGATATTAAACTTCTTTTCCTCTTCTTTTGTCCTCTTTTCTTGCCCAGTGTTTCTCCACTTGCTCTTGTGATCATTCAGTAATCAAGATAGCAGCAGTGGGTAAGAGTATGAGCTTTTGAGTTGAAACAGAGATGAACTAAAATTGTAACTCTTGCACTAAGGTGAAGAGACCTTGGATAAGCCACTTAAATTTTATAAACCTCTATGTTCTCACCTTTGCATGGGAGTAATAATCATACCTACCTTGTAGTGTTATTATGAGCATTTAATGAGATAATTCACAACTCCTGGCAATTGTGAATAATCAATGAACGACAACTATTATTTTTTCCTCTACCCCATGACAAGAGTAAATCTTCTGCATATGTTTACTGGGTTTCAAACATACACACATAAATACCCCCCCAAATACACACTCATTTACATACGTTCCCTTACACACCTTAGATTCCAAAGCATCTGATAAATTTCTTAAAATCAGTAATATTGTGTTGTCTGAAATTAACTTCTTATTCCTTCAAGGCTTAACTCATCTATTCTCAAGGTTGAATAGGCTTTTTTTTCACTTTTTCTCTCTTCTCTTTTAATCACCTTCTGAGCCCTTCATTTTTTATTAGCACTTTAGGGTGAGATATAGGAATAAGAGGACGTAAAGCCCATTCTAATCCATTTTGCCTTGAGTAAAATGACCTGATAGGTAAAGAGATGGAGGCTGCTGCTTGAAATAGTGTTCACGGAATGTGTACGGGAATATAATACACCTACTGTGTTAAGAAACTTGTTGGAAACTCACTTAGACATGGGCTATAAAAGAGACATCTATGACTTGTGCAAAAAATTCAGCTGAAGGTCATTGTTTGCAACCGGCTGAACTAGAGGAAACTGTTATACCAGAGCACAGCCCACTTGAGTTGTCCATGCCCACAGAACAGAGAAAAGTGGACTCCGCATGATAGAATTATTTAATAGCTGTAAGCCCTATCATTTAAAAAAGTAATTCAAATAAAAATGACAGTGCACATTTTGGCAGGCAAAAGGGATGTGGTGCGAGTCTCCCAGAAGGATATTTATCAATTCCTACCTTACTTGTAATCCTTAATCCTGCTTAAGAAAGCTCTAACTTTCCTCCGAGCTGATGTTTTTCTTTGCCGGCTGTCTAGGTTATATAGACGTCCCTATGATTTATATTAGCTCACTGAGAAATTCTAACCTGTTTAACAATACAGCCAAAAGGCCATTCCTCCCAGCTCCTTTAAGCTCTCTTAACTTCCTTTTCATTCTTCCCTGTCCTTATATAAACCACAGGCTTATGTAAGAATGTATATGCCCTCATCTCAATTCCCTCTTTGCTTCAGTCAAAACTTCATGAAATGAAGAACCATGTTTATGGCGTATTTTTGACTTTTAAAAAAGTATAACATATATATAGAAAAGTGCAATAAGTCTACAGCTCCATGAATTTTTACAAACTGAAAACACCTAACTCAGTATCCAGAACAGCCAATCAAACCCCCAAATCCCCAACTGGCACCTCAAAACCTTACTGTGCTCTTCTAGTCAGTATACATCTCTCTAGGAAGTCACTGTCCTAGCTCTGAACAACACAGACTAGGGTTGCCAGCTTTTGTGCTCATATAAATGAAATTACATAATCTGTACTCATTTATGCCTGGCTTCATTTCGCTGTAATTTTTGATAAAGAGGAAGGAAAGCACATTCCCACCATTATCTCTCTCTATTACCATAAGATTCAATTATTTAATTTACTTTATTACATATTAAGAATTTAATTTTTAAAGCCTAATGAATTATTTTATGAAATAATAACATTTAATATCTATTAATGAGGTTTAAAATATATGAAAAATTTTAATACAATACCTACAATTTCTTAGAAAGTGATAAAAAGTATTACTTCTAATAATATTCTCATCTTGGTCATGTTCCCATCATTTAAAAAAAATAATAGACTGTATCTTTTAGAGCCATTCTAGGTCCACAGCAAAGTTGAGGGGAAAGTACAGAGAGTTCCCATATACCGCCTGACCTCATACACACAGCTTCTCCCACTATCAACATCCTGAATCAGAGTGGTACATGTGTTACAGTTGATTAACCTGCATTGAAACAACATTGTCATCCGAAGTCCATAATTCACATTAGGATTCTTGACGTGCATTCTATGGGTTCTGACAAATGTACAATTATATATATATATTTCACCTTCCAGGAAACAGCATTCTCATAACTGTTTCAATTTTAATCAACATCATGAAAAAATACTCCTAATTCCATCAGCCTCAGTCCTAGGCACTAAAGAGAAGGAAATGATGCTCTTCCAGCTAGTCCTCTAGGATAATTCCCAAATACCCAAAACGTCAGTGTAGAACTTAGCAAAAGGATTTTAGCATGTAATCCTTTTATTTTTACCAGGAAAGAAAACACATTTGCTTTCCTTACTTAGCTATCAATGACAATATGTCAGAGCTGTCACACATTCTAGGGTCAATAAATTCTAGAGGGCTCAGAGGCATTTGAGAAAACTGCAGTGTTCTAGATTGCACATTGCATCCATTTCTGGAAATAAGTGACATCTGATTTTTCTATCCCCATGTTTATCTTTTGAAATAATATTGGCCCTCTGTAAAAAAAAAAAAAAAAAGAAAAAAGCTTCAGACTGACATTTCAAGAATTAGTTGAGTGTATCTTTCTGATCCTACTATATATGCTTTAACCCAAGCCAAAGAGAGAACTGATACTTTCTATACACAGAAACTAGCTTGTGGTGAAGGAGGGGGAAGTCATTTTTCCATTGTTAAACACTGTAATTAACTAGTAGTTTGGGGTGAGAAAGTTTTTCTTTTCTTCTTAAATACGGTCTATCTACATAGGCACAAACTATCAGATATTGTTAAAAAAATAATGAGATTTTTATTGCAATGTTTGCATAATACTTTCTTTTTATACCTTTACGGGTGTGCTTCATCAGTTTGAACCATCTTAGCCTTTAAAGTTGGCTGTAAATGCAAAATTTAAATGATACTACTTTGGGCAATTACATGCTAATATATGAATAAACAAATACGATTTCATATTGGATTTTTTTTCTTTTCAGCATTACTTGAAGTCACCTTTTGGCTCTTGAGCATGATAGCAATCTACTTCACTGGTATTGAAGCAGAAAATAACCAGTTCATAAATTTTCTAGCAACCTCCACACACAAAATGTTTATAGAAATAAAGTAACATATTTAGCAAACTCAAGGATGGTTTCAGCTGAGCACCTTTAAGTCCTGCAACAGATCTAAGTAGAAAGTGAATTTCTAATACCAAGAGCTTTTAAGTGCATGAGTGCACACACACACACACACACACAGACACACACACACCCCTCTCTTTCTATAGAAATAGAGGAAGTGAATAAAAATAGTAAAATGATATGATGGAAAGAAAGGATTTGTTTCCTTGCCAATGTCTAGGTAAATTTTCTAACTTTACGGAGACTGAGTAAGAGTAGAAATTTTGAATCGCTTCATATCTCTGAACAGGGACTTGGATAAACCAAATGACATTTGAGCTTGTGTTGACCTTGGCTGGCATTTACCGAAAATGTTTTCAGAGTCAGTTCACTACCTATATTATTTTATTATTTTTTAATCTTAAGAATTGATAAGAACAAGAATCAGAAATGTACAGAGTACTGTGATCAACATATATCTTCTTTACTACATTCTTAGGCCACCATAATTTCGCCATGATGTGGTTGCAGATTAGTGTAATATGCTATTTTAAAATCTTAGCGATCTACTGCAGATTTTAGACCCTCCGGAAAGGCCCCGTTGTGAGTTTAGGTGATCTGTGGTCCCGTTTGATAGCCCAGTGGCTGTGCTAGGAGATTCAACCTAACACAAAATTAACCCTGTGTATTTCAAGAGTTCTTTGACATAATTCCTGACTAGCCTATCCATCTCTATCATTTGATTTGAATTAGTGATAAAATATTAAATGCCATTATTCAGTGATAGTTCTCTAAGGTTTTAAATACATCCCTCTGTGGATAAGGGAATATGATTACTTAATCACTGTGATTAAAAAGACTTCATAGTTTCCTGGCAAAGACAATGATGTCACAAATACAGATAATTCTAGGGTGGGTTCAGATCACTTCACTTAAAATGTACAGCAGGAAGGGTCAAATAAAATTAGCTCTATGCTGTTTAGGAAAAAAAAAAATTGCTGAAAACTTCTGTGTATTGTTTTCTGTCCTTATCATAGACTCTGAATTGTAAAAATCCTATTAGAATTTTAGGTAAAAAATAATCTTTTCATTTGGGATTTATATTCAAACAAATGTGTATGTGTAAAGATGATAAGCCTCTAATAATCATTCCCCAGGTTTTCTTATTTTGTATCTCAGTGAAAGATTTCTTTTGATGATAAATTTATCCATATTAAGTCTTTTTAGTGCTAATTACCTTGAATTCCACCGGATTACAATAACAATCCCAGGCATCTTAATGCTTTTCACTTTAAAGTACTTTCATATATATTCTCTCATTAGCCCTAACAGTCTTACGTGGGAGGGCAAGTAAGTAGATGTTATTACGCCATTTGACTACAGAGATGTATAAAAGTTAAGTAATATAGTCAAGACTTGGAGATACTGAATCAAGGAATTAAGACTAGACCCAGAATTTTCAATTCTATGTTTAGTGCTCCAAGTTTCAAAGGAGCTGAGATAGGATATTGCTTTGAAGGTAGCCTATTAAAATTGCTAAATCTGCATACATTCATCAAGTTATTCATTCAACAGATTACTACATGCCTACCATGTACTAGTCTTTATCAGGAACTGGACCCGCAATGGTGAGTAAAAGACAGTTGCTGCCCTCAGGAAGATGCAGTTTAATAGGGCAAGCAGTCAAGTACCAAACAACTACAAAATGTTAAGTATTACAATGCTAAAGTAGAGAATATGGTGGAAAAGGGAGAGTGGGACTGTAGGGAAGACGGTGAAATCATCACGAGGGTGGTGATATTTAAAATGAGACCCGAATTATGAGAAGGATAAGAGCCTAGGAAAAAACTGGTGCAAAAGCCTCAAGAAAGAATAGAGATTTTCATGCTAACTGCTTCCCTTCTGTCTCTGGAGTCACAGACCTTTTTACTGAAAAGTATGCTATTTCCTGAAATTCTTGAAATGGCACATTATCTTGTAAACACTTTGTAGAGACCCATGGAAGCCCATGCAGCTATTCTCATAGGATTTATGGTCCAGGTATGTCCTCCATGTGAGCCTGCACCACACCCCACTGTAGTTGGGAAGTACCAACGTTTTTAAAAATGTTTTCTTTGACGTTCACGCTGTGCACATGATGCTACTGAACGTTGAAGAAATATTTTGTCTTGCAAATACTTCCCAGATTATAACAGCGGCAGCAGGGAAGTATATAGCACAGCAAACTACATCAGATAATAACTAGTCACGTTTTAATTTTCAAAGATTTTAACAACTGCCGTGGGCTTATGGGAAAATAGACGCCCTCCACTCTGTATCATCGAGTGTTCCCCAACCCCCGAGGAGGAGGTTGATTTGGATGGGTCAGATGTGAAGTTTGCCTGCTGTGCTCCTGAGAAGGGGTCCTCTTCTGGCTAAGAATGAGTGGACAGGGCTATCATTGGAGCAGTCCCTGAAGGAAGAGCGATGGACAGGAGCTGGGATGCTCTCTCTAAACAGGCCAGGCCATCTAGCTTTGGCACTGTGGCTGTGCTTTCTCACATGTGGCCACTGTCCAAAGATCACTGTTTTAGTCTGAGAAGGCCTGGGGCATGTTGGCTTAGTTTGACTCAAAATTGCTCCCTGCTTGTGTAACTGGTTCATTTTCTTAACTAACGTAGAGACAAGGAACTCTCCATTTTCTCCCCTGGTTTATGAAGTTCCACCACGGAGTTTGAGGCCAAAGTCACAGCTAAGAAGCAAATCAAATCAAAACATAAAGTACTTTCTTTTGCCTTCTTTATGCATATGTTTCCTTGGAGGCCTCCATAGGAGGATTGGTTAAACCAAGACAGGACTTGGGTATACCTAGTTTTTCTATCCAAATAATATATTCAATGCAAGTCCTTTAAAGAGTCCCAAATTGAATTTAGGATACAATAAAGTACATACATACATTTATAATGCAAACACACATACATTGATATAGAAGGTTGTAATAGGTATAAGAAATATCATCATAGGACAATCTTTAATTGACCCCTCTCCATTGTAATATAAACCAGAAAATTAAGAATGCAATGATAACAAGAAAAAAGAAAGAAGCCACCCAAAACTGAGAAGCAGAGGATGGCTTTTCTGTTGAGTTTTGAAATTACAGTTGAGTGCAATTCTTGCGTTTAAAATCCCAGTTTGGCATTTTATTCAGTCACATTGGTTTCACTTCTTTTTTCTGGAATTTTCAATGGAAAATATGAGGCTGATACAAATGCTAACATTTATTGAGTCTGTATGATGTTCCAGGTGTATTTCTAAGCATCGTTTGTGTACTGTCTCGTTTAATCCTCAAAACAATCTGAAGAAGTAGGAACAGTTTTTATCCCTGTTCCTGCAGATGAGGAAACTGAAACACATATTTAGTTCACTTACCTAGTCAAGTGGTGGAACCAGGGTTTGAGCCCTTGAAGCCTTAGCTCAGAGTTGCACACCGAATTACTATGGTGATTACTGTGATTATGGTAATTACTATGTTAATTAAGGTATACCACCTCTGATGATAAGTGCTATTGCAGAAGCAGGGGAAAACTTGTTAGTGAAAAAACCATGTGTCTAAAAGAGAAAACAAAGAACCTTTATAATTTTGATAGAACACTGGGACTCACAGAGTCAAGTTAGTTCTCTGGGACTACACAGATAATGTGAAACAAAGTGCAAATAGCAATTGAGCAGCAAAAACCAAAAGAAAGTTGTTTCCAAGAGTTGGAACACAATGAATATAACAAATATGAAGTCAAGGTAAATCTTTTGAAAGCTCATTACAATCATATATGAGTCTTGTATATTAACACCCATGGGTTTCTTGAGGCTGGGAAGTGGGCATTAAGCTTCCTGCCAGCCCAGTAATTTTTACTTAGTGAGCTTCATTGAGGTAAAATATACAGACAGTAAAACCAACTAGTTTTAAGTGTACAATTTGATGTGTTTTTTATGAATATATACAGTTGTATAACCACCACCACAGTCATGGTCTAGAACATTTGCATCACCTCAAATACTTCTTCCTGCCTCTTTTCAGTCAACTCCTTCCCCACAGTATCATTCCCTGGAAGCCAGTGGTCTCCTTTCTGTGAGTATGTTTTTGCTTTCTTAAAAATTAATATGAATGGATCATATATTTTGAAATTTTTGTGTCTATTTTTTCCACTTAGCATAAAGTTTTTGAAATTTACCCATGATGTTGTATTTATCAGTAGCTCACTGCCTTTTTTTTTTTTTTTTTTGCGGTACACGGGCCTCTCACTGTTGTGGCCTCTCCCGTTGTTTAGCACAGGCTCTGGACGCGCAGGCTCAGCGGCCATGGCTCGCGGGCCCAGCCGCTCTGCGGCATGTGGGATCTTCCCAGACCGGGGCACGAACCCATGTCCCCTGCATTGGCAGGCGGACTCTCAACCACTGCGCCACCAGGGAAGCCCTAGTCTATGCCTTTTGCATCTACATATCAATTTTAAAATCTATTTGTCAATTTCTAAAAAAAAAAAAATCTCCTGCTCTGATTTTGATTGGAATTGCATTGCATCTGTAGGTCAGTTTGGAGACAACTGGCATCTTAACTACATTGTCTTCCCATCTGTGAACATGGTTTTTCTTTCCATTCATTTAGAAATTTTTAAATTTCTCTCTACAATATTTGTAGTTTTCAGTGTAAAGGTATTGCACATATTTTGTTAAATTTGCCTCTAATTATTTCATATGTTAGATAGTCTTGTAAGTGCAGTTATTTTTAAATTTCCATTTCTAAATTATTGCTAGTAGAAAATTGATTTTTATATGTTCACTTTCTATAAAGCAACCTTTATTAACTCATATTTTAGCTATTTTTTGTAGTTTTCTTAGGCTTTTCTACATAAACAATCATGTTGTCTGCAAAAACAGTATTACTTCTTTCTTGCCAATATGTATGTGTTCAATTCTTCTTCCTGCTTTGTAGTATTAGCTAGGACCTTCAGTACAATGTTGAATAAAAGTTGTAAAAGCAAGCATCCTTCTCTTTTTCTCTGTCTTAGTCAGAAATAAGTCCATCTTTTACCATTTAGATGTGTGCCAACCTGGATAAATAAAGAAAATATGAGTGATATAAACTAGCTGCAGAAGAGTATAATATATGATACAATAAAACATAATATTATATAAAATTATATACTTTTAAAGGCACAAACATGTATATAAAATGAATAAAAACGTACATAGGAATGATAAATACCTGGGATAGTGGTTATCTCTGGAAAGCAAGGAGGAGAGGAAGAGGGGTTGGGAAAAGTTCATAATTCTTCAGTTGTATTTGTGTGGTTTTATTAGTTGAAATAAAACTGAAGGAAAGAGAAAAGAACAGGTAATACTTACACAAAGGAAGGAAATAGGAAGAACTTCGTAGGTCTTTAATTAGCATCATGAGAAATGTAATCATAAAGAAATTGGAAAGAATACTGTAAATATTTTTGTTGGTGGGTAATGAAAAATACGATTGGTTAATATGTTGGCATCAGAATATGGATATTAGTGAAATAGAATAGAATAATTTAGATTTGATCGTGTAGGCAAAAGGGAGACATTGTAGTTTCTTGCTGTGTTACTAAGCCTTTATTTCTAGTAAGTTACCATCAAATAGATTATTTGGTCTTGATTATAAAATCTTTATCAAAGCAAAACAGTGAAAACAATAACAACAGCTGACCATAGACAAGTAATCTGTCTCTGAAAAAGTAACATCAACACATATGATTATCCTCTTGTAATCAAGTATAGTCATACTTTGAAGGTTAGCTTTTATCATTTTTTTTCTAATTCACAGGGATTGGGATATTTTGAAAAATATGACTCAATTCTTCTACATTTTTCTTTTGATGTTTTCCATGGTGAGTTTAAAAGTGTGTGTACCCCATCTATTTTAAATAATCACATTAAAACTCATATCATAGTATTTTATGATAAGGGCCTCTTTGCCACTTCAAGAATCAGCACTTCCTCAGCTTTCTTTAGGGAAATGAATGTGTGCAAATAATAGAATTTTCAGAAGATGTAAATTTACTATCTATTTCTGAGTTGCTAATGAATTAAGTAGAATATATACTGAATATATAAAATATATTCTGAATTGCTTTTTATTTTGAGGATGACATTTAATTTACTCTTTGGAAGGAGAAAAGCACAGGATAAGAGGAACAATCTTGTGAAAATTCAGTTTACAGGAAGAAATTCAATAATCATGAGTTAGGGAGAATAGGTTTATAAGCAGAGGTTGTACTATGGAATAGAATCAAAAAGGAATGAAATTTCACAGCTATGGTTTGCCATTACAAAAGTTAAAAAAGTAGCTTTTCATATTTTATGCTTAGTGTTAATATTAGGGAAAAAACCCCAAAGCATACAAAGGTAATAATTACCATTAATGAGTATATGCAGTTTAGTGAATGATTTCAGTTTTGGACCATTTAGAGCTCTTTGTGGAAAATCCAAGTGAAGATATTTATGAGGCAGCTGGACACGCCCACACAAAGGCACACAAAGACGCATACACACGAGTTTCAATGCAGAAGAGAGATGGGAATAAATATATCAGTATATCACTATATGGACAACAATGGAAACTGTAAATGCTCTCATGACAGGACCCATGTCTTATGTTTTTGTTTTTTCCCATTGCACTTGATCTATAGCAGGGACTGAGAAATGGTTTTTGAATAAATGACATAAAGATCATTGAATCTGTATAGTGAAAAATTCCAAACTCAACAGAGTGAAAAATAACATTGCCAGAGAATTTGTATTTTTTTCTTTCAAATTATGTAGATTCCTAATGTATTTTCTAAATCAGCAGTGTTCTCAAACACTTTGGTCCCAGCATCTTTTACACTTAAAATTATTAAGAACCCCCAAAAGCTTTTGTTTATATGCATTGTATCTATTGATTGGCCATATTAGAAATTTAAAGAGTTAAAAATTTAAAACATTTATTTATTAATTCATTTAAAAATAACAGTAAACCGATTACATGTTGATGTAAATAACATTTTGATGAAAACAACTATTATAAAAGAAGAAAAAAATTTCTGAGAAGAGTAGCATTGTTTTACATGTTTACAAATCTCTTTAATTTTATGGATTAATAGCACATAGCCTGCTGTCTCATATCTTTTGCACTAAATCTGTTGCAATATGAAGTTTTAGGTGAAGAATATTAAAAAGTTCAGTTTCACACAGATACATAGTGGCAGGGAAGATTATTTTAATAGTATTTTCACATTATCTTTGATACTACACCAAAACTTGACAAATATTTTTTCATAAAAGATAATTCCAATATAGAATCTGAGACTATAGCAATAAACTTAAAATCCGTTGGTCTATGTGGTTGTTTGATTGAATCTTTTAACTAGGGAAGATTTTGAAATTTTTGGATAATATTGGTTCATTGAGTTTATATATCTGTTTCAAATGTTGGAACATTTTATTATATAATAGCAAAACATAACGTTTGCTAATATCACCACCAGTATAATCAGAAAAGTGATCAGAAAAGCCTGATTAGATTTGTGGAAGATTTAAATTTTCCAAAATATTAATTTTCACTCGAAAGCTCAAGTTCGATCATTGGCCAAAATTTCTAAGTTTTTCTTTAGTTAACAGGTTTATTTTGTTCCTTTCTGTGAAAAAAAATCTTCCACACACACAAGTCTTAATAAACGTAGTTTATCTATCAGTAGACTTTTCAAGTAAAAATCATGTGCCGTCAAAAAGGTGGCTAGTTCGGCTCACAACTGAAATTATTGTTTAATGCTACCCCCAACCCCTCCCCAAGTCAAGCATCATCTGTCAGTCTGTAACAGAAGTGCTTTACGTGCACTTTACATTTCATCATACAGGATATTAAGAAGATCTTTACTCCAATCAAGATTTTAAAAATCAATAGATTTTACTGCTTCATCAAGGCTATTCTCAAGTGAAACTAGCAATTTTTCTTTAACTGCGAGTGTGCAGCCGTGGAAGATATACTGACACCTAGTATAGTTTACCTCCTGTGCCTTCTTCATGGTAAGAGGTCAGCAGTTTTACCCACCATCACTTTTTGTTATCATCAGGGCAAATATCAACATGGCGGGAGAGACAGATACAATTTTAATATTACTATGAAAACAGTTTTCACCTGGTGGATCACCTGAAAGGGAACACCAGGGCCCCGTAGGCTACACTGAGAGACACTCTTCTGAATAATATTTCTCCATAAGTACTGTTGTGTGAAGGAGGAAGAAAAAACTATTGTAAAAACGTATAGGCAAACTATACTGTTACAGAAGCAGCTCAAATAATACTTCATTTGAAAATGTCAGTACCCTCACTTGGTATAATTTCTTTAAAGAATACCAAGGTAGAGAAAATGTTACGTTTAGCCATGGCTGGATTTCCTCTCCCTTTTCACTCCAGGTATATATATTCTTTCTTCCTTCCTTCCTCCTTCCCCATGCTCCAACTTTCTTTCTTTCTTTCTCTCCCTTCCTTCCTTCCTTCCTTCTTTCCTTCTTTCCTTCCTTCCTTCTTTCCTCTCTCTCTCTCCCTCTCTCACTTTCTGTAAGATTATGATTGAAATCTAATTTAGTATAGTTTTAAAAACTTGTCAAAAGTGTCAGTGTAGGTTTTGATATGAAAAGTGAATAACTTTAATAGCACATGCACTGAAAATTAATTTCTGTTCCTGGGACATTACCCTGACATTCAAATATTTAAAAATGAAAATGGCAAAGGTTTTATTGGATCTGCATTACAGTACATTAAACTATAATATCTCTATACGGGAGAATGATTTTTTAAACTGCCAGTTAGTTGCATCCTTTCACGGAAATTTTACTACTTATGTCCCAGGCTCAGTTTTGCACTAGTCTATTTTTTTCAGATATTAAAGGCTTCATGCTTTAATTTTCAGGGCACTGTTTCATTTAATGTTTGCCATACACTGAATTAAAGGCATCATGGCAGGAACCACGTGATTGAGACAAGTTTTGCTGTGGGCTCCATCCATGGCCGTGGCAATCTGCAGTGGCCCCATATTATTCCAGGAAATTTGTGTTGAATACCTACTATATGCAAGACAGTAGTTCAGCCTCTATGGGAAAAAATAAAGATATGTAAGATAAACTCCCATCAGAAAACTTGAAATCTAGTGGAGAGTCAAGTTTTATAAATTAAATTATTAAGATCTATCAGAATGAATTAGTAACTAGAATTAATAATGAACGTATACACAGGTAATTGTTTTGTAGGAGTGCAGGAAAAGACGCATTCTGACTGAGAAACTTAGGGAAAGGAGAAATAGTATTTGGTCAGATCTTGTGTGAGTGAGTTATATTTTGCTGGGTGATGATGTGGTTTGTAGATTACATTCCGGGCAGAAAGAAGGGCAAGAGTGTAGACACTGAGGAACAAGATACTCAGCGTGTTTGATTAATGGCGAGTTGGCAGTAGGACACAGTGGGAGAGGTAGCTGGGAAGGGTGGTCTTTTAAGTAGTGGCATGTGTGGTTTCGGTGGAGGCTGTGATTAAAAAGCAGAGGTTCATCTTTGAAATGCTAACCCTAGGTCTTTTTCTCAGATTTATTGAGATAAATTGCATAAGTTTACGGTGTATAACATGATCATTTGATATATGTATATATTGCAAAATGATGACCACAGTTAGGTTAATACATCTGTTGCCTCACATAGTTTTGTCTGTGTGTATGTGTTGAGATCTTTAAAATCTCTTTTAAGAAAAAACTTTCAAATATACACTACAGCATTGTTGACTATAGTCGCATTACATCCCCAGAACTTACTCATTTTATAACTGGAAGTTTGTACCCTTTGACCACCTTCCCCTGTTTCTCGCCTCCCCTCAGCAACCACCAATCTACTTTCTGTTTCCATGAGTTTGTTTGTTTGTTTGTTTTAGATTCCACATATAAGTAAGATCTTACATTATTTGCCTTTCTCTTTCTGACTTATTCCACTTAGCACCAGGTTTCATCCATGTTGTCATGTATGGCAGGATCTCGTTTTTAAGGCTGAATAATATTCAATTGTGTGTATATACCACATTTTTTCTATCCTGTCATCCATCAGTAGACACTTAGGTTGTTTCTATGTCTTGGCTATTGCAAATAATGCTGCAGTGAACGTGAGGGTGCAGACATCTCTGAGAGAGTGATTTCATTTCCTTCAGATATATACCCAGAAATGGAATTGCTGGATCACTTACTAGTTCTATTTTTAATTTTTTGAGGAACCTCCGTACTACTTTTCACCTAGGTCTTCTTAAAGTCCCCCTTCAAACTGTCCTCCTTCCTTGTTTTTTCAGTCTTTCTGATGGTGTATGGGTTTCTGAGCACGTTCAGTGTATATGGTTTTTCCTGACATTCAACCTGCAGATGAGGTTTAAAAATGAGAAAGTAACGTTTACAAATCCTTTACTGGGCCAGTTTCATTGCAGAGGTTTAACTTAAATCCTTGCAGCAGTCCCAGTACGAATAGCAGTAATGCATGCGTTACCTCATTTACTCTTCCTCACCCCTCTCTAAGGAGTCTCAGAATCCCAATTTATGGATGAGGAGCTCAGTCTTAAAGAGAAGAAGGTGGCAGAGTTGGGATTTGAATCTACCCTTAACTGTCAAACTGTACGGCTTCCCACAATCTCGTGGAAGTGGCTCCTATTATTATATTCCTTATTTATAAATAAGGAAACTAAAGCACAGGGAGATTAAATAATTTGCCAGTATTCATTTACTTTCACAAATGGCAAGCTGGGATTTTAGCTTCTATCTGCTGTGCCCCCCAAGCCTTTGTTCTTTTCATGACATCCTGCTGTCAGCTTGTGTTGGACTGGTCTGATTTCCCAAGGACATTTCAGTTCTCTCACATTTGGGACTAGATTTGCAAGAAAAAAAAATCCTGGCCTGTTCTTAGGGTAAGCGGAAAGAGAGCAACTGATGCTTAGAAAATTGTGTGCCCTTGCAGGCATATTAAGTGCATCTCTGAAGTAAGCAAAACTATTGTATGACAGTCCTCTCAACAGAAGACCAAATGTTTGGATGCAGACTTCTTCCACTTACAGATAGAGGGTGTTTTTTTTTTTTCTTTTTTGAAAGTAGTCTAGCAGCCCCGTTAGAATCACCTTGGGAACACTGAACACACACACACAGACACAAAACAAATATGTTCCTGGAATTCTGACTCATGAGGCATCAGGTGGTACCCAGTCAACTGTTTTCGAAAAGCTTCTTGGTTAAGGCAGTATAATGCAGTGGTAAAAGGCTGGGTCTCCGGAGCCAGATCTCATTGGCTTTTTCCCAGCTATGAAGCTTTCGCAAGTTAGGTAGCCTTTCTGTGCCTTAATTCATCATCTCTATTTGAGTTCCCCATATACTATGATTATTATGTACAATCTGGTTTGAGAGACACTGGTCTAGAAGAAAGATATCAAGAGATGGGTGAGAAAATTCCGTAAATCTAACGTACTATTTCCCTAGTTTTATGAAGAACAGGATAATTATAACTGAATAAACCCAGGACAGTTCTATCGTGGATCGCACCTATATTCAGTGTGCACTGTTCAAATATTATAGTGAAACAGCATAAGTTTAAACCTATTAAATGAAAATCAGGGTGATGTAGATGTATGGAATACACTGAAGTTCATTCTTAAAATGTTTACAGCACAAGTGCTTAGTAAGCACATGAATATTGTAATCCAATTGCATGAGGGACGTTTGACCTGATTAAATGAACAACACGACAAATCTTAATTGCCTCGCAGCATATATTTGTACACAGTCACATACACAGCTTTTCCTGGCAGTGAATCTCTGTTTAGCAACACTTTCATAGACCATTAGGACCTTGGAGCTCCTTAAACCCTGATGAATTGTTCCTTTTTATGGACAAAGACATTGAATCCCAGAAAGGTTAAGATGGCTTTCTAAAAACCTCACACCTGGTTAGTTGCCAAATCAAGGCGAGGGGTCAGATTTTAAAATCTTTTGTTCCATTCCAAACTACAGTAAAACTAGTTTTCATTAAAGTAGTTCCAAGAATTCACACCATTCACTATGCCAGACTGACTGGGAGTTGTTCAAAAGAAAAACCGGCTGTGGAGTTCTCCAGACCTTAGTTGAAAGGCTCTGTCATTTACTGGATGTGTGGCTGGGGTGTATTACTTAGTTTTACTGAGCTTCGGCTTCCTCTTTTCTGTGAATTCAGAGTACAGTAAAATTGACCCTTGCCATTCACGGGTCTAGCACTCATATGTTTCTCCATTTGAGAGCAACTTCCAAGTTCCATGATGGGTAGCAAACCATGTGCTTCGGAGCAGTGAATTCCTTAGCTAATGAGTGAGCATAATCAACTATGCAGATTTTCTCTTGAAGCTATACAAATCTCTATTTCTTTATAAAGAAATGAGCCTGAAAAGAAAGTCAGCTGCTGGTGACCATGCTGAAAAGGAAAATAAATGAGAGGAGATCTAATAAAGCGATGTTTCTTAGCAGATCGAAGGTTGGGGTATACTAAAGGGTAGAATGTCAAATTCTCTACTGAGTCAGATCCAAGATATGACTAGTTCTGCCCTAAGGTCCACATACAGAAACTAGAGAAAGTGCTTCCTAAAACTGTTTTAGTAAATGCTGTCATCTTTGCAAAACAACTTCAAGAAAAGCTTTAATGCAAATTGAAATGTAGGTTACACTGTGAAGAGATGAACAGGAAATAATTGAATTAAACATGAATGTGGTTTTAAAGACCAGAAGCTTGCATAAAAAGGTCCATATTTGAAAATTCAGCTATTTGCAAGAGTATTGAATATTTTGCTAACAAATATAAGACTCTACTGTAACTACTTAATAAAGTAGTTACGAGGATCATGTGAGATAAAAAATCTAATACATTTAACATATTGTCTAGTATATGCTATGTCAGTATTAATAATAGTAACAATTTCTCAAGTTAATCTGTACAAGTAAAGTTTTACCATTTGGCAAATATGTTTTATACTTGCTATCATTTTCTATATAAAGGATTAATCAATTACCCTTATTGGTATTATTTATCACTAACTCTTAACTTACCCCACTTTCAGCTTCTCGCTTTCATGGCAAAAGTTATTAAGATCTTATGTGCTTTACTGGAGGAAGATGTTAATCGGGTGGTAAATATTTAGCCTTACAATTTTTTTTAGTATTTTCGCAAAAATTTTCATTACCCACTATTACGACTGGTTGACGTGCATGCCTGAAACAACATGAGGTGACAGGACTCCTCTGTCAAAATCACCTGTGGCTAGAGGAATCTTTCAGCACATTTTCATGGTCTTTCAAATGAAGAATTGCTGAGTTCAAGTCAGGAATAATAGAGTTTTCCTTCTGAGCCTATGAAACAAAGAGGTAGTGTAAGTAATTTGTTCAAGGTCATGCAAGGAGTGCTTCTTTGAGTCGAGATTTATAACTTGGGAGCCACATTTCGTGTCAACCATTAACACAAAGTTCCCTGTTTAGCAGTAAAAGCTTACGTTAAGAAAGAAACGGTTTTTTTAAGTATGCTTAAAGTACCTGCATTTTATTCAAGCATTTTTATTATTCAAGCGTTTTTAAACAGCCATTGATCTTTTTGGCAAAACTAATTCTGTTTGACTCGATAAGAGTTATATCCCAGTGCATAAAAAATGGCCCATGTTAACAGTCACAGGTCATATCAGCTTGTGGCATGGTGTTCAGTGGAGCATCTCCTGTGACTGATACTAGCTCAAGTCTTATGAAGCATCTTTAGTGTTCGGGAGCTAAGTAAACAGCATGCTAATTGTGTGACTGGCTGTTTCATCATCCTTAATGTTGCCTAGCATTTATTTATGTGAGCAGTTTGGAAAGGTGCTTTGGGATCTCTCAGGGTGAATAATGCTATATAAATGTAAGTCACCATAATTATTAAATATTTATAGCTGATATTAAATTAGAGTTAGAAACAAACATTAGTAAGAACTGAAAATATTTATACAAAGGGGTTATGGGAGAATTACCAGTCTAAAAAGGGAATAGTGAGAGGAGCTTTCACTAGGAAAACTGAGAGGAAAATTGAAAATGTAAAGCTCTTTGGAAGAATTAATCTAAAACACTAGTGTTAAATGTTAGGTGACTAAACAGAACACCATGATCTTAAAGGAAACATAAGATGCAATGAAGTGAGTATTACTTATTTATTTACACTCTGGTAGGATAAACTTTGCTTTGTGTGAATGGCATGTATCTGTACCAACATGACTTTGAATAACTTTGGAAGGAAACGTCAAGGTGATTCACTCTAATTCCCAACGGCTGCTCCTGCTGTTGACACTATTTATTTTAAAATTTGACATCAGAGTAGAAACAAAAACAAAGTTTATCTTCTATTCCATTAAAACTGTTTGCAAAAGACTTACTTTCTGTGGGCTTCCCTGGTGGCGCAGTGGTTGAGAGTCCGCCTGCCGATGCCGGGGACACGGGTTCGTGCCCCGGTCCAGGAAGATCCCACATGCCGCGGAGCGGCTGGGCCCGTGAGCCATGGCCGTTGGGCCTGCGCGTCCCGAGCCTGTGCTCCGCAGCGGGAGAGGCCACAGCAGTAAGAGGCCCGCGTACCGCAAAAAAAAAAAAAAAAAAAAAAAAAAAAAAAGACTTAATTTCTGTTTGAAAAGGATGTTGTCAAAACATGCATTGTGGAATAATTAGATGTGATAATGATTATTTATTTTAAAACCAGTGGTTGATATGGAGTATGTCTGCATCGTTCTTTTCTTCCTTTGATAAAGTATTAGGAAAATTGGTCCCCACTGCCCATTTCCCTCCATAGCCTTCTGGAGTCTGGTTACTTCTCTCTTCCTTTTTCTTCCTACCACTGTTTCCTTCAGCTCTGATTTCCACATTGCTAAAGGCTCTGAACATTTGTCTTGTTCATACTAAATGACCTCTTTGAAGCATCTGAAACACTTGACCTTCTTGGAGTTCTTCTTCATCGACCTGTTTAGCTCTCTTCTCCTCATCTGTTCCTCTAGTAATTAAGTATTTGTAGTTTGCTTAATGCTCTCCTCTCAGTTTAGAGTTTCCCAGGGTTCTATGCTGGTACCTCTGTTCTTCTTTCTGAGTAACATCCCACCTTCTGCCCCCGCCCCCCATAACCTTGACCACTCCCATGACTTCAACTACCTCTTTATACAGTTAAGTCCTGTATCTCTGACCAAGACCTTTCACTTATCCAGCTATATTCTGCATGAATCCACTTGGACTTTGAACTCATTAAGTTCAAAATGAAGCTTACCATCTCTCACTTCAAGTTTCTTCCTTCACTTGAATTTCTCATCTTAGTGAGTTAAATGGCATTCACTTAGTACTCCAAATCAGAAATCCAGAGCCCGTTTAGATTCCTTTCCCTATGTACAGTTTTTCACCAGTACTGAAATATATTCCAAATCTGTTCTCCCCCTTAGATCTCTCCTACCTTAATTGAAGCTGTTAAGGTTTCTTCCCTGGATTATTGCAACAGCATCCCATTTCCCCTCTCTGTAGTTGTCTCTCCTTTCAGTGTATCCTCCATAGAACAGCCAGAGGGCTTGTTTTCAAAGCACTTATCGCATGATATTTTTCTCTCAGAGTCATGCAGTGGCTCCCTGCGGCTTTCAGCATCAGGGAAAATCCTTGGCGTAGCACATCACATCCTTCCTGAAAAGGTTTTTATTTTCTTTCTACCACATGTGCCCTTTACTCTGGCTATGCCGGACTTGTGATTCTGTAAATGAATCATACCACGTCACATCTTTGTGATGACTCATATGTCATTCCCATTTTCTGGAGAATTCTCCCTCCTGTCTTTGACATGTCACCTTTTCCTCATCCTATTTCCCAACTCAGTTCAAAGGTCACCTCTGGAAAGACTTCCCTGACTTGAGCCCATCCTCATAAGCATTAGATTGGTTTCCATGCTCCTCCTCCATGTCCCTTAGTCAGTAGGTAATACTCACTAAACTGTGGTTGAATTGCTAATTTACTTGTCTGCCTCTACCTAGACTATAATTTTCTTGAGGGCAGGGGTCATGACTTATTTGACTTTATATTATCATGGCTTGGTTCAGTGCTAAGTTAAGTACTGTTTAATAAATATTTTCTGAATAAATGAAGAAATTAATGGGCCTTGGGAATGGCTCTTTTGTAAGTCTAGCTATTGGTCAAGAAAGGAATGGAAAAATTGAACACCAGTGAATATTTAGTCTAGAGTTAAATTTAGCATGTGAGCGTTATCATTAGAGGGAAAATGAGAAAGACTATATTTTTCTGAAGTGGTACTGAGTTGGGACATAATTCTGAACCTTTAAGAAACTTGACAGCATTGCTGTAATGACAAGATTTTCCAATCAGATAAATCTGGATATTTAGAAATATGAGCATGTTTGGTTTCTTACAGGAAAGCTATTTAGAATAGTGACGGACTACACTTTTTCATTTCTATTAAGATATTTTGGCATCATGTAGCCTCAGAGGATAAATAGTAGCAAAGGTTAGAAATACTTAAGACACTTTATTCCCTAAATTATAATGAGAGAAGCACAAAATCATCCAGATTGTCCAATTACAGGATGGATCGAACATATCAAACATGGAAATGGAAACGCTTTTGCTTGGTTCAGTAGGTTATGTTTACAAAGTCTAGAACGTTGCTGATCCCTATTTTAGAGGGTTATGTTTGTACAGTTTAAGCAGTTGAAAATTTCAATAGGTGCATAGTTGTAAAGATGTTGCACATTTCCAGTTAGTGAGAAGAGCCCATAATATGTTCACATACATTCACACATATTGTAAATTAGGTTAAGTTTCCGATCTAACCCAGCATATTTTGGCGGAGTCCTTCCTGGCCCCTGGTTCCCAAATAGATCACAGAACTGCTGCTGCTGTTACCCATACTGAGTAGAGCAATGCTTGATACTTGAAGATGTTCAGTTTGTGCTGAACCCCAAGTCTTTGGACCCAGAGCTTACATCAGCCTGCTGGAAGAACCTAACATGAACAATCTGTGCACTTCTGTTTAACGTATTATATTCAGATACTGGGCTCTTCTGGTTCTTGAATTGAATTTAGCATTGGCGTGGCTTCTTTCACATGCAGAGAAGGAAGGATAGTGCCCACGTGTCCCTGTTTCTGCCTCCAGTTTTTTAGTGAGAGAGAGAACCCATTCCCTTCAGGTGCACAAATGGGATTCACATGGTCTCCATCTGTCTCTTTCTTCAGTGTCTCTCTTTTTTCTTGTGATTAGAGCTTTTGAATTATGGGTACCATCTAAAAAATGAATCTTTGCATTTTCTTGATTTGGGTATACTGTGAGGATGGGATCTTTACAATACTAAACAGCTTTTTATTCTGAAAAATATATAATTCATCAGAATCTTGGTAATAACACGGTGTCCTTTGTAGATGAGGAAGATGACAACACTCTGTTTACTTGCTCAATTATTTTCTTAGGAAGAATTCTTAGATGTATAATTGCTACCCTTAAGATTCTTGACAGATGTTATCAAATTGCCCTTCATAGTTATACAGACAGTAGTAGTGGATAAATTTACCTATCTTCCCATACATTCACCAAAATTGGGTATTATTAATTTTTTCATCTTTATCAATACCAGAGGTAAAATTTACTCTATTATTTTATTTTTTAACATCTTTATTGGAGTATAATTGCTTTACAGTGGTGTGTTAGTTTCTGCTGTATAACAAAGTGAATCAGCTATACGTACACATATATCCTCATATCCCCTCCCTTTTGCATCTCCCTCCCACCCTCCCTCTCCCACCCTCCCTCTCCCACCCCTCTGGGTGGTCACAAAGCACCAAGCTGATCTCCCCAGGCAATGCAGCTGCTTCCCATTAGCTATCTATTTTACATTTGGTAGTGTATATATGTCAATGCTATTCTCTCACTTCTCCCAGCTTACACTTCCCCCTCCCTGTGTCCTCAAGAGTCCATTCTCTACATCTGAGTCTTTATTCCTGTCCTGCCCCTAGGTTCATCAGAACCTTTTTTTTTTTCTTTACTTTAGATTCCATATATATGTGTTAGCAGACGGTATTTGTTTTTCTCTTTCTGAGTTACTTCACTTTGTATGACAGACTCTAGGCCCATCCGCCTCACTACAAAAAACTCAATTTCGTTTCTTTTTATGGCTGAGTAATATTCCATTGTTTATATGTGACACTTCTTTCTCCATTCATCTGTCGATGGGAACTTAGGTTGCTTCCATGTCCTCACTATTGTAAACAGAGCTGCAATGAACATTGTGGTACATGACTCTTTTTGAATTATGGTTTTCTCAGGGTATATGCCCAGTAGTGGGATTGCTGGGTCATTTGGTAGTTGTATTTTTAGTTTTCTAGTTTTTAAGGAACCTCCATACTGTTCTCCATAGTGGCTGTATCAATTTACATTCCCACCAGCAGTGCAAGAGTGTTCCCTTTTCTCCACACCCTCTCCAGCATTTATTTTTTGTAGATTTTTTGATGATGGCCATTCTGACTGGTGTGAGGTGATACCTCATTGTAGTTTTGATTTGCATTTCTCTAATGATTAGTGATGATGAGCATCCTTTCATGTGTTTGTTGGCAATCTGTATATTTTCTTTGGAGAAATGTCTATTTAGATCTTCTGCCCATTTTTGGATTGGGTTGTTTTTTTTGATATTGAGCTGCATGAGTTGCCTGTATATTTTGGAAATTAATCCTTTGTCAGTTACTTCGTTTGCAAAAATTTTCTCCCATTCTCAGGGTTGTCTTTTCATCTTGTTTATGGTTTCTTTTTGCTATGCAAAAGCTTTTGTTTTACTAGGTCCCATTTGTTTATTTTTCTTTTTATTTCCATTTCTCTAGGAGGTGGGTCAAAAAGGATCTTGCTGTGATTTATGTTATAGAGTGTTCTGCCTGTGTTTTCTTCTAAGAGTTTTATAGTGTCTGGCCTTGCGTTTAGTTCTTTAATACATTTTGAGTTCAGTTTTGTGTATGGTGTTAGGGAATGTTCTAATTTCACTCTTTTACATGTAGCTGTCCAGTTTTCCCAGCACCACTTATTGAAGAGGCTGTCTTTTCCCCATTGTATTTTCTTGCCTCCTTTATCAAAGAAAAGGTGACCATATGTGTGTGGCTTTATTTCTGGTCTTCCTATCCTGTTCCATTGGTCTATATTTCTGTTTTTGTGCCAGTACCATACTGTCTTGATTAATGTAGCTTTGTAGTATAGTCTGAAGTCAGGGAGCCTGATTTGTCCAGCTCTGTTTTTCTTTCTCACGATTGCTTTGGCTATCTGGGGTCTTCTGTGTTTCCATACAAACTGTGAAATTTTTTGTTCTAGTTCTGTGAAAAATGCCATGGGTAGTTTGATAGGGATTGAGTTGAATCTGTAGATTGCTTAGAGTAGTAGAGTCATTTTCACAATGTTGCTTCTTCCATTCCAAGAACATGGTATCTCTCTCCATCTGTCTGTATCATGTTTAATTTCTTTTATCAGTGTCTTATAGTTTTCTGCATACAGGTCTGTTGTCTCCTTAGGTAGGTTTATTCCTAGGTATTTTATTCTTTCTGTTGCAATGGTAAATGGGAGTGTTTCCTTAATTTCTATTTCATATTTTTCATCATTAGTGTATAGGAATGCAAGAGATTTCTGTGCATTAATTTTGTATCCTGCTACTTTACCACATTCATTGATTAGCTCTAGTAGGTTTCTCGTAGCATCGTTAGGATTCTCTATGTATAGTATCATGTCATCTGCAAACAGTGACAGCTTTACTTCTATTTTTCTGATTTGGATTCCTTTTATTTCTTTTTCTTCTCTGATTGCTGTGGTTAAAACTTCCAAAACTATGTTGAATAATAGTGGCGAGAGTGGGCATCCTTGACTTGTTCCTGATTTTAGAGGAAATGGTTTCAGTTTTTCACCACTGAGAATGATGTTGGGTGTGGGTTTGTCATATATGGCCTTTATTATGTTGAGGTAGGTTCCCTCTATGCCTACTTTCTGGAGAACTTTTTTCATAAATGGGTGTTCAATTTTGTCAAAAGCTTTTTCTGCATCTATTGAGATTATCATGTGGTTTTTATCCTTCAGTTTGTTAATATGGTGTATCACATTGATTGATTTGCATTTATTGAAGAATCCTTGCATTCCTTTGATAAACCCCACTTGATCATGGTGTATGATCCTTTTAATGTGCCATAGGATTCTGTTTGCTAGTATTTTCTTGACGATTTTTGCATCTATGTTCATCAGTGATATTGGTCTGTAGTTTTCTTTCTTTGTGACAGCTTTGTCTGGTTTTGGTATCAGGGTGATGGTGGCCTCGTAGTATGAGTTTGGGAGTGTTCCTCCCTCTGCTATATTTTGGAAGAGTTTGAGAAGGACAGGTGTTAACTCTTCTGTAAATGTTTGATAGAATTTGCCTGTGAATACATCTTGTCCTGGGCTTTGGTTTGTTGGAAGATTGTTAATCCAGTTTTAATTTCAGTGTTTATGATTGGTCTGTTTATATTTTCTATTTCTTCCTGGTTCAGTCTCGGAAGGTTGTGCTTTTCTAAGAATTTGTCCATTTCCTCCACGTTGTCCATTTTATTGGCATAGAGTTGCTTGTAGTAATCCCTCATGATTCCTTGTATTTCTGCAGTGTCAGTTGTTACTTCTCCCTTTTCATATCTAATTCTGTTGATTTGAGTCATCTCCCTTTTTTTCTTGATGAGTTTGGCTAGTGGTTTATCAATTTTGTTTTTCATGTCAAAGAACCAGCTTTTAGTTTTATTGATCTTTGCTATTGTTTTATTTATTTCTTTTTCATTTATTTCTGATCTGATCTTTATGATTTCTTTCCTTCTGCTAACTTTGGGGTTTTTTTGTTCTTCTTTCTCTAATTGCTTTAGGTATAAGGTTAGTTTACTTATTTGAGATTTTTCTTGTTTCTTGAGATAGGATCATATTGCTAGAAACTTCCCCCTTAGAACTGCTTTTGCTTCATCCCATAGGTATTGGGTCGTCATGTTTTCATTGTCATTTGCTTCTAGGTACTTTTTGATTTCCTCTTTGATTTCTTCAGTGATCTCTTAGTTACTTAGTAGTGTATTACTTAGCCTCCATGTGTTTGTAGTTTTTACAGTTTTTTTTCCTGTAATTGATATCTAGTCTCATAGCATTGTGGTCAGAAAACGTACTTGGTACGATTTCAATTTTCTTAAATTTACCAAGGCTTGATTTGTGACCCAAGGTATGATCTATCCTAAGAATGTTCCATGAGCACTTGAGAAGAAAGTGTATTCTGTTGTTTTTTGGATGGAATGTCCTATAACTATCAATTAAGTCCATCTTGTTTAGTATATCATTTAAAGCTTGTGTTTCCTTATTTATTTTCATTTTGGATGATCTGTCCAATGGTAAAAGTGGGGTGTTAAAGTCCCCTACTTTTATTGTGTTACTGTCGATTTCTCCTTTTATGGCTGTTAGCATTTGCCTTAGGTATTGAAGTACTCCCATGTTGGGTGCATAAATATTTACAATTGTTATAACTTCTTCTTGGATTGATCTCTTGATCATTATGTAGTGTCCTTCTCTGCCTCTTGTAATTATCTTTATTTTAAAGTCTGTTTTTTCTGATATGAAAATTGCTACTCCAGCTTTCTTTTGATTTCCATTTGCATGGAATATCTTTGTCCATCCCCTCACTTTCAGTCTGTATGTGTCCGTAGGTCTGAAGTGGGTCTGTTGTAGACAACATATATACAGGTCTTGTTTTTGTATCCAATCAGCCAGTCTATGTCTTTTGGTTGGAGCATTTAATCCATTTGCCTTTAAGGTAATTATCAATATGTATGTTCCTACTACCATCTTCTTAACTGTTTTGGGTTTGTTATTGTAGGTCTTTTCCTTCTCTTGTGTCTCCTGCCTAGAGAAGTTCCTTTAACATTTGTTGTAAAGCTGGTTCAGTGGTGCTCATTCAATGTGTATTTTGTCAGATGCCATTTTTTGTCACTGACATGAAAATATATATTTGTTCTTTATTAGACATTAGGATTTTTATCTAATAAAAATCTGCTTTTATCTGTGCATCAAATACTCTTTATATATGATGTATTATTCTTTTAATATATTACTAGGTCTAATATTATTTAATTTTTAGTATTTTATTGAGGAATTTTTGCATTCATATTTATAAATGAGATATAGTTGTAGGACTTTTTAAAATAAATCTTTTTCCTAGCAAGTCCTTTTTTTAAATCGGAAGAAACACTGCTCATTGCCAAAGATATAGCCTGACATCATAATACATTATATATTATGATGTCAATTTCATGTGTATTATATATAATAATGTGAAGAAAATACTTTAGCAAAGTAAAAGCAAGAAAAATCTGTACTCCATTGATCTTTTCTTTTCTCCCATTAGGACAATTCAGTGAGTGTTAGAAATATTCTTTAATAATTCTAATGTTTTTATTTTACTTTGTTCATCACAAAGACATTGCCCTTTATAAGTTAGTGAAGGAGAAAAAAAAGGACAATCACTAAGATAAACATAACTGATTTAGACTGAGTAGTATGCCTTTAAAATAAACTGGATTATTCTTCACTCTTTATTCTTAAGAAAAATTTTATTTTCCATTTCTTGAGATTTTGGTTTAGAAGAGAGTGATTCATTGGAAACTAGAAAGCTCCTATGTGAAAAGGCATAATTCCTCATTTAAAAAAAAATTAAGGGTGATAAAGCAAAAAGAAAGTACTTTCCTCATACAACTATTTTTCATGTGTAGGTGTGCTATAATATATTTGACCAGGCTTTCAACTAGGCAGAAATTACTAACTCAAACGAACTGCATAAAGTAGGATGAGTCAATTTTTGAAATATATTTTATAAAGCTCTCTTTATGCTATATTAATACTTTTTATGAAACAGAAGAAAAATATGTTTTCTTCTTTCATGATTTGTCACTGTAACTAGCTAGAGAGAATGACTTCACTAATATATCTGCCTTTAAGTTAGGGTATGGGTAGATTTTCCTACTAACTCAAAGTGATACTTATACAAGATGTAAAGTTCAGGAGAATAAAAATAATTTGTTCACCGGAGTCTTTGAATTTTTCTTAGATAACTTAGAGATAGTTGCTATTGTTCTGAATAGATACAGAAGACTTAATTACATAATTTCTTAGATTTCTTAATGGGTCTTTTAATTTTTACAACAGATGTTCTTTTACACCTGGTCTTTTATCATCCTTAATAACCTGCCTGCAGTTTTTCAGTTACATTTTAAATTAGTTTATTTAAAATTATATCAAACATCTAATGTGGTGAAAAAACATATGATATTTGTTCTGGCTACACACTAAATTTGGTTAATGACTGTATAAAAGGAATAACTGCTGACACTTTAAACTAATTAGGGTTTTGGTAGTACTTTTATTCTGACAGATTGTCATTATGGTAGCTTCCTAGACTTTATACCCCATGGCAATTCTTCTCATATCAAATAAAGTTAGTTCCCAAATAGGAAATGTATATTATGTCTTATTTAGAGGAAGCTTTTACAGCGCTGCAGTATAAAAACTTCATTTAAAACAACAAAACCAAAAAATTCCATTCTTGAGGTACAAACGATGTACCTAATTGATTACCTAGAGTTATTTTCTATTTTCAGATATTTATTAGAGAAAATGAGAAAATAATATATTCTCGTTGTCTCTGGGAAAGTATTTGTATTCATAATTTACATGAATATATATACATTTATCACAGTGCAATGATTATCATAACGATGGTACGTATCGTAGTGAAATATGCAAATCTGAGTGTTTTTACTGACTTATTACTGGTATGAAATTGTGGAATATGAGAGTATATTAAATGAAGAAATTTTAAGTAGAAGTTTTGGGATGCCTAGAAATAGTCCATATTGATAATAAAATGTCAGAGAATGCCTAAGTTCAAATGAGAAATTTCTGGAATGGATTTAGTTTCTCTCCTGTTTACTGCCATTGGGAATATCCAGGCAACGTTCTTTCAATTTCTTTTTTTTTTTTTTTTTAAGATTCTTTGATGTGGACCATTTTTAAAGTCTTTATTGAGTTTCTTACAATCTTGCTTCTGTTTCATGTTTTGGTTTTTTGGCCCCGAAGCACATGGGATCTTAGCTCCCCAACCAGGGATCAAACCTGCAACCCCTGCATTGGAAGGTGAAGACTCAACCACTGGACCACCAGGAAAGTCCCTCAGTTTCTTCTTATAACAAGTTTAGAACATTAAGGGTTAAAGAAGTATTGGAAAGGGAAAGGTAGCTGGTGGAAATAGAAGTCGGGGAACCCATAAAGTCATTCTTCAAACTACTGAGATAATTCAAACCCCAGGGTAAATATTTAGGTCAAGTTTAGGTCTATACTTAACCTAGTTACACAGCAAGTTCTCAGGATATCCAGTGGTTCTTTCACATCTTGCTGATAATGGCCAAGGTATCAGACTAATCAAATGTGACCTCAGTGTAATTAATCAATCCATATTAAGCCTTACCATCAGTACCTCAGGAGAGCACACGGTTAAAGAATGATCACATCGTTTTTACCCTCACAAATTTCTTTCCAATTGACAAAGTTAGTTTAATATAAAAAATTAATCTAAAACCTCCATTATTTGAGGTCCCTTTAAACAAATAATTGTATTTGAAAACATATTCTTAAAATAATAGTTATAATTTAATTAAATTTATAACTTTTAGCCACGTTCATTACTAAAATATTGTGGTGTTTAACAAATGATTATATACAAGAGGAGAGACATTGTACATCATTATCAAAAGGTGAATTTGATAACTAAATTAACTATGTAGCTACTACCCCCAAATGTGCATAGTTAATAGATAACCTAATCCCTTTTGTGCTCTGTACGTAAAATACCTCTGTTTCCTTAATTTTCTAATTTAATTAATAACCTGAACATTAGACTACTTTTGGTACTTTAGAATAGTATCTTTCTCCATATCGAGCTTCATATTTAAGCAGGAACCAACCATCATACTATTTCTTCAATTTTCTCTTCTGTTTTAAAACTTTTGTGGTAACTTTGTATCCTGTCTCCCTCTTGCATGGATACACAGGTTAATGCCCCTTAGCTACTCCATTTTTCATGCTCAAAAGTTTTCAACAGGGCTTCCCTGGTGGCGCAGTGGTTGAGAGTCCGCCTGCCGATGCAGAGGACACGGATTCGTGCCCCGTTCCAGGAGGATCCCACATGTCGCGGAGCGGCTGGGCCCATGAGCCATGGCCTCTGAGCCTGCGCGTCCGGAGCCTGTGCCCCGCAACGGGAGAGGCCACAACAGTGAGAGGTCCGCGTACCAAAAAAAAAAAGTTTTCAACAGTTCTGCATTATTTACAAAAAGATTCATAAATTTCCTGGACTGACATCCAGAATCCTTCATGATCTACCCAAATTCACTTCCAAATTTACTTTCCAATAACTCTAAAGCGACTCTTGTATTTCTAATCCAACTGTATATTTACTGTTGCACAAATTGACCTTATAACTTCCCATATCGCGGACCTTGGCTTAGGCATTTTCCAACTTCAAAAGTGCTCTTATTTTGTATTCTGTACCCATGTAAGCCTTAAGCTTTTTTTCAAATCTCTGCTCAAGCTGTATAGCCTTCACTATATTTTCTGCTTCTAAATCAGCGCTTGCCAATACCATTTCTTTGGCACATATATGGTTTATGTGTGGATCTATTTCTAATCTTCTCAACTAGTTCCATAAGCCTTAGATCATGATCTGAACTGGATAGAAGAGACTCAAACATTTCTCTTACATTATTGCTTCCTTATTCGTAAGTCTTTTTACTTTTGATTCAGCTCTCATTTGGTCTAGCTATTCCGTTTTGTTTTTCCTACTGAACTTTCTCAGTAAAAAGATTGTCTTCCTAAACTCTTACATATTTGAGACTATATTTCTCTTCCCTTAGCTGGGTATAAATCCTTGAGTCTTGGACTTCTACTCCAGAACCTTTATATTTGTTACATTGTCTCCTGACATTTAATGTAGTGGAAATATCTTAGAACAATCAGATTTTCTTAACCTTAACTCTCTAGAAGGTCTCGTGTTTTGCCTCAAAGCTTGAGAGACTTTTACTTCCTTATCCTTGTAATTCCAAAAGTAATGGCCAGAGCACGTTTAGGTGTGAGTTGTTAGGGGTCCAGTGTGATTTCAGGGCCCGAATTCTTCTCTCTGAGATCTTGGATGAGGAAAAATCACAAAAGAAACAAGATCATCACATGAAAACTGATGCATCACTTTCTTTGGGGCTAGTCCAGCACTCGGTATCCCCCAAATGTGGAATTTCTAAACTAGAATGCACAACTTATTGGATGGGGCTTAGTGAAGTTATCTGCTTACTTGAGTCCACATATCCAGCCAGCCACAAGGATGATGGCATCCCCCAAAGCGCCAAGCTACAGGAGTCCCCTACCACATGGCAGTGGGAAGTGAGCACTTGGGCAGGCTTCTTCACTTTTAAGGCACAGGAACCCCCTTCTCCCATTAGTAAAAGAATGTCTTGGGTTCCCTCCAAACAGATGAGTGCCTGCCTTTTTGTGAAGAGCTATGAGGTGGATGAAGAAAGTGGAAATGACCCTTTGCATGCTTAGGTCCCCTCCCCCCTTTTATTTAATATTGAACCTATTCTTCCATTGGTCATTATTACATTCCTAAAGAGAACCTTGGATTTCTTCCTTAGGAACTCCTAAAATTCTTAGCTTTGATTTTCATTCTTTGTCCTCCATATTCATCATATTCATTCCGGTCACTTTCACCTCCTTGTCTCTTTTCTTTATATTCTGGAATAGCTTCTCAAGTCTGCTTTGATATTCTTAACAGGATTTTTCTTCATGTCATTTCAGGCGCTTACTATCCTCTAATTTGAATTAGAATGGCCACATATACATTTTTATGGTTCTTTATTTATCTCATCTCCCTTTTCTCTCATACTATTGTCCTTTTATTCATCTTTAAAAATTCATTCCATAAAGTATTCATTAAACATGCATCGTTTACCAGGCATCGTTCTAGATACCAAGATACAACAATGAATAATACAATTAATACTTGCTGAATGCTTACTCTGTTCCAGGTACCGTTTTAAATATTTGCTTATATCAACTCATTTAACCTACCCAATTACCCTATCATGTAGGTTTCATAGGTTGGGTTCCCTCAGAGGCAAACCCTTAGGCTAGCATTTGAGGGGGACTAATTTAGATGGGAAGGGATCTCGGGAAGGACTGGTAAGGGAGTGGAGAACTGAGACAGGGAAGGAAAAGAGGAGAAGAAAGTCATTAGCAGGTGTATGGGCTGTGGTTGCAGAACTCTGGTGGAGAGCTGGCTTCCGTTGTTCCCCCAAACAGGTGAGGAAGCTGAGATGTTTATCTTCAGACTTTGATTCATCATAGCGTGGAGACCATTTTAACCCCTTGGCACTTCCGGCCTGCCCCGCATGTAGACCGGGCATCCTCTCTGGGCCAGAGGATGCTTTTTGGCTGAAGACTAGTTGCTGCAATGGGAGGCCATCTGAGGGCACAAGAATCCTAAGTGTTGAGGGAGTGAAGCACTAATACCGTTGGCTACAGTTAGTACCAAATGAGAAAGATGAAGCAAAGGTGAAGCAAAGAGCGGGTAAGTCACACAGCCAGGAAGTGGTAGCTCTGGGGTTTGAACCCAGGCCCTTGATCACTAGGATAGAGTGCCCTTGTGCTCAAGTGCTGCAAAGACCACCTACTTTAAAGCAGGGTAAGGTAATGAAGAGTAAAGGAAGTTGCCGTTTCACAGGAAAAGCCTTTATGAAGAGGGCACCTGTGAACAGAAACCTGAATGAGGTGAGGAGGAAGTGAGCATAGGGATAAGCTTAGGAAAGAACCTTCCAGCTTGGAAAGTGTCTGGAGTGTTTAAGGTACAGCAAGGAGACCAGGGCGGCTGGAACAGGGTGAGTGCAGGGAAGAATGACAGGCATCCAAGGGCCATATCATGTAGGGCCCAGAAGCCCACGTATGACTTCCTGTGCTTTCGGCTCCTGTATCATTAATGCTGTTGCTTCTTGTCTCCTGTTGAGTCTATCAGTTTTCTAAGATGTTCATCAAGTTCCTCTACTGAAAGGTTTTCAAAGGTCTTTTCCTATGACTTTTCAGAATCAGGTTCTTTATCCTTGTGGATTTGGAGTGTTCTCCAATGGCACCGTGTATTTTTATCTACTTGTTTGTGCATTTGTGTAACAGGGGCAACCTCTCCAGAGCCAGCGTGGGTGTGTTGCTTCTGTGTGATCCTTTTCTCTACTCCTTTGCTTGGTCTTTCACAGACGGAAAAGACAGTGGAGGAATGCACAAAGCTCCAAGCCCAAGCCCTGTCCTAGTAGCAAGGAGGCTTTACTTTTCTGTAACGTTACTGCTCTGCACTGGGATCTCGTCTTCTACTCCCACTGTGAGCCAGCCAGTTGTGGTGCATGTTTCTTCCAGAAGTAAAGGGAAATTAGTGGCAAACAGCATCCCGAGCAGTACTGCAGGCAAGGGCACAGACAGGAGTTCTCTGGCAGGGTCTTGGATCTGTGAAGACGATCCCTGATGGCGGGGGTGGGGTGGGGTGCAGGGCAGTAGTGGCAGATTTAGATTGTTCCTGTTGCTTCAAAAAGCAGTGGCTCTGCAGTAGACAGCTTCTCAACAATTATTGTCTTTCTGGCATTTCTTAAAATGATATTCACGTGCACAACTCACTTTTCTGTGTGTCTACAGGGGTTCGTGCAATTTCTAATGTGCTAGAGGTGACTTCACCCTTTCTTTCCAAATTTGTGAATTGTGTCAGAATGCAAGCACTAATGTAATTTAGGTGTAATTGTGTTCAAATGTCTATAAAATAATATTGGTAAGAAACGACTTTCTATACACCTCACAGCTGGTCTCAATGCCCAGCTACTCAGTTTCAGGTGGTCAAGAATCTATCATGTCTTAAAGGTTATAGAGTCTAGGAAGGCAGACATCAGAGGGAGGACCTTTGGTCCGTTGGCATAATTTCAGGTGAGTAGGCAGTCTCTCTCCTGGGCACCCCACTGGGAATGGGAATACTCTTAAATCCACTTTAAGCCATTTAAAAATTTGCTTCAGATCCTGGAATTAGCCTTATTGTTAGTACTTTCTCTAGATGATATATTTGCTTTTCACTTTTTCTTAGTGTTCGTAGTTATTTTAGTGGGAGATTAGAAAAGTATATATGAGAGACATCTACCTAGATGACAATTTATTTCAGAGTTTTAACTTGTACCAATTTAATAAAGTTTTATTTTTCATTTAAATTGCTTTAGATTCAAAAACTATATTTAAACACCTATATTATTCTGAGATAATAAAATTCTGAATCAGATATTGTTTCTGTATTTATATAGCTCTCATATATTAATTTCTGAATAGCAACAGTTAGAGTTCTTTTAAAAGTATGTTCTTAATGTACCCTCATACCTCATACTCCAACCCACAGAATTTTATAGAATATTTTAAATACTGTCTTATTGAACTCATGTATTGATACTCATTAACATTTAATTTTATATATGTCATTGTGTATTTAACTATTTAAATATTTTACTTGAATACATTTAGGTACTAGGTAAAATTACTTGATTTTTGTGATTCAATAATTATATATGTATGTATATATTTCTATAGTTATATTATTAAATAAAATATTTAACATAAATATATATACATGTTTACTAATAGTATAAATAGTACTTAAAATACTATTTGATAGATTTTATAGTATTCAGTTATTGGAACATAATAAAATACTGTGAAATGCTTTGGGGAAATCTTATTTTGTTAAAGAAGAAAAATGAAGTATGGAGAATATATAAATTTATATTTTTAAATGCTTGACAGTATTTTTAATGAGCATTTTTTTAAGTGCTTGACAGTATTTTTTACGCCTGGTTTTGAGCCAGAGGGAGAATAAGTGACAGAAAACACTGGTCCCGTGGGGAAATGGGTTCACCCTTCATGCGAAAAGGCTTGCAACTCAAAGAGTGGTGGTGGCCAGAACAGGGAACTGTTCATCTACACAGACACAGAGATGTGACAGACAAGTACATTTAAATATCCAACATGGTAATTGGATGAGTCTGCCTCCTCAGCTTAAATTCTGAACTTCTAGGTCGTTCCCTGTCTCTGTTCAGAAACCAGTGAACCTTCTGCCTCAGCCAGTGCATTAAACAAGGAGCGGGCCGTACTGAGTTCTTCTGTACTCCCCCTTCTCTTAGCCACGTTACTAAGCAACATAGGGATTGCGGACCTTTAACAGGGGTGGGGTAAGGCTTGGAAGGGACAGACAGGGCCTCCTGCTGCTGTTCCTGAGGACCTGAGCATCACCGTCAGGGGCCTAATGCATGTACTTTGCACCCCAAGTTTTAAAGAGAGATGCCCTGGATTGAAATATGCATGGGTCATATGTATTTATGCATGTGATAATTGACAATCTAAATTGAAGGTGGCACAGACAGCAGATCGCTGTCTTTGATTACTGAGTATAATGAGATTACTCTTAGAGAGGCCAACTTTGTTGAAGTTGTAAATCTGGGGGTTTGTGACTCGCTTCGATCTGCCTGGCTGTTGATAACTTGTAGACTGTGCTCTGATGCTTTTAGAAAATCTCCAGTTGTCATGAGCGAACATCTGCTCTTACTTCCTTTACAATTCTTTTTCACAGCTTGTACCTCATCTGCGAGAACCCACAGACTATAGGCTGACATGAGGTACTGTTTCTAGCTACATGTAAGAATGTACATCAGTTTAAGTAACTTTGGATATCTTTTTATTTCATTTCCTTTTCTTCCCCAAGCCTCATTATATGCTGACATTGATTTTTCACTTCTTTTTAAAGTGCTGCTTAAAATTTTGAAGATGGTTACAGGAGACTTGTATGAAAACAACCAAAATCCCCAATCATTTTTTTTTCTAAAACAGATGCTTATTATGCATGTGTGCATATTTCCAGCTTCCCCTTTTCAGGCACATATTTTAAAATGTGCTTTAAGCAAGCGTGTCTTTAAGTTACACACATTTACATTCAAAAAGGAGGCAAAATAAATGAATCATCATGAAGCATCCCCGAGATACACATATTTGTTAGGATAACCAATTGTTGTAATAAGCAACACCAGAATCTCAGTGGGTTAACATGATAAAGGTTGATTTCTTTTCTTTTTCTTATTTGTCATCAATTTTATACACATCAGTGTATACATTGTCAATCCCAATCGCCCAATTCATCACACCACCATCCCCACCCCCCCGCAGCTTTCCCCCCTTGGTATCCGTATGTTTGTTCTCTACGTCTGTGTCTCAACTTCTGCCCTGCAAACCGGTTCATCTGTACCATTTTTCTAGGTTCCACATACATGCGTTAATATACGATATTTGTTTTTCTCTTTCTGACTTACTTCACTCTGTATGACAGTCTCTAGATCCATCCACATCTCAGCAAATGACCCAATTTCGTTCCTTTTTATGGCTGAGTAATATTCCATTGTATATATGTACCAAAAGTTCTTTATCCATTTGTCTATTGATGGGCATTTAGGTTGCTTCCATGACCTGGCTATTGTAAATAGTGCTGCAATGAACATTGGGGTGCATATGTCTTTTTGAATTATGGTTTTCTCTGGGTATATGAAAGGTTGATTTCTTTATCGATGCTGTGGTCCAGTACAGGTTAGTGAGGCTGAGGGAGGGCACTCTGCTCCATGCATTCATTTAAGGACTCAGATTCCTTTCACACATTGACTTTGCCATTCCCTAGGGCCTCACGGTTCCCTTCTGGATCTTTGTACCTGTCTAATCAATAAGGGAAGAGAGAAAGCATGGCAGATCCAGCAGGAGGTCTTTCAGAGGCAAGCCTGGAAGGATCATGCAACACTTCTGTGCAAATTTCATTGACCAGAACTGTGGTCATGGCCACACCTCACTGCAAGGGTTGCTGGGAAATGTCGTTGCCCACCCAGGAGGAAAGAGATACTGTCTGGGGAACAACAAGCCAGTCTGATTTGTCTCATTAAAGAGAACTCACTCTAGTGGCTGAGTTGGATCCCTTCCTCTAACCTGAGAGTAGGTCTAGTGAATGAAGGGTAGCTCCTAGCAGAGTAAACATAAGAACACATTCACAAAATCCCCTCCCACACACACCTGTTCAAACCTGTATACCCTCCATGTAAGTGTGAATTCCTGGAGGCCAGAGGTGGTCTCTTATCTATAGGCCCTTCCTTTAGTAAAATTAACTGTTTTGGTTTTTATTTTTCTTTCTTGTTATCATTCCTGATTACTTGTGTTTTTTACCCTGACCCCAGTTTCTTCAATGCTCTCACTTTTCGCCCACCGCCCAGAACTTTGGTAGGAGAAAAACAATTTGATTAGATGATTTGCACTGAGATATAGTTAATTGTAAAATTCTCTTTAACTCCCAAATGTAAAATCCACCTGACATTCTCATTCTTACTCCTTATTCAGATATGTTATAGTGCCCCCTAGACCACTGTTTTCAGTGTAACTGTACTTGAAGTGGCCCACACCTGTGAGTCCAAAGCTGCCCAAGTGTTGCTGTTAATACAAACACTGGTTCCCTTCATCTCTTTGACCTGTTGTTATCCTCTTGTTAAAATTAGGCTCTTTTGGTTTCCCTCTGAGCATTAATAACTGCAAATTCGTGGGCCATTGTTCTGATTCGGTGGCATTCTGACTTCTAGTATCTGTGGGGCTCTTTAATGCTTGGCTTATTCTTTAACCCAGATCGGTTCTTGGAAATCCATTTCCCACCCCTGGTCTATTCTGGTGGCTTCCAGTCCCAGAGCTGGGGTAACTTTTCAACTGAAGACAGTAGTTAACAACAAAAGGGAGTCATCAATTGATAGAAATTTAAATATTTATTAATGATTTATTTTCTTTATTTTTTGGCTGTGTCAGGTCTTCGTTAAGGACGTGGGCTTCCCTCTAGCTGCAATGCGCAGACTTTTCTCTAGTTGAGGCGCACGAGCTCAGTAGTTGTGGCATGTGGGCTTAGTTGCCCCATGGCATGTGGGATCTCAGTTCCCTGACCAGGGATCGAACCCGTGTCCCCTGCATTGGAAGGTGGATTCTTTACCACTGGACCACCAGGGAAGTTCCTGATAGAATTTTTTAAATGAAGAAATGTAGATGGTTTCATGAAGGAGGCATAATTGTGAAGACGATCTCTCCCATGCTCCTTCACACCGTATCCTTGACTACCACCAGAAGTGTTAGATCTGCTTTCATCTGTCACTTACCTAGCCCTAGGTAAGAGCATAGGGAAAGGAGGGTTCTTACAGCTAGGCTTTCAATTTCTATCTCTTTCTGAGGAGACGGGGAAGCAGTTCTTTTAATAAGGCGGCAAGTGTGCCCAAAGGAGGGCCTACAAGATGGGCAGCCTGACCTAACTTTACTCATCCATACATCATCCCAATTTCAATCTCCACATCCTTGTGAAAAGGAAGCCTGACTCTTCACACACTTAGGCTACTAGAGACTTTTGCTGGAAAATGAAGGAAGTTCAGGTCCTAAATGTTCCAGGGATCTTCAGATAGATGTCAGAGATCATCGGTCATACCTCATTCTTCCTAAAACTAATTTCAGAAATTCCTCCCTCATTCTAATTTCCTTAGACCCTCATCTCCCCCACCAATCCCAGCCCTTAACCTGTTCCTTCATGCTATGAGGCTGTATCAGGGACCACTAATTGTCCATCAGTTTATTCTTTCTTCATCATGGGCACAGGCTAGACTGTATTTCCCAGCTTCCCTTGTATGTAAATGTTCCCATGCCCTGAGTTCCATCTTCTGCCTGAACTGACCTTTGCCATGTGATGTAATACATTCACAGTTTCTGGGGATTAGGATGTGGACGTCTTTGGGAGGGGACATTATTCAGCCTACAAAAAGCACTGTACCAAAAAGCACTGTACCAAAAGTTGGGTGATAGCTCTATTCCTAAGGATTTTAAAGTCCACTTGAGAGAAGAATTAATGATGCTGTGATAGAGACACATCACAAATTATTATTATAATACATTAGAAGACTGCTCAAAACAGACTGAAGAAGAGAGAAGATATTGTCATGGATGCATTATTAGTTGAGCTTGGTTGATGTAGTGAGAAAAGGTAGCATTAACTAAATAAAACCAGTGGCGAAGAGTTTGAAAATTATCTTGAAGGCCCTAAGAATCAACAAAGGCTTTTCGGATTGTATGGTGACAGGAATAGTTTAAAAAGATCATCCTCATAGCCCTATGGAGGACTGATTGGAGAGAGATAAGCCTAGAAGTAAGAAGATCTAAAGTGCTCTGACAAACATCCAAGCGTGATGATGAGAGCCGTGGCAGTAGAGACGGAGCCTGGGGCATATTCGAGAACAGTACAGGGATAGAGTCTACAGCACTTGGTAATTCTTGGCTAAAGGAAGGAGAAAGAAAATAGGATCTAGGATAGCTCATTTTTTAAGGTGACGGAAGTGTAATAATTAAAATAAGTATAAGAGGAGGAGCAGGTCTGTAGAGAGAAAGTCTGTTTTTAGATGTGTTGCATTGAATTTCCCATGGGGCATTCAGGTAGAGGTCCAGTTGCAAATAAAATAAATAAGTGTGGTGCTCAGGAGCAAACTTAAGGAAATAGTTTCAGTGCAGATGTGATGGTCCAGTGCCTTCTGATGGTTCCTGATACCCAGTCAGAGGCATAATGTTGTCAGATACACATGGATCGGTTACCCACTCCATCCGAAGGTGCTTCTCCTAAGGAGGTCTTGGGTACCATTTAGCCTTTCAAATCTATGATTATTAAGTTTGGGCCTAGCCCATTCCTCAGAAAAGCAAACAACAAAAAAATCAAAACAAAAATAAGCTCTACAAAATGAGGTGAGGATTAGAAGTGGAAAAGAAAAGAAGCTCCATTACCGATATTTTCTCTTTAAATGTTGGAGAATGGGGTAGAGGGCAAAAAGAGGAAATATTTGACAGTAGAGTTTAATGAATGTGTGGAAAAGTCTTGTTCACGAGCGTATCTCTAAATGAATGTTCATTAAATGAAAGTGAATCATCATTCAGAGGGGAGTGCATGACAGGACAAGTCCAAGTAGAGAGAGATGGAAAAAGAATGAGAGGAAGAAAATATATTAGGCCAATTGAATGGATTGTGAAAGTGAATTGATGATGTTGATATTTTGATGGACCTAGGAAACTATCTTTGAAGTCAATTCCAAAGAGGAATTCCAATGACCACAGCACCAAGGAAGTGTTTAAACTTCCAAGGGGTCACAAAAGGACATGTTTCTTTAGATGCATTTATTATAGTAAAATTGGTACAAAAATCTGTTTCATTTCTTTATAACCTTAATATGTTCATTTTTTAAAAGCTTAAAGGAGAAAGCAGTGCTTTACTGCTGGCTGCACTTTACTATTCTAAGGCAAAGCGCAGGGTATGAATGAGAATTGAAAAGATTTTTGATTGTATAGATTTGGGATCAGACCCAAAATTGCGTGCCTTTGAGTTTGATCACCATTCAAGCCAAGCTGAGGCTTTTGACATTGTGAAGAAATAGTGACAGATCAAAGGATAAAAAGAAAAATCACTGCAGATAAAATTCAGTTCACACATTTTAAAGGCAGGTATATCCTATATACCACCGGGGTATAAGGTGAAGCTGTTAGTGCTGATGAGGTGGCGGCTCAAGAGAGCAGAAAACATTTTATGTTTGGATGGCAGTAGAATGATCAACACACTGATCTTTAATCCCTGTGTTTGCTAGAGGGAAAAAGTGAAGGAGGGCAGCAAAACAAACTCACAAAGCAGTTTACCAAAAAGCCATTTGTAAGCTTGGAGTCTCCTCAAACTTTTCTTAGAGATGAAAATTCTACCCACATCCAGTGAAAATGTTTCCCTTCATTTATAAAAATAAAGAAATACCTTTGGTCAAGGCAGTATTACTATATTATATATATTAAATTCAGTTTTATATAAGATAGTGATATGTTTTTCCTAATTTATATTGTAACATCCATAGTTTTATGTTTTATCAGCATATTCCTTATAATCAAAAATTACAAAATCTTATAATTTTAAAGGTGGTAGGATGTCTTAAAAATCATTTAGTTATCTTTCTGTGTCATCCCTTTTAAATAATCATACAGTGTGACAGTTTGGGTTAAAAATCAAATTTTGCTTTCTTTATAGTCACATATAGTGCCCTTGTCAGGAAGTAATCTGTCATAAGAATGACAATGGCTCCACTCTCCAGCTACTTATTTCAGAGATAACTTTTGAGGATCAAGTGAGTTAAATGGAGGTAAGGAAGGATGAAAAAGAAGAGAGAAGGAGGGCCTTCAAGATGGCAGAGGAGTAAGACATGGAGATCACCTTCCTCCCCACAAATACATCAAAAATGCATCCACATATGGAACAACTCCTACAGAACACCTACTAAGTGCTGGCAAAAGACCTCAGAATTCCCAAAAGGCAGGAAAATCCCAATGTACCTGGGTAAGGCAAAAGAGAAAAGAAATAACAGAGACAAAAGAATAGGGATGGGACTGAACTTCTGGGAGGGAGCTGTGAAGGAGGAAAAGTTTCCATACACTAGAAAGCCCTTTCACTGGCAGAGACGAGGGTTGAGTGGGGAGGAAGCTTCAGAGCCATGGAGGAGAGCGCAGCAACAGGGCTGCAGAGGACAAAGTGGAGAGATTCCCACACAGAGGATCGGTGCCAACCAGCACTCACCAGCCTGAGAGGCTTGTCTGCTCACCCACTGGAGCAGGTGGGAGCTAGGAGCTGAGGCTTAGCCTTCGGAGGCAAGAGACCATTGTTACGGGGTGCACGAGGAGAGGGGATTCAGAGCACCACCTGAAAGAGCTCCAGAGATGGGCGCGAGCTGTGGCTATCAGCGTGGACACCAGAGACGGGCATGAGATGCTAAGGCTGCTGCTGCCGCCACCAAGAAGCCTGTGTGCGAGCAGAGGTCACTATCCACACCTCCCCTCCCGGCAGCCAGTGCAGCCCGCCACTGCCAGGGTCCCGTGATCCAGAGACAACTTCACTAGGAGAACACAGGGCGTGCCTCAGGCTGTTGCAACGTCATGCTGGACTCTGCCGCCACAGGCTCGCTCCACATTCCATACCCCTCCCTTCCCCCCAGCCTGAGTGAGCCATAGCCCCCTAATCAGCTGCTCCTTTAAACCCCTCCTGTCTGAGTGAAGAACAGATGCCCTCAGGCGACCTACGCACAGAGGCGGGGCCAAATCCAAAACTGAACCCAGGGAGCTGTGTGAACAAAAAAAAGAAAGGGAAATCTTTCCCAGCAGCCTCAGGAGCAGCAGATTAAATCTCCACAATCAACTTGATGTACCTGCATCTCTGCAACCTGAATACACAATGAATCATCCCAAAATTGATGTGGTGGACTTTGGGAGCAACTGTAGACTTGGGGTTTGCTTTCTACATTTAATTTTTTTCTGGTTTTATGTTTATCTTACTTTAGTATTTAGAGCTTATTATCATTGGTAGATTAGTTTATTGATTTGGTTGCTTTCATCCTTCTTTTTATACATATATATATTTTTTTCCTTTTTCTCTTTTTCTGAGTGTGTATGTTTATACTTCTTTGTGTGATGTTGTCTCTATAGCTTTTCTTTTACCATTTATCCTAGGGTTCTGTATGTTGTTGGTTTTTTTTGTTGTTGTTTTTTTGCATAGTTTATAGTGCTTGCTATCACTGGTGGATTTGTTTATTGGTTTGGTTGCTCTCTTCTTTCTTTCTATTTTTTTTATTAGTAATTTTTTTATTTTTAATAATTTTTTAAATTTTATTTTTTAATCTCCCTTTTCTTCTTCTGAGGCATGTGGTGGACAGGGTCTTGGTGCTCCAGCTGGGTGTCAGGCCTGAGCCTCTTAGGTGGGAGAGCTGAGTTCAAGACATTGGTCCACCAGAGATCTCCCGGCTCTATGCAATATCAAACAGTGAAAGCTTTCCCAGAGATCACCATCTCAATGCTAAGACCCAGGTCCACTCAACCACCAGCAAGCTACAGTGCTGGATACCGCATGGCAATCAACTAGCAAGAGAGGAACACAACACCACTCATTAGCAGGGAGGCTGTCTAAAATCATACTAAGTTCACAGACACCCCAAAACACAACACCGGATGTGTCCTGCACACCAGGAAGACAAGGTCCAGCCTCATCCACCAGAACACAGGCACCAGATCCCTCCACCAGGAAGCCTACACAACCCACTGAACCAACCTTACCCACTGGGGGCAGACACCAAAAACAACAGGAACTATGAACCTGCAGCCTACAAAAAGGAGACCCCAAATGCAATAAGTTAAGCAAAATGGGAAGACAGAGAAATATGCAGCAGATGAAACAGCAAGTTAAAAACTCACCAGACCAAACAAATGAAGAAACAGGCAGTCTACCTGAAAAAGAGTTCAAAAAAGAATGATGGTAAAGATGGTCCAAAATCTTGCTAATAGAATGGGGAAAATACAAGAAAAGTTTAACAGGGACCTAGAAGAGCTAAACAGCAAACAAACAATGATGAACAACACAATAAATGAAATTAAAAATTGTCTAGAAGGAATCAATAGCAGAATAACTGAGGCAGAAGAACAGATAAGTGACCTGGAAGATAAAATAGTGGAAATAACTACCACAGAGCAGAATAAAGAAAAAAGAATGAAAGGAATTGAGGACAGTCTCAGAGGTCTCTGGGACAACATTAAACACACCAACATTCGAATTACAGGGGTCCCAGAAGAAGAAAAGTAAAAGAAAGCAACTGAGAAAATATTTGAAGAGATTATAGTTGAAAACTTTCCTAATATGGGAAAGGAAATAGTCAATCAAATCCAGGAAGTGCAGAGAGTCCCATACAGGATAAATCCAAGGAGAAACATGCCAAGACACATATTAAACTATCAAAAATTAAATACAAAGAAAAAATATTAAAAGCAGCAAGGGAAAAGCAACAAATAACATACAAGGGAGTCTCCATAAGGTTAACGTCTGATTTCTCAGCAGAAACTCTGCAAGCCAGAAGGGTGTGGCAGGACATATTTAAAGTGATGAAGGAGAAAAACCTACAACCAAGATTACTCTACCCAGCAAGGATTTCATTCAGATTTGACAAAGAAATTAAAACGTTTACAGACAAGCGAAAGCTAAGAGAGTTCACCACCACCAAAGCAGCTTTACAACAAATGCTAAAGGAACTTCTCTAGGCAGGAAACACAAAAGAAGGAAAAGAACTACAATAACAAAACCAAAACTATTAAGAAAATGGTAATAGGAATATACATATCGATAATTACCTTAAATGTAAATGGATTAAATGCTCCAAACAAAAGACATAGACTGGCTGAATGCATACAAAAACAAGACCCGTATATGCTGTCTAGAAGAGACCCACATCAGACCTAGGGACACCTACAGACTGAAAGTGAGGGGATGGAAAAAGATATTTGATGGAAATGGACATCAAAAGAAAGCTGGAGTACCAATTCTTATATCAGACAAAATAGACTTTAAAATAAAGAGTATTAGAAGAGACAATGAAGGACACTACATAATGATCAAGGGATCAATCCAAGAAGAGGATATAACAAATGTAAATATTTATGCACACAAGTTAGGAGCACTTCAATACATAAGGCAAATGCTAACAGCCATAAAAGGGGAAATCGACAGTAACGCAATAATAGTAGGGGATCTTAATACCCCACATCCACCAATGGACAGATCATCCAAAATGAAAATAAATAAGGAAACACAAGCTTTAAATGATACATTAAACAAGATGGACTTAACTGATATTTCTAGGACATTCCATCCAAAAACAACAGAATTACTTTCTTCTCCATTGCTCATGGAACATTCTCCAGGATAGCTCATATCTTGGAACACAAAACAAGCATTGGTAAATTTAAGAAAATTGAAATCGTATCAAATATCTTTTTCACCACAAGGCTATGAGACTAGATATCAATTACAGGAAAAAATCTGTAAAAAATACAAACACATGGAGGCTAAACAATACACTACTACTAAATAACCAAGAGATCACTGAAGAAATCAAAGAGGAAATCAAAAAATACCTAGAAACAATTGACAAGGAGAACACAATGACCCAAAACCTATGGGATGCAGCAAAAGCAGTTCTAAGAGTGAAGTTTATAGCAATACCATCCTACCTCAAGTTTATAACAATACAATCCTACCTTAAACAAGAAACATCTCAAATAAACAACCTAACCTTACATCTAAAGCAATTAGAGATAGAACAACAACAACAAAAACCCAAGGTTAGCAGAAGGAAAGAAATCATAAAGATCAGATCAGAAGTAAATGGAAAAGAAATGCAGGAAATGATAGCAAAGATCAATAAAACTAAAAGCTGGTTCTTTGAGAAGATAAACAAAATTGATAACCCATTAGCCAGACTCATCAAGAAAAAAGGGAGAAGACTCAAATCAATAGAATTAGAAATGAAAGGGGAAAAACTGACACAGAAGAAATACAAAGGATCATGAGGGATTCCTACAAGCAACTATATGCCAGTAAAATGGACAACCTGGAAGAAATGGACAAATTCTTAGAAAAGCACAACTTTCTGAGACTGAACCAGGAAGAAATAAAAATATAAAGAGACCAATCACAAGCACTGAAATTGAAACTGTGATTAAAAATCTTCCAGTAAACAAAAGCCCAGGACAAGATGTATTCACAGGCAAATTCTATCAAACATTTAGAGAAGAGTAACACCTATCCTTCTCAAATTCTTCCTAAATATAGCAGAGGAAGGACTACTCCAAAACTCATTGTACAAGGCCTCCATCACCCTGATACCAAAGCCAGACAAAGATGTCACAAGAAAACTACAGGCCAATATCACTGATGAACATAGATGCAACAATCCTCAACAAAATACTAGGAAACAGAATCCAACAGCACATTAGGGATTATACACCCTGATCAAGTGGGGTTTATCTCAGAAATGCAAATATTCTTCAATATATGCAAATCAGTCAATGTGATACACCATATTAACAAATTCAAGGAGAAGAACTATATGATAATCTCAATAGATGCAGAAAAAGCCTTTGACAAAATTCAACACCCATTTATGATAAAAACCCTCCAGAAAGTAGGCATAGAGGGAGCTTACCTCAACATAATAAAAGCCATATATGACAAACCCATAGCCAACATCATTCTCAATGGTGAAAAGCTGAAACTGTTTCCACTAAGAACAGAAACAAGACAGGGTTGCCCACTATCACCACTATTATTCAACATAGTTTTGGAAGTTTTAGCCACAGCATCAGAGAAGAAAAAGAAATGGAAGGAATCCAAATTGGAAAAGAAGAAGTAACACTGTCACTGTTTGCAGATGACATGATACTATACATAGAGAATCCTAAAGATGCTACCAGAACACTACTAGAGCTAATCAATGAATTTGGTCAAGTTGCAGGATACAAAATTAATGTGCAGAAATCTCTTGCATTCCTATACACTAATGATGAAATATCTGAAAGTGAAATTAAGAAAACACTCCCATTTACCATTGCAACAGAAAGAGTAAAATACCTAGGAATAAACCTACCTAACGAGACAAAAAACCTGTATGCAGAAAACTATAAGACACTAATGAAAGAAATTAAACATGATACAAACAGATGGAGAGATATACCATGTTCTTGGAATGGAAGAAGCAACATTGTGAAAATGACTATACTGTCCAAAGCAATCTACAGATTTAGTGTAATCCTTATCAAACTACCAATGGCATTTTTCACAGAACTAGAACAAAAAACTTCATAGTTTGTATGGAAACACAAAATATCCCGAATAGCCAAAGCAATTTTGAGAACGAAAGAAGGAACTGGAGGAATCAGGCTTCCTGACTTCAGACTATACTACAAAGCTACAGTAATCAAGACAGTATGGTGCTGGCACAAAAACAGAAATATAGATCAATGCAACAGGATAGAAAGCCCAGAAATAAACCCATGCATGTATGGTCACCTTTTCTTTGATAAAGGAGGCAAGAATATACAATGGAGAAAAGACAGCCTCTTCAGTAAGTGGTGCTGGGAAACTGGACAGCTACATGTAAAAGAGTGAAATTAGAACACTCCCTAACAGCATATACAAAATTAAAGTCAAAATGGATTAAAGACCTAAACGTTAAGGCCAGACACTATAAAACTCTTAGAGGAAAACATAGGCAGAACACTCTATGATATAAATCACAGCAAGATCCTTTTTGACCCACCTCCTAGAAAAATGGAAATAAAAATAAAAATAAATAAATGGGACCTAAAGAAACTTAAAAGCTTTTGCACAGTAAAAGAAACCATAAACAAGATGAAAAGATAACCTTCAGAATGGGAGAAAATATTTGCAAATGAAGCAACTGACAAAAGATTAGTCTCCGAAATATACAAGCAGCTCATTCAGGTCAGTATCAAAGAAACAAACAACCCAAACCAAAAATGGGCAGAAACCTAAATAGACATTTCTCCAAAGAAGATATACAGATTGCCAACAAACACATGAAAGGATGCTCAACGTCCGTAATCACTAGAGAAATGCAAATCAAAATTACAATGAGGTATCACCTCACACCGGTCAGAATGGCCATCATCAAAAAATCTACAATCATTAAATCCTGGAGAGGGTGTGGAGAAAACAGAACCCTCTTGCACTGTTGGTGGGAATGTAAATTTATACAGCCACTATGGAGAACAGCATGGAGGTTCCTTAAAAAACTACAAATAGAATTACCATATGACCCAGCAATCCCACTACTGGGCATATACCCTGAGAAAACCATAATTCAAAAAGAGTCATGTACCACAGTGTTCATTGCAGCCCTATTTACAATAGCCAGGACACGGAGACAACCTAAGTGTCCATAAACAGATGAATGGATAAGAAGATATGGCACGTATATACAATGGAATATTACTCAGCCATAGTCATAACGCAGAAACAAAACTGCGTTATTTGTAGTGAGGTGGGTGGACCTAGAGTCTGTCATACAGAGTGAAGTAAGTCAGAAAGAGAAAAACACCGTATGCTAGCACACTTATATGGAATCTAAAAAAAACAAATGGTTCTGAATAACATTGGGGCAGGACAGGAATAAATACACAGACGTAGAGAATGGACTTGAGGACACGGGGAGGGGCAAGGGTAAGCTGGGACGAAGTGAGAGAGTGGCCCGGACATATATACACTCCCAAATGTAAAATAGATTCTAGTGGGAAGCAGCTGCATAGCACAGGGAGATCAGCTCGGTGCTGTGTGTCCACCTAGAGGGGTGGGATATGGAGGATGGGAGGGAGACGCCAGAGGGAGAAGTTGTGGGGATATATGTATGCGTATAGCTGGTTCACTTTGTTATACAACAGAAACTAACGCACCATTGTAAAGCAGTCATACTCCAATAAAGATGATGTCACAAAAGAGAAATGTAAAAATTTGCAAATAATTTTTACGTTATCAGAAATTTATGATGGAAAGAACTCTAGGGAAATTTGCTTGGTGAATTATAAGCACAAATTTATAGTTATTATAATTCTAAGACAATTTGAAAGATCCCATAGTATTTGAAAAGATTTTAATCAGTGATGATGGCTTCTTGGAGGGTGAAAATGATTGTGAAATATTAATGTGCTAACCTATAACTGTAAGTACAATTAAAATTATGCTTAGTTGGGAAGAAAAAAGAAATGTGAGTCCATATTCCTGAGGACTCACTGCAATATTTTGCAGTATTCTAGGCAAAACACTGTTAGAGTTTGATACATGTTTGGGGGAAAGATTAAGAAATTTGTTCTTTATCTCATCAGTCTGAGTTTATACACTGTTGTAATTTGACCCCATCTGTAGCCTCCATTTATTTGCTGCAAATTCATAGTCAAACTGCTCAAATGAATTGATTACATATGCAGTATCCTCACACTCATCTCCTATTAAATATGGAAACTGCATAATTTCACACTCACTACGTGTTATAATCACAAGACACCGCCATACTACAAAATTCATTGAATTATTTGTCATCTTATTTCACATCTAAACTGCATTTGACTAAGTTGACCAATGATTTATTCAACAAATGCATTTTTCATCCAATAAACACATATTGAGCTTCTACTATGTAACATTCATTGCATTAATATGTTTTACTGGGTATACAAAAAAGACATGAGACTAGTGATTGAAACAGTCATATAAATAAATGAAGAATTTCAACTGAAATTAATTTTATGAAAATTACTGGGAACTCATTTTCTCAAGAGAATCAACATGTTTATCTCTTGACTCTCATCACATCATATTCTCCTACATCCCTGGCTGCTCTTGACATCTATCTATCTACCTATTTATCTATCTATCATCTTCCATCCATCTTTTCATCTATCTTATTCAAATCACAAAGAGTTCAAAGGTAATAGGGAATAAGAAATTGGAGGCAATGAGTATATAAGTAATGTGAAAGAGAAGAGACTGGGTGAGAGGATTTTAAAAATGTTTTTAAAGAACAGTGGATATTTGATGTACCATAGAGAAGGCAGGGGAAAGGGAAGGATTGAAGATGCAGGAAAAGAAGTTTACTGTTGATAGAATAAAGACATAGGCGAGATGAGAGACTGTTAGTAAGGGCAGAGGTGAATGGATGCTTCATTTTATAAAGAAAAACACCTCATATTCTGTAACAAGAGGAAAGATATCAAAGTGCTAAATTTTCATTTTATAACTATAGTAATATGGTATGGTAAAAACATTAATGGGTAACATTAGGCAAATGTTGACTGCAGTAGAATTATAATTTAAATTAATAACATTAGAGCAAATACAGTAACAAATAGATTTTAATATATTTGCCTGTTTAAAAGATGAAGCTGGTCTATGAAAGTGTCTCATATTCAACCCTCTCTGCAACAATGCTGTGAACAGCTGAATTCAAAATACTCAAAACAAAACCCACCCACTCCCATTTTAACAAAGATTGTATTGACAGATTAATTTTTTTCAACAATTTTCTCAATAATTCTTAAATATCTCAGATTTCATTATCAATTCTGAATTTTTTTTGTATTTGTTGATTGGTTGGTTAATTAGCTAGGTAACAATAAACTCTATATTTTTTCCTTCTTTTGTTTTATATCTGTTGTTTCCTTCTGTGCGTGCATACACTTGCGTACACACACACAAGCACACACACACACACTGAATCCTTTCCTAATTTCTGAGGTTAGATGTTTGGTCCATTTATTTTCTTTCTTTATCCTTTAATGTATAACACATTTAAAGCTATGTATTTATCTCCAGGTATAGATTTTATTATAACAAGTTTATTTTTATATATAATGTAATTTGTCCTCAAAAATATTGTCTGTAAATATAATTTTATCTAATCTATGTAACAATAGTAGTTTAAGGTAGTTTAAGTAGTTTAAGCATTCTAACTCTTTCATCTCCAAAGGGTTAGAGTACTTTTATATATTTATTTTTTTGTTTCATCATAATCTAAGAACGTCCCTGAGTGATGTCTGCTTTTTTTCAAATTTATATGCAGCCTAGTTTATGATCATACTTTGCATTTTTTCTAAGGGAATTTAAAGTAATTATTCTTTCTACGGTAAAAACTACCTGTATGTGAACATTTATAAACATGCTCATCAGATATGCTTATCAGAGACAAATGGTAATCTCTTAGTAAAGTGATATTTCTTTATGCAACTTTGTTATTTATACATATTAATATATATCTTATTTTTGTTGTATTTTTCGCTTCTTGTATAGGTTCTCAATTCATACAGATTTATGACTATTTATGATGCTATATATCCTTACTTTAAAGGTACTTTTAATACAAGTAGAATGCATTTTAATTTTGTCTTTTAACTCAATCTGATAATATCTAACTTTTAATTCAGTGATAAACATAGTTTCATTGACCTAACATATGTTTGGTATTATTTGTTTATTATACATCTTTTTATATTTTTGTCATTTTTTTTGTTTTTTTATTATTTCCTTTATTTCTCTCATCATATGAATCATATTTTTTTAAATTAATTAATTTATTTGCTCTTATTTTTGGCTGTGTTGGGTCTTCATTGCTGCAAACGGGCTTTCTCTGTTTGTAACGAGTGGGGGCTACTCTTCATTGCGGTGTGTGGGCTTGTCGTTGTTGTGACTTCTCTTGTTGTGGAGCCTGGGCTCTAGGCGCGCAGGCTTAAGTAGTTGTGGCGTGTGGGCTCAGTAGTTGTGGCGCGGAGGCTCAGTAGGTGTGGCTCACAGGCTTAGTTGCTCCGCGGCATGTGGGATTTTCCCAGACCAGGGCTCGAACCCATGTCTCCTGCATTGGTAGATGGATTCTTAACCACTGTGCCACCAGGGAAGCCCCATGAATCATATTTAATTTTATTTTCCTATTGAGTACTAAATTTTATTGGTATGAAATTATTTGACTGTTGAACAAATAGGAGATCTAGATATTTTTAAATTATCAAAGTTAAGGGAAAAATCAGTACTGCTTTCCCCATTACATGAAAAAGATTTTAATTGTTAATTTTTATTGTACTCTTTTTCAATTAACACAGACCTGTGAATAATATTTTTCAGAAAGGGTATATATGAGGATATCTTTTTTTATTTTGACATATGCTTCCAAGTTTGGGTGAGATGCAGCCTTCTTTGTATACATTCTGTATATCCTTGCCTGTTAGTATTAAATATTAGAGAGATGGATAAAAAATAATAATAAATTTTAAAAAGACATAAAGAGAGAGAAAGAAAGAAGGAAGGAAAGAAGAGAGAGAGGGGAAGAGGGAAGGAGGACGAGGAAAGAAAGGGTATGTTTATGATGTAGAGATACATCCACTCCTTTTCTAGAGGTGTTATAAATTAGGAAGAAGTAAAAATTATGAATGTTGCTTTAAAAAATATCACGTTGGGGCTTCCCTGGTGGCGCAGTTGTTGAGAGTCCGCCTGCCGATGCAGGGGACGTGGGTTCGTGCCCTGGTCCGGGAAGATCCCACATGCCGCGGAGCGGCTGGGCCCGCGAGCCGTGGCCGCTGAGCCTGCGCGTCCGGAGCCTGTGCTCCGCAACGGGAGAGGCCAAGACAGTGAGAGGCCCACGTACCGTAAAAAAAAAAAAAAAAAAAAAAATCACGTTGGAATTTAGAGAGAAGTAAAGGAAGAGAAAAAATAGAACTTGCTAAAGAAATCGGTAAACACCTTGTATTTCTTGGTTTCCTTTTTAAAGACTCAAGATTGCCTTTTATCATAACAGCTGCTGCTTTGAAGGAAAGAAAAATCCACCCACTCCTCAAGTCTCTATTTGTAATTTCCCAGCTCCCTGGAGGCTGGTGAATTGTGTGCATTTTTCCAGAGGAAGATTGCCCAGCTAAGTACTATGGTGGATCGCAGCCTGGGTAAACTTGAACTATCACAAGGCCTTCCCAATAACACACCTCTGTAAGTTCTCTCAGTGGTTCCAAGTCCCTTGTATCTTTCACACATGGTGACTGTCACAGACTGTAATAGTGTAATTTCATGGGAACGAACTGAAGGCTTGACGAAATCATTTACAACCTTCTTTATGCGTCCTTTTCCTTTTAGTCCCATACCTGAACTGTGCCTCCCGGGTTACTGGTATTTGATCGCAGCAGAATTCCTACGGGATTAAAACCATTCATACGATGAATACTTTATTGAATAAACATTTCAACTTTGACCACTTAATAAAGTTTAGAAAATAAAATCTATATTTACTTTATGTTAAAAGAATTACTTTCAAAATATGCCTCTTTGTTGCAAGGACCAATAAGTTAAAAATGAGTAATGCCTACTGTGACCATTTATTGACCATGTGCCAAGAATTATGCAAAATGATCAAATATATTATCTCATTTATTGATTTATTTTTCACCGTAACTTTGTAAAGTGCATGTCACCCACTTTATGGGTAAAAAAAATATCTGAGGTTCACAGAGGTTAAGTAACTTCCTAAAACCTCCTACCTTTTAAGTGACTAGTCTAGGAATTGGACTCACATCTTTTGACTCCAAAAGCCAGGTATTTACATTCTCTCACAGCATATAATATTGATTATATGTTAATTTTCTTTTGAGGTGGAGAAAAGTAAGATGACCCTAGAAAGTTAAACATTTTCCTTGAAGAAGTAGGGAGTAAGATCCTTTGCTTGGGAAGTGCAGCAAATTATGAAAGACTTAAGGCCACCTCCGTGAGAAATGTCTTTGAGCATCTGTAAAAAGTTAATAATTGTGGTGAGAGCCCAAAGGAAAGTAGATGGCACAAATGTATAATGGTATAGTCACCAGAATCCTGTAGCTCTCAGTCAAGTCTGGACAGGGAAGAGGTAGAACACATGAACAACAGAGCTGATTCCAGAGACAAACAATTCTAGAGATTGGAAATGGAAAGCAAATGGAAAATCTAAAGTTAGCGTCTGGTTACGTCTACATCTGACTCTCAGTGGCCATGATGCCCTTGCAAAGTAGCCAATGGAGACTACCCTGACAAGTCCTGACCTCCACCTCTGACCAGCAGAGGAACTCACCAGCAGAGGCAGAGCTCATCATTGCAAATTCTTTTACCTGATTCATGGCAGGTTGTGGAATTTCTGAATCAAAACCCAAAACCTCTGTGAATCAGATCTTTTCCCCTGTTCCAGAACCTGATTCTGAAATAGTCAGGTATGAACACATTTGGTCCCTGAAGAATGCATTTTTTTAAACTTCCCTATATGGAGCAAGTTTAGCCTTTCCTCTGGAAAAATGAGAAAACAGAAATAACTCGCTGCAATTCTGAAAGACATCACTGTTCAAATTAAGAGATCCACTCAACTATGTTCTTTTGAAAGAGTTATTTCTAGAAATAGAAAACAGTTTTTAGATAATCATAAATTTTTGTTCTCAGCATGGTTTCTATGTAAAGAGATGTTTCCATAAAATTCTTCAGATATTAACCAAAAGAACTGCTAACTTAAGGTCTATTATTAATTTGATTAAATAATTGCTTTGTGAATTTTAATTTTTATAAACATGTAGGTTGGTAATATATACTATGGGGTATAATATATAAATAATATGGGGTAAAATTCTCAGATATTCGATGTCACAGTCTTTGAAGTAGAAGTAAAGGCTATATTGAAAATATGTAGAGAAAATTGTAGGTAGAGACAGCATGGTTATTGACCTGCTTTATTTTTCTCAATTGTCTCTTTTTGAGAAAACCTGTTCACAGCTGTGTATCTCAGCCAAGTTTGACCTGCTCTCCCAGCATAAAGGAGGGCAACGGTTGGCTGTGTCTATGGACTCTTTTACCGCTGCCACTCATGTCCCTGGACGGCTCACACTAATGGTACATGCAGGCTCCTGTTTGTCCCACCAGCTTCCTAAGCCTGGGCCTGTCAGTCACGCTAAGGCTCTCCATTTCCGGTCCCTAGAATTATTTGTCTCCAGGATCAGGTCTGTTGTTCACACTTTTGACCTCTTCCCTGTCCAGAATTGGATGAGAGCTATAGGATTCTGGTGACTACACCATTAGACATTTGTGCCGTCCACTTTCCTTTGGGCTCTCACCACAATTATTAACATTTTATACATGCCCAAAGACATCTTGGAAGAGGCTTTAAGTCTTTTTCGTAATCAGCTGCACTTCCCAAGCGAATGATCTCACTCCCTACTTCTTTAAGGAGAATGTGTAGACTCTCTAGGGTCTCCTGTAGTTACTTTTTTCCACCTCACAAAATTTTTAAAGAAACTATTGTCTTTTTCTTTCTCCCCTTGACATGTTTATTGCCGCTCTTCTTTGATGGAGGAGGAGCTCAGTGGCCTTGTTTGGAGAATAACCCCTGCACTCATGTTCATGATCCTTCCTCTTCTCTCTCATGCTTTCCTCTCTCAATTGCTGCCATTTCTTTAGTCTCTCCCTCTTCACTGATACTTTGTCTTCTGCCTACAAATGTTCTCAAGTATTCTGTCTGTGCATGAGAGTAGAGTGATACTTTAAAACACCCTCAGGGAGAACGAAGTTTCTTGGCTTTTGAAGTTTCTGGGCACAGATGGAATAGAAGATGCATTAGAAGTTTTGGACCAGAGGGAGGAGGTGAGAACCAACGTTCCATAGGGGCATTTAAGAAGGGGTTACTGCATCTAGATTTTTTGATGATGGTCATTCTGACTGGTGTGAGATGATATCTTATTGTAGTTTTGATTTGCATTTCTCTAATGATTAATGATGTTGAGCATTCTTTCATGCGTTTGTTGGCAGTCTGTATATCTTTTTTGGAGAAATGTCTATTTAGGTCTTCTGCCCATTTCTGGATTGGGTTGTTTGTTTTTTTGTTATTGAGCTGCATGAGCTGCTTGTAAATTTTGGAGATTAATCCTTTGTCAGTTGCTTCATTTGCAAATATTTTCTCCCATTCTGAGGGTTGTCTTTTGGTCTTGTTTATGGTTTCCTTTGCTGTGCAAAAGCTTTAAAGTTTCATTAGGTCCCAGAAACAATAAATGCTGGAGAGGGCGTGGAGAAAAGGGAACTCTCTTGCACTGCTGGTGGGAATGTGAATTGGTACAGCCACTATAGAGAACAGTATGGAGGTTCCTTAAAAAACTATAGATAGAACTACCATATGACCCAGCAATCCCACTACTGGGCATATACCCTGAGAAAACCATAATTCAAAAAGAGTCATGTACCAAAATGTTCATTGCAGCTCTATTTACAATAGCCCGGAGATGGAAACAACCTAAGTGTCCATCATCGGATGAATGGATAAAGAAGATGTGGCACATATATACAATGGAATATTACTCAGCCATAAAAAGAAACGAAATTGAGCTATTTCTAATGAGGTGGATGGACCTAGAGTCTGTCATACGGAGTGAAGTAAGTCAGAAAGAGAAAGACAAATACCGTATGCTAACACATATATATGGAATTTAAGAAAAAAAATGTCATGAAGAACCTAGGGGTAAGACAGGAATAAAGACACAGACGTACTAGAGAATGGACTTGAGAATATGGTGGGGGGAAGGGTGAGCTATGACAAAGCGAGAGAGAGGCATGGACATATATACACTACCAAACGTCAGGTAGATAGCTAGTGGGAAGCAGCCGCATAGCACAGGGAGATCAGCTCCGTGCTTTGTGACCACCTAGAGGGGTGGAGTAGGGTGGGAGGGAGGGAGACGCAAGAGGGAAGAGATATGGGAACATATGTATATGTATAACTGATTCACTTTGTTATAAAGCAGAAACTAACACACCATTGTAAAGCAATTATACTCCAATAAAGATGTAAAAAAAAAAAAGAAGGGGTTACTGCAAAAGTGGGTAGGTCACATCATGAAGTCATACTTTCTAGCAGCTCTCACCTTCGGGACTCTGAGAGAATGACGTGGGCAGACGCCACAGGGGAGTAAAAGGTAGTATAGAAAAACTGTAGTTATTACAAGCCTAACTGATCTCTTTCTAAATTTCAGTGCATTTCTGTAGAGAAATAACTTAGCTGTCAAATACACTTCTCTGGGTAACTTCTTTATAACTCCACATAGTTATGGAAAATACTGCTTGCCAACATGATTTTTAAATTAGGCCAATTAGACTGAAAAGTCAGGAGTCTAAGACGGACTATATATAAGGAAGGAAAAAAAACTGTTTTAAGAAAGAGATCAGGCTAGCCTTTTCAAAAGGAAAAATAAATACATTTATTAAATTCAAATGCCTAAATTTAAATGTTTCCTAACCTAATTCAATTGTATCACATAGATTATTATTAAACACCTACTGTGTGTCTAGCTATGCTAGAGAATGCAAATGTCTGGCTTAAAGTTAGCCTTCTATAAGTGGATACTGTCATTATTGAATTACTTTTGCTAGTTTTCTGAGTTCCATAAGGTCAGGGGCTGTGCCTTTAACGGTTTGAAACCCCAGTCCTAGTGTAGAATAGGGTGTAGAAGACACTAAATAAACGGTTGTTGAAGGAAAGAAAGACCACTAAGATGACATATTTACTGGTACTCCATTTCCCCCAATACACACAGCTGATGGCAGTCACAGTTTGCTTCTAATGCACACCCCCTGTACCATTAGAATACTCATTTTGTTTCCACTTTGCTTACAATTCTGACTCATCTTTGAAATTCTAAAGGTGAATATAGGAACTTTAACTTTTAATTTTTGTAATGTCTAATACATAATAATAGCCATGGCCTCTTTGTAGAGATGAAAGTTAATCTGCCTTTGCTGCTCTGCTGAGACATTGTAGGTTCTTGACTATGGGAGGGTTGTGACGTTAGTAACGTTTGAGGAAGATTTATCAAGTAATTGTGTAGAAATGGATTGTTATGAAGAAAGACTGGTGATAGGACTGCCAGGTAGGCACGAGGTAACAAGGACCAAGGTCTTAGTGTTTTATTGACTTTTGCAGTTGATACGGCAGGTATTGGGTATGGATGAAGCATATTGAATAATGGGAGTCTTTGGAAATAAGGATCTGAGGAAAATGCACATAATACTTTTTACAACCAGACTTAGAGTGGTTTGTACTCTCTCTGTCAGTTACTATTCATGTTAGTCTTTTCTTTAGTATGGAGTTTTAGAAAAGACAAAAGATCCTGTATCCTGAGAGAATGTTGACCGACTGTGATGATCAGTTTTATGTGTTAACTTGACTGGGTCACACAAGGAGTCAAGGTATTTGGTCAAACATTATTCTTGGTGTTTCTATGAGGGTATTTTTAGACTTACACTTAAATTTGTAGACTGAGTAAAGCAGATTGCCTTCCCCAATGTTGATGAGCCATATCCAATCAGTTGAAGGTCTGACCTTCCCATGAGTAAGAGAGGATTTTTCCTGCCTGAATGCCTCTGAACTGGGACATTGGCTTTTACCTGCCTTAAGACTTGAACTGAAATATTGACTCTTCCTGTATCTTGAGCCTGACAGCCTTTAAACTGGAACTACACCAGTGGCTGTCTTGGGTCTCCAGCTTGCTGACTTGGGACTTGTTGAACTCCATAATTGTTGGCTCATAAGTGCATGAGCCAATTCCTTATAAACCTCTTTCAATATATATATTGAAATACATACATACATATATATATATGTATCTATATGTATATATACACACACACACACACACACACACACACACACACACACACATCCTATTGGTTCTGTTTCTCTGGAGGGCCCTAACTAATCACCTTCTTTATACATTTTCCCAGTGTAATAGGTGATTTCTCTCAGGTTCACATGGATATTAAAACAAAAAGAAACAACACTTGATATCACTTGCATATTCTTTCTACTAAATATACTGTCAGTGACATTAAAATTAATACCAACCCTTGCAATTTTGTGTTCTCTCCTATCTTAAAATAATGGAACTTTTATCTAAAATTCATTTCCTAGTGATATATTTAATGATTGCTTGGATCTTCTTTACTTGCATTAGGTTTTAGCAAACCAGACAACATGTAAAATAATAAGTAGTTTGAAGTTAACGTAGTGAAATTTCCTAAAAGAAACGGTCCTTTGGTTACTTACTACCATTCCTAAATATGCCAAGATCTTTTTTTTCTTTTTTTTTATGATGAATACTTTCATCTTAAAGGTTGAACACTTAAACATTTTGGAGCTCTCCCATATTTTCAGATAGTGAAATCTTAAAAGTTTTGTATGTTTCAATGGCTGTGAATTAAAATAACATTGATGATAAAATGCTGGTTTCATATATATACATGTACATATACATACATACGTATACACATACACTCATATATACATACATATGTATATATACATAACATGGGTGTGTCAACACATATATCTGTATGTATTCTCCCTGTAAAGACTTCATGCATGCAAATATACTTAGGTGGAAATAAAGCATACTTTCAAAGAATGACTGAGATAGCCAGTTTTCAATATTTAGCAATTATGAAAACAACTACCACCACAATGACGTTGATGATTGTGATGATAAAACGTGCATATGGGATGGGCAAGTTTACACAACAACAAGGAGATTGGCATCGTGGCACATCATAGCTAATGATGTCGTGAGTGTATTTATAAAGAAGAGCAAGTCAGCTTCTCTAGGTAGTTATCAGAGAAAATTGAGAAGACTGGAGGTTACTGTCTCAGGGTCTGTGTTAGAAGTATGAAGCAAACATGCAGTAAGAGGCTTGTAGATGACCAGAGAGCCTGATTTAGTTTTTTGTTGATGGTAACTAGGCAGGAGAGGTCCAGACCTTACTGGATCTGACGAAGTGGTCATGAATTTCAGAGAAAACACAGGGGAGGTGGTAGTAGGGTTAATAGAGTGGAACTGCCTACGGTCTATGATAATAGCCAACATAAGAAATGGGCGCTTGGATGTGCTGTGCTCAGAGGGTTTTTTCCTGACTCTTGTAATAAAAAAAATTTGACCTGGTTCAGATGAGGGTCTCCAGATGGAAAACTGTTCTTTTATAGACTCTTATTTACAACCTCTCCTTGACATAGGCTCTTAGATGTCCAGTTAGCATCTCAAATTCAAGTTGTGCAAAAAAATTCTTGATGTCTTAAACACAAACTTATTCTATCCCAAGAGTTCCCATTTCAGTGAATTGTACCACATCTATCCTTTGATTCAGCTAAAAGCTGAGGACTCACCTTTTTTTTAAAATTTATTTATTTTATTTATTTTTGGCTGTGTTGGGTCTTCGTTGCTGTGCATGGGCTTTCTCTAGTTGCGGTGAGTGGAGGCTACTCTTTGTTGTGGTGAACGGGCTTCTCGTTGCTGTGGCTTCTCTTGTTGTGGAGCACAGGCTCTAGGCATGCGGGCTTCAGTAGTTGTGGCACGAGGGCTCAGTAGTTGTGACTCATGGGCTCTAGAGTGCAGGCTCAGTAGTTGTGGCACACGGGCTTAGTTGCTCCGCAGCATGTGGGATCTTCCCGGAGCAGGGCTCGAACCCGTGTCCCCTGCATTGGCAGATGGATTCTTAACCACTGTGCCACCACGGAAGCGCGAGGACTCATCTTTAATTCCTCTTTTCCCTCTCTGCTGCTGCTACTACTACCATTGCTATCACTACGCCTACTACTGTCACCACCACTACTGCTGAAACAGCCTCATAACTAGTCTTCCTGCTTTCTTTTTCTACAAGGCATCCGGAGTAAGTTTTTAAAACTACATCATGCCTGATTGAAACTCTTAATTGATTTTCCAATATACTTGGGGAAAAAAATCTGAACTTGATCTCGCTGGCATAGACCTTATCTGCCTTCTGCTATATCTCATCCTTCCCATTCCCACCTGTTTGTTCCAACACCAATGACCTTTCTGTTCCTTGAACGTGCCAAGCCCTTTTCCAGCCTCACTACCCTTTGCACCTGCTGTTCTCTCTGCCTAGAATTCTCTTTTCCTGGTTTGTCACCTGCCTCCTTTTCATTCTTCATGTCCTTATCACTTGCTATTCTTCAACAGACAGCAGAAACCACTCCATTTTTAGCAGGAAGGAATCTCACACGATAGATTAGTGCTTACAGTTTTTTGGGAAGGCTTGGGGAGAGCTCCAGATTAGACCTTCAAGGGTGAACCCAAGAACACCACCCCAGAACTGGTCCACCAGCACTGCCTCATCAGGAAGTGGGGGAATCAGGAAACCACTGTCCCAGCTTCTGGCTTCAGGTTGTACTGCTGTCACCATGCCACAAGCAGGGCATGGGAGATGGGCTTGTCCAAAACATACCAGGAGATACAGGCAGCCCACTTATAATGATCACTATCCTCTGGCAGACTCACTTCTTAGGTTGTCTCAGAGGGGTCCAGATTCCGTACCCTAGCCTACTTGGTTACTCTGTTTGCTTCTGTCATCTCCAATGGCTGGGATTACGTGGACTATAAGCCATTTTCTACTGCTGGTGGTATTTCCAAGACTAAACAGAAGCATTTCTCACAAAACCTGACCATTTGAACTCAATTCTAGATCTTGTAATAATAAAAATCAAAAGCAAGACTATAGTCTAAGTTTTCCAATACCGTTTTAAACAGACTACTCAGAAGTCACTGGGAGAGTTTACTAGAAACACAGATTTATTTTTTTAATTCCTTCCTGGAAATAATGAAGTCCTTGGTGAAGCTCAAGAATCTGTTCCTTATAAAAACCACCAGTGCCTCTGGTACATGGTTAGATTTGAGAACCAGGAGACTAGAAGTATCTTGAGGTCCCTTCCATATTTTGTATGATAATTCATAAGTACCTTTTACATATATAAGCAGTGGTATTAACTAAGATAAGAGCTATAAATGGGCCTGCAGTGTGAACTGACAGGTCCACTGTGCTCCTACGGCTCTGCATTGCATGTGGTTGCAATTCAGGGCAGCCCAACCCAACATTCTGAGCCTGCAGCTGGGAGCAACTGTGACTAAACTGATTCCCATACTAGCTGACTCATTGCATTGCTTCCTGTTTCTCTTATTGTAGTTTAAAATGTTTGCCTTGGAGAGCCTAGCGCACTGCCCAGTGCATTGCAAGTGCTTGGTAATTACTAGTTATATATACATGTTTATTAAAAGAAGGAAGGGAGGGAGGGAGGAAGGGATGGAGAGAGGGAGCCTGGAGTTCTTAGAGGCCCCTTTACCACGCTTATCAAATTATGTAATTTATTTCTCTCAACTTTTTAAACTCTAAAATGTAGATTATGATAACTTTTAAATTATAGGATTCTTAAGAGAATCAGTTGAGCTAACGAATGAGAACATGGTAAGAAATATTTAAAAGTGAGCTCTAAAAAAGATTACTTGGCATTCTTGCAGAAATAGGTTTTCTTAAAAATCAATCATTAATTGCTAGAATGTAGAGGTATGAGGTACTTGATTCTGATACAGTCTTCAGCTCTATTTTCTTTGAACTGAATTCTTGGATTCCTGATTTCCTTTAAGTCCAACATGATTTCTTTCAAACACTGAACATGAAATGGCTTTTTATGTTCATTAGTGGTCCCAATATCGTGCAATTACAGTTGTTCTGTCTGCTCTATACCAACCTCCCACATATTAAATCGATTTATAAAGTCAAGTGGGTGATTAAAAGGACACTATGAACTATCTGAACAGAGTGTGCTTTGGTTCTGATGTTCTTCTATTTCATTGTGGACCAGTTCAGTTAATGTCCTCTATCCCCTTATGCAGCGATGCTTAGTTACCCTGAACAGATGTCACAGTGCCTGGAAAAAAAATCAGTTTTCCAATAGACGCAGATCTTATTTCTCTGAGGAATACTTTGCATCGCTCTCCGTTGAGCCAGTATTTATCATTGCCCTGAAACATGCATTACAGCTAGAAGGATACAAGCAGCTCAGACAATCAAGCCCCCAGAGGGCTTAGGGCACTTCTGGGGCACCCTGGCTCTTTATCTGGAGCCTGGAAGTGATTTTTTGACACACATCGAAGGGATAACCTCATCAGACACTGAAAACGGCACCCTGGAGTCTGCAAAAACCTTCCAACTGCTTCAGATGCAGAAACATAAAAGTCAAATTCAAAATGTAGTAGAAAAATGAAAGGAAATAGAAGAGGAAAAAGGTGATAAAAAGAAATGTATGAATTGCTTTTCTAGTTAGCCATCTTTGCAAAGTCATAGGTGTCCTTGGGCATTGAAGTCTAGAGTCCTTGGGCATCTAATGAAAATATCATGAATTTTCCAATTGCTTTCCGTGTTAAATTTTTGAAAGTAACAGGATTGACATCTGGCATCAATCCAGCAGATACAAAACAGCACGACAGAGCTCTTATAAGCTTATTTTTCTTGAATTCGATCCTCATAAAAGCGGCACAGTTACACTTGAGGGACAGTATGGAAAATGGCTTTGCCCTGAATTTTGATAGCACTGTTGAATCTTTAAATCTACTGTCATTTCGGTTATTCTGTCATTAGTCTTTTCCTCTGAAGTCCTTTGATGGCAATCGTGTTTTACAGATGAACCCATTAATTCACTGGAACTTAAGTGATTAGCTCTGCTTGGCAGTCAGGTGCAGAGTTAAGGTTAGATAAAAGTCCCTCAGGTTCAGGTGATTGCTAAGCCTTGAGGACAGCAACCAGACATTCAGAAATCATCCACCAGCTTCTCCCACCGCATTTAAAAGAAAATTTATTTACCTTTACAGAAAAAGTGCTTCTGAAGATTTTAAGGATCAGGTTGATGGGAAATATATGCTTTTCTCCTCAGAAGCTATGATTATAATTTAGGGAGAATTCCTTGAAGTAAAATGTATTCCAATCTGTGCGATACACACGTAATTAATAATTTGGTAAATATTTATTTGACTTGCTAATGTTCCAGACACTGTGGTAGGCTCCACTGGGGTTACAAAGATATGTAGCCCATAGAATCTGACCACATTGATCAGTTAATTCATTTCTTCATTGTTTTATCCATTGATTTATGATAGTCAATAACTGATAAAGAAAAAATAGCTTATCAGGTAAGGCTGGATGTTGTAGGAGGCATCAGATGGATAAAGTATTAACAGGCAGATAAGTCTGGGTCATTCCACATATAGAAAAATAACATGACACTTTTCCTTCCCAAATAGATCCCAGAGGTGGAAAAGCATTACTAAACATATACTTAACGTTTAGTGAGTAGCACATACCCTGGTATGCCTGGAGTGTTTTGTGACATGGATGCAACTGAAAAATAATCTTAATATAAGTTAAATACTGATAAAATAATATAAAAGATAAGCATCGCTTTTGTTAATTTTCTTGCAAATTTATGTTTATTTGTTTAGTTTTCCTTCAACAGGGGAAAATAGAACAATTTATTATATCTCAATCTTTGTAACATACTCCTCTAAATAAAATTACAACAAAGAGGAAGTCACTACATACACTTTAAAAATTCCCCTTCTGTTCACTGGAGGAGAAAAACAACTCTTAATTGTGAGGGTTCCAGCAGAGTATTGCCTAATTAGAGATGACCAGAGAAGCACCAACCTTGGAGACTCCTTTAATTTGACAGCCTGGATACTTCGCATGTTTGAGAAGTAGTTCTGCAATCCATTCCATTAGTATCAACCTCTGGAACTTAGCTCAAACAACGGTAGAGCACAAAGGAATAACTTGCTTCTCCGAATAACAAACATTTACTGCATTTGCTTGCATTGTTTTTCACCCTTTTAGTAGATATTCTATTACTAAAATAAAAGAACTGTTTTATGGAAAAATTGCTCTAAGGTGCAGACTGTGGTGAACTTGGGGATCCAGTCATTGCAGCCTTGAGTATAATTTCCACCTTGAAGGTTGGGTAAGAGCGTTTTTGAAACGATGTGGGCAGCACTTAAGCACTGCTTCTATTATTTTCATCAAACAGTTTTTAATGCTTCTTTGTTCTTCCGTTGTTGAAGCTTCACATTAGTAACCGCTGATTGATGCTCAGAAGAGAGGGGGATTGTGGGAGATAAGTATGGCATACTAATTCCTCTAAATTTGGGGATGGGAAAAAATGCAGAAAGATGTGAGGAAATGTTATAAACATTACAAAAGATAAAAAGAGTGATCTGCAGAGGGATGATATGCTGATGTGTTATCCAGACAATAAAAGCTCTTTCCTTCACTGTCAGTTCCTAAGTAGAAACTCCCTTAGTTCTGAAGACCTTTACTAACTTACCTACATCAGTCCCCATCTTCCTCTCCTTCCCTCCAGCCCCATCTCTCCCTGTGCTTCTCTGCCTTCCTGCTCCCAAAGCCCTCCTTCCATCGCCAGCCCTTTTTAACCTAGAAAGCAGATATGTTCAAGTTTCTTCTCTCATAAAAGAAGAGTAAAAAGAAATAAGGACACCTCCCTTGTGTTAAACAACTAGGTGGGAGGAACTCTTTTCAATGTATACATATGTCAGATTACTACAGTCTGCACTTTAAATATCTTACGATTTTATTTTTAAATTATACCTCAATAAAGCTGGGGAGAAACCCACAAAACACACCTTCTGTAAACCTCCTGCCCAGCTGAGGACTATCCAATCTCTCTCAATCACAGCTTCCTTTAAGGAGCCAGGGCTTCCGGGTTTGGCCACTGCATCCTGTACCAGGATAGGTATTCCTGATTTTTCTTTTCCTCCAAGGTGGCTCTATGTGGTGGCATGCCATTGGTACTGATGCTGCCTTTATTTAATATTTTGATATTTTGTTCATGAATTTCTGCTTTAATTTTGGTTTAAATTTTTTTCATTAATGTAGTATTTATTCTGATTACTGAGTTTTTTTGCCCCTTAATATTTGCATCCAATTGAGTGCCTCACTCACCTCACCCTAGTCGTGGCCCTGTGTTTCCACCAGGACATTTGGTCGGTAACTCAGGATAGTTGTATCTACCTTGAGTCAAGTCTCCTCTCACACTGTTGCTCTCCGTTTCTATGAATGTCATCACGTTTTACCTGGTTGCCAAAGCCAGAAATCTAGGGCATCCTGGACCTGCCTTCACTCTTTCCCTTATCCCCATCTCCTTAACCATGTAATCAACAATCATGTTTTGCCTCCTTAGCTCTTTAATATCTTTCTTCAGAGTAAGATAAGACCCTCATAATTTCTTTCCTGAATTGCTATAATCGTCCTCTATTCGTTTTGTATCGTTATGTCCCCCCATCCTTCCCCAGTTATATGGTTGCAGCCAGAGAAATCGTTCTAAAATGCAAATCTGGTCATTCCCCTTGACTACTTATCCTTCAGTACCTCTCCACAGCCTAGGTTAGAATCCAGAATCCTTAGCAAGACATATAAGAACCTTAATCATTTGGCTCTGTTAAACCCTTCATTTCCATCTTCTGCCACTAACCAATTAAGACCTTTGCTGGAGTACTTGCAGGGCCGTAAGTGGGCTATTTCCTCACAGCTTTGAGCCTTCTAGTGTGCTATTCCATCTGCCTGAAATTCTCTTCCTTTAAAATTCAGTTCGTAGGTCACCGTCTCCAAGAAGTCTTCCAGCTGTTTACAGTCTGAGCTAGGCATCCATTCCGTCTGCTCCCTATCATTTAGTGCTTCCCTCTCATAGCTTTTATACTACTTACTAGTAAGTCTGCTCGCTATGCCGTGAGCTCCTTGGGGGCAGGGACTATATCTTTTAACCCTTTGTCTCTAGTGCATGATACAGTTCTTGGCACAAAGTGGGTATTTCCCAAATTATAGAAGATATCAGTCTGGCGATCATTTTTCTTTTCTTATTTACAACATAAACAACATTTCCTTTAAAAACATTTTCATATATTACTAACCTTGTATTGGGGTAGTTCATGATGTGTTGTATTGGCCTAGAATTTGTTATTCTTGAATATAGACACCTCAATCCCTCCCTACCCTACCCTACCCGCTCCTGGAGAAGTTACCCCATCCGGCTAATCCTAGTAGGAACAGAGATCCTTAAAAATCATGACTTTTTCTGGGTGGGAGGGAGGGGACGCTGCCCTGCAGATGCTGGACCTGCCGGCGCCATGGGTGCAGCTGCCCTGCTGCACCTGTGACACTGGCGCAGAGAGGGAACGGCTATTTCTACACTCAGTGCTCAGAACAGTGGGCACTAAGAATGGTTTGTAGCCGGACATTGCAAAGCAAACAAACAAACAAAAATCATGACTTTACATAGGAGATCCATGAGGTAAGCCCAGGGGTGCAGGCAAAAGCTAGAGTTCAGCATCAGACAGGACCATACAAATTCTATTTCTCATTCTTAAGCTTAGACCTCCAGATACAAGACTTTATCAAAGCAAGAGACCATTGTTGGCCAGCTTAAATGCCTCTGGCTTAGGAGCTGGACAGAAATTGCATGGACATCTAGTCTGGGCAAGGATCCTAGAGGGGCAAACATATCTCAAGGGTCTGATTGACCCAGATCAATACAATTTAACAGCAAATGTGTGACAGCATCATTAAATCTAACTAGGTTTGCCTAAGCAGAATCCAGATGAGACACAAAGATCTAAAAATAAAATAGTATATTTCAACACCCAAGAGCTTTCTTGATCACTTTAAGGCATGCTAAGAATTTTCCATAGATATGACAGTTACGAGGCAATTAATGGAATACTTTGCAAATCAATTGCAGAAAAAGGAGAAAAAAATGAGTAAGAAACAGCTAAAGTAAAAAATGAAACTGCTATAAATATAGATAATAGCTTCCATTAAAAGTGTCTTCCAACATTGGAAAGTTTAATCACAGTTACACTCAGATCGTTGGTTACACTCTATTTCACAGCTCTCCAGCTTGGGAAAATCTATGCACCATTAAACATGATAGGTTCAATGTTTTTTATAATATCTGGTCAGCAGTGGAAAATTTTGTTAGCTAATTTTATTAACAAGTTTTAGTTTCATTTAATTTTAACAATAACAAAAAGCAAGTACAATTTTTTTTTAAATCCGTAGACAACCTTTAAAATAAGATTAGACTGGCCTATGCAAAAGTAGATCCTAGAATATAGTAGAATTGAATTTCTGGAAAAAAATAATGTGTTTTCCTATTTGAAAAAGACAAGTTTAACTTTTACCTCAAGCCGTACACCAATATAATCAACAGTGAGATCAGATCAGGGTCTTACGTGTAGTAGCCAACCATAAATCAATTATTTAAAAAATGTAGATAATGCATATCTAATCTGTAGAAGAGGAGGAATTTTTCTAAACTTAAAGGAACTGAGGGAAAAAATCACATAGGGAAATAATAGATTTAACTAAATAAAAAGCTTAAACACTATGAACAAAGTTAAGGAGAAATAGTGGGGAGAAAGATTTGCTTCAAATATAAAAGAAAACATTAATATATTGAATATTTATAATGGTTGTACAAATTTCTAACAACCTCCCTCAAAATCCTAAAATATCAATTAACAAAGAACATATTCAAACAATTCACACAAGAAACTGCACTTGACTATGAAAACAATTAAGCTTTAGAAGTGATCGATTAAACATAACTTGAGGCATCATTTTTCACCTATTGAATTAGAATATATATGCAGGAGAAATATTTTGGGTTGATGAGAGGGCAGAGAGATGAGAGTGCTCTTTTATATGGCTGGCAAAGAATTAAATAGGTTATAAAATAAAGAAAACTTCCTGGAAAATAACTTGCCAGTTATTCTCTTCTTACACTTTGGTTCAGAAATACCTCTTCCAAGAGTTTTACGCTAACAATCTGAAGTAAAAAGTATCTGTGCGTGAAGATTTTTGTTAAGGCTTTTACTGTTAGAAAAAATACACAAATGGCAGTAAAATGGAATATAATATAGGCATTAATATTACAGTAGTTTAATGAAAAGAGAACATCCTTTTAAGTATAAAATGCAAATCCTATACATGGTCTGATGGATAAGACATACATATACCAAAAGACTGAAAGAAGAATGCTGGTCTGTTGAAATGAGTGTGTATGGCTGGTAGCTTTATTATTAATTACTATTGTTTTCTTGTATTTTTCTCTATCTCCTTGATTTTCCAAAAGGGGCATTTATTATTTTCAAAATCAGGAAAATAAATATTGCTAATAGAAGGATTCGGTTGAAAATGGATCACAAGGGAATAATGTTAATATAACACTTCCTATTATTTACCAACCTTCAATAAATTAGCAGATTCTTTGTACCCATGTTGACAATTTGGTTTCTTGTCTTGTCACTTGTTATTCCAGTCAGTGACTCCTGTGATCTTTAGGGGAGATGCCATATCTAATTAACATTAGTGACGTTTAAGGCAATTATTAAGTTATTTACTTCTCCAGCCAACTCTTCCCTGTTGAGGGCTTGGGTAGTGGAGCAAGGGGAGGGGAACACCATTCTTTGTGATAATTTCATGAGGGGTGGTTAAATAAACCAATCATTAGGCTACAAAAAGAATTTGCCCATAAAGTATGACCTACTAATTTTCTGATCTTGCGTCTGTTTTACAAGGTTGATATTTGGAAGGCGATTATTTTACTTTTGTGGGATTTGACATTTGTTAGGAATCAACTCCTGAAAGAATAATGCATTTAAAGTAACCTTAACTAAATTCAGAGTTAGTAAGGAACTCTTCCATGGTAGGGAAGAGAAAAATTGCAGCTGTTGTTGTTGTTGTTGTTAAGACAGTGTAAACTCCTATATTCTGCAGTTAGGAGAAGCAATGGAAGTAGTTTTTGAGATTCTGAAATATTCTCAATTTATTGCTCAGGGCCACAGTATTTTCCCATTATGTGCTGCTGGAAGAGTTCACCCTTCCCAGGATGGCATATTGAACACATCTTCCAAGTGGAGAGTTATGCTGTGTCCTGAAGACAGACAGCTCCCTTCCCAACACTTTTTTTTTTTTTTTTAACACAGGTCACCCAGTGTTGCCAGCAAGGACATAGACAGTGGCCTTAGCAGTCACTATCCTTGGTGGGTGACAACTAGAGGCCTTTGGGACTCAACGATGAGGCATTTCCTCACCATTCTGTTTACCTCTTACTCTACAGCAAGTCTGTGTATCTGTCATTACTACAGAGTTTGATACAATTATAGCAAAACTTCAAAGATTGCAGTGTGAAAATTTAAATGCTGGTTCTCAGGGGTGTCTTCTGACTTTAAAGATACAGAGAGTGTTGGTTAGGCCTCCCACTCCTCTGTCAAGGCCCTCCTCCCAGGGAAAGCCTGACGTCCTCTTGTGATTAGGCAACATGGTCTTTTCCATCCCCGCCTTTCACTTCCGGACCCATCTCCTCCCAGCCTGTTTCTCCCTCCCTTAGACTACCAGGGCTCTTGTCTTCTCTCCATCCTACCCCACAACTGCCATGGAGAAAAGCTTCCTACATTCCTTTACCCTCAGATCCAAATATTAGTTCATTTATAGTAAGATTTCCGTCATTCTTGGTTCCGTTTGCATTTAAAAGGCCCCAAGGGTCTGAGTAGTCTACAGGATTAAATTCTGAGAGAGTAGAATTCCTTGAGTTGTCCGGAGAGTCCTGTGGGGATTGGTGCCCCTTCCTATCCAGCTGGCTCTTTTCTTGAACAAGGACGCATAATGAAATTGATCAGCTCCACTCTTACTCTCCTGCTCCCATGCTCACCTTCTCCCTTCCCAGTCTCATCTCTACAGGTACACAGGCTGCATCTCAGTGGGCCCAAGTGGGATTTCATTTCTCCAATATTGTCCATAACTGAAGTTTTGGTCCTTCTGGCCAGCGCTAGTAGCAGTAGCAATAAATTCAGAAGCAGCTCCAACACAAGAATTTGTCTTTGCTTTGACTGCCTTATTTACACAATTAGAGCTTATCTTTTATTGTTTCCTCTGGCCAGCTTCTTTATAATAACCTACTTTATAGAGAACCTCCCACCTCACAGTTCCCTGTCCTTGTCATCTTAAACAGAGGAAAACAGACCCCCCCAAATGACATTCAATCAGTCCAACAATGGCGATAGATACATATATCCTCTCAGAGTTCAGTCATATAGCAAGAGTTTTACTCCTGATAATTCAGAGACTTCTCATATATTTGGTATATACATAAATTGTATGTATATATACAAACACGAAGAAGTATTGAGTTATTATTACAAGTGAAAATACAATCTACAATTGTTAGTGGGATAAATTTGCAGAGGTAGATCTACTTCTGGCCAGTCCCTCCCTTTTTGTAAATATCCTTTCCAGCCACACTACCCCCAATCACACTCCCCACACACTCTATTGTCATTCTCTATTTCATTATCTTGAGAGTGATTTTATTGAGGCCAGAACCATGACTTATCATTCAGTTGGGAAACTGAGGCTATTTAGTTTCATTCTACCCATAAGTAAATTTTCTTCTATTAGTCATATAAAATAGACCCTGTGCTAAGTATCTTAAACACATTATCTTGTTCTGTCATCACAATAACTCATTACTGTAGTTGGCATAGTTCCTATTTTACAGGTAAGGATATCAAAACTAAGGATGGTTGTTACCTGTCTCAGGTTGCTCTTGTGCAGCAGGGCTCAGGGAGAATTCTGTAGAATCACGTGGTCGAGGAATAGGCTTTATTGGAGAATCTTACAGGCCGATGTCAGTAAGAGAAGAACGTGCTCCTGGAGGCTCAACATCCCACAGAGCAGTGGGTAAGGAGCAACCCCGTGCTGGATACAGAGTGGGCTTATGTTCTAGTGGAAGAACATTGCCCTAACTGCTCTCTCTTCTTACGAGGCCAGGGTATGAGCCTCTTGTTAAGATAGTGCAGATATATTGTTTTGGATGGCAGGCAATCTGCATTTAGTCGCCAGAAATGTGAGAAAACCAGCTGCTCCACATCTGGGCACCCTGGAACCCAGGGCGAAGTTGTAGCCCCTCTTCTGAGAACACTGTGACCCTAACCCTTGGGAAAAGTGAGGGCTCCAACTCTAGCTATTTTATTGTTCAGGTGATTGAAAGAGCATTTAGGGTTACCTTTTGAAAATTCTGCTTCATACCCCAGTCACACAGGTTGTAAGTGTGTGTGTATTAGGTGAATGCAGAATTTAAACCCAGATCTCTGTGACTCCAAAGCTGATATGCTATCCATTGCCTATAATACTTAACAACCTTCTATTTTCTTCTTCTTTATCCACAGCTTCTGAAACTCTCTTTCGTTGCCATCCCGCTCAGCTCTACTTCGCCACAGGACAACCACACATCTGCCCTTAAATCTTTTTTTAAAACCACAGGGAATATTTATTTTAAGTGAAAATATCCTTCTAAATCTTAGACACTCCTTTTACCTTTTCTCAATGATACCTAGGGTTCTATTGATCACTGAATAGATGATGAATAGACCTTTCTTGGGAAAGTTTCTTCATCTAAAAGTACTGCTCTCTCTTGCAATTATAGGGCAAGAGAGGAATCAGTATTCGTTTGCCTTGAGACTCCCATTCTACCACCATCACTAGAAAATTACCCTTCTTTAAAAGTCCATGCAGTCCTTATATATTAATGCCACTCTCCCCCAATTCTTGTTGACATCATTTATTCCCATTTAAAATATTGATTTTTCTTGATAACTTCAATTGCTAAACATATAACTTCTCCCATTAGCTCCTCATTAGTTTTGAAATTAATCTAAGCATCATATTGCAACGATTTTCTTAATCCTAATAAATTTTCCTTCCAACCCTGTTCAGCTACACATTGGCATGGGTATATTTAGGACCTCTGTATTATCTGGTGTGTTTTTTAGGGTTCTCCAGGGAAACAGTACCAATGGTATATATAGAGAGAGGTTTATTTTAAGGAATTGGCTCACATGATTTCAAGGGCCGGCAGGTCCAAAATCTGTAGGGCAGGCCAGTGAGCAGAGACCTGGCAGGCTGAAAAGGGTTGAAGTTATAGTCTGGAGTCCAAAGCCAGACTGGAGACAGAATTCCTTTCTTCTCTGGGGAATCTCAGTGTTTCCTCCTAAGGCTTTTTACTGATTGGCTAAGACCTGCTCACATCATGAAGCATAATCTGCTTTACTCAGTCTACTGATTTATACATTAATCACAACTAAAAATTACCTCACAACAACATCTAGACCAGTGTTTGATCAAACAGCTGGACCCCATCCCACAGACTATTCAAGTTGACACTGAAAATTTAATATCCCATTTGGTATTTGGTATGGTTCTGCCTTTGAGATTATTAATGACACTCTCCTGGTTTGATTTTCTTCCTGCTTCAGGGGCCACTCTTCAACTCTTGTCTCATTGTTCCTTTTTTTTTTTTTTTTTGGATAGCTCCTTTAAATATGGCTACCAAGATTTGATCCTTTGCTTTTCTATTACTCATTCTTTCTTCACAATCCCATATACTCCCAAAGTATCAATATCACCTGTGACCCTTAGATTGTGTTCTCTTTCGCTTTGTTCTCACTTCCTTCTACTCATGAGGGCCCCTTTAATTTTCTGGAAAATATGAACGTATATTTTCAAGATTTACCTTCGTATGACATTTTTAGAGTTCCCACTCCTCATAGGTTTAATTGGCAATTCTTCCTTTGTACTCTAACGGTACTCTGAATATATGTCTATCAGAGAACCTGCCACAAAGACTTTAATATATGTCTCCTATTGGATTTAGTGCAGAGAGTTAAAAGGCAAGCTACAGAATGGGACGGGACATTTACAATATACATAACAATCAAAGTGCTTGTATATAGTCTGGAATACCTATTAAGAAAAAAAGTCCTACAAAGCAATGAGAAAAAGGCAGACAACCCAATAGGAAAAAACCCCACAAAACAACCACGTAATTTGAATATATACTTCACAAATTAAAAAAGTTAAAATGATTTTAAATTCCATTAATAATCTAGGAAATTCAAGCTAAAACCACAATAAGGTAGTGATATCTACCTTATCTACCTTTTGAGAATGGCTAAATTTGAACAAACTGAGACTATCAAGTATTGATAAGGATGTAAAGCTGCAAGGATTATCATATACTGCTGGCAGGAGTATAACTGGCTCAACCACTCTGTAAACCAGATAGGCATTTTCTCCTGTGTTTGAAGACATTCATACGGGCCAATCTACCAGTTCCATTCTTAGTTATATACTCAATGGAAATACACATCCATTTATAGCATGACATATATAAAAGAATGTTTATAACCATAATGTGCATAATAGCCAAACCAGAAATAACCCAAATGTTCATCAATGCTGGCATAAATACACAAATGATAGTGTCTCTATATAGTGAAATACTATTCAGCAATGAAAGCAAATGAATTACACATAACCATAACAGTGAAGGTAATTCTCATAAGCAAAATCAAAAGTAACCAGGTAGATAAACTGATTCCATTATATAAAGTTCAAATAGGGAAATAAGAATGTTTGATTTTATTTACATAAAGTTCCAAAAAACAGGCAAAACTAAACTAACAGGTTTAAAAGTGCACATCACGCACATTTAGGTGGAAATGATAAGAAGTAAATCGAGGAAAATATCGTCAAAGTGGTTACCTTTAGACAAGAGGATAGATTCGTGATTGGGAGAAGGTACAGAAGGGTCAATGATGGTACGCGGGGTGGAGAGCAGTTGTCTGAAACTGCCAGCAGTGCTCTATCTCCTGACCCATGTGGTGATTACCCAGTAATAATTCATTAAAGTCTATGATTAGGCTTTGTTCAGTTTTCTGTATGTGTATTATATTTTATAGTGAAAATCTCTCTATCTATAGATATATAAAGATGAAAACAGGTAGAAGTGAGCTACTGGGGTTGTAGGGTGATAGGCATCCTGACGGGGACGAGGCAAGCCAGTGATTTCTGGCTCGTTTGTCACATGCTTTGGGGCTGAAGGAATTAGTACTACATTAGTCCAGATGTCATGTATTGTTTTCCACTGAGCTCACAGTAGAGAAAGGCAATCAAGGGTGACAGGAAAGTGCTGAGCTTTTAGACTTCAACAACGTGGGACTAACACAGTCAGGCTAACAAGAATGCACAGAACGTAAGGTGCATGGGCTCCCAGTTCTCAAATGAGTAAAAAGAAAAAACCAAACAGGCTTTCCCAGACATTCTTTATCCACATAATCCTGAGAACCTGCAATATTGGTCACATTTGACCATGAATCCATCCCTCTTGTCATGGATCTGGTTCCATATTCTGGAAAGCAGCAGAACCTCTCCAGGTCAGACTCTTCGGACGCTGCCCCTGCACAGGGCACTTAGTGTTTTTTTTTTTTTTTTTTTTTTTGCGGTACCCGGGCCTCCCACTGTTGTGGCCTCTCCCGTTGCGGAGCACAGGCTCGGGACGCGCAGGCTCAGCGGCCATGGCTCACGCGCCCAGCCGCTCTGCGGCATGTGGGATCCTCCCGGACCGGGGCATGAACCCATGTCCCCTGCATCGGCAGGCAGACTCTCAACTGCTGCGCCACCAGGGAAGCCCCTACTTAGTGGGTTTTGATGCCCCGGATGGAGTTGCGGTGCAGTTAAAGTCTGACAGGCCTACAGACAGGGGGACCACCAAGCCACCTTCTCCTGATAACTTCAGTGTGTTGCTTGAGGACGCCTCTGCCCCAGGTGCAGAGCTCTGCCCCTCTCCCTAAACCTCATCTATCAAAGTGAAATACTCTTTGGATATGGATATCCAAAGAGAATATGGATATTCTCTTCCATAGAATCATGTCAGAAAGAAACAAGTCATAGCAAAACTCACTGGGAGCCGAGTGGTAGTACACAAAACAGGCCATTTCCCCAAGCTGAGCCCATGTGCCAGGAGGGACTCCAGCATCCGTCACTGTCTGCTGACACTACCTCCACTCTCCCTTCAAGAATCAGGTGCTAAGTCCATAATCTCAGCCTAGATCATCCACTCCATTATGGTGGGTGTGCTCAAAAGGACTCCCTTTTTTTTTCTCTCTGATCTTCTCTTTATCTCCTTTCCCTCCATCATTGCCCCACTCCCATCCCTTCTCCTTCCTTCCCTTCTGCTCACCTTCCCTTTATCTACATATACTTACGTGCCAGGCACTGTGCTAGGCAATGTAGAACACGGTAGCAAAAAAATGCAACACGTTCCTTCTTTCATGAAGGTCACAATTTCCTGACTCCTGGCCTTAGTGTGGATTATCTAACAACCTCAGAAATGTTTGAATAACTATCTCACAGAAAAGGGAATGCAGTCCAAATTATTTTCTTCCAGGGGGACTTTAGTCTACTATTAACTCATAATTCATAGTAAAAAGAGTAATGGAAGAGAAGGACCCGCCCAATCACCTAAAGACCATAAGTCTTTCCAACAAAAGTGACTAATGTCTAGGCCCTTGCCTGGGCCAAAATACCCTGTTTGTGTAACATCTATCATATGTAACATATTTAAATGCTTGGCTTAATTAAGAAAGGAACATTGACTTTTAAAAAGTAAATACAACACATACTTGACATTTGATAAGTTCTACAGATGAACAGTTAAGTAGAGATATGAGTGGAGGGAGAGAAGTATCAATAGAAAAGGGAGAAAATGACACCTTAAAGAAGAGAAGACGAAGGCTTACTAAATTCTGAAATATTTTCACACTTTATATTGAGAGCTGAAGATTGTGATTACTTTATCTCTGCCCTTTGAAAGTCTAATTAATTGTTTAACAGAAGCTTCAGCTCACCAGCTGCTCTCATCTCAAACAGAGACTTCACTGGGGATGAGTTAACCACAGCACCAAACAGAGTCCAATAGGAGATAAGGCGGCAGCACAGACCAGACCAACGTTGACCTAAGGCTGGTTGAATTTAAATTAGGACCTTGCCTGGGTGTTTTTCAATCCCACAATAACCCAGTTGTGTTGGAGTGGAGAGTCGGATAAAACTGAATTAAGCAAACACGGAAATCCAATCTCTCCCCTGGGCAGGAGTCCCTGCTTTTCTTTTCACCATTCTTCTCACCACTGTGGTCTGATCCTTCAGTATATCCTAGGGCAGGGATCACACTCTTTTTCAGTAAAGGGCCAGATATCCCAGCCTTTCAGGCTAGACAGTTTTCTTTGCAACTACTCAGGTTTTTCCTTGCAGCCCTGAAGCAGCCAGAGATAATATGTAAATGAATGGGTGAGGCTGTGTTGCAACAAAACGTCGTTTACTCCAACCGTGGCAGGCAAGAGGAGTGTGGACCATACTTTGCTGACCCCTGTCCTAGTGACTAAGACTGACAGCCTTGAGTCCCACTTAAAGCTGTCATTTACGACATTTATAAGCTTAACCAAGTCTCAACCTCTCTTGGTAGCTATTTGCTCATCTGTTAATTGGGGATAGTAATGCCTGCCTTACGGTAGCGAGAGAATTAAATCGAATCATTTATAAAAACTGTCCGAACACTGTACCTGATTCATATTAAGTCTTCAGTAAAGGGAAGGTGTCTTTAATAGTCACTCACTAATTCATTTGTCCCTTCATTCATTCCATGAGTTCGCAGACATTTAGTGAGTGCCTATCATGAGTTACATATTTGGTAAGGTTGGGATACCAGAATAATGTCTATCCCTAATCTAAAGATTCACATAGTATAGGAGGGAAAATGAACATGTGAATAAGCATTTATAGTGTAAGATCAGTGCTAAGGAAGATACCATAATTCAAAAATGCTTTGAAAACTAGGAAGGGTGCATCTAGTTTAGCTGTGAAGCTTCCTGGCTTTGAATGATGCTCTTTACACTTAGAGCCGTTGAAAATTTATTTCTCTGTATTGGGTTTGGGATAGCTCATAAAATCTAAGTAGAACATATTCATGAAGTGGGGAGAATGGAGGACTACCCATGAGAATCGACTAAAAATAATGAATGCAGGGAATGAAGGAGAAAGGGAAAAAATAATCTCCAAGGTTAAAAAAAATGTGTCTTTGTGGAATAACTGCCTGGATAGTAAACCATTTTTTTTTCTGTTTGTTTGTTTTTTTGCGGTACGCGGGCCTCTCACTGTTGTGGCCTCTCCCGTTGCGGAGCACAGGCTCCGGACGCACAGGCTCAGCAGCCATGGCTCACGGGCCCAGCCGCTCCGCGGCATGTGGGATCTTCCCGGACCGGGGCACGAACCCGTGTCCCCTGCATCGGCAGGCGGACTCCCAACCACTGTGCCACCAGGGAAGCTCCTAAACCATTTTTGATTCGAAATATGGATTTGAGGAAGGGTCATCATTCAAGCTAATGAGCCCCTGAGCTTACCATCTGAGAGGGATCTTCCTGTATCTGCCTCCAAGAAGGCAGATGTATGTATCTAGCAATTGAAAGTAAAACACAAGTCAGCATGATGCCTGGAAATCTGTGTTCCCGGGAAAGAGGCAAGGGCCCTGCTCTGTCATAAGTGATTGCTTCAGGAGGAAACTCCTAAAATCTCCAAATCTTTGAATTCCAGCCAAGCTTTTCTTTTCCTTGATAAGGAATAGGTGCTCAGATAAAATGCGTGCACAGTACTTTCCGTCCAGTTTGTAATCTCACGTGAACGTGTCACTGTGAGGGGTGCATCTGTAGCTGTGCAGTCATCGGGAGAGCAGCTCTGGTGGACTCAGCTCCCGTGATGGGCAGATGACTGCAAGTGGGCAGCAACTTTCAGGGGCTGTGGACATAGATGGTGGACAGCTGTCTGAAGGGGGCAAAGCTGGTGGAGAAGACAAGCCTGCTGCCACAGAGCAGTAGAGATCACCTTTGGTTAAGTAATGACGTATCTGATGGGGAACCCTAAAATAATGGTGTGGGCATGTTGTCAGGGGCTGGTTGTTCTGCACAAGGATGTGCTGAAGATGAGGCATAATCAACATAGGAGTTAAGAAGTCAAAACACCGGCTGCCTAACCTTTCCTTCTCTCTACCTGCTCACTGCTCCTTCAAATATTTCTAAAGTACTTATGTATTAGTTCCAGAATCACTTCTCAGTGAATTCTAAAGATAAGTGAGTTTTTTTCTTGTCCCAAAGCAACCATAGAAGCGAAAGAAGCAGAATATTGTACTGTAACTCAGACGCATGCGTGTTTGTTTTGTGTGTGTGTGTGTGTGTGTGTGTGTGTGTGTGTCTGTGTGAGGGTTTGTAGGAATTACTAAGGGTAAATTGATAACATAAAGAGGAACAAACATTCCAGGTGTCAGATGTCTGTGCTCTTTTGAAAAGCACTGAGGGTGTTGCTCATTACCATGAACGGTACCTGAATATTAACAAAAAGTTAGAAGTAACAAATATTTGCAGAATTGGTTATCCCCGTGCATCTTCCTAAGCAAAGCACACTGCTAATAATGTTAGTTGGCAGTACACCAGGGCAGATAGACAATGATAAAATGGGTATATTAGGGGCAAATAGCTTACTGACAAGAGTTCTAAATCTAAAACACCCCTTCCTTAATTAGCTTATTAAATAGATTGTATCGTAAGGCACAGAAGAGCAAGACCTCACTATCAGAAAGAAATAACTGGAAAAATATACACACAGATATTTAATGTATGTATATTTATTGCATTTCCTCAATTCTATTATGATTTATTACAAAATACATTTGATTAAGAATCATTTTTTTCTGGACCTAATAGGTATTAAAGATACATAACAGCTAAAAAGCAAGTTCCAGTTATTTGGAAACTTCAGTATGTGGCAATAAGTGTTTCTTGATCAAGGAAATGTGTGTTATATATATATTGTTGGCACTCTTGTTGAAGGACGAGCAAACTGGCCAGGCAAGACTAGAGGTGAGCTTATAAACTAAGTAGACAGTCTTCTACTGACAATCTCATTGTCAGTGGGCAATAAATAACCACCAGTAGGGAACTTGCCAGTGTATAGTAGAGGGTGTGCCACTCATGCTATAAAAAACTTTGGTTCCCGCTCCAGTTGTGCCTCTAACTGGCTATGTGACCTGAGGCAAGCCTTCTATACAGTAAGTCCCATCTTTAATTAGACCCTCTGAGGAAAATAGCCCCTGGCTGTATAGACAGGGTTTTATCACCCTATTTTATACTCTTTCAGCATCTCCTACTTCTCGCTTATAGAATTATTACAATTATAATTCAGTTATTTGTATAATTATATATTAATTACACAATCTAGTGTGGATCTCATTCATCACTCTCTCCAGCTTCTACCTCAGTGCCTGGCATATGGTTGATGCTCCCATTATATTTATTGAGCAAAGAAAATTATTTCACTCTCTAGCCACCAGTGTTTCCATTAGTAAGGTGAGAACATTGTACTAAAAGATCTCGGCAGAGCCCTTTTCACCCTAAAATCCTTTGATTAACTTTATTTTAATGTATCCTCATTTAAAATTTTATATCAGAGGAAATTCTAGGTTTTAATGATAAATTGTTTGTTCATGCATCCAAAAATAATAGTAGGGAAAGATTTCCTCTAATATGCACATTATATATGGTAATTTTAGAGGTATAAAAATTAGCTAGTGAACTAATTTTTAAAAATGGACTAGCAGAGTATTCTCCATTGGATTGTAAGCCCCTTGAGGGGAGGGATCACGCTTTACTCATCTTTTTGATTCCAGTTTCTAGCATAGACCCTGGCACACGTCTCTATTGAATTAATAAGGGAGGTTGAGTGAATAAAGTAGTAGGAAAATTGAAAGAAACAACCAAAGTAATGGAGAGCTTTGTAAGCAGAAGTCTCAGGAATTTGAAGGAAAAACAGGACTAGATAAACGTAGTCAGGTAGGAAGCATTCATGAGAATGATTTACAGAGTATCAGACACAGACATTTCTGATTTTAAAATCAGTTTTCAAATTGTTAGTTACAATCGTATTTTTTATCACCTGCATTTAAGACAGTGGAGGACACCTAGTGCTTGATGGGAGGCCTCTCCAACCCCACTGTGAGTCAGTTTTGAAAAACTCTTTCTATTCCTGAAATTGAGATACTAGATACAACCGTAGCCAGGACCTGAGTGTCAGTCAAAAAGAAGGCAGCAGACGCACACTGAAGAGGCATAAAGTTTTCCAGGTGCCTGAGTACCTCTTAATGGAAGATCACTTACAAAATAAGTGTTGACGGGTTTTTTTAATCTTTTTTCGGGTTGTGTACTTCTAAGGAATGCTCTCGGTTTATCAGAAAGAGGAGACCCACTGGTTTAAAAGTGCCTTAAGAAGCTCAAATAAAGATATTTCCTTCGCACTATATTATTATTTTTCCTCCCTTTGCCTGGAGAATCTTTCAGAATCAACACATTTTTCCTCCCAACTTCACACAAATGCAGCACTCAATGGCTCTTTAGGGATGAAAAGCTGCATTTACTCAAGAATTTTAATAGGACCAAAGATACTTCCAAATCAGATTCCTCCATGATATTATTTGATGATTTTCCTTGAAATCAGGACACCAGTCTATATCTATTTATCATTGTTAACATTTAAAAGATACTGCTTAAATATAAAAAACAAATAGGAAGAGCAGAAGTCAATATCTTTTTTTAGATCTATGTAGCTCCTATGCCCAGAAGCAGTTTTCAAAGAGAAGTGATCAAATCACAATGTTAAATATGAAATCTTAGTGTTGTGCATGTTTTGGTTTCATCAGTGTTGCTGCTTCAAACCAATGACACCCACTAATACCTTTACCAAGGAAAAAATAAATCAGTAAGTCACTTAACTGGTTTGGTTTTAATCATCCCTAAATTTCCAAGGCTTATCCTTCCAGGGCGTCCCACTTCCCACATTCATGTCATGACACCCATAGAAAGTGATGACATTTACATGGCTCCCTGGGACAAAAAGAAGAGGCTGTTTGAGCCTGAGGGGATTGGCCTGGAAGCTCCTTTCCTCTTCTCATACCAGGGCATGGACCTGAAAGCTTGACCCACATCCATCCATGCATTTACAGCACATCAGTGACTTTAGATCTCTGGCTAGCCATGTGACCAGAACTCCGATTCATTTGTTTTTTTCTTTTTCGGTTATTTGTCCTGACCCAGGTTTTGCACTCAGTTATGTACTAACCTAATGACAATTGCTAGATGACTTTCGCCTATGTAATTTGGGTAAATGTTAAGCGACTGTTCTCTTTGCCATGGTAACTTGCTCAGAACAAATGATGTTTCCTCCTGTCTGGGGGTCATGTGACCCTCTTGAGCTTGTCAGTTGCACCTCTTTCCTTTATGGTATTATATTAAATTCTAGTTATTTTTTTTTTTATATATTGTGAGTTCTTGGGCACCAGCAACTACATCTCATTATTTCCTCAGTACCTCAAAGTGCACAGCACCTGGTAGATTTCCTAGAAACCTACATTTGATTCACTCAGCAGTCTGACTGAACATAACTGATGTGAAGCTGGTACCACTGAGATGCTTTGAATATAGATGCAAACTTATAGTTACAGATTTGGGGACATAAGCACCCACTGCAGGAAGACAATGTACTTCCTTATTTAAATGAGAAAGAATCCCAAAGAGATCACAGAAAATGCTGTCACCTGCATTTGAGGATTATGACTACGGAAAAACACACTGCCTTTTATATCCCTCAGTCATTATGACACAGACAACTATAGATCCCTCCGTTGCTATTGATATTTGGGGTTTATCAAATCTCTGGTAAGCAGTACAGTAGAGCTGGAATATGGATTTTGTTGAGTCTGAAGCATGAGTAGGAGAAGGAAGTAAATGGGAAGAGGCCGGCAAGTCGAAAGATGGAGTAAGAATCAGAAGAGACTGAACTGTAGTGTTTGAGTTAGGTAGAAATGATGTTCAACCGGAGTGCAGTTCATAATGCACTGAACCAGTTAATAGACTTGAGGACAAAGGTCTATACTGATACATTGAAGTTCTTTATTCACTGTGCAGTATCAGGGAAGAAAGCTAATAGAATGCCAACTAAGATTAGGGGAAATATTAATAATATGTAATACTTCTCCAGAGCATCTCATAAAACCAAAGACACTCTGAGTTGCAAAGTATCTTAGAGGTCATGCAGTCTACTTTTCCAGCTAATGTCTCTTTAAACTTTTATGTTTAAGACACACTTCTGAGCGTTAGAAATTGGACGGTTTAAAGCACTCAAGATAACAACTCTTTGTGTGACCTTGTAGAATGTGTCCCCTGTCCTGCTACATATCATGGCTACCTTGAAGAGACGTACCTTGCAAGACAGCCCTGTATATCCTGCAAGTTCATTATCTCCCCTTTGAGGTCTTTTCCTTAAACTGTCCACAAAGGGCATGAACTCTGCTTCCAACAGCATGTATATAGGGAGGCAGAAGTCTAACAGTCTACCCTTGTTGCTTCTTGTGGCCACATGTGGCTCTTGGATGGGTCCTGACCTCTGCCACCGTGATGCCCTTGCTGGTCTGGATGCTGTCACAGCCCAGTGGTACATAGTGCTGTTTACCTGTTACCTATTCTTACTATTGTTATCATTATTATTTTAGTGATATTATATCATAAATACTGTTATATTATGAATATATTTATGTAATTATTATATCAATAATTATGATTGTTGTTGTTATTTCCATTATTATTTGTTCACAGTCCTTTACCTCAATCCCTTGAGGCCTGATGTTTTTTGAAGGTCTTATTGGATTTTTATTTAAAAGGCAATATGGACATATGATGTAATATCCCCAGTGGGGCATAGGGCAGAATCTCATAATTAGGTACATTAATATTTTTGCAAATAACCATGTGAATACTCACATAAGTTGGAGTAGATAAAGACAGCCTCTCTCTCCTTATTTCAGGTTAGGATTTGGCAACAACTGAGTTAAACGTATTTTGGTTTTTTACCTTTTTGGATTTTGGAACTGCAAAGAGCTGAAATTTTGTGTTATTATTATCGCTATTGTATTTGTTATTCTTTTTGAAAATGACTGTTACAGTTTACTACCCTGATTAGTCTCTGCCTGGCTCCCAGTTTGCCACTATCTTGCTTAAGCTTGAGATTCCTGGGTAGAACTTGTTACTTTGGGTGTGATATGCTGGGCTCAGAGTAGAATTGATATATTACCCTCTTGATGTTGATATTAATGCTTTTGTAGCCAAGTCACCACACTATGATTTTCAGTGAACAAAACCTTTATTTCTTTTTCATTTGTATTACTATATAATCTCACGTCCTCTCTTGTTGTTTTTGTCAGCTGGTTTCTGGAAAATAAATTTCTCCCTGTGAAATTGTTTCTCCCCATGAAATTTAATTTTTAAGTCTTGGCCCATTTTCTCAGTCTGATGAGATAATTTTGGATCCTGACTCTGACATCTCAGTATCTGATATTGCCATGCGTCAGATGTAACTTTGATTAGCATGTCTTAATCCAGTTTGGTGAGAAAAATATTGAAAAGGACAGTGCCAAGAGCAGAGTTAATGTTGCTCATTAGTGAACATTAGTCAACATTATTTGGAATAGTCATTCAGCCAATTAAAATCCATCAAATTGTATGACAATTTGTATTTCTACCCTTGTCTATAAGAATATCAAAAAGATCTTTTCTGAGGTCTAGTTAAAATCCACATTCCATCTGTCAACAGATATCCCATGGCAAGTACTAGAGTAGCCTGAAAACAGAAGGAATGAAGGTGAATCTCACCTAGTTTAGTCTTTATAAAACCACGTTCCCTCTTAGTGGTTGCTTGTTCTCTCTCAAAGTCATCACAAAATCTGTACGGTAATCTGTCCCTCTGCTTATCAAGTCTATAGTCTTTGGTCAGGATATAATAACATATTCCTTCTTTCCACTTTTGAAAATCAGAACATATGCTCATCTCAACTTTCATGGTACCACTTCCATTCTCCATAGATTCTCAAAGATGACTGAAAACAATTCAATGTGAAATACCTTTCTGATATATGTTAAAGATGACCATATCATTTATCATCCAAGTAAAGCTATTTTTAAAAGAGAAGGGAGGTCCATTAATAAGTATGGCAGAAAGGCAGGCATAAACTGGGACTGTCTTAGGCAAACCAGGATGTTCACCAGTAAGTTAACATGGCTGAGAGTCTTTGATTCGTTCAGAATTAGAAAGCACCTGTTACGGTCTCCTCGCCTGGCAAGCTTCATGCCGGCATTGGCCCTAACCATCTTTAATCAACATTTGTCTTCCACTGCAGAAGAGAATAAGTAGAGCAGCACCCCACTCTCTACCCCAAACATTCACTAATCATTCCCTCTGGGAGGAACAAAGACATTTGCCTTTTTCTGGCCCTTCTGGATCTGAATGGCATGTAAAAAAAAAAAAAAAAAGAGGAGGAAGATGAGAAGGAGAATATATTTTCTGCCATATATATATATATTTTTTCAAGTCAGCTTATTATGTGCTTCTGCATTTCCGACTCTGTATTTTACAAATATTCTCTTCTTAACTCTTTGCCCTTCTATCGAGTGCACAGATTCTCATGAAATTTGATGCCATCACAGATTCCTATTGATCTTTTTAGATATGCCTTCCTGCCCTTTTCTTTTTCCTTTTTAAAAATTATTTGCAGAAGAAAAACTGAAATTTCCTTTTGTATAGCCTAATAAACCTCCTGAGCTTTTTTTTCCCTTCCAGAATCTCAGCCATGGTTTCATCCTTCCCTTTATCAGGACCTTTGGAATGCTCCTTTCCTGACTTTTATACTCTGGCTAAACTTAACATTCCTCTCACTAGCTCTCAGAGGCTTTAAGATGTCATAGACACTTTTTCCTATGGTTTTTGTCATTTTCACACTCCCAATCTACTTGACGGCCAGAATTAATTTGAAAAAATAGCACTTTTCCTCATCGTTTCTTCTATGTTTAGCATAATTTATACATTTCTATTAAAAGATCCCTTTTCAGTTTTCTTTTCCTTTCAGCTTCCCAATCCCTGGAGTAGGTAAAAAGTACCCAAAGAACCTATTATGAGATGTAAATTTAGAGTAATTTGGAAAACCTTAAGGCATTTATTGTGACATAAAAACCAAGTAGAGTAGGTATGTGGGCATGACATTTTAACAGTCAACAGTGATCTACCAAAACGTATGCTTTGCACGCAGAACCCCCAAAATAGGAGATGGGGCAGAAATCAGGCTGCTGTGACCTGGGAGCTTTCTCTCATTCAAAGGGCACATATTGATTTGAAGCAAGTTGCTAGGGAGCTCCTTTTTTGTTCTTATATTTCTTTGGGGGGAGGATTTTAAGTTTACTCTCTTGGAAGGAGCAGTAGGACAGTAACACTTCTGGCACTGGTCTTCCCACTTCATTAGCTTGCTACTCTGCAGGAATGATGACTGATCAGATAGTGAGGCGGGTCAGACTCACAGCCACCAACCCATCCACTGCAGGGCAGAGACATTACCAGGAAGAGCTGGCACTTGGACTGCCCATTCTCAGGCTCTGCAGGTGTTTGATTTCTTCTTCCTTGAGGTAATGGCTGGAGCAGCGTCAGCTTGGGTTGGCTGACCACAGTCCTGTGATGAATCAGGATTCCGTGGGTCCTGGGGCTAGGTTTGGGAAGGCTCAATGTATCCTTCAATCTGGTCTTTACAAAGATGCTTTTAAAGCCTGATTGTTTTTAAACAATTGATACTGACCTTTGTACACTTATACTCTACTGGACAGAACCCAGGAGGTGATGAGGGTTCAGGTAAATTTTAAACAGAAAAGTTCACCTTGGACTTTCCCTGCAAGTATTAGAGGGAGCCCTAAAAGCGTTCTTTAGAGGAATGGCATCTTCATATACTTTTGTTAATTTCCTCTTGGAGACTTAACCAGAAGTTTTGGCAGCTTGGTTAGTCAAGGGCATTTTCTGAAAAAAGAATAATTATGGAGGGGTAATTGCACTAAAAGTAATTAAAACATTAGTCAGCCATACTGATTTTAATATTGTAGCAGTGTTGCCTTACTATTCAGGCAGATCAATGGACTTCAATAAAAAGTCTAGAAACGTATCCAAACACCTGTAGTCATTTAGTATATAATAGTGGTGGCATTTCAAATTAGTGGAACACAACATGCATTATTCAAAATATAGTGTTGGGACGAAGTTGGAAACATTTAAATTTAAGTTCAGTTTTTATTGTATTCTGCAAAGCGATGTTCATTTGTAGTAGGGAGTTAAATAATCTCTAGAGTTCATTGGGTGTTTATTATATTCCAGGCACTAGACCATGTACATTACGTGGATGATCCCACTTATTGCTTTTAAGTGTCCTACCAGGTAGATGCTACTGTTAATCATATTTTATGACGAAGAAATTAAAGCAGAGATCAGATTACCCCTCAGATCAGTGGAGGCAGATTAGAGCACAGGGTTAAGGTAAGAGTTAGGCATAGCTTCACAACTCCAAGCCCCAAGCTCATTACACCTTGAAAGAACTACAAGACACCACTGGTGAATATGTATGTATGGTTTTAGCATGGAGGAGATCTTTCAGAACTTGACACCAAAAACAAAAACCAGGAAGGAAAACATTTAACTACATACAGATTTAAAGCCTCCTATATGTCAGAAATACCATAAATGACATAATGCCATAAATGAAATAAGACAAATCAATAAGAAAATACCATAAATGAAATAAGACAAATCAACTTTAAATATGTATTCCAGAGGATGGATTAATATATTTAATATAGAGAGATCTTTTACAAAGCTTAATACCTCAGGGAAAAAAATGGACCGTAGACTTGAAGGCAATACACACAAAAAATGCAAATAGTCCAAAACATGAAAAATGATCAGTCTCATCAGTAACCAAATAATGCAAGTAAAACCAAAGATATTAATTCATAACTTTATTTGAAATAGTGGTAATTTGAAGACCTAACTTTTTGATTTCAGGAAATTTATTAAAAGTAATAGAATTCCATGCAGCCTTTAAAATAATGTTTTAAGATTATAATGAAATGGCAAAGTACACAATGTGTTGACAAGTGAAAAGGAAGTTTTAGGGTCCCAATTTTGTTCATAAACAAGGCACAGATGTAACAAAAGAATAAAGCCGTGTATGTGATGAACGAAACTGTTGAAAGTGGTCATCTCTAAGTGGAGGGTTTAAGGTTGAACAGTTCTCTTTTTTTAATCGTTTCCCCTATTTTCCAAATATTCTGTAATGTATATCTGTCATATTTATATTCAGGAAAAATATATATATACACACATACTTTGTGAACTAAGGACTGAAATCCAGGGCCACTTCAAGAGTATGATTTTCCTTTTCTAGTTATCTTTAGTTTACAAAACTCAATCACATACACTTTCTGATTTAACAAACTCAACCCCAGGTAGGTTCCCACTACCACTTGTAATAGCTTAATTTTCCATTCAACAGATTTGGGGAATACCGTAATTATTTTCCAAAAACTTCATTATTGGAATTCCTGGCCTTCCTTCTTTACTTAAATGTATTCCTCCCCTCCAGTTCTTTAGAGCACATCATCCATGGCTCCCCTTTTGTAAAGAACCAAAGTATTTCACTACAGTTGATCTAGAAGGCAGCCTTCATATTGTACAAAGCAGTCTAGTAACCCAGTGCCCAGGTCTGAAGCATCAGATAGAATGTGGGCAGAGCTAACAGGTGATAGGTGTGCTTCAAATGTATCATCCCCAAACTTCCGGGATTAGATGACACTCTCTTGGGTCTGACAGTTTCCAATTCTGTTCTCTGCTCATCCAGTCGTGATCATTGGTTCCAGTCGCTAGTTCCTGTCCTTCTTTGTGATTCATTTTACTTCCTCCCTCATGTCCAAGAGCAGGCCATTCTCTTTATATTCTCTCTGGTCCCTGGAAAGGCATGCCTTATCCTTTTTGGAATCTGGGTTCACCACGTTTAACTTCCACTGGGAACGGCCTTCTGTGGCTCAGTGAGCCTTAACTCAGCCCGTGGCTTGTGAACTGCCTGCTAACATTGTGTGGTCTCGGCCGTATTATGCCATCACCTCCATTGAGCTGAATCTCACCTGTGCTTCCTGCCGGCTTCTCTTTACTTTCCTGCCTTTTTTTCTCCTTTTGAGTTCATGCAACCCTTAAAAGCTCTAGTTCCTTTCAATTCTTTCTCAGCAGACAGACTAGCCTCCAGGTCATCAAGCTATTGTTTCTTCTCAAAAAATTAATATAACCAGTAGCACCTCTTGACTTAATTTTAGGTCGTTGTTTCCTGCCTGAGAGAAAGATCTATAGACAGATCTATAACAAAGATCAGGGAGAAGTTTTTCCCGCTGGCTGCAGGCCTTCCTTCCAGCACCCTTGCTGTCACCCTGTGTAGGTGCTTCTTCTGCTGGTTTTACCCATCTCACCCCGCTCTGGACTGGATGGTTGGTTCACTAATTAAATGACTACATTCAAGGGTTCTGATGCATTCCCAGCTCAGACACTATTGCATTATGTGTACACATGCATATCAGTTTTACTGAATGTATAATTCCTCACTGTTAGGTTAAGCGAATATTTCCCCCCTATAGCTAGTGGTCCTGTGGTCGGTGGAGTTCACGAGTTCTGAAATTCACAGATGCTGAGGGTGATAGATGCCTGGAACTATTATCCATGCTCTCTGATTCAAATTTTTATATTCATAAAAACATTAATTGCCCTAATAATTAGTAAATGTTAGAAAATGTTAGTAAAATTCTACTAATACAGTGCAGTTGTTATCTTGTTTATAAGGAATTGTGTGTAACATTATTTTGAAAAAAAAAAGTAGTCTTACTGCTTAGAAATTATCTCAATGCCACTGGTCTATTTAATGTCAAGAAAACATTTTAGGCTCATTTTTATTTCCCAAAAGGTTGTTTTTGTTTGTATAGACACAGTCTGACTCAGTCTACATGATTCCATATTAACTACTTGATGTCTTATTTTCCTTATCTAAAAAAATTAGAGATAATACCTCATGGATCTGTCTTGAAGAATAAATAATGGAAATCATTGTAGCAGTCAGTAAATATAAATTGCAGTGTGAACATACTGAATCACAGCCATGCTGCATAGCCATACTGTGTGCATAAGCACTTTTCATTTGGGCTCCTTGCTAATGCATTAATCCGTTGGCAAAGGTTAGACCCTGCCACCAATGTCAGATGTGGATGAATTTGTTTCTTTAAGTACACATTGCCTTCAAAGGCAGTGCTACCAAATGTAAAATAGATAGCTAGTGGGAAGCAGCCGCATAGCACAGGGAGATCAGCTCGGTGCTTTGTGACCACCTAGAGGGGTGGGATAGGGAGGGTGGGAGGGAGATGCAAGAGGGAGGAGATATGGGGATGTATGTATATGTATAGCTGATTCACTTTGTTATACAGCAGAAACTCACACACCAGTGTAAAGCAATTATACTCCAATAAAGATGTTAGAAAAAAAATTTTTTAATAGTAAACACAGCTTGTCTGTGAAAGCAACCGTCTCTAACAACTAAAGGGATCCCGCATCAGTCCCAGCTGTTACCTGTGACCCCTTCTCATGGCTGCTCCAAGATGGTGACATGAGGAAGGGTCACAGTTATTAGTTCCCTTCCCAACTGGCATGCCATTAGATGCCTGAGGAGATCAAGGCTGGTCTTTGACTATGCCCATCCTTCACATCCCTCACTGTTTTGACTGCCAGAGGGGGGACCAGGAATGAGGCATAGTCCCTCACAACTCATTCTGATTATCATGGCCACCATTAGCCCTTATATCACTCTCCAAATCCCCAAAACTTTGGCATTTAATCCCCCTTGGCATTGTTTTATGGTTATTATTTCTAGTTTATATTTTGTTACCCCTATCTCCCTCCCAAAAGGAAAGCCAACACTAAAAATTCGGTGGGCAGTTCCTTGACTTGGATAACTATGTGGTAGACTATTAAGGATAGATTTTAGTATTTATATTACGTTGCCAACAATGGAGAAATAGCTGAACACAATATTTATTTTCTGCAATAGGAGAGAGTACCAAGGTTAGCCCAATTTCTGTGCATTTCTGTAAACATAGTTTTCCTGGAAGGTGATTTTAATGCTATGTTACTCTCTGGTGCCGTGCTTTGGAAATATATCCATCTCGGGATTCAGCTAAATCACACGTGGATAGATTGATAAATCCTATAGTGATTGAGCAAAAGACAGTGACTTCTTTAGGTTTGGACCAGCTATTTAGTTTCTGTTATCTGTGCATTTTGGATATTATATGATAAGTCAAAACACCACCACAGATTCAAATGCCTAATGTATATTTACAGTAAGATATTCCAGAAAATGTTATATTATGTGGTCATTGAAGGATAGTATATCAGTCAGGGATAACCCTGGTTCCAGATGAGTAACCAGTAACTGAGACCAAGAAGGATGAGATGTTTAAAATTTTGCATTTTATTTCATAGGATTATGGGATGCAACTGGGATCTCTTCTCATAGGATAGGGGGTTAGTGAATTTCATGGTACAGAAGTCAGCCAGATGTTCTAATAGACTGAGCTCCAAATATAATATTAAATGAATGAGTGAACGAATATTAAGAGCTGAGGATATTCTGATTGTCTTTATGATAGTATGAAAGTTAGGAAAAGCACGTTTAAGCAGAATCAATATTCTGTCTGAAAAACATAAGCCATGTTGCACCCTCCCTTTTACATATCTCCCTTACTTTTCCTTTTCTACCCTCATTTTGTCAGTCTGTTTCTTCAGGTCACTTTCTGTGTTTGCCAGAGCCCGTTCCTCCTGTCAGTGATAATTAGCATCAGTTCCCTGTGGCTCTTACCGGATTTTTTTTTTCAACCGAATAGTCATTTTTTTCTTGAACGTTTCCTACTGCTTTAAATTCTTCATTAAGTGTGATTAAGTTTACCCAAGGCATAAATACCTGTAAAACTTTCTGAAACTTAATCATGTGATTTGCCTGCTCAGCTTTCCTAGTCTTGCCTAGTTTTAAGACCATTACATCTAAAATTGCGCCTGGGAGATGGTGTGATCACAGAGGGGAAAAGAAATGATGGCATTGTTAGTGAAAGTTTAATGATGAGTTCCGCTGGAAGAATCTCACACTTCAGTGTTCTTTGTGTGTCATGCTGATAAGTGGCTAATAATTTTAAATGCCCTCATTTTAGGTTTAATTTATCAAAAACACGGTTTTCAAGTCAACCTAAATACTGGGTACAAACTCAGTCTAGAAGAAAATTAGCCTCACATTGTCCTTTGTAAACTTCGTTGCTTACCTCAGCAAGTCTCTTTGATTTTAATTCTGTAGATGATGATTTTCTTAAACCTGCCATAATTTTTCTGATGAAGAAGGTAAAACTGAAGGTTGATCTTCAGGATGAAGTATTCCATTTTCTTTTTCCAATTTTTAGAACCTGAAGCCAGGAGAGGTTAAATATGCAGAAATGGGTAGTAGCAAAGCCAGACCAGAACGAAGGGATTTGTCTGTTTTTGGAGTCTGGCTATACACTGGTTACCAGGGACATTCATTATAACCATAAACCGTATTGTCATATCAATTGGTCTGAAAACCACTCTTGTCACCTAATGTCAACTCAAGTCCAGATGTAGAGGAAGTATTGGAATACACATACACCTGCTTAGGGCTCTGGTTGTTATTAGAAATGATTATAGAGTTCACTTTAATTCAGATGGATGGTACTTTCTCTTGATTCTAGGGAAAGTTGTAACCCTCTTACAATCCTGCTATATGAACTCTAAGACTATGTATGCTATTGTGACTTTTAAATCCAGCAGTTGTTTATAGTCAGTGTTATAGTGTCTACTGAGAATCATCAAAGGGAATGTTTTGCATCATCTGAGATAGTCCTGGATCCAGCTATTTCCCCTTCTTCCCCACGATGGATATTACCAAAATAAACTCTGTTACTACTTCTGATAAATGGAAATATAGATTGCTCTTTGATTAGAAAGCAAACAACCCTATTGAACTGAACTATATTAAAATAAATACCAAGCATATTCATGGGTATTCTTGTTACAGATTGCCCTAGAATATTATTTTTACTTAGTTTTGTTTATATTGAGGTTTTCATATCCAACATAATTCTTTTTTTAAAATTGTAAGCCATAGAGGCAGCTCAAAAGTGGACTGCTTTGATATGGGTAAGTACATTCTCTGATAAGGTTTTATGCTTTTAGGAACTGTAATTCTTATCTACGTAATCAATGTAATTGTCTCCTTATTTCTGTTGGGGTTTCCTTATTTAATAAAATTTGAGATGAAATTAGTTATTTCATACCATTGGAAAAGAGTTTGATTTTCTTATTTAACAAGTCAACTTATTTGGCCATTTCATGATAAGTGGTTTGCATCTTTCACTCTGATTGAATTATCTGTTTTGGTTGAGTTCACCCCTCCACCTCCTGTACACACCCCCGCTCCTGGGGTGATTGTAAGGGGTTGCAGTAGAGACAAATGTCATAAAACCACATTGATATCACATGTCTCTCTTGACCACTTTTGAACCCTTTTGATTCTTACGTATTTTAGAGAATTCTCCTTAAAATTCAAAACTCGCTATTCCTCAGGGAGTCCTTATTATGCTTCAGGACCCCCACTGAATTGTAGGTGAGGTCACTGTTGCTGTGACTAATCACTAACTGGGGCACGTGTGTCACTAGGGAGGTGTGTCAAAGCTAAAGTGACTCCCAACCTTGGGAAGAGGGAGGTACATAGAATTGCTCTTAAACCTCTAAAATAAAGAATGTAAGCCCTCATAAGTGGTTCTTCCTCCTTTGTTTCTGTCATCACATCTAGATGTTCACATTTGGTATCCACAGCTTTATACACAGATGAAGCTAGTACGATTTACTTAATATGAAATGCACCAAGCTAACGTGGCTTCTAAAAGCCTGAGGCCATCTTCGCACAACCATTTTGAAAGTAATTTGCCAATGAAGTCCTCAGATTGTATTGTCACTGTAGGGATAACCCAGGAATAATATAGACCTACGAAAAGTGCTTCAGTAACTATGGTGGGAATACAGTGTTTCCCTGAATTTTCCTTCTAAGGATTACGTCACCCTAATAATCACGCTTTGAACATTACAATCATTGTTCAGCATTTGTTCATTTAAAAGTTTGTTTAAATCCTAGTATTTTTTTCTGTTTGTTATTTGTATGTTTGAGATAATAGAGTTTCAAAATACCTGACTTGTTAGTATCTACCAATCCATCCCTGGTCCTGAAGCATAAATGCATGTAGTCATCTGAGAATATAGGCAGGTTGGGCTTTTGGTTTGGGGTCTTCAGCTATCACGTTAGTCCTGTTTGACAGTCCCATCATTCCTGCCCTTCTATTTAACGCTGTGACAGGAACCACATAAAGGAAGGCCCACAGACTGCAGAGCAATCGAGGGCATTACCATTTGAAATGATTAATTCAAATATTGGACAGATGTTTTTGAACAGTGACTCTGTGTGTCAGGCGCTACACTAGGCATGAAGCATTAGAGAGAAACAAATCAGACTAGTTATCATCCTTATGAAAACCAGATAAACAGGGAATAGAGAAAATTAAAAATCGCATCAAGAAATAGGTAGTTTCCAAGTGTGATAAGTGATATGAAGGAAAAGTCGAGCATGACTCCAGAGAGTATAGTCAGAACTAATTCTTCACTGACATTGGCAGGATAAGAAGGTGTTTTCAAAGTTTGGCATGAGGTCATGCTGGCTTGGCAGAGAGAGGAAGCAGCATGTGTAAAGGTCCTGATACAGAAAACCCCTTCTGTTTTAAAGAGGTGAAGTGAGGTCAGAGATGTAGGATCCTGGTGAAATAAATGGCAAAGGGGGTAAATGATGTAGCTGAAGAATCCAAATTACTCAGGGCTTTGAAAGTGATAGTAAGGCTCTTGAATTTTTTTTCCATGGCTAAGCAATGAGACAGTATTGAGAAATTTTCAGAAAAGGAATAACATGATCTTGGTTTTGAGGAATTTGCTTTGCAATGAGGAGAATGCCTTGGAAGAGAGTGAAGTAGGAAAAGTGTGAGGAATTTTAGAATCAGGTGTTCTGGTTCATTTGTGTGATCATGGTGGTTTGATTTGGGACGGTAGCAGATGGAGATATACATGAGTGAACAAATTCAAGGTGTTCTTTGCAGGCAAAACTGACCACTTGGAAAATGTGGAGGGTAACAAAGAGAATATTCAATGATAGCTTGCAGGTGCTTGATGTAAGCAACAGTTGATGGTGTTGCCTTATGCTTAGATGCAAGCCATTTGGGATAGAGTAGAGGGGGATCAGTAGTTCAGTTCTGCACATGTTAAGTTTGAGATGGCTGTGAAATATCTGAGTGAGAATGTCAAGGGCATAGTCAAATATGTGAATCTGAAGACAGGAACAAGCCAAGTTAGGAATTTGACTATTTTATCAGGATTTTTTGTTTCAGCAATAAAAGCCAAATCTGACTCATTCACCCAAAAAAATTATTAAAGGATATAGGTAAGTTTGCAGACTTTTCAGGAGTACCCATTGGGGATAGGCCCTTTGCAAACTCACCCCACAGAGGTCAGCTAAGAAAGACAGCAATGCTCCTACCCTTGGGCAAAGTCATGGTGGCTTAACAGTACAGATAGCACCAGCCTGTGCACTGCATGCAGGGGATCGAGCAACTGGCTCTCTTCCTTTGGAGAGTGTTGTTTCATGAAATGCAAGATTAGAGAATGATTAACGAAGAATTAACGTTAATAATATTACCAATTATAAAAATAACAATTGTAAAATCCTTGCTATGAGATAGGTATAAAGTCAAACATTTTGCATGGATTATATCATGTCATCACCAAAAAATAAAATAAAAAACAACAAAAAAAAACATGAAAGGGAAATAATTGCTATCCCCATATATAGGTAAGGAAGTTTAAAAGGGTCTCGTATCTAGTATGTGGTGGGACTGGGATTCCAACTCACATAAGATCCTAGAGCTCATTTTCTTAAGCAAGGCAGGTGTTAGCATACAACTGAGAGGCCATGGAAAGTAAGAACTGATAAGTGTCTCCAGGTTAGACAACGTGGATGCAATTGGTGACCTTTGAAAGGGAAGCTTCAGTATGAAGGGAGAGAGAAAACTAGAGGGCTGAAGAGTAAAGGAAGATGGGGTAGTGAGTGGAAAGAGCCTTTTTAGGTTACTTTCAAGAACTTTGGCTGAGAAGAGAAATGGAAAGATAGTAGCTGAAGGTAGTAGCTGAAGAAGATCAGGGTATCAAAGGAAGATACCATGTCTTCTCTCTCCCCTTCCCTCCCCCTCCCTCCCCTCCTTCCTTCCCTTCTTCCATCCTTCCTTCCTTCCCCTTCTTCTTTCCCTCCCTCTCACCATCTCTTCTTGTCAAAGTTTGGCATGAGGTCATGCTGGCTTGGCAGAGAGAGGAAGCAGCATGTGTAAAGGTCCTGATACAGAAAACCCCTTCTGTTTTAAAGAGGTGAAGTGAGGTCATAATGTAAACTAATGTACATGTAAAGCCTCGGTCAGAAAGAAGAGGTTAAGGAAGCAGTAAGAGATGTGATGAACTATGAAGGCGGGGTCCTGAGCAATGACCGGATTGTGTGGAGTGGGGTTGACCTTTAATGGAACAGACACTTTCTCTACTTTAGCTGGAGAGACGGAGAGGGAGGGGTGGGTAAGAGACCTTGAAAATTCAGCTGTGGACTAAAAGCAGGGGCTATGCTTTAGGACTTCTATGTTTTTCTAGTGAAGTATAGGATAGGATCATCAGCAGAGGCAAGAGGAAGGTGGGGACAACCCGGGACTTAGTAGAGGGGAGAAGACAGGCAGTATTTGTTGAAGACAAATAACAGAGAGCCAGCTGACAGAGAAATGTGGAGAGATTTGCAGGCAGTGCTGAAGTCTTTTGAATGTTACTGATCATGAATTTAAAGTGATACTAAGGAGATAAGTTGCATTATCCCTCTCACCCCCAGAAAGATGTTTTAAAACTATAATAGATTGAGGACTGAATAAGGCTTGTGGCAGAGAGACATCAGCATCCTCATAGAGAATAACTCTTTCCTTTGGGAAAATGCTTATCTGTTGCGCCATTTTCTGGGTGTGATTCTGTGGACCCTGGTCGTGTCTATCACTGTACAAAACATATGGTTCACGCACTGAAATAGATGCTCCCAGTTAAAGGCAAAAACAGAAACACACAGGTAATTATAGTGCAATATATGAAATGTGACTCACTAGAGAGGGCTGGGTAAGCTTTCTTTCTGAAGTTCTTCCCTCAATTCCTTTATCATATATATACTCATATATACTCACTAGCCAAGCATCCAGGCTAGTTCCCTCATCACTTTGAGGAATTCATTTACTTTAAATGTATAGAGGTATCTTTTGAAGGTACATTAAGTGTTTGGCACTCAGTGTAATGTAAACATATGGTTAAATAAATAGTCCCAGCTAATCTCCATAGAGGAAGAAGAGTAAGAAAAATAAGTAAATGTTTCCATTGTGTTATTTTTCCATTCCCCAGGGTAATTAAACAAAACATTTTGCCTTGATTTAAGTATTTAGCATAAGAAAACGATCCCTATAAAATACCTGTGAAACTGAAAATACTTGTGAAATCTGTTCACATTTTCATTTACCAAGGATCATCATCAGGGCATAATGCTTTCTTTAACAACCAGCTGTTTATCTTGAGAACTGCATGTTAAACTGGAATAATTCACTGTGTTACCAATTTTTCTTTCCCCACTGTGGGAGTTAGAAGGCATTTGGATATTGGCTGTAACATATCACACTTGTATGGTATATACAGTGTTGCAGAATAAGGAAGATTCAGGCAACAGACAACTCCAAGTGAAGTACCAGCTATACACAGAAAACCAGTCGTTATTTCCATGAGATTTTCATTGAACAGGCTAATTTTCAGAAGGAGAAAAATTATCCTCCTTTGCGGCATGGCTTATCTGCTTAGGGATATATCATCTATGTCCATGGGAAGCACTGCCATATGGCCATGGCATCAGACATTTTTTATTCTTAAAAATTAGATCTTTAGAAAAGCCAGGGGATGATGTGAGTTCTCACACTTTGCCCACATTCCTTCCAAAACTTAACCAGATTATCATGAAAAAAAAGAACATTTTTTGGGTGAGGAATAGGCTGCTATTAATATAATTGGAATGATTTATGATTAAAAATTTAAATTTCATGACAAAATGTATATCATTGAACTTTATTCTAAAAATATTATTATTTATTCTAAAAATAAAGTTCAATCTGATTTATTCTCAAGCAGCCCTTATGGACAAGTTTTGGAATTGTAACATTGTTCCAAGATACCACCTAATGTAAGATTCACAACTGACTTAATAAGTGTATTTCTGGAAAAGAAAAAAAGAAAAAAAGAAATACTACATTAAATGTGCATTATGTTTCTCAGCCAATCTCACTTTTCTATAAATTCATTCAATTGATTTCATTTGACTAATTTCTTTTGTATCACAGCCAACATTTGGGTCTAAGCCTTCCTCATATTCATGGTCTACATATTTTACATGACTTTGACCTTTGGCAGCACAGTGACTAGCTGCTCTCCAAAACCCGTGCTTATAATCATGACCTCTTTACCTGCCTTAGGACTGACAAAATAATTTTGAAGCATATCTAAAAACACCAGTTTTTGTTTGCATTTCCGATTTGGTTGAATTTACAGTTTTGATTTTTCCACAATAGAAGTATGTATTACTGGATATTAAACAGTGTCTTTTGAATACCAACCAGAAGCTTTTGACATTTGCTGAGTTTTAGTCACTAATGAAACTCTATGGGTGTATGGAATTTCTCTTAGTTTTTCAAATCCTATGATACATCTGAAGATATGTGACAGTTTTTATTGTCTTTAGTTATCCTTCTTCATACGTTTTAAGTGATTTTTAAATTTGAATAACTATACATATACACATACGTACATATATACATATACACATATACATACAGTTTTATTTGCTTGTGTATATCTTTCTTTCTGAGAAACTAGAAAGCACTTGATTTTGGACTGGAAAGAAAATACGAGAAGACATTTATTCCCCTACAGTGATACATTGCCTCAAACGATATTAATAATAATGACAGCTAATATTTATGGAGTACTTCTTGTGTGCCAGGCATAATCTCTAGCATTCTCATCAGCATTAACTCACTTAATCCTCACACTGACCTCCTTGTCACCCCCATTTTATAGATGAGCCCCAGGGGATGAAGTAAGTTCTCCAAGGTCACATAGCTCCCAAGTGATGGAACCAGAACAAGCTTCTGATTCTAGCACCTGTATTCTTGACCATTAGCAATACTGCCTCTAAAAGAAAATTTACTTCCTTCAACTCTACTTTTGTCTTGTTTGGTATAACAACCCTTTGCTTGACTACTATATCATGACATCATCTTTTTGTTGACATTTTAAATCAAAACTAGAAATAAAAAATTTAAAGTTCAATCGTGTAGTGCTGCCAGTGAAAACACCTTCACTGTGGTGACGCATGGATGAGCATTAAATACCTTCAACAAAGGGTATTTGTGCAAGTTTCTCCTAATAGTAATTGTAGAACACATACTGATTTAACAAATGTTAATATGTGGGAAATGTATGCCTTAGACTCAAAAAAATGCAGTAATAATAATTAAGAGCTACAATTCATTCATTGCTTTCTGTGAGTGGCCAATAATGTTAGTACCTGCCCAATATCCAGTCATCACGTCCATTTTAATACAGTCCAGTTTGCCTTTGAGGTAGCAATATGCTCACCTAACCTCAGACTAGAGGTGGTCCTGTGACCATTCTGGCCAGGGAGGTACAGCTGGGAGTCAGAAGCTTAAGGTCTGGGGAGGGGTTTTTTTCCTCCATATAAAAAGGAGCATTTTTACCACAAGAGACATATATTCCAGTTCCTTGAACGTGTCTTGCCTTCGTGCTTCAGCTCATGTTGTAAACTCTGTTCATTTCACTTCCCCGAGTCCCACCTACTTTTCTGCCTCAGCTGCAGAATTTCAGGTTGTGATGGAAATGTTACCGAATCTAAACTCATTCTGCTTCTTGCATGACAGACCAGTAAATTGGGAGACCAAGTGTTGGGACAAGGAATGATGACTTTATTTGGAAAGCCAGGAGTCCAAGAAGATGACAGACTAATATCTTAGAGAACCATCCTACCCAAGTCAGAATTCAGGCTTCTTTTATACTGAAATATAAAAGTGCGGTTGAAATATAAAAGGGTGCGGTTAGTTGTTGCAAACTTCTTGGTGTTGGAAGCCTTTGTTCTTGCAGCTGTCCATGTAGGTCAGGTAAACCTCAACAAGACACATGTTATTCTGTTCTGCAACTTTTTATCTCTATATGAATGGAAAAGTGTTATACCCTTAAAGGTCAGAGCCTTGAGAATGGGCTATCCTGTATATTTCAGGCTATAGGCAACATTCTTAACTTGTAGCGAAAGCAATAGAATACAAAGGTTAAAGTAAAAGAAACAGATCCAATATGGAGTCAGATTTGTTCTTCCCGATTACAGAAAGAGGCCTGGTGAACAAATGATCATGGGTGTTTTACTTTTTTTTTTTTTTTTACCAAATCAATCATCTTGCTAAACGTTATTTATTTATTTTCTCCCCAACAAAGTAGTAATTAAAACCATCTACTTGTCAGGAATGTGAGGATTAAATGGAATAATGTATGAAAGCCGCCTCTCATGGCACCTGGCACAAAACAGCAGCTTCTTAAAGACACTTTCTCATGTATACACTCAGCAGAAATGATCTTGCTGTTTCTCCCCTGAGAGTTACTCTGTACCATGCTTATCCTATGTCTCTTACTATTTTTTTTATGCATTTTGATTAATAGTATCTGTGCCTTCATTACCAAATAAAGGATGCTTCTTGAAGCCACAGGCCCTTGCCTATAGTATTTATGTTTTTATTGAACTAAAGATATATGTTGTGAGCAACATGGATGGACCTAGAGGTTGTCATACAGAGTGAAGTAAGTCAGACAGAGAAAGAAACATCATATGATATCACTTATGTGCAGCATAAGAAGAGAAATGATACAAATGAACTTATTTATAAAACAGAAACAGACTCACAGACTTAGAGAATGAATTTATGGTTGCGGGGGGAGGGATAGTTAGGGAGTTTGGGATTGACATGTACACACTGCTATATTTAAAATGGATAACCAACAAGGACCTACTGTATAGTACAGAGAACTCTGCTCAATATTATGTAACAAACTATATGGGAGAAGAATTTGAAGAAGCTCAGATACATGTATATGTATAACTGAATCACTTTGCTGTACACCTGAAACTATCACAACATTGTTAATCGACTCTACTCCAGTATAAAATAAAAAGTTTAAAAAATATATATATATATATATGTTGTGAGACTTCCAGTTTCCAGTTCTGCATATAAGGAGCTTGGAAGTCAGCACTCTGCTCTAGGAACAAGTAAAACGCTGAACAGACTGAAAAAGCAATACTACTTCTACAAGCCATAAGAGAGAGGGGGTTATAGGGTAGAACGGAGGCACCAATAGGTACATACAGGAATGCAGGCAGGCAAGACTTATAGTATCAGAGGCTTAGGAATGGAAACCACTGCAGGAACCAGGGCCAGGGTAGGAAAACCTGAACTGTAATCGATAAATTGCTGGAGATGCAGTGTGGAGAATTTTGAGAGTTAAAAATTCTTGCCGGAGCCAGACATAGGGGAGGCCCGGTAATTTTGTCAGATTTACCTCCAGGGGCTCAATCAGGTCTCCATAGTAAATATGAGAGAAAATTTTCTTTGTGCTTCTGGCAGAGGGAGGGGAAAAGAAACGATTCTGAAATATGCCCGAACACTCTGTTATTAACAAGGCTTGCCCTCAAGGGAAACTACTTCACCAAAACCTAACCTCCTGGGGTTTTGTCAGAGACTGACTGACCTGGGGAAAGGAAACACACAACCCCAGCCCACTGGAGCCATCCTGTTCGACCTAAGGAAAGAGAAAAAACATGGAAACACACTTGTGAAGTTCACAGTCCAGAGGCACAGGCTCACTAAAAAACTGAAGCCTAATCAGGACTATAAAATGCTTCCCCTCCCCCTGCATCTCACCACCGCAATACTAAAGGCCTGTTTACAATAGTTCCTTTTACATGTACATGAGAACTAGTACATTGTGTCTAGCTCTCAAGAAAAAAAATCACAAGGCATACCAAAAGGCAAGGAACACAATTTGAAGAGACAGAGTATCAGGACCAGACATGGCATGAATATAGGAATTACCAGGCAGGGAATTAAAAATAACTCTGATTAATATGCTAGTGCTCTAATGGATAAGGCAGACAGTGTGCAAAAACAGTTGGGAAACATATAAAAGATATGGTAATCCTAAAAAATAATCAAAAGGAAATGCTAGAAATAACAACAAAAATAAACACTAATGAATAATGCCTTTGACAGGCTCCTTAGTAGACTGGAGATGGCAGAGGAAAGAATCTTTGAATAGAGGATATATCAATAGAAACTTGCAAAACTGAAACACAAAGAGAACAGACACTGACAAAAACAGAACAGAATAGCCAGAGACTGTGGGACAACTACAAAAGCATAACATATGCTTAATGGGAACACCAGAAAGAGAAGAAAGAGGGATAGGAACAGAGGAAATATTTGACAATAATGCTGGAGAATTTCCCCAAATTAATGTCAGACTACAAATCACAGATCCAGGAAGCTCAGAGAACGCCAAGAAAGAAAAATGCCCCCCAAATCGATTTCTAGGCATATCATTTTCAAACTACAGAAAATTACAGATAAATAAAAAGTCTTATCCCCAGAAACCATGCAAGCCAGAAGGGAGGGCAATGAAATATTTAAAGTTTTGAGAGGGAAAAAAAATACCTCCAACCTAGAATTCTGTACTCTGAGAAATTATCCTTTCAAAGTGGAGAAATAAAGAATTTCTCAAATTGAGGGAATGTGTTGCCAGTAGACCAGCCTTGCAAGAAATGTTAAAATAAGTTAGAGAGGAAGAAAAATAATATAGGTTAAAAACAATCTACAAAAAGAAAGGAAGGACATCAAAGAAGGAATAAATGAAGGTAAAATAACAACTTTTATTTTTCTTATGCTTAATTGATCTAAGTGATAAAGTTTATTCAAAATAATAATAGTGACAATGTATCCAATTATGGATGCTTATATATGTAATATGTATATATGTATATAGACACAGAAGGTACATATATAAACATACATTTGTATCTCTTGTGTGTGTGTGTATATATATATATGTGTATATATATATATATATGAATGTGTGTGTGTGTGTATGACTTTAGACCTTAAGCCAACCCGAATTTATTTCATAGATTTGCAGATGGTTTTTTTTTGTTGTTTGGGGCTCAGAATAGTGGATGGTCAGTTTAAAAGTTTTTAAAGAGATCAAGTAAATAGATCTAGGCTAGAGAAACTTTGATAATGTATTTCCATTGCCAACAGAGCAGTATAACAGTATGATTCTAAATGAATTATAAATTGATGTTGACTATGCAGTTTTTTTTACAGTAATGAGTAATAAGTCAGTCGATATGGCATTTTATGGTGCATTTACACCAGTTTTCTTTAAAAATTGCTAACAGTGATAATAGGATATATTGACCCACACTAGAAAATGAAAAACCCACTTGGTTAGAAGTAATTAAACTCTGTGATGACACATTCCCCAGCAGGATATTCTTCTAGTTATTATTATGATGATGGGTATGAAAAGAACTAAAATATAACTCAGGGCCTCTCTCTTCTTCATGAGCCTTCCTCACCTGTATACACCTGAGATAAGGAAGGTGGGAGCAGGAGAGAGGGAGAAGGGCAAGAGGAGGGAGGAAAGGTGTGTAGGAATGTTGTTCTAGAACAGTTCTCCAGTTTCAAAGATGACAGGCATGGTAAGGAGAGTGAAAAGAGGGAGTAGACATATTGGTGAGAAGTCAAATCAGAGAGGTTTACTCAACTCAAAAAACTACAGAAATCATACGTGTGCACATCTTAATACATATTCTTATCGGTCCACACAAAGAAAGAGATACACAGAGAGACAGACCCAAAATACAAATACACAACTTTATACAAAAATCGATAAATATGCATTGATATTAGAAGAGTTCATCTCCTTTCAGACATCAATCCATCCCATTCATGTGATTCTAGAAAACAGACTAGCTTGGTTTTATCGCAATTTGAAATAATATTTTCTTCTTAATTATCCTGGTTAATTCTCACAAAACACTTTTGCCCCCATGACAGATGGAATTCTGAGCCAATCATAAGTGTCTTTATCTCTCATCCTCACCATCCTGTCAAATAGAATCGCAGCCATCAGTTGCAGAAAAGGCTATCTTAGGTTCCAATTAATTTTATTGATAGGTTACAAAATTCTTTTAAAAGTGTTTGTTTTTTGTTCTTCCCTAAGATGTACTCTTCTGAAGAGTACTTAGGCTCTGAGTGAGGCAATTGGAAAGATTTCATATCCCACATTCCTTCAACTACTCTCTTACAGCTTGTATGCTCTGGTTATGTGTTAATAGTTTTCTGACATCTGAAATCACAGCCCCATTGAGCCACATGGAGTGCTTTTCTCTCATAGGGATTCAGCCTTAAATACAGATGGGCTTGTCGGCATGGTCTAGGTGACATTTTTGTAACCCATAATGTTCTTCAGCAAGACGTGGTTAATGATCCTTCACTGATATCATCCAACCAGAGCGCCCTGGGTTCCTGGCGGAAGGCCGTGTTCACATCATAGCTTCTGAGGCTGCTCGACACAAAGCTATTACTGTAGGAACTGGCTAATGAAAATCTAGGTATTGCTATTATACATTATTTGTTTTATCATGATTGGTATTAATATTGTCTCCTATTTGTGCCATTGTCTTGCTACTTTAATTTAGCCCAGTTTTACCTTTTGCTTTTGTTTTGTATTTTTTAATTTATTTTATGCAAGTATAGTTGATTTACAATGTTGTGTTAATTCCTGCTGTGTAGCAAAGCAATTCAGAATATATACATATATATATATTCTTTTTCATATTCTTCCCCATTATGGTTTATCACAGGATTTTGAATATACTTCCCTGTGCTGTAGTAGGGCCTTGTTGTGTATCCATTCTATATATAATAGTTTGCATCTGCTAATCCCAAACTCCCAGTTCATCCCTCCCTCACCCCTCCCTCCTCCTTGGCATCCACAAGTCTGTTATCTGTATCTGTGAGTCTGTTTCATAGATAAGTTCATCTGTGTCACATTTTAGATTCCACATATAAGTGACATCATATGGTATATGTCTTTCTCTTTCTGACTTACTTCACTTAGCATGATAATCTCTAGTTCCATCCATGTTGCTGCAAATGCCATTATTTTATTCTTTTTAATGGGTGAGTAATATTCCATTGTATATATGTACCACATCTTTCTTATCCATTCATCTGTTGTTACCTTTTGCTTTTGGAATGCCACTCTTCCTAGGCTTGGAGGGAAAGGAATATCCTCCTGCCAGTGCCTCCTCTTGCTTGACTATAACTCCAGAATGACCTAGTCCTTCTGGAGACCGACTTCCAGAAGGTTTATTGACTCCTTACTAATGTAATGAGACTATTCAGAAAACTGTCATGGAAGGTACAATGAAGCCTGGATATAATCCTATGGAATACCCGTGACACATTGTCTCTAAGTCCCTTCGATTTGTCTCTACTGTTTTTGGATTACTCTTCTCTTGGCCTTTGGACCCTACACTGCTGGAAATAAATTCAATAAATGTCTCTTAAGCATCTGCTTTGTGTAAGGCACGATGGCTTCTGATGATAGGGTACATCCTTACTTCATACAGTTCGTAGTATGTGAGATAGTAGACGTCCTACATGGTCAGTAGTTACACTTCCATGCAAAATTAAATAGATCTAATAAAGAGAGAGGCAAGCAGAGGGCTAAAGTTATTTCCAAATGGCAGGAAAAAAGAAAGCACCAAGGAGGTGGCGTTCGGACAGGAACTTGAAAAAGGTTAGGAGTTTGATAGCAGAAGAAAAGACAGACATGCATTTCGGGTTGTTCAAAAAAACTTCAGCCATTTTGGGAGAGTGGATGCTGCGCCAGGGGTATCTAGTGTGTATCTTGAGTGGCTAGAGTAGATTGTGCAGTGGGATTCAGTGGCAAGTGAGATGGAAAAGGCAGTGAGACCAGATTAGTGTGCAAAGGTGGGCATGGGGGTGCTTCCAATGCCAGCTAAACAAAACTGACCTTTATCTGATTGGCAGTTAGGAGGCATTCTAGGTTTGTTGTTGTTGTTTAATATTTATTTATTTATTTGGCCGCGCCAGCTCTTAGTTGCAGCAGGCGGGATCTAGTTCCCTGACCAGGGATCAAACCTGGACCTACTGCATTGGGAGCACGGCGTCTTAATCACTGGACCACCAGGGAAGTCCTATCCTAGGTTTTTGAGTAACATGATTTGACTAGTGTTTCAGAGCCATCACTCTGCTGGTTGGAGGACCACAGAGACCATTTCGAAAGTTCATGGGCTAGATCAGGTTTCAAGGGGGTACATTCAAGGGACTGGAAAAAAACAAAGATACATGGGAAATTTTTCAGAAGTCAAAGATCATACTTTGTGAAGAAACTGAGATGAATATTCAGGGAAAGAATGAGAATAACTCTAGAGTGTCTAGACTGGGCTGTTGCTGACTTATTAAGGAGACTAGCACCTCGAAGTATAGCAGAGAAGCAAGACAGACTACGTGATGAAGCAGGTAAACGTCATCCTAGGCACATGTCAGATCAATACCTGACAATTCCTCTTCGATCCCGCTGGCAGTATTTATGACTCTCCATCTGGTTCTGTAGTGCCTTCTGTATGTCTGTCCATACATGCTCACCCAGGCTGCCTTCCAATACTCTGAATTACCTTTCTGAAGAAACCTGCTTGTTCATACGCATCAAACCATCAGAATCTTGCACTGATCGAATTAACAGATACAGTTTTCTGTGCTGATGTATAAAAAAGTTAGTAGGTTAACCTGCCAGAGCAATACTGTTGCATTTTACACATAACCTTCTGCTTAATCTAAATAATTATGCTAATAGTAGGAATTCGCTGCCTTGTGCTGGAGCAGTAAGAAGATTTCTGGAGGTGTCTGGGTCACATAAGATGTATTTCTTCTGCTTCTGGATGGAGTTGGCCCTATACAGAGCTGTAACGGGGGGAAGGAAAGTATTAAAATTAAACAGTGATATTTAGGGAATCCAGGATTACAAGACAAAACAAAAAATATATTTTAGCACCTAATACAAGTTTATTTTCAAAAGGTAGATGTATCATTTCTTTCAAAATATAATAGTAAACGTACTCATGCTACAGAAAAGTCTTACATAAAATGCTCTTTTAAAATTTTTTACAAAGTGTACTTCCATCCTGAAAGAGTATTGATTAAGCCAAACTTCAGGAGTTAGGAAGAACAGGGGGCTAATTTGATCACTTCTAACAATGACCTATCTTTATGGAGACTTCCCATTTCTTTCCCAGGTGCTTCCAGGTAAATTTGCATCATCAACCTTCCAGGGGATAATCGTTCATGTTGGGTACTTCTGTAATCGGAATAATGTCCCCTCCTGCTGAAATGCAGCCACCTTAGGGGCAGATGGTAATGACCTCTTGAAAGAGCGTGGACTGCTGTAAACAGATTAAGCATAGAAGTGACACAGATTATGAGAGACTTTAGGGGACTTTGAGACAGCTAGAACACAATTACCCAAATTACATTTGGCTTAAACAACAGGCTAATGCTTCTTTTCTAGCCACATGTTTCAGAGAGACATTAATGTTCTATGTTGTAGTTTTCTGTACAAGGAAAGACAGGCATTTTTGAGCAAAGCAACAGTTTCTAAGCCGTTATTGTATTTGCTTTTTGGTTTTTTGGTATCTGGAAATATCTGAAGTCTTTATTTATTTGTTTATTCTTTTATTTGTTTGTTTAAAATTGTGAAATATACATAACAAAGTGTATCATTTTGATCATTTTTAAGTGAACAGTGGCATTAACTGCATTGGCAGAGCTGTGCAACTCTCACCACCATCCATCTCCAGAAGAGTCCTTATTTATTTTTGTTCCATAGAGATTTTAGTTTATTTGATTTGTATACTTAAAGAACTGTGTTTTTCTTTTTCTTTGGTTATCACAGCCTCTTTCCCCCCAAATTTTGTGACTGTTTCAAAAATAGGTTTTCAATTCACAATGTGTTTCTCTCAGGGAGATAAATCATACATCCCACTATTCTCAAAAGGACTGACATCTCAATTTGAAAAATACAGGAATGCTTGGCTTCTCCAACACCGTGTTGCTAATGCTTTAACCAGAAGCCAGTTAACAATTATGGCAATTCCGAGTCAACAGTATTGAGCTGACATCCTTATGTTTCACAGCAGCTTCAGAGGGGGCTGCTTTAAGAGCAGTTTTAATTATCCCAAATGTTTTGAAAATTCATTTATTCCTTAAGCCAATAAATACCCTTTTTTAGATTATCTGTGCTGTGCTACACAAATGCACTGAGAGAGAAGGCTGCAATGATTGTGGACTAGTCAACTGCCGTGGTGTTTCTTTGGGAAAGACCTTGGGAGGAGGGATCTGGCACGTAGATGGAATTTTGGAGCACACCTTGATCAGTCCGTAAAGCAGAATAAAAAAACCATCAACGAGCTATTTGGTGTCATGACCCCTTTGAATTTTAGATTAAAGTACTTGTTCTCTCCAGAATAATGCATTTTCACATGCACCCTGTTTACTAACTATTGCAGGTGGTGTAAACATTTCATAAAGCTCTTTTATAGAGCCCTTAGAAGTCGGTGGAATTTAGGTTAACCATCAGTAATGTGCAGACGTGGAGGTGAAAACTTTCCTGATTATCTTGTAACAATACATTGTTAAATCTGTAAGCTTTTGCGACTCAAAACATGGGCTGCAGATCAGCAAGGCTGTTATCACCTGGGAGCTTGTTAGACATGTTACAGATGGAGACATTTTGACTCCATCCCAGACCCACTAAATTAGAGTCTGCTTTTGAAAAAATATCATGGGTAATTTGTGTGAACATTAAGCACTGCACACAAATAGGCCAGAGAAAAAAGTGAGTGTGTGTGTGTGTGTGTGTGTGTTTGCATCCTAGAATAATTCTTAAGGCTTTTTCATATTATATAAATATTAGCAATTATTCATAGGCACTGCCATTTGGATGTAAAATTCCTAGAAGGAAATTACTCACATCAGAATTTGAAATATTTGTTCACTTTGACACAGCAAGCCCAGATAAAGAAAGTTTTTAAAAAGCAGACTATTAGACAAAGTAATAAGCATAAGATTTTTTTTGGCAATATTGTTATATGACCAAATAATTGGCAATGATATAAGTATCCACCACTATGAAATTGGTTAAGTAAAATATGGTAGATATAGAAACAGAATAAATGTATAGCCAATAAAATTATATTAGTGATCGTTATATATTGACATATAGAGTTTTCCATAATTATTGTTAATTGAAAAAGGAAGGATTTAAAACTGCATAGATAGTATTATATCATTGTTTCTTTAATAGATAGCTGTAGATATAATAGGAAAAAATGTAGTTCAAATAATAACCATTTTCACTAAATTATAGTAGGATGATGGGCCAATATTCATTTTTTATTCTCTTTCTTTTGCTTATCTTGACTTCCAAATTTTTTACAATAAATATGAATCTCTCTATAATGAATATTTTGTTAAAAATAGAAACAGCATTGTTCTCCAACACTAATATTCAGCTCATTTCATCTGATATTTGACAATATTCTGCTTCCTCCTATTTTCGATGATAAAGGTGGTCAATTACATGAGCTTGGTTTTGAAAAGGCAGTGACTAGATGGAGCATATCTTATTGGGTGTTGGCCCTTGGATACAGTTTCCTTCTGTATACTCAGCAGACTAGACTATGGACCAAGAAAATGTGAACACTAATTTTTCCCCTTCCTCAATGAGACAATCTGATTATTGGTTGTTGCCAAGTAACATTACAACTTATCCTTTAGATCTGGTATAACTGTTGCAATAAGTTCATTTTCACTGAGAAGCTGAGGAACTTTAGAAACTAGTGTGACAAAAGTTAAATGTAATGAAAAATGAATAGAAAGATGTGTCATTACAAAGGCATCCAAGTTTTTAAAGCTACTTTCCACAATTGTGCTTTTGTTATTTTTTCTAACTTCCCATTTTGTATTTGAACTTAACTAGGGCATAAGAACAAATTAATTAATTATGGGGTAGCTAACAGATATAGATAGAACTTCTACAGGCTTTCAGATGACTGAAAAGAAAAAAAAGACCAGAAGTATGGCTTCTGATTTTGTTTTTCTTCAGATATGAGACTTGAAGGGTCTTGCTGTCTAGTATCTATTATATACAGTATTCTCCTAGGCTATTCTCAGGACTACAAAATACAAAATACATATTTTACATGAGTTTCTGAGGGTTTTTTAGTCATAAAGTTTAGTGCTGCTATAAACTTCTGAGAGCTCAGTATCTGAAGACATTTAAATAAGAAAGCATAAAACATTCAGCGATTTCAAAGGAAGAAAAACAGAGCTTCATGAAAATTCCAAATAATATTTTTGTTATTACTATTTTCAGACATTTGTTTGGGAACATTTAGAACTTCATCTTACGAATTAAAAAAAATTTGGAGAGCTATCACCATTAATCTGGGATATCCAGCTTTCTAAAAGAGGAATGTTTATGGTTTTGGTAGTGAAGTTTTAAAAACCACTTTATTGAGGTGTGATTGACATACAAAACAAAAAGCTGTACATATTTAATGTATACCGCTTAATGAGTTTAGAGATAAGTATATACTAGTGAAACCATACCACAGTCAAGGCCATAAATTTATTCATTACCTCCAAAAGTTTCCTCTTGCCCCCTTTATTTATTTATACTTTTTGCAAAATTATTTTGTTTGTGTGGTAAGAGGATTTATAGGAGCTACGCTCTGAGCAGATTTTCAAGCATATAATGCAGTACTGTTTTTAAATTGTTGCTGAAGTATAGTTGATTTACGATGTTGTGTTAGTTTCTGCTGTACAACAAAGTGAATCCGTTATACATATACATATATCCACTCTTTTTTAGATTCTTTTCCCATATAGGTCATTACAGAGTACTGAGTAGAGTTCCCTGTGCTATACAGTTGGTCCATATTAGTTATCTATTTTATATACAGTAGTGTGTATGTGTCGATTCCAATCTCCCATTTATCCCTCCCTCCCTTTCCTCCTGGTAACCGTAAGATTGTTTTCTACATCTGTAACTCTATTTCTGTTTTGTAAATAAGTTCACATGTACGATTTTTTTAGATTCCACATATAAGTGATATCATATGATATTTCTCCTTCTCTGACTTATTCACTCAGTATGACAATCTCTAGGTCCATCCATGTTGCTGCAAATGGCATTATTTCATTCTTTTTTATGACTGAGTAATATTCCATTGTATATATGTTCCACTTCTTTTTTTTTTTTATATGCTATTTTTGTAGACTTTATTTTTTGGAGCAGTTTTAGGTTTACAGAAAAATTGAGCAAAAAGCGAAGTCCCCATTTATTACCCCTCTCCCTGCTGGCCCTCAGTTTTGCCTATTAGTAACATTTTGTATTGGTGTGATATATGTGTTATAATTAATGAACCATTATTGATACATTATTATTAATTAAAGTCCATAGTTTACATTAGAGTCAACTCTTGCAGTATTGTTAACCAAATGCCATATGTTATACATTAGATTTCTACAACTTATTCATCTTGCATAACTGAAACTTTGTACTCTTTGACCAAAGAGCACCTCCCCATTTCCCCCATTCCCCTAACCCCTAATAACCACTATTTGACTCTCTGATTTTATGACTTTATGATATGTAAATGCTTGTCTGTATTTAGGAAGTCTAATATTATTTGAGTAGAGGAGTAAATTAATTATTTAATCATGTTATTATTACAGTGAGTGAGTAAACTCATGGTTAAGCTGAATGACATTAATTTAGAACTCTGAAAGGTGCCCCTGTAATCCCAGTGTCATCCAGTGCAATGAAGGGATCAACTTTCCTCCCTGTATGTGATGTGATGAACACATACATCACATGTATTATGCATGTTGACATGCTACTTTACTAACTGCTAATTCTAGTGATATGCCAGAGTTCTTAGGTAAAGGTATTTTTTTAAATGTGAGATTCATAACAGGAAATAAAAAAATATATTCCTCAGAGTTTATCTGGTGTAAAATTTTAATTTTGAAAGAATATATTTTGTAATGTACTGAAATTTTAGTTTTATGCACAGAAACAAATAATTACATTAAACCTCCGTGAAGCTTGGTCTTCAAAGCTCAGAGTAACAGGTTAGTTGGGTTTAATGTTTTTGATTATTACATTTTCATAATTTTGGCGGTATTCAACAGATCAATTCTCAATTAGCTAAATATAGAGTGAAATGAAGAAATTTGATATTAATCACCACTATGAACATAAATAGCTATAAGGCATTAACTCCTTTCAAATGGAAATTCATGTTGACAAAAATGAAATGTCACCTTGTTTAATTTTTTTACACCCTTAATTGATTATATCAATGGGAGAAATAGATTTTTAGTTAATTAATTTTTTGGTTGAACAAAGTTATTGATTTATTCTACTTTTTTATAGACATGGCACTGAGGGATGGGGTCTATGATAATTATTAACATATGATTTTTTTTTTAAATGTTATATCTTTTAATCCTCCGGCTACCTTATGATGTAAGTGATATTCACCTCATGCAGAAGAGGGAACATACGCAGTGACACTTTCTCAGTGGTCCATGAGCTATGGCATGATTGATTCCAAAGCTTTGCTCTTTCAACCACTAGACCCTTCTCCCTTTGGAGAGATGTCTGATCCTGCCGCTCATGTTCATTATTTAACATTCCATCATTAAAAGTCAACATTAACAACACTGCTTTAAAGAAAGATAAAATCACTAAGATCTCATGGATCAACTTAAGGAAAGGGTAACCTTATGTTTGTGTATATCCACAATGTTCAGCAAGTACTAAGGACTCAAAGCTGGTTGATGATGTTGGTGATGATGTCAATGGAGACAACGATGAGGTACAATTGCCCTGGAAGGGCAGAAAGGCCAAGGGGGGAAAGTTGACGAGGGCCAGGTTCTAGGTGACTAGAAGGACTAGGTTGGGTTAGAAAGCAGTCTGTGATACTAATTTGGAGCTTGTAGTCAGTAGCAAATATGAGAGGCAGATCCCTATAGGGGTCTAAATCAACACTGAGATTAAATAGTCTGGAGCTGAGTTTTGAAATGCAAAGGTAACAAGGAAAATGAGAAACCATTCACAGCTTGTGGAATTAGGAAACCCTTTCAGTTGATGAATGAAAAGGAGGAAATAGGCAAAGCCTAGAGAAATTCCCAAGGTAGGGTCAGATATTCCTTAGGACATATTTTTTGTGGTGCTGTGACCTGGGTAATGGGAAGCAGTTAAAAAGAGAGAGAGCTGCTGATGTCCTGGGCAGAGAACTAACTTTTTATGTTCACAGACATATTTAGAACCACTTTAAAATACTTCTATTTGCTCTTAATTCCTTAATTAGTTTTTTAACCCAGTGTGTTTCCATAAAATAGAACTTTAAAATGACAACAGATTGTTTCTCTAATGATCATGAATAATACACCCACTTCTCTTTTTAAATGGAACCAAGAAGTTTATTCCTAATTAAAACTAATTTCTATATAGCATTCCACTGCAACACTATAATAAATATACCAGGAAATTTTTATAAACATAGATTTAAAACATATAGCGTTATTCTTTCCTATACTTTTGATACATGTACTAGAACATATGAGAAATTGATTGTTCATTTGTAATTGATGTAAAGGCTAAACTAAACTAATTGTAAAATGGAGACTTAAATCCCTTGTTAATATGGATACTTCTTATGAACCACATAGTTATTAAAAAGGAAGTTATTATTTTAATACACATTTTTTTGGATATGGAGCTTAAGAATTCCTAATGCTTTTTAGGAAAAAAAATGTGGTTTTAGCTATTTAAAGGTCTTTGAAAATTAAGATTAAATTATACAAGAATATCAGTGTGATGAATACTATCTCAACCATTTGTTTTAGTACAAAGTTGTTTTCATTTTAACCAAAAAGATTTTGTCATTCAAGAGTTCCGAGTATTTGCAGACCCAGGCCCAAAGTGTATAATATCAAAATCTTCAGAAGCGTCAGTGTTAGCTATCATTAATTATTCAACATACACCTCCATTTTTTTTCAGGTGCTAACATTTTTTAGACAAAAATGCAGGAATACTATTGGGGATCTTCTCAGAGATAAGCTACCCGACTGACCTGCACTGGACTCATTGGTGAACTGCAATTTTTTTTTTTACAGAATCAGAGTAACTTAACCAGACTCTCCCATATTACTTCTCAGTTGTGTAGGGGAGAACATTGCTATCAGCAGACTCTGAGAGCTACTTCTCTCTCTGCTAATATCTGTGTGTTTTAGCCATTGATATGAAGTGTAGATTTTACCAAAAGACACCTTATTTTTTTCTTCCAGGTCTTTACTATATTTTAAAGAAAACACAGTTTTTTGGTTTTGGTTTTTGTTTGTTTTTTAATAAAAATAAGACATTTATTTCAGGAAATAGAGAAAATAATAAAGAAGAAAATGTAGGTCAGTTTTCATTTCACTGACCAAAGATAACTTTTTAGGTGCTTATCTTTCAAAATATGTACTTACATCCTATTCTTTCTATCTATCTATCTATCTATCTATCTATCTATCTATATCTATCATATGTCCATTATCCATCCATCTATTCATCCATCCACCTACATTACACATATATAGTATAAAATGAGATAATGTTATATGTTAACCTGTAATTTAAAAAAATTGAGACCTAATTCACGCACCATAAAATTCATCATTTTAAATTATACAATTTAGAAGTTTTTAGCTTGTCCATAGGGTTGTATAACCATCATCACTATAATTCCAGAATGTTTTCATCACCCCAGAAAGAAACTCCATGCCTATTAACAGAACCTCCCCATTTTGTCCCCCATCCAGCCCCTGACAAGCACTAATCTACTTTCTGACTCTATGGATTTGCTATTGTGGATATTTCATACAAATGGAAGCATACATGACCTTTTGTGACTGGCATCTTTACTTAACATAATGATTTCAAGGTTCATGCATATTGTAGCACATATGATTCTTCTTAAAGCTGAATATTGTATGAATATATTGCATTTTTCCATTCATCATTTAGTGTCTTTAGGATTGTTTGCACTCTTTGGTTATTATGAATAATGCTGCCGTAAATCTGTGTGTACAAGTTTTTATGTGAACATGTTTTCAGTTCTCTTGGGTGTATACCAAGAAGTGGAATTGCTGGATCATACAGTAACTTTATGTTAAACTTTCTGAGGAATCACCAAATCCTTTTCCACAGTGGCTACACTGTTTTACGTTCCCACCAGCAGTATATGAAGGTTCCAATTTCTCCACATTCTCAAAAACACTTGTTAATTTCCATTTTGACAAATATAGCCATCCTAGTGGGTGTGTGTAATCCTTCTTAAAGTAAAAGTATACCATGGAATCTCTCCATATTAATAATAACTATTTATATTATAATTTTAATGGCTACATCGTTATATTCCATTGTATGGATGTGTCATTATTTATCCATGCCTTGATTGATATATGTTTACATTGTTTCTATTTTTTATTTTAAAAAAAATAAATTTTTTTGGTATTCAGAAACTTTAAATTTTATGTTGTTAAAATTATTGATTATTTCCTTAGTAGTTTTTACTTGATGTCCTGATTAAAAAGCCATTTATCATTTCACGATTATAAGGATCTTTTTCTATAAATACATCTAGGTCATGTGCAACAATAAAAACTTTCAATTCTTTTTTAAAAATTTTCATTGGAGTATAATTGATTTACAATGTTGTGTTAGTTTCAGGTGTACAGCAAAGTGAATTTGTTATACAAATACATATATCTGCTCTTTTTTAGATTCTTTTCCCACATAAGCCATTACAGAGTATTGAGTAGAGTTCCCTGTGCTATACAGCAGATTCTCATTAGTTATCTATTTCATATATAGTAGTGTGTATGTGTCAATCCTAATCTTCCAGTTTATCCCTCCCTCCCCCTCTTACCCCCCGGTAACCATAGTTTATTTTCTATATCTGTAACTCTATTTTGGTTTTATAGATAAGTTCATTTGTAGCCTTTTTTAAGATTCAACATATAAGCGATATCATATGATACTTGTCTTTCTCTGTCTGACTTCACTCAGTATGAGAATCTCTAGGTCCATCCATGTTGCTGCAAATGGCGTTATTTTGTTCTTTTTATGGCTGAGTAATATTCCATTGTTTATATGTACCACATCTTTATCCATTCCTCTGTTGATGGACATTAGGTTGCTTCCATGTCCTGGCTATTATAAATAGTGCTGCAGTGAACACTGGGGTGCATGTATCTCTTTGAATTATGGTTTTCTCCAGATATATGCCCAGGAGTGGGATTGCTGGATCATATGGTAGCTCTATTTTCAGTTTTTTAAGGAACCTCCATACTGTTCTCCATAGTGGCTGTACCAGTTTGCATTCCCACCAACAGTGTAGGAGGGTTCTCTTTTCTCCACACCCTCTCCAGCATTTGTTGTTTGTAGATTTTTTGATGATGGCCATTCTGACCGGTGAGGTGATACCTCCTTGTAGTTTTGATTTGCATTTCTTTAATAATTAGTGATGTTGAGCATCTTTTCATGTGCTTTTTAACCTCAATCCTTTAAATTTCTCTCTGAGGACAGGCTTGACCATATCTTCTAGTTTTGAAATATATTAGTATCTGTTAAATAGTACTCTATAATTTTAGTTTTATTTCTCTTTGACTCAAGGATTAATTAACATGAGTACTTAATTGTTTTTTCTAAATCTTTAGGAGTTTTTGATGTTTATCTTCCTTAGTCTTGCTTTAACATTTTACTCTCTTTAAAGCTTTAGTTAAAAATTTCAGATTCTTGAATAGTGGTCAGAGAACATGAATTGAGGGTTCTAGTTTATGGTAATCGTTCATATTTTATTTTTGGCAGAAAATAATTTTTGTAAGTATTTTATATATATTTGAAATAAAATATATTATTTAGTAGTTATTGTTTTAATCCATTTAATGGATCAGCCTCTAAAAGGGATATGTGAAAGTCAAACTACACTTTTTAAAAAAATTTATGATGGTTTTTTTACTTACATATTTCAGTGTTTCTTTTGATTATGCTCCACATTGTTATGCATGCAGTGTAGAATAGAAACACCTCAAATCACCATGGTAACATAGACAAGTCACATTTATCACAGTGGCATAATATACATTGACAGTTTGTGTAATTACAGAAAATCAGATCCATTATAAATAAATGATTTGGTATCCTTTTTAATTCAATATATAAATTATTGTCAGAAATGAGTAGATCTCTCTAGTTTGATATTTTATTTCTTTAGACACTTTGACATTTGTTCCTATAGAATTATCTGTATTTGACTGGTTTACTGTAATTTTGCAAATATTAACAAAATATTAATTCCAAACCATATTGAAAGACTGTATGTTTAATGATATTTCAAACAATGAATTATTACAAAGGCATGCATAACCCAAGATAAAAGAACAATCTGATATTGAGCAAGAAATGAAGTAATAACTCAACTGGTAAGAGGTGAATTTTAGCTTTATTTTACTCTTCAGAGAAATCTTCATAATAAAAAGTGAATTAAGCTTTTTGGCTTAAAAATATAATGTAATTCTAATCCCAGACATTATATTTTATAAACTGGGAATTCTTACAGAAGCTTGACTTGTTCTGTTTGTGACCTATTTTGTTTGGGTTCATAGACCCTCAGGGAGTATTTGTATTCTCCAAGGGCATAATAGCAGAGTATTTTATAATTTTTGATATATCTCTCTTTTCTTTTTTTTATTCATTTTTTTCTCCCTTTTCTTCATTCTGCTTCCTTACTTCCTTTCTTCCTCCCTCTCTCCCTTCTCTCTGTCTCTCTTTTTCTCTTTTCTCCTCTTGGTTCCTTGGCTAGGGACACATACTCATAATTGTTCTATGCAAGGTTCATTTTCATCTATTTAATTAGTTATTTAGTTATGTGGTTGTTTCAAAGAATGTAATAAGCATCTATGAAAATACTCCCCTGTCCCTCAAAACTAGAATTGTGATAAAAAGCTGTATCCAAACATGTATTTCCATCACCAACCCATTCTCACATTACTCCCAAACAGTCAACATTCCTACCTTTTAAAATAGATTTGTCTTGCATATGTATTCCCAAAAAAGCACACAAATTTTTTAAATTTTAATCATTTATACCTTTGTAAAATGTAGATTTGGTACTTTCTTTTTTCACTTAATGTTATATTCCTAAGATTCATCCAGATTTATGGCTGTCTCTGTAGTTCATTCATTTTGACTGCAGTATAATATTCCATTGTGTAAATATGCCATATGCCACAATTGATTTATTCACTCTCTTGATGGTATCTGGGGTAATTCCAGGTGAGTTCTATAAAACTTTCAAGGAAGATATTATTACAATTTTATACAAACTCTTGCAGAGAAAAGAAAAAAAAGGATTATTTTCCAATTTATTCTATGTGGCCAGTATAACCCTGGAACCAAAAACGAAAAGGAAATTATAAGAAAGAAAATTATAGTTCCATCTCACTTATGAGTATGAATATAAAGATTCTAAACAAAATATTAACTGATTGAATCCAGCAGTGCAAAAAATATTGAAACCTAGTTGGATCCATCCCAAGCTTCCATGACATAACTGAAAAATGTATAAATGTAACTCACCATAGTAACAGATTAAAAGAAAAATATTTTGTCTCAAAAGATGTATAAAATACATTGCTAACACTAAAAATATACTCATGATAAAAAAAATCTAGTACATGTAGGATAAAAGGGACTTTCTTAAATTGATAAGAAGCACCTATAAAATGCCTAGATCAAACATAATCCTAAATGAAGAATGTGGGAAATATTCTTTAAAGGTTAGAAGAAGTATAAGAATGTGCACTATTGCCACTTCATGTCAAAATTGCATTGAAGGTCCTAGATAGGACCTTCCAGTAAAAAAGGAAGAAAGAAAAAGATTGGAGGCATAAGAATTGTTAAGGATAAAATGAAATTGTAATTATTTGCAGTTAACATGATTCTTTACATAAAAATTAAAGAAGTTTTAAGAATTTATAGAGATAAATCCTTAAGTATAATAAAAAGAGTTTCACAAGGGTTTTTCAACCTTAAAACTACTGACATTTTGAACTAGATAATTCCTTATTGGAGGTGGATGTCCTGTGCATTGTAGAATGTTTAGTAGCACCCCGGCCTCTTCCACAAGTCACCAGTAGTTGCACTCCCCCAGCGGCAAAATCCAAAAATGTCTCCATACATTTCTAAATACCCCTGGGTGATAGAATCACCTCTGGACTGGATAAAAGAGTAATACAAAACAAAACAAAACAAAAGCAAACAAGCAAAAAAAACAACCTTCAGCTGAATTCTCTATACTAGCAGCAGAGTAGTAGATAATATAATTTAGGCCACCATTTACAATGGCATCAGAGAATATTAATTACCTAGGAGTAAGTCTACAAAAAAATGGTTAAGTGCTGTGGAAAGAAAATTATAAGGCTACATTAGATCTTGCAGAAGAAGATCCAAACGACCAAGAGACAACTTATGCTCATGGATAGGAAGATATTATAAAGGTATCAAATCTTCCCCAATTGATTTATAGATATTATATATTTTTCCAATCATAATCTAAATAGGATTGTTCAGGGAACTTAAAAAGATGGTTCTGCATTGTATACAGAAGAGTCTAAAGCAAAGACAAGTCAGAATACTTCTGAGAAAGAAGAATAGGGAGTGGGGACTTGCCATACCATTATCAGTCTTATTATGGAACTTTAGTAATTTATACAGTATGATGTTGGGTCAAAGAGAGACAAATGAATTAATGGAATAGGAGGGAAAGGCCAGAAAAAGACACATTCTCTATGTAACAGGTATAAAAGAGAAGCATCTGTCTAGTCATTCAGAAAAGGGGAGTAGTCCTGATAAAATGATAATCAATATAGGAAAAAGGTGAAGTTGTATACCGACCTCACACCATAAGTCAACTGTGGGTAAATTAAAAATGTGAATGTTGAAAGCAAAATTTTAAACTTCTTAGTAAGCATTCATTATAAAAATTAATAAATTTGACAATTTTAAATCTAGATGGTAAAAGCATCTTTTTTTCTTTTCCAGCAACACATTGGACTAGATAGTCAGAGACCTCCTCCTGGTACACAGCAGATTTGAAAAAGCAAGAATATATGTACACACACACACACACACACACACTCTCACACTTTCATAAATGTACTCATAAATGTAGCACTGTTAGAAATACAATGATTAATTAAAACTTATAATGGAAGTTATATATACAAATAAAGATCTATTAGGTATTAAATACCCCCACGAAGGAAACAATAAAAGGCTTAACTTGCTCTAGATAAAGAGAGGTTTTCTGTCAGGAAATGAAAATATACTGAGATCCGAGGATTGCAACACATTTCGGTTTGTTCCCAAATTCCTCTTAAAATGTATTACTTAATATCGCCTAATTATTACATATTCTTTCGCATTTCTTTCCTTTAAATAAACATTTGATAGTTTTATCATCTCTTCGGTCACTTTTCTTATAAGAGATTTTATTTAAACCTCTTAATTCATCTGCTTCCCTGAAGTGTGCATCACTAAATAATGGATTTTTTCTTATTTTAAACATTCAATTAGCTTATTTGAGTACTATCAGTACAATTAAAGGTTGTATTTCTACTTCTCAAAATGTGCTATTCATTCCTGATAATGACACTTTTCATTCTTAAAACACCTTTAAGGCCAGATCATAAAGACATTTCCAGAAGAGAAAGTACAATTGTCAGTTCAGTTTCTTCTCAGCGTCCATGGCTCAAGGGCCTAGCCGCTCCGCGGCATGTGGGATCTTCCCGGACCGGGGCACGAACCCGTGTTCCCTGCATCGGCAGGCGGACTCTCAACCACTGCGCCACCAGGGAAGCCCGTCAGTTCAGTTTCTGGATGGAAAAATCAAGAAGGAGGGTTGGCTGAGAGAATTAGAAATGCCATTCAACTGCACTCCTTGTCCTATTTGTTTCACACACTAAAATAATCAGATAAAGAAAACCATTTCAGATTCTTTTCCCTTATAAGTTATTACAAAATATCGAGTATAGTTCCCTGTGCTATGCAGTAGGTCCTTTCTATTTCTATGCAGTAGGTTCGTTATCTATTTTATATTTAGTAGTGTGTGTGTGTTAAATGATGAGAAGGAGCCCGGCCATGCAAAGATCCAGGTGGGAAGAGCATTGGAGAAAGTGAGAAGGAGAGAGAGAACAAGAAACACCAAAATACTGAAATAGAGCAAACGTCATGTGTTTGAGGAACGGAAAGATCCCAGGGTGGATGAAGTATAGAAACAAGTGACTGGAGAATTAACAAGGCCTTAAGGGCCATGATAAACACTTCATGTTTTATTTTAGTGAAATGGGAAGCCTTGCATGATTTTAGGGAGAGGAGCCATCTGACTTGATGTGCGTTTCACAGTATCACTCTGGCCGCAGGACGGAGAGTGGGTTGTTGTTCACCACTGTGAACATAGATATGGGCTAGGAGTTCAGGGAGCGATCGCAGTAGCTTGGACCAGTGCAGAGAAGAGGAAGTGGAGAGAATGGGGAAATTCTGGATATGTTTTGGCGACAGGACCTGTTAATGTCTTAGATGTGGGCTGTTTGTTTGTTTTTACCACTGGGGCAATTTGAATTTTATTTTAGGATCTTATCTCCAGTTCTGGCCTCCACTGAGCCATGGGTCAGACTTGGATGAATCCACACCTTTTTAGGGGAGAAACTGTTGAAGGCGGGGGTGGGGAGTCGGTCCAGTTGAAATTGAAGTGGAGGCCAGATCAGAAAGGCTCAGCCATGGACTTCTTCCCCAGTGGCTGGAGGGTTAGAGCAATAACTGCTGAAATCATTAGTCTTTTAGGCCTGCACTATTAAATAGGGATGTGGCTATTGAGCTTTGAAATACAGCTAGTCCAAATAGCAATTATCTGTGAGTCTAAGGTATACACAGGAGTTTGAAGATGTGATATATAAAAAAGTATAAAGTATCTCATTAATGTTTGTATATTGGTTATATTTTGATGTCATAATGCTTTGCATATATTGGGTTACACAAATGCTTTAATGAAAATAATTTTCTTATTTCTTTTACTTTTTAAAACTTCTTTGAAGAACAACTTTATATTTACAGAAAATATATTTACAGCAGATAGTACAGAAGGTTCCCATGTTCCACACTTCCACACACACAGTTTCTCCAGTTATCAATGTTTTGTATTAATGTAGTACATTCGTTACAATTAATGAACCAATATTGATATACATTGCTATTAGCTAAAGTCCACAGTTTATGTTCACTCTTTGTGTTTTACACTTATATGTGGGGTTTTAACTTAGGTTTTTGAATTGATTGAATGGATAGACAGCCCTCAGCTCCTTACTAAGAGGAAAAAGACTGTGGGGAACGTGTTTTGAGTGAGGACTGTTGTGTCTGGATATGTAAAGTGTAAGATGGTTATCAAACAACCAAGTGGAGATACAGTTAATTGGTAAGTCTGCACTCAGGGCTAGGTGTATACATTTGAGACTCATCAGTGGAGGTATGAAGTTACATTTCGAATTAACATGGTCTGATGTGTTAATGGGAAATAAGAAAACAGAGTGAGGACAGCTCACTCAAAAAGTTTTATTTTACTGCTAAGGAGAGTAGATAAATGAGGCAGTAAGGTTAGTAATGGGATTTGCTTGCTTGCTTTTTTTTTTTTTTTAAGATGAGAGCTATGAGAACTCAGTTGTAAACTGAAGGGACCACTGCAGACAGTCTAAATCTGCTGATGTAAAAGAAAGAAGATAACTGTGAGACAAAGTGCACAGAGAGTGAGAGTGAAGGGGGGTCCTAGCACTAGAGGAGGAATACGCCTTTGATTGGATGAGGGACGTGTGTTTCAGCAGGAGGGAAGCAATCATATGAGCATAGATGAAGGTAGGCTGTAGGTTTTGTTGGGGAGTGAGGAGGGGGTCTTTGTCCTATTGCTGCTTTTCCTCCGTGAGAAAGTCTGAGACAAGCTAAAGCGACGGGGAGGAAAATGTTGGATGTGTGCGACATGAAACAGTTAGTCATCCAGAAGTGGGGGAAGTGGATTCTGATGAAAGTTGCTGTTTCCTATGGCATTTGGTCAATGACTTCAATCTCATATATTCATTCTTCTTTTAAGGGTGCTAAAAATGACTAAATTAACTGATTGTATTTTTACCTTTCTTATTTTTTCCTGCTTACCCAATAGCACAGGTGGTTATGAGAAGGAAAAGGGATAGTTTTGTAGCAAGAAAGAGAAATGAAAGTAATAAACATGACAATACACTGAGTGGCTTATACTTATAAATATATTTATATCTAATATTTGCACATAAAGGTGAATGAATTACTCTTGCATTGCCTTTTGCATTGTGGAAACAAGAAAATGTAGATCAAGGGAGCATAAGTGTAGGCAGAGAATGGCTAATGATGATGGTAGTTTTCACATATTGCACACGTGTTGAGTGCCAGTCACATACTAAGTGCTTCCCATGCATCGTCTCATGCAGCCCTTGTGATAGCCCAGGGAGGTTGGGGTTATAATGTTCTCTTGACAGTTGACAAAACAGGTTTTTGGAGAGTAACTTGCCCAGATTACACAGGGAACTGGCAGAGCCAGAAAGCAAATGCCAGTCCCTGAATCCCAAGCTCATAATCTTCCCCAGAACAATATTCAACAGAGCCAATATTTTCAAATAAAATCTTCATTGAATAGGTCATTTTTACTACAAAAGCACGTTGGAGTGCTTGACATGCCTAGTAACGAAAATACAGTTTTTTCCATGCATTTCATATTGAACAGAAAATATCCAAAGTGATATATGGACTCTGAGAGCAGTATCTGACTAGTAAAAGTTACCTCCACCTCCATGTTGTTTGTTTCCATTTCTCCACTAACCCACATTGATTAAAGAGTATGTAAAAAATTAGTGCACTTCAAAATTTCTGAAATAATTAAAGTCTAGGAAGGAAAGAAGCACAAGAAAACTTGCTGAAGCATAATTTACTATATATATATATATATATATATATATATATATGAATTTAGCCTAACAAAATATATTTATATTTCTTGTGTTGTTAGTAAACCATAGTACATTGATGGATATATCGAGACGTTTGTCATTTCAATTTTTTTTCTGGACAAAATGCCACTTAATTCTGTTTTTCAGGGTGCCCAGTTTCAGTACAAAGGGTGATCATTCAAATTTCTACTTGTTGAAATTAATAAACAACATAGCCTCTCATGGTTACTCAAGGGTGTTCTTTGTTACACAGACCACAGTACCAGGGCAATTATTTGAGATAAGCCAATATGCAATTGAATCAGTTCTTTGTTGAAAGGGTTGAAGTAATTCAACTGCAAGCCTAGCCCAAGATCAGAAATCAGATTACTAAAACAAGTGGCAAGAGTGGTTTCTAACATCACACTGATAACAGTGTAAAAGGGACTGATTTGGTCCCTTCATTTGTGAACATAAAAGACGAGAGCTGATAGAAGTGAAGTTCATAATGCTATGAAGAAGCTGAACGTGGATTTGCTTGGAATCGTTTGTGGGTGCCTCTTTCATGCTCTACTGTAATTTATTGATGGCACACTCAATGTCAAGCAGTCTTTGGTGCCGTGCCCACAAAGATAAGAAATGCACTCTGCCTTTATTAAGGAGACCACGGTCTTGTGAGGAAGGCAGAGGGTCCAACCAGTACTGAGCACGTAATAGGCTCTCAATAAATATCTGTTGAATGAATGTTTTGATCAGGAATGGGGATGGATAGTACAAGTGTACAGAGAGCAGTGAGTGCCATGATAGAGAAGGACAGGACGCGAAGAGGCACTTGGGTCCCTGCTCCAGATTTAGAAGATAAGGATCCTTATAGGTGTGCCTTTAAGACACATCTTGAAGGAACTATATAGAGAAGAAAGGTTAGGATAAAGGAGGAAGTGAACTTATAGAAAATAACATGCGAAACAGGATCGTGAGAAAGTGCATGGTGAATTTAAAGAACTGGATTTTAGGTATATTTGGCTTTGTGTTAGTAGAGGAGAGCAAGGGTTAGAAAGGGTGACTCCGGAAAAGCCATACATGCTCACTGAGAAGCCCTTATGCTCTCATATAGACCCTGGATCTCAAACACAGCACTGCCATAAAACAATAAGGGAAATAAGAGTTAATATTTATATAGTGCTTACTATTTACTGAAAGGTTTCTGTATGTTGATTCACTGAATCCTCATATCCCTCTGAGATGGGAATTACAATTAGCCCATTTTAAAAATGAGCCAAGTGAGGGACAGACAGATCAAGTACCTCACCTGAGATCATCTAAGAAGTGCGATGACCTGGCCCCCAAACCCACATTTCCAGTGTATTATACTTATATATAGTATGTATACTTTAGTATATTGCCTCTTGGTGCAATGCCAAATTTAGTGTAACTTGCTATTAATAATTATATTGAAGTATCCAAGTTGGACAATTATGTTTGTGGTAATACAGCTCTCATTAGCTTCCTTTCCAGGATACCTTCTTGAGTTGGAGAAAAGAGAGATAGAAACAGCTAGCACACTACGAATTATATATAACTCAGAGTACATTCATGAGAATGTGTTACACAAGTGACATTCTCCTAGCCTGGGTATCATTATGGTAAAAAAGATCGGGATGCTGTCGTAGGAGATACGGAGCCATTCAGTGAGGAGTATGACAATATTGGGGAATTTAGTTAGACAAAAGTAAATAATACTTTATTCATGGAGTATATGACATCAGAATTTTGAAATGGCATGTAAATGTCAGGACTTGTTGATGATGTTAATGTGAAATTCATAACTGATGTGTATTTTTCTATCCAGTAATCTCTTATCCATTGAATTTCCATAATCCTTTGTCTAGATATTACTTAAAAGAATGTTTAATATCCTGTCTATTACTCTACATTGGTATGTACTGAGAATACATATGGGGTGAATAATCATCATCATCATCATAATATTTAATTACCACCGGCATTGTTCTTTGCAACTATTTGTTTAATTTTCATAGCAACTCTATGAGTGTTATTATTACTCCCATTTTACAGATGAGGAATCTGAGGATTTAAAAGTTAACCTACTCACATTCACTTGGAGTTAGAAAAGGTTTTGATCCGTTATAGCACGTGGGTTTCCACTTGAGTATCTAAGGAGTAGTTAAGATAGTGGTTGATTGGAGAGCTCCTATTTTTTTCTCTAATTCCCTATTTCTTTCTTGATTTATATATAAAGTCATTTCCCATGTGAACTAATAATAATAATTTAAATGCATATAGATCTTTTGAGACTTAAAAATATGTTCATCTTTATTTTTTAAGTCCCTATGTGACAAGTAAAGAGAGTACATAAGTTGTGAAAATAAATGCAGAAGCAAAGTGAGCATGAATGTGCAGCTCTTGACTCTCAAAACAGTGCTCTTTTCTCCATGCTGTGCTATCTCTTATGTCCTTAGCAGTTGTTTGCAGATACCAGGCATCTTATCAGAGACTTCACACTGCATTCAAATTTTAGGAAGATTCCAAAGAGGAATGTTTTAGACTTTTGTGATTATTGGTTTTAGTTTAAAACTCCGCAGGTAGAATAAGGAACTCATTATAAGATGGAAATATATAGAGCTGACATGTATAACTATTAGTAGTATATATTTTGGGGGAGTAAAATATAGAAAAGAGATAGCAAGAAGGGGACAGTTTCTAGTATAGTATAGAAATTAAATCCGGTATATGGTGAGAGGAAATTCAGGGAAGGGAACCTGCAGAGAGAAGATTGGCACAAAGAAAAGGGATTGATGTTAGGCGAATTTGTCGAGACAGTAAAGAGTAAGGCAAGAAGATGAAGGTGTGGGCTGTGGGCAGGCTCCAAAGGCTAGTAGAGAAAAGGAAATTCTATATAGAAAGTGAGGCTATAGATGGAACAAGAAAACATTGCGGGTAGTGATCCCTTTCTACTCTTAAAACCTGTGATTATGTAAAAGTTAATGAGAGAGAAAGTAAAAGTGAGCAGAAGCTGGTAAGAGAAAAAGATGAAAGCTTCTGGGAGAAATGGAAGGTTAGAAAAGATGACATTTCTTGCATCCTGCTGCCCCGCCAGTACTGCACTATCACAGTGAATTGAGGGAACTTTTATGATCTGAGCGGAGTTGGGACTTCCCAGCGACCACTGCGTCACCCACTGAGAGGATCCTAAACGTAGCCCACATGGATAGACTCTTGGGCAGAGGTAGCCAAAGCAGAGGCTTAGAAGAGACATTGAATACAGCAATTGCTTCAGAGTGGAGTTCAAGTCAGAATAACGTAAAACTCTAGGGAATCTGGCTGCGACGTTCTCCTGCCACATGTTGAATTGCTGTTCATAGTTCATATTGTACAATAGCTGTTACGCTTCAAGGCGTTTACACTCTTCTCTATTAACTGCCATTCTCCGTAGCCACTATTGGCTGTCCAGCCTATCAACTTCTATTTATTTAACTGTTACGTTTGTCGCCTAACTTGGATTCTCATCATTTACTTTCTAATGTGCGTAACGAAGCACGTCTTCTTCCTGAAAGTATGTCTGGGCTTCTTTTCGTGTCAGAGATATTATGCTACCAAGAATGACCTTGTGTGGATTACTAGCTGCATATCTCTTACTATGCACAATATTTTTTATCTACCATTTTTTTCTTAGAGAGAAATAAGCCCAGTGGTCTATCTCACTGAAAAGTTAACATTGTTTCCTAAACATTTATAGGTAGTGCTGGGACACCGGTCACTTTTAATGAAAATGGAGACGCTCCTGGTCGTTATGATATCTTCCAGTATCAAATAACCAACAAAAGTACAGAATACAAAATCATTGGGCACTGGACCAATCAGCTTCATCTAAAAGCAAGTATCAATATAAACTTATACTTTATGTATATTGTTCTCAAGGAGAGACGCTTTACTTTTAAGTAATATAACATTTGTTAGAATTGATCTTCTTGTAAATAAGTTTTCAGAAAATGTATGATTTGATCCTTCTTCAACTTTAAAATGTTATGAGAAGTCTTAAATGTCTGTAGAGATATTTACTCTCTGCAGGGATTTAATGAAAGATCTCATTTTCTTTTAAGTGACTAAATATACATTTAGGGAAACTTTATACTTTTCTGAAAGGCTCAGTTGTTCAAACCTTTGTACAGTGTGTGTGTATGTGTGTGTATGTGTGTGTTTTGGGGGGAGGGGTGACAAACTGTGCCATGAATGACAAAGTCGGTGCTTAATAAGTGTGCTTCACCTTTGCCCCATCATAAGTTGAGATCTTGCAGCTATGTCTGCTGGATGGAAGTCAATCATGATCTGTACTTGCATTACCTCTTTGAATCACAACATCAGAGAAAGTTAATGTACCCCAAAGAGATGTTCAGTTTTTTAACAGCCCTTAGGGCTGCCAGCTGTCCCTGTCCCCCTGGAGAGCCATGAAGGCCCAAGGCCCACAGATTTTGCAGTTCCTACAAGTGGCCACGTGAGGAGAACTTGGAGAGCCCAACTGGAAGCGAGGTCGCAGGGCAGCGAGGTCGCAGGGCCTGGGGCTGGTGCCAAAGGCAGTTGGTCATCTGCCTGCCCAGTGTCACGCTGTGTCCGCCACCCGGGGCTCTGTCTCCTCCTGCTGGGACCAGGTGGGGCTGGCACGTGGGATAACAGCAGGAGGAGAAGCTCTGTCAGATGAGTCTAGCTGGCAGGCAGCTCTCCAGAGGGGCTATCCGAGGGAAGGGGTCTTTGGGGACACTGGGGGGCGCTGTCTGTTACCAGCACCCACTAAGCCTAAGGGGCTCCAGAGCAGGAAGCCCGTCCTGAACTTGACGGATAGGGAGGCCCGGGAAGTCACAGGGCATAGGGCAGGCAGTGGCTGCGTGAGGAGGGCACAGGAGTGGTTGGAGAAGCATCTGCCTACCACGGGGTAAGGAACCATTTCAAAATTTAACAGCCTGTGGTGCTGTATCTATGCACGCCGGCTCCTTCTGGTCTAGACAAACAAGGAGTGTGCTCTGTGGTCGCAGCTAAGGATCAGAGTTCCTTCATACATGAACATTAATGTTCATAATACATTCTCTCATACATCTGTAACATTGGACTGTTTATAGGAACTGAGTGGCCGAGGAATCTCTACAGCAGCAGTGTTTCCCCTGTAGGCAGTGAGGTGCTTTTAAAATGTGTCTAATAAACCAGAAACATACTCTTCTACTGTTATATTGTTCTAATGTGTATTTCACTCTTTCCTCTAGTAAAAGTACCTCCTCTTCTTGATTCTCAAAGCTACCGTAACACTGTGAGGGCTGAGTTCATTTCGTAAATGAATACTTTCATTTCCTAGCTACAGCTTATCCTAGCTGGAAGGTAAACTCTTAAGACATACATGAGGGTGGGGAGAGAGATTATTCTTGCCTGTGTGTGTTTTCCACGTGTGTATGTGCTTTCTTGTGTTTGAACCCATTCGAAAGACACCAATTTGGTGTTTTTAATACATTTTTCACCTCTGTATGTCCAAATATAGCCCCTGAAGTGCTATGTTTATGCAGCACCAGTTACCATAGTTCTCAGAAAAGAAGCAGAAAATGAGAAATAAGGAAACTAGGATATTTATGATTTATTGTCTCCGTAATGACTTCCTGATAATTGTCACAGTTCCGCTTTCAGTAATGCACAAAGACAGCTCATATTTGCAACTATGGTTGTACTTCGTAAGACCACGTATCTACACCTTACTACATGTAGCAGCCTGATGAAACCCTATCCCTTGTCCTGCAACCCAAACTTACGGAAACAAAGCTTTGATAACTCTGTGGGTTATTGATGCCAATCTGAAAATCAATCGCTCCTTGGCAAAAGCCCTTTTGACAGTGGACCTCTGTGAAATAAAATAATTAAACACAACAAAGAAAATTTGATATGGGTTAAAATAGGGAAGCTACTTTTTATCTGACTTTTATGAATGCCAAACTGCTTACTATATTCTTATGATTAAGGATTTAAATAACAAAGTTCAATGGTTGAAAAATATGTGCATTAATATATAATATGAAGATACCTAAAATAATTATATACACAAGCACACGTACACACACACACATCTCTCTCTCTATATATATTTATTATAAAACTTTATGTTGAATCTCAAGCTCTTTTATGTACATTTACGGTGCATGAAAAGTTTTATGTTTATTATTGTGTTATTGCTCATAAAATATATCAAAACGATTTGTAAGAATTATTTCTCATGCATGATTATAATCGTTTATAACTACATAGCCATGCTAGCTTTACTGAAACAGAGAGAATCAACTCTCAGAAAAGAGTGAATTAGTTTGTGAAGAGAGGTCATACGTCAAGGGTTGAATTCTGAATTTTATCAGGACAAACAAAATGTTTCTCCTTGGGAACAGGATTAGTCATCTGTTTGGAGGTGGAGTAGGGGTTCCTTGGAAAGTGACAGATTTACTGAAGTTCTGCTTAGATCTCAGGCAAGGCACCAAACAAATGCTTTGCCCCAATTTTGTCGTCTATAAAGTAGAAACATTAATAGCACCTACCTTAGATGGTTGTAATAAGAATTAAATGAAATAATACAGTAAAGCCGTTAGTCCAGGGCCTGGCCCACATGACATCCATAAACATTACCTATTATTAATCCAGTGTCTCATGATTCTGTGTGGTCAGTGGGAGACCTGAGAATGAGTGTGTTGAGTAGAGAAGTGAAGGTTCTGTCAGAAGAGGCACTTGAGTTTGCTTTAGCAAGTTCAGAATACGTTCACTTAAAGTGGGGACCATTTGTCCCTATAGCCCATTGCCTGCCTTTAATATTGGCCTTAATACTTTAGCAAATCTATCTGCACTTACAAAGTAAACTTTATTTAATATAAGTATGTAGTTTCTTTTCCTGTGGTAGCCTGTGGCTAGATATTGTCACCTAGGTAGTTATTTTTGAATGGATTAGATAAATTCATTCTGTGCACATACTGCATGCTAAGTGCTGGGATTAGAGTGAAAATGTGAACTCTGCTCTCAGGGCGCTCGCAGAGTGGAAGGATAGATGGACACTCAAACCAACAATTCTAGTGCAGTGGGGCAGGCCACAGATGAAGTTATGTCCATGGTTTTGCACCTGCAGCCCAGAGACAGTCCCCGAATCTGGCCTGTGGCCTGACTGCTGACGGGAGTTGTGATGATGGCAGCGGAGGGCGCTCTTCCCCATGTACTCCATCCCTTCTTATTCTCTTAAACCAGATTTGCAATAGATTTCACACTCTCAATGGTAAGCATTTATCAGCCAGTTATTGGATTGAATTTGGCTTATTTTCAAAGAGCCAGTTTTTCTGACTGAATTCAACTGTAGGATAAGTTTGTGCACAGAGGGTGCACGATTATGCATATATGAGTGCAATAAATTTGCCCTGGATATATCTTAGTGGAGTGAAAGAAATTGTAAAAGTAGGTTATTCTTTTCTTGTTTTTCCTGGAAAATCATGAGGTGTTTTATTTCCTCAAAAGCATGGTCTTCATTGTTCTAAATATTTTTTTTCTTTTTTATGGCACTAACATATGTTCTTAACTTAGCAATTACAATGAGTTAGTATAACTGTTTATTTTGATTTCGGTTTTTTATTCAGTAATCTCAGTCCACGCATGAAGGGCATATTGTCTACCTGAGAGTGAATTTGAACAATTAGGCTTCTCCGTTTTGTGAGGCTTAATCTCTCAAGAGGCAGGTGGTCCTTATTAGTGATTACAAAACGTACTGTAACCTAGAGGTTCAGAGAAAACAGCGGAGCCTGAACTGCAAGAAGAACAGCCATCTGCTACTTCGAGTCCGCAGGGAGAAGGTGTATGGAGGCTACCGGATGGGCCTAAAATAACTGAGGGCTCACTTTTCTGTACTTCCAACCAGAGCTACTCTTTCTAGATTACTGTAAGATGAGGCATAGTTTTTGCTTGTTTTGTTTTATTCTTTTTTTATTCAAATAAGTAATTTGAAGATAAATAAAGATAGTAAAGGATAATGACTTCATAAGAATGTTTCATTGTTAGCAGCATGGAGTCAATTGGAAAGGGTGATTTGAAGGAGAACGGCTTCATTTAATTTTGTGTGGGGCCACTCCATAGATGAAAGTAACTCTTGACCAGGTACTGAATTCTGACCCTCAGTTTTCTCATCTGTTAAGTGGGATAGTAAATAGGCTTACTATGAAGATCAAATGCATTGGTATTCCAGTGCATAGTGGTCAAAAACAAGACCTCAAAGTCAGAAAGAAGCGTTTTGTGTTCCAACCTTCCATTCCTGAGCCTTGGGCACGTTATTTTACCTCTTTTAGTCTCAGATTCTTCATCTGCGTGAAACAATCATAACTACTTCATAGAGTTATTGAGATAATTAAAGGAAATTGCATATCAAAGATCCTAGAACACTGCCTGCTACATATTCAGTGTCAAACGAATATGGCAATAAAAATTTTGTTTTGTTTTGCCAGGAAAACCAGCCTATTGCAGAGGACCTATAATGGGTATTGCAATCTGAAATTCCATCTATGAAATGTCTTCTCTGCCTCTATCTTGATGTTCTGAGTAGGGAGTAACTGTAAAAAGAGTTACACTACGATAACTCGTCTGTGCCCTATATAATAAACCCCAAATGTTTATTTTGGTATGAAAAAAAAGTGGGCTTCATGAGTCAGTGCTTTGGGGACAACCAGAAACTCAAGCAAGCTTTCTGATTTAGTGCATTAAATCAGTCTTTTCTATGTACCTCTAGTGTAGTATTTATAACATGATATTTTAATTGAATGTATGTCTTTGCCTGCCAATGGTCAGGCAAATACATGCGATACCAGGGGTTCCTCAACCTGCTTGAAATACAGAAAGAGAAAGTTTCTGAGTCCCCTCATTTGCCTCATGGTTATATTGCTTTGGATAAACATCAAAAGTTTTTAACCAAAACCACTAGATTCCCTAATGTCATACAGGAACAGCTTTTCTATGATGAAGGGTATTGAAATAGCCTTGAAGTAAAGGATGGAGTGAATGGAGTGGAAACAATGTTCGAGGGGACGCTTGAGCCTTTATTTGCCTTGACTCTTAGGAGCCATGCGTTTCCTCTTTGCCTGTTTCCCCATTGCAAAGTTGCCTGCATTTGCAAATGCTCTTTCATATGATAGTGCATAAAAAAGATCATTCACCCTATGAGACAAGCAATATATAAAGCTTTTCCCATCCTACAAAGTATGAATGTGAAGTCAAGTCTCCGAGACCCTTTACTACATTCCAATAGGACTTTAAATGCCACTCTATCTCCTGCCTTTATATTCTATTCAGACAAGGTCTTTTTTGGCTTCCTTTCCTTGTAACAAGATGATTAGTTGTCAAAACTATATTTTTGTTCACTAGATGCAAATTTATTCTTTTCAAAATAAGTCATTTTGGGGTCAGTAATTAATTTGTGTTTATGAGAAAATAAGCATTTGGTAAATTCATGTTTTTGACACATCAAGCAAAGCCAAGGTAATTAAAGTTTAACTACGTTCTTGCTAGTACAGAGTAGGGGCTCCGTAAGGACTTGTTGAATATGTCATGAACGATATGCTGATGTTTTCCAAATACTGACTTCATGTGGAGCACTGATCCAAGATTATTGATGAGGAAGTTGACTTGTGCACAGATCATTTATTCAGTGACTGCTCCCTGCTAGGCAGGATGCTAAGCCGTTGAGGAGTACAAGGTTCAATAAAATAAACTCCCAGATAGCAAATGATTTACTCCATTAAAGGTAACAGTACACTTGAATAATTATAATAAAAGCATGCTTAGAAGGTACAGATTAAAGAACAAACTATGAATTAAACTATGTAATGATTACCTCCAACTGGAGGGACTGGATAAAGTTTGTTGAATTCAAACTGGATCTTCAATTACTTTGGTGGCTAGAAATGGTTGGAAGAGTGTGTAGGCCATGGCAAAAGCATCCATCCATCCATACATCCTTCCATCCATTTATCTATCTATTCATTCCAGAATAAGGTGCCTCCAGTGTGCCACTGCTCTACACAGTGCTGGAATGATTTAGAGGTGTTACAGATTCAGTCCCCATCCCTGAGTTGGGAGTGCACATCTATTGGATGTGCAGGCATATCCCGCCTACAGAGTGTAAGCTGTAAGTTCATTGATGGAGATGAGGAATGTTGACTAGGTTTTCATAGGGAGGTGGAAAGGGGCACAGTTTATTTAGGGAATTGAGTGTGATCCTGAGCTGCCAGTACAGAGGACTATCTGAGCAGAGCATATCATGCAGAATGAAGGAAGATGGCTTAAAGCTAAATTTTATAGGGTTTCAAAAACTATTAGAACACAAGGTGATATTCTTTAAGCTACAGTGAGCTTTTCGATAGAGACATTCTCAGCTTTACACTTCAGGGAAACATTTTGGGCAGCAAAGCGTAGACTGGCTGGAGAAGAGGTCGTTCCATTATTTATCAGAAGCCATAATTAAGAATTAATTTCTTTCTTATTTTACCTAATTGTTTGGCAGGTTCTTTCCGCCCTATCTGTCCATCTACTTGGTTTGTGTTTTGTTCTACAAAATATTTAAAAGGACTTACTAAGATACAAAAGTATGCCATATAAAATGATTTAATCTGATTAAGAATTCAGAAGCTGGATTCAATTATCTGGATCTAGTTGGAGTCAGATTCCCGGGGTAATCTAATAGTATCCAAGGAATCTAGTAGTTCATCAGGGAAAATACAGGTGGGGCACTAATAAAGCTATTATTATTCATGAAAAATAGGAAAAATCATAAGTGCTTAGTTATTTTGGTAAATAATGAAAGTGACACAGACAGGGAAAAGAAAGCTAAAAAAAATAATAGAGGTCAAATTGGAAAAAGCAAATCAAAAATACAATGCAACTAAAGAAGGACGTAACATAAAATGGAAAGTGCCTCTTTATACCAACACCAAAGAAGGGCAAAGGAGGATGGCGACTCTAGACGTTTATGGGGATAATAAAGCAATAAAAATGATAAATGGTATTTTAATCCTTACTTTAACCTTGGGAGGAGAAAAATAAGCGCAATTTTGACATGATGAGTAGTATCAGTAAGGTTACAAACATAAAGTGATAATGTAGAATAGAGGAATAACAGGGAAAAAATCATTTTCTTATGGTAGATTTACTAAACTAAAATATATGTGAACCCTGTATCCTAGGGTACTTTTGAAAGGCTCAGTGGACACATCAGTGTTATGTAAAATATACAACGTACAAGAGAATTACAGGAACTGAAAAGTATTATATATGAATAAAATATGTCGCTTCCAGCTGTAGATGGAGATCAGTAGTTGATAAGAGCATGAAACTAAAAAGAAAAACGTTAATATGTCTGTTGACTGAATCAAAAGTTTAACAGACATCTTTCCTCAAAGCTTTCACTGTCTAAAGAAGGAAAATAGAGCCAGAAGCTGAAATCCTCCCAAGTCCCTATTCCATTTTGTTGAGGTCATGGATCCTTATCTCTAAGTGAAGTTGCAGAAATGTGCAATTGTGCATAAACTCAGGGGTAGAGATGTAAAATGGTGTTCTTTCTTAAATCCATAAATAAATGACAGAAGGATATAACAAGGACACAGAAAGGTACTAAATTTGACTAGTATTTGATTGCTTTTATCAGTTATAAAATCATTTGGAATAAAACATTATTTTGAGATAATTGCAGATTCACATGTAGTTGTAAGAAATGATAAAGATTCCATGTCTCCTTTACTGAGTTTTCCCCGCAATGATAACATCGTGAAAAACTATGGTGTAACAGCGCAAGCAGGATCTTGATATTTATACAGTCCACCAATCTTTTTCACATCTCCTCTTTCACTTATACATGTGTATGGGTGTTTCTATGCATTTTTGACCTCTGTAGGCCCATGTATCTACCACTGTAGTCAAGATATAAGACATTGCCATCACCACAAGGATCCCAAATTTTCATTTAATAGCCACACCCACATGCTACCCAGATGCCTCCCTTCAGTGCCTGGCAATAACTACTATATCCTCTATTTCTCTAAAATTGTCATTTCAAGAATGCTGTGTGGATGAAATCATATTGTACGTAACCTATTGGGTTTGGCTTTTTTCACTCAGCATGGTTCCCTCCAGATTTATCCATGTTGTTGTGTTCCTTTTAGTTGCTGAGTAGGTCCATGGCATGGATGTTACCGAACTGTGTTTAGTTATTCACTCTTCGAAGGACTCCTGAAAAATAATTATGCATCGACCTGCTATGAGTGTTTGTTGAATTGTATGTAGAGAGAAACAGCAGGGAAGAGTGATGTCTCGTCTCAGAACTGAACTAAATCATTTTTATAAGATAGTTTTAGAAGTTATATTTAACCCGTTAATATAGAATATTTTTAGAAAATAAGAAAAGGAAACTTTCTTGCTGCAACATACACCTCAGATCCTTCATAACTGGCACAGTGACACCTTGGCTGCAGTGTGCTTAATTACTATAATCGCAGCAAACGTACCTAAGAGAAAAGTTCTCATTTAAAAGTAATACCACCTGGATCTATGTCCTCTTAAGGTTATAGTCTGTGAAACCACACCTATGTTCCTTCTTATCGTGCTTCACTTTTCCATCCCTTCTGTCAATATCACACTAATGTTGCTGTCTATGACACTAAAACCCAACTCTCAATGAGTTTCCAGGACTTCCTCAAAGTCATCCCTGTCCTGTATTTCTTAAGTTGTTCTGACACTCTGCTAGGCTTTGCTGTATCGAGCTCTCATTTGACTGCTTTTGTAGCTGTCAGATCTGTTGGTACATGCATTTTTCTGCATTCAGGCCATGTTTTTAAGGTTCCAAAATTCAGACATGATTTCTAGATTAAGCCGCTATAAGATCTTTGAGACTACTGATCTAAAATTTGTAAAATTTTTAAAGGGAACCGGCAGGGACACTGCAGTTGGCCTATGCTCTATAAATCTCCTAGCAGGAACCGACTTTAAGCTTGGCAACTGTGAATTAAATCCCTTAATTATCCTATCCTTAAACTAGTTTATCAAGGAATCAGCCAATTTTTATAAATGGTCTCCATAAAATATTTGACAGGGGTGTGATTTCATGTTGTTCAGGGCACACACGGACTTGGAGGACAGACCCTAGGAGGTTCTGCATGGTGTGGAAAGTGTCCCTGGAAACTAGGAAACTTGTTTTTCCCCAGACCTCTCATTCATCCTGAGATAGGTTTGTGCTTTATTACTTAATATTTGGAGGCTCAAGTTCCATGTTTATAAAATTAGGAATTTAATGTAGATGTAGTTATTCACTAAAATTTCTTCCAGATCTATTATTCTCAGATTGGATACTTCAGATAGTGAGAGTTATGTTGGATGTATTTTTCTGTTTTTGTTTACTTGTTTTTTAGATTTAAAAGTTTAAGCCCTCCATCATTCAACTATACAGAAGTGATCCTACGGTGTAAACCTCACTGAACAGAGAGCTTCCTTATGTGATTTTTTTTTTTCCCCAATTTGGGATATTTATTTTAAAGAAGCATGGCTACTCATACCCTATGAAAACTAAAGCCAAAATGGGAGAGGTTAATAAAGACAACTTAGGTATTTTGCTACCTTGGTTTTAATAGAAATGTAAAAATTGTTCAAAATAGATATGATATTAGTTTTCTTTTGCTCTCCCAGCTGCATGTTTTTATAATATACTTTGAAAAATAGGACTCTGCTATAGGGGAGCTAAGTTGATTCTGTTAGTTAGACTGAATCCAAACATGGCTAAGTAGAAATGACTAATGTGATTTGAGAAATGCTAGTTTATCTCTAAAAGGAGGGATAAGTCCTATGTTTGTGAAGAATTAGGGGATGTCACGGTAGAGAAGAAAAGGCCGCATATGAGCAATAAACGTGAGCTCGGCTTATTTTTTCTCCTATAAAAAGAGAAAAATAAGATGCTTTCGGAACTCCTGCTGTGCCGTCAAAAACTGGGTTGCATTCAGCCTGTGACATTGAGGCAATCAGGCTGCAGCATTTATTGCCCTCTTACCTCATGTACAATCAATAGTTTTATAGTCAGAGGTAGAGGTATTGGAACTCAGGCACCGTGATCTCATCTCAAGTCCGCCTTCGTCACAGGCATGAGCTTATCCACTTCCTGAATCTCCCCAGAGTTCTTTCCACTCTTTATCGGATTTTTACATATTTGTACGTAAAACTTCTCTCCTGAGAGAAGAAGTTCATACCGTTCTACTACCCTTATGACACAGCTTCCCACAGGACAATTTGGTTCATTTTTCTGCGAGTTTATGATGACTCTGAACATTAGGAGATAGTAGTCTCTTTTACAAAAAAAAAAAAAAAAAAAAAATCAAAAACTGTTGGAAACCTGAGGCTGAAATAACTTCCAAAATGATAACTGTGGCTCTTGTCCAAGTCAGCATTTTTTCAAATGCCTTCCTCAGAACACTGGTTCTGCAGAATTTTAAATAGCTGCTACATGTGCACACAAAGGCCCTCTGGTTAAAAAAGCTTAGGGAATGTTAGGACAACTGTTTTTGTTTTGTTTTCCTGCAAGAATTTGGAGACCCTTTAATATACTAATGTACACCATGGCTGACTGAGACATGGGCATTGAATGTAATGTTTAATAAATTGATTTAACCATGAATCCTTTTTTATTTGAAGAACATTTTGCGGAACTAATATTCCTTGAAACTTACTGTGAAAAACGTTGGCTTAAGTTGACTCTTCCACCTCAGTTACATTTATTAACTCATTTAATCTTTGTCATATCCCTGTGAGTTAGATACTCTTAGAGTGGCCATTTTATAGAAGAGGAAACTAAGGTTAACAATAAGTTACTTATTTAAGTTCACTTGGCTTGTGGAAACATAGATGGAATTCACAGGCATATATGTCCTACTCCGGTGTGCCTGCTTTTAGGAATACTAAAGAAGTAGAATCAGGAAGAAGTTGGTGAACGGTTGGTTATGGGAACCAGGAAAGGTGGAGCTCATGATGACTCTTTGAATGATTTAGTGAGCAAATTCAGAAGCTATCAGGGCTGAGCTTGTAGTTCAGCTGACAAGTTATAGACACTCTTGGTGTACCCCAGAGGACAGGCAAGAAAAATTTCTTTTCCTTGAATACCAACTACTTTGCCATTCCCATAAAAACTCTATAAAACTAGTTGGCCAGTGGTGACACTTTGTATCAGTATCTGAGCGAAGCCTTGTTATAATGTCCACTGCCTGCCATAAGCTTATTAAAGTGTCACCACTCCAGAATAGAGGCTGACACCAGTCAGCACAGTTACAGGTCTGAAATGTTTTCTCAGCTAGGAATTGAAGCTTCCTATTATATCCTGGCTCCTGTTTTACAGAATCTTCTTAAAGATCAAGAGTTTTGTATGTGAAAATACTTTGTAAGCTTCAAAATGCTATAGAATTGTTAGCTAGCTATTATTTGTGAGGGCCATAATCATTTTGTATAGAGAATAACAGCCACACAAAATCACATTTAAAAACAACACAGAACAAAATTTAAAAATCTCAACTTTGTCATTTTCCCATTTGGGAGAAGTTTTGACATATATTGAGGTAAGAATAAAATTAGTCAGAATTGGATTTGCATACATTACTACAGAACTGAACTTCTAGTATTTAGTTTCCTCTGATTTTTGCATCTTTTTTTTTTTTTGGTGTGTGTGGGTGTGTGTGTGTGAAGTGAAATCTTTTACCTTCCCTTCAGAAAATAACTTTTCATACCCACCTCACATAAGAATGTCCATGGAAAATTCTGGTACTATAATTGGCACAAAGAGTAGGTTCTCAGTGAATGTGGGTTGAATCTGAAAAATCCTCTCCTAGAATTGTCACTTGACCATTCGTCTCCTGGGTAACTTGAGATGGGAAGGGATAATATGTATTTTTTCTTTAAGTTTAATAATTGTCCTACAGCTGATATATAAAATCAAATACTAGAAAAATTAGATAACTGAATTAAAGCTCCAAATTAAAAATGGTAACTTTCCACGAATGTGTCTTTTTGCAGCCTTTTAGTAGGCTATATTTATTGGCATATAAAAGATAGCTGCTTTTGATAACTGGAGCCCTCACCATTCAAGAGTGTACCTCTAGAGCGTGGCAGTCATCTGCTACTGCCCCCTAGTGGCTGCCCCAAAACTGATCGGATTCTCTAAGTGTTGAAGAAGAGAAATGAGCAATGTTCTGGAGCTCTGTGGCTTCCTCTGCCCTCCTCACCACCTGGCACACATACAGCTTCACCCATGGAGCAGCAGACACACTAAGCCAAGCTGTATTCCTCTCCACACCAGTTGCTCCTTCCTCATACTAACCACCCATCTCTTCTCTACCATCCCTTCTCCTTCTCCTTTCTCTTATTCCCATTCTTTCTACAGGATGCTAAGTGGTAGCGGGATTGAGAGGCTGTACCCAGAGGGATGCAGGATTCTGGCCGAACTGTGTCCTCCTTCCCATCTCACTACTTTTCTTTCTTTAACCGAAAAATTCTTCCTATGTCAGGAATATATGCAAATACATCATTTCTTTTAGCTTCAAAGCAACCGTTTATGATGATATTACTGTTTATATGTAACAGAAACAGTATGTCTAGTTTTCTCTTTACAGAGAAACATCTTTGTTGTCCATAATCAGGTCTATGAATGAAGGGGGCATCAGGAATCATTGAAATAAGCTTGACTGATTTACACTGAAAGGATCAGAGAAAGAAATGAATATATCTAGCAGGTCAGAATGAGCATAGAGAAAGGAGCATGGGCTGGTTTGGTGGGAGATTTTGAGAGGGAAGAAAGAAGAAAGAGAGAGTCTTTCAGGTAGCTGCAAGTTGCAAAATTTACAGAGAAAGAGAGAGAGAAATGAACGCTTGAGATGAAGAGACCATCCATGGAAGAAAGCTTGCTCAGGAGGGATGCAAATGATTTTAAGGAATTGTGCTTGGTTAGATGAGTTACATAGAGATTCATCCTTTGGAATTACTGAGAAACTTCAATGAATATTTAAGTTGCTTCCAAATTATTATTTGGATATTTAGCCACTATGCTGTAGTGTCATGAGGCAGTGAGTTTTCTGTGGTTATAGTATTTCAGTGTAAAGTGTCATACCTAGTGTTGTTTTGGAGTGCATCGTCACCTAGAATGTAGGTTAGAGTGAAAATTTCAGTGTTTTACAGTGTGGAAATTTTATAGAAATTTCTAGATGACTAGATGTTTTCTGTGGTTGTCCCTGGAATACTATACCAGATCCGGAAGGAAACTTTAGCTACTACTCTGAGATTAATATAATGGTTTGGGATAATCTACTATTTGGCTTGTATTACTTTTTAAAAAAAATTAGTATTGAGTGAATTCACTAAATTGAGACAGCGTAGGACATTCCTTTACATACTGCAGATTAGAAATTAGCTTTTTAACCTTACCTCCTAAGGTAACAAATATCTTAAGAAATGAGGGACCATTCAGGACGGAGGCCTGGTGGTAAATGACAATTGAGCAGGATGGATGTCCCATCCATCAGTGATCCTGCATATCTACTCTTTCAGCACAATGTTTTCATATCATTTAAAGCTCATAAAATTCAAATTACTTGTTGTCTCTGGGTGTTACATCTCCATGGGGTTCGCTTTGGGCAAACTGGTTTCCTTTGAAGTCCCTAGCGATATATTTTAGGTTATGAATTTTCCATTTATTTTTATCTATCAACCTATGAGCCTCCGTTTTCTATTTTTCTGGCATTTATCAAAATTCTTGTCTGTTGGGCTTCCCTGGTGGCGCAGTGGTTGAGAGTCCGCCTGCCGATGCAGGGGACACGAGTTCGTGTCCCGGTCCAGGAAGATCCCACATGCTGCGGAGTGGCTGGGCCCGTGAGCCATGGCCGCTGAGCCTGCGCGTCCGGAGCCTGCGCTCCGCAACGGGAGAGGCCACAGCAGTGAGAGGCCTGCGTACTGCAAAAAAAAAAAAAATCTTGTCTGTTGGTTACAACTCCCTTTGCATTTTGTGTAATTACATGGTCTCTAATGACTTTATTCTTTCTTACACATCTAGACTTTTCCTACAGAGGGGTTCTGAAGGGATGGCCAGCAAATTCATGAGCCCACTTCCCAACCTAGATCAGCAGTGTCAATGTGGTTTTGAAAGTAACCTCATGAAATGTTATCTCACTTGTGAAGGGGGAAATTGCCTATTAACTGTGTAGATTATTAGATTTAGAAAAGAAGCGGCAGACAGAATCTGGCCATAACTTATGCTGCCAACATTCCAAATATATGTTCTTAAGACAAGATTTTGTTGGGGTATTTATGAATGAATATAGGAATTAACTGGACACTGACTTTCCAGGAAGAGTTCTGGATTGTGTTTTTGCTTTTTCACATCCTGGTAAAAAGGAAGTGTTGTCATGGTAACTCTTATGGGTGGGAGTTGTTGGGGAGAATGTCAGAGAAAGCTTCTTACATTTTGGGTTTTTTCTTAAATTTTATTTATTTTTTTTATACAGCAGGCTCTTATTAGTTATCTGTTTTATACATATTAGTGTATATATGTCAATCCCAATCTCCCAAGATCTTAAGTTTTTAATAGCTTTATAATTTAACATCAGTGGTAAAGAAAGGTATTTTTCACGAGCTGTTCAACCTTCCAATATATGGGTAATAGGCATAGCTCTACTAAATTAATGATTGTTACCACTTACAAAAACTTCTTCAGAGATTTCTAGTCCTTGTCAGTGGGCAGGTTGCTTCCTAGGAGTGTAGGAGATACTTTGAATTTCTAATTTCTAGTTTATTTTATATTCATACAATGAAGTTGGCTATTACAGCTGCAGTAGCTCAATGCTTTGAGCCCTGAAGTTATAATTCAAGAAATATCCTATCTGACAGATGTCTAGGACTCCATGCTTACTGATGCAAGGATTTTTTGTCCAACACTATTCTATACTGTGTCCCAGTGAGGGAGTGCAGGTGAACTGAAATCAAATATAAAATGACTGAAGGCCAGAAAATATGAATATATGATGTAAAAAAGTGACATGTAGCAAAGTACTAATTGAGAAGAAATGAGATGAGAAAGAAGCAGGTAGGGAGAAAAAGCCAATAGCAACCAAAAGTAATATCAAGTTACTTTAGGAACCAAGGGTATTGGGAAAACGTGATGCAGTCTAGAGCCAGGGAAGGGTTAAGAGGAAAATCGGAATGTTCTGCTCTTGAAATCCAAGTGAATACACAATACACTCACACTTCAGGTGACTGTAGAGAGAGAAAATTTTGTCCTGTGGGGGTAGGTTGTTCTTGGAGCTCTGATTGAAAACTCTAAGTATATTTAAGGACTGGAATTTGAAAAAGGATAACTTGTAAGATTGATATTGTCTAGATTGAAAAACTGGCAGTGCCTGTAATTTGCCTTTCTGTATTCAGCTTAGAGTCCTAACACTTTGCAGCCAATAATAGAGTAGATTTTCCTTTCTAAATGGAAGAGACTGCATTTTGGGATAACTTATGTTGTTGGGGGGTGTGGAAGACACACTTTATACACATTACCAGGAGAAACCACTTGGCCCCTTCCATCCTCACGGTCACAGCAGAGCTGACCGACACTAGCTAAGAAAATCTTCCTCCTTATGAGTTCTCCACCTGATTTCATTGAAATTTTGGTGACAAATGTTAATACTACCTGAGAAGTACTGGTCTGTCAGGATTTGATTGGTAGCTCTGATCTGAATACAAAGTGTCCCTTTCTTCTTGAAAGAAGAATAAAATTTAAAATAAAATTGTTTCAGCATTTTTGTTTCCTTTTGAGGAAGTTCAGTATATCTCGGAACAGAAATTTCTCTACTTGGAGCCTGTCATGGTTGTAAATATCCAAGTTGGAAAGTACCTCTTTGCAAACAATATCTACTTGGCACTTTTGCCAGCTTCATTGTAGGGAGCAAATCAGGGAAACATTTACTTTTGACTATGTTATGTTAAGGCACAAGGCAAAGCACGGAGCTGATCTCCCTGTGCTATGCGGCTGCTTCCCACTAGCTATCTATTTTACGTTTGGTAGTGTATACATGTCCATGCCACTCTCTCACTTCGTCCCAGCTTACCCTTCCCCCTCCCCGTGTCCTCAAGTCCATTCTCTACGTCTGTGTCTTTATTTCTGTCCTACCCCTAGATCAGCTCAGCGCTCTGTGACCACCTAGAGGGGTGGGATAGGGAGGGTGGGAGGGAGACACAAGAGGGAGGAGATATGGGGATATATGTATATGTATAGCTGATTCACTTTGTTATAAAGCACTTTGTTATAAAGCAGAAACTAACACACCATTGTAAAGCAATTATATTCCAATAAAGATGTTAAAAAAAAGAGACACAAAACAAAACTAGATTAAGAAACTCCTCTGTCTTTGATGGCCCACTGTTTTGAGAGAAGAAATAACATTTTCCTTATTAGATACTTGTGACTCTTTCCTGTGTTCTTTTGCAGCAGCTAGACTTTGGGGAAATGAATTTTAAAAGAATGATTTTAAGAAGTATGATAGTGTGAAGTTTTGAAGAATCATGAGTATGGGGCTGGATCATTAATGTTTAGCAGTGAATTTGCAAAGACATTGTTCTCTGGTTTCTCTTCAGAGATTACAAGCCTTGATTCGCTCTTACTTACTTACAAGCCTTGATTCGCTCTTACTTCTTGATTTCCCTTTCAATACTATCAGCCTTGATAGTGATTTTACATTTACTTAGCCTGTTTCATTCTAGCTAGCCTGCTTCATACTAGCTAGTCATGATTTTTGTCATGATTTCCAACTGATTAAAGAGCTACAAACAGTTGTCCTGATATTGAAGCCACCGGAGACTCCAGTGTCACCCTTTTTAAAATTTAATTTTCATGTTATAAAAATCCTATGGAAGAATAGTTCCATGTATTTTTTTTAACCTGGTTGACATTTTTAACTTTAGGGTAGACGTTATTAACTGAAATAACGGAAAGCATTGTACATTTTTATAATAATTTACAGCAGACAGCAAATTGATGATCTGCAAATAAATTTAGGAGACTAATAATTTACCCCAAGTTCTGCCGTTTTTAGAGTCTTCTAAAATTTGAAATTACGTGAAGTTAAAATAATAGTCTGCAGTGAGACAAGAGACAGAGAGGGAAGGCCATGCAGTTTTTGTGGAGGAGTGTAAACCAGAGAAACATATATTTTGTCGGCCAATCAGATAACCCTAAATTGTTTGTTTTTTAAGATTGACATCAGCTCTGAATCACCTATGTTAATAGAAAAGAATTTTAAAATTGAAAAATGAATCGTCTAGAAATATTCTATTTTTTAATATACCTTTTTTCTTTACTATCAATGTAAATGTGAATGTATTTGATACCATGAAATTCACAAAACTTTAAACAGAGTAATAAATTCATGGAAAGGTCTGAGTCAAGAGACGACACAAAGTTTTGAAGCTTCCCTCCTTTTTTGCCTTCTACTCGTATCTGATCTGTTCTTCGTTCCAATTTTGAGACCCTCAATCTCATCTAAAACAACAGCCAAATTTCTTCCTTTATTGCTATTATAACTGGGTTTATTAAATGTTTAATTTTTAGGGGGAATAAATAAAACATTGCGAGCACGTCCAAAGGAGGGCCTTTGGAGTGTGGAGTTCTGGAGTTTGGAGGTAGGGCCCTGGGTGAGGGTGTGTGGGTGGGGTTTAGGCCCAGCGTGGTTGGAGGGGGTCTCCGAGGAGGTCTCCGAGTGTAGAGGTAGGGCCCAGGGTGGGGTATAGGGGCAGGGCTCGGGCCCTGGGCGGCAGCAGGGAGGCTCCGAGGGCAGAGAATTAGGCCTGGGAGCCCAACAGACTCCCTGGTGCCTAAGTGGACAGGGAAAGCGTTGGCCGCCGTTCACTTCCATTCCTCCGTGCCACCCCCCACGGGCTCCCCCAGGGTCTCCCCCATCCCTTTTGGACCCCTAAACGTGGGTGGGTCCCACTGGGTGTCGGAACACCTCCCCTCCCCCAGCCACCCCTCAGGGGTGCCGGTCCTGGAGGTCCGGCCTTTATTTTTGCTGCCCCTTCTCTCCCTCCCGCTCCCTCAGGACCTGCATGGCTGGAGGGGGCCTAGGTGGGCAGAGGATCAGGCCAGGGATCTCAGCAGGTTCCTGGGGGCCCAACTGGGCAGGGGAAGCCTGGCCACGCTCCCTTTTGATCCTCTGCCCGCCCAGTGGTTCCCCAATTTCCTCCTTCGCGCGTGGGATCCCTTCCCCTCCCCCAGACACCCCTCAGGGACGCCAGTCCCGTCCTGCCTCCACTTCTCCTCCGCCTTCACTCCCCCCACGCCCCACGTCCTACCCGGTCGCTGGGTGTGCCTCCCGTGTCCTTAGGTGTCCGTGGTCACCCTCCAGTGCCTGGTAGGTGCCCTAGTTGTGCGGAGACACAAATTCCACGTCCTCCTAGTCTGCCATCTTGACTCTGCCCTACATGTTAGTTTTTAAGGGAGTAAATCCTAAAGGTTCTCATCACAGGAAAAAAATTTTTTCTCTTTAATTTTGTATCTATATGAGATGATAGACTTTCACTAAACTTACTGTGATAATCACTTCATGATGTATGTAAGTCAAATCATTATGCTGTACACCTTAAAATTTTTCAGTGCTGTATGTCAATGATATCTCAACAAAACTGGAAGAAAAATTCGTGAATAAATAAATAAGGGAATGGAGGCAGTAAGTCCAACTGATTGCAGTTTAGAAGTCCAGTATTTTATCTTCCAATCTACTCTTTGAAATGGATATTGGATAATATGTACGTCTTCGCTGGGTTTATTTTTTTTTTTTTGAGATGCATATTTTTCTCCTCTAACCTATAAATGTATTAAATACTACTCAAGGATTTTCTAACGTTAAACCTTTTGAAAAATAGGAATAAACTCTCTTGGTCTGGAAGAGCAACTCTTTTTGCATTCTCTAGGAGCTGTTCCCCAGCTGAAAGGCAAAAAAGAGCTTCTCCCCACTGTGCATATGGTGACCTGCCATGCTAAAGGAAACTTTTTTTTAAAAAAGCTTTTTTAAATGGTTTTTTCCTTAATTTCTATTTTTTTTCTTGTTTTCTTTTAATTTGTATTAATTTGTTTTTGTACTTTGGCCGTCCTGTGCGGCATGCAGGATGGTTCCCTGATCAGGGATCGAACCCGGGCCTCCACACGGAAAGCACCAAATCCCAACCACTAGGCTACCAGGGAACTCCCTAAAGAAAACATTTCTTATTCCAGCTCTCATCTTTTTCTAGTAAGAATCAGATGGGATAGTATCATTTTTTTTTTCTTTTTTTGGCTGTGTTGGGTCTTCGTTGCTGCAGGTGGGCTTTCTGTAGTTGTGGCGAGCGGGGGCTACCCTTCCTTGTGGTGTGTGGGCTTCTCATTGCGGTGGCTTCTCTTGTTGTGGAGCATGGACTCTAGGCTCACAGGCTCAGTAGTTGTGGCGCATGGGCTTAGTTGCTTTGTGGCATGTGGGATCTTCCTGGACCAGGAATCGAACCTGTGTCCCCTGTATCAGCAGGCGGATTCTAAACCACTGCACCACCAGGGAAGTCCCAACTACATTTTCTTTAATTTGCTTTTTTTTAATATCAGAAAAAAAGAGAGAGAGAGAGAAAATTTCCAACTAAACTGGATATCAAGAGTTGTATGTTTTAGAACTTTAGGGTTCAATTTACCATGCTTTCAAAAGTTTGCACAAGGCATACAACAAAGGCCCTCTTTCTGAGTGGGCCTAGCAATTTACCCTAGGGGCAAAAAAAGAAAAAAAAATACCCTCCATTATTGCTTTTATTAGCCCCTGAATATTAGCCCCCAGTTTTTATTTTATACTGTGTGGGCTCAGGTAACCCTGTTGGTTTCCTTTAGTATGTTTAATTAATATTGCCTGAGCAGCAGAATTATGTGCCCTGTCTTATATTACCAGACAGGGGAAGCATTCCCTAGTGAGACATAATGTCTTTCCTGATAGGGATAGAATAGGATAGTTATACAGGTAGAAGTCCCAATAGGGGACTATACATAGAGAGGGAAACCTAGGAAACTTTGGAAGACCACTGTAAGTTAATGATCACTCAAGAAAGCTATTGGAACATTGTGTAAGGAAGCAGCCTTGCTTAACTATAAAGCCATAAATAAAAGCACGAGATATGCCCAAGGCCATCAGGTGGAAGAAAAATGTCACCACCTTTCTACTGATAATCCTAGTTTGACCTCATAGGGTCAGACACTCTCCGGCCTGATACGAAGGAGGAACTAGTGATGTAAGCCTCATGTCTACCCGAGGAAGGCGATCTTTTCCCCTCCCCCTTTCCTTTGACTATAAAATTGTATAGTCAGAGCTCCCTCGCCTGCCCACATGCGTCTCTTACAAGTGTCCTATATTAATAAATCTACTTCTTGCCTAAAGTAAATAAATAGATAAATAAAAAATAAAACCTGGCTTACTTCTTCTCCTGTGCTTTAGAAAAGTTGAGTGCAGATTCCATAGCTTTCTGATAATTTTTTGGCTATCGAAATGAATCCAGCATCATTTAGGGATGCAGTCTCACATATCCTATTCAAAGCTCTACCCCTTACACCCCCAGTGTAGACTAGAGCTGTTATTTTGGCCAACTGAGGTGTGAGTGAGCGATTGTGGGCAGGGATGGGTGGGGGGAGGTATCCAAGGCTGGTGCTCTCTTTTTCAACATCTTATTTCCCTCTCTCTCCAGCTGGTGGGGGGCAGGCAGGGAGGAGCAATAGGTGAGACTAAGTTCATCTGGAGGCTTGTCAGTAGTGGGGAAATATCTCTGACCTCACTCTGGTTCAGTCTAGCTCCGTCTGCTGGTGACCGTGACTTACAGGTGGTTTCCAAATCAGTAGTTGGTTTGATCTCTTTGAGTTGAGTTCAGCTTCATCCTCACAATCTCCTTTGATGAGAAACCCTTCAGAAAACAGCAGCCATACTATCCCTTGGCCCTTGCTAGAAAAGCCTACATACAGTACCTGCCTGTTACCTAACTTCTGTGTTTTTCACATAAAGGTGGAGCCATATGAACTACTACTAAATCCTCTTTCCCATCTCCATGGTCCTGGAAGCCACCCACTATCCCTAAATAAAACCAGAATCATCACACTTTTAACTTTGGACTGGATGAGGCACTTCACTGTTATCATTTTTTGTCCCATTGGTTCAGGCTCCTCTAGCAAGTCTCCAGGTTTGAGAACTCTCTAGCAATAAGCACTCTTTGTTGACAGACAGCCTCATACATGTGAGGACATATATCAGAAGATTCTTAACAACTATCTCACCATCCTTCTCTCTAACGGTAGCCCCAACATCCACCCAGAACATCTTTTCGTGCAGATATCAGTGGTCTCTGCTAGTGGTTTGGTTGGAGAATCCTCATTCTGAGGAGGGAAACCAGTAGCCTACCATGAATATTGCCCTTTTAATAAGGCTGGTGAGCATCAGATGGGTGCCTTTGGATGGACGCCCTCCCCATCAATTTTCTCCATATGTGGGTGAGACGTGGGGGTTAGGGTGGGATGGGGGCATGCATCCTCGAAGTGGGGAGCTTCTAATGCATCTTGTTTGGCCATCAGGATAGCTCACTGACTCCTTGCTAGAATGTAAATCCAAGCAGTTTGGGGGCCGCTCTTCTTAGACCTTTCAGCTTTGGGTTTCTACTTAGATTTCAGGGTCAAGGAAAAAGTCCCACTCAACATTCTGTTACATTATGATTTCTTAGTATTTTCAGGGGCAGCATGAGAAGCAATGAGAGTTGCTGGCAAAATATGCTTGTCTTAGCTTCATAGGGCAAGCGGCAGGTCTGATGTTATCAACAGGGGACTTAAGAATGGTTCAAAATATCAAGAATTTTAAAAGGCCATTGATGTCATAATTAACTGAGGGTGGATTATAATGCCTGTGGTTCATCACATTCGAATGCCTGTGGATACTTCAGGGTTGAATGCCTTGCAGTATAACAAGGGGAAGTACACACAAGTACCAATAGGGCTAAGTGATTGCCACATTCTTTATAATGGACTTTAAAGCTTAAAAACATCATATCCAGATACTGTACAATGGGAAGTACAGAGGGGTTTTTTTACTTAAAAATTAATTAATTAATTTATTTTACAGTACATCCTTGTTGGTTATCTATTTTACACAGTGGTGTGTACATTTCAGTCCCAAACTCCCAATCTATCCCTCCCCTCTTCCTTCCCCTCAGTAACCTTAAGTTCAGTCTCTAAGTCTGTGAGTCTGTTGTACTGACACATTTTGAGTAATAATTGTTAGCCACTTACTTAACCATACATTCCTTTATTAATTCTTTGTTTTGGCCATCTTTTTGACATTTAGATCTCACTTAGTTAAAGCTTTTGTTTATTTTTAAGGTAAGTTATACCTAAATTTCAACTGCTAATTTAGATTCTTAAATTATGTGCCACATTGAAACTGCGTATGTAGTTTACATTAACAGTATTTCTTCAACATTAAACACTTGGTATTAGATTTATTTGGATTTAACTCAATACAGTAAATATCCCTCATACCAGGACACCCTGGTCAATTAAGACTCAAAAAACGGATTAGAAGGCTAACCAGTCATTACTAGTCACCCATGGTAGGCAGTTCAAGAAAAATTGGAAGTGAGCACATTCCTTTTGCCTTAAGAAAATGACTGAGTCTTGGTGATACCTTTGACATAAATGTAATCTTTTCCCATTTCTCTTTATCAGAAGTTTCATTCCCAAATACTCCTATATAAAATGTTAGCCAGCAAAAGTTTTATATAAAGTTGAGTTTTAGTATTGAAACTCCATTTTCTTACAACTCACATTAAGGAGAGGACTTGGAGAAGCTCACATAACTTCACAGACTACTACTGTAATTAAATTAAACACACGATTGTCACTCATTAGTGTATTTTGTTAATGTTCCTGTTCAGCCAGCTTAGTAAATGCACATTTTATTGATCTTCATTGAATAGCTGTACCTTCCTCATCCTATTCCTAAATGCCATCAATCCCAGAATTGTTTAATCCTATCTCCAAAGCTGGAATGCTAATACTTCAAAATGGTACTTGCAGAATTATTGCTTCTTTAGAGTATTTTTGGTCTTCTTGAAGAAGCCTGTTATAGAAAGTAATCTATTTACCATATCAGATCTAACTACTCATCACACTGTGTTCTTATCCAAAAAGGACATATATTGACTGGTAAATTTCATCTGTGGTGTTTTTTGTTTTTGTTTTGTTTTTACATTGTACTCTTTGGTATTTTGCTGGTTCATTTCATTTCTATGCAGAGATTTCTACTTATTTATTGACTAATTTATAAGTAACGGTGGAAGGCTGACTAAAAGTATTTCCTCCTGCTGTTCAAAATCTCAAGATGTAAACAAACATCTTTCTAAAATTTATGAACCAAGAATACAGTAGTTTTTACATAATTTTTCTCTATTCCTTGTTACCTTTCCATCAAATAGGTCAATGTTATTTCTGGGTTGTTTAAACCAGATGGAATATTAGCAATTCATTAAATTAGAAGCCTTGTTAATAACTTGACTTCTAGTTAAAAATCAATGATTTAGGGACTTCCCTGGTGGTCCAGTGGTAAAGAATCTGCCTTACAATGCAGGGGACATGGGTTTGATCCCTGGTCAGGGAACTAAAATCCCACATGCTGCGGGGCAACTAAGCCCGTGTGCCACAACTACTGAGCTCGCGAGCCTCAACTAGAGCCTGTGTGCTGCAAACCACGGAGCCCGTGTGCTCTGGAACCTGCGCACCACAACTACAGAGCTCACGCGCCCTGAAGCCCATGCCCCACAACTAGAGAAGAGAAAACCCGCATGTCGCAACTAGAGAGAAGCCTGCACACTGCAACAAAAGGTCCCACATGCCTCAACAAAGACCCTGCGTGCAGCAACTAAGACCCGATGCAGCCAAAAATAAATAAATAATAAATAAATCTTTTAAAAAAATCAATGATTTACATAATCACTAATATAGACTAAAAATTATATGGGTTTGAAAAGTTCACTGTCCCACATTTTTATGTTCTTTCATCTGAAATATAAGTTCAGGGGTGCCTTTAAATAAAATGAAGTAACGGCAACGTAGGATATGTGTTGCTGCTGATACATAAGTAGAGATTAGCCTTCTCCTCTGACAATGCAGCTTTCTATCTTTGGGTTAGATTTCAAGTGGCATTGCATTTGTTGCTCCAGCTTCCTCAGATCATAAAATGATCATGTCTGTTGACGCAATTACAGATGCTGCTATTCAAGATCGGAGAGTGATTGAAGAGAATTTCAAAGAGAAAATCTAATAGATCCAGTTGCAAATGGACACACATGTCACTTCCAGAGGCATTACACTCACTACTCTTACACTGAGCCTACACAACAGGGAAAAATAAGATTGGAATTTTCAGTTCCAATTTAAAATAATGGTTTACATTCATACCATGTGGGGCCCTGCAAGTCCCAATTTATCCTCAGATAATCCTGTACAGTTGGGAGAATTCACCAAATCAATTGAGCATTTTTTAGTTCTGATTCTAAACACACACACCTCACCCCACCTTGTCTCATTATACGTTGTTAGGCCATGTAAATGGCATTTTAGAAGGAACTGAGTCACAAGACAACTTGATCCATTCAAGAATTATCCAGCATAACAGTAACTGAGATGGAGTTTGAATCTTGTTAAAGTTGAAATTCTTCAATTAGTGTTGGAATTACTTGTAACTGATACTTCCTTCAAGATCAGCACTGGACTTATTTTGCTCTTCCAGCCATCTGTGGCCCATTCCCTTGTGCGCAGTGCAAGTTACTCACAGCAAGTACACACCACGATTTGCTCTGGCAAAACACAAAGAAGGCTGCCTTGCATCAGGACTAGGCCCTCTTCACTAAGTGGCAATAGGGCATCTGAGCCTGGCTTTGTCACAAATGTTAGCTTTTCTACTTATTTCCTGTCCTTGTAGCACTGGATCCTGAATATTACCCAGTCTCACTCTAGTACAGCTGCCTTGGTCCTGTCTTAAGACTGCAGTTTTCTTCTTAAAAATATCCTACAGGGACTTCCCTGGTCGCGCACTGGTTAAGAATCTGCCTGCCGATGCAGGGGACACGGGTTCAATCCCTGGTCCAGGAAGATGCCACATGCTGCAGAGCAATTAAGCCCATGCGCCACAACTACTGAGCCTGCATTCTAGAGCCCATGAGCCACAACTACTGAGCCTGCATGCCACAACTACTGAAGCCCGCACACCTAGAGCCTGTGCTCCACAGCAAGAGAAGCCACCGCAGTGAGAAGCCCGCACACTGCAACGAAGAGTAGACCCCACTCGCTGCAACTAGAGAAAGCCCGTGGGCAGCAATGAAGATGCAATGCAGCCAAAAATAATAAATAAATTAAATTAATTAATTAATTTTAAAAAATCCTACAGAGAAGGAAATCATCAGCAAGACACTGGCGAGGTCTGCTGTGCCTGCCAGTTCGTCCAGAGATAGTGGACCAGTGAATGTCACAGGAAAGGATACTTGATCCCTATTTTGGGGAGCAGCCTACCTGCAAGCAGCTCATTTTTCAGGGCAAGAGCAGAGCTCTATTTTGCCTTTTTCTTTGTCTTTCTAATTTATGCTGTCCTCTAACCCCTCTCTCCAAACCAATACTTATTATTATATCCGTATTTTTTTATGTGTCTTTACGGCTTCTAGATAAAACTAAAGATACCAATGAAGGGGCTTCCCTGGTGATGCAGTGGTTAAGAATCTGCCTGCAAATGCAGGGTTGGCATGGGTTTGAACCCTGGTCGGGGAAAATCCCAGATGCCGTGGAGCAACTAAGCCCGTGAGCCACAACTACTGAGCCCATGTGCCACAACTACTGAGCCTGCTCTCTAGAGCCTGTGCTCCGCAACAAGAGAAGCCACCACAATGAGAAGCCCACGCACCACAACAAAGAGTAGTCCCCACTCTCCGCAACTAGAGAAAGCCCGCACGCAACAACAAAGACCCAATGCAGCCAAAAATAAATAAATTTTTAAGAATAATAAACAAAGATACCAATGAAGAAGGCTTGGCATTTATTTGTGATTCAAGAAAGAAACTAAGGACAATGCAACAGAAATAACACTCTCTTTAGAGACAAAATATTTTTTAGGAACAAAAAACACATTTCATTTATAGTCTTTTTTTGTATCTTTTTTTTTTAATAGTCTCAAGCATGATTGATGCTTGCAAGGCTGGAGTTGCCCTCTGAAAATGAGGAAAGGCTTCTAACTAAAATTTGTAAAAGCATGTACCATTGTTTTTCAAGAGAACTGCTTCTCCATTATAACTTTAGCTGCATTGTCATCCCAGAGCCCTATTTTGAAGTTTTACAATATAGGTGCCAATCTGAAAACCACAAAACAATAACTTTATTTTTAACTGTTTGCCTGACTTTGAAAACTGAAATTATTGAAACATGTCTCTGCTTTCCTGAGTAATTTTATTTCATGGATACAAAGTGTTTTGTCTCTCACTCAAGTAACTTTAGACAAAGTGGAATATTTCTCCAACTGTATGTATCTAACCTCAAAATAATTTGTTATTTGGGGAAGTAAGGACAAGAAAGCACAAGCTGTTTTTTTTTTGGTATTTCAGAGATGAGAGTATGCTCACTTTTCAACCAGATGTGTTTGGTGTTTTGTAGACAGAGCCATTGTACTTTATTTTAGTATTCTGAGATAGACTTTTCCTTGGCATGTCCTTTTACAGCAAATAAAATTACTTTTCATGGGAATTACCAAATTTTAAGCAGAGAGGATTCAGATGTAATGTTCAAAGTGCAATTCATTCTGAGACCATTTGTATTCTATCCTTATTTTACACTTGGAGGAAAAAAATATCCGGGCATTTACAGCCATACAAATAAACAAACATCAAACATAAAAACAAAACAAAGCTATAAAAGCTGAACAACAGTAACAAAATGCTAGTAGAGCCTTCATTTAATAATCTGAAGTATCAAATATCAGAAACCCTCAGAATAATTTGCCTTGAAGTTAGTACAATAATCAATTATAATACTTAGAAAAACAATGGTACATATAAACAATGAATCAGTCATTTGAACAGCTGACAAGATTATGGAATAGAGCAAGTTTGTGATAACTTATTTCCAATAATTAATGGATATAGTCCTACAGAGTAGTTTATGTGTGACAAGACAGGGATTCTGGTTCAGAGCTGTTCCCTGCATTTTGTAAACTGGTAGTGGTAAAGTAAGGGAAATCTAGACAGACCCTGCTGCATTCTGCCGAGCTCTTAATCCAAGCTATGAAGAGCATCTCTTGCCTGAGCAATTCATCTGGAGCTCCTTTCGTCATTTGCCTACTTTGCTTCTTCACATCTAGTTGTGGATACCCTGTGTGCAATGTGGCATGGTGTCATGGGATTAGGCTGTAAATTGTAGCTTAGTCTGCCCTATTCACATGGACCAGATTAAGCTTCCCATGAATCTATCAAGAAGATAAATTGCATCTGTGTTGTTCTATTGGTGTTTCTGTTCTAAATAATTTTGTTTATGTTTTTTGTTTTGTTTTTAAGTATTTCCTTCAGTTTGGAGATCATAATTTATTCTAACTGCTCTCACCCCTTCATTTTGAGTTGTAGGCAACACATTCTTCATTTTCATGATGCTCTTCTGAAAATAAGAGCAATCTATGTCCACAAATTGAAATCTCAAGTTTCAATTTATTCTTTTCTTCTTATATTTATTCTGTTATTCTCCAAACAAGAAATAGAGAATTGCTTAGGAATGTCAAATATTAACTGTGTTGTTCTTAAACTATTATAAACAAAGTTACATAGTTTAGTGCCTTGGAAAATAACATATAGGACTATAAAGAGGAAGACTGAAAACATCAGAAAAGAAACACATAAAAAATTTTAATTAAATGTTCTATTCTGATTTCCTTTTAAAAGCAGAAAACTATTTTTAGCTTATGTCATACCAATGTGCTTTGTCTTTTTCTCATTCTTTTCTCCCGTGCCGTTCTTTTGTTTGATTTATTCTTTATGGTCTCTCCAAAACTTAACTTTACATGTTTTGATTTTTGTCTTCAAAATTTTGGGGTATTCTTGAGTCTGAGTCCGGATGACTAGGTTGGAGTGGATGTATTAGAGAGTTCATGTCGGGCTTTGGGAGAAAGACACAGTCTATCTGTGGAAAGCAAAGTACTTCATTGAGATTCATTCATTCATTCATGTGATAAATTCACTATTTCAGAATTGGTTTTGGTCAAATGAAATATTGTTTCAGGGAGTACAAGGTAACATTTTAATATTCCACATCCGTTTTTGACAAATGAAATGACAAAAAGGATATTTTTTAGAGCTACATCACCAGCTTAACAGGTACACAGAGATCTCTGAATAATAGAAGCCATTCAGTATTAAGTAAAAATATCATTGTGCTTATTTAATGTCACCAAAAAGAAAACAGCACATAGAATATGTCAATCACACAGTAATGAAACTACAGCAGTGATATACCAGAGCTATACCTTTTCTGGAAAAAAATTTTATACAGAGAATAGAACATTTGGGTTTTTTCCCTAAATAATTTATATGTTGTTTCTTATAGTTATTTTAGAGTAGGAAATAGAAAATAGAGTATCTCATTCAAGCAGCAAGTAGGGGAGATGTCAGGTGTATTTTGGGAAGAGAAATAGCAGCAGTCACAATGACAGGTAGAGGAAGTAGATAAGTGAAGAGGAGGGGGTCAGTGGTGGCTGTTGAGTACGATGCTTACTGTGCTATCAGACTTACCCTGTTCTAGGACATTTGCATGGACTCATCCACTGAGTCCTCAAAAAATCATTTGAAGTAAGGTAGTACTGACCTATTTTCACAGATGGGAAAACTGAAACTCAGAGAAATACTTTTAGTAAGTTATAAAACAGAGTTTAAACTCTGATCTGATTCCAAAACCTAATGTTGAATCTGACAATTTCAAAATCCCTGTCACGGCTGGTTCTTATACTTGCTCTGTCTCTCCGAGTTGTGTTTTTTGCCTTTTGCTGTGTCTAGTGATTTTTTTCTTGGTAGCTGGATACATGTGTTGGGTAAAATAACTGCTCTACAAAGGCATTATTATTGTGGTGGTAAAGTGGGGAGAGGGGAAGTGTTGTATATGTAACTCCGTGATTAGATCTCGGTCTTTTAACGAGGCTATGCCTCTGCACTGTGAATTCGTAAGTGTTTCTCTGATATTTATTTTGAGAACCTAGTTGAGCTCCTGGGAATAAATGTCACAAGTTGTGAGGGCCCCTGTGACTAGGTTCCACTGTAGTTCTAACTCTTAGAGTTGTCCACACTGAGCCTCCAACAACTACAGTTCAGGTTTTCCTACCCTACTACTGGCTTCTACAGTGGTTCCTGCTAGGGAATCTCCTCCTGCAAACTCTGACTCCCCCTATTCGCTTTTTTGTCTCTCCGTTCTTGGGCAAAGCGATACTCCCTGTGTCCTCACGTCTTTTAGGGATCTTAGAACTGTTGTTGATCTCTCAATCTGTTCACCTCTTTACTTGTTAGGATGGAGTGGCAACTTCCAAGCTCCTTACATGCAAAGCTGAATAGTAGTATTTTGGTAGCCAAAAATGAAAACATGTTTTTCTAGGCAGAGACAAAACAGGAGTAAATAGAGAAAGAAAGCCAAAATACATATTTCAGAAAAATGAGTTCAAAAACTGAGCAAGGCATATAATTCCTGAATGGGCATCTTATGTAACACTTGAAAGGCAGATTGGGGCAGAGGGTCTGAGGGCTTAAAGTTAGGTTACCAATTTTTATTGGCTTTTTTTTTTTTTTATTTTGCTTTGTATCATTGAGAGATAATTGTAATTTTCTATCAGGGAAGGGAACGAGTAAAAGAGGATGTTCAGAGTATTTTTATCCAGCCCTGATTTGTATGTGAAAGATGGATTAGAAGAGAAAGAACAGCCAGTTGCAAGCCCTTTATGGTGGTCAAGGAATGGCATTATGATAAATGACTGCAGTAGGGCTGGACAAAACATTGGATGGATGAAAGAAAAAGATGTATATAGTGGCTGATACTGGCTATGAAATTCGATTGAACAAAATTAGAGAAATCAAGAAGAAAACTCCTTAGGTCAGATGACAAATACGTTTTTAGACATGATGAGCTTTATTTCTCATACTTTGGTTCTGTCTCATGGTGCTTGGTCAGCAGGTCATTGGAAATGTTGTAATAGCAGGCGGCTAATAAGATCAGGATTGAAGTAGGGCAATGATGTTTGAAGCCAGGGAATAGTTGGGATGTCTGATGAAGTCAGAAAACATTAAGGATAAAGAGTTAATCCCAGCAAAGAAGAGAGAACCAGCATTCATGACAGTAGGAGAGAAAGAATAGTGATAGGGTTCGAGATGTCAAGAAAGGAGGGTTTTAAAAAAGAGACGGACTGAGGAGAGGTCATTGGATTTGAATGCAGATGCTTTTCTCACATAATATTTAAGTTGAGTACATTGCAAAAGCTAGTTTGCACAGGGATCGTGGTGCAGAGGGCATAAAGCATTGTTTCTAAAGGATTGGTCAAGAGAGAAAGAAGAGGAAGAATACACCAGCTAAAGAATACAACTGTCACAGACTATTTTCAAGGTCTGGGAGTCAGGGTATATTTATAAAGCAATAGAGTACTATATTACATTATATTTTATGCTATATTATTACATACTAAATAAGACTTTCTTATTTCTCTCCCCTTTTTTGGCATCTATAGTCATATCTATAATCTCAGAATTAAGGCTGTATATTTGAGTTTTACCCTTTTTTTCCAATTTAGACTTGCCAGCTATCTGTAAATTTTATTGGCTATTCCATAAAAACTGTTCTTTGATGCTATTTTAAACTAATTAACCATTATTCTGTCTCCTAAGTCATGAATGTGTGCTTTTATTATTATTAATTTCTCCTCTACTTTTCTTAGTTTTATGTTGTTATTTTTGCCTAGCTCCTAGAGTTGAATACTAACTTTGTTTATTTTTATTATTTCTTATTTTATAATAAAAGCATTGAAGAATACAAATTTTTGTTCTAAGTACAGAATGCTGTATGTAGCATTCTCATTATCTTTTATTTCTAAATGGCCCTAATTGTGGTTTTGACTCGACTTTTTGAAGAGTTATTGTTTAATTTCTAAGTGGTTGCATTTTTATGACTTTAACTTACTTCCAGTTTTACTAGAAACTGTCATCAGAAAATGTGGTCTAAACAAGGTTGGTTTATTTTACTTTAATCTGTTAAGAATTTCTTTATGACCCATTTTTAAATACATTTTCTCTGAGCTCTAGAATTTGCCAGTTTATCATATCTCTAACTTCTTTTTTTTCTTGTCATTGTTTGCTTTGTTGCCCATAAAAGCACATGCAAGTTATATTTTCATTGAAACCTAGGGGTTTTGGATCCAGATTATTGTGACTGTATTTTTTGGTTTACATTAAACATCATTTTAAACTATTTTTTAATTATACCCAGCTTTAAAACTAGATTTACTCCCATTTTGGTAGATTTCGCACACATTTCAATGATCATGGTCCCAACTTTTATATTATGATTCCATTTCTGGACTTCTCAAGTTGCTGTAATTTTCAGCTGACTGGATTACATACGCAAGCAAATTTTTTCTGATAAAGTCTTTTAAAAATATTCTTTTTGTTGCAATAGTAAATGGTAGTGTTTCCTTAATTCCTCTTTCAGATTTTTCATCATAGTGTATAGGAATGCAAGAGATTTCTGTGCATTAATTTTGTTTCCTGCTACTTTACCAAATTCATTGATTAGCTCTAGTAGTTTTCTGGTAGCATCTTTAGGATTCTCTGTATATAGTATCATGTCATCTGCAGACAGTGACAGTTTTACTTCTTCTTTTCCGATTTGGATTCCTTTTATTTCTTTTTCTTCTCTGATTGCTGGGGCTAAAACTTCCAAAACTATGTTGAATAAGAGTGGTGAGAGTGGACACCCTTGTCTTGTTCATGATCTTAGTGGAAATGGTTTCAGTTTTTCACCACTGAGAACGATGTTGGCTGTGGGTTTGTCATATATGGCCTTTATTATGTTGAGGTGAGTTCCCTCTATGCCTACTTTCTGGAGGGTTTTTATGATAAATGGGTATTGAATTTTTTTTTTTAGAAGATGTTGGGGATAGGAGTTTATTAATTAATTAATTTATTTTTGCTGTGTTGGGTCTTCGTTTCTGTGCGAGGGCTTTCTCTAGTTGTGGCAAGCGGGGGCCACTCTTCATCGCGGTACACAGGCCTCTCACTATCGCGGCCTCTTGTTGTGGAGCACAGGCTCCAGATGCACAGGCTCAGTAGTTGTGGCTCACGGGCCCAGTTGCTCCACGGCATGTGGGATCCTCCCAGACCAGGGCTCAAACCCGTGTCCCCTGCATTAGCAGGCAGATTCTCAACCACTGTGCCACCAGGGAAGCCCAATGGGTATTGAATTTTGTCGAAAGCTTTTTCTGCATCTATTCAGGTGATCATATGATTTTTATTCTTCAGTTTGTTAATATGGTGTATCACATTGATTGATTTGCATATATTGAAGAATCCTTGCATTCCTCAGATAAACCCCACTTGATCATGGTGTGCGATCCTTTTAATGTGCTGTTGGATTCTGTTTACTGGCATTTTGTTGAGGAATTTTGCATCTATATTCATCAGTGATATTGGCCTGTAGTTTTCTTTTTTGCAACCTAAGTGTCCACTGACAGTTGAATGGATAAAGATGTGGCACATATATACAATGGAATGTTACTCAGCCATAATAAGAAATGAAATTGAGTTATTTGTAGTGAGGTGGATGGACCTAGAGTCTGTCATACAGAGTGAAGTAAGTCAGAAAGAGAAAAACAAATACCATATGCTAACACATATATATGGAATCTAAAAAAAAAAAAAATGGTTTTGAAGAACCTAGGGGCAGGACAGGAATAAAGATGCAGACATAGAGAATGGACTTGAGGACACGGGGAGGGGGAAGGGTAAGCTAGGATGAAGTGAGAGAGTGACACTGACATATATACACTACCAAATGTAAAATAGGTAGCTAGTGGGAAGCAGCCGCATAGCACAGGGAGATCAGCTCCATGCTTTGTGACCACCTAGAGGGGTGGGATGGGGAGGGTGGGAGGGAGACGCAAGAGGGAGGGGATATGGGGATATATGAATACTGAATACGTATAGCTGATTTACTTTGTTATACAGCAGAAACTAACACAACATTGTAAAGCAATTACTCTCCAATAAAGATGTTAAAAAAAATTATGTTTTCTCAGTGAAGGCATTCCAAAGTCTAGTCCTCAAATGTGAAGGAAAACTTGTCAGTTTATTAATTATGTGATCATGAGAGTTTCTCCTAAAAACGTTATACTTCTTTTTTTTTTTTTTTTTTTTTGCGGTACGTGGGCCTCTCACTGTTGTGGCCTCTCCCGTTGCGGAGCACAGGCTCCAGACGCGCAGGCTCAGCGGCCATGGCTCACGGGCCCAGCCGCTCCGCGGCATGTGGGATCTTCCCGGACCGGGGCACGAACCCGTGTCCCCTGCGTTGGCAGACGGACTCTCAACCACTGCGCCACCAGGGAAGCCCTATACTTCTTTTTATTCTGCATTTGTGTTGTGGTGGAAATGTTTGAGACTATCCTTCGTTTTACTTTTTGTTACACAGATTTTTTTATCTTGCTTGATTTGTTTTGAGCTTTTCTTTAATCTTATACCTCCCACCAAAAGTCTTATGTTTTATCAGTCCCTTTCACGAAGTTTGCCCTTCAATCCATTTGCAAAGATGTTTCTTCAGCAGAGAAATGTTTTCTTTCCATATATTTTTTACTATATTTTTCCATAACAATTGTTTTGATTTCTCTAGAAATGTTAGTTGTCCATAATTATTCTCATAGTCTCCTTCTGTTTCCTTCCATTTTTTCTATTACTCTTTCCATCTCTGCATTTTTTTTCCTCAGTGGTTTGAGAAGCTTTACAAGTTGGTGTCTGTACAAGAATGTGATTTTTGCAAACTCTTTCCTTCCCTTCAGTGCTTCCTGTGTGGATTTCCAGTGGGCATTTCATTTTTAGCTCTCCTGCACTTCTCTGTTTCTTATTTGTCTTACTTTACTATCAAGCTTATTAACTTCTCATTTCAATCTGTTTTTATTTATTTGTACATAGGATTATAAGAAGTACATTGGTCTCACAAGGCTCGTTTGAAAATGTCAGCCCCCAATATATCTGTCCTTGTTTTCAGAGGACCAAAGGTGACTACATTCAACTCCTTGTTTCTTGATGTGTTTTACTCTGTATTTCTAAATAACTTGCTTACACTTACTTTCTACTTCTTATTTTTCTGCTATGTCAGTTTGTGTTAGCTTCTCACTATGGAATATAAGGAATTATCTCCTTTATACCTGTCCTCCTCTGCCATTACATTTCCTGTCCCATCATCCTCCCAATATAGATAAACCATAACTTACATTTCCATGTAGCTAATAATCATCATTTACAAAATTATTTGCTTGCTTAGTGTTTTGTTTTGATTTTGTTTTGCTTTTTATATACTTAAAACCAATTCACTTCCAAATTTTTCATCAAAAGACATCTGTTTAGGGCTTCCCTGGTGGCGTAGTGGTTGAGAGTCCGCCTGCTGATGCAGGGGACACGGGTTCGTGCCCCGATCCGGGAAGATCCCACATGCTGTGGAGTGGCTGGGCCCACAAGCCATGGCCGCTGAGCCTGTGCGTCCGGAACCTGTGCTCCACAACAGGAGAGGCCACAAGAGTGAGAGGCCTGTGTACCACAAAAAAAAAAAAAAAAAAAAAAAAAAAAAAAAAAGACATCTGTTTAACTATATTTATGTTCTTAGAGATATCTCTCCAGGTTCTCCAATTTAGATTGGTACGTCTCTAAATAAAGGCAAAGCTTGCATCCCACATCCCACATCCCAGCATCTTTCATTACCATAATTCAGAGGATTTCTTCACATTTCTTTTGTGCTGCATCTTCTGTTTCCTATAATCCAGTTTCCTCTTCCTTCATTTATTCTTTTATTTAGGTACAACATATTAACTGAAAATTTCCTTAGACTGAAAATGGAAGATACATTTTTTTGGAGAACTTCCATTTATAGAAGTGTCTTCAGGGGGACTTCCCTGGTGGTCCAGTGGTGAAAAATCTGCCTTACAATGCAGAGGACACGGGTTCGATCCCTGGTCAGGGAACCAAAATCCCACATGCCATGGGGCAACTAAGCCCACATGCCATAACTACTGAGCTCGCACGCCTCAATTAGAGAGCCTGCATGCCCTGGAGCCTGCGAGCTGCAAGGAAGAGCCCACATGCCGAAACGAAAGATCCCGCATGCATGCCTCAGTGAAGATCCCTTGTGCCACAACTAAGACCTGATGCAGCCAAAAATAAATTTAAAAAAAATTTAAAAGTGTCTTCATTTTGATATTATGCTTTAACAAAAGATTGCCAAAATCTAGGTTGGAAATCATTTTACTTTAGAATTTGAAGACACTATTTCATTATTCCCTGGCTCTCAGATTATTCTGATCCTTGATTCTTTGTAACTTTTTTTGTTTTTTTGATCTCCAGAATCTTTTAAGATCCCCTATTTGTCTTCATTATTCTGAAATCTCAGCAGGATATACCCTAATATGTGTATAATTTTTATTGATTGTACTAGACACTCAGCAGGACCTTTTACTCCAGAATGTCTTATCCTTTTCTTCCAGAAATTGTTTTTCTTTAATAATCCAAATGCCCCATTTTCTTTTTCTGGAATTATTATTTAAATCCCGCACTGATCCTTTAATTCTTGCTGATTTCTTTCTCTATGTCTCTTTAGTCTATTTTCTGGGAGATTACTTCAACTTTACCTTTTAATTCTTCTACTGATTTCTGTTTCTGAAATTATAATTCAGAATTGTAAATAATTCAGTTATCTAGAATTATAATTAATGTAATGTAAGTATATTATTAATTATAATGATTTAGAATTAATTTGTAAGAGTTATTTCATGATCTATGAACGTTCCTTTTTTTTTTTTACAATCTTCTTTAGTGAATGCATTTTTAAAAAATCTCTGAAGGTATTAATTATTTTTTAATGCTTTCCTCTCCAGGCATAGCCTTTATTTACTTAAATTGCTATGTTCCCTCTACTTGTTTGATTTAATGCCTATTGTTCATGGTAAATATTTTCTTCATGCCCAGTGACCCTTGGATTCCACTCACATCTAAGAGTGCAGGGAAAATCTGATCAACAGCTCTCTGTACATGTGTGTGTTTGTTGACAGTAGATGTCACTGGGAAATCACCTCACATCAGAATGTTTAGATCTTCTCTTTTAGGCGGATGTATCTAAAAGTCTCCCGAAGATGAATCTTCAAATCCTCTCCTTGGAGGGTGTAAGCAAGGCTGGTAGTACTCTTTGAGCCAGGTAGGGGAAGAGGACTGGAAAACACAATTCACCTTTTGTATTTTTACTTACCACAACTGATGTCAATGTGGTACCCTGATCCCAAATGTGCCAGGTGTCCTGCATCCAAAAGACTCTGTGTTTTTACCTTCTCAAGAAAGTAAATCTCTAGTCTTCTGCCAGGTTGGGGGAAAGAAAATGGCCCAACTTCACTAATGTCAAGTATTTGATCCCATAATTTTAGTCTTGAATTCCAGTCCCTTCTAAATTGCCAAGCTCTTAGTGTGCCCAAACATTGCTTCATTCATTTTTATATTCCTAGTACCTACCCTGTTGATTATACTGTTGTTGCAATTCATGTTTTTGAATAAATAAGTTTTTTATAAATTGAGGAAATCCTTAGCCAGATATGGCTGATTGAAAATGTTTCTCTTCTGATGTCATAGAGCTCCTTTTCTTATATTGTTGCCTTAGTTCTGATATATTTTTTGTCACTTCTGTGTCAGAATAAACGTGTTAATATCATGTAGGCTTTCCCTACAAGTTTGAGACAGTTCACAGTTTTTATGTCGGCTATTGTTCAAAGTTCCACATTCTAATCACAGTCTTTACACTGTATTTCAATAGCTTTGGTTACCATTTGTCCTATTAAACAATGCATAGAAACAAATAATTCTGGTGACTATTTGTGTGTCTTTGTGAGGCATATTCCCCCAAAATGCCGGCTGTGGTCTCCTCTTGTACCATTCAATTTCTCATTCATCTCTGTTCTTTTCTGTCTGGTCACTTTGCTCCAGCTGTATCCAAGGGAACTTCTTAATCTCTCTCAGTCTTTCTATTCTGTACCACAGTCTGTGGGAAGAGCCTTTAGTCTCTAGGTTTGGGGCTGGAAAGTGACATCAGGTCCTCTCCCTCTTTCAGAGGTCATTTATTTTTATGACATGTCTCAGTTGTGATAGCTCTATTTCTCCCTGGCTGCAGGAGCTTTTTTTGTTCGTGTTTAGCAGTTTCCCGTCTATCTTTATGTGGGTAGAATACAGAGTCATGCAATCCCTAGGAATTCAGTACAGAATTGAGATTTTTTTTTTTTACTGGGTGTCTTGTTTTTTTAATTCAAATAAGGTATCTTATTTTTGCGTATATTCATTTAGGATTAAGTTATAAATGCCTTTCAGGCAGGAAGAGTGCCATTTAGGGTTACTGTGAATAAAGCATGCTAAATTGATACAATAACCTTTTTGGTGCTCTTATATGGAATGAAATAGCTAGAAGAATCTAAGCTGGAGACAAGGTTTCACTGTAATAACTAAAAAGGGAAAGGAATCCCTAGGATGAAGCATACTGAAACCATGAGATAAATGTTTACCTTATCCTAAGGTTTTTACATTGGGTCTGGTCTGAAAAAATCCTTTAAGCAAATTATTACCAAATTCTTTTGATTCTTCTTTCTAAACCTGTTTTAAACTCACCCATTCTTTTCCATTCCCAGTAAACTGACTGTCCTGGTCTCACTCGCTTTTCTGCTCTTGTCTAGGGCCTCTGCTGTTTGGGGCCACACTCCTTTCATTGGACTATTATTTCAAATGCGTTGTGCCTACTCCACTGTCTCCTATCTTCTCTGCTCCCTATTCTGGACTTTCAGTCAGTTTAAAATTTTTTTCTACCGTCTATCGTGTCATACACTGCCCTGGGAACCAGCAGGTACAGGCAATAAAATGTTAGCTATTATCATCAGCATCATCACTCTTTATGTTCTGTTTGCTTAGCAATATAAAGTGGCTTTCCACTGGAAATAAGTCATTCCAAACTCCTTTGTCTATCTTCTCACGTTTTGAAGGTATTTACTTCCTATAAATTTCCATAGATTGAGTTAAATATACACTGAGTGATATGGCTAAGATTGAAATAGACAAGTGTTTTGTATTGAACATCTATTAAATTGTTCAAAATATCACAAAATGCTTTGTAAAGAATTATCTTAGTTTCTGCATGCACTTATAAATCAACATAGTGTAGGAAAAATAGGAAATGTGAATAATTTAAAGGGATATCCTAAGAGTTAACAAAATTGCCCGTAGAGAGTATTACCCCTGAGCTGATTTTCATGTTATTTACTTCTACTTATTAGCAATGAAGGATCTGCTTAATTGAATTTAGTCATCATAAAATACTGGCACAATATATATAATATAGCTATCATATATGACATTTATGTCATATTTTAAGATTTAAAATTAAAATATGAAAGCCTTTAAATAATATTCAGAAAAGATCTGACATACCAAATCGTCCTGAGAGGTTAAAATAGTTATTTTTATAGTAAACATTCAGATGAATTAATCTTAAATGAAAAGCTTTTTTAAAAAAATTAATTAATTAGTTTATTTATTTTTGGCTGTGTTGGGTCTTCATTGCTGTGCGTGGGCTTTAGTTGCGGCGAGCAGGGGCTACTCTTCGTTGCAGTGAGCAGGCTTCAGTAGTTGCGGCACAAGGGCTCAGTAGTTGTGGCTCACAGGCCCTAGAGAGCAGGCTCAGTAGTTGTGGCACACGGGCTTAGTTGCTCCGAGGCATGTGGGATCTTCCCAGACCAGAGGTCGAACCCTGTCCCTTGCATTAACAGGCGGATTCTTAACCACTGCGCCACCAGGAAAGTCCCTTAAATAAAAAGCTTTTATCTAAAAAAATTATTTTGGTCATTTAGAATATAATCATGAACATAGTAACACAAGTTGTAGCTCAATGCCTTTTGAGTTCAAATGACCACTCTTTATAGTATTCAAATTATAACTTTTATGATAAATTTAACATGAAGGAAAAAGATTAGTCTGTTTCAATACTATGGCTACAAATACCCCGAGCTCCCTGGATATTTGCATATGCCGTGTATTGGGGTGCAACCTAACATAGGGTTAGTGCATCCCACTCACCAAAAATATTGTAGGTCTGACTTCCTATACTAGTCCCCAAAACCAAGTGTCCCACAACACACATCCCAACATCCACACTGGCAGATGCCACCCTCTCCAACCTTAGAGTCAAGGGCAGAAGGCACTAGCCTAGATGCATTTCTCTGCATAGAGCTGTGATGTGAGAAGGCACATCTCATGTGGCAATTACCAGGAACTGACATTAAGAGCTGAGAGTGGGAAAATTAAAGCAAGAAACCACAGATCTGTATGAAATCCAAAGACCGTGGTTTTGCTTGTTGCTGCTGACATAGTTTTGTTAGCAGAGCAGCTGTATTTATTATAGGTAGAGAGTGGGTACCTTCTTTCTAGTGCTGCCTCTCAGTCCTAAATCAAGGTAAATGCAGGGTTTCTGAGCACCTTTTACATTTTCCATTCACAAAACATTTTCACAGATGTTAACTTGTTAGATCTTTCCAACACCCCTATAAGGTGTGTGTCAGAGTACATAGCCTCCCCAAAATTAGCTTCTTGGAAGGTATGGTTAAAATAATCTAGAGACCACACAGATTTAGGAAAGAATAAGTTTACTACCATCCTACTCAAAACCCTAAATAGAGAGTAGTTATATATTTGGAGTAGTAATAGGTGTGCTTACCACACATTCTACTTATTAATCAACTTATGTTTTTTTTCAAACATTGAATTCCTACTGAATCCTATGTCTTAATAAAGGTAATGGGAGGTAAAACTATCTGTCCTTGAGATTACTGTGCTCTCGGTCTGGTGCAGAAATGGATAGGTGAACAGATAGTCACAATATAATGCCAAAGAGTTATAATAAAATACATAATGCAATCCAGGGGAGGAACATACCTACCCAACTGGTGTAGGGTCAGTCAGAGAAGACTTCACAGAAAAATTAATTTTTTTGTCATGAAGGCAACCAGGTACTCTCAGTTTTCAAATTGTATCCTCATGAAATTTGACTGTCTTTGGGCACCACTGATTACTTCCTCTTTCCTGAAATTATCTGTTTGGCTTCTTGGACCTTGGACCAGGTTCTTCCCTGGTTTCCATCTGACCATATTTTTTCATCCTCCTTTACTAATCTTCCTGTGTCTGCTCCTTAAATTTTGCTCTTGCCATGCCTCCATTGTGTCATCTTCCCTTCACACTTTCCATTGTTTCTGTGGGTGAGAATTTGCTAATACATATTCATGATCTCAACTGCCTTGCATATGACTGTGCCTTTGAAATCTTTGCCCAGGGAAACTTAACTCATGAACACAGATCATGTGTTCATCTGATTCATGAGCTTCCTGGCTTGGAAGCTTTGCTGAGTCTTTGAATGAAGGACACCATCACCTGTTCACTTGTTCTTCCATTCCTTCTTCATTCATTCAACAAATATTTATTGATGGCCATTGCAGGGTAGTCATCACATTAGGCTCTGGGATGCCACACACCAGGCTCTTACTCTCCTGAGGAAAATAAATTTAAATTGGTGCTTGGCAAAGTGTGGTTCACTAATTACATGACAGAATCACTGGAAGAAGAAAGACTTCTTTTAAAAATGCCAACTTGAGAGACCTTCAAGACAGCGGAGGAGTAATACGTGCACATCAAAATCCTCCCCACAAATACGTCAGAAATACATCTACAAGTGGAACAACTCCTACAGAACACCTACTGAACGCTGGCAGAAGACCTCAGACCTCCCAGAAGGCAAGAAACTCCCCACATACCTGGGTAGGGCCAAAAAAAAAAAAAAGAAAAAACAGAAACAAAATAATAGGGAGGGGACCTGCACCAGTGGGAGGGAGCTGTGAAGGAGGAAAGGTTTCCACACACTATGAGCCCCTTTGGGGGTGGAGACTGCGGGTGGCGGAGGGGGGAAGCTTCGGAGCCATGGAGGAGAGCACAGCAACAGGGGTGCAGAAGACAAAGCGGAGAGATTCCCGCACAGAGGATCAGTGCTGACCGGCACTCACCAGCCCGAGAGGCTTGTCTGCTCACCCGCCAGGGCGGGCGAGGCTGGGAGCTGAGGCTCGGGCTTCGGTCGGAGCACTGGGAGAGGACTGGCGTTGGCTGCGTGAACACAGCCTGAAGGGGGCTAGTGCGCCACAGCTAGCCGGGAGGGAGTCCGGGAAAAAGTCTGGACCTGCCTAAGAGGCAAGAGACCATTGTTTCAGGGTGCGCAAGGAGAGGGGATTCAGAGCACTGCCTAAACGAGCTCCAGAGATGGCGCGAGCCGTGGCTATCAGCGTGGACCCCAGAGACGGTCATGGAACGCTAAGGCTGCTGCTGCCGCCACCAAGAAGCCTGTGTGCAAGCCCAGGTCACTATTCACACTGCCCCTCCCAGGAGCCCATACAGCTTGCCACTGCCAGGGTCCCAGGATCCAGGGACAACTTCCCCGGAAGAACACGCGGCGCACCTCAGGCTGTTGCAACGTCATGTTGGCCTCTGCCGCCGCAGGCTCGCCCCGCATTCTGTACCCCTCCCTTCCCCCTGAGTGAGCAAGAGCCCCCTAATCAGCTGCTTCAGACCTAGAGACACATACAGACTGAAAGTGAGGGGATGGACAAAGATATTCCATGCAAATGAAAATCGAAAGAAAGCTGGAATAGCAATTCTCATATCAGACAAAATAGATTTTAAAATAAAGACTATTACAAGAGACAAAGAGGACACTACATAATGATCAAGGGATCAATCCAAGAAGAAGATATAGTAATTGTAAATATTTATGCATCCAACATAGGAGCACCTCAATACATAAGGCTAATACTAACAGCCATAAAAGGGGAAATCGACAGTAACACAGTCATAGTAGGGGACTTTAACACCCCACTTTCACCAATGGACAGATCACCCAAAATGAAAATAAATAAGGAAACCCAAGCTTTGAATGATACATTAAACAAGATGGACTTAATTGATAATAATAGGACGTTCCATCCAAAAACAACAGAATACACATTCTTCTCAAGTGCTCATGGAACATTCTCCAGGATAGATCATATCTTGGGGTCACAAATCAAGCCTTGATAAATTTAAGAAAATTGAAATGGTATCAAGTATCTCTTCTGACCACAACGTTATGACTAGATATCCATTACAGGAAAAAAAACTGTAAAAAATACAAACACATGGAGGCTAAACAATACACTACTAAATAACCGAGATCACTGAAGAAATCAAAGAGGAAATCAAAAAATACCTAGAAGCAAATGACAAAGAAAACACAATGACCCAAAACCTGTGGGATGCAGCAAAAGCAGTTCTAAGAGGGAAGTTTCTAGCAATACAATCCTACCTCAAGAAAGAAGAAAAATCTCAAATAACTAACCTAACTTTATACCTAAAGGAATCAGAGAAGAAGAACAAAAAAACCCCAAAGTTAGCAGAAGGAAAGAAATCATAAAAATCAGATCAGAAATAAATGAAAAAGAAATGAAGGAAACGATAGCAAAGATCAATAAAACTAAAAGGTGGTTCTTTGAGAAGATAAAAAAAATTGATAAGCCATTAGCCACACTTATCAGGAAAAAAGGGAAAAGACTCAAATCAATAGAATTAGAAATGAAAAAGAAGTAACAAATGACACTGCAGAAATACAAAGGGTCATGAGAGATTACTACAAGCAACTCTATGCCAATAAAATGGACAACCTGGAAGAAGTGGACAAATTCTTAGAAAAGCACAACCTTATTAGACTGAACCAAGAAGAAATAGAAAATATAAATAGACCAATCACAATCACTGAAATTGAGACTGTGCTTAAAAATCTTCCAACAAACAAAAGCCCAGGACCAGATGGCTTCACAGGAGCAATCTGTCAAACATTTAGAGAAGAGCTAACACCTATCCTTCTCAAACTCTCCCAGAATATAGCAGAGGGAGGAACACTCCCAAACTCATTCTACATGGACACCATCAGCCTGATACCAAAACCAGACAAAGATGTCACAAAGAAAGAAACTACAGGCCAATATCACTGGTAAACATAGATGCAAAAATCCTCAACAAAATACTAGCAAACAGGATCCAACAACACATTAAAAGGATCATACACCATGATCAAGTGGGGTTTATCCCACTTGAATGCAAGGATTCTTCAATATATGCAAATCAATCAATGTGATACACCATATTAACAAATTGAAGGAGAAACACCATATGATCATCTCAATAGATGCAGAAAAAGCTTTCGACAAAATTCAACACCCATTTATGAAAAAAACCCTCAAGAAAGTAGGCATAGAGGGAACTTACCTCAAAATAATAATGACCATATATGCCAAACTCACAGCCAACATCATTCTCAATGTGGAAAACTGAAACCATTTCCTCTAAGATCAGGAAAAAGACACAGTTGTCCACTCTCACCACTGTTATTCAACATAGTTTTGGAAGTTCTAGCCATAACAATCAGAGAAGAAAAAGAAAGAAACAGAATCCAAATCGGAAAAGAAGAAGTAAAGCTGTCACTGTTTGCAGATGACATGATATTATACATAGAGAATCCTAAAGATGCTACCAGAAAACTACTAGAGCTAATCAATGAATTTGGTAAGGTAGCAGGATACAAAATTAATGTACAGAAGTCTCTTGCATTCCTATACACTAATGATGAAAACTCTGAAAGAGAAATTAAGGAAACACTCCCATTTACCATTGCAACAAAAAAGAATAAAATACTGAGGAATAAACCTACCTAAGGAGAGAAAAGACCTGTATGCAGAAAACTATAAGACACTGATGAAAGAAATTAAAAATGATACAGATAGATGGAGAGATATACCATGTTCTTGGATGGGAAGAATCAACATCATGAAAATTACTATATTACCCAAAGCAGTCTACAGATTCAATGCAATCCCTATCAAACTACCAATGGCATTTTTCACAGAACTAGAACAAAAAATTTCACAATTTGTATGGAAACACAAAAGACCCCAAATATCCAAAGCACTCTTGAGAAAGAAAAACGGAGCTGGAGGAATCAGGTTCCCAGACTTCAGACTATACTACAAAGCTACAGTAATCAAGGCAGTATGGTACTGGCACAAAAACAGAAACATAGATCAATGGGACAAGATAGAAAGCCCAGAGATAAACCCACGCACATATGGTCACCTTATCTTTGATAAAGGAGGCAAGAATATACAATGGATAAAAGACAGCCTCTTCAATAAGTGGTGCTGAGACAACTGGAAAGCTACATGTAAAAGGATGAAATTAGAACACTCCCTAACATGATACACAAGTATAAACTCCAAATGGTTTAAAGACCCAAATGTAAGGCCAGACACTATCAAACTCTTAGAGGAAAACATAGGCAGAACACTCTATGACATAAATCACAGGAAGATCCTTTTTGACCCACCTCCTAGAGAAATGGAAAGAAAAACAAAAATAAAAAAATGGGACCTAATAAAAATTAAAAGTGTTTGCACAGCAAAGGAAAACAAGACAAAAAGACAACTCTCAGAATGGGAGAAAATATTTGCAAATGAAGAAACTGACAAAGGATTAATCTCCAAAATTTACGAGCAGCTCATGCAGCTCAATATCAAAAAAACAAAGAACCCAGTCCAAAAATGGGCAGAAGACCTAATTAGACATTTCTCCAGATAAGATACACAGATTGCCAACAAACACATGAAAGGATGCTCAACATCATTAATCGTTAGAGAAATGCAAATCCAAACTACAATGAGGTATCACCTCACAGCAGTCAGAATGGCCGTCGTCAAAAAATCTACAAACAATAAATGCTGGAGAGGGTGTGGAGAAAAGGGAACCCTCTTGCACTGTTGGTGGGAATGTAAATTGATACAGCCACTATAGACAACAGTATGGAGGTTCCTTAAAAACTGAAAATAGAACTACCATACGACCCCCAAATCCCACTACTGGGCATAGACCCTGAGAAAACCATAATTCAAAGAGTCATGTACCACAATGTTCATTGCAGCTCTATTTACAATAGCCAGGACATGGAAGCAACTTAAGTGTCCATTAACAGATGAATGGATAAAGAAGATGTGGCGCATATATACAATGGAATATTACTCAGCCATAGAAAGAAAGGAAATTGAGTTTTGTAGTGGATGGACCTAGAGTCTGTCATACAGAGTGAAGTAAGTCAGAAAGAGAAAAATAAATACCATATGCTAACACATATATATGGAATCTAAAAAAAAAAAAAAAGGTTCTGAAGAACCTAGGGGCAGGACAGGAATAAAGACGCAGATGTAGAGAATGGATTTGAGGATATGGGGAGTGGGAAGGGTAAGCTGGGACAAAGTGAGAGAGTGGCACGGACATATATACACTACCAAATGTAAAATAGATAGCTAGTGGGAAGAAGCTGCATAGCACAGGGAGATCAGCTCGGTGCTTTGTGTCCGCCTAGAGGGGTGGGATAGGGAGGGTGGGTGGGAGACGCAAGTGGGAGGAGATATGGGGATATATGTATATGTATAGCTGATTCACTTTGTTATACAGCAGAAACTAACACAATTGTAAAGCAATTACACTCCAATAAAGATACTAAAAAAAGTGCCAACTTGAGGTTCCTTTCCAGACCTATTAAATTGTAATATCTAAGAACTGGGACCCAGTGAGATGTATTTTGTGTAAACCCTGTAAGAGATTCTGAGGAACATAATTTAAAATGCAGAAAATCTCTTATTCAAATAAAAAGAAAATCAAATAAATGCATAATTACATACTGTAAAATTGCCATTGAAGAAGACTACAAGGTGCCGTGTGTTGTATAATAAGGGATTAAGGAGGGTTGATACCTAATTACCTGGGAGTTAGGCATGGGGAGGACCGTGCCTGGCCATGTGATTCATCAGACATGAGGTTGAAGTAAGTGTAATGCTAAGGATGACTCTCAAACACAAGCTTGGATGACATTGTTTGATTCCTCTTTTTTCTCTTGCCACCCTTATCTCTATTTTCTTCACTATATCTTAAATCCAGACCATCTTCTTCATCACCACCTCTTCTAACGGTTCACAGGCTCTTGTTTTGCCTGGAATCATGACATTATTCCCCTATTTCTTATTGTTGCCTCTGTATCACTCTTTTCCCTGATATCTCATCACAGTGATCTCCAAAAGAAAAAAATATTTTTTTTACATATTTATATAAAGTTTTTTTTTTTTTAGATGTTGGGGGTAGGAGTTTATTAATTTTTATTTACGTATTTTTGCTGTGTTGGGTCTTCGTTTCTGTGCAAGGGCTTTCTCTTGTTGTGGTTGCGGAGCACAGGCTCCAGACGCGCAGGCTCAGTAGTTGTGGCTCACAGGCCTAGTTGCTCCGCGGCATGTGGGATCCTCCCAGACCAGGGCTCAAACCCGTGTCCCCTGCATTAGCAGGCAGATTCTCAACCACTGCGCCACCAGGGAAGCCCTATATAAAGTTTTATATTTATATTTTACATGTGATCACGCATTTGGTTAAAATCCTTTAAACATCGTCTATGGCCTTGAGAATAAAATCTGAAAACCAAAACCTGGTGCTGCTTACAACATCCTTCATGCTCACTGCCGTTCTTTGGATTCCTGTCACCGTTGCCTTTCATCTGGAATTCTAACAGCCTCAGCGTGTTTGGTGATTGACCCATATCTAGTCTTGGGTTCCTTCAGTCTTCTACCTTGCAGCGCAGCAATTCTTCTAAACGATAAAGCTCATCATGCCTATCCTTGTTATAACCCTTCAGAAGATCCCAGCTACCACCTTCAAGATAATACCCAAATTACTCTCAGTGGCTATAAGGTTCTTCGCGATCTAGCATCACCTCTGTTCCCTAGCTTGCTTCTTACCAATTCCCCCAGTGCTTTTATTTATACTTTTGCTATTCTTTATACCTTTAGTTTCTCCAGTTTGTTATGACTTCTTACCCGTGAACCTTGATGTCTTTTTTTTTTTTCTTTTTTGGCTTGAGATCCCCTTCCCTGGTTTACCTCCTATACATCCTTCAGGCTGCTGTTCACACATCCCTGAAGCCTATGCTTGGTGGCCCTGCTGGATCCTCTTTTAGCAGTACCATTTCCTCACCCCTTTTCTTTTTGGGGAGTTTCATACTGAACTGTGACTGGCCCTCTGCTTATCTCTTTCCCCACTTGCACTGTCTCTGGAGGCCAGCAACCATGTCTTGGTCACTGTTGAATCCCCACATCGAACCTTGTCTAGAACATGCAGTATGGCTTTTTATACAGCACATGAAGGACTGAGTATAAATACTTCCTGACTGTATCAACATAGTTTGCATATTTAAAAACTAACAGCTTTATTGAGATAATTCAAATGCCATAAAATTTGCCCATTTTAAAATACATAATTCAGTGGCTTTTAGTATAGTCACAGACTTGTGTATCCATTACCACTAATTTTAGACCATTTTCATCACCTCCCAAGAAATCCTGTACCCTTGAGTAGTAACTCTATTCTCTTCCCTCCTTAACCCCTAGCAGTCACCCATCTACTGTCTGTCTATGGATTTGCCTATTCTGGACATTTCATTTAAATTAAAATCACACACTGGGCTTCCCTGGTGGCGCAGTGGTTGAGAGTCCGCCTGCCGATGCAGGGCACACGGGTTCGCGCCCCGGTCCGGGAGGACCCTGCATGCCGCGGGGCGGCTAGGCCCGTGGGCCATGGCCGCTGAGCCTGCGCGTCCGGAGCCTGTGCTCCGCAACGGGAGAGGCCACAACAGTGAGAGGCCCGCGTACCGCAAAAAAAACAAAGGAACAAAAAAACCACACACTATATGGTCTTTGTGACCGATTTCTTTCACTTAGCATATTTTCAAGGTTCATCTATTTTATAGCATATAATAGTACTTTATTTCTTTTTAATATTTGGTTGAATAGATAAAGCACATTTTGTTTATGCACATTTGGGTTGTTTCTGCTTTTTTGCTCTAATGATGCTATGAACATTCATGTACAAATTTTTGTGAGAACATATGTCTCCAGTTTTCTTAGGTTAAAATTACTTAGGAGTGGAATTGCTAGGTCATATGGCAATTCTGTGCTTAACTTTTTGAGGAAGTGCCAAAGTGTTGTCCAAAATAACTGCACCATTTTACATTGCCACCAACAATGTAAAGGGTTTTACTTTCTCCACATCTTCAATAACACTTGATACTGTCTGCGTTTTTTATTATGACCATTCTAGTGGGTACTATGGTTTTGATTTGCATTTGTCTTACGACTAATGATGTTAGACATCTTTTCATGTGCGTACTGACTACTCATATGTCTTGTTTTGAGAAATGTCTCTTCATTTCTTTTGCTTATTTTTAATTGGATTGTATGCCTTTTTAACAGTTTAATTCTAAGAGTTTTAAAAAATAAAATCTGGATATAAGTTCCTTATCAGATATATGATATGAAAATATTTTTGTCCACTCTGTGGGTTGTCTTTTCACTCTCCTAATGGCATCTGTTGAATCGCAAAAGTAATACTGATGAAGTCTAATTTATTTATTTTTATTTTGTTGCTTATTCTTTTGGTGTCATGTCTTGTCCCAGCACCATTGTTGAAAAGACTGTTTTTTCTCCATTGAATTTTCTTGTCATCATTGTCAAAAATCAATTGACCATACATATAAGAGGTTATTTCTGGGCTCTCAATTTTATTTCAGTAATTAGTCTATCTTTATGCCAGTATCATGCTGCTTGATTACTACAGCTTTGTAGTAAGTTTTCAAATCAGGAAGTGTGAATCTTCCAACTTCACTCTTCACTTTCAAGATCATTTTGTCTATTCTGGGTCCCTTATACTCCCATATGAATTTTAGGATCAACTTGTCAATTTCTGCAAAGAAGCCAGATAAGATTTTAATAGGGATTATGTCGAATCTGTTGATCAGTTTTGTATTTCCATCTTGGCAATGTTAAATCTTTTGATCCATGAACTAGGGATTTCTTTTCATTTATTCATTTCTTTAACTTTCTTGAAATGATATTTTGTAGTTTTTAGTTAAAAAAACTCTTGCACTTTACTTGTTAAGTTTATTCCTAAGTATTTTATTTTGATGCTATTGTAAATTAAATTTTAAACTGTATTTTTAAATAAGAGTAGTCTTTGCATTTGTAAAGGTTATGTAGATCTGTAATATCATATAAAACTAGGACTTCAATCTGAGAATCATCTCATACATACTATCTTTTCAAAGGACACTAAACCTACTTACCACTTTGAACAGAAGTAGAAAGCTTTGCATGACCCAAAGGAAAGGATGAATATTACTGAAGCAATATATATCTATATACAAACATATTTATGTATATGAATGTGTATACTAATATATTGAGAAACTGTATTTTGAGTTGCATTATCAAATTAATTGTGCAATGTGTAGTCATTCATATGTGAATCGTATGATTCACAAAATATACCAAATTTTGACATTTTAAATACTCATGCTAATTAAGTGCACTTGTTAAAACTATTGATTATATGGAAATTAACGCGTAAACCTTTGAAAAGATGCCCAGTTTCGCTGGAAATGTTTGCATGTACGATCTGCTGTGACATAAGTCAGATGAAGCGTTGGGTTTTTGAATACTGCAGTGGCAAACTAGTCACCAAAATGATTATAATACTATGCTTATTTATAGAGCAAGATGAAAAGAGCTAGTTAAGGACGGTATGACTAGATATCAATTATCTTTAAATGTTATATTTAAAATTTTCCCACATGTATAGTAATCATAACATTGAACATACCACTTAACATGTCGGAAAAACACTGTAATAGAGGTATTAAATTGAGCGAGAATTTTGTAGTGAATACTGGAAATGATTAATTTTAGTGGGGCATTTAATTGGGAAATATTCTTGTAGTCCTTTCTTTTCAGGAGTTATTAAAACTACACAGAAGAAAATTATTCTATAAAACATAATGTCTTTAATTTATGAAGCATTACTCTAGGTTGATTGGTCTGGGAAGATTAAAGATGAAAAAATGTAAGCACATTCACTCAGAAAGTTTTGGTTTTGTGGTTGCTGGTGTATTTGTCTGCAGTAATAGTAGAATTTGACAGCAGAAGCCAGCTGATGGCTCACATTCTATGAAATGTACTGGATTGGAGCCTACAGAATGAATCACTATTGGTGAACATTGTCAAGACAGGAATGGGCTACGGTTTTATCCCTAGAAGGTCTATCTGTATAACTATCATCCATTTGTTAGAACACATGTTTTAGACAGAAAACATCCTAATATCAGAATAATGCCAAAGGAGAGGAAGACACATGTTTTAAATGTACGGATATGGCTTCTCTTTTTACGCATTATGGAAGATGGTATTATTTGTTAATATAGCAAAGCAAGAGAGCTGAATGCTATTTGTTGATGCTTTGTAGCACAGTTGTGAAAAATAGGAAGTTTAATGTACTCTCAAGTAGTAGTATTTTTTTTTGTTTTGTTTTGCGTTACGTGGGCCTCTCACTGCTGTGGCCTCTCCCGTTGCGGAGCACAGGCTCCGGACGCGCAGGCTCAGCGGCCATGGCTCACGGGCCCAGCCGCTCCACGGCATGTGGGATCTTCCCGGACCGGGGCACGAACCCGTGTCCCCTGCATCGGCAGGCGGACTCTCAACCACTGCGCCACCAGGGAAGCCCGAGTAGTAGTATTTGTAATTTAGCAACATATCCAAAATAAATTATGTGTCTCAGATACTAATGTATTTATAAGATCCTGACTCAAGTGTTCGCTACTTGTTCTTCCTTGGGGTGGATATTGGTTGGTTCCCAGACTTCAACTATGACATCAAAACACAGTACAGTTATACATAAATAGATTCCTTGATGAAAATGTAGTCATGTATGTTTAACATGTTTACTGAAACATACATAAATTTTCTCCATTATATTAAGAAATGTAACACATATGGCTTGACTATACCGTTTTTACTAAAGAAAATTTACAACTGTTAAAAACTTGTGGTATTTTTCATTATCTTATAACTTTAATTTTTATTTATGAAAAACATTTTCCCACTAGTTCAGTATTCAGGAAACTGATCAAGAAAATATAGTACTTAGCTTATAATGATGAATATTTATCCTCCGTAATGAGGCCTATCAGATTTGGATATATTTCTTTGTTAATAAGTCTTATTTCCTTATAGAAAATAAAGTGTATTGAGAATTAAAGAATTAGACATGTGGGTAGACAAGCTGACCTTTAAGGTCTCTACCAAACTTGAAGTTTAATGTTTCTGAGATTTTTTTGTTTTTACTGCCTTTTTTTTTTTTAACGGTAACATTATAAATCTATAGAAGCCCCAAACAAAATGCAATTTTGGTTTTACAATAATTAGCTTTGAAACATAACCTTCACAGAAAGTATTTTATTATCTTATATAAGAGTCCATTAGGGTATAAAATCAATATTTTAGCCACTCAAGTGGAGCATTTCATTTTTCTCAATATTTTTGAGAGAAGCCACTTTCAATTTAACTTTTTTTTCTTACCTAATGGAATCTTATACATAAATAAAATAACTTTTCTAAATCATTAAAACCTAATAGAAAATTAACAGGGTTATGATAGATTGCTTTTCCTTTGTGGTGAAGAGACAAGGTAGAGCTAATAGTCTTGAGTGCCCTTAGGACACATGAATTACCATCTACTTTCTCAAGGGAGGATATTTGAAATTAAACATGCATGAATTATCTACTCCACCTGGGGGAGATCTGATAGCCCTCAGCAAGTGTTGAACTTCGGGGCTACAATTCTCTGCCCTCCACTATTCACCCCACATTCAAGAAAGGAAAGCATCCTTTAGCAATAGATCTATTTATGAGAACAAGCTCAGTCACATAGTTCCCCAAAGGGAGGCAACCTTAAGAGTGATGATAGAATATTGCTGACACTAGACACTTTGGGGCATGTTTTTGGTATAAGATAGTTGTCACTACCTTCTCAGTAGATTCTCAGTAGACTACTATACTGGTGGTGGTCACAGAATGGGTAAGTAAGCTTAATTTGAGCTGCATTAGTTTCCTATTGCTGTGTAACAAATAGCTCCATATTTAGCAGCTTACGACAATAAAACACTTATCATCTCACACAGTTCCTGTAGATTGGACATTCAGAAGCAGCGCAGCTGGGTTCTGGCTCAGGGTCTCGCGTGAGGTTGCGGTCAAGGTGTCAGCTGGGGCTGCAGTCATCTAAAGGCTTGACTGGAGCCAGACGATTCACTGTCTAGGTGGCTCCCTCACATGCATGGCAAGTGGGTGCTGACTGTGGGCAAGAAGCCTCAGTTCCTTTCCATAGGGCTGCTTGAGAGCTCTCATGACAATCTAGTTCTCTCCCAGGAGTGAGCAGTCCAAGAGAGAACAAGGCACAGGCTAAAGTGTCATTTATGACCTAGCCTCAGAAACCACATGCAGTCATTTCTGGAATATATTATTGTTTACATAATTCAGCCCTATTTAAAGTGGGAGGGGACTCCATGAGTGCATGGTTCCAGGAGGTAAAGTTATTGGGGGCCATCTTGGAGCCAGACTATCACAGCAAATGGTAATTTTTCTTTGGGGTTTTTATAGAGCTGGTCTTGGGAAAATAAGTTTTTTGTTTTATTTTTTTAAACATTTCTTTAGCTCTCCTCTCTGTGCCTCTTTGAGCTGTACTTTATTTCTAGAAGCCAGTACTTCCAAGTTGACTCCTTCTTCCTCAGGGGTGCCCTTCCTGTCCTTCCTTGCTCACAAATTCAATAAATATTTGAGGACAAATTGTGTGTCAATCACTGTTTGTTCACATCAGTGAACAAAATCCTTCCATTCGTAGAGCTTACCTTTTATATAGTAGTAGCTTGCCATAATGAGTTGTCTCCTATGATCCATAATTTCTGGTTTGTCCTGTTAGCATTCTGTGGGATCTGATGCTATTTCCAGGTGATAGTGTCAGAACTGATTTGACTTGTAGGACACCCAGCTGGTGTCCAAGGATTGCTTGGTGGTGTGGGAAACCCCACTTCCCTTGCCCCCTCACGTTGGAATCGGGTCCAGAACCTTTAGTAAACAAATTTAAGGAAAGAGGTCAATGATTGGCAAAATTCCCTTAAAATAACAAGTTTGTTTTAATAGAGGTATTCTGTGATCTAATTCAAAAGAGTACGATGGAACCTGAAGGGCCCGAAGCAGAGAGCGCTCTCAGCAGGGGAACTCGCTCATCTGTACCAGTTTCGCTGCTTTAAGCCTACTTTTGTTCAATGGAAGACGTAACCATCAAGCTGTCTCACTCAGCACGGTCTTTTCCACAACGTGAAGATGCAGGAGTGGGGGAATAAGTGAATTTTAAGCTTAAACAGGCAAAAACATTAATATGAGAAGTGTCAGAGATTAAAGTAGCTAATTTTGCCATTTCCTTTCAAAATTGACGCAGTGAGGTTTGAATTTCCCCAGATATGGTGGAAAGACGTGGATCACCATTTCTATGTGTGTTTATAGCCTAGCCAGTGTTTCAGGGACTCTGGCATTTATATCTGAGCTTAGCTCTAACACGTTTTTCCATGGGACTTATGTTTTTTCTTCTGTTTTAAAACTGTTTGGGCCAATAAATCTTTCTCCACATGTCAGATTGGTCAACACCAAGGAGGTAAATGGAACGTAATGACACTCATCAAGTTGATGATGTGAATGATTTATTGGACCCAATCATTTAGCACTTTCATAAAGTCAATATTAGGGAAAGAAACTCTGGGCTCTTATTATGGTAAACTGTACTGTCAGCATTCAGTGACTTATTACAAACCTGTGGCTAGGATTAGGATATTATAAATGGGGGACAAATGGAAGGCTCATTAATATTTTATACCCACAGGTGGAAGACATGCAGTGGGCCAACAGAGAACACACTCACCCGGCGTCTGTCTGCAGCCTGCCCTGTAAGCCCGGGGAGAGGAAGAAAACAGTGAAAGGAGCTCCTTGCTGCTGGCACTGCGAGCGCTGTGAAGGTTACAACTACCAGGTGGATGAGCTCTCCTGTGAACTCTGCCCTTTGGACCAGAGACCAAACATCAACCGCACAGGCTGTCAGCTCATCCCCATCATCAAACTGGAGTGGCATTCCCCCTGGGCCGTGGTGCCTGTGTTCGTTGCCATTTTGGGAATCATCGCCACCACCTTCGTGATCGTGACCTTTGTCCGCTATAACGACACACCTATTGTGAGGGCTTCGGGACGCGAACTTAGTTACGTGCTCCTAACGGGGATTTTTCTCTGTTATTCAATCACCTTTTTAATGATTGCAGCACCAGATACAGTCATCTGCTCCTTCCGACGGATCTTCCTAGGACTCGGCATGTGTTTCAGCTATGCAGCCCTTCTTACCAAAACGAACCGAATCCACCGAATATTTGAGCAGGGGAAGAAATCTGTCACAGCGCCCAAGTTTATCAGTCCAGCATCCCAGCTGGTGATCACCTTCAGCCTGATCTCCATCCAGCTCCTGGGAGTGTGTGTCTGGTTTGTTGTGGACCCACCGCACATCATCATTGACTATGGAGAACAGCGGACTCTAGACCCGGAGAACGCCAGGGGAGTGCTCAAGTGTGACATCTCTGATCTCTCGCTCATTTGTTCACTAGGGTACAGTATCCTCTTGATGGTAACTTGTACTGTTTATGCCATTAAAACAAGAGGAGTTCCAGAGACTTTCAATGAAGCCAAACCTATTGGATTTACCATGTATACCACCTGCATCATTTGGTTAGCTTTCATCCCCATCTTTTTTGGTACAGCCCAGTCAGCAGAAAAGGTAAGTGGCAAGAAATGCATTGCCAACCCTTTTCCTGGATTTAACTTCTTCCTTTAGGATGCATTCCCTTCTTTCTTTTTGGTTCACTTATATTCTCTCAAGAAACTTCAGTGTTTTATATATATATATTCAAGGTCACTTTGCTCTGAATATGTGTTGACTAAGGCTGATTTTCCATGAAAAACACTTTAATGTGTCCTCCTTGGCAAGGTGGAAGATTGACAGAGCTCACATCACTTTCTGGGTCCCTTTTCCCAGTTCTGTTATCGACTGACATAACTGTTGTTTTCCAAACGTTAAAAGAGGAAGGGAGAAAGGGCAGACATGATTCACAGGGCTGAGCTATTCCAGAGGTTTCTCAGTGCGTGACAAATGCCTCCTTTGCCGGTTCTAATGTTACTCTCAGAAAAAGCTATTCCTTAATAATTATGATGGTTTTAGTCACAGAAGCAAACTGCAACAGCAAAAACTAAGTGGCTTAATTCAGTCTGAACCGTCGTACTATTTCTCTTTAGCTCCCATTCTTATTATTTTTCCATATGTGGAGGATGGTGGTGAGGGATGAAAGAAGAAGCAATGGGCGATTATATAATGCAGTTTATATTTTTTTAGAAGTTGAAGATCAATTGAATTTCCTGAAATAATTTTCTTTTGTTACTAATCTTCCATTAACTTCACCACACAAAACACTGCATGTAAAGAACATCTGTGTGTGAAAGGAAATACATGCTGAACTGGATGTATGTGTTTCTATGTATAGAAAAGCAGAGAACTAACGTTAACCATGACTTTCAAGGTTTGGGTGGTGTGATGGAGACAACCAGCTTGAGAAACAAAGGCAAATGCTACTGTTCTAAAGGGATAGCTCTTCAGCCCTAATGTGCATATGAGAAAGTTCTTCTCTCAGAGTGAGGATGTAAAGATTATTCCATCCTCCATCATCAGAAGTCGTGAGGAAGTCAAAACATCCGGGGAGGGGGCATTATATTCCATAGGTTCTAACATTCCAAGTAAGGTCCCACATGACTCTTAAAATGCCAACTAATTCAGAGGAAAAAATACTCAACAAGGGCATGGAGAGCTCATTAGTAGGAGCATTCATCCCTTACTCGATCAATGTGGTCTTCAACTTTGAAAGCCAAAAACGTACTTCAGCAAACCTGCTGCTGAACAGAGCAAACTTGCCATGGGTTCCAGACCTGTGACCTTTCTTGACTTGAATGGCCTGATGAAAGTCCACGAATATTTTACGTAGGACCATGCTCATGGCGGGAAAATAAAGTAAGACAGTTTGGGACACGAAACTTAACCACTAGAAAACATTATATCTTGACATACACAGATGGGAATTTATTAGGATCAAATTTGTAAATTTAACATAGGAAGGGATGTGTCGCTCAAAGTTTATTAGGTCTGTTTTGACATGGTTAGTTGGACTAGTCAGGGAAAAATATTGTTTTTCAGTGTCTAGAAATGTCCACATTATGTGAATTATTGATAACATCAACCTAACTGGTACTTGTATTTGTGTTTGAACCTAGAACTGTCTTTTTTAACGTATTGTTTTATCTAGAGAGGGCCATAGGAAGTTTATTTTGTTTTCTTGTGGACAACAAATATTTAACCAAACAAAATCTCCTGAGTTCTGATATCTAACTCCCTTTTCTTTTATTTTCTCTCCCTTTACATTTTATAAAAGACAGTCTACTCTTACTTTTCATATTGTGACGTCAAGGATCTGGGGGAGCAAATATAAATGCTAATAAGATGTTATTTCTATTCAGGGAACTCTTTCAGTGACTCAATTTTTAGAAGAAATTTTTAGAATAAATAAAATCGTGGTCCTACATCAAGCTATTGGGCGCCTTCGTAGTAATGCAAACATGCATCATAGTAAGTTTTTTTGAAGGTAACTGAAAAAAAACCAAATGACCATTGTCTCTCAGATAAGAACTCTGCAGCTGTCCCCTGAGGAGCAGTGATGGAGACAGTAGGAGTTTCAGGATGAAATGGACACAGGAATAAGCCAGGGCTGGAGGCTGCCCAGTGCTGGGCCTGTAGGAGCTGTACATCCATCTGAAAACCTGGAGTGTATGTACATACTTATCGGTGTGGATCTATCAATGCCTCCAGAGAGATGACTGAATGCCAGCCAGAATTCTTTTTTAGCTTTGTGCAATCAAAGTAAGTCAGAGAAACACACTGTAAGACAGATTTATAAAATATGTTAATTGGAATTTATTTGTATTCATGATATGATTGAATGTGGAAATGAGTGAAGAAATCAAGAAGGAACACTAATTCTAGGAATTTTCAGAGCATTGGAAAGTGCTCAAATTATGTAGTTAGGCTTGGAGTTGCTGAATTTAGACAAGCTTTGCATCAAGAGCTATTATTTGATAAGTAGCTAAGATTTGCTACTGAAGTATTTTGTGTAATACACTTATGTGTCATCCTAACACTTCACGTTAAAATTTGCTTCCTGCTATTCTCTGTCAGAGTATCTTTAATTACTCAAAACAATACACAGAATGTTTGAGAGTGTTTATTTTTTCATGTTGCTAAAATTATTGACACAGATATTAAAAGTGAATACAACTTTTGTATCTCTAAAGGCAGGCTTTCTCTAAGTTTTATTGACTTTGGAGGACCAAAGAGCTGGTCAGTTCTACATTGTCCTTTATAAAGCTCAGCCAGTTAACCCCACGTTATCAGCTCGAAGTGTGTGCAACAGTCAGGAGGCACACACAGCCATTAATTCAGCAGATCCTTATTGAGCATTGTGTCCAGCATTGTGCTAATTACTGAACCATGTCAGTCAGTATCCCCGAGCCTTCCTTGTACAAAGGCGCAGCCTGTCTCCCAGCTGATGCTGCCTGATGCCTGTCATCACCAGCAAGTGCCAGGTTCCAGGGCAGGAGAAGATCAGGCTCAAGGGCAGGGGGAGATGGTGAGGAGTCAGATGTGAGACGAGAAAGCGAAGAAAAGAACTGTGCATCCTGTAACTATGCATCAGTGACATAGAATTTATAACACGGAAGAGCAAAATTTCTTCCAGTATGCATTTAATTATGTTTCATGGAGTCATGTCTACAGGAAAAAAATCCATCTAGCCACACAGGTCTCTTTGAAATTACAAGAGAAGTAGGAATAAAAAGTAAACTTAGTTGAATAATTTAGACAGATGTTTTAGAAAACCTCTGAGTAAAATCAAGTTATAAAGGGACATTTGTAGCATTCATGAGGACAGACAGCTCTCCAAAGTATGTCTCCATCCAATGATAAAACACCACTTAATTTTCCCACATTCTTTTTTTTCAGATTTCAAAATCAAGATGAATCATGTTTTTTTCCTATAGATTTTAATGACATCATTTATTAGCTTTATATCTACTACGGCATTTTACTAACTCATAGTTTAAACGCACTTTCTTTTTTTCCTATAAAAAGGTGGTGTGAAGGAAGGGCAGACACACTGCGGCACAGACAGGGACCAACTCAAACTTTCCTAATTGGGTTGAAAAGACAAAAAATTAAAATATAATTAATGTAATAGTCAGGAAGAGAATCCTCAGGGATGGTTAGGGGCTGTTAGGATGGCAGAAATCTCTTAAATACATATCTTACCATCTCTAATTGGGTTCATAAAGTCTAGATAATCAGACAAAGGTTATGACACTGCCAAGCTCCAAGGAGCACAGTGCTTCAACCAGAGCATAGGATGGAAACAAAACAAAACACCCTCAAAACGGAAAAGAAAATAAAACTCCAAACTGTCAAGCACCCCATATGTCCCAAACCAGCCTTTCTTCTTTCACCTTCTGGATAAGTCGTGTAGCCTCTATTTAGTAGCTTAAATAAAAAACCTGGAGTTATCTTAGACCCCTCCCTATACTCACACTCACCTCCTCTCACCTTCAAATGTCAACCTTTATCAGTTCATGGAGGGTAAGCCATGTTTGTCTGATATATATCTGAATGAATGCATCTCTTAACATAGAGACTTTCATGTAATATATTCTCAATAAATACCTATTGAATGAGTAAATAGAGTCCCTTGCACAATAATGACATAATATAATAATAAAAATGCTTATTATTAAGTTAGAATATGGCATAATGGTAACCTTATATAGTCATCATATTGTGATCCCCATTGCAACATTTTTTTTTCTGAAAAATAAGTTTTCTCCTTTGAATGATGGGCCAAATACATTTCTTTTTAAAAATTTTATCAGTATCACTTATTCTGATATAGGACTGCTAAATATTTAAGGAGAAATATGAAAAGGAATTCTAATAGCTATCCTTAGTTCTGTCTGAAATACACAAAACACAAAGGAGAATTGATGCTGTTTTCCAGGTGCTTTGCCATGTCAAAAGTATCTCCCTTATTCTTTTACTCTGTCAATTATAAGGTGAATGAGTGGAGTAAGGAAGAGCATAAGCTCTGGAGTGGGAGGATGTGGGTTCAAATCCTGCAGCTCTGCTAAACTAGCTGAGAAAATTCAGTTAAGAGGCTAAATTTGTGCAGATAGAAATATATTTCCTGGGGAATGCAAACTCAGATGTAAAGCAGCATAAAGCATTTGCCTGCCATCTGTGCCCAGCCCTATTCACAAACTAAAGCAGACTTGAGTTCATACCATTTAGGAAAGGGCAGGAAGATGATTGACTTAAAAAATCCTCTCGTCTCATTATGGTGTATTTTTGTATTAATAGATACCTCATGGTAGTTTTGCTGAGAGTTATATGCTATGAGTCATGAGGCATGTTTAGCACATAATAGGCAATCAATAGATACTGTCTGTTATTACAGTTAGGCTGTGTTTCACGCGGGCAGGGATCTTATTTTATTTCGCTCACCATCATCTCCTTGACACCTAGGATAAAACCGTGCCCGGAATGGGTTCTCCAAAAATATTTGTTTAATGATTGAATGCATTTAAAATTATCCAGATAATTGCATCAATTTCTCCAGCTGTCTGCGGAGCATCCCAACTAGACATGTTTTCGCAAACACAGGGGCTTGCCTGAGGGTAGAGCACACAAGATTACAAAAGTTAAAGATGGAGACAAGAATCTGAAGGACTAGGTAGAAAGAGAAGAGAGTGTTGTTCCTGAGGCAGTAATGTAACAGCCTCCATATACTTAGCAGAAAACACTAGAGGAGAGGAAAGTGTCATCAGAAAGCAGTTGCTGAAATACTTGGGTTAAAACTGAAAAGTTGAATAACTCTAACAAGAGTTGTGAGAGGTAGTTCTGAAAACAATAATAAAATCCCTGCTTTAAGGAATAGTCCGGATGAGAAAAGAACAGCCTGAAAACCTGTGGTAAGAGTGTCAATATAACCTAGATAGCAATGGAAGTAATTTTCAGAAGAGATCAGACCACCCATAACTGTCTCCTAACTTTTCTCCATTTCTGTGGAAAGGAGGGAAATGGAAACAATGATCAGTAACCATCTTGTGTGTCTGTAATTGTTGTAAACCTCAGAGCGTTTTCTTTCCTTGTTCACTTACAGTCATTTGAAGCTGATTCCTTTAAAGGAATCTCAGGTTACAGAACTATTTCAGGTATTATGGTGGATTGTGTCCAGGCAGGATTAATCATACCAGCCTGTTACAATCAACTCTGGAAGGAAAAACCAAATAAAAAAAGGAAAAAGAAAAAAAAAAAAAACTGGAAAAGAAAGCATTTATAGGATCTAATTTATGCATTCAGTAAAAATGATATGCTTGTGAAGGTATAGAAGAAAAAAATGAAATTAAGGAGATTCTAGGGCACAGTGTAGGCAAATCTGTTGAGTAGCTCTTCTAGAGAAGGCTGCCTTAGCCAGGCTTATTACTTTTTTCCCTTTGTGTTACATATTACTGCTGCAGAATATTACCAACTTACACATTTAGGGCAACCCTTTGGGGGGATGCCTATCTAACTGGACAGCACAAAGAAATGTTTGCTCCATGAACCTTGCTTAGATTCCATGATCCCACTTTTTTGGGGCTCAGATGAAGCTGTGTGGTCTGGGGATACTTGATTGAAACATTTGGTGAGATTGTGGTATTTGCACATTTCTCTCTCTCTCTTTAATTGAAATTGAATTTACAAAGGATTTGAATTTTCTATACCCAGGTTACAATAAATTAATCAGTTAGACAGTTTAGATAGTCAACCTGGGAATTTAGTCCTAGAGTTCACATATCTCACTAAAATGGTTTGGCCTTCTTAATATCTTTGAAATGCTGTAGAACTAGATTTGATTAAGACCAAAATGTGAATATCTTCTGAGACATAGTGACCATGACTTTATTTCAAAATGTTTAGCAGGAATACCATACAAATAGACTTATTTTTTTTCTATATAGGCAGAACTTGAATGACATCCCAGACTGTTCATAGTACAGAACACAGTGACTAATTGACTTATGTAACTTCAAATTGCATTTTCCATGATTCAGTAGCTGCTTATATCTCTTGGAGCACACAGGGTGCCAGGAAGAGCAGATTGCAAGCAAATAGTTCCTTTTGGCTGTAACCATATATACATTTTTAGGTTGGGAAATTTTTTTTTAAATCTCTAAATACAGTATCACATGGATTAGTACCACCCATCCCAAAGTGTAGAGAAATATTTAACCAAATATTAGTCTAAATTCCAGGCCATTTAAAGTGAGTGCAAAGCAGATTTATTTGCATCATTAAAAGAAATATAAAGAATACTTAGTCTGGCTTGTGGTTCAAGATACGGGGTGGTACAAACATATATATTGATTGCCTCTAAGGTGATAATGAAACGAAAAGAAGAAGGAAAGAAAAGGAAAAGAAAATAAGGGAAGAAAAGGGGGATGGGAGAGTGAGAGAAAGGGAGGGAGGGAAGGAGAGAGACAGAGAGAGAGGGTCATTATAGGCATAGCTCGGAGATATTGCGGGTTTGGTTCCAGAACCCCATGGTGAAGCAAATAACACAACGTGAGTCACAGAGCTTTTTTTTGGTTTCCCAGTGTGAATAAAAATTATGTTTATACTACACTGTAGTCTATTAACTGTGCAATAGCATTGTATCTAAACAAATGTACATTATTTAATTTAAAGTACTTTATTGCTAAAAAAATGCTATCATCTGGAGCCTTCAGAGAATCATATCTTTTGTCTGGTAGAAGGTCTTGCCTTGATTTTCATTGCTCCTGGCTGAGCAGGGTGACGGCTGCTGAAGGTTGGGGTGGAGCTGTGGAAATTTCTTAAAATAAGAAAGCACTGAGGTTTGCCTCATTGATTCACTCTTCCTTTCAATGCTGTTTGATAGCTTTTAACTCGGGGTAGAACTTATTTCAAAATCAGAGTCAATCTTCTCAAACCCTGCTACTGCTTTATCAATTAGATTTATGCAGTATTCTAAATCTTTTGTTGTCATTTCAAAAATCTTCATAGCATCTTCACCAGGAATAGATTTCATCTCAAGAAACCACTTTCTTTGCTCACCCATAAGAAGCAACTCCTTGGCCATTAAAGTTTGAACACAGGATTGTAGCAATTCATTCATCTCTTCAGGCTCCACTTCTAATTTTACTGCTCTTGCCATTTCCACCACATCTTCAGTTACTTCCTCCACTGCAGTCTTGAACTCCCACCCCAAGTCATCCATGAGAGTTGGAATCCACTTCTTCCACATTCCTGTTAATGCTGATATTTTGACCTATTCCCATGAATCAGGACTGTTCTCAATGGCATCTAGAATGGTGACTCCTTTTCAGAAGGTTTTCAATTTACTTTTTCCAGATCCATCAGAGGAATCATTATCTATGGCAGCTATAGCCTTATGAAATGTATTTCTTAAATAATAAGACTTGAAAGTCGAAGGTACTCCTTGATTCACGGGCTGCGAATGGATGTTGTGTTAGCAGGTAAGAAAATAACATTAATCTCCTGTACATCTCCATCAGCGCTCTTGGGTGACCAGGTTTATAGTCAATGAGCAGTAATATTTTGAAAGGAATCTTTTTTTTCTGAGCAGTAGGCGTCAACAGTCAGCTTAAGATATTCAGTAAACCAAGTTGTAAACAGATTTTCTGTCATCCAGGCTCTGTTGTTCCACTTACAGAGCACGGCTTCAGAGTAGATTTAGCATCATTCTTAAGGGCCCTAGGGTTTTTAGAATGGTAAGTGAGCACTGGCTTCAACGTGAAGTCAACAGCTGCATTAGCCCCTGACAAGAGAGTCAGTCTGTGCTTTGAAGCTTTGAAGCCAGGCATTGACTTCTCTTCTGTAGCTATGAAAAGTCCTAGATGGCATCTTCTTCCAATATTCTCCTTAAACCTCATGAGCCAACCTCTGCTAGCTTCAAACTTCCCTTCTGCAGCCTCCTCACCTCTCTCAGCATTAATAGAATATAAGACAGTTAGGGTCTCGCTCTGGGTTAGGCCTTGGCTTCAGAGAATGTTGTGGCTGGTTTGATCTGTTTTGGGGACCACTAAAACTTTCTCCATATCAGCAGTTAGGCTGTTTAACTTTCTTATCATTTGTGTATTCACTAGAGTAGCATTTTTAATTTCTTTCAAGAACTTTTCTTTTGCATTCACAACTTGGCTAATTGTTTGGCACAAGAGATCTAGCTTTTGGTCTCTCTTGGCTTTCGACATGGCATCCTCACTAAACTTAATCATTTCTAGCTTTTGATTTAAAGTGAGAGACTTGCAACTCTTCCTTTTACTTGATCACTTACAGGCCATTGTAGGGTTATTAACTGGCCTAATTTCAGTATTGTTGTGTCTCAGGGAATAGGGAGGCCTGAGGAGAGGGAGAGAGTCAGGGGAATGGCTGGGCTGCTTGGTGGAGCAGTCAGAACACATACATGTATCGATATAAGTTCTCTGTCTTATATGGGTGTGGTTCGTGGTGCCCCAAGACAATTACAATAGTAACATCAAAGATCACTGATCACAGATTATCATAACAAATAATAGTGAAAAGGTTTGAAATATTGCAAGAATTACCAGAATATGACACAGAGATATGAAGTGAGCAAATACTATTGAAAAAACCGTGCCAACAGACTTGTTTGATGCAGGGTTGCCACAAACCTTCAATTGTAAAAAATGCAATATCTGCAAACTGCAACAAAATAAAGTGCAGTAAACAAGTTACGCCTGTATATTTTTGGAGCCAACAGTAGGTAAAACAATTTGAGAAAATCCTGAAAAATAAAGGTGGAATGGGCCTGACTTACAGAGAAATTAAAAGAGGGAGAGAACAGCTCAAGAGACATAAATGATTCTTACTATGAAAATACCAAATAATTTCTAAACCTAAAGTCAACATGAAGACTTGAAGCAGGCCTTGAAGTGACCATCAGGAAAATTATTTAAAGTGCTGAATTTCAAAATAGCTGGGACAGTTGGTCCCCTCGCTTGGTCCCTTCTGCTCTAACCTTACATGTAGAGAGAGTTTAGGTTAAAATTACAGAATTCTACTCTAAAGAACAGGACTTATCTGATGGTGAGATTATCTTATGCTCCTAGTGTGGGCACAAGGCATTTGAAGGAAAACAGCAGAATTTGAAGTAATTTTATTTCAGACCGCCATAGACAGGTGGGAAATAGGAAATGCAGTTTCTATACAAGATAGAACTATAATAAATTTCTCCACTCTTAGAATAAGTTTCTCCAGGGGTGGGTCCCCAGTCTGCTTGCTTGCCTGTATCCATGCATCGTTAAGAGAAGCCAGTCAGATGAAACTCACTAATTTACGCAGGTCCATAGTCTGCCGGTCCATCCGAGGAAAATGTACCCCACCAGTAATCCTTATCAATCAACCTGACCCTTCAGTCATAATTATACATCAACCAAAGATGTCATGAGAGCTGAAGAAACCCAATAGCATAATTTAAAAAGACAAACACACATACACACACACAATAAAAACAAAGCCAGAGGTGATTCAGAAAATATAAGAGAATTTTTTAAATAGAATTTTAATTAGCATCTCTTCAAGAAAAAATTCAAGAGAATATTGAACATACACACTCATATATATAGGTGGTCATGGAACAGGCCAATCAGAGAATAAGAAAATGACCCTAGTAATTAAAATTATGAACGTGAAAAGAAAAAGCTGAACATCTTAAACATGGGGTGGCTAGGGCTAAAGACCAGAGTGATGATCTGCAGGATAAAATAAAAGGTAAAACCAAAGAGAAAAGTGAAAAAAAGAAAATATGAGGCACATTTAGAACACATTAAGCTAGACCCAGGATCCCAACATATATCTAAAAAACATCTGAGAAGAAGAAAGAGAACAAGAAGGGGAATAAATTATCTAAAAAAAAAAAAAAAACCACAAACTGAAGACAGGCAGCTCTTAAAACTGAAAGGGGCACACATCTTAGTAAAATTTTACTAACCAAGAGAACATTCTATGAGTTTTTTTTTTTGGTTGGGGGTTGGGGTGGGACTACTCCTATAAGGAATGAAAACTGGACCTCATGTGCCTCCCTGGATTCTAGAAGGCAATGAGTCAAGACTTTCTGAGGGAAAAGTAACACTATAGAACCAGCCAAACTATCAATCAACGTGAGGCTAAAAATGAATGTGGCTCAGAAAACCTGGTGCCTCCGTAGCTTATCTATGAATTATTCTAGGTATAATCCAACAAAATAAAAAAGCATATCTGATATGAGATGGATAACATTGGCAATCGCATATGACCTAGAAAAAAACGAAGAAATTTTAAAAGCAATTGTAAAAGATATATTAGACCCTAGTGTCTAATTACCCTTTAAAAGGCAGGATTTTAATAATTATATTTATCCCTTCTCTGTGAGTCCAGTCATGATACTTGGATGAATCTGAAGGGAATAATATTTAGTAGCCATAATACTGAAATTGCTTTCTGTATTGGTCTTACACTTAGAAGGAATCTAGGAACAAAACACAGAAATGTTAATTTATCCACTGAAGTGAATGTAAATATTATAAACTTGATAAATTAAAAATAGTATTTATACAATTTTTAAAAAATTGAGAGGTGCTTAAGGATGGGCAATAGAGAGGGGAGTTGTGTAAGGACCTCAATCACTCACCTTTTACTGTGAGTAGTCAACAAATATAATCTAAAATTGGTAACTCAAGAGATATAAGTGCATTATTTAAACAGTAGCAAATAAATAACTAGATATATAAAATTATAGATAAATAGATAAATAGATAATAAAACCTGTTCAAACTTGTTAACTCTATAGAATAGCATTAGGATATAGGGAGACTGGCGATGCAGGGTTTTAATTTTATTTAATACTTAGATATTATTTTTTTAATAAACTAATCTATAATAAAAATAGAAATCATTGCATATAGAATGGTTTAAGTGAAAGTCTCAGGAAAAATTTTCTAAGACAACATGAATATACCTTCTCTAAGGGACTTTGGGTGTGTAATATGTACTTTGAGAAAATCTTTTAGATACAGAAATGGGTGAGTGATTTTGAATTTGTTTAAATGACTCAAGATCTTTGGTTGTCGCAAATGGTTTATGAATTTCCTCCTCTTTAGGGTTAATGCCATTACTAAATAAATCATTTTTAAGGGTCACAATTTAATTATCAGCTGGCGATTGCATTTTGAAATGCTTGCTATACACAAGGACTTTTGCTTGGTGTTTAGAAATATGCAAGGATGAGTAAGAAGTTGTTTAGGGTCAAGTACGGAGCCAACCCAAGCACATAGAGGTCAGGTACAAAGCAGAGGAACATAATGCAGGCGAAGTGCCTAGAATGAAGTCTTGGGGCCAGGGATGGCGAAAGAAGGAAGGGAGCCTGTCCTCTTGAGAGATTGAGAAAGTCTCCATGAGGACGTGGGGATTAAATCGACCTCAAAGGGTAGAGAGAAACAGATGGAAGCCATCTGCCAGGCAAAAGGAGCAGTGGGTCTAAACTTTCAGAAAAGGGAAGGTCAGGGCATTGTGTGTAAAATCTGTGACTGAAGAGCAGTTCTGAGTTTGACACATCTCAGGGAGAGCTGGGTGACCATATGTCCCGATTTGCCCCGTTGTTAATAGCACTCCTTTTACTCTGAAAATGTATTTCCCAGTGAGAGCGATAAATTATATGGTTATCTACAAAATAAGGCTCATCAGATAACTGGCAGCCATTCGCCATGGAACTTATGCCAAGTTGGTACTTCATTTGTGAGGGACTTGAGTACATTTGAATCTTTCTGAGCATGGCTGGATTCTCAACACAGTCCCATTTTGTGAGATTTCTCTGCCAGTGGTGAGTCAGCTGAGTTGTCGTGTGCAAGGATAAGCAAAAAGACGATGATAAGATTATTGAAGAAATACAGGTGAGAAATCTGGGGGCTTGACTTGTGGCAGTGGAAAGAAGAGACTCATTTCCAATTGAATTGGGAACAGAAGACAGAGTGGGAGGTGAGGTGCTTGCACTGTGTGGTCTGTGTCTCTGTGTGATTTTGAACCTTCTCTGTGGCTGCCACAAGGACGCTATCTAATAGGAAAGAGCCCGTACATGGCCGCTGAGCCTGCGCGTCCGGAGCCTGTTGCTCCGCAACGGGAGAGGCCACAACAGTGGGAGGCCTGCGTACCGCAAAAAAAAAAAAAAAAAAAAAAAGAAAGAAAGAGCCTGTAGCTTTCCCTCTGGTCTGGGCTGATGCAGAGAAAGCAATTCTTTTAAACTGCTGATGACTGCCTGTAGCCAAGTATGGAGAAGGATATTGGGTCCTAAAATAGTAAAGTTGTGTAAAAATCAGTGTGTGGATAAAAGCAAAGGTAAGAATACAAGGACAAGAAATATCTGGTAGACTATGATTTTCAGCAACTCTGCTAACTAATATTCAAATGAATTTTGATAGTGGAAATAAAAAGGCAAGCTCTTTATTAATAAAAGGCAAATCATTTCTAAATGATTACGACTCCAACTTAAATATGTAACCACCATTGCCATTATATACATTTGGACATTAGACAGATTTTATATTCTGGTAATCCTGGGCAAATTTTAGGGTAATCTCGATTTTCTCTGCTTGTCATGGTCGTGACCAAATTCAGTCAATATTTTTTTCCTTGTTATATATCTTGTTTTGTGCAACTTTGGGCACCTCTCATATAAAATTAGAATAAATCAATTTTCAGTTATATTGTTGTTTCTCTTTAAAATCATTTTTAAAAAGTCATCTATTGATTTCTTAAGGTAAGCTGCAAAGTTCTGCATTTTATCAGTGTTCAGAATCTTATTCACAGGTAGTAGTTTTGAATCCATCAAATCTTACAATATTAATTGTAGGGTTTTTTGTTTGTTTGTTTTAAGGATGACTTCAGGTTCTCATTTTGAAAAAAAAAACTTTTTAGTTCAAAAATTGCAATCAGTTGAATGTTTTCATCGGAATTTTAGACTCACCGAGTTATTTGCTCAGTCAAGTGTATCTACAGAAAAATGCCAAGGAATGTGATGTTTTCTGCTGTCTGTTGGCCCAGATTCTGTAAAATACAGCTCCCTATATAACCTTCGTGAGTATATACAAGCATACACATTTCACACACACCTATACATATAGCCTTGTAAAGAATTTCATGTTCTCAGGCAAGATTAAATGTCACGTGTTTCTCCTGCCAGCTGTTTTCTCTAAAATCCTCATTCACACAAATTGAATTGAATTGAAAATAGTGTTGGTAGATTGTGAGCCTGTCATAAAACCACGAAGTATTTACATCAGCAGGCAGCTTATCACGGTAGCACTGCCCGCCCTTCAACAAAACACTCTCGCCATGCTAAAACATCCAATCACACCACAATTTATTGAACATTTGGTTATATTGCCTACTTATTGTTAAGAACTGACAATGACAAGCAAGGAATAAATAATTACATTTGGAATGAAAAAGAAAAATGTGTGTAGAAGGTAGCAAGAAAAGAGGCAATGAGTAGAGGCACCGTAGGATTATAAAATACCATAGGACTATAAAATACATGTCTCCAAAGAAGGCCCTCAAATTACTTATTTCTACTTTGCTTATTATTTTACAGCGTATTTTATATACAGAACACGCATACATTTGTAATTGCTAATACATGTAGCTTTGCACCCCTCCACCCTCATCTGCTATTTTTCCCCTCCCATATACTCTGAGAAACCATATTGCTTTCAATCTCTTTTTGTTTCTTGTCTCCTTGATCTCATCTTCCTTCTCCTCAGCTCACCTGTGAGTTTGGCCTTTCTCCCAGGCACCACTCCCTTGAAGTAGTCATGGTTCAAGTGGCTTCTGCTATAAATGCTACACTCATGCTTTTCACACTGCTTTCTTAATCCCTGCTCTTTCACGTGTACAAAGATGTGAAATTAAGCAATCCAGAACCGAAATTGTGAAATTAAGATATCTGAAACCAAACTTTATCGTATTTGAAATAGACATTATTTATTGAATGCCTCGTGTGTGCCAAAAACCAGGCTAAGCTTTTTTTGTATAAACGATCTTTCATCTCTAAGAGATGAATTTTACAGAGACAGGGAAATTAAGTCAATAATTCTTACATTCATACTGCTACTATGAGGTAGACCTGGGAAGAACCTATTCCATTTGACTACAGATCTCACACTTTTAGCAGCTACTTTATATTTCTCCATTATGCTTAATCTGCTTAATCTTTAATTCCTCCTTTCTATGAACAGTATCTCTGTTTTTTAGAGATCCAAACTTTCAAGTTAACATAGACTTCCTCTTCCCTTTCACTCTTATTTTTTTCTTTGTCAGCAAATTATATTATTCATTTGAAACTTTTCTTGGACCCATCCTTTCCTTCCCACTTCCAAGGTCTATTCCCTAGTCTAAGTCTGGGCTTCTGTGATGATGCTCTTTGCTCTTTGCTCCTCAAGAATGTCTTCTGGATTTCTGCCATAAAGTTAGTCCACACACTTCTGCTTTGTTGATTTTTTAGATATTTTCTCAATCAACCAATTTTTATTCAGCACCTTCACTCTGCTCAGTGCTGACAGCATTGTTTGAGCTCAGTGTGGCCTCATGGAGCTTGAATTCTGGTAGATTTTAAACTGATAATTATAGAATAATTGCTCAATAAATATTCTTATAGGTGTTATCAAAGATGCTATGAAGGTTTCTTAAACTAAAATGATCTCTTATTGACAATTAGCTCAAACCTAAACTTTGTCTTTCACAGCCCTTCACTTAACTGAACCCAATTTTCTTAGCAAATCAACCAACCTGTGAATTGTCCTCTAACTTACAAAACATTACAGATTCTGAACAGATATATACTCTCTCTGGACATCCAGAAAAGATGATAATCATAATTCTTTTATGATCTTCCTGACTCTTACTGCTTGCTAGCCCCACAATGCCTGACAAAGTACATTGCAAATAGTTCTCAGCTAAAAAGGTTTTTGTTAAATTAGATGAACAGGAAAGTGGTAAACATTTTCAAGGCAATTCTGAGTCAATGTGTGCCAGAAAGTGAGTTTAAACAAAAATGGGGAAAATAGTTTGGATGAAATGGTTCTTGTCCCATTAAGGTCTCTGTGGCCTTGATAAAGCGAGTTATCTCCTCCTCACTTGTAAAACAGGGCTTGACTAGGTGGTCTGTCTTCCAGCCTCACTTGGAATGTCAGAGCCTAGGGAATGTAATTTCCTCCAGGATATTTGATTTCCTCACAGTTTCTCTAAGACCTTGTCTAATTCTAAGATGCTCTTGTAGAGAAAATTGCCGGCTACATAGGAAATGGTCAGCCACTCAGAGATATGACCTAATTTTAAGCAAATGCACATGAAAATTATTATGCATATGTAGAGAAGGATGCAAATGAATGCAGGAAGCATTTTAGAAGATAAATGTGCTTGAGGCAGTCAGCAGTCTCATGAGCCATAAGCAAGTGCGCTAACATAGCCTGATACAAACGTGTGATCCAGAGTCTAAATTACTTTTCCAAAAAGCCCTGTGGGGCGTGTCCTCACACCATATGTTTCTTTCAGTTTTACTGAGATATCTTAGGCAGGAAAATGAGAAAGGCACTCAGTACTCAATCCCCCACATTAATTTCTAAATTTCTTTCCTCTCTGGTTGAAAGAGAGGTATATATAGGTATATACCTATATATAAGGTATAGCTGACCACGGACATTTCCTAGTTCATCGGATTTTGCTAGTTTAGCTAGCTTTTCTTTGGCACAGTCTACTCGTCCTTACTCCTAGTTTATCTGTCAGATTATTTTTCCCTTGCTAGAAATACACGAACCACTGGCTGGAAGACTTTAATGTGACCCCAGAGTAGTTAATGTGTAATCTCTTGTTAGAGACTGACTTTGATTTCACCTCACATTAGTGAGTTCGTTATCCCTTCTACCACATCTTCCTTGTACCTGTAGTCAGTGTAGTATCATAAATTGCTCTGCCACAATGCCTTATGAAGAGAGACAGAAATTACGTCTACTAAGCAGCCCTCTCATGACAAATTATAGAATGTTGGTAGCAAGAACCAGTTAAGTTCCCTTATATACATTTGAATTTTTCTCTCATTTGATTTTTTTTCCCCCTAATTTCATCCTGGACCCTGAGAGAAAGCTGGTGCTTTAACGTCCTTTTGTAACTGGAAACAAAAGATATTTTCTTGAAAAGAAATTAATTCTAGTTTAAAACTTAATTCAAGCATGATAACCATGTAGGTTCTTTTCCTGTTGATTGAGAACCTTATAAGGCAAAAAGAGAAATACATATTTATTTTGAAAAATAAGGGCCATATTTCTAACACGGAGAACATTTTAGGATCAGTTGTAACTGACCACGAGGTGCAGTAGTTATACATTGCACACTATTTTAAGTAATACCATGAGCAGTTGAATTGTGTTCGGTCTAATTGCATGGAGGCAGCATGGAGTAGTGGTTACAAATCTGGTGGACGAATACTGGTTCGGACAAGTGCTCTGTGCTCCATATGTGTACTATGTGCAGCATACGTTATCCTCTAAGCCTCAGCTCTCATCTGTAAAATGGGGATACCGACAGTATTTAGCAGACGAGATTAGACTGTTACATAAGAGTACTGCTTCCTATAATTCCAGTGTTGGTGATGGTGGTGATGGTGAGATAGGGATCCTTCCTTTCCTACAGCCAACCAACCTGAATGGCTTTGACGTTCTCCATCTTCTAGCTTCCCTACTTTCTGTGCTGATGCATTTGGGTCCTTGAGACATTTTAAATTTATATTCTTGTTATACAGATCTACCCTAACTATAGCACCCTATTCTTTAAGTGTAGACCTAGCCCCAAACAGACACTAAATGTTTCACAGTTTCATCTGCTTTAATAGAGTAGAGCTTAATTATTTAATATCAATTATGATGTGATTTTGTATTAAAAGTAAAATTATTTTTATGACTTTTTTTTTTTGCGGTACGCGGGCCTCTCACTCTTGTGGCCTCTCCCGTTGTGGAGCACAGGCTCCGGACGCGCAGGCTCAGCGGCCATGGCTCACGGGCCCAGCCGCTCCGCGGCATGTGGGATCTTCCCGGACAGGGGCACGAACCTGTGTCCCTGCATCGGCAGGCGGACTCTCAACCACTGCGCCACCAGGGAAGACCTATGACTATTTTTATGACTGTAATACAACTCTAAGAAGAGGAGGAGAAGTTATAACACTTGCATATAAGTTTTTTTTTTCCTATTCCCTACACTCTAATAATATGTTCTATCAGAAAATACTCTTAAACTGTGTGATTCTTGAAAACTTGCTATGTTTGTAATGTACGGTTACAAAGCATGAACAATATATTTTCTGAAGAAAAACAGCCTCAATTTAATGTTAATCAATGGGAAAATGTATAGTGAAATTCACTTTAATATCATTTCTAAAACATATCTTAGATAAAGTTAAGTATATGTAAGTCATGACATTTTTCAGTTTGAACTCCTTATATTATAAATTCCTAAAGCATGGCCTCTTTTTCACATTGTTTCACATGTCCTTTCTCAGAATGTTACAATAATTTAAAGCTATGCTGTATGATCTGGTATTTTACCAAAGGGTTCTCATTCTCATCATTCCACTACTGATTTCATACTCTGTATCAGGAAGACATAGATGCTTGCTTAGTTTAGTCCCATGTGCCATAACAACATGCTTCCTACTTAATCCTGTTAACCAAATATTTATTTTCAGTCATTTAAAAATCTGAACAAACTTCATCTTCTATTTGAAACCATTCTGACATTGTTAATTGCATTCGATTTGGGTTTTAGTTTCCCGCGAGAGGTCTTACCAGATGATCCTACAAATTCTCTTTCAGTTCTCCAGAGAAATAATTCCATTTCCTCTTTTAGTTCAGAGTTTCCTCCATTAGTGTATATTTGAGTGAAGCGCAACTTACCAATGAACTCAATTGCTCATTTTTCTCGATAACTTATATTCCCTTTTTCATATCTTATTCCACAACTCCAGTATTTTGCCTTTATTCTGGAATAGTTGGTCCCCTTCAAGTCATCTCTCCCATTATTGAAATGAAATACCGCATGCATCATAATGTCAAAAGAAGAGCTCTATATTTTAAAATATAATTTTATCATAACATTCTGAAATCTCAGTGCCCTAGAATAGTAAAGCAAATTTGGAATTGTTAATATGTATAGAAGGAAAATTATTAATATTTATAATATTAAAATATTCTGTTTCTGTGTGGAGTGCTGATAAGCAAAAACTATTCCATTTTACATCTCAACTCAGTATATAATAAGTCATCATTTCCCAAAGTTACTTAAAAAAAATGTTATTAGGGTAGGGTTGCCAGCTTTATTACATAAAAATACAAATGTTCAATTAAATTTGAATTTCAGATAAACAGTGAATAATTATTTTGTATAAATATGTCCTGTACAATATTTGTGACATCCTAAAATATTACTTGTTGTTTATCTCAAATTAAAATAGGTGTCCTGTATTTTGTCAGGCAACTCTATACTAGGTTGATAAGACTAGATTTATGAGATGAATGTAAATAACAAACAAAAGGGTGAAATCTTCAAATTGTTTGCTATAAGAATTTAATACAACTTTACGTATATATTTAAGGCACAAAACTTTAATTTACAGTGCAAATATAAATTTAAATGATAAGAAAAGATATATCAAAATAAGCCAATGTGCCTTGGATATATGGCGTAAAAGTTCAATGGCTAATAATTGTGGTAAACAGAATAAAGGCCTCTCAAAGATGCAAACATTCTAATCACGGGAACCTGTGGATATGTTATATTACATGGCAAAGGGGAGTTAAGATAGCAGATGGAATTAACGTTGCTAATCAACTGACCTTAAAATAGGTAGATTACCCTGGATTATCCGAGTGGGTTCAAGCATACGTATTTAATGCATTTAGGTTGATTGAGATTTAATGTGGACCAACAAGGTCTCTAAATCTCCCTCCACTCGCTACCCACTTTCTCAATGTTTCTACTTATCTTTATTGCATAACCTAGAAACAGGTTTCACCCAAGTTCACATTCATTTATCAACTTTGAATGTGTGGTTTGCATGATCAGGATAAATGTTTCCTCATTCTTTTATTTGGCTCCTAAAGAGTGCAGAGTCAGCATGGAAATGGCCAAGGTTTCCTATGCCTGTGCTGCAGCTATAGATTCTGGTGTCTGCAGCGCTGTATCACGAGCTTTGGGCATCAGGCAGAGCCATAACCTGATAAGCCAGAGCAGATACTGGATGGTAGAGTTCTGCACGGTAGTGGGCCTGATGAATACAAGCACTAAGAGGGAGGCACAAGAGGCTGGAGTGTCGTGAGTTGAGGCCACGTGTTGAGGGATTGGGCATGGCCCAGATTGGCAGATAGCACGCTGTCAATCATGTTCTCCTACATTACTGCCAGTTAATACTAGGTTTTATTTGACCCAACCTGTTAGCTGAATAATAAGGAGATCTGTACTGAGCCTATAGGTTCACCAGCACAAAGTAGCCACCAGCCACAGATGAGAATGTGATTGGCCAGGAGCTATCTTATTCCAGCTGCATATACAGTTGATCAGGCCCATCTTATTCTCTCACTTATTCTGGGAAGGGGTATAGTGGCTTGGAGACCATTATGACCCATTTTCTACCTCTCTGCTTTTGGAGAAGAGAAATGAATGACTCCCAATTCTTTGCTTCTCCCATCCTCCGGTATTAGTTATTAATCCATATGGAGAAAAGTCCTTCTTTAACTTTTCACTTCTGTGGCATTATCAAGATCCTTAATCTAGAGATTTATCTTCTTATACTGGCTTTTTTTTTTCCCTTTTCAGGATCTCAAATTTTTGTTTGAACTCAGTCTTTTCGATGTGCTCAACTTTCTTCTAGATCCAACCCCATATGTGATCTTGCCACCAATTTCTTACCCATTTATTTCTTCCTTGGCCTTGTTGGCATTCTTATGTATTTTTTTAACTCACAGCCAAAGCTGAGAAATTTCCCACTGGGATATCCCATTCCATAAACACTTAAAGTTTTACTACATTGACTGAAAATTATTTCTCTTATTAATTATCCACATTCTTTTGAATGTTTTCTAAATTCACATTTGTACGTTCCTTGGCCTTTGCCCACATTCAATTTCCCACTCTTCCTCGAATCTGATCCTATAACGCACAATTAACACAGTTGTCCACTGAGGCATTTATTGTTCATCTTGATACTCCTGTGGTGGCCTTATGGGAACTTACCCTCAACGGGATAAAAGGCATACCACATAGAGCCATTCTCATCACAATCCACTTGGAGGAAAGACAGATTCCACAAATATTTGGTCGTCTATGGATCTGTCCATTCTAAAATACTCAAGGAGAAGTCTTGCTAAGACCACTTAATTCAAATCCGCTTTCCCGTCATCATGTCAAAGTTCATCGTGTACATCATTGACTACTGGAATTTAACACTGGATAAACCAGGAAGTGGTGGGTGGTCATATTGTAGCAGACTTGAATGGACAGCAAAGCCCTGAAATAAATACTAAGCTTTCCACTGAGCTTGCCTTTAGTGACACCTGAGTCTCCCTACATCCGTGGAGACCATGGCAGCTCCTACGGGCAGTGTTGATCTTCCCATGCCCCACGCCCTAACCAAGGAGGACTGCTTGTGGGTGTCTCCATAGGAAAAAAGGGGAATTTTCTCAATGTGTTGACATGTACGAATTTTAAGAATATCTCTATATGGCTTTTTACCTGTTTCCTTCATCAACACTCTTCAACCATAGCTATGTAAGAGGTTCAGGTTTGGAGGATATGATACTAATGAGTCCAAGGCCACAGGCTAAATCTCAGATTAGACTCTAATGAAGATTCTCAAGGTAGTCATGTCTAAAGACTGGCTGCAAACTTTGGTCAAAATATTTCGTAAATATGTATCAATGTGAAAAAGGGGACAGTGAAGGAGTATGTACAAATCAGTGTCAGCATTGCGAGATATCTTAAAACTCACTGAATTCAATTGCCTATCAAGAATTGATGCCAACCGATGTATGTCCACCTGATGTCTGGACACCTCCGGTGACTAAAAGCTCCTTATCTTTCAAGCTAATTTATAGCAGTTGTCAGTGATGACTCTAATCCTTTCCTTAGGTTGAGTTAAAATTTATCTCTATTTAACTTATACTGATGGGATTATAAAACTTCAAGACTAATTCTCCATCTTCCAGCTGGCAATCAATTAATCCTTTACATATCGGAGGACAGCCACCACCATTATTTTGAATTTTGGTTTTATTTTAAATGTGTTTATTTCCTTCAAAAGTCCTTCACATATACTCTGGTTTTTCCAATTTCACATGTTCAGTGAGTCCCTTTTGAAAAGCTTTTGACAAGAATGACACACAGTATGGCAGCAGAGATCAGAATAGCACAGGTCACTTATATCGGGGAGCTCTATTCCATGAATTTCTTAATGAATACTCAGATCACCTCAGCTTTCATCTGGAAACTGTATCAACTCTTGAATCAAATTGAGCTTATTTTCTACTAGAACCCATGTCTTTTTTAAGTGTATTGCTGCTGATCCATTTGCATAGTCTTTTCCTGCATTTAAAGTGCTTCTGTATATCTTAGGAAAGAGTGTAGAAGGGCTTCTGCTTTCTGCCAAACAGGTCGTGCAGCAATAGACAAATATGTGCTGCTGTGGTGGCTTTGTGATTGTGTCGGGAGTGTTTTATCTGTGTCCTCCTTCTGGCCAGGGGACTTCAGTGCTGCTCCATCTGAAATCTGAATATCTACTCTTCTAACTCTGTGTTCGTATTAGACCCCAAACTACCTAATTTGACACCATAGCTACGTTATAGCCATCAGAGCTCATCTCTTACATGTACTGCCAAACTGAAGCTTGTACGCGTTGGTATAGAACAGGGCAGAAGTAAGGTGGAAAATGAGGAAGTAAATTATCCTATAAAATATTTAATATTAATTGCCAACTCATTAATCAGACAAAAATATTAGAGCCAGCCAGCAGTGCCATTTCCCCCCACTTGTCTGGAGACACAGCGTCTCTTGTGTGGATGAGTGTTTCCTGCAGAAGAGTTTTCAGTTGCCCATGGGATGTGCCAGGAGGGGTTTCCCAAGATGAGGTCTAATACCATGGGGTCCCGGAAACTAGGCGCTCCTGCTGGAAGCAGATCTCCTGAGGCCCTACCAATGCTCGGAGGTCAAAATGCTAATAACTCTGCTTCTGTGGGCTTGCCCAGGAGAAAGGCTTCTCTTTGGCCCTGGATACTATCTTCCTTCTACTTCATCCAACACAATTCAGTATGCATGGGCAGCCAAGGTTTTGCAGTTGCTGTTGTTAATATAAGAGAAAATATTCTAGGAAAAAATATAGCATCACAACAGCTGAGTTTTGGGAATTCCCTGGAGGTCCAGTGGTTAGGACTCTGCACACTCACTGCCGAGGGCCCGGGTTCAATCCCTCTTTGGGGAACTAAGAACTAAGATCCCACAAGCCGTGCAGCAGGCCAAAAAACAAAACAAAACAAATGAGTAGTTGCAGCTTCAATATGCAAAGCCGTCCCTCCCAATACACAGCACTCTGGTGTCTTGTGGTAAATCCTGAGAATGTTTACGGCCTCAGGGCTCTCCTCTCATTATGAAATCTTCTAACCCTTGGGGGGGGTCTGTGCCTAATTTTAACTTCCAGAATGGGTCTTCTGTCTTCTCTAGGACACATTTCAGGATCAAGGGAAGTCTTTGTCTTAGCCTCAATTTTTAGCTTTGTCTTAGCCTCAAAGAAATCTTTTGCTTTATACTGTTATCATTCTCTTGAACTTTGTGTTCCATTCAAGAAGCAGGAAGTTCACGCCGCCACTCTACTGACCATGGCCCGTTGATGCTCCTCCTTGGTCGCAGATCTGACTGCCAGTCCTCCCTGCCTTTTATGTCAGGGCACTCAGCATCATTCCCTACAGTCGCTTATCATTTAAGACTCACCTTTCTACTTCAGAACCTACAGCTTTAATCCCACATTCTGGTAGGAACTCTAAAGTTTCACAGATACCAGTATTGTATATCGGCATACAGAAATATTGTGATTTCTTCAGAAGGGAGAGCAAACATTCCACCCACAATAATTTTAAGATGTTAAACTAGTTCCTGAGTTGTTGCAAGGATTGAATTGGGGTAAGGACATCAACCGGCCATGGAGACTGCCCAGGATGGGTGATTCTAGCTGCGCCTGCCTAATGCTTAATCTCTCTTTATAGATGAGTAAATTCAGGCTGATGTATCTTAAAAATGCCAAGTTAGGGGACAGTGTGCTAATGAAAAGGGCCTGGATTTGAAAGATAGACGTACCCAGGTTTGAAGGATGGCCCCTCCAGCCACAGTTTTACCTTAAGCAGCTCATGTACACAATACTAGCTGCGCCCAAGTTGCCTCATCTTTAAAGACCTTCATAAGACTGTTATGAAAATGCATGAAATAGCAAATGTAAAGTTCAAACACAGGTAAATATGTAACAAACAGTAACATTTCCCGTGTGCCCCCATCTTCTATCCACATACTCTGCTCCTTCTTTTATTCTGGGGGTATGTTGACACTGTGCTGCTCTTTGATTCCTTCTTCATGCTGAAATTGGCCATAATCACCATTCTCATTACTTACTAAATTCCTTCTGGGTACCTGGTGTTTAATATTACCCTACGTCATGCATTCTCCATGGAGGCGATATTGGTCCCAAGCGTATGTAAATCGGTTTGGGGGGCAGTACTCTCTGTACGCATAAAGCACTAATATGCATGTAACACATAGAGAAATACACAGTGTATCTGGGGTATTAAAATTTCATTGTGAAGATTAGAAAAAAGTGTCTAAAAAGACTCCTTGAGGCCAGTAGGTGAGAGGATACTGCTCTGTGTAATTACAGAACCCCAATTTCTCCTGCAACCATCCTACTAGGTCTATAACAGAAAGCTCAGAGGTGAAATGACTTGTCCAAGGCTACAGAGTGAGTGAGTGATAGGCATATAAGTGAAACAGATCTCTGGGCAATTTTACTTCCCAGAGGGAGAGGCTGACAAATTACAGATATTACAGAAAGAGCAACTGCAAGAAAATTGGCCCCACTGGACATTTCCTAATTTAGAAAAGTCTGCTAGCACCTGAACGGAAGTAGCAGGTGTGCCCTGGTTTCACAACAGTGGAACTATTGAAACTTTTGGATCAAAACCTCAGAGAACTCTTCTCATAAAAGCACAAATGCAGCCACCAATACTTCTTGTAGTGGAAGAGTCAGAAGGCCTGGGTTTAGTCCTGTCTGTGCCAGGAAGGTGTGAAATGTCGCTTATCCTTCCTAGACCTCAAGTGCCTAATCTATAAAATCTGTAGATTTTCCCTTTCTCTCTCTCTTTCCCTCCCTCCCTCCCTCCCTCCCTCCCTTCCCTCCCTCCCTCCCTCCCTCCCCTCCCTCCCTCCCTCCCTCCCTTCCTTTCCTTCCTTTCTTGCTTCCCTCCCTCCCTCCCTCCCCTCCTTTCCTTCCTTCCTCCTTTCCTTCCCTCCCTCCCTCCCTTCCTTCTTTTTTTAATACCAAAACTCCTCTTCACAAGTGAAATCTCTTGTGAGGTAACCATTGAAGATGACGAGGCAAAGCTCTGGCCACAGGGCCACTCCAGCTTGCTATCCCCACCCCAGTAATCATGAAGGAACTTAGAACTCCTCAGCCCTGTGGAAGCCAGTTAGAAGACCACCTAATTCAGTCCCTTCAATTTTGTAGCCTTTGGCTTTGGACTTGGACTCTAAAGGGATGACTGAGTTGACCAAAAGTTATTGTGCAAACAGTGTTGCCACTGTGCACATATGCCTGGTCAGAAATGGGATATTTTAACCACTAGTCACCTCATGAGTGAGTTTTCATTGATACACACACATAGAAACACATACATGTAGATTTAAATATTGGCTTACAAAGCAGAAAGTTATGAGGACGTTTGCTGTCACGTGAAAGGGCTGGGCTGATCTCCACACGTTAGTTTTCCATATGATTTAACTGAGGGTTGATTTCTTTTGGAACACAGCTTTTGGCATTTTAAGGAGCCCTAACGAAGAAGACTGGATGACAGAATCACTTAAAACTTGTATTACTCTGCAGGTCCTGTCTGTTCATACACTCCTTTCTCCAGCTTGGGGACCTCAGTTATTATTCTGCTTTTAAGTGTGTGGTTAGCTGGCTTCTACTCCACATATAGTTAATTATCAAACTTCGACTGAAAAATTATCAAGACCTTTGGATGTGTCAGATCTCTTCTGGTTGCTGTACGATCACTGCTGCAGTGTTAGTAGCATCCCCCAATTAATGGATTTTAATCTGCTCACCCCACTTAGTGTTAAGATCTTTGGATCTTCTTCATTCCTACTTACATTTCTGGTCTCTGACTTTGCCATTGAGGTGTGAGCCAACTCTGGCTTGCTTTTGGTTCTAAAGCCCTTCACCGACTGACCTCTGCTTCCGAGGCCACAAGTTTTCAGATGTCTCACTGCATCCTGCTTGTGGGATTATCATATTCTCACTTCTTTCCTGACCTTTGGCTTAGAGCCACAGTCTCTGCCCCAGGACTGTAGTGCAATTTGCAAATGTTTTATTATATCCACTTGAAAGAATTCCCAGTTATATAATATATATATTATATATGTAATTTATATATTATATAATATATATATAGGTCACATTTGTTTTGTTTAATTGATTTTTTACTGAGGTATAGCTGATTTACAATGTTGTGTTAGCTTCAGGCATACAACAAAGTGATTCAGTTATACATACATATATATCTATTTTTTTCAGATTCTTTTCCCTTATAGGTTATTGCAAAATATTGAGTATAGTTCCCTGTGCTATACACACAGGTCCTTGTTGGTTATAATTGATTTTTAATTGAACGTTTTTGTTATTCTAAGAAGCCCATTAGTAAATGCTCACAGGAAATTATTTATGCTGTGAACTGAGCACACTTTTCATCAGCAGTCATCTATTTTAATCAAGCATATAGTACTTCCCAGTGTTCAGCGTTCTTTGAAGGGACGGTGTTTTGTACATTCTTAAACCTTACCTTTTGTGATTTTAGTCACCTAGCTCAGCAGAGGAGTAACATGTTTTCAAGAAAAGTGCAGTTTGAAATTCTGAATTTTCAAACAGTGGCAGTGGCATTCAAATTCTATTTTTGAAGACTTCTTGAGTTGTTTTTCCTTCCTTCTTTCATTATTTGTGTGTGTGTGTGTGTGATGCACACACAAAAAGGGGCTCTTTGAAATAAAGGAAAACAAAGTAGAGTATGAGTTTTCTTGTCTTCCCCAGACATTTCCTTCAAGAGGACTTACCTAAGGGTTTGCAAACAGTTACTGTGCTACTTCCTTGTACTACTGGTTTATATTTATTTGTTTAAAGAGATAAAAGTGTAAATTATGAACAAACTTACTTATTTATATATAATATACAATATATAAATATAATATATAAATATATAATATAATGTGGTAGATTAATGGGGTTATTAAAGGTGCCCCCCCAAATCATTACAATCAAGTGTAAGACATTGACAATTCAGCTGCATGTGATTTGCAGATATTCTCTAAGATCGTTTGAAATGACGTTCAGTTTCCATAATACTAAGCAGCAGGCCCATCTGTTTGAGCTAAGGGTTAGATTGCTTCTTTAAAAGGTGATGACAACAGAACTTTCCATCAAAAGACTTGTGAGTGTATGAGAATCACAATCACGTCCTCTCTCTAGGTTCTAAACCAATTGCAAGATTAATACAGTTATAAATAAGTAAGAAAATGATCGTATTCTTACTGGTAAATTAGGTTGGAAAATACAGGTGGGATCTGAGAGCTGAACTCTGGCTTCCTAACACCCCGCCCTTCCCCAGTGGCCATCAAGTCTGGTTCTTTTTTTTTTTTTTTAACATCTTTATTGGAGTATAATTGCTTTACAGTGGTGTGTTAGTTTCTGCTGTATAACAAAGTGAAGCAGCTGTAAGTATACATATACCCCCATATCTCCTCCCTCTTGCGTCTCCCTCCCACCCTCCCTATCCCACCCCTCCAGGTGGTCACAAAGCACCCAGCCGATCTCCCTGTGCCATGCGGCTGCTTCCCACTAGCTGTCTATTTTACATTTGGTAGTGTATATATGTCCTTGAGACTCATTATGAGAGCAAGCGGGCCTGCAGCGCCGAGACTTCCCCTGTCAGTCATGCCGTGGGAAGCCGTTCCTCATGACAGCAGTTGCAGAGAGAATAATGTGCCTCCTACAGCCAGCTGATTGCAAAAAGAGAGCCTGGAAGTAGCTGAGTTGTGCGTTCTTAGTGCCTTTGCCTAATCTTATCCATCAGATAAATCACTCCCTCTTCCAGAGGGAGCCATAGGGGAGGTGTCGGGACTAGAGAGAGATTAGCGAGGCCTCCATATAGAGTTGATGGTGGAAAACTTTAAGGTGGCCTTTATTATTCCAACTTAGAAAACGAGAAAGCAGCCTGAGATTAGAGACTCGGTCAGTGTCACGGAACTAGTAACTGATGGAGCAAAGCTTTAGATGTTCCATTCAGCGAGGCTGCCGTTGTCAAAAGCGGCACAGCTATAGAACGGTGCTGATGCAAACATCTGCTCATTTTCTTCTCACACGGAGGCTGCCATAGGGTTTTTGTGTTTTGGATTTTTTTTTAACAGCTCAAACCCATCTTCTGCTAAAATCTGTACTTCGGGGAAAGATAAGCATTACTCTCTTAGCATATTCTTATGAATCTTCTGGTACACGCTGCTCTCTTCCTTGTCTGGCAGAAACTTCAGTCAATGTCTCTGAGCCAGGGTTACCCTAGTGTTATGGTCACTGTTCTCTGCTCTGTCCTCCCCTCCAGTACCACTCCTGCCCCGTCTCACCACATGGCAGATAGCCTGTGCTCCGGATCTGATCACGGGCTCCCTGTCTCTCCTGCTGTTAGTCAAGATGCAATTGCATTTAGTAACATAGCCTCTGGTTTCTTAACGTCAGATGCTTTTTCATCTCCATTTTCTTTCTTAAATATATTAAGATAATTAGCTTTTTTTTAACAAGGCAGAGGGGATTTCACAGTAGAACAATTTCATTAGGTGAAAATATTTCATCCACTCTATTCTAATAAAAACATAAACAACAAAACCCTCAAAAAGCTTCTCCAGCAAAATCAACCAACTAACACACATTCCCAATGCCCTCTTCCCTTCCCCATACATACTGGTGCCTATTCTGATATGTTTCACATTTCTTCTAGCACAGATATTTTTATGGACTTTGAGAAGCATCTCAGGCACTATTCAAGTGGTCACTAAAAGCATTCATTTGTGATTTCTGCGTGTGTTCCTATTCTGACAGACAGATATTCAGAATTCTAGCTTGTATATCAGCTTTGCCAAGGAAAAGGTGTCCACCTGACAGAATTACTCAACTTTGAGATTTGCATATAAGGAACACCTATCTATAAATCTGTCTACATCTTTACCTATAAAATCAATGATTGTCACATAATAAAACTACCTAAGTTCGATATATGAGTTAAATCTAATTTTTATGAAAATAATTCTAGTTTGTTAAATATTACCATATAGTTGCTAAGATCAAACCATATTAATAAAGAACTAGCATGGGGTGAAGAGCAGGAGAAGGCTTTAGGAGGCAGTAAACCTGGGATGGGCACTGGCTGTAAGGTCCTCTGTGTGGCTCTTGTCATTTAGCCCCTGCATAGCTGAAATTTCTTCATGATTGAAAAGTGAATAATAAGATCTGACTCATTGGCTGTGTTACTTTAAATTAAAAGAAGAATGAATGTACAGTTCTTACCACAGACCCTGGCACATAAAGAGTGCTTCATTAAAGAGAATTATGTAATTATTGTATAATTAAAACTATACAATGAAAGAAAGGATAGTTTATCTTATTATTTCTCTCTAAAGTCAACTTACCTATTTAGAAGCCAATTCAAAAAGACAAACAAACAAGGAAACAGGTCTTGTGGAAACATATATAATCCGTATGGATGAGTCAAATAATCTGAAATTTATTGAAGGCTAGACTGGAAACAGAATCTTTCCACATCCACTGATTTATTATTTTCTTATATTTCTAAAGTTATTTTCAACCTTTATCTTATCTTATCCTTTCAATAGTCCTTCTGATTGTTAGCCTTATTTTACAAATAAGGCAACTGTTGCTAAGGATAAATAAAATATATTGACCAAAGGTTCATGGACGCTACAGGACAAGAATAAGGAGGAGAATCCACATGCCTTTCATTTCTCGTTCATTGTCATTTGTATGACACCTCATTACCTCTAACAGTATGAAATTTTGTGAAAGTTGTTAAGTTCTTGCATTTATATTTACATACTTATAAAATGCAAGTGCTCTAAATTTGTAATACTTTCTTTAAGCTGAAACTCCTTGAAGAAGCACATAAAGTATTTATGAAAACTTAAATGACAAAAAACAATATCCATTTCATTGTTCTTGTCTGTGAAATGAAGTTAATAGGAACACACTATTTTAGGACTTGCTTACTTTTTGAACATTTACAATAGTGCTGAATTAAGTTTCATTAAAATAAAACAAGAAGATGGGCTCCATTGAGAAATGGAGTCTACAGAGAGGGAAATGACGATTTAGTGAAATGGTATATAATTTCATGAAATTCATAAGATGGTACTAGTGCTTGTAGAGCAATGCTTTCTTTTGAAAAGTCAAAATAAGCCAATTTGGTTAGAGACGTATAACCTCAGACTTCACGATGGATAAGGTAAATAACGGACTTAACAAACTGCATATAGGAGTTATTCAACTCATGTTTGCAATTATTGAGAAAACCGCCATAGCATAGAAAAAATAGTGTAACGTTAGAGTTAAATGGTCCAAAGATAGACTCACATCTTGATTCTGTTATACATTAGCTGTACAGCCTTGGGCATATTACTTAATCTCCCTGAATTACCATTTCCTTATCTTTAAAGTGGAGACTTCCCAGCCTTCTCAGCCTTCTTCCAGGATTAGAGATCATCTACATGAAGAGTCTAGAATGTAGTGCATTTTCCGTAAAAGATGATGATCTTGTGTGTTTGGATTTCTCCGAAAGCAGAAGGCTGAGACAGAGACTTGAACGCAGACAGTTTATTTGAGCAGAAATACTAGCAAGGAGGAATGAGAGAGCATGGTAGCGAAGAGTATGTTTGGAGTCCATGAGGGCCCCATTCCCACTGGGACCTCTGAAAACATCAACTACCTTCCCTATTTATCCACCTTCATAAGAGGAGGAACCAGAACGTTTGTCCACTGGCATAGTTCCTATTCTGTAAGGATTTACTTTTCTAACTTCATGTTAAGAAATGTCACAACTTATACCCTTTTTGGTCAAGGTGCTGTGATTACTGACTGCAAAAGCTCTCTGAGGCTTCAGTTTCCATTTTAAGGCTTCAGGATTTTATGTACAAGATGCAAGCCTCTATTCAGCAGAACACTGCTACCATTTTCAAGAGTCTAGTACTCAGCATGGGAGAAAAGTGCTCTTATCAGGGGTCTGGCTGAAGTGAAGGGGGTGGTCACATTAGAGAATCTGGGTAGGAGAAGAAAGAGTAATTGACTAGGACACAGCATGCTGTCAAGGCTAACTTCCAGAGAGACGAGGGTTGCAGAAGATGAGGGTAAAACTATAAAGGGAGAAAGAGAATTCTAAAGTTTTTTTTTTTTTTTAACATCTTCATTGGGGTATAATTGCTTTACAATGGTGTGTTAGTTTCTGCTTTATAACAAAGTGAATCAGTTATACATGTACATATGTTCCCATATCTCTTCCCTCTTGCTTCTCCCTCCCTCCCACCCGCCCTATCCCACCCCTCTAGGCGGTCACAAAGCACTGAGCTGATCTCCCTGTGTTATGCGGCTGCTTCCCACTAGCTATCTACTGTACGTTTGGTAGTGTATATATGTCCATGCCTCTCTCTTGCCTTGTCACAGCTCACCCTTCCCCCTCCCCATATCCTCAAGTCCATTCTCTAGTAGGTCTGTGTCTTTATTCCTGTCTTACCCCTAGGTTCTTCATGACATTTTTTTCTTAAATTCCATATATATGTGTGAGCATACAGTATTTGTCTTTTTCATTCTGACTTACTTCACTCTGTATGACAGACAATAAGTCTATCCACTTCATTACAAATAGCTCAATTTCGTTTCTTTTTATGGCTGAGTAGTAGTCCATTGTATATATGTGCCACATCTTCTTTAGCCATTCATCCGATGATGGGCACTTAGGTTGCTTCCATGTCCTGGCTATTGTAAATAGAGCTGCAATGAACATTTTGGTACATGACCCTTTTTGAATTATGGTTTTCTCAGGGTATATGCCCAGTAGTGGGATTGCTGGGTCATATGGTAGTTCTATTTGTAGTTTTTTAAGGAACCTCCATACTGTTCTCCATAGTGGCTGTACCAATTCACATTCCCACCAGCAGTGCAGGAGTGTTCCCTTCTCTACACACCCTCTCCAGCATTTATTGTTTCTAGATTTTTTGATTATGGCCTTCTGACTGGTTGAGATGACATCTCATTGTAGTTTTGATCTGCATTTCTCTAATGATTAATGATATTGAGCATTCTTTCATGTGTTTGTTGGCAGTCTGTATATCTTCTTTGGAGAAATGTCTATTTAGGTCTTCTGCCCATTTTTGGATTGGGTTATTTGTTTTTTGGGTATTGAACTGCATGAGCTGCTTGTAAATTTTGGAAATTAATCCTTTGTCAGTTGCTTCATTTGCAAATATTTTCTCCCACGCTGAGGGTTGTTTTTTGGTCTTGTATATGGTTTCCTTTGCGGTGCAGAAGTTTTGAAGTTTCATTAGGTCCCATTTGTTTATTTTTGTTTTTTATTTCCATTTCTCTAGGAGGTGGGTCAAAAAGGATCTTGCTGTGATTTATGTCATAGAGTGTCCTGCCTATGTTTTCCTCTAAGAGTTTGATAGTTTCTGGCCTTACATTTAGGTCTTTAATCCATTTTCAGCTTATTTTAGTGTATGGTGTTAGGGAGTGATCTAATCTCATACTTTTACATGTACCTGTCCAGTTTTCCCAGCACCACTTATTGAAGAGGCTATCCTTTCTCCACTGTACATACCTGCCTCCTTTATCAAAGATAAGGTGGCCATATGTGCGTGGGTTTATCTCTGGGCTTTCTCTCCTGTTCGATTGATCTATCTTTCTGTTTTTGTGCCAGTACCATACTGTCTTGATTACTGTAGCTTTGTAGCTACAGTCTGAAGTCTGGGAGTCAGGGAGCCTGATTCCTCCAGCTCCGTTTTTCTTTCTCAAGATTGCTTTGGCTATTCAGGGTCTTTTGTGTTTCCATACAAATTGTGAAATTTTTTGTTCTAGTTCTGTGAAAAATGCCAGTGGTAGTTTGATAGGGATTGCATTGAATCTGTAGATTGCTTTGGGTAGTATAGTCATTTTCACAATGTTGATTCTTCCAATCCAAGAACATGGTATATCTCTCCATCTATTTGTATCATCTTTCATTTCTTTCATCAGTGTCTTTTAATTTTCTGCATACAGGTCTTTTGTCTCCTTAGGTAGGTTTACTCCTAGATATTTTATTCTTTTTGTTGCAGTGGTAAATGGGAGTGTTCTCTTGATTTCACTTTCAGATTTTTCATCATTAGTGTATAGGAATGCCAGATTCCTGTGCATTAATTTTGTATCCTGCAACTTTACTGAATTCATTGATTAGCTCTAGTAGTTTTCTGGTAGCATCTTTAGGATTCTCTATGTATAGTATCATGTCATCTGCAAACAGTGACAGCTTTACTTCTTCTATTCCGATTTGGATTCCTTTTATTTCCTTTTCTTCTCTGATTGCTGTGGCTAAAACTTCTAAAACTATGTTGAATAAGAGTTGTGAGAGTGGGCAACCTTGTCTTGTTCCTGATCTCAGTGGAAATGCTTTCAGTTGTTCACCATTGAGGATGATGTTGGCTGTGGGTTTGTCATATATGGCCTTTATTATGTTGAGGAAAGTTCCCTCTGTGCCCACTTTCTGCAGGGTTTTTATCATAAATGGGTCAAAATTTTGTCAAAAGCTTTCTCTGCATCTATTGAGATGATGATATGGTTTTTCTCCTTCAATTTGTTAATATGGTTTATCACGTTGATTGATTTGTGTATATTGAAGAATCCTTGCATTCCTGGAATAAAACCCCCTTGATCATGGTGTATGAGCCTTTTAATGTGTTGTTGGATTCTGTTTGGTAGTATTTTGTTGAGGATTTTTGCATCTATGTTCATCAGTGATATTGACCTGTAGTTTTCTTTCTTGGTGACATCCTTCTCTGGTTTTGGTATCAGGGTGATGGTGGCCTCGTAGAATGAGTTTGGGAGTGTTCCTCCCTCTGCTATATTTTGGAAGAGTTTCAGAAGGATAGGTGTTAGCTCTTCTCTAAATGTTTGATAGAATTTGCCTGTGAAGCCATCTGGTCCTGGGCTTTTGTTTGTTGGAAGATTTTGAATCACAGTTTCAATTTCAGTGCTTGTGATTGGTTTGTTCATATTTTCTATTTCTTCCTGATTCAGTCTTGGCAGGTCGTGCATTTCTAAGAATTTGTGCATTTCTTCCAGGTTGTCCATTTTATTGGCATAGAGTTGCTTGTAGTAATCTCTCATGATCTTTTGTATTTCTGCAGTGTCAGTTGTTACTTCTCCTTTTTCATTTCTAATTCTATTGATTTGAGTCTTCTCCCTTTTTTTCTTGATGAGTCTGGTTAATGGTTTATCAATTTTGTTTATCGTCTCAAAGAACCAGTTTTTAGTTTTATTGATCTTTGCTATCGTTTCCTGCATTTCTTTTTCATTTATTTCTAATCTGATTTTTATGATTTCTTTCCTTCTGCTAACTTTGGGTTTTTTTTTGTTCTTCTTTCTCTAGTTGCTTTAGATGCAAGGTTAAGTTGTTTATTCGAGATGTTTCCTGTTTCTTACAGTGGGCTTGGATTGCTATAAACTTCCCTCTTAGAACTGCTTTTGCTGCATCCCATAGGTTTTGGGTCGTCGTGTCTCCACTGTCATTTGTTTCTAGGTATTTTTTTATTTCCTCTTTGATTTCTTCAGTGATCACTTCGTTATTAAGTAGTGTATTGTTTAGCCTCCATGTGTTTGTATTTTTTACAGATCTTTTCCTGTAATTGATATCTAGTCTCATAGCATTGTGGTTGGAAAAGATACTTGATACAATTTCAGTTTTCTTAAATTTACCAAGGCTTGATTTGTGACCCAAGATATGATCTATCCTGGAGAATGTTCCATGAGCACTTGAGAAAAATGTGTATTCTGTTGTTTTTCGATGGAGTGTCCTATAAATATCAATTAAGTCCATCTCGTTTAATGTATCATTTAAAGCTTGTGTTTCCTTATTTATTTTCATTTTGGATGATCTGTCCATTGGTGAAAGTGGGGTGTTAAAGTCCACTACTATGAATGTGTTACTGTCGATTTCCCCATTTATGGCTGTCAGTATTTGCCTTATGTATTGAGGTGCTCCTATGTTGGGTGCATAAATATTTACAATTGTTATATCTTTTTCTTGGATCAATCCCTTGATCATTATGTAGTGTCCCTCTTCTGATAGTCTCTAATTTAAAGTCTATTTTGTCTGATATAAGAATTGCTACTCCAGCTTTCTTTTGGTTTCGATTTGCATGGAATATCTTTTTCCATCCCCTTATTTTCACTCTGTATGTGTCTCTAGGTCTGAAGTGGGTCTCTTGTAGACAGCATATATATGGGTCTTGTTTTTGTATCCACTCAGACAATCTGTGTCTTTTGGTGGGAGCATTTAATCCATTTACATTTAAGGTAATTATGGATATGTATGTTCGTATTCCCATTTTCTAAATTGTTTTGGGTTCGTTTTTGTAGGTCTTTTCCTTCTCTTGTGTTTCTTGCGTAGAGAAGTTCCTTTAGCATTTGTTGTAGAGCTGGTTTGGTGGTGCTGAACTCTCTCAGCTTTTGCTTGTCTGTAAAGGTTTTAATTTCTCCATCAAATCTGAATGAGATCCTTGCTGGGTAGAGTAATCCTGGTTGCAGGTTTTTCTCTTTCATCACTTTAAATATGTCCTGCCACTCCCTTCTGGCTTGCAGAGTTTCTGCTGAAAGATCAGCTGTTAACCTTATGGGGATTCCCTTGTATGTTATTTGTTGTTTTTCCCTTGCTGCTTTTAATACGCTTTCTTTGTATTTAATTTTTGACAGTTTGATTAATACGTGTCTTGGCGTATTTCTCCTTGGATTTATCCTGTATGGGACTCTCTGTGCTTCCTGAACTTGATTAACTATTTCCTTTCCCATATGAGGGAAGTTCTCAAGTATAATCCCTTCAAATATTTTCTCAGTCCCTTTCTTTTTCTCTTCTTCTTCTGGAGCCCCTATAATTCGAATGTTGGTGCGTTTAATGTTGTCCCAGAGGTCTCTGAGACTGTCCTCAGTTCTTTTCATTCTTTTTTCTTTATTCTGCTCTGCAGTAGTTATTTCCACTATTTTATCTTCCAGGTCACTTATCCGTTCTTCTGCCTCAGTTATTCTGCTATTGATCTCATCTAGAGTATTTTTCATTTCATTTATTGTGTTGTTCATCATTGTTTCATCTTTACTTCTTCTAGGTCCTTGTTAAATGTTTCTTGCATTTTGTCTATTCTATTTCCAAGATTTTGGATCGTCTTTACTATCATTATTCTGAATTCTTTTTCAGGTAGACTGCCTATTTCCTCTTCATTTGTTAGGTCTGGTGGGTTTTTATCTTGCTCCTTCATCTGCTGTGTGTTTTTCTGTCTTCTCATTTTGCCTATCTTACTGTGTTTGGGGTCTCCTTTTTCCAGGCTGCAGGCTTGTAGTTCCCGTTGTTTTTGGTGTCTGTCCCCAGTGGCTAAGGCTGGTTCAGTGGGTTGTGTAGTCTTCCTGGTGGAGGGGACTAGTGCCTGTGTTCTGGTGGATAAGGCTGGATCTCGTCTTTCTGGTGGGCAGTTCCACGTCTGTTGGTGTGTTTTGGGGTGTCTGTGGACTTATTATGATTTTAGGCAGCCTCTCTGCTAATGGGTGGGGTTGTGTTCCTGTCTTGCTAGGTGTTTCGCATAGGGTGTCCAGCATTGTAGCTTGCTGGTCGTTGAGTGGAACTGGGTGCTGGTGTTGAGATGGAGATCTCTAGGAGACTTTCGCTGTTTGATATTATGTGGAGCTGGGAGGTCTCTTGTGGACCAGTGTTCTGAAGTTGACTCTCCCATGTCAGAGTCACAGCACTGAATCCTGGGTACAGCAGCAAGAGCCTTTCATCCACACAGCTCACGATAAAAGGGAGAAAAAGTAGAGAGAAAGAATTAGTAGAAGTAGGAAGAAAGAAAGAAGGAATGAAAGGAAGGAAGGAAAGAAGGAAAGAAAGGAGGGAGGGAGGGACGGTGGGAGGAAGGAAGGAAGGAAAAAAGAAAGAAGATAAAGTAAAGTAAAATAAAATAAAATATAAAGTTATTAAATTAAAAAAAATTATTAAAAACATTTTTAAAAAAATGGACGGAAAGAACCTTAGGACAAATGTGGAAGCAAAACTATACAGACAATATCTCATACAGAAGCATACACATACACACTCACAAAAAGAGGAAAATGGGAAAAAATCCTAAATCTTGCTCTCAAAGTCCACCTCCTCAATTTGGGATGATTCGTTGTCTATTCAGGTATTCCACAGATGCAGGGTACATCAGGTTGATTGTGGAGCTTTAATCCGCTGCTTCTGAGGCTGCTGGGAGGTGTTTCCCTTTCTCTTATTTGTTCTCACAGCTCCCAGGGGCTCAGCTTTGGATTTGTCCCCGCCTCTGCGTGTAGGTCGCCTGAGGGCGTCTGTTCTTGGCTCAGACAGGATGGGGTTAAAGGAGCTGCTAATTCAGGAGCTCTGACTCACTCAGGCCGGGGGTGGGGGGAGGGAGGAGCACGGAGCGCAGGGCGAGCCTGCGGCGGCAGAGGCCGGCATGATGTTGCACCAGCCTGAGGCTCACCGTGCGTTCTCCCGGGAAAGTTGTCCCTGGATGCCGGGACCCTGGCAGTGGCGGGCTGCACAGGCTCCCTGGAAGAGGGGTGTGGATAGTGACCTGTGCTCGCACACAGGCTTCTTATTGGCGGCAGCAGTAGCCTTAGCGTCTCCTGCCCGTCTCTGGGGTCCGTGCTTTTAGCCGTGACTCGCGCCCGTCTCCGGAGTTCCTTTAAGCAGTGCTCTTAATCCCCTCTCCTAGTGCACCAGGAAACAGAGAGGGAAGAAAAGTCTCTTGCCTCTTCGGCAGCTCCAGACCTTTTCCCGGACTCCCTCCCGGCTAGTCGTGGTGCACTAACCCCTTCAGGCTGTGTGCACGCAGCCAACCCCAGTCCTCTCCTTGCACTCAGATCAAAGCCCAAGCCTCAGCTCGCAGCCCCGCTCGCCCCGGCGGGTGAGTAGACAAGCCTCTCGGGCTGGTGAGTGCCGGTCAGCACCGATCCTCTGTGCGGGAATCTCTCTGCTTTGCCCTCTGCACCCCTGTTGCTGCGCTCTCCTCCGGGGCACCGAAGCTCTCCCCCTCTGCCACCCACAGTCTCCGCCCGCTAAGGTGCTTCCTAGTGTGTGGAAACCTTTCCTCCTTCACAGCTCCCTTCCACTGGTGCAGGTCCCGTCCCTATTCTTTTGTCTCTGTTTTTTCTTTTGCCCTACCCAGGTATGTGGGGAGTTTCTTGCCTTTTGGGAGGTCTGAGGTCTTCTGCCAGCGTTTAGTAGGTGCTCTGTAGGAGTTGTTCCACGTGTAGCTGTATTTCTGATGTATCTGTGGGGAGGAAGGTGATCTCCACTTCTTACTCTTCCGCCATCTTCCCCTCGTCCTCTCTGAAGTTTTTTATGAAACCTTTCTTTGTAGTGATGCAGATACAAATATACATTTACATCTTCTTTTCAGAGCCTTATTATGCTTCAAGGCTTTCAAAGTTAAACTGTTAATACTGGACCATAAGGCTTCTTTGCTTTGTATGGGTTACATATGAGATGTGTACACACCTAGTACTCAACTAATATTCAAGTCATCCTCTAAGTGGAGTATTGTGGATTTAATTCTCAAAGATGTGTCAGTTATAGGTCTTAAGTCCTCCTAATTGTTGTGCTGTGCATCTAGTCATAACTGATACCGGTTTGCAGTAAATGTGCAAGTCTCAGGGTAATACTGACATCAAAAGACTGCATTTGAATACTACTTTGTTTACCAAAAGAACACCTTCTCATAAAATTTCTCATTTAAATATCACAGTAAGGGGGAGCATTTCACTGTTATAGATATGTTGTAGACACTGGGACACAAGGTTTGTGGCTACTCTAAGTCCACATGGTTTTCTAAGTCCATACAGATGGATACTTAAACGTAGATTTTCTTTCTACTAGTCCAGCTTTTTTCCCGCTATACATAGCTACATTATCATAATATTTGTATACTATGAGTTTTACATTACTTCATAAATTGATGTTCCATATTAAGTATATCTTTGTTATTATTGATTACCTAAAATAGAAGATATTACAAAAATAATTTTAAAATGTTTTCTATATAAAAATATTTACATATACAGAGGCACATGTGTATTTGTGACATACTCTAAAAAGATTGATTTATAAAATTCAAGGTATTATTAATATCATTGTTATTATATGATCAACTCTCTGCAAAGTACTATAGTCTAGTCAGACGAACTATAAGACAGTACTCACCTTGGAGATTTTATAGTCTACTTTGAGATGTAATTCTAATTCCCCAAGAAAAAAAAATAGCATATGTATTATTCAGGGTTATCCCGAGAAATAGAACCAATAGGAGATAGATGATAGATAGATAGATAGATAGATAGATAGATAATAGATAGGAGGGATTTATGATAGGAATTGGCTAACCCAATTATGGAGGCCGAGAAGTCCCATGATCTGCCATCTACAGGCTGGAGAACCAAGAAAGCCAGTGGTGTAATTCAGTCTAAAGGCCCAGTCCTAGCCTGAAGGCCTGAGAATGGGTTGGGGTGGGGGATTGGATCGGATAAGTCCTAGTCTGAATCTGAAGGCCCGGGAACTAAGCGTGCTGATGTCCAAGGACAGGAGAAGATGGAGATACCAGCACAAAGAACAAATTCATCTTTCCTCTGCCTTTTTGTTCTCTCCAGCCCCTTGACAGATTGGATGATGCTAACCAGCATTGGTGAAGGTGATCTTCTTTACTCATGAGGTCCATTGATTCAAATACTAATCTCTTCTGGATATATCCTCACAGACATACACAGAAATAATGTTTTAACAGTGATCTGGGCATTCTTTAGCACAGTAAAGTTGACATAAAATTATCCATCGCAGCCTATAATCGTGTGCCTAATCCAATACTATAGAAACATGTGAGATAGAAATGAATTGGGCTAGATCTTGAAAGACGAAAGGGTTTATACATGATGAAGACTGGAAAAATACATGAAATTAGGAGGTGAGGAAAAGAGTTGTTTTGCAAAATGGTAAAACTGGTTCAACTCAACAGTAGAGTGGAACCAGATTATGTATGGATTTTAGCCACAGGAGTTTGAACTTGAGGCTTTAGCAGTGCATTTTCCAAAATGTGGCCTGAAGACATTTGGGGATTCCCCCAAAACTTTTTAGGTGTCTGTGACATAAAAACTATTTTCATAATAATACGAAGATACCATGTTTTAAAAGTTTGGATTGATATCTGTACAGTTGATACAAAAGTGCTTGTTACAACTGCTAGCATCTTAACATGAATCAAGACACCCACACCAAAACTGTGTTATTGGTCATTGTACTCTTCACCACTATGCACTTACATTTAGGAAAAAAAAAGAAAAAATACAGTTTCAGTTAGACCTATTGATGGAGCAGTCAGAGTTATTAATTTTATTGAATCTCAATCTACCAGGTTTCTATATGATGAAATAAGAGCACTTCTAATACTTACCAAAGTATGATTGTTGTCTCAAGGAAAAGCTCTCATGAGATTGAGTAGGAATCTGAACTAGCTGCTTTTCTTATGCATTACCCTTTTTCCTTCAAGGGCTGACTGACAAAAATTATGGTTATGCAAACTTAAGTATACAGCAGATATTTCCTTGAAATGGCTGGAATGAGCTTGTCACTTCAAGGAGAACAACTGACAATATTTGTTGCCAATGATAAAGTTTTAGCTTTCAAGCAAAAAAACACTTTTACTATGAATGTGAACTTCATAGATTTTCAGTTCTTAAAGACTTAGCTGATGAGACCAACGGTGATATTAAGAAATGTAAATTTCAATACTGTATAATGAAATGTGTCAACATGAAAGGCTTGTATAGCTTAGTGAACCACTATTTACCCGATGATAAATACATCATGTTACAAGATCATGAATGGATGAAAGATTCATTCAGAATGCAAAATATACCAACGGATTTTAATGTAGTAGCATATGGAAGTTCAGTGATATTTCTTTGGTTTCCACATTATCACTAATCTTTAAGAAACTACTACAGTAGAGTAATAGGGTAGTATCAAAGAAAAATATCTATAATTATCTGAAAAGGTTATTAGAATACACCTCATTTTCCAACTATATTAGTGCACGAGGCTGTTTTCTTTACACATTTTAACCAACACAACATAGGACCATAAATTGAATACAGAAGAAAATAAAAGAACCCAGTTGTATTAAACCAAGAATTAAAAATACTTGCCAAAAAAAACCCACCCTGTCACTGCTTAATAATATTTTAAATAAATATTTATTATATATTAAATAAATATAAAATGAATAAATATGTTTTTTAAATGTGTTACTTTTAAAACAACTACTGGGCTAAATCTTGTTAAATCTTTGTTTAAAATGAATTCATAAATAGATATTTTTTAAATTTCTATTTTAATTTCAAACATTATAAATATTGATAGATATAACCCACATAAACAAAAGCACTTAGGTATCCTCAGTAATCTAAAATTTTTAGGAGGTGTTAATACCAAAAAGGGTGAGATCTGCTATGCTGGCAGAAGGGTAATCACAGAAGATTTCTGAGTCTTCAATTTTGTCTCCCTTACAGCCTTTACCCTCCAATATAAAGCTCTGTTTCTAACTCCTTTTTAAATCTCCCTAAAGACCAAGCTCTTTAACATTCTTCAACATTTCATATGAAGGCCTATATGAAAATTCTTTCGTTTTCTTTCCCCAGACACCACTCGCCATTTTACCTATTACCATTACTCATGGGGATAAAACACACCCTGTCATGCTGTGTTACACGCTCATGCCTCTGCTCCTGCTGTTTCCCTTGGCTGGAAACCATGCATTTTTTTTTTTCTGCCTATATCTGACTTTTCTATCAAGACCTAGATTGGGCACATCTCCCTCAGGAAACTGAACTCCCAGTCTGGGTCTTGCGCTGATTCTTTATGCCCCTATATCTCAACATAAGCATTTAGCATATTATTGTGATACTTCTTGTTTCTGTATCTATTTTATCTCATGACTAGTTAGCTTCTTGTGGATAGAGACCTTGGACCTAATTAATGCATGGTTATCACTTTAAAGTGCTTGTTTATTTAAATTTGCTTGCTTAATAATTCTTGCTTAATAAATCATAGTACTGTAAATTCTTAATAAGTTATATAATAAAAATACTAATTAGGAGCGTTAATCTGGTAACTGCTTTCAAAATGATTTCAAGTCAAAAAGGTCAACGATAGAACTTAAGAATTCTGATAAACAAACAAACAAGTACATAAATCAAACTCATTTTTTCTCCTTGTTGACATACAGATCAAATGACAGTAATAAGTTTTGAAAAAATAATTTAGCAGTAGGTCCATGCAACTGCAGCTTTACTCAGCTTTTCTAAAAGGGAGGTGATTATTTAATATTTTTAATCACATTTGTTTTATGAAGGCCAACTCTAAACTTTTTAAGGTCATTGTTGCAAATATGGTTTCATATAAATCTGTGCAAGAGTTTTCAAAGAAATAAAAATAAAAATCAGATTCGTTTGGAATAAGGTTATCATAACATTTAAAAAATTCTAATATTAAAGTAATGAATAAATTATATTTCATTTCTTGTTTGGATTGAATATGGTCTTTAATTAGTGGTTACATTTAAAAATGAGGACACTTTTTAACAAATGCGCTCATTGCCTTGCAATGACCAACTTTAAATGTTTCTGGATATAAGACACCCATCTGAGTACAGTAATGATAGATAAGAACTTATTACTAATATTTCTACACGAGTTCTGTTAACATGCATGTTCCGAGCTACAGGGACTTGTCTGATTGCTTTTCCAGGTGTCCTTCCATTTCAGCTACTTCCTTAGTCCTAATGTAGGTCTATTAGCATACTGCCCCTGTTGAGTTTGCACAGCTTTCTTGCCAAGGGCTGCCCTGCAGTTGCTCCATCATTGGGGTAACGGGCTGTTACTTATTTAAAGCCTCCATCATTTTGTATGACAGAATAACTTAATTATGCCCTGCTTTGGAGACGTTAAATGAAATTATCTTCAAAACAAGTGCACTTCGCTTAATATTTTTCTCCATCAAGTACTTGAACAGTAGTGACATTTACGTCATAAGCACTAAGTAATTAAATGCTTTGTAAATTGAGGCCTTCTGATAGGGTAATTATAGTTGAGGCAGAACACTCCTCTAAAGTACCTGAGATACAGATTGTGGTGGCTGATGCTCAAGTATGGATGAAAGGGTTTTGGAAAAATGAAAATTTGATAAACAGAGAATGAACTGTCATTATCGATGCTCTGGACCAAATTTTGTTTTTCAGCTTTTGGATAGGGTCACATTAGTGGTTGTTGTAATCCTTTCAGTGGATCACAAAATCTCTTTATTGAGTCATGACCAGCATTGAGAGAAAGAAAGAAGGAAAGAGAGACAGAGACAGAAAGAGAAACAGAGACAGAGAGAGACAGACAGAGACAGAGAGACTGAGAGAGATATAGAGAGAGAAACCAAGGGAGGGAGGAGGGAGGGAGGAAGTAAGGAAGGGGAAAGAGAGCAGGAATAGAATGTAAAAGAGTGTGTAGTAGGTGCTAAGGGTAAGTTCTGTTTCATGAAATTGTAATTGTAGTTATATGTATATATTATACATCCTGGATCAAATATAAACATTTTTCTTACTGTGAGCCCCTGTTCAAAAATTTGAAAAGCAAAGTCTTGAAATTGCCACGTAAAACTTTTATAGAAGTTGCCAAAGTCCTCTATTCTGAGATTAAACTCCTAAACACACTTGCCATCTCACAAATACCTGCCTTTAGTCATGTTTTTCTCCCCTAACTTTGAAAATGTTTCTTACTGTGATAAAATGCACATAATGTAAAATTTATCATTTTAATCATTTTAAGAGTATAGTTCAGTTATATTAAGTATATTCGTATTGTTGTGCAACCATCACCACCATCATCTCCAGAGCTCTTTTCATCTTGCAAAACTCTCTACCCATTAAACAATAACTCTCCATTCCACCATCTCCCCTCCAGTCCCTAGCAATCATGACTGTACTTTCTGTTGCTATGACTTTGACTACTCTAAGTACCTCATATAAGTGGAATCATAATATTTATATTTTTGTGACTGGCTGATTTCTCTTGGCATAATGTCCTAACTTTCATCAGTGTTGTAGCTTATATCAGAATTCCCTTCCTTTTTAATGCTGGATAATAGTCCATCGTATGAATATACCACATTTTGCTTATCCATTCATCTATTGATGGGCACAAGGGCTGCTGCCGTGTTTTAGCTAATGTGAATAAGGCTGCTATGTACATGGATGTACAAATGTCACTTTGAGTTTTACTTTCAATTCTTTGGGGTATATACCCAGAAGTAGAATTGGTCAATTATATTGTAATTTTATTTTTAATTTTTAGAGGAACTCCTATTCTGTTTTCCACATCAGCTATACCATTTAACATTTCCCACCAACAGTGTACAATCAATTTTTCTACGTCCTTGCTAACACGTGTTATTTTCTGTTGTCCTTTTTTTTTTTGGAAACATCTTTATTGGGGTATAATTGCTTTACAATGCTGTCTTAGTTTCTGCTTTATAACACAGTGAATCAGTTATACATATACATATGTTCCCATATCTCTCTCTCCCTCCCACCCTCCCTATCCCACCCCTCCAGGAGGTCACAAAGCACCGAGCTGATATCCCTGTGCTATGCGGCTGCTTCCCACTAGGCTATCTACCTTACGTTTGGTAGTGTATATATGTCCATGCCTCTCTCGCGCTTTGTCACAGCTCACCCTTCCCCCTCACCCTCCCCATATCCTCAAGTCCGTTCTCCAGTAAGTCTGTGTCTTTATTCCTGTCTTATCCCTAGGTTCTTCATGACATTTTTTTTCTTAAATTCCATATATATGTGTTAGCATACGGTATCTGTCTTTCTCTTTCTGACTTACTTCACTCTGTATGGCAGACTCTAGGTCTTTCCACCTCATTACAAATAGCTCAATTTCTTTTCTTTTTATGGCTGAGTAATATTCCATTGTATATATGTGCCACATCTTCTTTATCCATTCATCCGATGATGGGCACTTAGGTTGTTTCCATCTCCGGGCTATTGTAAATAGAGCTGCAATGAACATTTTGGTACATGACTCTTTTTGAATTATGATTTTCTCAGGGTATATGCCCAGTAGTGGGATTGCTGGGTCATATGGTAGTTCTATTTGTAGATTTTTAAGGAACCTCCATACAGTTCTCCATAGTGGCTGTACCAATTCACATTCCCACCAGCAGTGTAGGAGTGTTCCCTTTTCTCCACACCCTCTCCAGCATTTATTGTTTCTAGATTTTTTGATTATGGCCATTCTGACTGGTGTGAGAGGACATCTCATTATAGTTTTGATTTGCATTTCTCTAATGATTAATGATGTTGAGCATTCTTTCATGTGTTTGTTGGCAGTCTGTATATCTTCTTTGGAAAAATGTCTATTTAGGTCTTCTGCCCATTTTTGGATTAGGTTGTTTGTTTTTTTGTTATTGAGCTGCATGAGCTGCTTGTAAATTTTGGAGATTAATCCTTTGTCAGTTGCTTCATTTGCAAATATTTTCTCCCATTCTGAGGGTTGTCTTTTGGTCTTGTTTATGGTTTCCTTTGCTGTGCAAAAGCTTTGAAGTTTCATTAGATCCCATATGTTTATTTTTGTTTTTATTTCCATTTCTCTAGGAGGTGGGTCAAAAAGGATCTTGCTGTGATTTATGTCATAGCGTGTCCTGCCTATGTTTTCCTCTAAGAGTTTGATAGTTTCTGGCCTTACATTTAGGTCTTTAATCCATTTTGAGCTTACTTTTGTGTATGGTGTTAGGGAGTGATCTAATCTCATACTTTTACATGTACCTGTCCAGTTTTCCCAGCACCACTTATTGAAGAGGCTATCCTTTCTCCACTGTACATTCCTGCGTCCTTTATCAAAGATAAGGTGGCCATATGTGCATGGGTTTACCTCTGGGCTTTCTAACCTGTTCGATTGATCTATCTTTCTGTTTTTGTGCCAGTACCATACTGTCTTGATTACTGTAGCTTTGTAGTATAGTCTGAAGTCAGGGAGCCTAATTCCTCCAGCTCCGTTTTTCATTCTCAAGCTTGCTTTGGCTATTCGGGGTCTTTTGTGTTTCCATACAAATTGTGAAATTTTTTGTTCTAGTTGTGTGAAAAATGCCAGTGGTAGTTTGATAGGGGATTGCATTGAATCTGTAGATTGCTTTGGGTAGTATAGTCATTTTCACAATGTTGATTCTTCCAATCCAAGAACATGGTATATCTCTCCATCTATTTGTATCATCTTTAATTTCTTTCTTCACTGTCTTATAATTTTCTGCATACAGGTCTTTTGTCTTCTTAGGTAGGTTTATTTCTAGATATTTTATTCTTTTTATTGCAGTGGTAAATGGGAGTGTTTTCTTGATTTCACTTTCAGATTTTTCATCATTAATGTATAGGAATGCCAGCGATTTCTGTGCATTAATTTTGTATCCTGCAACTTTACCAACTTCATTGATTAGCTCTAGTAGTTTTCTGGTAGCATCTTTAGGATTCTCTATGTATAGTATCATGTCATCTGCAAACAGTGACAGCTTTACTTCTTCTATTCCGATTTGGATTCCTTTTATTTCCTTTTCTTCTCTGATTGCTGTGGCTAAAACTTCTAAAACTATGTTGAATAAGAGTTGTGAGAGTGGGCAACCTTGTCTTGTTCCTGATCTCAGTGGAAATGCTTTCAGTTGTTCACCATTGAGGATGATGTTGGCTGTGGGTTTGTCATATATGGCCTTTATTATGTTGAGGAAAGTTCCCTCTGTGCCCACTTTCTGCAGGGTTTTTATCATAAATGGGTGTTGAATTTTGTCAAAAGCTTTCTCTGCATCTATTGAGATGATCATATGGTTTTTCTCCTTCAATTCGTTAATTTGGTTTATCACACTGATTGATTTGCATATAGTGAAGAATCCTTGCATTTCTGGAATAAACCCCACTTCATCATGGTGTATGATCCTTTTAATGAGTTGTTGGATTCTGTTTGCTAATATTTTGTTAAGGATTTTTGCATCTATGTTCATCAGTGATATTGGCCTGTAGTTTTCTTTCTTGGTGACATCCTTGTCTGGCTTTGGTATCAAGGTGATGGTAGCCTTATAGAAGGAATGTGGGAGTGTTCCTCCCTCTGCTACATTTTGGAAGAGTTTGAGAAGGATAGGTGTTAGCTCTTCTCTAAATGTTTGATAGAATTCGCCTGTGAAGCCATCTAGTCCTGAGCTTTTGTTTGTTGGAAGATTTTTAATCACAGTTTCAATTTCAGTGCTTGTGATTGATCTGTTCATGTTTTCTCTTTCTTCCTTATTCAGTCTTGGCAGATTGTACCTTTCTAAGAATTTGTCCATTTCTTCCAGGTTGTCCATTTTATTGGCATAGAGTTGCTTGTAGCAATCTCTCATGATCTTTTGTATTTCTGCAGTGTCAGTTGTTACTTCTCCTTTTTCATTTCTAATTCTATTGATTTGAGTCTTCTCCCTTTTTTTCTTCATGAGTCTGGCAAATGGTTTATCAATTTTGTTTATCGTCTCAAAGAACCAGTTTTTAGTTTTATTGATCTTTGCTATCGTTTCCTGCATTTCTTTTTCATTTATTTCTGATCTGAATTTTATGTTCTTCCCTTCTGCTCTTTGGGGTTTTTTTGTTCTTCTTTCTCTAATTGTTTTAGGTACAAGTTAGGTTGTTTGTTTGAGATGTTTCCTGTTTCTTAAGGTGGGCTTGGATTGCTATAAACTTCCCTCTTAGAACTGCTTTTGCTGCATCCCATAGGTTTGGGTCGTCGTGTCTCCCCTGTCATTTGTTTCTAGGTATTTTTTTTTATTTCCTCTTTGATTTCTTCAGTGATCACTTCGTTATTAAGTAGTGTATTGTTTAGCCTCCATGTGTTTGTATTTTTTACAGATCTTTTCCTGTAATTGATATCTAGTATCATGGCGTTGTGGTCGGAAAAGATACTAGATACAATTTCAATTTTCTTAAATTTATCAAGGCTTGATTTGTGACCCAAGATATGATCTATCCTGTAGAATGTTCCATGAGCACTTGAGAAAAATGTGTATTCTGTTGTTTTTGGATGGAGTGTCCTATAAATATCAATTAAGTCCATCTCGTTTAATGTATCATTTAAAGCTTGTGTTTCCTTATTTATTTTCATTTTGGATGATCTGTCCATTGGTGAAAGTGGGGTGTTAAATTCCCCTACTATGAATGTGTTACTGTCGATTTCCCCTTTTATGGCTGTCAGTATTTGCCTTATGTATTGAGGTGCTCCTATGTTGGGTGCATAAATATTTACAATTGTTATATCTTCTTCTTGGATCGATCCCTTGATCATTATGTAGTGTCCTTCTTTGTCTCTTCTAATAGTCTTTGTTTTAAAGTCTATTTTGTCTGATTGAGAATTGCTACTGCAGCTTTCTTTTGGTTTCCACTTTCATGAAATACCTTTTTCCATCCCCTTACTTTCAGTCTGTATGTGTCTCTAGGTCTGAAGTGGGTCTCTTGTAGACAGCAAATATATGCGTCTTGTTTTTGTATCCATTCAGCCAATCTGTGTCTTTTGGTGGGAGCATTTAGTCCATTTACATTTAAGGTAATTATCGATATGTGTGTTCCCATTTCCATTTTCTGAATTGTTTTGGATTCGTTATTGTAGGTCTTTTCCTTCTTTTGTGTTTCTTGCCTAGAGAAGTTCCTTTAGCAGCTGTTGTAGAGCTGGTTTGGTGGTGCTGAACTCTCTCAGCTTTTGCTTGTCTGAAAGGTTTTAATTTCTCCATCAAATCTGAATGAGATCCTTGCTGGGTAGAGTAATCCTGGTTGCAGGTTTTTCTCCTTCAACACTTGCAATATGTCCTGCCACTCCCTTCTGGCTTGCAGAGTTTCTGCTGAAAGATCAGCTGTTAACCTTATGGGGATTCCCTTGTGTGTTATTTGTTGTTTTTCCCTTGCTGCCAGTTCTTTTCATTCTTTTTTCTTTTTTCTGCTCTGCAGTAATTATTTCCACTATTTTATCTTCCAGGTCACTCATCCGTTCTTCTGCCTCAGTTATTCTGCTATTGATCCCATCTAGAGTATTTTTCATTTCGTTTGTTGTTTTGTTCATCATTGTTTGTTTCATCTTTAGGTCTTCTAGGTCCTTGTTAAATGTTTCTTGCATTTTGTCTATTCTATTTCCAAGATTTTGTATCATCTTTACTATCATTATTTTGAATTCTTTTTCAGGTAGACTGCTTATTTCCTCTCTATTTGTTAGGTCTGGTGCATTTTTATCTTGCTCCTTCATCTGCTGTGTATTTTTCTGTCTTCTCATTTTGCTTATCTTACTGTGTTTGGGGTCTCCTTTTTGCAAGATGCAGGTTCGTAGTTCGTGTTGTTTTTGATGTCTGTCCCCAGTGGCTAAGGTTGGTTCAGTGGGTTGTGTAGGCTTCCTGGTGGAGGGGACTAGTGCCTGTGTTCTGGTGGATGAGGCTGGATCTTGTCTCTCTGGTGGGCAGGTCCACGTCTGTTGGTGTGTTTTGGGGTGTCTGTAGACTTATTATGATTTTAGGCAGCCTCTCTGCTAATGGGTGGGGTTGTGTTCCTGTTTTGCTAGTTGTTTGGCATAGGGTGCCCAGCACTGTAGCTTGCTGGTCGTTGAGTAAAGGTGGGTGCTGGTGTTGAGATGGAGATCTCTGGGAGATTTTCGCCATTTGATATTATGTGGAGCTGGGAGGTCTCTTGTGGACCAGTGTCCTGAAGTTGGCTCTCCCACCTCAGAGGCACTCATTGACTCCTGGCTGCAGCACCAAGAGCCTTTCATCCACACGGTTCAGAGTAAAAGGGAGAAAAAGTAGAGAGAAAGAATTAGTACAAGTAGGAAAGAAGGAAGGAACGAAAAAAGAAAGAAGATAAAGTAAAATAAAATATAATTATTAAAATTAAAAACTTATTAAGAAAAAAAACAAAAAACGGATGGATAGAACCTTAGGACAAATGGTGGAAGCAAAGTTATACAGACAAAATATCACACAGAAGCATACACATACACACTCACAAAAAGAGGAAAAGGGGAAAAAATCATAAATCTTGCTCTCAAAGTCCACCTCCTCAATTTGGGATGATTCGTTGTCTATTCAGGTATTCCACAGATGTAGGGTACATCAAGTTGATTGTGGAGCTTTAATCCGCTGCTTCTCAGGCTGCTGGGAGGTGTTTCCCTTTCTCTTGTTTGTTCTCACAGCTCCCAGGGGCTCAGCTTTGGATTTGTCCCCGCCTCTGTGTGTAGATCGCTGGAGGGCGTCTGTTTTTTGCTCAGACAGGGCGGGGTTAAAGGAGCCGCTGATTCCGGGGCTCTGCCTCACTCAGGCCAGGGGTAGCGAGGGGCACGGAGTGCGGGGCAAGCCTGCGGTGGCAGAGGCCAGTGTGACGTTGCACCAGCCTGAGGCCCACCGTGCGTTCTCCCGGGGAAGTTGTCCCTGGATGCCGGGACCCTGGCAGTGGCGGGCTGCACAGGCTCCCTGGAAGAGGGGTGTGGATAGTGACCTGTGCTCGCACACAGGCCCCTTGGTGGCGGCAGCCTTAGCATCTCCCGCCCGTCTCTGGGGTCCGCGCTTTTAGCCGCGGCTCGCGCCAGTCTCTAGAGCTCCTTTAAGTGGTGCTCTTAGTCCCCTCTCCTGAAGCACCAGGAAACAAAGAGTGAAGAAAAAGCCTCTTGCCTCTTCGGCAGCTCCAGACCTTTTCCCGGACTCACTCCCGGCTAGCCGTGGTGCACTAACCCCTTCAGGTTGTGTTCACGCAGCCAACCCCAGTCCTCTCCCTGTGCTCCGACTAAAGCCGGAGCCTCAGCTCGCAGCCCCGCCCGCCCCGGCGGGTGAGTAGACAAGCCTCTCGGGCTGGTGAGTGCTGGTCGGCACTGACCCTCTGTGCGGGAATCTCCCCACTTTGCCCTCCGCAGCTCCGAAGCTCCCACCCCCCACCCCCGCCGCCACCTGCAGTCTCCGCCCATGAAGGGGCTTCCTAGTGTGTGGAAACCTTTCCTCCTTCACAGCTCCCTCCCACTGGTGCAGGTCCCGCCCCTATCCTTTTGTCTCTGTTTTTTCTTTTTTACTTTTGCCCTACCCAGGTACATGGGGAGTTTCTTGCCTTTTGGGAGGTCTGAGGTCTTCTGCCAGCATTCAGTAGGTGTTCTGTCGGAGTTGTTCCACTTGTAGATGTATTTCTGGTGTATCTGTGGGTAGGAAGGTGATCTCTGTGTCTTACTCTTCCGCCATCTTCCCCTCTGCCCCCTTTTTTGTTGTCTTGATAGTAGCCATTCTACTGGGTATGAGGTGGTATCTCATTCTGGTTTTGATTTGCATTCCCCTAATGATTAGTGATGGTAAGCATGTTTTCACATGCTTATTGACCATTTGTATGTTTGTCTGGACAACTGTTCATACAAGTCCTTTGCCCATTTTTGAATCAGGTTGTTTGGTTTTTGTTTGTTTGTTTTTCCCCCAATATTTTAATTTGAAATAATTTTAGACTTACAGAAGAGTTCTAAAATTAGTTCAGAGAGTTCCCATATGCCCTTCCCCTAACTTCTCCTAATGTTAACATCTTATATAACTATGGTAGAATTACTGAAACTGATAAATTAACATACTAAGTAAGCTACCAACTTTATTCAGATCTCAACCGTTTCCACCAATATCTATTTTTGTGCCCAATAGCTAATCCAGGATCCCACTTTGCCTTTAGCTGTCATGCTTCCTTAATCTCTTTTTAAAATTTTTTTAAAAATTTGTATTTAGGTATAGTTGTACAATGTTACACAGGCTTCAAATGTACAACATAGTGATTCACAATTTTAAAAGTTATATTCTATTTACAGTTGTTATAAAATATTAGCTATATTCCTTGTGCTGTATAATGTATTCTTACAGCTTATTTTATACATAGTAGTTTGTACCTCTTAATCTAATACTCCTATGTTGACCTACCCCACTTCCCTCTCTCCACTGGTAACACTAGTTTGTTCTCTATATCTTTGCTTCTTTTTTGTTATATTCACTAGTTTGTTTTATTTTTTAGATTCCACATATAAGTGATATCATACAGTATTTGTTTTTCTCTGACTTATTTCACTAAGCATAATACCCTCCAAGTCCATCCATGTTGTTGCAAATGGCACAATTTCATCCTCTTCTACGGCTGAGTAGTATTCCATTGTATATACATACCACATCTTCTTTATCCATTTGTTCATTGATGGATACAGGTTTCTTCTGTATCTTGGCTGTTCTAAATAATGCTTCAATGAACACTGCAGTGCATGTATCTTTCTGAATTACTGTTTTCGTTTCTTTCAGATATACACCCAGGAGGAGAATTTCTGTATCATATGATAGTTCTATTTTTAGTTTTTTGAGAAACCTTCATACTGTTTTCCACAGTGGCTGCACCAATTTACATTCCCACCAACAGTGTACAAGGGTTCCCTTTAAATCTGTGATACTTCCTCAGGCTTCCTTCAACTTTAAGGACACTGAGAATGTTGAACAGTACTTGTCAGTTACTTGTAGCACTTGTAGACATTATGTAAAATATCCCTTACTTTTCTCTTGACTATATTAAATTTATGCATCATGGGAAAGAAATTAACACAGGTAATATGCCCTTATCATTGCATCATATCAGGGATATTATCAGGGATATGATGTCTTATGTAATATGTAGAGATGTGTAGTAATATGTCTTATTACTAGTGAATTAATAACCTTGATAATTTGATTAAGGAGTTTTCTTCTGGGTTTCCCCACTATAAAGTTCCCATTTTTTCCCACTGTAATTAATAAATCTTTATTTGGAAGAGATGCTTTTCTTAGTTTTCTTAACACATATTTGCATAGTCTCAAAGTATCTCCCCCAAATAAATATTTAGCCTTCACAACTGAATGTTGCCTGCAGCAATTACTGCTGTGACGTTCTAAAGATGATTTTCTATTTCCTTCATTCCTTCTCCATTTATTAGCTGGAATTCTTCTTTAAGGAAGAGCTGTCCTTTCTCCTCCACTTCTTTAGTTATTCAGATATTTACATGTCTCCTCTGAGTTCATGCTGTTACAGCTACATGCAACTCGAGTATGATAATGGAGAAAACCAGTAATTTTCAATGGGTATTTTAGTGATTGATACCATCACTGAGAATACTTAAAACAAATGTAGTTCCTTCCCCACACCCTCGCAGGTTGTTTTTTGATGCCTCATGGTTTCTGATACGTCACAGGTCCAAAAGTTATTGGATGGGAGGGAGGAGAGGTGAGAGGGCAGGAGAGGTCTTACCTGGCTGGTACTGTTATGAGCTGCTGTTCCTACTCTGAGTTGACTCATTTCTCATCGGGCATTTATGTGGGATCTTCAGAGTTCCCCCTCACTAGAAACATCTCATCCTGACTTTATGTCATGAGAGTTGCCTCTTCAGCCAACTACCATAACTACTTGGTAGGTGCTTACCTGTGGGCAGGTGTCCTCTGTGGAGACATTCTCTTGGAGTCCCATTTCTTCCCTTTTCCGTTTAGGATAAGATACCTTTAAGGAGATTTCAGAGCAACTTGCCTTCTCCCTCCTATTTCTTCTTTCTCTCTTTGCCCACATCTGGCTTACAAAAAAAAAGAAAAAGAAAATGTATTCTTTACTTCTTCTGGTGGGAATTAATAACTTCTTTAATTCTAAGTGTTTTCTCTGGTGTCAAAGGCCCATTGGGTGCCAGTCAGGCATCACTCTTCTATGTCTCTCAAACTGCAAGGGAAACATAACAATTTTTCTGTGTCGTCTCTTACACTAGTCTTACAGGAGGTGTAGGAACTCTCCCCTAGCAGGCCAGCAGGGACAAAGCTATAGAACTGGAAGACAATTCTCCAAGAAAATTGTCTATCCAACCTCTGGTCCATCTCTCGACCTTTTCAAACTTCTTTTGAGAATGAAGATGGGTGGTCAGCTAAGTATTAAAAATATATACCATTTTTGAACATCTCCTTTACAAATTCTGTTCAGTTGGAGGTCTACATTTCACTTTGGAATGTGGAAAACAGAATATTCCAAATTGTCCTAGGACAGCAGCTGAAACTGATTGGGCTCATTAAATGCGTCAAATGTTGCTGAGAGATAAATCAAGATAAAAGTGAGAAACGGTCATTTGGATTTGGCAACATGGAGGTAAACTTGCAAAAACAATTTTCATAAAACCTGACTGGAGTGGGTTCAGGAGAGACTGAGTGGAAGGCAAGTGGATTCAGCAAATGGAGACAACAGTTGCACTGAATTTTACTGTAAAATGATGAAAGCAAGTATTTTTTAATGTTTGGAAATGAGGGAATTACAGGAGTGTCTAAAATGGGATATGAGAGCCTGTTTCTATTATAAGAATAATCTAGTAGAAGTGGGAAAATTGATAATGTAGGCGAGAGAGGGGAAATCATCAGAAGTGCTGAAAGGGGAGAAAGAGATGGAATTTTGTGTACAAGTGGTGAGCTGGCCTTAGTAACCAGAGAAAAGACAGAAATGATTATTATAGAAGCCAGTAGGTTACTCAAAGTGGTACAGAAGTGTGTGGAAGTTCTCTAATTGTCTTTTCTGTCTGCTCAGTGAAATAAGGACTAGTTATCAGGGAATTCCCTGGCGGTCCAGAGCTTTGCACTCCATGCTTCCACTGCAGGGGGCACGGGATCGATCCCTGGTTGGGGAACTAAGACCCCGCATGCCATGTGACACGGCCAAAAAAAAAAAAAAAATAGACAAAAGCTAGTTATCAAAAGAACGTGAGGAGAAGAATGGGTATTGCAGTTTTGAGGAAAGAGATGTGAATTAGTCATGTTTTTGAAAAATGGGATAGTGAATTGAGGAGGACAATCTAATAGAATTGAAGGCTAACTGAGGCCCAGTTGAGTATTATTATTAACAATTTAAAATGAGGTTAATTTACAACAAGCTCACTCTTAGCTTTCCAATCGGTACAGACACAGAAGCAGCAGTGAGTTATACTTAAACCAAGTTGGAATTATATTTTCTGAACACAAGCAATGACAGGAGAGAGGAACAGGGAAGTAGAGGATATTTTCAAAGCAATGCTCTTAATGATAGTGATATCTAAGACAGGTAAGGAAGGAAGAGAGGAGTAAGAGAGGACTTCAGCACTGGTGTTTTGGAGGAAATTGTAAGGTTGAAGAATTGTTGACATCGGTACTGAAAGGAATAGGCTTAAAAGAGTAGGCTTATCAGACAGAGCTTAGGATGCTTGAAGTTGAGACTTTGGCAGGTGTGCAGTTATTGTTAAAACAACTGAGATGCAGGGCATGATTACTGCAAGTGATGAATGCAAGAAATTGAGAGGCCATGGAATGGGATGGATCATCAATGTAGATGGTGATATCAGCAAGAATCCTGGAATACAGAGAGAAATAATCAGTCTGATAAGTCTCCAATATTATATGAATGATACATCGTCCTTTCTCTTATTATTTGGCATTTTAATTTTGTTTGCATCAGTTGTCTCTCTTTGATTGTAGGCAAGTGACAGGGGCAGATACTGAAATTTTATGGTCAACCCCACATATCTGAAATGTCCTACAACACTTTACAGTCTTTATGGTTTCTGAAGCAATTTCACATGCACTATCTCATTTTGTTTTCATAGCTATCTAGTGAGGCAATTAGAGATAGCATTGTTACAAGAGTTTGATAGATGTGGAAATTGAAGTTTGATATTATTAAATCATTTGCCAAAGTTGGTATGGCTAGGAAATGACAATGTTTTTTCATGGGAACATATTCCACATGGATATGTTTGAGAATGGTAAATGGAAGACATTTATTAAGTATGAAAACTATTCTTTGATGTTTCTAATAAAAGTCTTTACAGGCTTCCCTGGTGGCGCAGTGGTTGGGAGTCCGCCTGCTGGTGCGGGGGACGCGGGTTCGTGCCCTGGTCCGAGAGGATCCCACATGCCGCAGAGCGGCCGGTCCCGTGAGCCATGGCCGCTGAGCCTCCATGTCCGGAGCCTGTGCTCCGCAACGGGAGAGGCCACAACAGTGAGAGGCCCGCGTACCGCAAGAAAAAAGAAAAAAAAAAGTCTTTCTTTGTGTGACCATTTTTATGCAATGGAAATTTATGATAAGAAAAATGAATTATTTTTAAATTTTGTAACACAGTTTAGTTATAGAATATACTTTCAGGAAGATGGTGGAAGAGTAAGACTCGGAGATCACCTTCCTCCCCACAGATACACCAGAAATACATCTACGCGTGGAACAACTCCTACGGAGCACCTACTGAACGCTGGCAGAAGACCTCAGACCTCCCAAAAGGCAAGGAACCCCCCACGTACCTGGTTAGGGCAAAAGAAAAAAATAAACAGAGACAAAAGGATAGGGACGGGTCCTGCCCCAGCGGGAGGGAGCTGTGAAGGAGGAAAAGTGTCCACACACTAGGAAGCCCCTTCGCGGGTGGAGACTGTGGGTGGCGGAGTGGGGGAGCTTCGGAGCCGTGGAGGAGAGCACAGCAACAGGGGTGCGGAGGGCAAAGTGGAGAGATTCCAGTGCAGAAGATCGGCGCCGACCGGCACTCACCAGCCGAGAGGCTTGTCTGCTCGCCCAACGGGGAGGGCGGGGCTGGGAGCTGAGGCTCCGGCTTCTGTCGGAGCGCCGGGAGAGGACTGAGGTTGGCGGCGTGAACACAGCCTGCAGGAGGTTAGTGCACCACGGCTGGCCGTGAGGGACTCCGGGGAAAAGTCTGGACCTGCCGAAGAGGCAAGAGACTTTTTCTTTCCTCTTAGTTTCCTGGTGCACGAGGAGAGGGGATTAAGAACGCTGCTTAAGAGAGCTCCAGAGACGGGCACGAGCCGTGGCTAAAAGTGCGGAGCCCAGAGACAGACATGAGACACTAAGGCCGCTGCTGCCGCCACCAAGAAGCCTGTGTGCGAACACAGGTCACTATCCACACCCCCTTCCGGGGAGCCTGTGCGGTGCGCCACTGACAGGGTCCCGGGATCCAGGGACAACTCCCCCGGGAGAACGCACGGCACGCCTCTGGCTAGCAACGTCACACTGGCCTCTGCCGCTGCAGGCCTGCCCCGCACTCCGTGACCCTCCCTCCCGCCCGGCCTGAGTGAGCCAGAGCCTCCGAATCAGCTGCTCCTTTAACCCCGTCCTGTCTGAGCAAAGAACAGACGCCCTCCGGCAACCTACACGAACAGGCGGGGCCAAATCCAAAGCTGAGCCCCTGGGAGCTGTGAGAACAAAGAAGAGAAAGGGAAATCTCTCCCAGCAGCCTCAGAAGCAGCGGATTAAAGCTCCACAATCAACTTGATGTACCCTGCATCTGTGGAATACATAAATAGAAAACAAATCATCCCAAATTAAGGAGCGGTGTGGATGAAAGGCTCTTGGTGCTGCAGCCAGGAGTTAGTGCTCTGCCTCTGAGGTGGGAGAGCCAACTTCAGGACACTGGTCCACAAGAGGCCTCCCAGCTGCACATAATATCGAACGGCGAAAATCTCCCAGAGATCTCCATCTCAACGCCAGCACCCAGCTTCACTCAATGACCAGCAAGCTACAGTGCTGGACATCCTATGCCAAACAACTAGCAAGACAGGAACACAACACCACCCATTAGCAGAGAGGCTGCCCAAAATCATAATAAGCCTACAGTCACCCCAAAACACACCACCAGATGTGGACCCGCCCACCAGAAAGACAAGATCCAGCCTCATCCACCAGAACACAGGCACTAGTACCCTCCACCAGGAAGCCTACACTAGCCACTGAACCAACCTCAGCCACTGGGGACAGACACCAAAAACAACAGGAACTACGAACCTGCAGCCTACAAAAAGGAGACCCCAAACACAGTAAGATAAGCAAAATGAAAAGACAGAAAAACACACAGCAGATGAAGGAGCAAGATAAAAACGCACCAGACCTAACAAATGAAGAGGAAATAGGCAGTCTACCTGAAAAAGAATTCAGAATAATGACAGCAAAGATGACCCAAAATCTTGGAAATAGAATAGACAAAATGCAAGAATCAGTTAACAAGGACCTAAAGATGAAACCAACACAATAAATGAAATGAAAAATACTCTAGATGGCATCAATGGCAGAAGAACGGATAAGTGACCAGGAAGATAAAATAGTGGAAATAACTACTGCAGAGCAGAATAAAGAAAAAAGAATGAAAAGAACTGAGGACAGTCTCAGAGACCTCTGGGACAACATTAAACGCACCAACATTCGAATTATAGGGGCTCCAGAAGAAGAAGAGAAAAAGAAAGGGACTGAGAAAATATTTGAAGAGATTATACTTGAGAACTTCCCTCATATGGGAAAGGAAATAGTTAATCAAGTTCAGGAAGCACAGAGAGTCCCATACAGGATAAATCCAAGGAGAAATATGCCAAGACATATATTAATCAAACTGTCAAAAATTAAATACAAAGAAAGCATATTAAAAGCAGCAAGGGAAAAACAACAAATAACACACAAGGGAATCCCCATAAGGTTAACAGCTGATCTTTCAGCAGAAACTCTGCAAGCCAGAAGGGAGTGGCAGGACATATTGCAAGTGTTGAAGGAGAAAAACCTGCAACCAAGATTACTCTACCCAGCAAGGATCTCATTCAGATTTGATGGAGAAATTAAAACCTTTCAGACAAGCAAAAGCTGAGAGAGTTCAGCACCACCAAACCAGCTCTACAACAGCTGCTAAAGGAACTTCTCTAGGCAAGAAACACAAAAGAAGGAAAAGACCTACATTAACGAATCCAAAGCAATTCAGAAAATGGAAATGGGAACACACATATCGATAATTACCTTAAATGTAAATGGACTAAATGCTCCCACCAAAAGACACAGATTGGCTGAATGGATACAAAAACAAGACGCATATATTTGCTGTCTACAAGAGACCCACTTCAGACCTAGAGACACATACAGACTGAAAGTAAGGGGATGGAAAAAGGTATTTCATGCAAGTGGAAACCAAAAGAAAGCTGGAGTAGCAATTCTCATATCAGACAAAATAGACTTTAAAACAAAGTCTATTAGAAGAGACAAAGAAGGACACTACATAATGATCAAGGGATCGATCCAAGAAGAAGATATAACAATTGTAAATATTTATGCACCCAACATAGGAGCACCTCAATACATAAGGCAAATACTGACAGCCATAAAAGGGGAAATCGACAGTAACACATTCATAGTAGGGGAATTTAACACCCCACTTTCACCAATGGACAGATCATCCAAAATGAAAATAAATAAGGAAACACAAGCTTTAAATGATACATTGAACGAGATGGACTTAATTGATATTTATAGGACATTCCATCCAAAAACAACAGAATACACATTTTTCTCAAGTGCTCATGGAACATTCTACAGGATAGATCATATCTTGGGTCACAAATCAAGCCTCGGTAAATTTAAGAAAATTGAAATTGTATCAAGTATCTTTTCAGACCACAATGCTATGAGACTAGATATCAATTACAGGAAAAGATCTGTAAAAAATACAAACACATGGAGGCTAAACAATACACTACTTAATAACGAAGTGATCACTGAAGAAATCAAAGAGGAAATAAAAAAATACCTAGAAACAAATGACAATGGAGACACGACGACTCAAAATCTATGGGATGCAGCAAAAGCAGTTCTAAGAGGGAAGTTTATAGCAATACAATCCTACCTTAAGAAACAGGAAACATCTCAAATAAACAACCTAACCTTGCACCTAAAGCAATTAGAGAAAGAAGAACAAAAAAAAACCAAAGTTAGCAGAAGGAAAGAAATCATAAAAATCAGATCAGAAATAAATGAAAAAGAAATGCAGGAAACGATAGCAAAGATCAATAAAACTAAAAGCTGGTTCTTTGAAAGGATAAACAAAATTGATAAACCATTAGCCAGACTCATCAAGAAAAAAAGGGAGAAGACTCAAATCAATAGAATTAGAAATGAAAAAGGAGAAGTAACAACTGACACTGCAGAAATACAAAAGATCATGAGAGATTACTACAAGCAACTCTATGCCAATAAAATGGACAACCTGGAAGAAATGGACAAATTCTTAGAAAGGTACAATCTGCCAAGACTGAATCAGGAAGAAATAGCAAATATGAACAGACCAATCACAAGCACTGAAATTGAAACTGTGATTAAAAATCTTCCAACAAACAAAAGCCCAGGCCCAGATGGCTTCACAGGCAAATTCTATCAAACATTTAGAGAAGAGCTAACACCTATCCTTCTGAAACTCTTCCAAAATATAGCAGAGGGAGGAACACTCCCAAACTCATTCTACGAGGCCACCATCACCCTGATACCAAAACCAGAGAAGGATATCACCAAGAAAGAAAACTACAGGCCAATATCACTGATGAACATAGATGCAAAAATCCTCAACAAAATACTAGCAAACAAACAGAATCCAACAGCACATTAAACGGATCATACACCATGATCAAGTGGAGTTTATTCCAGGAATGCAAGGATTCTTCAATATACGCAAATCAATCAACGTGATACACCATATTAACAAACTGAAGGAGAAAAACCATATGATCATCTAAATAGATGCAGAGAAAGCTTCTGACAAAATTCAACACCCATTTATGATAAAAACCCTCCAGAAAGTAGGCATAGAGGGAACTTTCCTCAACATAATAAAGGCCATATATGACAAACCCACAGCCAACATCATCCTCAATGGTGAACAACTGAAAGCATTTCCACTAAGATCAGGAACAAGACAAGGTTGCCCACTCTCACCACTCTTATTCAACATAGTTTTGCAAGTTTTAGCCACAGCAATCAGAGAAGAAAAGGAAATAAAAGGAATCCAAATCGGAATAGAAGAAGTAAAGCTGTCACTCTTTGCAGATGACATGATACTATACATAGAGAATCCTAAAGATGCTACCAGAAAACTACTAGAGCTAATCAATGAATTCAGTAAAGTTGCAGGATACAAAATTAATGCACAGAAATTTCTGGCATTCCTATACATTAATGATGAAAAATCTTAAAGTGAAATCAAGAAAACACTCCCATTTACCATTGCAACAAAAAGAATAAAATATCTAGGACTAAACCTACCTAAGGAGACAAAAGACCTGTATGCAGAAAATATAAGACACTGATGAAAGAAATTAAAGATGATACAAATAGATGGAGAGATATACCATGTTCTTGGATTGGAAGAATCAACATTGTGAAAATGACTATACTACCCAAAGCAATCTACAGATTCAATGCAATCTCTATCAAACTACCACTGGCATTTTTCACAGAACTAGAACAAAAAATTTCACAATGTGTATGGTAACACAAAAGACCCCGAATAGCCAAAGCAATCTTGAGAACGAAAAACGGAGCTGGAGGAATCAGGCTTCCTGACTTCAGACTATACTACAAAGCTACCGTAATCAAGACAGTATGGTACTGGCACAAAAACAGAAATATGGATCAATGGAACAGGATAGAAAGCCCAGAGATAAACCCACGCACATACGGCCACCTTATCTTTGATAAAGGAGGCAGGAATGTACAGTGGAGAAAGGACAGCCTCTTCAATAAGTGGTGCTGGGAAAACTGGACAGGTACATGTAAAAGTATGAGATTAGATCACTCCCTAACACCATACACAAAAATAAGCTCAAAATGGATTAAAGACCTAAATGTAAGGCCAGAAACTATCAAACTCTTAGAGGAAAACATAGGCAGGACACTCTATGACATAAATCACAGCAAGATCCTTTTTGATCCAGCTCCTAGAGAAATGGAAATAAAAACAAAAGTAAACAAATGGGACCTAATGAAACTTAAAATCTTTTCCGCAGCAAAGGAAACCATAAACAAGACCAAAAGACAACCCTCAGAATGGGAGAAAATATTTGCAAATGAAGCAACTGACAAAGGATTAATCTCCAAAATTTATAAGCAGCTCATGCAGCTTAATAACAAAAAAACAAGCAACCCAATCCAAAAATGGGCAGAAGACCTAAATAGACATTTCTCCAAAGAAGATATACAGATTGCCAACAAACGCATGAAAGAATGCTCAACATCACTAATCATTAGAGAAATGCAAATCAAAACTACAATGAGATATCATCTCACACCAGTCAGAATGGCCATCCTCAAACAAACAATCTAGAAACAATAAATGCTGGAGAGGGTGTGGAGAAAAGGGAATCCTCTTGCACTGTTGGTGGGAATGTAAATTGATACAGCCACTGTGAAGAACAGTATGGAGGTTCCTTAAAAAACTACAAATAGAACTACCATATGACCCAGCAATCCCACTACTGGGCATATACCCTGAGAAAACCGAAATTCAAAAAGTCATGTACCAAAATGTTCATTGCAGCTCTACTTACAATAGCCCAGAGATGGAAACAACCTAAGTGCCCATCATCGGATGAATGGATAAAGAAGATGTGGCACATATATACAATGGAATATTACTCAGCCATAAAAAGAAAAGAAATTGAGCTATTTGTAATGAGGTGGAAAGACCTAGAGTCTGCCATACAGAGTGAAGTAAGTCAGAAAGAGAGAGACAAATACCGTATGCTAACACATATATATGGAATTTAAGAAAAAAAAATGTTATGAAGAACCTAGGGGTGAAACAGGAATAAAGACACAGACCTACTAGAGAATGGACTTGAGGATATGGGGAGGAGGAAGGGTGAGCTGTGACAAAGCGAGAGAGAGGCATGGACATATATACACTACGAAACATAAGGTAGATAGCTAGTGGGAAGCAGCCGTATAGCATAGGGAGATCAGCTCGGTGGTTTGTGACCACCTGGAGGGGTGGGATAGGGAGGGTGGGAGAGAGGGAGACGCAGGCGGGAAGAGATATGGGAACATATGTATATATATAACTGATTCATTTTGTTGTGAAGCTGAAACTATCATACCATTGTAAAGCAATTATACTGCAATAAAGATGTTAAAATGAAAAAAAAAAAAAGAATATACTTTCATATTGTTTCTCTCCTGTCCTTAAACACTAAGTGTTTTTATTTTTAAAGAACATTTAGTAACTCCTGAGATGTCAGTTATTGTAACGCAATATGTTATTAAGAATGTACATGTTTTTTAAAAGGTGCTAGACTAACTATTCTTATGAATATAGGTATATAAGAGCAAATAAAATACAGGGAGCAACTATTCAACAGAACATTAAAACACCTGCCTTATGATCCTCTCAATGGATTATGAAAAAAATCCATGAAACTTTCAATATCTTTTCTTTTTTAAAAGAAAAAAAAAGTCTGAGAAAACTGATAATAGAGAAATGCTCCCATTTTATAATGAAGCATATGTATCTAAAACAGAATTAGAATTATTCATAATGATGAGATTCTAGACGCATTCTTTACAATATCAGCAACAAAATAAGGAATACACATCCATTTTGTTTATAAGTTTTCCAAAAATTTAGGGTAATGCAATTAGACATCAAACAGGATTAAGAGTTCTAGTTTTTGATAAGCAAGAGGAAAAGTATCTTTTAAGAGGAAAAGTATCTTTTTTCCCAACCATCCTATCATATCCCTAGAATATCAAAAGACATCAAATAAATGCATCTTATGTTAATAAGAAATTTCAGAGCACAATACAATGACTAGACACATCATGAATAGCAAAATAAAATCAATTTTTCTTGTATCCTAACAATAACCAATTAGAAAATGTAATGAATAAAAAATACCCTATTTATAATGGGACCTTAAAATCCCAAAAATAATTCTAACAAGAAAGCATAGTACCTATTTTAAGAAAACTACAGGACTTCATTGAAAGATTGAAAACAAGAGTTGAATAAATGAAGTGTGTAGACAGGAAGAAAGAGTACAAAAATGCCAATTCTTAAATTAACTGAAATTCATTAAAATCTATATCCATTTGTAACTTAATTATCAAACTAAGAATAGAAAAGAACTACCATAATCTGATAATGAGTAGTTCAGAAAAGGCAGCAAATATATACTTAATAAATATTGAATTATTGAAAATGATTTCTCTGAATTTGGGAAAACAACAAGAGTGCCCACTATTGCTGTTATTAACTATGGTACTGGTGTTCCTATCCAGTGCAAGATAAGAAGAAAGACAAATAAAAGGCATAACGTTTAGAAAGAAAGGAAAAAAACCTATTATTTTCAGATGACATAGGTATTCCAAAAGAAACTACAGATGTGATATTAGAATTAATAAGTAAATTTAACAAGGTCACTGTATACAAGATCAAAATATAAAATTAATTGTATTTCTATACAGAAGCAATGAATAAATATAAAATGAAATTTTAAAAATAAACCATTTATAATAACATAAATATTAAATACCTAGAAATAAATCTAACAAAATAAATACGTGACCTCTACACTGAAACTACAAAATAATATAGAAATATATTAAAGAGGACCTAAATAAATGGAAATATATAAAACATTCCTGGATGGAAAGACTTGATTTTGTAAAGATATCACATCCCCAAATTGATCTATACATTAATGCAATCCCAATCAAAATCCTGGTAGGGGTGAGTATGTGTGTGTATGAATGTAGGTGTATTGGTGTATTTGTATGGAAATTGATATGGAATTGTAAAGGACCAAGAATATTGAAGGCTATCCATCTAGCTAGCTATCATCTATTTACCTGTATCTTAGGAGTTGGTTCCGTTTCTCTGGTTGAATCCTGACTAATAAATCCATAAATATTTTGGACTAAATAAATCCATTCCAAGAATAATTCTAAAGAAATGTTATATTTGAAGTAAACATACCTGAGAAAAGATATCCATAAATATGTGGAGGAAGTGTAAGGTATACAGTAAGCAGGAGGTTATGAGGGGCTAAAAGTTCAGGCTTTGAAGTAAGGATAGAGAGTACAGTTTAATTTTAGATAATATGTCACCAAATTAGAAACAAAAATCTAAATATGTAACATCAGGATATTATTTTAATGTATGTTGTCAACAGAATTGAAATCAGGTGGCTATTAAAATTAGATTAATAAATCTGGAAAATATCTAAGAGGTACTTTCAACTGTCTATGGTCAAACACTTAATATTCACACCATTCTAATTATGGAAAACATGTATTCATTTAAAATAATATACAATTTATTATACTAAATGTACCAACTGAATGTTCTTGCTAAAAATGAGTTAATGTTCCAAAATAGAAATTAGTCTCATGGAAAGATTATAATTTCCTAAAATAAAAGGAAAATATTTGGTAACAAATTGTATATCTTGTGGCTCAGCAAAATTCATCAACAATTGGGCATTGCTGAACGCCTGAGTTCATATTGCCTAGTCTTGCAGTAAATGTAAATAAGCATGTAAAGTAGATTATATACATATTAATGGACTGAATGCTTATAATGTATAGTTCTTTTGAAGTAAGATACATTTTATAAAGAAATTTTTGTTGACCTTATAGAAATATATTGATAAATGCAAACTAGCATTCAAATGGATTGCAAAATTAACAGTAAATAAATAAATACATATGTCTATGGTATATATTTGCAGAGTTATTCAATTATTATATTCTTAAAGTTAAAAATTATGGATTTAAAAAATTTGTTTTATAATTCATTAATTCCTCTATCAAAGACAGGAGTAATTCTCTATGACGGCAATTTGTTTCATTCTTTGTCATGTTCAAAGAGTCACACAAATCCTTCATATTTCTCTGAATTTGGTTAATAAGGGATAATGAGTGAATATGGTTTGCTTAGTTCACTTCACTTCATCTCACTTCCTATCTCATTGATCCCATTTCTATCCTTTCATTAGTTGTTGGTTTGTTTTTAATGACACACACATATACATTCACGCATCTATAAAAGGAAGACTGTGTCTCCTTTGATTAAGTGCCACTATTTTTTTCATATTATAAAAGTAATTTGTCCATATTTTAGAAAATTTTAAACATGTAGACCAAAAATCCTGAAAGAAATAAACATCACTCATGATTCCTCCTCATATGAACAATCAGGGTTAATGTTTTAGTTTATTTCCTTCTAACTTTGGCCTTAGAGATCATAGTATAGATACAGTTCTGTCTCAACATATATTATTCTTTAAATTATATTGTTTCCAATGTCATTAAAATTTCTGCATAAATATCAATCGTGGCTGTGCTGTGATTTCTGTATTCATTATATTTTTGGTCCCTGGGCTATGCTAAATTTTAATTTTTAATAAGTAATTCCTAATGAACATCTTTGTGAATAAATCTGTCCAAAATATCTGATTTTTTATTTATTTTAAATAGAATATTTTTTGCTAATGAGACATTTCTGGCTTGAATAACAATAAACAGTTTCACTAAAATTTTCTACTTTCCTTCATATTTTAAGCATCGATGGCAATAAGTTTTCTTAGCAAGGAATGGGTAGATTTACTTTAATTATCCATCTTCTTTTATATTCTTCCCTTGAGTTCAATGAGGTTTTCAAAATTTGTGGACCTTTGCACCCTCTCCTTTTTAGAGTCATGGAATCACGAATCTGGTTAAAGGGAAGTACACAGACTCCGAAGCCAGATTACCTGGTTTGGAATTCCAGCTGTGCCACTCACTAGCCCTCTGACCTTGGGCAAGTGGCCTAACATTTCTGTGCGTCATTTCTTTAACTGTAAAGTGGGAATAAACATAGTACTCCCCTAAAGAGTTGTGTGAATTCATATAAAGTGAGAAGGCCTGTAAGTGCTTACAAAGATCCTGGTACATAGTAAACACTATTGTAAAAATGTACTTTATTTATTATCTCAGGTTTTTTGGAAGTTTCCTCCCTTCTAGTACTCAGTCTTTTTTCTTTTCTCCAGTCTTTATGGCAGGAAAGTCTTACTTTCCCCACCTTGTCTAGGGTTTTCTGAATTCCTAGCTGGATCATAGTCTCGGCTGGATGACCAAATCTTTTTCTCTTAATTACCTCTTTGGTTTGGTTGTGTTGTTTCATTCTTCTTGCCCATTATCAACACTTCATGAAAGCAATATGTCCCCAAACACCTTATATTTGACAGACAAGCTGGAGGCAGAAATACTTGAGGGAAGATATCAATCCTGAATAATATTAACACCCAATGGTACTTTCAAAACACTTTTTTATACATTATTCACAATCAACCCTGTTAGTTTATCAGGTCAGGAAAAAATGTTTCCTGTTTTCCATATGAGAGGAAGGGACTCATAGAAGTTAATATATTACCATATCCAGGGGTGACAAAGTCAAGCATTCAGCATTGGTTTTCTGACTCTCTCAACAGAATGGCCTTTCAAGTTCATGAAATTGAGTCTCCATAATATATTAGTCAGCTTTTACTAGTGTGTGCTGCTGTAATAAGCAGCATAAAAATCAGTGGCTTGCCAAAACAATGCTTTATTTCTTGCCTGTATTACATGTCAGGGATTACAGTTGCATCGCTGATGGACAGCCTCCATCCGAAAGATGCTATTCTACTGGCCAAGAGAAAGAGCAAGGACTAATCACTCAATGATGCTTAATGCTTCTGCGTAGGCATGGTATACATTACTTCTGTTGACAACTCATTGTTTAAAACATATCACATGATGAACCTTGGCAAGGATGGGATGGAGAAGAAAGCCCTTCCCCAAGAAGTGGTTCTGGAAATCATACAACAATGGGCAAAGATGTGTAATCCTATTATAAGGAAGGGCAGAGTAAATAATCGAGGGCAATAATGTAGTATACCACAGAAATTCATGAATTGAAAAGGATACAGGGGAAGGTCTTTGCAGTAGAAACAAAGTATAAACATTAAAAGAAAAAATTGGATACACCAGAAATACATCTACACGTGGAACAACTCCTACAGAACACCTACTGAACACTGGCAGAAGACATCAGACCTCCTAAAAGGCAAGAAAACCCCCACGTACCTGGGTAGGGCAAAAGAAAAAAGAATAAACAGAGACAAAAGGATAGGAATGGGACCTGCACCAGTGGGAGGGAGCTGTGAAGGAGGAAAGGTTTCCAAACACTAGGAAGCCCCTTCGTGGGCGGAGACTGCAGGTGGTGGAGGGGGAAAGCTTCAGAGCCGCGGAGGAGAGCACAGCAACGGGTGTGGAGGGCAAAGCGGAGAGATTCCAGCACAGAGGATCAGGGCCGACCAGCACTCACCAGCCCAAGAGGCTTGTCTGCTCCCCCGCCGGGGCAGGCGGGGATGAGAGCTGAGGCTCGGGCTTCGGTCGGAGCGCAGGGAGAGGACTGGGGTTGGAGGCGTGAACACAGCCTGCAGGGGGTTAGTGCACCACGGCTGGCTGGGAGGGAGTCCGGGGAAAAGTCTGGACCTGCCGAAGAGGCAGGAGACTTTTTCTTCCCTCTTTGTTTCCTGATGCGCGAGGAGAGGGGATTAAGAGCGCTGCTTAAAGGAGCTCCAGAGATGGGCGCGAGCCGTGGCTAAAAGCGCGGACCCCAGAGACAGGCATGAGACGCTAAGGCTGCTGCTGCCGCCACCAAGAAGCCTGTGTGCGAGCACAGGTCACTATCCATCCCCTGTTCCGGGGAACCTGTGCAGCTTGCCACTGCCACGGTCCCGGGATCCAGGGGCAACTACCCCGGGAGAACACACTGCGCCTCAGGCTGGTACAACGTCATGCCAGCCTCTGCTGCCGCAGGCTCACCCTGCACTCCGTGCCCCTCCCTCCCGCCCGGCCTGAGTGAGCCAGAGCCCCCAAATCAGCTGCTCCTTTAACCCCATCCTGTCTGAGCAAAGAACAGACGCCCTCCGGCAACCTACACACAGAGGCGGGGCCAAATCCAAAGCTGAGCCCCGGGGAGCTGTGAGAACAAAGAAGAGAAAGGGAAATCTCTCCCAGCAGCCTCAGAAGCAGCAGATTAAAGCTCCACAATCAATTTGATGTACCCTGCATCTGTGGAATACATGAATAGACAAAGAATCATCCCAAATTAAGGAGCTGTGTGGATGAAAGGCTCTTGTGCTGCAGCCAGGAGTCAGTGCTGTGCCTCTGAGGTGGGAGAGCCAACTTCAGGACACTGGTCCACAAGAGACCTCCCAGCTCCACATAATATCAAACGGCGAAAATCTCCCAGAGATCTCCATCTCAACACCAGCACCCACCTTCACTCAACGACCAGCAAGCTACAGTGCTGGACATCCTATGCCAAACAACTAGCAAGACAGGAACACAACCCTACCCATTAGCAGAGAGGCTGCCTAAAATCATAATAAGTCCACAGACACCCCAAAACACACCACCAGACGTGGACCTGCCCACCAGAAGCACAAGATCCAGCCTCATCCACCAGAACACAGCCACTAGTCCCCTCCACCAGGAAGCCTAAAGAACCCACTGAACTAACCTTAGCCACGGGGGACAGACACCAAAAACAATGGGAACTACAAACCTGCAGCCTGCAAAAAGGAGACCCCAAACATAGTAAGATAAGCAAAATGAGAAGACAGAAAACACACAGCAGATGAAGAAGCAAGATAAAAACGCACCAGACCTAACAAATGAAGAGGAAATAGGCAGTCTACCTGAAAAAGGATTCAGAATAATGATAGTAAAGATGATCCAAAATCGTGGAAATAGAATAGACAAAATGCAAGAAACATTTAACAAGGACCTAGAAGAACTAAAGATAAAACAAACAACGATGAACAACACAATAAATGAAATGAAAAATACTCTAGATGGGATCAATAGCAGAATAACTGAGGCAGCAGAACGGATAAGTGACCAGGAAGATAAAATAGTGGAAATAACTACTGCAGAGCAGAATAAAAACAAGAATGAAAAGAACTGAGGACAGTCTCAGAGACCTCTGGGACAACATTAAATGCACCAACGTTTGAATTATAGGGGCTCCAGAAGAAGAGAAAAAGAAAGGGACAGAGAAAATATTTGAAGAGATTATAGTTGAAAACTTCCCTAATATGGGAAAGGAAATAGTTAATCAAGTTCAGGAAGCACAGAGAGTCCCATACAGGATAAATCCAAGGAGAAATACGCCAAGACACATATTAAACAAACTGTCAAAAATTAAATACAAAGAAAGCATATTAAAAGCAGCAAGGGAAAAACAACAAATAACACACAAGGGAATCCCTATAAGGTTAACAGCTGATCTTTCAGCAGAAACACTGCAAGCCAGAAGGGACTGGCAGGACATATTTAAAGTGATGAAGGAGAAAAACCTGCAACCAGGATTACTCTACCCAGCAAGGATCTCATTCAGATTTGATGGAGAAATTAAAACCTTTACAGACAAGCAAAAGCTGAGAGAGTTCAGCACCACCAAACCAGCTCTACAACAGCTGCTAAAGGAACTTCTCTAGGCAAGAAACACAAGAGAAGTAAAAGAACTACAATAACGAACCCAAAACAACTAAGAAAATGGGAATAGGAACATACATATCGATAATTACCTTAAATGTAAATGGACTAAATGCTCCCACCAAAAGACACAGATTGGCTGAATGGATACAAAAACAAGACCCATATATTTGCTGCCTACAAGAGACCCACTTCAGACCTAGAGACACATACAGACTGAAAGTAAGGGGATGGAAAAAGGTATTTCATGCAAGTGGAAACCAAAAGAAAGCTGGAGTAGCAATTCTCATATCAGACAAAATAGACTTTAAAACAAAGACTATTAGAAGAGACAAAGAAGGACACTACATAATGATCAAGGGATCGATCCAAGAAGAAGATATATACAATTGTAAATATTTATGCAGCCAACATAGGAGCACCTCAATACATAAGGCAAATATTAACAGCCATAAAAGGGGAAATCGACAGTAACACATTCATAGTAGGGAACTTTAACACTCCATTTTCACCAATGGACAGATCATCCAAAATGAAAATAAATAAGGAAACACAAGCTTTAAATGATACATTAAACAAGATGGACTTAATTGATATTTATAGGACATTCCATCCAAAAACAACAGAATACACATTTTTCTCTAGTACTCATGGAACATTCTCCAAGATAGATCATATCTTGGGTTCAAATCAAGCCTTGATAAATTTAACAAAATTGAAATTGTATCAAGTATCTTTTCAGACCACAATGCTATGAGACTAGATATCAATTACAGGAAAAAATCTGTAAAGAATACAAACACATGGAGGCTAAACAATACACTACTTAATAACGAAATGATCACTGAAGAAATCAAAGAGGAAATAAAAAAATACCTAGAAACAAATGACAATGGAGACACGACGATCCAAAACCTATGGGATGCAGCAAAAGCAGTTCTAAGAGGGAAGTTTATAGCAATACAAGCCCACCTTAAGAAACAGGAAACATCTCCAATAAACAATGTAACCTTTCACATAAAGCAATTACAGAAAGAACAAAAAAAAACCAAAGTTAGCAGAAGGAAAGAAATCATAAAAATCAGATCAGAAATATATGAAAAAGAAATGAAGGAAATGACAGCAAAGATCAATAAAACTAAAAGCTGGTTCTTTGAGAAGATAAACAAAGTTGATAAACCATTAGCCAGACTCATCAAGATAAAAAGGGAGAAAACTCAAATCAATAGAAGTAGAAATGAAAAAGAAGTAACAACTGACACTGCAGAAATACAAAAGATCATGAGAGATTACTACAAGCAACTCTATGCCAATAAAATGGACAACCTGGAAGAAATGCACAAATTCTTAGAAATGCACAACCTGCCAAGACTGAATCTGGAAGAAATAGAAAATATGAACAGACCAATCACAAGCACTGAAATTGAAACTGTGATTAAAAATCTTCCAACAAACAAAAGCCCAGGACCAGATGGCTTCACTGGCGAATTCTATGAAACATTTAGAGAAGAGCTAACACCTATCCTTCTGAAACTCTTCCAAAATATAGCAGAGGGAGGAACACTCCCAAACTCATTCCACGAGGCCACTGTCACCTTGATATCAAAACCAGAGAAGGATGTCACAAAGAAAAAAAATTACAGGCCAATATCACTGATAAACATAGATGAAAAACTCCTCCACAAAATACAAGCAAACAGAATCCAACAGCACATTAAAAGGATCATACACCATGATCAAGGGGGGTTTATTCCAGGAATGCAAGGATTCTTCAATATACGCAAATCAATCAATGTGATACACCATATTAACAAATTGAAGGAGAAAAAACATATCATCATCTCAATAGATGCAGAGAAAGCTTTTGACAAAATTGAACACCCACTTATGATAAAAAAAAAAAAACCTTGCAAAAAGTAGGCATAGAGGGAACTTTCCTCAACATAATAAAGGCCATATATGACAAACCCACAGCGAACATCATCCTCAGTGGTGAAAAACTGAAAGCATTTCCACTAAGATCAGGAACAAAACAAGGTTGCCCACTCTCACTGCTCTTATTCAACATAGTTTTGGAAGTTTTAGCCACAGCAATCAGAAGAAAAGGAAATAAAAGGAATCCAAATCGGAAAAGAAGAAGGAAAGCTGTCACTGTTTGCAGATGACATGATACTACACATAGAGAACCCTAAAGATGCTAACAGAAAACTACTAGAGCTAATCAATGAATTCGGTAAAGTTGCAGGATACAAAATTAATGCACAGAAATCTCTGGCATTCGTATACATTAATGATGAAAAATCTGAAAGTGAAATCAAGAAAACACTCCCATTTACCATTGCAGCAAAAAGAATAAACTATCTAGGACTAAACCTACCTAAGGAGACAAAAGACCTGTATGCAGAAAATTATAAGACACTGATGAAAGAAATTAAATATGATACAAATAGATGGAGAGATATACCATGTTCTTGGATTGGAAGAATCAACACTGTGAAAATGACTCTACTGCCCAAAGCAATCTACAGATTCAATGCAATCCCTATCAAACTAGCACTGGCATTTTTCAAAGAATTAGAACAAAAAATTTCACAATGTGTATGGAAACACAAAAGACCCCGAATAGCCAAAGCAATCATGAGAACGAAAAACAGAGCTGGAGGAATCAGGCTCCCTGACTTCAGACTATACTACAAAGCTACAGTAATCAAGACAGTATGGTACTGGCACAAAAACAGAAAGATAGATCAATGGAACAGGATAGAAAGCCCAGAGATAAACCCACGCACTTATGGCCACCTTATCTTTGATAAAGGAGGCAGGAATGTACAGTGGAGAAAGGACAGCCTCTTCAATAAGTGGTGCTGGGAAAACTGGACAGGTACATGTAAAAGTATGAGATTAGATCATTCCCTAACACCATACACAAAAATAAGCTTAAAATGGATTGAAGACCTAAATGTAAGGCCAGAAACTATCGAACTCTTAGAGGAAAACATAGGCAGAACACTCTATGACATAAATCATAGCAAGATCCTTTTTGACCCACCTCCTAGAGAAATCAAAATAAAAACAAAAGGGACCTAATGAAACTTCAAAGCTTTTGCACAGCAAAGGAAACCATAAACAAGACCAAAAGACAACCCTCAGAGTGGGAGAAAATATTTGCAAATGAAGCAACTGACAAAGGATTAATCTCCAAAATTTATAAGCAGCTCATGCAGCTTAATAAAAAAACAAACAACCCAATCCAAAACAGGGCAGAAGACCTAAAAGACATTTCTCCAAAGAAGATATACAGACTGCCAACAAACACATGAAAGAATGCTCAACATCACTAATCATTAGAGAAATGCAAATCAAAACTACAATGAGATATCATCTCACACCAGTCAGAATGGCCATCCTCAAACAATCTAGAATCAATAAATGCTGGAGAGGGTGTGGAGAAAATGGAACCCTCTTGCACTGTTGGTGGGAATGTAAATTGATACAACCACTGTGGAGAACAGTATGGCGGTTCCTTAACAAACTACAAATAGAACTACCATATGACCCAGCAATCCCACTACTGGGCATATACCCTGAGAAAACCATAATTCAGAAAGAGTCATGTACCAAAATGTTCATTGCAGGTCTATTTACAATAGCCCAGAGATGGAAACATCCTAAGTGCCCATCTTCGGATGAATGGATAAAGAAAATGTGGCACATATATATAATGGAATATTACTCAGCCTTAAAAAGCAACGAAATTGAGCTATTTGTAATGAGGTGGATAGACCTAGAGTCTGTCATACAGAGTGAAATAAGTCAGAAAGAGAGAGACAAATACCGTATGCTAACACATATATATGGAATTTAAGAAAAAAAAATGTCATGAAGAACCTAGTGGTAAGACAGGAATAAAGACACAGATCTACTAGAGAATGGACTTGAGGATATGGGGAGGGGGAAGGGCGAGCTGTGACAAAGCGAGAGCGAGGCATGGACATATATACACTACCAAACGTCAGGTAGATAGCTAGTGGGAAGCAGCCGCATAGCACAGGGAGATCAGCTCAGTGCTTTGTGATCACCTGGAGGGGTGGGATAGGGAGGGTGGAAGGGAGGGAGAGCAAGAGGGAAGAGATATGGGAACATATGTATATATATATAACTGATTCATTTTGTTATAAAGCAGAAACTAACACACCATTGTAAAGCAATTATACTCCAATAAAGATGTTTAAAAAATGTCAATTTTTCATCAACAAAAGGTGACATGTAAAAATTATAACAGTATTGGGGAAAAAAAGAAAAAATTAAAAATAATAGACTTTGGAAGGAGTTTACCATGTGAGAGAAGAGTTCTCAGGGATAATTCTGTAGTTTAATTTTTTTTTTTCTTAGGTATTCAGAGATAGTTGTTTCCAGTGACAAAGAAGTTGATTAGGGGCAGTGTCAGATATAAACTATGTGAGGGAAAGAGGTCCAAAGAGAAATCTGTACATCAGGCACAAGTGCTAAACTGCTGACTTAGGAATTTTAGACTATTAATCTGACAGCCCAACTTCCTTTTGTAAGTGCTGAGTTACATAGGCTTCCTTTCCTGTAAACTCCTTCAGGTACTGAAACCTATATAAAGTGCCTGAAATGATTCTTTCTTGAAAATGTAATAGAAAACCCAGCTTGATTCTTTCCCTAACCAAAGACCGAGGTGACTGAACCTAGGAATAAATTTAATGGCTTGGGATTATATTTGACAGATTAGACACTTTGTCAGAACATGGTAGTGATGCGAATCAGGTCAATAGTTACAATCTATCTGAGGATATCGTAACTTCGTTTTTCTGCCATAGCCGTAAACATTATCCTTCACGCTGCTCCGCCATCACACATTAGTCAGAGGGGCAGAGGAACATTTGTACTGTGCAATACAAATCCATTCATAGAAAAATAATTCAAAGCATATGATCTGAGTATACAATTTTATTTCCCACTCAAGCAACAGTCTGAGACTTTCTGATTGGCCGCTCCCTTCCATGCAGTGACTCAGGAACCCCTATTTCTTGTATCCTATAGCTTTATCAGCCTCATTATCATAAATGCCCAGTCAACAACACCTATTGGGGAATATTTCTTAGTTTCTTGTAATAAATTTTGTGAAACACTTTTTTTGACATTGGTCATTTTTGTTCACATGATATTGGTTGAAGACTAGCCAAATGGCCACACCCATTCTAGTCAGAGTGGACTGGCCGGTCAGGCACTCCCCAGAAACACTTCCATGCAATGGAAGGAGGGGCACCCATTTTGATACCCCTGCCACACCCATTTTTCCAATAAAAATGTCTGTTTTTTTCCCATAATCTTCTCCTTGAAAAGCTGTTTTATTTATAACTTTGCTCCTAAAGTTGCTTGGTAAAAATAGTAAAAGAAAAAGAAGTACAGGACTATTTTTTCCATAACATTAAAAGAAAGTGTAGAGAATGGATTTGAGGATATGCAGAGGGGGAAGGGTAAGATGGGACGAAGTGAGAGAGTGGCATGGACATATACACACTACCAAATGTAAAATCGATAGCTAGTGGGAAGCAGCCGCACAGCACAGGGAGATCAGCTCGGTGCTCTGTAACCACCTAGAGGGGTGGGATAGGGAGGGTGGGAGGGAGACGCAAGAGGGAGGAGATATGGGGATATATGTATATGTATGGCTGACTCACTTTGTTATAAAGCAGAAACTAACACATCATTGTAAAGCAATTATACTCCAATAAAGATGTTAAAAAAATAAAAAAGAAAGTATACTGAATTCTATTTCCTCCATGGCAATTAAAGTTTTCACTTGGGTGTAATTATTCTGAAGACTGAAAGCATCAATAGTTTGAACATACTTGGAGTTCAGTCTATCAGATTTACCAGTGGAATAATTTATCCACATAATTCTCTACTCCTACTCCTAGGAAAAAAGTTTCAATAATAACATCCAGATGGTCCTCAAACTTAAGAATGGTTTATGTTCTAAAATTCTGTTTATAAATTAATTTGCAGTCTTACATATGGCGATTGTCTTTATGCCATCCATTAAAAGCCTATTTAACCTATCATCTAATTTAGATACAGGACCTTTGCTATAAAAACTGTAGTAAATATTGTTGTTGTGATGTTGGTAATTAACATAAAAACCTAGGAATGAAAAGTTGTTTTCTGAATATAAAATGTTTAATTAAAAATGTTGACACTATAATGTATAAAACAGCTATTGTTATAACTGCATGCACTTTATTTGATAATAGCTGGCTTCATTTTTTTATTATTTAGGAAAATACAAGTTATACTACTTAATACTTGTATTTTCACATTTGGAAGAGTTGACATTCTATCACAGTGAAGTATGGTCAAAGTTAACAACCCCAGTTTTTAAATACTTGGCACAAGTCATAACGACTTTTATTTCAAAAGATGCTTGTATGCATTTACATTAATTCTGGTACCTTAATAGTCTGCCTGGTAAACTCTTTCCATATGGAAACCTGCATTATGTGAAATGAGAAACACCCATCCCTCCTCGATTTTAGCTTTTTGAGTGCATGGGCAACAACAATGTTGACGTCACTAAGGCCTGTGAACATAACTCTCTATTTATTATAAGTGAAAAGTGGAATGGCTTAGGGGAAAATATGAGATACTGTAAATAATCTCTTACCAAAAAAATAACATATTAAGCCAAAAGTATTTTACAGAATTTATAACAAGAAGTGAAAACAGTATTTTAAGATCCACACTGCAATCATGAAAGAGAGTGGCTGAGATGGAGTAAAGGACATCATTGGAAATGAGGAGGTTAAGGAAATGATAGATCAGGGGACTGGAGCAATCGTGTACACGGATGTAGAATTCATCCAAAACACCCACATCACTTGGGATAGAGAGCACGACTGTGGGCCAGGACCAGAACGTCCAATGCATGAGGGCAAATGATGGCAGAGCAAGCGACAAGGATATGGGAGGATGTGCAGCTGAAGGCTGTGATAGCTTAAAAGTCAGGACATTGAGGAAAAAGATGAGTCTATAATGATCCAGAAGCAGCAAATGGGAGTAAGCAATTCCCCATCTTTATTACTATCCATGAGGAATATGGATTCAGAGAATAAAAGCAACCATCACTTAAGAGACTGCAGAGAAAATAATACTTTTAGGAAGAGAGAAGTTTCAGTTGAGACCACAGGGTGGAGGCTGGGAGAAGAGACTGGGGATACAGGGGAGTTTATGTGGAATAGGAATTACAACTGCTCTAAATATATAGAATGGATACACAACAAGGCCCTATTGTATAGCACAGGGAACTATATTCAATATCCTGTAATAAACCATAATGGAAAAGAATATGAAAAAGAATATATCTATCTATCTATATAACTGAATCACTTTTCTACACACCAGAAACTAACACAACACTGTAAAACAACTATACTTCAATTAAAAAAAAGAATATTTAATGTCAGAGCTGCATTGCTTTGGAAGCGGACTGATAATTACAGGAATAATCTAGTGGCTGTAGTCTCAACGGAACAACATGGGCCCCAGCAGGAGAAGACTCAGTTACATACCAACAGGTCGGGCCATTCAAGACCCACGCAGTGGTCCAATTGACCTGTGTGAGGTCAAAATGGGTCATCTGCATCCAGTTTATCACTGAAGCCTATTATGGCACTAAGCTCTTTGGAAAGAGAGAAATCTAAAATAAGCTCTGGGTTCAGTATCCCAGGAGAGTTAGATACTGGGGAGTTCTAATTGATTCTTGGCTCTAGAATATGCTTTAAAGTTTCTTGGTTCTAGCCTATGCTTCATAAGTCTCTTGTTCTGAGAACTTGTATCATTTGCAGGACTACCAGGACCATAGTGTGAATGTCAAGAAACGGCCCTGGGGGCCGGATCAAACTTTGTGGGAGGGACCTTGGGTTGGTCTCTCATAGAGGATTGTACAGAGGTTCTTCACCTTCACTCTCTGCATTTAGCCTCTTCAGGTGCCTAGCCGTGGTAATCTTAAATCGCTGCTACATGCTTCATTCAGAGTATGTACCTTTGCTAAAGATGGATGAGGTTTTTCAGCTTCAGGTGAGATGGCAGAACAGCCAAGCTCTCTTTCACTTTGTAGAGTTTATACCTGTTAGAAAAGGACTTCTTAGCTGTGACCTGCTGAAAGCACGTTCCGCTTTTCACTGGTTGGGACACCCATGACTTCTTTAGTCTGTGATTGGTGGGTGTTTCAATGTCTTGAACCTATTTGAAATAATTGTCTTTTCCTGAAAGCTCTCATTACCACATAGAACTGGGTCTCCAATGTGACAGAACTGGGCACTAGAACCGGGTACTAGTGCCCATATGTGTGATCAGTACACTGCTGTAGCAGATCCCTGGTCTGATATGGGCAGCATCTTCACCATGGCTAGGCATGATGACCTGGGGAAGTCAACATACGTATAGGTAAAATTTTAATTCTCCTGAAAGCTTCAGACATAGCTGGCATCCAGGAAGACCCATGTGTCAATATCAGACATGGTAGTGGACAGTTGCACAAAGTAAAGCGATATTAGGTCTCAGGCTTTTCATCTATAGAAACCTGGCTACTTTGACCTTCATCTGTATTTTCTAGAAGCACTAGTCCTGGGAACAAAGATGTCCCTAAATAGATTATCTCAGAAATGGTGATGTGATGAGTCCAGAACTGCCAAGCAGGTACATGACAAGAGTAGGTAAAAATATTGATGGGGCAGAGAAGTCATGGTCCCTAAGTTACAGAAGATGCTATTCATTAGGGTCTGGAACACAGAGAGGGTTATGAGTCTTTGAGGCTGAGTTGAATGTGGATTTGTCACCCTTTCGGATAGAGTTACATTTATATCCTCCCCAACTCACCTTATCTTAGGGCTGATCTTAGTAAAGGCGTCACTGATTATAAATATGCATGCTCCCCAGAGATAGTGCACAGATAAAGGGGGTGAGTGGAGATCCTGCTTCACCACTGTATCCTTTTCAGCACTTGGGAGAAGGAGGCTCTTGGCCATGTTCTTTCTTTCAAATAGCAGTGAGGCATGACGGAAGATTTAGAGGAGACTGAACCTGAGAAAATTTGTTTCTGCCAGTATATCTCATGAGCACTTGAATCTCTAATTTTGAAAGGGACTGTAAACTTTCCAAGGTCTTAGGCCCTACCTAAAACAAGAGCAAAAGCACCAAAGAAGTGTAGATGTACATATGTCACTAGGTGAGAGGTGGGAACACAATGGGAACTGGGATGGGCACTTTCCTTATTCTCACTTCACCCAAGGGCATAGTGCAAGCAACACTGGCTCTTTCCTCAGTGCTGGGTTACCATCCTTCTGTCAATAACGTACTACCTTTCTGATTTTTTTCCCCCAAGGTTCTCAGTCTATCCAGTATTTTTTTTTTTTCTAACCTCTTATATCTATTTACAGGGCAATAATGCATTTTTTCTAGATGTGTAGATTTAGTGACATCAAGTTATACATAATTTGCTCTTATAATTTGAAAATCTAATTTGTATCTATATTTATATCCTCTTTATACTTTCTATGTTAATTAGTCATGTTGTATCTCCTTTTCTAAATCAAATATTACCAAATGTGACTTGGTTTTGTTAGTTACATCTGCTGGCTTTAGCTTTCTGTCTCATTCATTTCTTCTTTTATCTCAGATATTTCCTTTCTTCTACATCTACTGAATTTAATTTTTTTTACTTTGAGAGGTTTCATGGTTAATTTTGAGACTTACCTGTTTCCTAACATTGCTGTTTTAGATTTAAATTTTCCTTCAAGCATTTAGGTTGCATCCACCATTTTTCACAGGTATTGTTCTCATGATTGTTCATTTCTAAACAGTTTGTCATTTCCTTTTAAATGCAAGTTGCTTATAGGGGTGCTATCTAGTTTCCAAATAAAAACCAATATTTATTTATTTGTTAATTTTAATTCTAATTTGATTGCCTTTTGAGGGGAAAGAATGTAGCCTGTAAGTTCCCTGTTTTCATTTTTGTTTTTGGGTAATCTAATGCATGATCGATTTCTGTGAAGAGTCCATTAGGTCTTAAAATAATGCAATCAAAATGGCAATTTTGTTATTTGAGTTAAACTGTTTTTAACCTTTATTTTATATTGTATGTTTAAATTTAAACCTGAAAAGATGAATTAAAATCCCTCATAATGATTATGAATTTGTCCATTTCTTCTTGTATTTTTATGATTTGTTGCATCACACATTGTGATAATGTATTGTTAGTGATCTATCTACATAGATAGATGTGTTCTTTGTATAACTTAAGATTTTATCTTAAATTCTATTTTGTCCCATAATAATATTACTATTCCATCTTTCTTTGTGTTTACATTTTTCTGGTACATCTTTTCCAGTTACTTTATTTTCAGCCTTTACATATAACTTTCTCCTTATTAGAATCAGATTTAAAATCCAATCTGATAACCTGTGTATTTTTTAAATGGGGAATTTAATTTATATCATGAAAATCACTGTTTTATATTTGGCAGTTTATTTTCTATTTGCTATACTCTTGTGTTTCTGTTCTTTTCCTTTCCATTTTTTTAACTGATCAAATTTTCATTTTGTTTCCATTTTGATAGTTCAGAAATTTTAGGTCTTATTTTAATTTTTTTAGGTTGCCCTTAAATTTTAAGCACATACTTTAATTTTTTTTTTTTTTTTTTTTGCTAAGGACATCCAGAACTAGTTTACTGGTATATTTTGTTGACTTTATACCATGCCTTGTCCTTTTATTTTTGGTCAGCCTTGTGAACAGTTTGTTAATTTTACAGTCTTTTCAAGGAATTTTTGGCTTTGTTGATTTTTCCCTATTTTGCATTTGTTTTCTATTTTATCGACTTTTATCTTTCATCCTTATTATTTCCTTCTTTCTATATTCTTTGGGTTTAATCTCCCTCTCTCTCTTTAGTTTGTGAGATGGATAATTATAACACAATTTCTTCTTTTCTAATATAGATGAAGCCTGTTTTAGCTGCACCCCATGACTTTTAATATGTTGCCACTTCATTTTATTCAGTTCAGAATAATTTCTGATTTTCACTGTCAATCCTTCTTGACTTATAAGTGATTTTGGACTGTGTTGTTTAATTTTCAAATCTTTGATACTTTCCGTGTTACTTTTGTTATTTCTATCCTAACTCTACTTTCTACCCTTCTTCCACATTAGTCAGATTACATACTCTGTTATTTCAATCCTTTGAAATTTGTTAAGACTACACAGAATATGGTCATCTGATACCTTTTCTCTGTGCAATTTTATAGATTATGCTCATTCAGTTTTTGAAAATTCTTGGCCAGTATCTCTTTAAGTTTTTTTCTTTTTGTCTACTATATATTGCTTCTGTTTCTGAAACTCCAAATTCATACATATTCAAAATTTTTATTATGTTTTATATATTTCTAATAATTTTGTTCTGTATTTTTAAATTCTTTATTATCTCCAGGCTTCAATATGGATATTTTCTACAGATCTATCTTTCAATTTGTTAGTCATGTCCTGAACATCATCTAATCTGTTGTTAAACTCATCTATTGAATTCAATTATTATATTTTTCTGCCCTATAATTTTTGTTTCAATTTTTAAATATATATATGTATGTGTGTGTGTGTGTGTGTGTGTGTGTGTGTGTGTGTATATATATATATATTCCAGTTCCTCAGTTAAATTCATTATCTTATTATGTATTTTCTTCAATACATTTATGTTCAAGCTTTTGTAAACTTCTGTCTGAGAAGTACAGTATCTTGATCATTTGTGACACAATCTTATATACTGGGTTTTTTTTTTTTTCCCTTTCCCTTTGGTTTTGGTGATTTGTTCTTATGTTGGACCATGTTTTGCTGGTAGCTGGTAATCTTTTATTGAATACCTGACATTGTACATTTTAAAAATGTAGATTTATAGATGTTGCCATTTTCCTCCAGAGAAGCTGCAGTTTTCTACCTGTCTACAGTTAAAGCAGAGGCATTTCACCTTGACGTAATCCAGGATTGGGATAATTTGAGACTAGGTTTAGGCTTTCTGTGGGTTTGTCTATGTTTGATATTTCATTTTTCTTGGAGGATATCCCTTCAGATATATCAGCTAAAAGTCCAAGGTGTTTATAATTACCCATCCTCCTTAATTGACACAAATTCCAAATTTTGTTTCCCAAGCATAATGACACTGCTTAACTTTTTAGCCTCTGAATCTGGATTATGTTTGATTTTTTTTTAGTCTGTTGCTCCCTCCCACTTAAGGTACACCAAAGTCTAAAGAAAAAAAAAAATGGTGTAAATCTCAGGTTCACTTGTCATACCCTGGAATCTTGCGTCCTCAAGTCCTGGCTGCACTGGTAACCCTGAATTCCATTTTTTGTCTTCCCAGCCCCATGAGACTGCTGAAAAGCATGTCTAAAGATTTCTGCCCTCTAACACCCATGCAATGAATCAGCACACTCCCTATGGATAAAAGCAGTGAAAAATGCCTGACTCACATCAGAGTGTGAGTGTGTGTGTGTGTGTGTGTGTGTGTGTGTGTGTGTGTGTCCTAAGATCTGGGCCCTCCTGAGTCCTGACTGCTTTGATTTTTCTCTGATGCCTCCAAGCAATCGTTTTTTAAATTTATGATTCTTTTATAGCTAGTCTCAGTGGGTGAATTGGTTTGATGACAGCATAGCCAGAAGGAGAAATCCTTCATCTATAGAGATTTTAATTTTAATGATAAAAAATTGTTTCTATGGTATTTATTTGATACTTTTTCTTTAAAAAGTTTGCGAAGATAATTATTTTTATCTCTAACGTCTTCTTCCACTAACTCTAGTGGACCTATCTTGGATTTTTATCCTTCTTTTTGATGCTTCTCTTTTACAGTGTCAGTTTTCTCTGAGTATTTGCTAATTCTTGGTGTCTTTTCATCTGTATTTGTGAATCCCAGTTTGCTTGCCTACTGTGTTGTCAATAGCCTGCATCATGGCTGTGGAAATGGAGCAGTGCCTATGCAGGAACAATGTTCCAGCAATTTGTCTTCTGAATGTAGGGAATCCTTGTCCCTTCTGGTGGTCAGTGGTTCTGTTGGGTACTCCTCTCCTCTGGCCAGTGCAAACCTGGTGCTAAGTATCTTCATTTAAAAAGATGAACTTATCCATCTCTTTAAGTCTGTATTTCCAGCTAGATGATTCTGTTAAGTTCAACAATATATAGTTCTAAGAAAGAGCTTCTCCAGGATCCACAATGAGATTTCTTTTCTTCTTTTTTGGATTTTTTTTTTTTTTTAATGAGGAAAGTAGCTGATGGATAACAGCAATCTAAAAAAATCCTCTGAGTTCTCAATTAAACATTAATTCAGGTGTTTTAATTGAGACTCTGTTATTTTTAAGAAATCTGGCCCAACTCTATTAGAAAAGGATGATTTTCTGACTTGGTAAGGATTCAAGTCATATTAACCCTGCTCTTTCACATCTCTGTATATCTATGGGAGCCATATGGTGTGTGCTAAAGATATGAGCTTTTAAGTCAGACAAACTTCAGTTTAAACCTCCACTTTATCCTCATGAGTTGTGTGACTCTGAAAATATTGTTTAAATTCTCCAGAATGGACCCATTCCTAACTTACAGGATTACTGTGAAGGGTTAATGTCCATAAAATGTTTGGCAGTAATGATGATACCCGATCCTCAATAACATAAATCTATTTTTTCATAGTTCTGGACACTAGAAATCTGAGATCAAGGTATTGACAGTGTTGGTTTCTTTTGAGACCTCTGTCATTGGCTTTTAGATGTCCACGTTCCCTCTGTGTGGTCCTCACAGGGTCTTTTTTTGTGTACACACATTTCTGGTGTGACTTTGTGTGTCCTAACCTCCTCTTCTTATAAGGACAACAGTTAGATTGGATTAGAGCCCACCCTAAAGACCTCATTTCAACTTAATTATCTACTTAAAGACCGTATGTCCAAATACAGTCACATTCTGAGGTAATAAGGGCTAGAAATTGGACGTGTGAATTGGGGTGGAGGGAGGGACCACAATTCAGCCCATAATACCATTACTCTTGGTTCTTCCTGCATTAAGTAATATCACCAGGAAAAAATTAGTATTTATACAACATCTTATGCCTCCACAAAAGTACCTGCACTGAGGTACTGCTTTAATTCTTTTGGCTTTAGAAAGTGTTGTATAGGAAGTATCCAGTTGAACAATGATTTAGTACCTTTTCGAAAACTATGGTTGAAACTATTTCCATAATGTTACCAATTTCCTTTAATAACACAACCTACATAATAACTGTCTCCTGAAATTTAAATTCCAGCAAACCTTCTGTCTTCAGACAGTGATAACTATAGGATAACTATAGATAGATGATAGATAGATAGATAGATAGATAGATAGATAGATAGATAGATATACAGATCTTCCTCAACTAACTATGGGGTTACGGCCCCATAAACCCATCATAAGTTGAAAATATTGTAAGTCAAAATGCATTTAACACACCTAACCTACCAAACATCATAACACCTACATTAGCCCACAGTTGGGCAAAATCTTCTAACACAAAGCCTATTTTATAATAAAGTGTTAAATATCTTATGTAATGTATTGAATACAGTACTGAAAGTGAAACAGAGAATGGTTGTGTGGGTACAGAATGGCTGTAAGTGTACTGGCTGTTTACCTTCCTCATTGCGTGGATGACCCGGAGCTGTGGCAAGGTCATTGCCCAGCATCACAAGAGAGTGTCCACACCACATAACACTAGCCCTGGGCAAGAGCAAATTTCAAAATTTGAAGTATTCTTATTGAGTATCTTATTGAGTATCATTTTTTCACGATCACAAAGTCAAAAAATTCCAAATCAAACCATCCTAAGTTGGGGACCGTCTGTGTGTGTGTGTGTGTGTGTGTGTGTACTTATTGAGTATCTACTTATTCTTATTATCACTTTTTCACGATCACGAAGTCAAAAAATTCCAAATCAAACCATCCTAAGTTGGGGACCGTCTGTGTGTGTGTGTGTGTGTGTGTGTGTGTGTGTGTGTGTGTGTGTGTGTGTGTGTGTGTGTGTGTGTGTACAAACCATCCTAAGTTGGGGACCGTCTGTGTGTGTGTGTGTGTGTGTGTGTGTGTGTGTGTGTGTGTGTGTAATTACACAGTTCTTAGATAAATTTTGTTCTTGTAATAATTGTTTCTTCTCCTTTTTTTATTTCTAAAAAAATTTTAACTTTTATTTGGTCTCTTCATGTAACTATTCTCTTTATTATATTTTGTATCTGTTCAAATAAATACTTTGAAAATTATAATAATTAAAGGTATCTCCATTATTCTTATTCTTAGTTTTGACCATACTGTTGAAAAATGATAAAGGGCTAAAAGGTGGCATGGAAGCAGGAATCCATGGAGGGAAACATGGAGGAAAAATAACACGTAAAGGAGGAACTGATAAGCAGTCAACAGCAGATGTTTCATATTCATTTGCATACGTCACGGTCGAAAACATGGCACCATTGTGTGAGACACTGTTTTTATTATGTTTCTATAAATAATACTTATGGAGGATAATTGAAAACTAAAGACTACATTTTATTTAATAATGCTCTACTTTGAAACATCTACTTTAAGAAATGTCTATGGGGCTTTAATAGAAAATTTATTTACTGGTCCAAATATTAAATATCATGTATATTTAATTATAAATACTCATTATAAATCTAATATCTGTCCCGCCATATTTAGAGGATCTTGAGCTTCCTTACACTTGTCCTTTCCTACCCTCAGCAGAACTGATAGTTCACTTATTGCTGTATGCTTTATTATTCTCTGAAGCTGGTTTCCACCATCCTCAATAAGTCCAAGGTTAAGGATTCAGACCTCACATGCGAACCAGCCCAGTTCTGCATCCATAGTCTTCGCCCTTTGGTTTGACTCTTCATTTTGCTAACATGTGTCCTGGCTAAAAGGGGCCAAAAGGGAGACAGCAAATGGATCAGAGCAAGCCCGTCTCCATCTCCACTAATGAAAACACAACGTAATGTCTCTGACCTGCCGATGGGTCAGCAACCCTACAATTTCTACCTGACAGGAGGGACACTCAGGATTGTGAGTTTTTTCCAGAATGATACTAGACTATGACATTTTGAATGTGTTTCCTATAAGCATAAAATATATTTCCTTATGAACAAATATTTTGTGCCTATAGTTCTATGTCTTCACGTTCCTTATCAAAAAGGCTAAGAAAGGTGTGGCTGATTTTGAGAGAGCAGTACCGTTATGTCTTTACCATGTGAGGAATGGAGGAGGATTCAGAGAGAGTAAAATCAAGGCTAATTAATAACAGCAATAGTTACTGTTGATGATTACTGTATGCCAGGTGCTGTGCCAATATTTTACATACGTTGCCTCCTTAAATTCATTTAGTTAAGTCTATGGACGTTTATAAATAGTGTGAGTGCCTTATCCTCAGTTGTACATTTCTTAAGTGGGGGAGGGATGCAGGGCAGAGCCCAGAGCTCTCATGTTCCCAAGTGGAGGCCACTGACTTTTAATTGTCATATTTATAGTTTAAAAGGTCATCATGTTGGGAATTCCCTGTTGGTCCAGTGGTTAAGACTCCTCGCTTCCACTGCAGGGGGCATGGGTTTGATCCCTGGTCCGGGAACCAAGATCCCACATGCCGTGCGGCAAGGCCAAAGAAAATGATCATCATGTTTATCTATCCAGGAGTTTCTGTCCCAGCCTGGGTATTGATTTGAAGGGGTATGGGGTCCTCAAATTTTCATAGACTGTCTAGCTTTAGAATCTGATTGATTGTTTTCCTCTTGAAACTACATGGGTTATTTCCTTTAAATGTCAAATTCAAGAGTAAGGATCCACACCGCCTCAAAGACCAGAAAATTCACGTATTCAGGCAATGTTCTAGGTGTTGAGTTTATAGCAGTGAACAAAACAGGTAAAAATCCCTGGACTCATGGAATTTTTATTCTAGTTAAGGGAAAGAGACAATATATAAATTAGTAAAATATATATAGACTTTTATGCTAGAAAATAGATGCTGAGGAGTGAAATAAAGCTGGGGAAATAAATGCAGGTGGAGGGATGGGGGGTGCAATTTTTAATTTCATGTTTAGGAAAGGGTGTCATTGAGAAAGAACCATTCAGAAAGGAACACTTCCTGAACGAAGTGAAGGGTCAGTTCATCAAATATAAAAGCCCCAAAGCAGAAGCATGCTTGGTATCTTCTAAGATTAGCCAGGAGGCCAGTGTGATGAGAAGAGAATGAATGAGGGAAAGAGTAAAGCCAGATCAGTTCAGAGGACCTTGTAGGCCATTATAGGGACAGCATCAATGTGAAGTCATTGTAGAGTTTTGAGGGTAGGGGTGACTGAACCCAATTAATGAATAATGGGATTAAATTCTAGCTACCTGTGTTAAAAATCAATCAGATGATCAGATAGAAGAGAATAAGAGCAGAAGAGGAGAAACGTATAGATGTCAACGGGACATCTATAGTGAAAATCCAAATAAGAGATGATGTTGGCTAGGACTGATGCAGTACCAGTGGGGGAAGTGGAAAATGACATATGTGAACAAATTTTGGAAGTAGAGTCAACAGGATTCAGTCACAGATAGAGCGTAAGAGAAGAGTCAAGGACAATTTCTATTTGTTTTCATCCCAACAATGGGAAAGATGGACTAAAGACAAGGAAGACCACTGGAAGAAGAAGTTTAGGAAAGAAGATGGGATTCAGATGCTTGTTAGTTTTGGATCGTATATGTCAGACATCTAAGGGGAGCTACCCAGAAGGCAACTGAGTTTCCTGAGGGAAGCCTGGAATTAGTCAGCATATAGTTTTTAAGGCAGGGCTACCTACATAACTTGTGAGGCCCAATGAAAAATGAAAATGTAGGCTTCCTTATTCAAAAATTATTGAGAATTTCAAAACCCTGACAGAAGAACTTTAAACCAAGTGTGAGGCCTTTCTGAGTGAAGGAGCCTGTGTACAGGCAGTGCGCCCAGAAAGCTGGTCCTGCTTTAAGGCCATAAATCTGAATGTTACCATCAAGAGAGTCATGTGGCCAGATAGATAGATAGATAGATAGGCAGATAGATATCCAAGGACTGAGGTCTGGGATACTTCAAGGTAAAGATGTTAGAGAGAATGAGGAGGACCCCTCAGAAGTGACTGAGAAGGAGAAGCCAGCAAGGTATTTGAACTCGACAAAACAGACACAATAATAAAATGTTTGATACGGACTTGGGGTGGTTCATTAGTATCCAGGCTCATCCAAAGAGCTGGTGGGGGTGCTGTGCGTTACCGCCTCTGGTGTCCCATTGCAAGGGGAGTTTTATTAGCTTGGATTGTTTCATGATAGGTTGATTTGAGGCTTTTACTACCCACAGGACAACTCCAGAGTTTCTTTGTAAACTTCTCCATCTTAAAAAAAAAAATTGTTTTAATCACTTCTAGTAATTAATGAGATTTTGAAATCCATTGGCTGAAGCCCTTCTGAAAAGCAGAAGGTCCATTTGTGGAGGCAGGTGACACTTTGGCGGACACACAGATGAAGGGATAGATAACAGAAGTAGAGAAAGGCAAAGGCAGGCTTTAAGTGTAAACGGAGCTTTCTCACTGGTCAGACTGTGTGAAGCAGACAAACGGGACCTGGCTGACTGCAGCAAAAAGTGAGATGAAACCATCCAGGGCAAGGCAGACAGGAATAAATCATCTGTTTCTTATCACATGGCACAAATCCGTCTGGGGTGTTAGGTTTCTTAACAGGTTACATTGGTTACATAGGGGTTGAAAACTCACCAGCCTGGATATCTGTGGAGTTCTGTGTGCAGGCAGCTGGTTGAAAGTAAAAGACTGACCTTTCTCCTGGAGTAATATAATCTCCTCCCTCCTTACCCTTCCTAGAGTCTTTAGTGATTCCAGGCCAGGACCTACGTTCAGTAGACCCTGGATGTGCACAAATGACTCCTGCAGAGAATGAAGAGGAAGCTGTAATGGTCCCAGAAAAGATGTCATGTTAATATGCTCCACTGTGCCATCTCCTCCCTGGCTTAGCCAGAGATCATTTCCGTCTGCTTCACTGCATGTGACTGCTTCAGCCTCAAAATGTCCAGCGGCTGTGGAGGCAGAGGAAGTGACAGGCTATCAATGGACATAATAGAAAAGATGCTCCTCTTCCTCTAGGTACTAATATTTTGGAGTGACAAGGGGCAGAGGGTGGGGCATAAAAGAAGGATGGAAAAAAGAAGGTTACATTAATATATCCAGTACCACTGTCAGCATCTCTCAGTGGATTTATGTTGGTTACAGGGAGTTAATATAGTTTCCTCCTAATATAGTTACAGCATTCTGGTGAACTGTAACTTTGATACAGGGAACCAGTGCACTATTCTATTCCCTATCAGCAAATAGGAGTTGACTTTCGGGCAAAATCTTATTCTGCCTACTTTGAAGTAAGATTACAAAAGCATTTTCCTTGACATCATATAGTGAGAGCAGGGCTGTCAGCTCTTCACTAAACTGTCAACTTTGGATAACTGGCTCATAGGCCCCTCTCTTATTCTATATACCTGGAAGGATGCTTTGTTGGCAGCCTTTTAGATTCAAAGTTGTAGGGAAAATAATCTTTGTTGAGCTACTACTGTTTTGCACCTTTGAGACATTTTATAAGGATTATGTCATTCCACCTATAACCCTTCTATGAGAAAAGTATTATTTTCCCCCATTTCATAGGTAATAAATTAAAGGTCAGAGAGGAAAATAAGATCTCACAACTGTTCAATTGCCAGGGAAGTTTTATTAGAGTTCAGATTGTCACCTGGTGGGTCGACTAGGGGCTTTTTACCATCCACAAGGCAACTCCAGAATTTCTCTGTAAACTTCTTTATCTTTAAAAATAATTTTAAGTGGCAGTGCTGGAATTCAAGCTCAGGTCTGCTTGAACATGTTTCTTCCTTACGTGGTTCAAGTAATTAGAATATTCAACAGGTATAAAAAAATCCATGAGTTTTTTGGAAACAAGTGCTCATTTTCAATCTTTTAATACAATCTTTCCATTTCTTCTTAAATATGGGAGATACTGAAAATCCTGTAATCCATGATGCTAAGAAATTAACTTCTCTAGAAGGACAGTAGGTGGCATTTCATTTCTTTGCTTATTTTGCTCTTACTGCTTTCATTGAGGTTATAATATATACGACATTTTTATTTCATTAAATATTCGAAGAGGAAGTTCAAAAACTCAGTCTACTCACAGTCTGAAGTCCTGTAACAAAGCCTTGGCCACTGTAAGGTTTTAGATTTTAGGGTATGATTTTTTGTATAGATGCTTTTTATATATTAAACCCACATTAAAATTCTTCAGAAGCTGTTGTAAGAGAGCACATAAGATCTGTAATTTGCAATCACAGTGTCTAATGGAGGGCTTGGAACACTAAGCATAGTACTGTTTAATCCTAATGTCTATGTTTATTATATCTTCTTTTGAGTTGGCTTGCTAAGAGGATAGACTACAGTAATATATTTAACGTGGAAACTAGCACTCCAGAATCTTCTTCATGCTTAATATTTAACAAAATCAAGTTTACTATATATTACAGAAATTATTCTGAATAAGGGAAGAAAATTATCACATTTATGGTAGTGGATAAAATTTATAAGATTTTCAAACTAGAAAGGTATTTATGAATTATTTGGACTAGTATTATATGTTTTAGCAAGACCAACAGGTTAAGACATATAAAAAGAACCCAGCTAATCAATGTGGATGTTCCCATCATTTCATGGCTATACCTCTGGAGGGTTTTTTTTTTTTTTTTTTTTTTTTGCAGTACACGGGCCTCTCACTGCTGTGGCCTCTCCCGTTGCGGAGCACAGGCTCCGGACGCGCAGGCTCAGCGGCCGTGGCTCACGGGCACAGCCGCTCCGCGGCATGTGGGATCTTCCCGGACCGGGGCATGAACCCGTGTCCTCTGCATCGGCAGGCGGACTCTCAACCACTGCACCACCAGTGAAGCCCTTGTTTGGTTTTTGTTTGTTTTTTAAGTTAAAGTGACTTGGCTGGGTCTGACTGGGACAAAACTGATGGTTCCCTATTTGAGTGGCTTTGGAATATTTATGTGTGGTTTGCATTTGGCTCTATCCTTTCCTTATCATTACATCCTTTCTCTGCAGCCCATTTTCTGCATAGCCTTTCTGCAGCAATGCTAGCTGGAGAATAAGTAGGAATTCAAAGAGGATTAACTATTGTATAAGAAGCTTATGAGTATTCATAATAATAAGTTGCTTAAAACTAGGTGGCAAAGCTTAGGGAGGTTCGTGTGGTTTAAAGGCACATATTCACATTTTATCAGGACCTTCTTAATTGCAGTAGATTAGTTCTCTCAAATTTAACATGAGTTGTCACTCGTTGGCAGGTAGCCTGAGAGGTCATGGCATGTAGTAATTTATCACTTTGCCGAGGGACGTATCTGAATCACATCTCTACTGAGGATGGTACGCATGAGCCCAACCTAGAATCTGGATTCATACCTCATCTCTTTGTGTTTCTTACTTAAAATGTCATCAACCCTGATGTCCATTTGACAGAGTGGAAAATTATGGAAAGCATATTCTGTATGATTTGTGTAATTTAAGGGTTTCTTGAAGATCTTCATATACTTAAAAATAATGAGTGGTATCTGAGTAATTATTGTGTGATTTCATAGAGGTATATAAGAAGAAATGTAGATTACAGACGCTAGGGAAGTTTATACCCTGGTTGTGCATTTTTTATGAATTATTACAAAGTTCATATAAATTGTTATAATCACATAGTTATACATTAGCAAGTGCTCCATTGTATTTATTTTTTAATGCACTAGTGCTTAAAAGTAAAATAAGGACATTATAATCAGGATTTATCATGGAGGACTTCCTGGAGGAGGTGAACTTTGAAACAAATCGATCCTAAATATCACCTTGTTGAAGGGTGTTCCCATACTCACGATAGGGTCTTAAGCAAAGGACAGCCTTAGTGGTAGATAAATTGAACAGTAAACACAGTAATCCACAGGATATGATTTTTCAGACAAGGACAGTCTTTTTACTAGTGCCTGAAGTTCTCTTCATGTTTCAGACAGTTTCTCACCTCAAGGCTTTGTCATCTGTTAAGAGAAACAGTCTCCCCTAGGAAAAGGAAGCCATAAGGCTGATTCAGATATTTACTCTTGAAGGTAAATATATTTCGAGTCTTTATTTAAAAGGACACAATTAATTTGGGGATTGCTGGATGCAATCTGACAACTTTACATTTTCAGAGGTATCATTAGAATGAACAGACATTAATGTAGAAACAATAAATGCTGGAGAGGGTGTGGAGAAAAGGGAAACCTCCTGCACTGTTGGTGGGAATGTAAATTGATACAGCCACTGTGGAGAACAGTATGGAGGTTCCTTAAAAACTACAAATAGAACTACCATATGACCCAGCAATCCCACTACTGGGCATATACCCTGAGAAAACCATAATTCAAAAAGAGTCATGTACCAAAATGTTCATTGCAGCTCTATTTACAATAGCCCGGAGATGGAAACAACCTAAGTGTCCATCATCGGATGAATGGATAAAGAAGATGTGGCACATATATACAATGGAATATTACTCAGCCATAAAAAGAAACGAAATTGAGCTATTTGTAATGAGGTAGACAGACCTAGAGTTTGTCATACAGAGTGAAGTAAGTCAGAAAGAGAGAGACAAATACCGTATGCCAACACATATATATGGAATTTAAGAAAAAAAAAAGTCATGAAGAACCTAGGGGTAAGACAGGAATAAAGACACAGACCTACTAGAGAATGGACTTGAGGATATGGGGAGGGGGAAGGGTAAGCTGTGACAAAGTGAGAGAGTGGCATGGACATACATATACTACCAAACGTAAGGTAGATAGCTAGTGGGAAGCAGCCGCATAGCACAGGGAGATCAGCTTGGTGCTTTGTGACCACCTAGAGGGATGGGATAGGGAGGGTGGGATGGAGACACAAGAGGGAGGAGAAATGGGAACATATGTACATATATAACTGATTCATTTTGTTGTAAAGCAGAAACTCACACACCATTGTAAAGCAATTATACTCCAATAAAGATGTTTAAAAAAAACAAAAAAAAACCCCACTATGCTGAGCAAAAGAAGCCTGAAAAAAAAAAAAAAACATGGAGATGATAAAGGGATCTCTTCATCATCTTAAATCATGGCTACCTTGTAACCTCAGTATTCCAAGTTATTTGGGAGAAATTATATTTTCAGCTCAGGACATGAAAAATGTAAACAGATCAAAGGTTTTATTTTTAAAGAGGTGAAATATTCATACAATGGAATATTATTGACTCTTTAAAAGAAAGAAGGAAATCCTGCCATTTGTGACATGGATGAACCTGGAGGACATTATACTAAGTGAAATCAGTCAGATACAGAAAGACAAATACTGCATGATCTTACTTATGTGTGGAATCTAAAATAGTCAGACTCATAGAAGCAGAGAGCAGAATAGGGGCAGGGGAAAGGGGAACTGGGGAGATATTGGTCAAAAGGTACAAACTTCCAGTTATGCAAGATGAATATGTGACTACAGTTAACAATAATGTATTGTTTACTTGAAATTTGTGAAGAGAGATCTTAAGCATTCTCACCACAAAAGAATAAAATAAAATAAAAGAATGAAAGAAATAAAATGGTTACTATGTGATGGATATGTTAATTAACTTGATTGAGATGATCATTTCATAATATATGTTTATCAAAACATCAAGTTTTGATAAAACTTTAAATATATACAATTTCTATTCTTTGATTATACCTCAATAACATTGGGGAAGAAAAAAGATTAAAATACTGTCACGTTTGTTTTCATAACATAATGAAAACAGCTAAAGCAGTGATTTTAGGTTTGACTTTTTCAGTTCATTAACCTCTAGATTGCAGGAAGAAAAATCTTCCAGAGGGACTTCTCTTTGTAAGTACCAGAGCAGTCAATTTCAGTGAAATAAGGATAAGGAATGAGCACAGGGGGAGAATTTTTCAAAATGCAGATGTCAGGACCCATCCTAAAGGGCATATTTCAGTCTTGGAAGGAGGAAGTCTTATATGTATTTTCTAAAAGCACCCACATTTATTTTGATCTGATGCAATCATCTAGAAACCCTCTGGAATTATCCTTTAGGAGGGCTATTAAAAAATATCAAGCCCTTATGGCATGCTTGTGATGTATCCAATTTGGAAGCTGGAATTAAGTAATTATGTGAAGATGCAAACACTCACATTATCCAAGCAATGGTGTGCAATAGTGATGATCTGGACTATTTCACTCCCACTCTATTTCCACTATATATAATTTACCTTCTAGGTTAGGTTTACTGTTGAAAGAATAACATTTGACCTTGTGATACCTCCCTGAATAAGGTTTGTGTGACATAAAATGTTAGTCTTTTGCTAGATTGATTTTGCTCCCTTCCTTATATATGCTTAATTATAATCTAAAGAGGAAACTAAGCTCCATCAGCTTACTTGTTTTTGTTTGTTTTAAAAAATTGGGCTTCATAAACAATACAACTTTACCCACATTTGCAGGTGGGGATAAAGGAACGTTTCACTATAATTAAGGGCAGTTTTAATAAGTGCCTTCTAATGCACTGTTAGCAGAGAAGCTGGAATAATCTCAGAAAACGGTTATATTATTTGCTTTATCTTAGGTCAGGCTTACCAACATTGATTCTATGTTTTTTTTCCTTCTTCAGATGTACATCCAGACTACAACACTTACTGTCTCCATGAGTTTAAGTGCTTCGGTGTCTCTGGGCATGCTCTACATGCCCAAGGTTTATATTATAATTTTTCATCCAGAGCAGAATGTTCAAAAACGCAAGAGGAGCTTCAAAGCTGTGGTGACAGCTGCCACCATGCAAAGCAAACTGATCCAAAAAGGAAATGACAGACCAAATGGCGAGGTGAAAAGCGAACTCTGTGAGAGTCTTGAAACCAACAGTAAGTCATCCGTAGACTTTCCGATGGTCAAGAGTGGGAACACTTCCTGATAGATGTACGTTGAACATTCTTCTACTGGTCTTGGGGACTGTGCTACCTGGTGGTACTCGCACACCATGAGACCATCACAGCAGTTAGAACCATTTGGTTAGAACCAAACGATTTCAAGGCAAGTGGCTCCCCTCCAGAGCATGAACATAAACACGAAATCTCTTTTACAAAGTGTGACGCTCGAGTCTCTCTTTTGAGGCATTACAGAGCTTGAAGCTTGGAACTGTGCTCCATTTATAAAATTATCCTTTAGCTCTTAGGAACTACTCTGCAATCTTTTTCAGTTCAATACTGGTCGCTCTTTACAGAATTAATAGTTAACTAGTCTTTATAAAGCATGCTACCAAAGATCTTACACAAATAAATGATACGTTATTCAGATATTTAGGGAAATGAGAAAACTAGTTAGCTAACAGGTTAGGTTAAGTCATAGTCTATATTTGTTTCCCCAACGTGGTCCCCTTCTTTGGTTTCCCTTGATTTCCCTTCTTGGATATATTAAGATAATCAGAGCTCTTCTCTGAAAGCCTCATGACCCTGAAAACAGGACCCCTTCTACAGCCACCACTCCACTTTTCCTTTCCTCACCTATGATCTCCTCTATACTCATCCCTGAAGAAGCGCATAACAACATACTGGTACCAAACTAAGCCAGTAGAGTTTAACTGAGCTGTTCAAGTCCATCTTGGACTCTATGGAAGAGTAGCAAATAGATTGAAGTTATGTATTGCAAAATACCAGAAAGCTGAATACAGTGAAAAAAAATTATATATATGTGTGTGTGTGTGTGTGTGTGTGTGTGTGTGTACATAACCTATACATTACGAGATTCTGTATATGGTTCAATATAACACAGGCATTAAGGATAAAACCCTACGCAAAAATGCCCTCTTCCTCTCGGATTCTGCCAGGAGGCTATATCTCCTTTTCTCTGTACTTTTGACATGAAATACAGGAAAAGACTGACATGACTTTATCTGATTTAATTATTATAACAACTTATAGTCTTCACTAGATTCACAAACCTTCCCTTGCATCAAGAGTTCCAGATGAACACTGTCTACTCTAATGCCCCACATGTAGAACTATCCTTAGAAGATAAGTATTGATTAATTAAACCTATTGGCTTCAATTACTATCAGACTTCTTGGAATGACTGGCCAGGTCCTCTAGGAAGATGACCTTCAGCTCGTAAATATCAAATTTAGTTACTTGTAGAGAAAGAAGCCTTTTAAGAATTTCACAGACATTCCCCACATATTCACTCTTCTGCAAACATGAAATCTTGAGGAAGTGCAAGAGGAGGCACAATAAGGATGGGTTTTGGTATCAAATGGTTACAATCATCTCTGATTATAGATAAGCAATTGACTAATTGGTGGGGCTATCTGGGCTCCTAGCAAAGGTTGTGCTGTAACTACTCTCAAAGGCATCAGTGTAGAATGCTTGTGATTTCAGGGCAGAATTTTATTTGTTTCTTCTGCCTTGAAATCATCAGTGCAGGAAGTTAAAACCTAATGTAGGATGCCAATAAACTACTTTTGGCCAGTGATACACTTTGAACACTGGTACTTCTCAGTATGACTCACCAGAGTCTATAGTTGTACTTGGTTTTTAGCAGCAATCCAGAAAACCTTATATAATACGGTTGCACATGGAAACAACCAAATGTACACTGAAATAAATACCAGTTATCCTGGACTCACCTCTGCAATGTGGTAAGGGAAAAAATTAATAAACTTTTTCCACCGCTTTAAAAAATAAGTTAGTTCCCTGAAGGGAAAATGTGCTGTATTGACAAAGACTAATCCCATGCTATAGAAATAAGTCTCATACATTTTGTTTTCCTTTTATTATTTTCTGTTGCTGTTGAAATGGAAATTTCATAGCATGTGTACGTTTCCCTCTTTTCTCTGAAAATAAGAATGAAAGATTACAAATGTGAAGGCTGTATGATGGCTAAGCCTGTAATATTTTGGAGGAGTTGAATGCTCACCTTTGGAAGGTAAAAGAAAGTTAAGAAGGTGAATCAAGATAAAGTCAATTATGACCTCAAAGAAGGTTAAATTGTACTTCGGGGATTTTACTGTACTATTCATCTTTTACAGGAGTGGTTTGGGTTGAATAAATTAGGCTCAGATAAAGTGATTACAGTTTACACATTCAGGAGAGACAGAGTAGGAAATCCTCACACATCCTTCTGCAATCCCACTCCTGGTAACAGTTGTTAACCTTTGTTCACTTAAGGAGTAGCTACAATGTACCCCTTGTGTGCTTGTTCCCTTTACCAAATGCACCAGTGGTTTGAATGGAAAAAGTAAAAAGTCTTCCAAAATCACAAACTCTCTAAAACTACCAAAAACTTGAAGAGCTTAAATGCAATATTTTTCTTCTAAAAGTGTGTCTTATGTCTCTAGAAGTATAATTGAATATTGGAAAGCTTTTGCCATTCAACTCTCTGTAACTAGTACCTTGCCTCCTCAGATTTAAAATACCTCCTTTCAAAACCCGTGGAGCCTATTCTCAATCAAACCAGGACTAGTTAATCCACTGGAACAGTGTCCATGTTGCTGCATCCTCATACTTTCTGCTACCAGACTTTTGATAAATCACCATTACCACAATGACTTGACAATGACGTACAGGACAGTGTTTTGTAAACTATAAACCACTATATAAAGGTAAATGTATCATTGCTCCCATGAAAATATAGATTGGTTTGTGAGTAACAAAAAAGAAGACAAAATTCAAAAACTATTTTTTTAGCATTCCCTTTTTAAAAATTTTTTTTTTGATGTGGACCATTATTTTTAAAGTCTTTATCGAATTTGTTACAATATTGCTTCTGTTTTATGTTTTGGTTTTTTGGCCCCGAGGCATGCGGGATCTTAGCTCCCCGACCAGAGATCGAACCCACACTCCCTGCATTGGAAGGCGAAGTCTTAACCACTGGACCGCCAGGGAAGTCCCTCCCTTTTTTTAATACGTGGAGGATTTTGATAATTATGGCTACTATGCTACATTCAGGATTTTTTTCCTGAGCAATTAACTGTATTTATGATATGCATGCAATGTTTTTCTTTCATAGCTATGGAGTTCTACAAGTCCATCATTCTTAGAAATTTCATCTTAAAGATGACTTGTTAATGCCAGAAATTCTGATCACATATTTAAGGAAAGCTTCTAATGGTACACAGAATAAATAAAAGCAATGTGAAGCTAGAAGGGAGACCAAATGACTCCATGTTAATGACTGAATTTGCAGAATACTACATTTCACACATAAAAAGGTCAAGTGTTGTTTCATACAAGTGTGGAAAGACAGTTAGAAACAAAGTTGGTATATATGAATTTTATCAACGGTACCCAATTAATGAATGCTGTAACACGGTATTCCTTAAGCTCTATTCATGCATAATTCATGAAAACAGCTGCTTCCGGAGGTAGATCTCCTTTCTCTAGCTTATGAACACAGTGTGGTGTGCACAGGAAATTCATTGTTGCTGTATTCAAGGCTGATTTTCACATAAGCATATTCATCAGCAGAAGTATTACATTAGCTTATATGTACATCTCTGATCCCTTTTGTTCTGTAACACTTCTGGGATAAAGGTAAAAGTATCACTGCTGCCATGAAAATATGCAGACATACCTCGCTCTACTGTGCTTCACTCTACTGCATTTCCCAGATACTGCATTTTTTTCAAAAGTGAGCATTTCTGGCAACCCTGCATTGTCAGATGATGGTTAGCAGTTTTTAGCAATAAAGTATTTTTGTCTAATTTACGTATGTACATTGTGTTTTTAGACATAATGCTATCACACACTTAGACTACTGGATAGTGTAGACATAACTTTTATATGCACTGAGAAACAAAAAAATTTCATGTGACTTGCTTTATTGTGATAGTTACTGTATTGCAATGGTCTGGAACCTAACCCACAAAATCTAGATTGGTCTGTGATTAATAGAAAAGATAAGACTTGAAATTCAAAAATTCTATTATTTTAGCATCCATCTTTCTTTCTTCTTGGAAGAAAAAAAGAAAAGGGAAGATTCTTGCAAGATATCTGCCATTCACATCGTTTCAGTGTTGACTAAATTATGTTTCCAAAGCCTTACATCCTTTTTCTAATCAGAAAAATTACGATTACTTTCTTTCTGTAAATTATAGTCTTAGTTCTCAATAGAATTCTACATCTTTTTCCCTGGAGGTTACTTCTAAGAGTTCAAACAATGAAATAATTTCTAAAGAGCTTTAGAGTCTTGATGTTGGAATGATCCTTGAAGATTAACATCTGAATATCATCTTCGTTAAGGTCTTTAGGCTCTTGTTCCTCTGTTACAACCATAATTTTTCTTTCTAGCTATCTGCAAATTTGGTAGATATTTCTCACATTTTTAGTTACTGTTAAATATACTGAATAGGGCAGGAAGTTGAGCAATCTTTTAAAGGGTCGTTTTTCTAACTCAGATCATATGAAAGTCTTTCAAAAGCATAGTTGAAGCACAGATTTCATTTTCTTAGAATATATTTAGAGGCATATGAGAGCATTATATAAATTAGACATAAAAAGATTAAAAAATAAAGACCATAAAAATCACTGTGTTTCACTTCACACCAAACCAAAGGTAACAGACACCCTACCTTTTAGAAGCATAAATAGAAAAGTAGCATTCCATATGGACTCTCTAAGACAACAGCCATTCCCCACAAATCTACTGTGCCTCCGTCCTCACAAAAACACAATGTTGTGGATTGTGGACCAGTGATGAAGCTGAGGCCCCATAACCTGGTTCAGTGACTTTTTTTCACTCATTTTGTAGAGAAGAGAATGCAATTTAAAACCAAGTCTGTTGGTGTATAACAGAAACTAACACAGTAGTGTGAAGCAACTGTACTCCAATAAAGATCTATTAAAAAAAAAGTCTAAGATCTACTTCCTTTCCACTGTCCCTCAATAATAACCTAATGTGAGCAACATAGAAAGATAAGCAGATATGTCCCACCTGTTTTTGGCATGAAGCTCATAATATTCAATGAAATAAAAAACAGCAAAAACCTCCACAGCTAGCACTTCCTGGGCTCCCTGTATTAATTTTAGTGACTGTGGACTTTGTCTGATCCTGGTCTGTGGTAAGAACTTGTCTGGTCAATTACCAGTATTCATGTACACTACAATGGAATGAGTCTAACTGCCAATTATTTCGGAGAAGAAACTTTACAATTTCCTTATTCAATGTTCAAAAGTAAATTATTCTCTCAAAATCTGTTTCACCCTGAATTGGATTTATATAGTGAAATACATACGTTTTGCACTTTTTCTTCTTTCTTCTTATGATTTTTCATTCCAGAGTTCCACTGAAAAAAATAAGATATCACTTTTGAATTTTAAAACAGATTTATTCCGTCACATCTTTCAAAAATGCGAAGTAATTATTTGGATTTAGATTTGTATTTCTGGAAATTTAAGTATGAATATACTTAAACTTAGAATATTTTCTAAGTTTAGACATAGAAATATTTAGAATTAGAATATTTAGACTTAGAATAGACTTAGAATATTTTCTTGTTCATACTTTTCTAATAATCTTACAATAATGGGTTTAGTTCATGATAAGTTCCTTCTTTGAGTCTTTATTTATTTTTTAAACATCTCCATTTGTATCCTTTGGATGAAACCAGACCATAAATATGTGTTGGCAATACACATTGATATTGTACTGTGTTCACTTCTAGAGTCTAAAAGTACTATTTTTAAATGGAAGATATATTCATTCTCAAAGCATGACTAATTATAATGACTAACCCTTTCTTGGCCATCAAATCAGACTCAAAGAATTGAGGTCTTTAACGTGGGTTGTAAGAAAAAATTCTTTTTTCATTTTGCAGGATAGAGAATTTCATCTGTTCTTTCATTTTTTATATTGTAAATCTGTTAGTCAAAATGCACATTTAAATTGAATTTCACCTAAATATGTTAAAGAACAGGGCATTCACATTTTTAGTTTTCTGCCAAATGTCTACACTATAAATGAGACTAGTGGTTTTATAGATTAAAAATTCTGCTGCATTTTTATTTCTACAATTGTTGAAATCCTACTACACTGTTTAAAATAATAAGTAACAGGCTGTAAAGACCACATGTCATAAAAAGTCACTGCAATATTTGAATTTTAAAATCATTTTAACAAACTAATTTATTATTCTGTACTATAATTTGTCTTAATTTGTCTTAACAGCTTCCTCTACCAAGACGACATATATCAGCTACAGCAATCATTCAATCTGAAACAGGGAAATGATACAATATGAAGAAATGTGGTATGCGATCTTAAACAATGAACGTGACACCACCAACACTCACTCCTGGAGATCTCTGTAGACTACAATCAAATCAATAGTCAATCTTGTAAGGAACAAGAAGTAGCCACAAGCCAAAAGTATCAATAACAGGGAGTGAAGAAACCCATTTTATATAATACAACCAATGAGTGTCAAGCTAAAGTATTGCTTACTCATGAGCAGTTAAAAAAAAATCACAAAAGGAAAACTAATCTTAGCTTGTGAAAAAAAAAATGCTGTTGAAATAAACCATGTCTGATGTTATTCTTGTAAGTATTTTTCTGTGATTGTGAGAACTCCCGTTCCTGTCCCACATTGTTCAACTTGTATAAGACAATGAGTCTGTTTCTTGTAATGGCTGACCAGATTGAAGCCCTGGGTTGTGCTAAAAAATAAATGCAATGGTTGACGCATGCAATTTTTTATACAAATAATTTATTTCTAATAATAAAGGAATGTTTTGCAAATGTTGAGAGTTGTTTCGTTCCAGTTTTAAAGCCAGGGAAAATTCTTTCCAGTTGGCACTGCTGCTGTTATTTAACTGCTGCTGTAAAAGCCCTGGTGTGCCAAGAAACTACTATTTCCTCGAGGAATGTCTTTTTGTACGTTTGCGTGTATGTGAAGAACACGGTCTTTCATTTCTCTATGAAAATATTATTTGTGTAAGATTTTTGTGAATATTTCAAGATTTATGTGGTAGCTTTTCATAGTAATTGCTTCTTTTATGAAGAATCAAGCAGTAGCTTGAGGTATCGTAATTAACAAATGATGAGTTAAACTTGGGAGAATGTAATCTGAAAATCACCATCTAAAAGTATATCCAAGTGTCACTGAAATTCTCCTTTTCTAAGCTAAACATTTGCAAAAAGAAATATTCCAAGGTGTGTAATACTAACTTTTTCTCACCTGGGTCTAGTATGCACTGAAAGCAGTGAAGTAACGGGCCTTACCCAATACACTCCTTAAAGCGCAGAATTAGCATATTTATTCCCTTGGCATCACTAAAGAAACCACAGTCCAGATAACATGTCAGAGCTTTCTTATTTTCCAAATGGAAACATTCATTGGTTCATAGAACAGTATCATTAAAGAGAGAGAAAACAGGGAGCCTGTGTCATGCTAATAAACCACACTAGGATGGGTAAGAGGAGCCTGTTAAAGGCTTTCAAATCTGCTCCCATTTTCGTCCTGGGCGCCTCCATTCTACACCGTCCCAGACATCCATCAAGTCAGTGGTTCTCTACAATCATTTTGTTAGTAAATGTTCTCTCTGCTGAGTTAGCTTGGACAGCTCATTGCATCCCTTATAGATACAAAGAGCTACCTGTGCTCTGTAGCTTCAACCCAGATATTGACAGTCACTTTATTTAACACAGAGTTGAAGTAGCATAGCTTAGGCTCCTTCAGCATAGAGCAGCATTTCCTAGATACCAACCCAGACAGAGAGCTACATACAGAAGGAAATAGGTACTTATTGGCCTCTTGTTGAGTTTCTCCTGATAGTTATTTGTTGTTTGTAGATAATATTTAAATCAAGAGTGAGAGTATTGTTTTCAAGTTTTTAGATTATCTGAATTACTGATAAATACAATCCTGTAATCAGGATCATAAACCCACCTCTAGGTGTGCCTTTCTAGATAAGACCTAGTTTAAAGTGAAGGAAACTCATAACTGCACATTTAGTATATTATATTGTGCCATGTAGCTCAGTACCAATAGCCATACCAAGAAAAGTAACTATAATTGTATTTTAATTTTAAACTGACAGTTCTCTTTGTATTGGAGATTATTAGTCATTTTAAAGTTTTTTTTAAACTAGTAAGTATATACATGTTTGCTTGAGAAAAATGCTTGAATTTTACAAGGCTTGCATTTCATTCAGAGAGAAATTCAAGTACATATTCATATTTTCATTTACTAATTGACTTTAGTCAGGGTAAGTGGATACAACAGGGTGATTATGCGAGCAAAGCTGGCTTTCAGGCCAAAGGTGGGTTTTTATTATTATTACTTTTTCTTCTAAGGCTTTAGGAAGAAAAATAAAATATCAAGCAAAATTCATGACGTTTCAAAATTGTTCTTCCTATTACAAACTTACCAATGGGTTTTCTTTCCTAAGTACTTTTATAAATAATTGATAATTATTTGGTGTTCTACAAAATCTTTTTAACTCATAATAGAGTTGAATAATAGTCCTCATAGATTTACATATGCCAATCATCCTTTATAACATCATCTCAGTGGGAGATTTTCTTGATGAAACTGTCACCTTCCCCAGGCAGTGGGAGGATAAATTCCCTCAACCTCTTACAGTAGGAGCTGGAGCATTCTGACCTCCGCTGTGGTTATTTTCTCAGGGATTTTGCTGAGGGTTCAGGAGATAGTTATACATGCTGGGACAGTGTGGGGAGGCATCCTGTAAGGAGAAGGATTTAGCATGTGCCAGGAGTGGTTCATAAGTCCCACGCTTTAAAACTAACTGCTGTGTACTGTAGATAAGCAAACGCGAAGTTGCAGGGAAAAAATATAGTATTGTAGTCTTTAGAATCGACCTTGTGTTTTATTCTGGCCAAGAAATGTCACATCTAATCTCAGCATGCCAGAGGGAATACTAAAAATGTAGCCTAAGGTAATGTTCAGCAAATGCCACTAGTAGACAATAAGCGATATATCAGTGTGACCTTGGGCCAACCAAATCTGACCTCAATTTTTTAAAAAAATTAGCTTATGCTAGCTAATATCTAAAGGCACCTAAATCCACGATGGTTGATCAGGCACAAACTCATTTTATTTTTAAGGAAAACTAATCATAAATGTAAGCTTGACGGAAGACCGTTGGAACATGAATAGGAACTAAATGATTAAGCTTTATTTTTAGTGTTTATCAGAAACTTTTACAGAAAATTTAACGTTTCAGATGAACAGGATTTTACTTCTCTAACTCAAATTAAATACCATGTTACAGGAAATCTCACTAAGAACAGAAGTTTGTGTCATCTTATTTCCTTCCCCTTTGACTCTATATTCTCTATTATTTACCAATGACAGTGAAGAAAGAATATCATCAATTTTCTACATTATGTTACCAACACTGATATTTTATTTATTTATTTTTATTTTTTTGAGTCTTTTTTTTTTTTACATTTTTATTGGAGTATACTTGCTTTACAATGGTGTGTTACTTTCTGCTTTATAACAAACTGAATCAGCTATACATATACATATATCCCCATATTCCCACCCTCTTGCGTCTCCCTCCCACCCTCCCTATCCCACCCCTCTAAGTGGTCACAAAGCACCAAGCTGATATCCCTGTGCTATGCGGCTGCTTCCTACTAGCTATGTTACATTTGGTAGTGTATATATGTCCATGCTACTCTCTCACTTTGTCCCAGCTTACCCTTCCCCCTCCCCGTGTCCTCAAGTCCATTATCTATGTCTGCGTCTTTATTCCTGTCCTGCCCCTAGGTTCATCTGAACCAATTTTTTTTTTTTTTTAGATTCCATATATATGTGCTACCATATGGTATTTGCTTTTCTCTTTCTGACTTACTTCACTTTGTATGACAGACTCTAGGTCCATCCACCTCACTACAAATAACTCAATTTCGTTTCTTTATGCCTGAATAATATTTCATTGTATATATGTGCCACATCTTCTTTACCCATTTGTCTGTCAACGGACCCTTAGATTGCTTCCATGTCCTGGCTATTGTAAATAGGGCTGCAGTGAACATTGTGGTACATGACTCTTTTTGAATTATAGTTCAAAAAGAACCATAATGGTTCATAATATGGTTCATAATATGGTTCAAATCCCACTACTGGGTATATGCCCAGTAGTGGGATTGCTGGGTTGTATGGTAGTTCTATTTTTAGTTTTTTAAGGAACCTCCATACTGTTCTCCATAGTGGCTGTATCAATTTACATTCCCACCAACAGTGCAAGAGGGTTCCCTTTTCTCCACACCCTCTCCAGCATTTATTGTTTGTAGATTTTTTGACGACGGCCATTCTGACTGGTGTGAGGTGATCCTCATCATAGTTCTGATTTGCATTTCTCTAATGATTAGTGATGCTGAGCATCCTTTCATGTGTTTGTTGGCAATGTGTACTGATATTTTATTTATTCAGCAAGTGGATGAAATTACATTCTTAAACTCTATTATGCAACCTTACCAATTTTTCTCATTTCATTTATTTAATGTCAGTGTTTCATCTATCTTTTAGAATAAAATTGCTAAAAATAACAATAAGGTTGCATGAAAGGATGAATAAGAAATAATACCAAATTATAGAACATTCTAATCATACAAAATAATGTTTAGAAATGCTGCTTTTTTCTTTTATTATGGTTCTCCTTTAATGGAGATATGAATAATGAAGAAACACTTGGCTTTAGCTAGAAGAAAAGATTTCCTTAAGAAAAAATGAAGCCTATGAATGTTCAGAAACTTGCTGTCATTCTTGGAAAGTGTCATATTATAGTAGCAAAAAGAAGAACAATTATTGTTAAAAAAAAACCTATTGTCTATGTTCTATTTCAGTTTTTTTCTTACAAAAAATTTTCTGTAGCATAACTTAATGATATTATGACTTATGGGTGCCATTATTTTTTATTTAATTTAACCCTTCATTGGGACATTCAGAATATTTTTCTCTCTGTTGAACTTAGTGTATTATAAATGTAAAGCCTTGTACTATATTTTGGCTACTTTCAGAGTGATAAGGATAGAGGAAAAGAAATTTGACCTATTAAATATTTTTCTAATTGTGTAATGCCTTATTAAGTAGTTTTAGCAAAGCTAACTTTCACAAATAACTTGTTACAAAGTCATGAAGGCCAAGCATGGATTGGGACCTATAAAAAAATAAGAATCGGCCATGTAATGACTTGGATAGGAGGTAGGGTGATGTGGTTATAGAAAACAGGAAAGGCAAATCATCCATGTGATGTATCAGATTTTGAAGTAAGCATATAAGATTATTTACCAATGAACTAAGTTTCATTAGGTAAGTTCACTAGAACATAGGATGATCTTGAGAGCTAATGAAAATTATCAGAATGTTAAAGTACCATTCTGAAAGAGTTAAAAATATTGATACAACTTTCATAAAGAGGTAAAATGAAAAAGTCAAGGATTTTATTCAATCCATTTATTAATTAGGGAACCAGTAAGATGTTAAAACTAGCATAATGATGTATATAATATATTCAATATATAAATAAATATTGGGATAAATCAGAGGATTAGATATAAAACTAGTTTAGTGTCTTAAGGTGTAATAAACAGTAAACTTAGAGGTTATCTCTTCCATTGGACAGACATTAATTGAAACTACTGGATAAAGTTTGACAAATTAACCCCTGTATCCACAGAGCTATAAAATAACCATGTTGATAGAAATTCAAATGTAGCACTGTGTTGGAAAAAAAAAAAAATCACCATTTTTGCCTATTTCCATGTTTTGGATAATTTTTCTAAGTTATATTTTATTGTTTTGTTTCCCCTAATGTCAAGCACTGCATTTGCAGTATCTGAATAATAAACATCACAAATGTGCTTAAAATCATATTAAGATAATCCAAGTTAGTACTGGAAGAGCTCTGGGATGGGACTGTATTTTAATTATTCTGTCCTATCTTTATTCTTTACTGTGTGTGCAATTCAGAGGCTGGATTGAATAAGACGATACGGAGGACAGATGTGAATAAGTGTGTAGCTGCCTTCTGCTAACAGTTCCTTATCTGGCAGTTCCACAAATAATCTGTGAAAGCCTGACTTCTTCCTTTTGTCCCATAGGTACTGTCATCTCTAGGGGGTATTTCGTCTCCCTTTTATTGTAGTATATTACACTAAAAGGGCAAATTAGTTTTTCAAGAGCATCCCCAAAGATGACAAACCATGGATAATTTATCCCATATCCATGCATATCTTCTAGTTGTCCTTGGCTCTTAACCCTTGCCCACCCCAACAAGGCCTTTTCTCAGATCCTGCCACTGGCATCTTCCAGGCAAGAGAATCAAGAATGAGTTCTTCCCTGTCAAAGGGCTGCAGTTGGCAAGGGGAGAGGTATGATGAATAGAGCTCTGCTTTTGTACAAATATCCTAGAATTTATGAACGCCCATGTACCCCCTCACTTCAATTTTCTGAATGGAGTACTAGTAGCATTGGAGCTCAATAAGAATCTTCACTAATCTGGAAGAAGGAAGAAAAAGCACCCTGTAGGAAGCAAAATTATAAAATAGAGGAGACATGGTTTCTGTACTTATTTTCTCATCATGTTCTTGAACTTCTCTGTACCTCTTGAAGATGTCATCCAGTTGACTGATAGCCTCTACATACATTCTAGGTATTCAGAGGTCCTCTTTTCCCATTTTCCATTTTTGGACCCACTAATACTTTGCCATGCTCCAATGCCTCAATCCCAAATTACTTTTCGATGTCAAAGTTGTCCCCATCCCCAATACAGATATCAAATAGGCATATCAAAGGTCCCTAGGGAAGCTACTACAGTTGGATTTTAAGTAAGAAAACATATATTTAAGATAGTTTAATTATTCACTTTATTTAGAATATTTACTGAGGACCAGCTATGTAGCAGATGTTGTAGGCGCTGAGAATATAACAGTGGACAAAAACAACGACAGCAACAAAAAACCAACCCTGGTCCCCAAGGCATTTATATTTCTGTGTGAGAGATAAATAATAAACAAATGTATAAATGTATAAATATAGAGTATGTAAGATAGTGATAAATAGTGATGAGAAAAATAAATAAATCAGAGAAAATGGATAGGAAATAGGTTAAGAAGTAACATTTGTAGAGTACGGGGTTGAAATTTTAGGTAGGGTAACTAGGGAAGATGACATTTGATTAAGAGCCTGAAGAAAAGGAGGGATTGATCTACACAACGTCTTTGGGAAGAGAATTCTAAGGCAGAGGGAACAGGAAGGAGACAGATCCTGAGGCATGAGCGTATCTAGAGCAGGGTAAGGTAAAGGGGAGGAGTGGGGTGGAGAACAAGATCTTGAAGGGCCTTGTAGATCACTGAAAGAACTGGAACTTTTACCCTGACTGATGGGAGACCCTCACAGGGTCTTGAGCAAATGAATGACATATGGGTCTTAATTTTAACTGCATCTTTATGACTTCTGTAATGAGATGAGATTAGCCTCAAGGAGGCAATGGCAGAAATACAGACATTGGTTACACACTCTTGGATGATCCAGAGTAGACAGGACCATGGAGTGGGCTGAGTAAGGCAGTGGAGGTGATGAAAAGTGGTTAAACTCTCTCTATATTTTAACAGAAAATTTTACTAATTTGCTGATGCATAGATGTGGTTGAGAGAAAAGGGTGATTCCAGGGTTTTCTACTTAAGTAGCTGAAAGGATGGTTGCTATTTATGGAGATGAAGTGACTGTGAGAAGAATGAATTGAAGGAAATATAATTCATACTAAAGTATGAATGTCCAATGTTTCTTCCCTCTCAGGCTCCTTGATTTGCATTTTTAAAGATGCATGGATCACTAACCGGAATAACTCTAGAAATCCTGGGATAAATTTGGTGACAGGAAATACTTTGAAAATGAGCATTTGTTCCCCCTGCAGTATTTCCAGCAGGGTCTCAGATCATCTCCTGATGTCACCAAATTCTTCTCTCTTCTCTAAACTTCCTCTTCCAGGCTGAACCCTGAGCTGACTTTTTTTTTCTTTCCAGCTTCTCTCAATAGCATTTATCTACCTCCTGAGGTCTATCCCAGTTCTTTTACAGTATTTTAAATTTTGTTTGATTATTGTAGTCATTGTTGATATTGTGTTGTTGTTTTCCCAGGAATGGCCTGTGGGTCTTTGGATCAACTTTAATCTGTAACTTTCTGTTTCCTTGGCTTCTGAGTTATTTTAAAGTGAATAGTGCTCCTCAGAATCTACCCCAGGAATAGTATTTTTTACCCCCAATCTTTTATCCCAATCAAAACTCTTTGTCCGAGGTCCATTTCCTTCTTAAGAAACATATCTATCTGCCTGAAATATAGAATAAGTAAATAAAGGGAATATTGCCTGAGATCATAATCAATATTAAGGGGCTGCATGAGTATAGTACTTTAGTTATGTTTTCTGCTAGTATACAAGCTCCCTGTTTCTCAAGGGCTTGCTTTTTAAAAAATTCATTATTTAATTCATTCAATCATTCACTTATTCTTTCAGTAAGAACAATGTGAAAATCATATATTATTTCTTGTGTGGAGATGCAAAGAGCTTACAATCTGGGAGAGATGATAAGTCACCTAATGATAATAGCTACTACAATAATTATAATAAAAATTATAATCACTAAGATTATGACACCCTTATATCAGACAGCTTTCTAAGTGCTGCAGTGGAACAAATCTTGCAGTAGCCTTGTGGGTTTGGTACTATCATTACCCCTGTTTGTAGATGATGAAACAGACAAAGATTGATTAGCTAACTTGCTGGAGATCATATAGCACCTAGGTGTGGAGCTTGTACAGAGCTATGTATTGGAGAGAATGTGTCACCTGAGAGGACACAATACTACAGGGGTCAGCTGGAATATTAGGCACAAGTCTATTCTTGTTCCTGGAATCCTTTGATTTAGCATTTGATATTAGTGTGTCATATCTGTTCTTGGAGAGCTATCCATCCTTCCCAACTCTGGGGAATGTCTTCTGTTGAGGGATATTGGATAAATTCAAGCTAGTGCTAACTTTTTAATTTGCTTTAGAGTTTTAATTTTTATTCTGAGTTGCCTTTAATGTGCAATTTTTACTGTTATCCATGTACATCATACGACCAGACACAGAATGTAGGCCTTTTTCTTCATGGTTTATGATCTGTTATATCTCATTTGAAAATTTTCAAATACTATGAAAGAAATTTAAAAAAAAAAATGAAAAGACCACTTGAGGGGTGTATTTACAACTTACCGGTAAGTTCACACAAATCAACCTAGTTTTATAATTGTTATATACAGGGTAATTTTATTCAGAAGTTCATGCAAATCATTTGTAAATGTGTTCTTATTATATTTTTAGGTTGGCAACCCATGATTGTTTCTTTCATGCACAAGCAGTTGCTTTAGTAATAAGTGCATGATCTCCTTCCTAAGATATAGACATTATTATGATAATGTCTTACAGACAGAAAGACCAAAGCTGAAGATTATTCAAGTTCAGTGTCAAATCACCCATCACTAATTGAGCCAAGAATAGAAATGTACAATCCACAATGCTGGGGTAACACCCCTTAGGCCAAACTGAGCCCAGCCATCCTCTTTCTGTCTTTATCAGTGTTATTACCTAATGGCTATTTACTAGGCCCACAACCTTAGCATTGCCATTAGCAGAAGTTGTCTATAGTCTTGGAGTCTATTACAGTGGAAACTCTTGGCAGAGCAAAAGGCGGAATTGGCAGAGACCTTGCTGCATTTTCACTGGCAGGTCCAATCTTCTAGGTCAGAGGCGAGGGAGAAAGTGTTTGGATAGTCAGTTGACAAGCACTTTTATTAGCACTATACTGGATCCAAGGTGCAATTTAAGACAAAGGTTTTTCAGGTGTTTTAAAGCTGTAATAGTCTGAGTCCTATCCAGTTTTCCCCTACTTCCCCCACGCCTCCCCCCAACACAGCAACATTTATGATGATTTCTAAGAAGCAAAAACTAGACCAAGTTTGTGTTATGTAAAATGGAAATTTTAAATTCAAAAACTGTTACACCTGTTCATGCCTTGTAACTGGAGTTTGAGAATATATGTCGTCTATCGGCAGGCATCTGAGACCTGAAATAGATCTTTAATGGGGCCCTAGGGCTGCTGGACAGACACAGTCATCCATAATGGCTTTATGGAATAGGTCAGTGAACCAGAACATAGATGGTTGATGTGATTGGCTTATGAAGAAGCTGTAATAGCCTACTGTAGAAAAACCCTCACTTTTCAGAAAGTATCTATACCAATTTACACAGTAGGGATTTTTAACTAACAGTGACAGCTGTCCCCCACAGAGGAGTTATCTCTTTACTAATAACCAACAAGAGAAGAATCTGGCTGCTTCAACATATTTAATTTCTGAGTGTATTGACTGCATAGTATTCAAATATAATTACCGTACTTATGGGGCTCATTCTACCTACAGAATATAAAAGTGGCATATTTAATATGAATAATAAAGAGAAAATGTCTTCTTAGTATATTCCTTATTGCTGTCAGCTTTAGAAATTCACAAGTGTGTTAAAATACATTTTAACTTAATTTTCACCATTAATACATAATAATGATTCCTTCTTTCAATCATTATATGTTCTGAGGTTAGCATTAGAATCCAGGATGAAATGACTCATGCTGAATTAAGCTAAATAAATATTTAAAATCACTTCGAGCGTGACACAATTCAGCCATACTATGGAACTGAAATATTTAATGGAGGTACTTTGTTGAGAGGTTGTGCACAGGTCACCAACATAGCTACATGCTGATAAAGATTTTTCTTGAACTTTTGAATGGCTGGATAAAATTTATGTATTATTTATTAGACTAGAGAGAGTTTTTCTAATGGAAAATTTAGCAGTAAATATTCAGAGTATGTTCTAAAATTGTATAGTTTTAGGGCTTAATTTAAATACTGTGAATATGGTACGGTCCCTCTACCGACTAAGCTGACTGGCATCATATTTTGAAGCATAAAAATACAAAAAAAGAGTGTACACTGTATATCAGTAAATGGTGACAATTTTCTAAATTAAAATATGTAAAGCTTATATAAATATACATGGGCAAATCATTTTACAAGATAAGCAAGAAGCAAACAGGGAGCTCAGTCCTTGTGTTTCTACCACACATTTATGTTACCATTTCATCATGCTCAGCATCACAGAAGGACCATTTAAGAGCTGGCCTTTAAAAACAATCTATAAATCTGTAAGTCTAAAATTAGTTTAAAATAAGTCATTTAAATATCCATAAATCTGCCTCACCTCTCTTCTCTGATTAGTACCCACTAACGCTAGATATTTACTTTGATGGTCAATAGAACACAATTATTTCAGAAATCAACTAAAATGAAAATTCTTTAAGGACAGGTTTAATCCAAAGTTTCTCCAAGAGTGGGCTGAACACCACTTGTATCAGGGTCCATAGGGATGTGGTTTAAAATGTAGTTTATGAAGCCCTGCTAGAGGCCTATCGAATTCGAATTTCAGGGTATGGGTCTTGAGAATCTGCATTTTTAAATGAGTACTTGTGCTCAGTATGCTTGCGAACCATTGGATTGGAGGGATGAGTTGGAGAAACTTTCTCCCATAAATGGTCCATGATACACAGTGCATTTCAGGTAGTTTTTCCTGTCAAATTTTACTATTATTTAGTCTCAATTCTATAGGTTCTTCATACCATAATATAATTACTTATAAGTATATGAAAGCTTTAACTGACTATGAAATTACAGTAGAGAGTTTTAAATGGCCAAGACCATATATAGTTCCTATATGATATGAAGAATCTACCTTGGCTTTTTCTTTGATCTAAATGAAAAGTCTTTAACGCACCTTTAATAAATTTACTTTTTTTCTATTTAATAAATTCAAGGGCCAATAACATGTACTTCTCAGTCTGGCAACCTAGAAAAGACTTCACTCTAATCTTACTCTACTCACCACTCCCGATTCAATCAGTAGAATTGCAATATAAACATGCACATGAATAATAGGGGTCATTCTCCCACCAATGTTTTGGTCTTGTACCTTAAGCAAGGAGTAAAAAACTAAATAGATATAATTTATCATGCCATGGGTTCCTAGGGAGTAGTAAATACGGCATGCAAAATTTGTTCAATTTGACTACTGGCTGTAACAGTAATAGACAGTGAGTCCACTTTATGGAAATTACTAATTACTCTTTAAGAATTCTAAAAATGTCATCTCTTATCAGTCCACATTACTGCCTCGTGTTATCAAAATTGTCGTTTTTAATGGTCTATGGAATGCATTTTTGCACAAATAAAAAAAACTTATGTATTCATGATGTCTTTTTTCCAGCACCTTGCCTCTTTGTGACACAGGATGAAGACTAAACAACTGTTTAAACAACTTCTCTGTTGAGAAGTCAGATCTCAAAAACCCTCTTGAAAAGGATCTCTTTTCTAGTTGACTAATTGGATAATGGTGTGTTGTTTGGCATGCCACTGTCTTCTCAAAAATGCTAACAGTTGTCTTTTCACTTAGGTGACTAAAATGCAATAACTCACTTTTTGGAGGCAACGGAATCTCATTCAGCATTAAAATAAGCATAGTGTTCAGAATATAAGAGGGAGAGTTTGTCACATCCCATATTAATCAGACCAAATCTTATAGGTTTATATCTGGGGTCATAGTTGAAGAGAAATAGTAACAAATCAGACTATAATTAAATGAACATGAATTGAAATCATTATACGGTAGGATTTTTGGAGAAGAAAATAACGAATTACGTACGTTAAGTTAAAAGAGAAGACTTAAGTAAAGAGAAAATGCAAAATAACTGACTTCAGATTCATGGGCTGTCCTTAGGATTGAATTTGGTCAAATTATCAAGGCAGATTGAAACTGCCTTGCAATATGACAAGGTTTCGGATGGGAGTTAAATGACCATCTCTAAGAAATGATGTGCAGAAGTTTCTTGCTTTAAATCATAAGGTGCGACTAGGTGACCCCCCGGCAATTATGGGCTGAGTACCTGCAATGTGCCAGCCATCCGGCCAAGGGCTGCAAAGAACACAGAGAAATAAAGACACCATCTGTGGTCTCAACTGTGATAGATGTTAGAAGAAAAGCAAAATATCCCTACAGAGTTTCAAAGTTGGGAAACATTTCATCTCTAATAATCTCTGATTTGTGGGTGCCTTTTGAGATTTATCATCGTACAGTTTTTAACATTGCATTGAGTAAGAGAAAACAAGGATTCAAAATTTGTCAACTCTAAGTAACCTGGAACCAAATCATCATGGATAGCAGAGAAGTCCCCTATGACTCTAGCAAGTATACCCTGACCACAGAGACTGGTACTGGTAACTATGAGTGGTTGTAGGTGTTTCTAAAAAGCAATAAAAAAATTATCTGCTCAGGATGACTAATCATGTATCAGCCTGAAGCAGGTCTCTTCCAGGTATACATGTGTATAATTCACTGGTAAATAAAAACAAGCATTGTGAAATGCAAATATCAACATGTTAGAACTTATCTGAAAGTCTCATTAATCTGTATTTTAACAGCAAACCATATTAACTACCTTAAATAGTTGTCTGACACTCAGCCTAGTATAAATTTCAGGTTTCTGGAAAGGACAGCATTTAAAAGGATTGCCTTTCTTTGGTTTTGTTTTCTTCTATTCTCTTTTCATTTCTTAAGTCTGTCATTTCTGCACAAAGTGTCATGAAATGTTTTTGGACATTGTCACGTGGCTTTTATTTTTATCACGACGGATAGAACTACCCATGGCAACCCAGGAAAGAGGGAGACAGAAGAAGATACCTTGGCCTAACACTCCTGCCCTCAAATCTCCTATGGTTGCCTCCTACTGGCTAAACCCAAAGCAGTGCCTGGCTGGCTTCCATATGGGTTAGCCTACCAGGCACAGGACAGAGTATTAAAGATAGGGTTTCTAGCGAGGCAAATGGAATAGATCAGGCACACATACCTCATATGTACAAGGCTCTCTTCTATGTACGTGGGGTACAAAGATAAAGGAACAGCTTCTGCCTGCCAGGAACTCAGACAAGTAAAGAAGTAACTTCAAACTGGTGAGCTGGGTTGGAGGGTATTATGTGAGACGCAAGCCTGGGAAGCTCTGGGGATAAACAGGAGGACCTAACCTACAGTCGCTTCTTCCTCCTCTGGACTGTCAGTGTTTCCACACATCCACACTTGTCACAAAGACAGGAGAGAATAAAGATGAAACCTGTGGAGAAGCACAGAGTTTCTAAGTCCCATCTATGCTTTCCACAAAGCGCCAGGTCCGGGGAGGTTTTTCTGAACACAGCTGATTCTGTACACAAAGGAAACACATGCTCAACTTTTTAAAAGTTGATATTTTAATATCTCAGGCCTAAATCTACTTTTTAAAACAGCAAAAAATGAGAGGAGAAAGAACAACGCTTTGTTATTCCGTGAGTCAAGTATACATGATGACAGGTTTGCCAGGAAGAAAGTTCTACTCTCTTTTACGTTAGGAAATGACAAGACAAATATTTCATGCAGCAGGACTTTGTTTTTGTTTTAATTTCTAGATCTTAGACCCCTGACCCCAGAAACAGAAGGGCTCCAGCTTCTGTGAGGCTACAAAACAATCATTTAGCCTTTGGGCCTTGACTGCTTTATCTGTAAAAGGGAGGCAGTAAGACTTTCTATCTCCTTCAGAAGACCTTCATTTTGATAACTAGTAAGAAACAAATAACAAAATGTTTTGAGCTCCCTGGAGGTCAGTTTTTAGCAACTAAAAACAAAATATATCATATCCTGTTGAAACTGCCCTTGAATAGGAAGAGTGCAATTATCCAGCGTTGCAATGGATTGCAGTGTCTGTGAACATCTGGATTTTTATAAAGTGTGTCTTTGGAGCCCTAAGATATGTGGACTATTTACAAAAGTGGACTAATCTCATAGAAGAGGTAAGCATGATACACTCCTCCTGTTTCTACAGCTTTTTTTTTTTTTTTTTTTTTTTTTTTTTTGTGGTATGCGGGCCTCTCACTGCTGTGGCCTCTCCCGTTGCGGAGCGCAGGCTCCGGACGCGCAGGCTCAGCGGCCATGGCTCACGGGCCCAGCCGCTCCGCGGCACGTGGGATCTGCCCGGATCCGGGCACGAACCTGTGTCCCCTGCATCGGCAGGCGGACCCTCAACCACTGCACCACCAGGGAAGCCCTCTACAGCTTTTTAACGTTGTGCTAGGGTCAGAAGGATAAAACTCCTTTTCCCTTGCAGTGTCAGTCACCAGCAACGCTGCCATTTGTAAGTGAGGGGATGAAGACAGACCTTTCTCTTCTGGGGGAGAATCATTAGTGTCACCTAATTTAAAAAGAGGCAGCAGATGTGGGAAGCAGCACTTGTTGTTTCAGGCAACTGAATTTCAAATCTATCTATGCCAGTAGGTGTGATAATAAATAAATCTTCTCAGGTGTCTCATTTATGAAATGAGACCCACTGAATCAGACCCTCTAGGAGTGAGGTCCGGGCTGCTGTATTTTGAGGAGGCCCCACAGGGAACACCAATGAGCAGCCCATTCACAGATGTGTTCCACTGGAGCCGTGATGACCAAGGTCCCAGCATTAATTCTCTGTTTAGGAATTGCTCTTAGGCAGCCTCATATCTTTTCTCCATTGCCTCCTAAGACCTCCAATTCAACCTTAACTCCTCCCTGCCAAAGAAGAAAGTTCGGTCCTGCAGACCTATCATCAACACTGCAACCACCACCCCAGGCTCTGCCTCTCCCATATAGGCACGGGGAAAAAACGATACTGTCGTGTCATGGGGGATGGTTCTGATTTCTTATCTCTTATAGGAGTGGCTGGTTGGCTTGTTTCTGTTTTAACCAATATCCTCGACTCTGAACTACAGTTCAGGAAATAAAAAGTCATAGGATCACCAATGTAGAGTAGAATTAATGAAAGATGGCAGCATGGGAAAAAGAACAGAGAATAGAAAATAAAAGCAGTATTTGGGTCCCGTTCTTGGGCACCATTAAAAGATTATCTTAAAGGCTGCATTTGGTCAGGGGATTCAGAAAAGCTGGATCTTGCCCTCAACCACAACTGCTCCTCTAAGAGTTCCCTGAGAATATAAACACACATATACACATACACACAAACAGGACAGAGCCGGCGGAGAAGCTGAGACAACTTATTGTTACCAGCTGGAGTTTGGACCCTAAATTCTAAAGCAAGAACTAATGCAGTTGTTTTCCAAGTATGGTCCTTGGACCAGCATTGTAAGCATCACCCAGAAACTTCTTAGAAACGCAAGTTCTCAGGTCCCACACCAGACCTACTAAGTCTGACATTCTGGAATGGGGCCCAGCAGACCGCATTTTAACAAGCCCTCCAGGTGATTCTGATGTGCTGCTCAAGTTTAAGAACTACAGACTTAAAGGAACAACGTAAACCACGGTCACTGGCTCTTCCTTCTCTACTTTCCCCCAAAGTCTATCCCTGGTCCTTGGTTTTTAATTCAGAATGGGGGAAGAGGCAGACCCACACTTAGAGGAAAAGGAGTGAGAGACAGAACAAGAGAAAGTATTTACTTCAGGGACGCTAGAGGGTTGGTTTGGGCTGTCTGCCCAGAACACCAAGAGGTCTTGCCAAAACAGGGCAATAGCTATTGGATTGACAGAAGAGTGCTTGGGATGGAGACATGGATGTCCCTGGTTATCTAAAAGCAGATCCACAATTGTGCTTAGTGCAACAGCATTTTTTCTTTTTTAACACCTTTATTGGCGTATAATTGCTTTACAATGGTGTTAGTTTCTGCTTTATAACAAAGTGAATCAGCTACACATATACATATGACCCCATATCTCTTCCCTCTTGCATCTCCCTCCCTCCCACCCTCCCTATCCCACCCCTCTACGTGGTCACAAAGCACCCAGTGGATCTCCCTCTGATATGCAGCTGCTTCCCACTAGCTATTTTACGTTTGGTAGTACATATATGTCCATGTCACTCTCTCACTTTATCCCAGCTTACCCTTCCCCTCCCCATAACCTCAACTCCAATCTCTAGTAGGTCTATGGCTTTATTCCCGTCTTGCCCCTAGGTTCTTCGTGACCATTTTTTATTTTTTAAGATTCCATACATATGTGTTAGCATACGGTATTTTTCTCTTCCTGACTTACTTCACTTTCTATGACAGACTCTAAGTCCATCCACCTCAATACAAATAACTCAATTTCATTTCTTTTTATGGCTGAGTAATATTCCATTGTATATATGTGCCACATCTTCTTTATCCATTCATCTGTTGATAAACACTTAGGTTGTTTCCATCTCCTGGCTATTGTAAATAGAGCTGCAATGAATATTGTGGTACATGACTCTTTGAATTATGGTTTTCTCAGGGGATATGCCAGTAGTGGGATTGCTGGGTTATATGGTAATTCTATTTTTAGTTTTATAAGGAACCTCCATACTGTTCTCCATAGTGGCTGTATCAATTTACATTCCCACCAACAGTGCAAGAGGGTTCCCTTTTCTCCACACCCTCTCCAGCATTTATTGTTTGTAGACTTTTTTGATGATGGCCATTCTGACCAGTGTGAGATGGTATCTCATTGTAGTTTTGATTTGCATTTCTCTAACGATTAATGATGTTGAGCATTCTTTCCTGTGTTTGTTGGCAATCTGTATATCTTCTTGGGAGAAATGTCTATTTAGGTCTTCTGCCCATTTTTGGATTGGGTTGTTTGTTTTTTTGATATTGAGCTGCATGAGCTGCTTGTACATTTTGGAGATTAATCCTCAGTGAGTTGCTTCATTGGCAAATATTTTCTCCCATTCTGAGGGTTGTCTTTTGGTCTTGTTTATAGTTTCCTTTGCTGTGCAAAAGCTTTTAAGTTTCATTAGGTCTCATTTGTTTATTTTTGTTTTTATTTCCATTTCTCTAGGAGGTGGGTCAAAAAGGATCTTCCTGTGATTTATGTCACACAGTGTTCTGCCTACGTTTTCCTCTAAGAGTTTGATAGTGTCTGGCCTTACATTTAGGTCTTTAATCCATTTAGAGTTTATTTTTGTGTATGGTGTTAGGGAGTGTTCTAACTTCATTCTTTTACATGTAGCTGTCCAGTTTTCCCTTCACCACTTACTGAAGAGGCTGTCTTTTCTCCACTGTATATTCTTGCCTCCTTCATCAAAGATAAGGTGACCATATGTGCGTGGGCTTATCTCTGGGCTTTCTATCCTGTTCCATTGATCTATCTTTCTGTTTCTGTGCCAGTCCCATACTGTCTTGATAACTGTAGCTTTGTACTAAAGTCTGAAATCAAGGAGCCTGATTCCTCCAGCTCCATTTTTCGTTCTCAAGATTGCTGTGGCTATTCGGGGTCTTTTGTGTTTCCATACACATTGTGAAATTTTTTGTTCTTGTTCTGTGAAAAATGCCATTGGTAGTTTGATAGGGAATGCATTGAATCTGTAGATTGCTTGGGTAGTATACTCATTTTCACAATGTTGATTCTTCCAATCCAAGAACATGGTATATCTCTCCATCTATTTGTATCACCTTTAATTTCTTTCTTCAGTGTCTTATAATTTTCTGTATACAGGTCTTTTGCCTCCTTAGGCAGGTTTATTCCTAGATATTTTATTCTTTTCTTGCAATGATAATAGGGAGTGTTTTCTTAATTTCACTTTCAGATTTTCCGTCATTAGTGTATAGGAATGCAAGAGATTTCTGTGCATTAATTTTGTATCCTGTTACTTTACCAAATTCATTGATTAGCTCTAGTAGTTTTCTGTTAGCATCTTTAGGATTCTCCATGTATACTATCAGGTCACCTGCAAAAAGTGACAGCTTTACTTCTTCTTTTCGGATTTCCATTTCTTTCATTTCTTTTTCTTCTCTGATTGCTGTGTCTAAAACTTCCAAAACTATGTTGAATAAGAGTGCTGAGAGTGGGCAACCTTGTCTTGTTCCTGATCTTAGCGGAAATGGTTTCAATTTTTCACCATTGAGGACGATGTTGGCTGTGGGTTTGTCATATATGGCCTTTATTATGTTGAGGAAAGTTCCCTCTATGCCTACGTTCTGGAGGGATTTTATCATAAATGGGTGTTGAATTTTGCCTAAAGCTTTCTCTGCATCTATTGAGATGATCATATGGCTTTTCTCCTTCCATCTGTTAATACGGTGTATCACGTTGATTGATTTGCATATATTGAAGAATCCTTGCATTCCTGGGATAAACCTCATTTGATCATGGTGTATGATCCTTTTAATGTGCTGTTGGATTCTGTTTGGTAGTATTTTGTTGAGGATTTTTGCATCTATGTTCATCAGTGATATTGGCCTCTAGTTTTCTTTCTTGGTGACATCTTTGTCTGGCTTTGGTATCAGGGTGATGGTAGCCACGTAGAATGAGTTTGGGAGTGTTCCTCCCTCTGCTATATTTTGGAAACGTTTGAGGATAGGTGTCAGCTCTTCGCTAAATGTTTGATAGAATTCGCCTGTGAAGCCATCTGGTCCTGGGTTTTTGTTTGTTGGAAGATTTTTAATCACAGTTTCGATTTCAGTGCTTGTGATTGGTCTGTTCATATTTTCTATTTCTTCCTGGTTCAGTCTCAGAAGGTTGTGCATTTCTAAGAATTTGTCCATTTCTTCCAGGTTGTCCATTTATTGCCATAGAGTTGCTTGTAGTAATCTCTCATGATCCTTTGTATTTCTGCAATGTCAGTTGTTACTTCTCCTTTTTCATTTCTAATTCTGTTGATTTGAGTCTTCTCCCTTTTTTTCTTGATGAGTCTGGCTAATGGTTTATCAATTTTGTTTATCTTCTCAAAGAACTAGCTTTAGTTTTATTTATCTTTGCTATTGTTTCCTTAATTTTTTTTCATTTATTTCTGATGTGATCTTTATGATTTCTTTCCTTCTGCTAACTTTTGGATTTTTTGTTCTTCTTTCTCTAATTGCTTTAGGTGTAAGGTTATGTTGTTTATTTGAGATGCTTCTTGTTTCTTAAGGTAGGATTTTATTGCTATAAACTTCCTTATTAGAACTGCTTTTGCTGCATCCCATAGGTTTTGGTCGTCAAGGTGATTGTGGGGATTTACTCCACTGCTCCTGAGGCTGCTGGGAGAAATTTCCCTTTCTCTTCTTTGTTCTCACAGCTATTGGGGTTCAGCTTTAGATTTGGTCCTGCCTCTGCGTGTAGGTCCCCTGAGGGCATCTGTTCTTCGCTCAGACAGGATGGGGTTAAAGGAGCAGCTGCTTCGGGGGCTCTGGCTCACTCAGGCTGGGGGGAGAGAAGGGCACGGATGCGGGGCAAGCCTGTGGCGGCAGAGGCCAGCATGACGTTGCACCAGCCCTAGGCGTGCCATGCGTTCTCCAGGGGAAGTTTTCCTGGATCATGGGACCCTGGCAGTGGTGGGCCGCACAGGCTCCCAGCAGGGGAGGTGTGGAGAGTGACCTGTGCTCACACACAGGCTTCTTGGTGGCGGCAGCAGTGGCCTTAGCATATCATGCCCGTCTCTGGGGTCCGCGCTGATGGCTGCGGCTCGCACCCATCTCTGGAGCTCCTTTAATCAGTGCTCTTAATGCCCTCTCCTTGAGCACCAGGAAACAAAGAGGCAAGAAAAAGTCTCTTGTTTCTTCGGCAGCTCCAGACTTTTCCCGGATTCCCTTCCGGCTAGCTGTGGCGCACTAGCCCCCTTCAAGCTGTGTTCACTCCGCCAACCCCAGCCCTCTCCCGGCGCTCCGACCAAAGCCTGAGCCTCAGCTCCCAGCTCCGCCCGCCCCGGCGGGTGAGTAGACAAGCCTCTCGGGCTGGTGAGTGCTGGTCGGCACCAATACTCTGTGCGGGAATCTCTCCGCTTTGCCCTCCGCACCCCTGTGGCTGCGCTCTCCTCCGCGGCTCCGAAGCTTCCCCCCTCCGCCACCTGCAGTCTCCGCCCGCGAAGGGGCTTCCTAGTGTGTGGAAACCTTTCCTCCTTCATGGCTCCCTCCCACTGGTGCAGGTCCCGTCCCTATTCTTTTGTCTGTGTTTTTTTCTTTTTTCTTTTGCCCTACCCAGGTACGTGGGGATTTTCTTGCCTTTTGGGAGGTCTGAGGTCTTCTGCCAGCATTCAGTAGGTGTTCTGTAGGAGTTGTTCCACATGTAAATGTATTTCTGATGTATTTGTGGGGAGGAAGGTGATCTCCACGTCTTACTCTTCCACCACCTTGAAGCTCTTCGCAACAGCATTTTTGAAAAAACTTTGTTACTTTTTTTACATTCAGTTTATTCTCTAATGTTGTTTTCCTTTACAGTGGTCCATGAATGAAGCACTATAATCTCTAAGTGTGTATGGCTTCTAAATATCTTACTCTTGCCTTAGAATAGAGGTGAGAGGAAAGAAAAGAAAGAGTGCACTCAGGGGGCTTGTGGGAGATAGCCAGCAAGTCTTCTCCCTTCTGGGCCTCAGGCATTGACTGCCTGCTGTTAATATCCATGTGTGGATATTAACACATATATGCTGTCACCATGATCTTTTTGCTCCACATTCAGTGCTCAGTGCTCTAATCTGTATTCTCAACCCTGAGTAACACATGATCTCATTGGGGAGGGAGGCTCTGACTAGGAATTGTTTTAATCCTTGGTGAGAAGTCAGATGTATGAGCGAAGGTCTCGAGCTCCCCCTAGAGGTGGGCACCTTTTATGTTCTCAGGTAGTCAAAACTAATGTAGCTTGTGACATTGCCAAAACAATGCTATTCCCAAGCCATAGCCACAGGTGGCTGTTCAATTTTAAATTAATTAAAAATTCAGTTCTTCAGTCGTACCAGTTACATTTAATGTGCTCAGCAGCCACAAGTGGCTAGTGGCTGCAATACTGAACAGCGAAGATGCAGAACATCATTGCACAGCTGGAGGTGTTAGAGGGACAGTTAGGGGGTAAGGGTGTGGAGATAATCTAATATTAACGAGAATAAGTCCCATCCTAGGGAAGTGACACAGTGACATATAGATGCCAAGTAGCGTATTCAGATACGGAACAAACGCTTCTGAGTCGAAGGCCAATTCAATGGAAAAAGGCATCCTGCACCCTAGGCCTTTAGGTGTTTCAGAGACACAGCTTTATAATCACGGACTCCTACGTGATCAACTTCTCTATGCTGCAGGGTTCTGCCGTATCATCACCCAAGAGAGCCACTGACTCTCTCTCGTCACCAAGGCTACTCCCTATGCTACTCTCTACACTGGTCCTTCCTTTACTTTGTAATCCAAGACCCTGATCATGGGTAATCACAATTACACAAACATAACTAAGAAATAGTATTAAATGCCTATTTAACTCTAGCTTATTGTATTCATTCCACTGTCTCTTTTCCCGGTCATTGTACCAATTCACGTTGTAAAGCAGGACTCATTTGCCTAACAGACATGGAAGGTCAGCCTATCTTCCAAGTTTCCTTCCAACCCTTCTTTCAGATGTGCACGGGAGGAAGGACAGGTGGCTGAAGAAGGGGGTTAACTTTATATGCAGAATAGTGAGCGAAAATCATTTAGCAAGTACGAGTAGCTGCCTTGGCAGGTTTTTTTCTTTGCCTATTTGGCTTGAAGGTCTTTTATGAGCTCAACCAGTCCAGTCCAATTTACAGGATCCACTCCTGGAATAGGATGATTGCAAAGCATTATGCAGTGCTATATTTCTGAATTTACTTATCAGCAACTCTGTTTCCAAAAAGATTGAAGGGCAGTTTTTCTTGTAAATATTAACTGTTTGGGGGGAAATAAATCTATAATCATATAAGGGTTATAAAAATTACAACACTGTGTTCCCAAGTCACACACCCCATCAATCTCATTAACTTATAGCTATATATATTTTCCATGTTGGCTTTATGCTACTTGTCATTCATATAGAGTACAACATATTTTAACAGCATGGTCCAGGAATTTATCAGATAAAAATAAAAAGAAAAATGCCTTGATCACTTATAAAACAAAGCCAACTACAGGTTTTAAATGTAATAGACACAAATACAGCAACGATGACTTAGACAAGTTAGGGCATAATTCTGTACGTAAAACTGAGAAAAAGCAGACACACACATAGTAAGACTCCTCCAAATGGCACTAAATGGGAGACAGGATAATCACATCTGAGAGAAAATCTGAATTATAGAATATTTTAAGAATGCAGTCTTGTTATACCCGGAGAAACAACAATAATCATGACAATAAGACTAATTGCTTACAAAGTACCAACTGACCTCTTTTCATTAGCAGATTTTACTGCAAAAAGGATAGAAGAGGATTTCATTAGTTAGGAGACAGAGGGCTAAACCAGATGAACTTTCAGGATCATTTCAGATCGTGACCTATGATTCTATGGTCTGTAAGTAGCAACATCTAGTTATACAAAACTAATGTGATAAAGTCATTAAACATAGTTCTTTCAAATGGGTTAAACATATTTTCTATAATACTCTTTATGTTTCACTTTTTAAGAGAGAGCATAAGACGGAACTACATAAAGACAAGGTCAAATGATAACATACTTCAAGTTAATGGAATCTGAATTAATACCATTCTTCTTGGATAAACATCTCCAGTAAGCATACTTGAGAAAGAAGACAGGTGGTAGAGTCCCAGCTCTGCTTCAACTGACTGTTTTACAACCTCTCTGACCTCCAGTAAGGGGTTTCAATCCTATCATCTCTGAGGGTCCCTTCCTTCTCTAACCTCTGCTGTTATATGCACAGTTTTAGTTTCCTTGCAATTTATACGCAACATATGACATTAATCTAGAGGAATGAAGAGATCAGAGCCTATTTCTTATTGGACTGAGTTGTTATTTCTTCAAACCTAAAAGACAGCAAAATTCTTGTGATTTGCTTTCTATCACGGAAGACACTGGAAATTTCTTTGATAATGATTCCTTTTATATCTAATCTGAAAACCTTCATATTGGTCTTTTAATTTTATAACTCAAGAAAATAACACACAAAAAGTTCTGCAATATTCACAATTCCAATTGTCTTGCTGTTAACCTAGAGATGGTTTGTGGCAAGAGCAAGGCGAGAAGCCAAGGACCTTTCAGCCAGATGTTGGCACGGTTGAATGCTCCTAAACATACATTTCCTGTGAAAAATCATAATGACAGATAACCAAGTGGGAAGTAAGGTTAGTTCTTACATTGCCCAATATCATGGGGTACTTAACAAACAAAAGTCGGAGAGCTGAGAAAAAAGCATCCTGATTAATTTCAAGATTCAGCTGACTTCTCTGGAACTTCTATACCTTAAGACAATTTCTTTTGCTCCACGTTATAAAACAGGCAAGAAGTAGAAAGAAATTCTGAGAATAATACTGTAAGCATTAAGATTGGAAAAGTTATATACTCAATGTATATCCTGAGAGGCAGGTGACTGTTTTCATTTTGAGGAAAATGAAACAGTAGGTAGAGAAAATAAATTCATTTTAAGTAAAAACTGAAAGTATACCCACTGTCTATTAAGTATTCTGCTTTCATGTGTCACTCAATTGCGAGATTTTGGAGAAGATTGGACACAAATCACGAAGCCTGACTTCTGTGTTTTGATTGCTGGTCTGACTACTGACTGGCTAACCTGGTAAGATCAGTCCAAAAATGCAGTTAATTTATATATTTAGATCCAGAATACAATCCTCAAAATGTAAAACAGTGTTTCCAGCAATTTTATGACCTTTTATCGGACATTCATCATTCCAGTTCACTTCAGCATGTCTTGTTAAGATGGTTGCAAAACTTTGGGAATCTTGACTTAATAACAATGTCAGCTGATTAACAGCACAACTTCTCTAATAGGGAAGATTTGAAAAATGCATTAACCTCAGTATGTGTGTCTTTCCATGACAGATACCTACTTTCACCACTTTCTCCCATCCCTAACAGGCCTGTCAATTTTATAGTAGCTCTGACCCACTCCTTGTCAATGTTTATGTTTAACTGGATCAACAAAGGAAGTACGACATGCTGAAACATGGGGAAGAAAAAATAATAACAACATGACTTTGAGGATGAACAAATACCCTATTGATATTCAGCTACAGCTTCTGAAAATGCTCACAGGACGTCTGGAAATTGCATTTCTAAATGTTATGGGCTTCGGGTCTCTCAACCATGTAATGAATATGTATTCTTTCTCCATTTATTTATTATTGGTAGAAACTGAGTGATGGACTTTTCCACTGATGCCCCTGTCCATGTTTATTTTCTCATTGCTCCAGTCAGCATTGTTATCTGACAATGCAAAGCAAGTTACGTTTGGGTTGATACACACAGGCAATCCTTCTTTCAAAGATTTTTCATCTGTCACTATCATCTCCGCTAAGATGCAGAACAGGGAATGACAGAATGATTGGTTTTATTTGCATTTTTCTTTTCAAGATAAAATAACAAAACTGTGATGATTTCAAATGGCAGGGTCTAATGAAGGATTATAAATTACTGCCTAACGTGACAAATACTTTGGACCAGTAGCTTGAAATTGTGTTCTGAAGACTGTTTAGAATGACTGCTTGTCACAATCTCTTTCTTCATTTAAGAAAATGAACTGTTTCTTGAAAATATCATAAGACCAAAAAAAAAAAAAAAGAGAAAAAACTGCACGAAATAGCAAGGTCAAAATAAACTCAAGTAAAATAGATTATATAGTTCCCTTCACATTAGTAGCTCTTGCCAGTACTACTTGTTGAAGCTATGCTCCTTTGTTTTCTAAAAGGAAAAAGATTTTTAAAGCCTTTTTTTTTTGCTTTAGTTTTTCAAATGATATAGATTCAAACACAATTGCATAAGTCTGATAAACTCAAATGTATGTATCATCAACTCCTAACTGAAGGTTCACAGATGCTAAGAAAGTTGAGATCCAGCCAAGGAACCCACCAAATAAGACACCTGTTTCTTGGGCTTGGGTTGAACTCAGCAGGGGCAATAGGAGGCTGATTGGCCAAAGATGGTGTACTCACTCAAATATTTTGGTCAAAACTCTTCTTTGGCTATCGCAGCAGAATAATAACAATATTTTCAACCTAAACGTGAATATTGCTATGCAGAATCGTGTCAATGTTAAAATACAGCAGTGTGTTACCCTATCATTTTTTCTTTCTACATAGGTTTCTAGATTAAGAAAGGAACCTAAAATGCTGAAGGCAGTTCTGTTTCCATAACCTACAAAATCTGACCTGATGGAGTCAACTACACACATAAATCTATTCCCTTGTTGATCTATGGCAGAGGAGAATACGTAGGAAGATTGATGTGACTGGTTTAAGACTAAATTATCTGATTTCAGTGAAAATAGTTTGGCAACCTGAATGAGCATCAGATTACAGACTCCGCTGATTTCCCCAATATTCCTGCCCCCTGCCAGAATAAAACATCCTTGACTATCAGTGATGTTAACACTGTCAATATTTATTCGTCAAAGCAGAGGGCTGCCCAATTTCTTAGCATCTTGGTGCTACAGATACAGCCAATCTAGATAGTTCAAGCAGAAGGAAAAGAAAACAGCTCTGGATCAAAGGTATCTGAATTTATGAATTAGATTATTGTGAATTCAGTAGATTCTGCTTTGCTTTGCTAGTGAAAGGCAAAATGTTACACTGCTTTTGGGAATAGTGTATGATTCTTGAAGCTATCAGTGGAGAAATAGCTGTGTCAATTAATTATGAATAAATGACTATAGGAGATAGTTTTTGCATTGGGCAACATATTAAGATAAAGAGTTAAATAGTTGAATAGTTTCCAAAGCATGAAACTTGATCGACAACCACATATACATCTGCTTTTGGGGCCTGAGATAAGGGGACAATGAAGTTTTCTCCTCTGATTACTGTGTAAATCAGGTGTGCCTGGCTCTCTGTTTCCTATTATATTCGGAAAGTGAGCGATGGGGAGGCAAGGGAAAAAGAAAGAAGGAAAAATTAGTGAGAAGAATAGATGTGACAAGAGGACAAGCAGAAGTGAGATACGTCTTTGAATAATTTTCATTCTATATGGAGAAACTGAAACATTATAATAAGACCTGAGAAATAACTTCTATATTTTTCACCCCATTTCAAAATACACGTACAGTTCAAGAACAACAGATAGAGAGGGATCTCCTGGCAATCATTTTGATCACTTCAATGGGCCATTGAAATTTTTCATGAAAAGGAACAATGATTAATGTGTGCCAAATCTTATATAAATACATTAAAGCTATGGTGATATAATGAGTTTTTTATTCTTTATAAAAGTGATTATTTATATATGTTAAACAGGAAACTAAGATGTTACTATGGAAATCAAAATCCCATGGAGTTGCCAAATTTTGCCAGTACAATTAAACAGCTCTAGAAAAGACTCATTTCTATCAAAAATAAAACATATGGTTTGCTCTAAAACTAGGTCTCTTGAAGAAAAACGGTGCTATGTAGTTAATGTTGTGCTTTTGAGGGCTTTACATCTTATTCTCCCTTAAATAACTTTTGTTCTTAAATTCTTTAAGAAAAGTCGCAAGTGCATTTACTCTGATCCAGCATGAGGTAAGTGACTTTCTGACAAAGGGGAAAAAAAAATCAATGAAAGAGAGTCTTCTGAACAAACAGTGTTGGAACAATTGCATCAATTTCCCCCCCAAAATGAACCTTGACTTAAGCCCACACTCTACCCAAAATTTCACTCAAAATGAACCACAGATATAAATGTAAAGTGTAAAACTGTAAAACTGTTTTGAAAAGAATATAGGAGAAAATCTTCATGACCTACTGTTAGGCAACAAATTCTTCAATATGATACCAAAGGCATGATCCATTAAAAAAGCCCTCAATTATTGGATTCCCTAAAATTAAATGCTTTTGCTCTGTGAAAAAAGTATGTCAAGAAAATGAAAAGACAAACCACTGACTTAGAGAAAATGTTTGCAAATCACATATCAGAGAGGACTCATATCCAGAATATATAAAGAACCCTCCAAACTCCACAGTAAGAAACCAAATAATCCAATTAGAAAATGAGCAGAAGATTCCAACAGACATGTCATCAAAGAATATATACAGATGGCAAATAAACATAGGGAAAGATGTTCAACAACACTAGCCATTAGTAAATGCAAATTAAAACTACCATGAGGGCTTCCCTGGTGGTGCAGTGGTTGAGAGTCCGCCTGCCTATGCAGGGGACACGGGTTCGTGCCCCGGTCCGGGAAGATCCCACATGCCGCGGAGCGGCTGGGCCTGTGAGTCATGGCCGCTGAGCCTGCGCGTCCGGAGCCTGTGCTCCGCAACGGGAGAGGCCACAGCAGTGAGAGGCCTGCGTACCGAAAACAACAACAACAACAACAACAACAAAACTACCATGAGACACCACTACATATATATCAGAATGGCTAAAATTAAAAAATATATATACTGATAATGTCAAATGCCAGTGAGGGTGTGAAGAAACTGGATCTCTCATATATTCCTGGTGGAAATGTAAATGATACAGCCACTCAGGAAATTAGTCTGGCAGTTTCTTTGTAAGTTAAACGTATACTTACTATATGACCCAGCACTTTTACTTCTGGGCATTTATCCTAGAAAATGAAAACTTATGTTTATATAGAAATCTGTACATGAATATTCATAACAGCTTTATTTGTAATAGCCCCAAACTGGAAATGACTCAAATGTCCTTCAGTGTGAACTGTTAAACAAACCGTGCTGTATCCAGACAATGGAATACTATTTGGAAATAAAAAGGAATGAACTACTGATATGTGAGACAAATTGGTTCACTCTTAAGGGTATTCTGCTGCCAGAACAAAAGCTAGTCTCAAATCACACATAGTGTATGATTCCATTTATACAGCCTTCTTGAAATGGCAAATTATAAACATCGCTGTTGCCAGGGGATAGGCAGGAGGAGGTAGGGTGTGACTATAAAGGGACAGCACGAGTGAAGCACTTTGTAGTGATGGAACAGTTCTGTATCTTCATTACGATGATGGTTATACAAAGCAAATGTATGTGATCAACTGTCATAGAATTAGTTAAAAAGACACACAGAAATGAGTGCATGCAAACAATGATGAGACCTGAGTAAGGTCTGTAGCACAGTTTATTGTACTGTTCCAGTTAATTTCTTGCATTTGATAATGCTCTATAGCTATATAAGATGGTACCATGCAGGGATCTGGGTGATGGGTACACAAAACCTCTCTGCACTATTTTTGCAACTTCCTGTGGGTCTGGGTCTATAACTATTTCAAAATTTAAAAAACTTAAATAAAACATTCCTGGTCATGAGGTTAATAAAATGAATCAGAAAAAATGAAATGCACAATTAAATGAATTCCATTATCATACCAATACTTGTAATACTGGTACATATACTATGTTTTCTTCTCTCTTTCTTTAACCTGAGAGTGTAATGTGGGATGAGAAGATTTAATTTCAGGAGCTCATGGATTCTTACCTACACCATGGAAACTCAACTCCCAAGGCTTAGTAACTGTCTGTCTCTGGATTAGGATAATGTTTTTGGCAGCTAAGTGACTCAGATTCATATTGCAGCCAGACCTCAGAGCATCCTCGTTCACACACTTAACTACATACTTTTAATATTTTATGACTTTGTAATTGTTACCTCACTCTTCTTTCTTTACTAGATTGTAATTTAGAAAACTGAGCTCATTCAAAAGACTATCCTATCAATATGGTGGCATTTAAGATAGAATCCTTGGTGTCTACCTTTCCATACAAAGTGGCCTATTTCATGGGGGCTGCAGGTTCCTGGAAAGCTGCCCTGTAGTATCCTTATCTCTCTGACACTCTCAGCATCATCTTCATGTTAAATGTCCCTGGTTTGTGATTCTGATCATTTTTCACTGAGCAGATTTCATCCCTGTAACTATTTCACCTTTCATCCTTTTAATTAGAATTAGATATGACTCCCAAATTAAGGGTTTTACATTGTTATCCTAAATACCCTTTAAGTGTATGTCACATAGTCCAGAGTACCAGATATTACAAATCACCTCCATTTCCAGCTTAATTCTGGATGCTCTGTTGACCAAGAGAGAATTTTCATCAGAAGACCTAAAGATCATAGAAGATGTAAACCATCCCAATGAATGGGTTAATAAAATGTCCCCACAGCTCAGGACAGTTTGATTATCTCAATCAAGTACTGAGTTCTTAACCTACCCTAACAGAATACAGCTACCTAATAGTCATGTCTATCTATCTACTTTTTCAAACCTATTTCAGTTATGATGAGTCATAATTTCTAGAAAGAACAAAGAAAAGTGATTTAATTTGTCCCATTAACCAGTTACACTACTAGCACCTTTAATAATAAAATGTCAATATTCTCTGTATAATTAATACATTAAAATTTCAGTACTTAAACCAGTAAGAATCCCTTGGTAAATGATGAGCTTCATCTAAGCAGATACGATTTGTTCTTTTCATGTTTATTTTCTAAGTGCAGAAAATAAACCCACCAGAACCATCATTCCCATTCATTAAGCTTTTGTTGAATGAATACATAAATGTATGCATGAAGAAAATAAATGGTGGTGGCAGGAGTTTGTTCCCTGTCAACAAGCTAGCTACAATCTCAGCATGTCTTATATAGAATAATAAACTACTAAATATGATACAGGGTTTGGGCAAGATTGGCTAATTATTTTCTAGGGAAATTTGGGTATGAGGAAATGAAAGAACTAGCCATGGAGAGAAAAATTATAAATCCATCATAAATCTACAACAGATTGCTGGATAAGAAAAGCCTGAATTGGGCTATGTGTAAGCATAAACTAGTTTGAGAAAATCAATTTAAAAAATTAACTGGATATTTGGGAAGTATATTTGTATATAGTAAATAATTAAACATTTTAAACTCCTCATTGTTAAAATAAATGGTTCTTTGTACAATTTCCCCTCTTGTTATTAACATCATAGTTTCTTCATTTTCCTGATCTGGTTTATAAGAAATTTCTAATAATCGTGACACAGAAAGCAAATACTCTACAAATACTGTCCTATCATCTTTGCGCCTAATCTATTTGAGGCTCTCACAAATCGTGGATATGACATTCAGGGCCTTTGAGGACTTGGCCATCGCATTCTGTGCTAACTGTAAAAGAATTTCCAACCAAAATTTATTTCCAAATTTTGGATTAGAATCAATTAGATTCTGCCACTGAGTAAATCCCTACTTCATTTTCATGTAAATTGGAAATTTTAATATTATGTGGGATGGGCGCTAGTTCTAGATGACAAGACTACATATTTGGCTCTTTTCCAAAAGTATCTAAGATTTTAAATTAGTTGCACTTCACTGTCTTATGTGAAAGTTGTGGATGGTTTCTCTTTTTCTTTTTTGGAAGAAAGGAGATTAAGTGAACAATTCAATGTCGGGTGTATACAGGGCTTTTTTCTATGCTTTAAAATAATTAAGGTGCTCTGCACAATTCCCACATGGTGTTTAAAGGTGAGATTCAGTTAAATAACAAATTATCTGACTCAGCTCCATACATTCCAGCAATATTCAACTAAAATCAATTATGCATCCTGTGCTTTTCAAGTTTCCAACATATGGGGCTAAGGAAGGACACTGTCAAAACATCCATAAACTCAGATATGTTACTGAACTACACATGCAAGTTGGTTGGGAAATTGTCTACTGATTTCATTTGTACAACGATTAATTTTAGGAATAACCGGATACTAACTAGCTAGTAAATAATTTCTAATGTAGTAAGAGTACCATAGCAGGGATGAGATCCAAGATTTTACTAAAACCTAAGTAGTTGTGGGGAAAAACCCAGCAGCTCTAAAGTTGTCAATTGTTTTTTTCATGTTCTCTAGAATACGACATTTTGAATTCAATTTTGAGAGCAGATTTTACCTTAACTTTGGGGAAGAAGGGAACGGCCTTCATAGGTCTTTTGATTTTCCAATGTAAAGGCCACTATCCTAGTCTGGAAGGGAACATTCAGCGGTAAGGATAAGCTGAATATTGATGAATATATGCATAATAATGAAAAGTTTGTTTTCTTTTAGATGAAGCGGCACCTGTGGCACGGTTTACATTCAGGCAAATAAAAACAATGAAATAGCATAATACCATGAAGAAGAACGCCTGTTTTCTCACTAGGAATTTCAGAAATATAAGGGTTTAATCTTCAGGCAGTGTGACTTGGGGGGGGGGGCCTCCTATGTGGCTGGTGAACTGGCCTCTTGAAATCATGGTAGGCTTGAGCTGAGAGCCACATCCATCCAGTAAGAGAACCTGTGAAGGTCCATGATTAGGAATATCCATTTCTTTATTCTTAATCTACTCTGTGCACTGCTCTACCTTTCTGCTATGCCCAAGATTTTGGTGAATTTTTTACTACAAGTGATAGCCAGGTGTGACAGTTTATTTGGAGAGCTAAGAGAAGGGTTGATGATGTCCTTTAGGATGACACAGTGTGGGAGAGAGACAATATCTGAACTTGACAGAATAGAGGACTACTGGAAGAGGGGAAATAAGAGGCCATCAGGCTGCATGTAACACAAATGCACTCAAAAATAGGGGCAAAGACTTGGCTTCCTCTGATCAAGATAGAGGCAATTTGGGTATTAAAGGATCATCTCTTAAGACTGGAGAAGTTGAAGATGGGTTATGTAGGAATACCTAGCTAAAAGATAAATTATTTAAAATGAACTGCACTGTTTGTTTCCCAAAAAAGTTCATTACTAAAGTGAAAAAGGAGCTAGTATATAGTTAATTGATGTTTAATAAATGTTATTATTTATTAAGCTAAAATTTTTTAAAAAACAATCATGTTGAGTTTTGGTATGCCAACATATGAAAAATACATTTTAATCACAAATGATATTATTTGTGAAACACAAATGCATGGAGTGGAATAAGTAAGCATTCTGTGATTAACTGATTCCAAGATTCAGTTTGAAGAGAATGAGTCTAAAGTATACCCTACAGAGCTTAAGGCTTTAGGACACCAGGGCTGTGCTGAGAAAAACAAAGCCAAGGGATTTATCAATCCTGTGAATTAGATTAATGCAGCCAGTCAAGCTGGATATTATGGGGAAAATCTTTTTCTCAACAGCAAGTATTTTTGTCTGTAATTGTTCTTAATCATTCAAATAATTGCATTCGCTATCTTACTCTGCTTGTGTGAATGACTTTTCTTGAATTAGTTCATTTTTTTCTCTGTAGGTTAGGTATTTAATTTCTGAAGGTTTTCTACCATATGTCCTGTCTTTGCTGGTGGTCATCCAAAAATTGTTCTTTTCCTATAAAATATGTATCATTTCAGTTATCCGACGTTTTTTCCCTTCTTCGATGAAAATCTTACATATTTTCCTGTCTTAAATTCCACTTTATCTCCTCCATAAAATTTTCATTTTCTTTGCCTATACATTTATCTTAATTAGCCTTCAGATCGTTCAGTTAAGTATATCTCCATCAATGTTTGCTGTGACCAGGACAAGTGGTGGATAAAAGTGCTATTTTAAGTAAGTATGAGTCAGATAACTGCAGCCCCAGGAAGGTCATGTCTTTTTCTCCTCCTTGAAAGTCCAAGGACCAAGAGAAGGACTAATGAAGTCATGAGAATGAGAGTTGTACTTTCATAGCAGAGGTAGGGTCCAGAGATGCTCCTCAAGTTCAATTATGTGGTCATTAGGAAAAGTCTTTTGTTGCTGTAATGATAATAAGATAAGCCAAGCGCTTAAGTAGCATTAAATGAACAGGAGATATTTATGGAGGAACCCCTTAGGTTTTGTTGAAATATATCACTTATTTTGAGTAGATTACATGGTAGGCTTATGACAACTCAATCACGCAGACATTTAAGGAAAAAGCGTCACTGCTGTAGTTAGGAAAACGTTTTAGCCTGGGGGCAGAAATAATCCAATACTAATAGTATTTGATTTTCCTTTTTCTCTTGTTTGCATGGAAATGGTGAGAGTAATAGCAAGAAAAGGTAGGGATGCTACCCCCTGCCTGCCCTCCCCCCTGGGGTCATAAAACTCTTGTAAGAGAAATTTCTCCCCAAATGGAAAGAGTATGTAATCTATAGAGGAAAACTATTTCTCCTCAAATGGAAAGAGTACGTAGTCTATAGAGGCAAACTCTTTCTGGTGGTAAAACATAAATATGTTTAGACATTCGCATTTGTAACTTTTCTTAATCTAGATAATTTTTTGCTCAGATCCTATTTTATTTTCTCTGCAGTCTACGTGATTTGTTGACCCATCTCTACTTCTGTACTTTATAAGATTCTTGAAGAAATGTTGTTTGCTTTATTACTATAAATTGTGATTCTATAGCTTTCATGCATTTTTTCTTTCTTACAAAATAAAACTATCGTTCAATATATCCAGCTAACTCTCATTGTTCGTTAAAAGATAAGTATAAGTAATAGGGAGATACAAGAGAAAAGAAATAATACAGGTTTAGCAGAAACATCTTTTTGAATAGCAAACTGAGACCACGGATTTTTTTTTTTTTTTTAAGCAAACCCATCATCAGATTTTAAAGCTGCAGATCAGAAAGGATTTTGCCCAATATCTTTTTTTTTTAATTAATGTAGAAGTTGAAGCTCAGAGGTCTTAAAATACTTGCCCTAAGCTGTTGGATCCAGTATAATCAGCTGTAAGGTGTCTGCCTGACCTGAAGCTTAGCTCTAGAAGGGTGAGAAAGAGACAAAGAACTTATTGTATGTTAAACTTCAACCTGAACCTCTAGTAATGAGGACAGCCTCCTTTGAAGGTTCCAAACAGGGAGCGGGGTCAAGACTTCTCCTTTTCCCTTGGTTACTTAATTGTTACTTCTTCCTGTCCCCAGACAATGCCAAGTGTGTGTGATAAGCCTTGACCCTCATATCTGCCTCCTTCACCACCCTCTGTACCATGCCTTAGGGCCAGATATAGTCTGTTTTTATTCTTTTTTTCCCTCAGCCTTTCACCTACATCTTAGCCTCCTTTTCCCTTTGATCAGGAAGCCTGGTGACCTCATGGTCCCAGACAACCACTTCATTCTTACTGGAGAACTCTGTGAACTGAGTCCTCCAGATTTAACCCTTAATGTACTGAATATTATCAAAGAAGCTGGAAAATCTCCTCTCAAGAAAATGTCCCTTGCTAGGAGGGCCATTGTTTCACTACAAAATCCTATCTTGAATGCCAAAAGCGAAATATTACTTCGTTTCTTACTCTAAGTATCCCTAGGGAAACTTAATGAAACCCTGGAAAGATGGATGCCTTAGATGAACATCAAAGAGAAAGAAATGCAGTAAAGAAAGCACATAATTTTCAAAATAGAATTCTGATCACATTTATTTTGTAAGTAAACAAATAATCCAGGAAGAAATCACTAGGGAGAGGTCTATACCTAACACAATATTGCTGGTATTTACTGAACTGTGTCAAAAACCTAGTAGAATCTCTAAATGCCATCAATCAGAAGTTAGCGACCTCGTGGAGGATATATGTGAACACAGATTACATTGGTACTGGAGTCATGCCTATGAGACATCAGAAAAATTGGGATTCTAATAAATTTGAAACACAGGTTGAGTATCTGGGGAAACTGAGAGGTGTCTTTCTACCTCAGAAATTGCATAACCTTGTACAGGGAGCCGAAACCTACTAAATGGATCAGCCGTCCGAAGGGGACTTGAGTGATCTTTCCCAGTCCTGTCATTTTGTGAGCCTCTCATTTTTACAACACTTACGGTAGAGACAAATTGCAAGAGAAAGTTCACTTAGAACGAAAAAAATCAAAGGCTGGCAATGACTCAAAGATGTTACGGTCTTGGCTTCACCCCTTCCTGGCCTTTTAGTAACTACAAGTAATCAGAGCCATTTTAAGGCTTTTATGAATGCTTCCATTATTTTCCTATGCTGTGTAATTCTAACTGTAGAAGCAAGATGTATTTACCTAATCTGTGGACTGACACACAGTAACCAATATCTAAATACAAATGAATCTTTGGGAGAACAAGGAAAGGCTTAATATGTGAGGATCACTCAACCTGTAGAGGTTTATCCTTTTGTGTTTAGGTTCTCTGGTCCCCTCAGGATGCCATCTAGTATAATTGTTTTTTGAATAGCTCTAGGGATTTTAACAACCTTGCTTGTAGGGTTGTTTTTTTTTTTCTATATTTTAAAGTGTTTCTAATTTTTTATGAAAAGTTCCTCTGACATTTGCTTTGATTTTTTTCCCCACTTAATTTCCATTTATGCCCTTACTCCATTATTTCTAGGACGTGGGAAACTGAAACTTTGGATATGATCAAGGCTATTAAAAGCATGTACTTCTGTTGAAGTCTCTTATCATTTTGTTCTGGGTATTATCAGCCTCAGTATGGGAATAGAAAGGGAAAAAGTTAAAGCTTACCGGTGTATATTGCCCTTTGTTTTTATCTGCTTTTAAGAGCCTGGGAATAGTGTCTGTAATCCCAATGCACCCGAATAACAAAACTCATATCTGTGTATAAATTTTATATATGAAATGATATTGGAAATTGATAACAAAAATAATGATTTGATAGCGAATCTTCTCAGCATTAAATTGAAAATAAGTAAGCCACTTTACATTTTTAAAATTAAGTAATTACAGGTCATTGATCATTGGCTTAATGTTGTTTTCTGATCCTATGATGTGTATGCCCACCAGGTTTCAGCTGTAATTTGTTCAGCTTTGAATCAGGGACATTTTGTACCATGATTCATTTGACACACCTAAATTTTACAAAACCAATGATTTAGTCTTTTTTACTTATGTAAGCCAAAGGTAACATAATAAAGATGATCTGGAAACTTACCAGGAAAATAGGAACTGCACATTCATGTAAGCATCTTAATGGATATCTTATTATGATGAAGAGTTCAAAGAGGCCCGCCTTTAAGAGGCCAGCTCCTCTTAAATCTTGCAAAGAACAGCTTTTCCTCAGCTAACATTAAAAGAGATTTAACTATTTTAAGAGGTGTTAAAAACTTTGAACCTAGATATTAATCATTCAACAAATGCTTATGGAGCACCTAATATGGGCTAGTCTGTCTCTGTTTTGATCCCTAGAGATACAGAAGGAAAACTAAAGCAGGTAGTCAATCTGGAAATAAGAGCTCAGCTCTGGGTACCTGCACTGGCACCATGTCGCCCTGGACAGAAAGGGCCAAGAAAATAAAAATGGCAATTTCATGCTTTATGTCTAGGTGTCACCATGGAATTACTAACCTACAGAATTTATTTTTTTTTAACTTTTAAAATGTAAGTAAGATACAAATACAGAAGAATATGCAATACAAGCATAGAGCTTAATGAATTATCATAAGACCAACACCCGAGTACACACTATTCATGTCAAGAAACTGAAGTATGCCCAGAACCCCAGAAGGTCCTCTATGTGTTCCATCTCATTATAATCACTTCCCTCCCCACAAAAGTAGCCATTTAAAAAATTTTTATAGTAATCATCTCTTTGCATTTCTTTATAGTCTTATCACCTTGTTATTCTAGGGACTAGATCAGAGCTTTGCAAATTGCATGTACTCAATAAATTCCTAAACAAGTTAAGTCACTGAAGATGCATTCCTCAAGTATACATCCTTAGAAACTCTGTTTAATCTTTCCCGTTTTTAGGGTTTTTTGGGGGGGTTGGGGGGTTGGGGTGATTTTGGGATATGTCTCTTAAGTCACCATTATTCTACATTTTTTTCCTTCCATCCTTACATTTTCTTGCAATTTATTTTTTGAAAACATAGGTCCGTCTGACCTGTAGTTTTGAATATGCCCGTCCTTTGTATTTCCCACAATTTGACAGTTGATGCAGGGGTTTGATTAGACTCAGACTCAGTCCCTTTGGCAACACCGCAAGTTCTATTGTGTTCTTTCATTAGGAGGCACATGCTATTCGGTTGTTCTTTTTTGTGATATTAGCAGCTGTGAATGCTATGACTAGACGCATTAATTTGATGGGAGTTATAAAAGGGTGATATTCCATTGTTGTCATTTATTTTTCATTGTCTGCATGGAATAATTCTATACGTAGAGGGTCTCCCTCAACTGTTATTTTGGTACCCAATCATATTGGTAAGGCGAGGTAAATGTTTTATTTTTTTCCTTCTATTTCCCATTTCCCACAATGATGAATTTGTCCCCAAACACCTTCTGAAAGTAACTAATTAGTTCTTTTATCCTTTTTTTGCACCATTATCAATTCATGGATTTAAACATATTTTATGAGTGTCAGTCCGACTGGGCTGCTGTAACAAAATACCATAGACTGAATGGCTTCTAAAATTCTGGATGCTGAAAGTCCAAGAGTAGGGGGTCAGCATGGTCAGGCTCTGGTGAGAGCTCTCCTCTGGCTCACAGACTGAGGACTTCTCGTTGTGTCCTCACATGGTGGAAAGGGTAACATAGCTCTCTGGAGTCTCTAAGAGTACGAATTCCATTCATGAGCCTCCATACTCATGACCTAATCACCTCCCGAAGACCCCACCTCCATCACATTAGGGGCGTTAGGATTTCAGCATATGAATTTTGGGAGGACACGAACGTTCAGTCCATAACAATGGATTTCAATTCATTGCTATTGCTATCCTTACTGGAGTTCAAATCATCCTACATTTGACCTGCAGGAAACTTACTCATGTGTCTGGCTTTTGATGCTGTCAAATGGGATGATGAGGATGACTGGGTTATGTGTCTCTCCTCAGCCAGTAGGCTAACCCAGACATCATCAGAGTGGCTGTAGGGTTCCAAAGAGCCACAAGAGACGGCACACTTCAATGTGCAAGTATTTATTAAGTTTCTTAAGTCTCATTAGCCAAAGCAAGTCACATGGGCAAACCCAGGTTCACTGAGAGAGAACCACCTCAGAGTGGGAAATGGGATGAGAATTACTGGTCCATTTTTGCAAACAATCTACCACATATCTAACTGTCTTTCTCTTAAACATCACATACTCTTTTAGCTAGACCCCTAAAGTATTTTTTTTGGCCTTTTCTATAAAACTCAGTAATTTTACCAGTTATAGCTTGTTCTTAGTCAATATTCTCTGGTATGCAGAGAATATGTAGTTTCAATTTTTTTGTTGTTAATTTCAAGGAAGTTTAATTATTTTTAGTATTTGTTTTCTCTTGCTTTGGTTTTCTTCTTCAGATATTCCTATTATCCATATACTAATTTTTTCCATGTATTTTCAATATACGTTTTTTTCTCCTGAATCATTTTCATCTATTTATTTCATTTTACTTTTTAATATCTTGTTTCTTTTCACAGTTTTCTTTCTCTGAAGTCATTATCTCTTGTGTTCATTTGCTCTCTCATTCTTTCTGATTTATTCCTCATTTCTGAATTTTTTTCCCTTTATTTGTAATTCTTTTCTAAGTTCCATTATCTTATTTAAGAGTTTAAAAATTTTGATTTATGTCATTCTTTTATACTTTGTATCAATTTTAATTTTTAGCTCATTTTGAAAAATATTAAGATGGTTTTAATTTCATGGATGTGTTTTCTATTTTCTTTTTTCTTATAGTAACATTGTATGGAATTTGACTACAACCCTTTTTGTTGCTTATATTTTTGTAAAGGAGTTCTCCTAAGCTTTTAGAGAGAGGTGGTGTTCACAACAGCTTTCTGAGATTTCATGGCTCCCTGTGATTTTTCCCTTCTCTATCTTTATCTGAGTCCTCTCTTCCTTCCTTTCTGTTGTCCCCGTTGTGCTTAATTCTAATCATGTTCCAGAATTTTCCTCTCATTGCCTAGCCTTGTCCAGGAAGGCAGTTTGGGCTGGTCAGATTTGAAATCATAGGATCTAGACTGCTCCAGCTTTCACATTCTACGGCAAGCCCCTGGCATACCAGCTACTGGGTTTATCTAAACCCCTCTTTGTAGAAGCTGCTGTTCTTAGTTTGGCATGATATGCGTTCCAGTGCAGGCATGCTGGCTGTTATGGACTCTGTTCTTAGATCTGTCCCATACCTCAGCCTCTTTCTGCTCCTTCCCACACAGATACTAACACACATGGGCATCTTGAGTCCGTGGGAGATGTTTTCCCTCCCACTCGTATTTTGGAGTTCATGGAGGATATATCATGTCACCTAGTTAATTGTAAATGTTGTACCTTGGTTTTGGGGTTTTGCTATTTGGTAACCCAGTTTTACAAAGCGTTTTAGGGAGACTCACAAAGTATGCAGCGCCGTTGCCATGCTCTTTCCAGATTCCCTCACCTCTCTCATCTTTTTATTTTCCCAACTTCTCCATTCCCTCCTCTATTCTAAACCCCAAATCATCTAAAACTGCTATTCCGCCCCCACCCCCTGCCATAAGTTAATTCTTCAACCCAGCAACACAGACTAGGCACTTGAGGTCATAGACTATTATCTTGATTTTTAAAATATAAATACAAATTGATCAATTACAGATGCTTTCTTCCCACGAGCCAAAAGCCCTGTGTACTAGATGCCCAATAAAAATTACTTTGGATGATTACTGACACTGTGTATGGCACTTTGGCATTTGGAAGTGTTGTAAAAGAGGATAAAATTTGTTTGAATACCAGCATTTCAGGAAAGTGTTGATATTATATTTCCCAGACAAAATAGGAACTGGGACATGGCTTTCTCTAACTTAGCTCCGAAGTATTTGTTCTGATTAAAGAACATATAACAAAGAAAAAACTCCTTTCCCAGTGAACCATTTCACAATGTTCTCTTAGTCACAGTTCCATTCCAATACAATGTGAATACCAAACGTGTAAAGCATGGCATGACAACAGGAAAACTTTATCTGGGTTAGGGACACATTGATCTTCCATAGTGAACTTTGCTCTTCTTTCCCTTTCAAAGGGCTGAGTTTACCCTAGAAGATGTAAGTCTTAGCCTGATCCTCCTTAGGACAAGTCATAATAATCTGTACTAACAAGCCAGGCTTAGCATGTTATCTAAAACCAAGGAGCAAAGGGAAACTAACTGGTCCATACTAGGGACTTGACTCCCATGAACACTATGCTTTAACAAACTGAACTTATTGAAATACAAGTGATTTTTAAAAGAATAATCAGAATAATATTTAATGCAAGAACTCATTACTAAAGTCATGTTTATTCATTTAAAAGTAAGTGACACATTTCTATACACACCAGGAGAAAGTGGTCCATGCTGAATTCTAATTAAGTATCGCCAGCCTCATGTTTATAGATAGTTTCATAATTCCAAAAATTGCCAGGAACCAGCCTTTGATCTAAAACCTATCAGCCTGCACTGAATTACAATCTAATTTGCTTCCTCTGTCCCCAAATGACCAGCTTGTGCTGTAACATGATCTTTTAATAATGTGATCTGAAGTACTGTTCAAAGAAAATTTGATTTGTTTAATGAGCAGATACAAAAATAGTGCAGTAATATTTCTGTCTTGAAAAGAAAATTAACATGCCTTTCAGCTGATGAAGTTGCCTTAGATATAACTATATTTCCAGCATGCCAGCACCCAAGCAGTTAATGGTAGTGAGAATCAAAGGCCCAAAGAAAGAGGCCCTAATCATAATGATTTTATTCTGAGGGGCAAAACCAGGGCGAAGTCAAACATCATGTGGCCTTGTACTCTGTTTGAAACATGCATTGATAAAGCTGTTTTTGAAGTCAATATTTGTTTGCCTCGGTGTAATTATAGTCCTTTGGATATTTCTTGCAAATATGTGTGTGCTTGTGTTTGGGGGAGGGAGGATGTATAGATGAGGAGTAACATTGCTATAACAAGTAACTTGCTCTTTCACTCATAACGCTGTCATTTTTGCTCCCAAGATAGACACTTATAAACTCAATGACCGCTCCCTGTAGCAGCGGCGAAAGTTCCAGAATGGCTGAAATTGCAGGTTATGAAAAAGCTCATTGTGAATGACAGCAGGAAGGGTTCATGACTCATTGTAATGTCAAAAAGCACTGACCAGAAAAAGTGCCAAAAGGCTTAGGACTAAGTCCTAATACATTTATTTATTTACATTAGGGCAGTTTATATGTTCCCGGTAATCTGTACTCTTCCCGGGTATATGAAATTTCTTGTGCAACTAATTTACCAAATTCTATGATTTACTTTGCTCTTCTGAGCTAAGACATGTTCATGAAGTCCCTCGGTCTCATCAGTGACTATTCTCTCCCTTTGAAGAAAAACAATAATTTACATCTCTGTCACATTCTAAGAACAAGAATTTCTATTTAAGAACTTGACAAAAACCTAATACTTTAAGCTCTATATTTTGGATTATGTCCAAACTTACACTGAAGAGAGACTTATAGTGATATTATCCCTTTGACAATTGTCCCATGGATTGCCTTGGATGTTAAAAACTCAAAAGAATGTTTGCTTACCTCAAGTTTTAATGTTTTGTTACAGATGTAATAATCGAGTATGACAAGAAACAAATTATAAATTTAAATAAATTAAATTAAATTACTGAAAGAATTTTTTTCTAAAATTATCTATTATTCTATCTAAAATAGCATCTTTAGCACCCTCAAAATTATTACCTCCTCCTCCAAGCACTCTGGGAACATTCACAAAAATACATTCAGTTTCTTCTAATTTCTTCCCCTATTACCACTCCCCTCTCTAAAATCATAAAAGGCCTCTTGTCTATCAAATGAAGTGGACTCTTTTCATTACACTTTTTATATTAATTCACACTATCGATAATCCTCTTGTTCCTCCATTTTTTCAACAAAAAGTTGAGAGCCCTCTCTGTAGCAGACAAGATTTTGGGTATTAGGGATAAAGTAGGGATCAAAACAAGAGATTCTCTGTCCTCATGCTGCTAAAGTCTGGAAGACAGGAAAAATTAATCCATAATAAAATATCAGATATTGAAAAGTACTGTAAAGAAAAGTAAGCAGAGGGACTTCCCTGGCAGTCTAGTGGTTAAGACTCCGAACTTCCACTGCAGGGGGTGTGGGTTCGATCCCTGGTCAGGGAACTAGGATCCTGCATGCCACTTGGAGCGGACAAAAAAAAAAAAAAAAGAAAAAATTTAAAAGAAAAAACAAAAATAGAAAAAGAAAGCAGGAAAAAAAAAGAAAAGGGAAAAATAAAGCAAAGTAAGCGGAGAAGATTAAACGGTATCTTTGAGGGTTTTTTCCAGTGCTATAATCTCATCTTGGACCTGAATTAAGTGAGGGAGTAAACGGGGTGAATATTTGGGGAAAGGTATTTTTAGGCAGCAGGACAAACAGAGGCTTAAAGGAAGAATGTATATTGACATTTTTGGAAAGTTAGCTGGATGGAGGGAGAGTGGCTGGAAATTAGAGCAAAAAGGTAGCTAGGAGTTGGATTACACAAGACTTCAAAGCCACAGTAGATTCTTTGCTTTTATGGTATTTTCTATGGGAAGATTTCATGAAGGGAGAGGCATGATCATCAAAAGAAGTCGTTTCAGTCGCTTTGGCTGTTATATGGAGAGTCAACTGTGTGTGTGTGTGTGTGTGTGTGTGTGTGTGTGTGTGTGTGTGTGTGTGTGTGTGTGTGTGTGTGTGTGTGTGTGTGTGTGTGTGTGTGTGTGTGTGTGTGTGTGTGTGTGTGTTTGGGGTGGTGGAATGAGTATGGCAAAAGTAGAAGCTGGGAGACCAGGTAGAATATGATATCAGTAATCCAAGTTATTTATTATGATGGCCTAGACTAGATAAGAGGACCTAGTTTAGGAGAGGAACAGCAAATGTGGTAAGAAGATCTGACTTCAGAAAATAGTTTAAATGTATAACTGAAGGATTTTAATGCAGTAGATGAGGAATGTGGAAAAAAAAAGAGGCAACAGAGATAATTCCAATGTTTTTGACACGAGCAGCTGGGTAAATGTTGGTGACATCTATTCACATAGAGAAACTGAGTCAGAAACAGAGCAGGGGAGAATTGAGTTCAGTTTAAGATACATTTGAGTTTATTAGACATGTAAGTGGAAATATTAAATAGCAAGTTGGATAAAAGTCTTGAGTTATGGAAGAAGTTGGGTCTGGAATTGTAAAAATGGGAGTCACCAGTTTCCAAATTGTATTTAAAAGTGTGAGTCTGAATGGAATAACCAGTGGTTGAATGTAGATGAGAAGAGAGGAAAAGTTAAGAGGAGAGAAGAGGTCCCCAAATGGAGTACTGGCGAGAAGAATCCAATGAAGCCTACTGAAAAAGTGAAGACAGGGAGACAGCAAGAGGACAATGATGTGTCCCTCCCAGAGGCCAAGTAAGGAAAGGTTTACAAGAGTGAACCGTGCCAGGTGCTTTGAGAAAGTCAAGGAAGATGAACACTTAGAAAGTATCCTTGGATTTGCAATGTGAAGTCATTCATGACCTTAACAAGAAAAATTTTATTCAAATGTTGGAAACAAAAGCTTGCTTGGTGTAGGTTCAAGAGAGAAGGATCAGGGTTGTAATGAATAGCATTCAAGGAGATTTTCAGTTAAAAAAGAAAAAAAAAAGAAGAGAGAGGGAAATGTGGCAACAAATATTAAACTGAAGAAAGACCTGCCATCAGGGAAAGTGAGAGCTAAATTCTTGAAGGAAATCAGGGAGAAGTTCCATGTTGTATTATCCATTCGGAAGATCTAGAAAGGCACACCCCAAGTAAAGCTGTGTAAATGACATATGGGTCCACTAACTCAGATCCATGGGAAAACAGAACAGGAATGAGAGGAAGACAAGTTGAAGCAGAATAGTCTATGATTTTTGCTTGGAATAGTTTAGGCACTTCGGGGATTCATTTTTATGGTTATAGGGGTTTATGTTACATAAGCATATTATGGTGGTTTAGAGATAGGAGGACACTTTTTTTACTGAATTCTTTTCCTAAATATTCTATTACACTATAATAGACAAATATGGCTTCTAAACTGATATGTCTCAAATCCAAAATCATCTTTCTAATTCATTTTCTGAGTAACAGATGCCAATTAACAATTATTTGCTGGGTACCTACCACTGGAATTCCCACTGAAAATTCAACTGAGCATGCTTTAGAATCAAAATCATTATCTTCTTGAAATATGCCTTTGTTCCTCTCATCGCTCCTTTGTATAATAGTCCCTCCATTATTCCCAACACCCTGGCTTATAAACTTGACTTCCTTGTCTTCATTGTCTTACAGCCAATCATCTACCAAACTACCTGTGCAGTGGTCCCTACTTCCACTTCCCCTTTCCAGTTGTACTGCCAGTTCCTTAATTCATACCCTCATCGATGCTCACATTGACCATGCAATGCCCTCCTATCCATTTCCTATATTGCCCCACAATCTAGCCTTTCACACTGTTAAACTTTCTTATCATCCACCTGTATAATCATAGCACTTCCTTCCTCTTTAATTTTCTTGAATATCATTATGTAAGGAATTTAACCTCTTAGTGTAACTTTGAAGGTATTCAGTCATTTGGTTTCATCCTGATTTTGAAAGTAAATAGTTTTCTGGAAGGTTGGACAGCTGGGGAGTAGAGAAAGGAAACAAGGGATGCCAGGCACTGAAACTGCTTTTTCCTTAAAACAGAATATGATTTTGTCAATGTGAGCATAAGGTAAGAAAGCCCAGATGTCTGTAATTTTTCCTATTGAAAGCATAAATTGATTGAATGTTTTTTTTTCCCCCCCTGAAAACTGATGAGAATCCAAATTATAAAAATACTGGGATAGGGCAAAAATTTAAGATTTCCAGATCTAAAATATTCCTAATTTTCTGGTAGAGAGTCATTGATGGCAGGGTATCAACCCCACAAGTGACATTCTACAAAAGAAATGAGGCTATTGTAATTTTGTATTCTTTGCTTCAAACAATAATAATGATAGTAACAATAACAATAATAGTAATGAGGACCAATCTAAATTTATGGTTTGAATTTGTTATGCTGCCATAAGTTCATAGTCCATTCTGATGAGTTGTACCTATCCTGCATCAGTATATACGGGTATTCTCTGCTTTTCAAAAGTTCTGTTTATGCCACTTTGCTTTTACGGAAGGCCTACGTTAGTACCTGTTTTCACTAACTGAAAGAAATCCAAAGAGGCTTTTTGTTTTTACACGTTTGTTTTGCACCCAGCCATCCTAGAGGCACCACACACCCAAAGCAGTGAGAGTGGCCCCGCCAAGCTCCTTCCCTGGGAACTACACTCAGCATCTCAGCATCAAGCCGCCATAGCTTTGAACTGTGTCTGTGACCGTCTGTGCTTTATCTCAGTTTATTATGTGCATCCGTTATCAAGATGTGTGTTAAGGTAACTGTTTCTTCACTTTACACCATTTCAGCTTACAAAAGTTTTCACAGGAACACTCTCCTTTCAGATACCAGGGGAAACCTGTATTCTTTGTATCATACCTCTTAGTCACTCTTCCATTCTTCCATGTTTGCTCACGCTGTTGCCTCCGCTTTTGATGTCCACTCCTTACTTCATATTACATTCCCCTTAAATTTCAAGTTTCCTATAAAACGCTGCTTCTATGGTAAAGCCTTTTTCCTGCAGCACTTTGACATTCCCTCTATTCCTGCATTTATTTTATGTTTTCCTTGTGCAGAGGTTAACTGATAATGTGTCTAGGAGCTGACCACATCATCATTTCTCTATGCTCACAGCTGCTGTTGTCCACTTGCCTTACTCTGGGCAGATGATTAATTATATTTGCAATGGTGGGTTTTAATGGACCAGCATACATAGGAGCATCTTTCATTGCAATAGGATCCTTCTGGACAGGGGTTATCTCCCAAAGGTGAGATTGTGAAAATGTACTTCGGGGGATATGGGATAGTAATGATGAGGATAGTTTTATTTTTTAAACCATTTTAAAGTATACAACTCAGTGATTTTTAGTATATTCACAATGTTGTGAAACCCTCACCACTATCTAATTTTAGACACAAAAAGAAACCCTAAACCTCCCAATTCATCCTCACCTCTGGCAACCGCTAATCTACCTTCCGTCTCTACGGATCTGTCTATTCTGGACATCTCATATAAATGGAATCATGCAGTAGGTGACCTTTTGTGTCTGGCTCCTTTCACTCAGCAGAATGTCGTCAAGCTTCCTCCATGCTGCAGTATGTATCAGCACTTTCTTCATTCATTTTTATGGCTGAATAATATTCCATTGTGCAGATACAATTTTTAATCTATTCATCATTTGATGGACATTTAGATTGTTTTCACTTTTTGGCTATTATGAATAATGCTGTGATGAACACTCATGTACGAGTTTTTGTGTGAACATATGTTTCCAATTTTCTTGGGTATATACATAGGAGTGATATTACTGGGTCATACAGTAATTCTATATTTAACTTACTGAGAAGCTGCCAAACTTCCCCATAGTTGCTGTCCATTTTACATTCCCATCAATATATGATGGTCCCACTTTTCCACATACTTACTGACGCTACCAACACTTGTTATTTTTTTATTTATTTTTTAAAAATAATGTCTTTTCATGTGCTTATTAGTCATTGTATATCTTCTTTGGAGAAACATTTATTCAAATCCTTTTTCCATTTTTAAATTGGGTTATTTATCTTTTTATTGTGGCACTCTAAATATTCTCTATATATTCAGGCCCTTCTCAGATACGTGATTTGCAAATGGTTTCTCCCATTCTAATAGTTATCTTTTAATATTCTTGTGGTTTTGGTATCATGTTTAAGAAAGTATTGCCTAATCCAAAGTCATGAAGATTTACACCTATGTTTTCTTTCTGTTTTATAGTTTTAGTTCTTATAGTTAGCCTTTGATCCATTCTGAGTTAATTTTTGCATATAACATGAGATAGGGGGATAACATTTATTATTTTGAATGTGGATATCCAATTGTCCCAGTGCCATTTGTTGAAAAGACTATTCTTTCCCCCATTGAATAGTCTTGGCATCCTTGTCTAAAATCAATTGAACATAGATATGTGGGTTTATGTCTGTAATCTCAATTCTATTCCATTGATCTATTCATTTGTGCTCATGCCAGTAACACACACTTTTTTTGTTTTTTAATATGGAATTTAATTTTTTTTAAAAAAATTATTTATTATTTATTTATTTTTGGCCGTGTTGGGTCTCTGTTGCTGTGTGGGCTTTCTCTAGCTGAGGTGAGCGGGGCTACTCTTCACTGCGGTGCACAGGCTTCTCATTGTGGTGGCTTCTCTTGTTGCAGAACACAGGCTCTAGGGTGTGCAGGCTTCAGTAGTTGTGGCACGTGGGCTCAGTAGTTGTGGAACATGGGCTTAGCTGCTCTGCAGCATGTGGGATCTTCCCGGACCAGGGATCAAACCAGTGTCCCCTGCATTGGCAGGCGGATTCTTAACCACTGCACCACCGGGGAAGTCCCCACATGCTTTTAATTTCTATAGCTTTGTAGTAAGTTTTGAAATCATGTGTGAGTCCTCCAACTTGCTTCTTTTTCAAGGTCATTTTAGCTATTCAGGATCCCTTGTATTTCCATATGAATTTTAGGTCAATGTTGAACAGGAGTGGTAATAGCAGACATTCTTGTTATTCCTGATCTTAGGGGGAATAACAGTATTCTGACCATTGCTAACTATTAACTTGAGAGTTTAATCTATTTACAGTTAAAGTAATTACTGAAAAGAACTTCCTTCTGCCAATTTGCTGTTTGTTTTCTCTATGCTATATCTTTTCCTGTTCCTTAATTCCCCCTTATAAGTATTAAATAGATATCTTCTTATCTATCAGATTCTCTTATTGTTTTTATATTATTTATTTTTGAGTTATTTTCTTAGTGGTTGCCTTGGGAATCTTAATCAACAACAAATTAACAGCTCTAGTTTGAATTAATACTGATTTAATTTTAATAGTATACAAAACTTTTTTTCCTATATATCTTGTGGGTTCTACTTATTCTCTTATATCTTTTCATTTCAGCCTGAAAACTCCCTTTAGCATTTCTTGTAGGGAAAGTCTAATAGCCCTATAGTTTTTATCTCTTCCCCTTTTTGTTCTTCTGACAATGCTTATTTTGTCCTTTAATTTTGAAGGATAGTTGCTGGACATAGAATTCATGGTTGACAGCTTTTCTCTTTTAGAACTTTGAATATGTCATCTTACTACTGTTATGGACCCTCAAAATTCATATATTGAGACCCTAACCCCTAATATGATGGCGTTAAGATGTGGGGTCTTTGTGGGGTCATAAGGATGGAGTCCTCATGATTGGGATTAGGGCCCTTATAACAGAGACCCCAGAAAGCTCTCTTTGAAGACACAGTGAGAAGATTGCCATCTATGATCCAGGAAGCAAAACCTCTCCAGACACTGAATATTTGGGCACCTTGATTGTGGACTTTCCAACCTTCAGAACTGTGAGAAATAAGTTTCTGTTGTTTGTAAGCCACCCCAGCTATGGTACTATGTTATAGCAGCCCAAACTAAGACAACTACCTTCCGGCCACCATGGTTTCTAATGAGAAACCAGCTGTTAATTCTGTTAAGGATCCCTGTATATGAGTTTCTTCAGTCTTGCTTCTTTCAAGACTCTTTGTCATTGACTTTTATCAGTTTTATTATGATGCATGTGGATCTCTTGGAGTTTACGTAAAATTTGTTGAGCTTCCAAGTTGTGTAAATTAATGTTTTTCATCAATTTTTAGAAGTTTCTGACCATAATTTTTTCAAATAACTCTACCCCTTTCTCTTTATTAATATTTGATACAGATTGTCACTAGCATTCTCACTCAGTCTGTATGTCAAATTCACAGACCTGACATTTCTGAATCTAGCCTGTCACTTCATTAGTCACAGCACAAGATTAAAACAATGATAAACTAATCAGATGTGAACAGACCTTTTTTCTCTACATTCACATTTAAAGATAATATTTGTAACATGGATTTATAACATTATTCTTAAAATGTGCAATACCTTAAGTAAATATTTTACTTTTAGATATTAATTATCATATGAATTCATCATGAATAACAAGATACATTTTAAAACTAAGCATACAAAATAGGAATAAAAACATCTACAATAGTTTCAGTGGTTTTTTAAACATTAATGCTCAGTACAATACTTTATAAAATATCACTGAATGCCAACATAATGGTAAATATTTAGATGTCTTTTTTGAGAATTCTTAGTATTGAAAAGAATAATCAGATATAATTGGAGAAACACTTGTTATTCCCTTCAAAGTGAAACTTGTTGTAAATAATACACGAAAAATAATCTGATCTTAAACTAAAATGTGTTCTTTTATTAGAAAGTACTGTTAAAAGATACATAGAAAATATTGCTGAAGATTTAGAAAAGCAACTAATAGATCAAATTACTTAGTGTGGGAGTTTGCTATATAGTTGGATGGAAGAACATATTTCTAACAAGTCTTACCTTAGGAAATTTGATAGATGATAAAATACTCAGATTATTGTTGTCTGTGCACCTGTCAAAAGAATATGCATTGGATAATGTTTCAACAGTAGATAATTCTTTTAATTAACAGTAAATAATTCTTTTAATTAATTAGAAAAAATATGTAAATGTAACCACCATAGACTGATTACCTTGACTGCAGTTGTTTTTAAATGAGTGGAAGACAACGTTGAGGAAGCTGCATCATGCATGAAATGCATTCATTACATTATTTATAGCCAAGCTATTAAAGCAAGGAGAATAACGGCAGCAGTGCACAAAATGCTTTACTATGTCAGTATTATTCATTTAAAAAATTAATACATAATAAACTCTTTAAAATAGCTCATAATGAGAAGAGATGTGACCTTGAAGATCACATGTATTACTTAGAAATGTGCTGGCTGCTTTGTCACAAAAACTTAAGAGTTGAGCTACACATTTTTTATTTTAGAGAAAAAAAGTTTTCCAAATACGTGGAAATTTTCGCATATGGTTTCAGGCAAATGTTAAAGAGAAAATGTGACCCTTCAAAGTACAGTAGAATTTTAACAGTGAATGGGTAGTTTTTGAGTTTTTGAAAGAAACTTGGGGTATAGAGTAAACATTTTTGATATGGCTTCTCGGTGATTATTTCCATTACACAACTTTGTTGCTGAAAATAAATGTGTGTCATCTATAAAAATATTCAGATTTTTCAAACTCAGAAATAAAATTTTCTAACATATTTAAAAATCTTCCAAATGAATGGTTCCATGGTTGTTCAATCTACTTGTTAACAATATTAAAAGGCAGCATTTTCTTATCAGCTTAAAAGAAGTACTGGGTATTAGGGAAAATGAAATTTTACCAAATCAATTTCAGTAAAAACATTGACAGAATTTGTGAGTGTGACTGAAATATTAATATCATGATGTGGTAGGCACAGTTGACAGTACTTCTTCAGTTTGAAAATAACCTCATTATGACATCTTTTTTTTACCAGCAACAGTGATTAAAATCAGTTATTTATATAAACTGAACTAAGAATCAAACCTTGAATTTGTGGACTCAAAGAGCTTTACTAGATTTTCAAAATTACCAAAGCATTTTCTATCATAGTATCTGTGAGGGAAATGTTTTTTAAATCATTAATAAATAAAACAAAATTTGAAAGACTTTATCTTTCTTTTTTAATTTATATTTTTACATATTTTATAATATATTAAATCATAAATACAATAGCATATGATTTATAAACAAATACCTAAGACATATTTTTTTAAATTATGCAAATCTATGTACTAACCACTGATTTGACTTTTGTTTTAGGTATTAATATTATACATCAGCAACTGAAATACTGGGTTCTCTGCTCTTAATTTAAACTATATTAAAGCTGCTATGAGGAATATTTTTATCTTCTCTTTATTTTAAATTATCCATTTCTGGGAAAATGCTGGAATATTATTTTATTTTTAATTAGATCACATTTGACACATTCCTAACCTTTATCTGAGTCAGGATAGTGAAAGTTTTCTCATATCCTCCAAAATTAGTTCACATCTGGTCCCACTTTTTCATTTTAAGCTATCCAGAATTTATTTTGTTCCTCTGAAAATGGAGTTGAGTTGTAAACTATGCTGGAAATACGGGTAAGATAGCCTAGAATGAGTTGCATGCATATTCGATAAGAGAATTTTATGTACCACAGTTAAGAGGACAAAAGCCAAGACAGATATTTTGCTAGGGTAATTGAGTTTGAATGGTAATTTCTTTTAACATGTAACTTTGAATTTAAAAAGTCAGGGGCAAAATATTCTAAATATAATTTGGAGTCAGACTAGAATAGACAATAGAGGATCAAATTCAACAAAAGGCTAGTGTGAACAATTCCCAAATCTATAATAAGATAATGATTACAGTAATAGTTGTAGTTGTATCAGTAGCAGAAGTGTTGATGGTGGTTGCAATAAATAAAAATAATAGCTATTTGAGCACAATTTTAAACACCTTACATGTAATTATTCATTTAATTCTCACAACAAACCCAGAAGGTTGGTACTAAAATTACACTCATTATAGAGATGAGGAAACAAAGCTTAGAAATGTAAACAGCTGGTCTCTAAACTCACATCTAGTAACTGGAATAATAAGGATTCAAAGCAGAAATTGTAGGCCAAGTCTATGCTCGTATCCAAAGTACTATATTCAGTGTTGCAGCAACGGGAGAGGAGTTATTACTCAGGGTCAGATCCAGGCATACCTCAGAGATATTGTGGGTTAGATAAATCAAATATCACAATAAAGTGAGTCACACAAATTTTTCAGTTTCCTAGTGCATATAGCAATTTTGTTTACACTATCCTGCAGTCTTTTAAGTGTGTAGTCACATTACATCTAAAAAATGTACATAACTTAAAAAATACTTTATTGCTTAGAAATGCTAACCATCATCTGACAATGCAGGGTTGTCATAAAACCTTCAATTTGTAAAAAACTCAGCATCTGTGAAGCACAATAAAACGAGGACTCACAAGACTCTATAGGGTGGAGTTTGGGATTAAAATATACTCACTATTGTATATAAAATAGATAACCAACAAGGACCTACTGTATAGCACAGGGAACTATACTCAATACCTTGTAATAACCTACAATAGAAAATAATCTAAAAAAGAATATATATTATATATATATATATATATATATATATTTGAATCACTTTGCTGTATACCTGAAACTAACAACATTGTAAATCAACTACATTTCAATAAAAATTTTTACAAAAGACTCTATAGGGTGTATTTATCTAAGGATTAAGTAAAACTCAAGGATGGTAAAGGAATGTATCTGCAACAAAAGGTGCTATAACATTCAGTTAACTATGGTGCTGGTTAATAACTGGTAAAAATTACTTTTGAGCATTATTTCCTACCATCCAATAAAGCATAACAGGAGAAAGAAAACACAGGCAACCACAGAGAGCCCTGAAAACTGTCAGGAGAAGTCCCCAGCTCTTGTTCTTCTTTGGATTATGAAACCCAAGATATATGTATGAGGCATGTCAGTTTCATGGGAGCCCAAATCTGAGTTTGCTGCAGAGTCTTTCACACTCATCTTATCAGGAAGCTAAAGCCAAGGTATAACTGATTAAGTCATTGGAAAACTATCAATCTATACTTCAGTATACAACATAGACACGCTAGTACTGCGTGTCTCCAGAGATGTTTCAAACTTTGAATAGCACAGTATAATTCACTTATCAACACATCTCATCCTTATCTTGGCCAAGGGTCAGTACCAGACTTCCGGGTATCCTGGATATAAGCGTGGAGTTGCCCCAGTCAGGCTGTAACCTCCTCCTTACACAGGCAAGATAATCATGTTTTTTGATGGTCAGAACTTTACATTTTAGTCAATTTCAACATATTCATTTTTTCTTTTATAGTTAGAGCTTCTATGTACCCTCCAAGAAATCTAGTGCTACTCCAATGTTGTGAAGACGTTCTCTGATATTCCCTTCAATGTATCATTCTGGAAACTTATAACTCTGGCATCTACGATTAGAGCTGATATTCACATAGGAATAAGATATTTGGATGGAGTGAAATAGGGAAAAGTAACTTTTTTCCATATGGTTAGCTAGTTATAGCAGCTTCTGTTGAAAAGATTTTATTCTCCCATTTAACTGGCTGAGCACCTTTGACGAAAATTAATTGATAGTGTATGTGTGGGTCTATTTCTAGACTTTGTCTTGTTCCATTGATCTGTTTGTCTATCTTCACACCAGTACCACACTATTGTGACCATCAGAGATGTAGAGTAAGTCCTGAATTGAGCTGACCTAAGTCCCCAAACTTTGCTCTTCTTCAAGATATATATATATATATATATATATATATATATATATATAGGGCTATTCTATATCCTTTGTATTTCCATATACTTTTTAGAATCAACTTGCCAATTCTCCCCTTGCCAAAAATAGCCTTTTAGGATTACAATGAAAATATAGAACAATTTTAGAATAATAAATATTTTAATAATATTGAGTCTTCTCACCCATGCACATGTAAGCTCTCTCCATTTACATACATAAAACATATCCTTCAACAGTGTTTTGTGGGTTTTAGGGTAGAGGCTTTGCATATCTCTACTAAGATTCTTTTTAATAATTTTGTTTTTAATGGTATTACAAATGATATATTTATACTTCATTTTCAATTTATTTGTTGCCTAGTTTATAAAGATACGATTGACTTTTCTATATTTACCTACTGTGCTCATAAACTACTTATAATTTCTAGTAGCTTATGGGTAGAATCATTAGGCTTTTCTACCTACACAATCTTATTGTCTCTGAATAAAGGTATTTTATTTCTCTTTTCAACCATAGGTACATATGTTTAATAATAGCATAAAATGTATATAATTTTATATAATAACACACATAATATATAATGTATAATATATATCTAATATGTAATTAGATATAATACATTATATATAATTTAGGATATAATTTTTATATACCAGTACATAATATATAGTACACTATATATATATATATATATATACAATGTATATAAATAATACTGTATATGCTATCACTGATATCATGTATATACTAACATATGCATATGTGTATATATATACAATTATATATACCATATACAATGCATATAATATGTGTATGACTCCCACTCTCTCTCTATGTATATATATATATGTACACACACTGGGCACTGATCTGACCTCCTCTTCTCTTTTAAAATGCAAATATTATGTGAGGGATAAGGTTCTAAAAAAGTCAGGGAGTTGTTTACTTTTCTAAATGTAACGGTTGTATAGAATGTTCATTGCACAAGGGTCATGGAAGAGAGCTGCAGGAGAGTGGGGGCTGAAACCTGGCACGTTCTCTAGTTATTGAGCCATGCGTCCCAGCATCTTTTGAGTAGGGTTGGATTCTCCTGGATAAAATGGAAACTTCCTAATTCACAGAAGTCACCTCATGAGTCAACAGTAAACATGTAGCTGAAAGAAGGCTTTGCGTGGGAATAGCTATGAAAGCTATGAAGAAAGCGATGGGCAGCAAAATAAAGGGGAAGGAGTACGCTGAGCAAAAAATATCATGAAGACAAGTTTTCAGTTTTGCTCAATATACTTTCAGTGGTTATGGCCTTTATCCATTTTTCTTCCTTTGCATAATTTAAACCTACTATTTAGTGTAATATAAAAGTTTAAAATGTAAAGGACTATAGTCCCTTCACCCTTTAAATTTTTGTTGAATATCTATGAATACTACACAGCAAGATTAAAAAAATGAATAATATGTAGTTACTGTACTTGTATCACCTTTGATGGAACTCCTGTTCCTCTTCCTCAGCCATGACATTAGGTTGGATCTGACCTCAATCACCCCCACTCTGTGTTCCTGACAGTGACATTAACTGGATAAAGCCAAACTCTCATATTCCAATCACAGAGAATGGTTCTCATATAAAAATTTGACCCAGTTTGGGTAAAATAGACTACAGAAGGTGTTTTCTGGATATGTGACTTCTATGAGGTTCATTTCTTTTCTGGAGGAGCTGCTGGAAGAGATGCTTCTGTTTGGGTGGAATGTTGCAGAGCTACCACGAGGGAGCTTGGTTAGAGTGCCCTAGAAGAAGGTGTGGCCAAAAGGATGATAGAGAAACAGAACTGGAGCTCTCTTAACACTCTCAACTTACTTTTTTGTTTAATCCTAGATAAATTGAAATTAAGAGCATGTGGATATTGGCATGTGTCAACTTATGTAGTAGTGCGGGAGAAAATAAGGCTAGAAAGTAAGGTTTGAGCTAAAAAAAATGAATAATTTTGAATTTACTAAAAGTTTTCTTCTAAGCATTGTGGAGACATCTATGATTTTTTATGTGAAGAATAAATATTTTTATGACAAATGTCAAATTATATACCTCTGCAGCTGGACATAAAGGAGACCTAAATTTTGGATAGCTAACATCCTGGAAATTTTAATATGCAACACAGTCTCTGTATAATGATAATAAAAGGTGGAATCAATTGAACATTGTCAGTTAATTGCAATCTGAATGGTCCAGGATGCCATGCTTCTCGTCAAACTTAATTTGAATCTTTTTAAATGGTAAGGTTGGATTTTAGCTGGTTTGAAGTCTTCCCCAAAGCATGACTTTCCAGCTGAACTCCCTTCATCATGAACAGGAATAAAGTGATGTGCTTGACACAGCCAGATGAAACACATCACCATTGTACCTGACAGCCAAGAAATTTAAACTGACAAGAACCTCTTAGAAGAGTCACCGAAAAAGTGGACTTTGAACTGCTAGTGCAAACGATAAACGCTGGTTTGGCTTTGGGCATAACGGGGGGAAATTTTCCTTTTCTAAACAGCTCCTTTCTCATATGTCTATTTCAGGAACTAGGGTTTTTCCTCTTATTTACAGTTTCTTAGAGAGCTCTGCATATCCAAACTACGAAAAGGAGAAGCAGTGAACTAAAAACATGTATAGTGTTTATATAACCCATTATTTTGGCTTTACTTTCTATAATTAAAGACAAAGTTGATTTTCCCTGCTGCCTCAATGAGAATACAACCTGTTTCTCCCCATTCTTCCACATAACTCTAATTGACAGTACCACCCAGTCAGGCAGCATGTTGAAAATGTCACTTACTTCATTACCTAATCACTCAGCAAATTCAGTTGCTTGTACATGCAAATACATTAAAAGGAATTCATTCATTTATGTCCATCTCTCCTACTTTCTCAGTCCACATAATCATTATTTCTTAACTAATATGCTAATCAATATTTATGCTCACTAAGTATTTTGAGCTGTCTGCTTCCCGGGGCTTGTTAAAAATGTATTTGCCCACTCCGTTTGAAGTCAGGCATAGCCGTGTGACTTTCTTTGGCCCATAAAATGTGAGTGGAAATAATGTCTGTTACTTCCAGGTGAAAGCTTTAAAAGTCAATATATAATGTTCCATCTTTCCTTTTTATACCTTCATAGATAAGAAAGCTCAGAGATGGAGCTTCCCTCTGCCAGGTACAGGGAGAATGACATGGGGCAGAGCCCTAGTTGACCCTCAGTGGCCCTGTGACTCATTCTGACCAATGAAACATGAGCAGAAATGGCATGAGTCCCTTCCAGGCTGAAACTAGAGAGCCTCCTCTTTCCCTCTCTACTGTTCCTTCAAGAAATGACAATGGAGACTTGCCTGGTGGTCCAGTGGTAAAGAATCTGCCTTTCAATGCAAGGGACATGGGTTTGATCCCTGGTAGGGGAATTAAGATCCCACATGCTGCGAGGCAACTAAGTCTGTGCACCACAACTAGAGAGAGAAAAAGCCGCACACTGCAACTAGAGAGAAGCCGGCACACCGCAACAAAAGATCCTTCCTGTCTCAACGAAAAGATCCTGTGTGCCTCAACTAAGACCCAATGCAGCCAATAAATAAATAAATAAATAAATAAATAGATAGATAGATAGATAGATAGATAAATAAATATTGGAAAAAGAAAACAAAAAGAAATGACAATGAAACTGTATATTGAGTTGTCACCACCATATTGTAGCAATCTGTATCTCCAAGACACCTTATACCCAAGCATGAGGCCTAATCCACAATGAACTTTATATGAGTAAGAGATATACCACATAGTGATAAAACTTTTGATTCACCAGAGTGACATAAAAATTCTAAATTTGAGGGCTTCCCTGGTGGTGCAGTGGTTGAGCGTCCGCCTGCCGATGCAGGGGACATGGGTTCGTGCCCCGGTCCGGGAAGATCCCACGTGCCGCGGAGCGGCTGGGCCCGTGAGCCATGGCCGCTGAGCCTGCGCGTCCGGAGCTTGTGCTCCGCAACGGGAGACGCCACAACAGTGAGAGGCCCAAGTACAGAAAAAAAAAAAAAAAAAAATTCTAAATTTGAATACATCTAATGAAATCAAAATAGACAAAATTGATAGAACCATAAAGAGAAGTTGCCAAATTCACTACCGTAGTCATGCCAAGAATCACTTTAAAAACAACAGCATATATTAGTGACGGAATTGAACATTGAACAGGAAAGTCAGTAAGTTTAATTTAATGCACCTATATGGAGCCCTGCATGCAACAATGAGAGAACCCACATTCTCCCCAAGCACGCAAGAAACACACGTGAAAACTGAGCATGTACGTGGTCATAAAGCAAGCCTCAAGAAATGTCAGAGATGAGTATCCTAAAGACTCTTGCAGAGCATGGGCAATAAAGAAAACATTACTCAACTGTGAGCTGGCTTAACTTATCAATTGTGAGCTGGCTTAACTTAGAACCTTAAAAACAGGCGAGGAAGGATGATATAGGAAAGGTAAATAATACATACATCAAATTATTTGTAAACTCTTTAGCAAAATATGAAAACAACAAATCTAGGAACTTTAAATATCATTACAGCAATACAAAAGTGGTTATTAAAAAAAATTATAAATGACATTCATTATAGTAACAGACGAAAGGAAAATAATCTTACCTCAAAAGATATAGGAAAAGCATTCATGATTAAAATGCTTAGTAATTTAGAGAGAAAAGGAACCTTCTTAAATGTGTTAAATTATCTACCAATATTCTATAGCAAAAATGTCTTTACTGTTGAAAGCTTTCTCGTTCAATCAGTGACAAGCAAAGATATCCACTATCACCATATCTACTTCCTATTTTACTGGTGGCATCAGCAAATAATAGTATATAAGTTAAATAGACAGAAAAAAAAAAAGATACATGGTTAGTCAAGGGAAAAAACAAGTCCAAACTGTCGTTATCTTGTATGATGGAATTCTTTTCATTAAAAAGATGTCAGTTACAGGACATTAGAATTAATACGTTTGGCAAGATGGTTGGATATAAGATCAAAATACAAAAATAAACTATATTGCTACCTACTAGCAGCAATGACCAATCTTGTCCTCTCAGCCAAATTCTGGACTTGCTATTCAGTATTCTGTTTATAATCCATTTTGCAATCCTATGTTAGCTTTTCTATTGTTTCCTCAATTCTGACGTCATGACATATATAAAAAAATAGTAATATTTGTGTAGCAACATAGAGCAAATGGGCAAGGCTGTTTCTGGGCAGAGAAAACCAGTCCAGACTCCTTCATGCCACATGCTCTTTCATATTGATAAACCAACTTGAAGCTTACAAAGCGCATTCACAGACATTTCACAGACATTTGATCTAGCAGGTAGAAATATGCAATCACCCCAATGAAGTTATTTTTAATAGATCTGATTAAAATGGTTATTACGCACATGTATACCTGTTATCTGACACACTCTCCTGCAACACAGCCTACTTAGAACTGACTGAGAAAGTTTATCATTAATTCCTATTATAATACTGAATTGACTCATAAAACCATTCATTTGCTCCTACAAATATCTTTCTTTTTGCCATGAATGTGAAAGACAGTGTTTGGACCAGGTACAATAGTTGTCTCAGTATGAATTGGGCTTGGGATGCTCTTTTAATCTCAAGACCTATAAGACAAGACTTCTAACTTCAGTATTTGGAAATATTAGGCAGTTTCAGGATGGAATGGGAAAAACATTAAGGTGTGCCAATTATTTTGGAATGTTTTCTATAAAATTTGCTTTTAAAAATAAGGCTGAACCATTTCCGTTTCAAACCAGTTTTTGTCTAGGAGTTTATAAATTTGAGTATTTCTTTATCTAAAAAAGTATATAATCTGTATCTTAATACTACTTCATACGCAACTTGGGGCAGATTAGAAGGATAAAATATTAATGTGGAAACAATCTACACACTCAGGATTCAAACTCATGCTATTAGTACATCAGTTTTCTCCGTCGTCCCTCCCACATTTCTTACCATTCAAAGGATTTCAACACATGTCAGAACTTTTTGTCATCTATTAGGAGCTCAGCGACTCTGGTTTGCTTGCTTCATTTACCTGCTTATTTTTGGTCTCTATCATTATTATTATTTTTTTGGGTACCTGGGCCTCTCATTGTTGTAGCCTCTCCCGTTGCGGAGCACAGGCTCCGGACGCGCAGGCTCAGCAGCCATGGCTCACGGGCCTAGCCACTCCGCAGCATGTGAGATCTTCCCGGACTAGGGTACAAACCCGTGTCCCCTGCATCGGCAGGCGGACTCTCAACCACTGCACCACCAGGGAAGCCCTACCATTATTTTTAACAGTTGTCAGCATTAAACGTGATTTGCCACATCAGCCAATTTACACAGCAAACATAAAGGCTTTTGAATTTAACTTACAGTTTCTGGACTTCCCCAGTCACTTCAGTTTTGCCTTATCAGCATCATCTGACGTTTTGCCATTAGAGAGTTCTCATTGATTTTTATTGTTTTAAGGGAACAGAAAATAAAATAGGCATGTTCAATTAGATCTGGCTATTCACTGTTATACAAACTAGAGCACTTGTATTTCAACAGTAGCAATCTAGATCACTAAGACCTCACTATGCCATGACAGATAATATAAAATAATTGGATTATTGATCCAACCTTTTTGATCCAAATTTTGATCCAGTTTTGGGAGGGCAACATGAGAAGAGACTATATGTACACCACACCCTTCAGGTTGTCCTCGTACTGCTCCAAATTATAGAATTTAACGTTGTGTTTACCTTTTATTTACTGTTTGATTTTATTTCTGAAAATGACAATTCAGACCACATTTCTTTTTTATACCAATTTTTTTTTTGGCTGCACTGCGTAGCATGCAGGTTCTTAGTTCCCCCGCCAGGGATTGAACCTGTGGCCCCTGCAGTGGAAGGGTGGAGTCCTAACCACTGTACCACCAGGGAATTCCCCAGACGGCATTTCTTGATGAATATCAAAACACTATACCATTATTCAGGAATTTAGCTTTCTGCTTGGACAGTAGTTCAATTTTTAGCACCATCTCTAGATTTTTTAGTAGGATTCAATATTTTAAAACTCTGAGCATCAAAAGAAAATTGCTTTATCTCCTTTATCACAGCTCAAAGGTATACTTGTTCATAATGGCATATTTCCAAAACTGGGTGAGGCATAAAACCACATAGATGCACTTTTTGGTTTTTTGCCCTCAACACAAGCAGTAACAAATACATCCATTTAAAATCAAGCGGAGGGCTTCCCTGGTGGCGCAGTGGTTGAGAGTCCGCCTGCCGATGCAGGGGACACGGGTTCGTGCCCCAGTCTGGGAAGATCCCACATGCCGCGGAGCGGCTGGGTCCGTGAGCCATGGCCACTGAGCCTGCACGTCCAGAGCCTGTGCTCCGCAACGGGAGAGGCCACAACAGTCAGAGGCCCGCGTACCGCAAAATAAATAAATAAATAAATAAAAATAAAAATAAAATCAAGCGGAATATCTCAACTAAATGTGGAAGAGTAAAGCTAAGATCATAAAAATTTCTTAATACAAATAATAAAACTAATATCAATTAGAAACACAAGCAAAAGAAATTCATTGCCAGTAAACTGATCATAACACCTCTAAACCATACACTTCAAAATTGTTAACCAGTGAAAAGCAGCAGTTTGGGTCAAAATGGTTTGACTTCAGATCCTTCCCCTTTGCCTACCTCTTGTCTCCCTGGATACATATTTTCAGAGCTTGAAGTTGTTACTAGGAAAGCACAGTCCTTTCCTGGAATGACCGTTGCTGATTTCCTTTATACCACTGGTCGAATGTGGGTGCATGAAGTCTGGGAAAGGGTGAGGACGGCAGCCCTATGGCTGGTTTCAACAAATCATGATTCTCTGTCTGGGACCAGGTGCATCATCTTTAAAATCAAAATGAATTCTTTTAACAAAGAAGAGGGGATGTATGTCAGGTATGTAACTCTGTCTATCACACTTATTTTCTCTAAATTAGAGAAAAAGACTAAGGTGGTACCTTTAGCCCTTCTCTCCTCCTATTAGCGGAAATAAATGACTGCTGAGGAGAGATGGGGAAAACTGGAGAAACTGGAGGAAAACAACTAAGATTCTATTACAGAAACATAGGGCTTATGGTTCCACATGGAACTGGGAGGAATAATCTAAACAATATATATCTCTGTGGCAAGCTTTAAAATGAACTCCCTCTCTGCCTCCACCCAAGCCCACACACCAGGGGCAAAAGATATCTACAACTAATCCCTGGAACCTTCTATTTCAGAACAGAAAAGGGTATTTTAAGTTAAGAATCTTGAGATAGGGAGATTACACTGTGTTATCCAGGTGTGCTCTAAATGCCCTAAGTTCTAAATGTGGGCAGATGGAGACTACACACACACACACACGCGCGCACACACACACACACACAGAAGTGGAGAAGGCACTGTGAAGACTGAGACAGAGATGTGGTCATAAGCAAGGACTGCTGGAAGCCACCGAAGCTGGAAAGAGGCACGCTGGGCTTCTCCTCCACACTCATGAAAGCATTCTGAAATGAGCTAGCAGTATTTACCCAGACACATGTAAAATATAACGTGCTATGTCAGCAGAGAAGCGCAAAGTCATTAATCTTTTCATTTCATTATTTTCCATTTTCTATCATAGGCCATTTGCTTTTATTTTACTGAGAACATGCTTTGACATTATGAGATTAGGCTTATGGCAAGAAAAAGAAGTGAAGAAAAGGAAGAAAACTCTTGAAAAGACAAATGCTCTCTTAATTAAGCAAACAAACTTTAGGTTAATATTTTGGTTAACATAGGTTAATGCCGTGTTACTGTTTATGCAACATGGCACTTTAAGGTCACTTATTACACGTTCATAGCTCCATAATATATACTTTAGCCTATATGTTTACCCTCATTTCACAAATGAAAAAACTGCTATGATATTAAACTGAGAGATTTAAAGTCCTTTCACATGGTTTAATGATCTATATCTTTTCATGAGATATGAAAAATGTGCTTGGAGTGACATATTTTCCCTGAAGTATTATCCTTAAGCAATCATGTGTGCTCCAAGCTGTAGGACTGAGATTGGCTTTAGTTACATATATATGTATATATGTAGTAGAGTTCCTTTATTTCCCACCCTATCCTCAAATCCCTTTACTAAAACGTGAGATTTCTCTCTTCGAGCTACGTTATTTTAGGTGAAGTCTTGGGTCATTTGTTAAATTCAATAGTCTATAGTAGAAGGTAATACAATGAGTGTTATCAGTAAGTCAAAGGGTATTTAAAACTTTCCAAATTATACTTTCTGAATAAATAAATACGTGTAAATCTCAGGGTCCTGAATAGATTGAGAATATTTGTGGAAGGACGGAGTAAGGGAAAAAATAGAGAATGGTCGGTCAGCATGAAGAGAGAAAAACACAGACTATGAGGAATGGTCATGCTAAAAACAAGCTTCAACTCTTCTAAAATTTTAACGGCTACTCTGAAAACCAAGGCCAGTTCTGTAGTGAGTTGATAAGCATCTTTAAGTGTCATATAAAGATACCAACTGTAGGGCTTCCCTGGTGGCGCAGTGGTTGAGAGTCCGCCTGCCGATGCAGGGGGCGCGGGTTCCTGCCCCGGTCCGGGAAGATCCCGCATCCCGCATCCCGCATGCCGCGGAACGGCTGGCCCGTGAGCCATGGCCGCTGAACCTGCGCGTCCGGAGCCTGTGCTCCGCAACGGGAGAGGCCACAGTGTGGTGAGAGGCCCGCCTACCACAAAAAAAAAGATACCAACTGTAATTGAAGTCCATTCAATAGAAAAACTGTGCAACACTACTCTCAAAACTGTGTAACAAAAAAAAAACACCCCAAAATTAATCTTGTAGATTCCATTCTTTCCCATAAGAAAGAAATCTGTATTTTGGAGAGTCTTCCCTGCTTCCTCGACATATATCTTTGCAACACACGCATCTGTAAGAGGCTTAGACTCAAAAAATTGCATATCCTTAGAAATTAGGAAATGAGTGAGAATATTAGAGAATACTTGAGAGTAAGCTTTTAAAAAATGCTTAGATACTCAGAAAGATGGCTGAATAGTCGATCAAATTTATTCAAGCATACATATGTGATGGATGTATTGATTTATTTTTAAATAAGCAAACATATTATCCACCTTGAATGTAATATTGTTGGTTTATCAGACTACCTGCCTTTAAATATATTTGACATTTTTAGTTCTATGTACTCCCAGTTTATGTCAAAGAATAAATAGCTATGAAAGGGATTTTATATTTGTGAATGAATTTCTAAGATAATATTTAGATATAGAGATAGAAGAACGTACTTGGAAGTTGATATTTCAAAGTGAGCAAGTAGTTTCCCAGAAGTTTAGAGATCATATTGTATTTCTAATTATCTGCAAACCAGTGAAGCAGTTTAGATATTTTAAATTATTATTTCTTAGAAATCTGTACCTAAAACTTTGTTCAGAGAAACTATTGCGTGACTGAAAATCAGAAAACTTCAAGTCTGAAACTGCTGAAATGACCAAGAATCAATGGAATATTCTAAATGGGGTTGTGTGCTGGTCCAGCCACAAGAGAACTGCAGAGGACATTCAGCTCTCAGCAGAGATGGAAGCAGGTGTAGAGTACGTGCAGAAGAGAACCCACAAGGAGGAACTGAGTGCAGGATAAAAGTGATGTTCAGGACTAAAACATTTATGAAGTAAATGAGAAATCTTTACCAAATCTAGTGGGAGGGAAATCTAACAAAGGACTAGAGATGAGAGTGAAGAATTTGGTTTGAAGAGATAATGCCTTCGGCAGACAAAGTTGAGTTAGAGGAAAAGAATGGAGATAATCAATACAGAAGTGATTCCTTCTTTTACCCCTTCCAGCTTTATTGAGGTATAATTGACAAATAACATTGGGTAAGATGTACAACCTATTGATTTGCTAACACTGACACACTGCAATATGATTATCACCATCACATCATATAAATACTATTTCTTTTTTGTGGCAAGAACAGTTAAAACCTACTCTCTTGGCAATTTTCAAGTATACACCACAGTACTGTTAACTATAATCACAATGTCGTGCATCAGATCCCCGGACCTTAGTCATCTTCTAACTGGAAGTTTGTACCCTTTGGCCAACATCTCCCTAATTCCTCCATCCCCCAGCCCCTAGTAACCACTATTCTATTTCTATGAGTTCAGGTTTTTCAGATTCCACATATAATTGATTCTTATATAAGAGGCACAGTCTTTTAATAGACTGTATCATTATTTCTCAGGGAGGTAGAGAGACGAATAAAATAATCTACATGTATTGATAAATAATATTCAGTAAAATTTCATGTGTGAAAAGGTTGAATAAAGTTGATATTGAGACTATATTTGACATGCTTAAAGCACTAAATAAGATGAGTAATAGCTAGAGAGGACGTATATATGAAATAATTATATTGAACAACACAATGCTCAATATTAGCTCTTAGCTACTTCTGAGCAAACTTTTTGCCAATATATTTTTCAAGGAATGTGAAATGCATTGCGCTTCTCCACAAGAAGGATCTGTATAAAGTCCCTGATATTGCAGTGGATTTATTGTTATTAATGGCCCAAACAGAAATAGAGTTCATTCGAACTCCTATTTGCTCCTAAGTGAGACATCCAATCTATTTAAAACTATATTATGATTGAGTGGTCATAGCTGAGAGAACTGATTAGGAACTACTTCAACAAGGAAAATGAAGAACTCATTACTTTAATTTTCTGCTAACAGGCCTTCGGAGCCCTTTTAACCAGCACTAAGTTGTCATGGTGATAGCAAAAATTAATGGTGGATTGGGTGAGAATTCTGACCCAACTCTCTCAGGCAGCTAACAAGGTTATTGGGCCATAGAATTGGAGTCACAGCTTTTTTGAAGCTTACAAGGACAGAGATCATTTTTAATATTAGAGACTGAAAATGGAAGCGTTTCCTTGGCCTTTCTGAAAACTCTGAGTCTTTTTTCAGTGATCTTCAGTGCTTGAGTCTTTTGATTATTTAAGCAATTTACTGTGGTTTTTTTTTGCGGGGATCGTGTTATGGCTCATTCAGTCTTTAGGCAAAGTCATTTATTGTGATGCCTCATGTCGTAACAAAAACTACGGCAAATATGATTTCTTTTACTTTTTAAACCCCAAGTTTATTCTGCATTTTACACGCAAACGACACAAACATATTCAGAACTGAAAGACCCATTTCCTCTTTTTCTTTCTTCTTTTTGTCTCTTCTCTCTCACAGAAAAAGGTAAAAAATAGTTCATGGAATAAGACTAAAATTTAAACTATGTGCTCTTTTTAATTAAACACTTCTTCTGGTTTGAGTGGAATCTATGCTATCACATTTACTAACCTTCAAAATAATTTAGTAAATTGAGAGGTTAAGATGTGTTCTTGGTGCCATTTATACATTCTGTATCTGATCCTACACTGTAAGTATGGTTTATATAACTCACTGAGAATGGTTCAAAGAGAGTGATTTCTCTTAAAAGACCATTACGGTAAAGGAGATCAAAAGGGCTTAAGCAAAATCTGAAAGGATTTTCCCTAGAAGATGAACATTAGTGTTTACCTAAAGAAAATCAGAAAGATACGTCCTAGTATAAGCAATCCCACCGTCCTATTGTTTGGGTCAAGCTGAAGGTCAATTGAACAAGCTTTGAATATATAAAGTATGTATTTCTTTTACGGGAGGCCTATGATTGACTATGATCCCTGACCTGTATCACCAGCACACTAGAAGGGCATTACTGCAAAAAGAAAGTAGCATTTTATTTAAGTGCTGGCTTATCCTATTGTAAAATTGTTGGGCTTGTGAAGTTGAGCAGGGCATGAGCACGTGCACGTATGTTGACACATAAAGAGATGCAGACTCCAAGGTCTAAAAGAGGTCTTTAGGTCGTACTAATTTCAATGACTCTAGTAGTGATCGCTTCAATCTCCAAAGAGACTGTCAAGACTCCTCCCCTGATCTGCAGCCTTCACAGGTTTTTACTGAGGTCTCATAAGGCCTCAGTGCTGATCTTCAAGGATCTCCATCAACCATTTCCACTTTTTACCTGCACACGCTTTTTATTTCTAAATTGTGTCGGCAAGGCCACATCAACGTCCTTTCCTTGTACTAGGCTCATTTATGCCTCTTGTAATCTTTAATAATATGTTCCACACCTTGAATGAACTTTTCTTTTCCCCTGAAAAAGTCATAATGATATTTTACTCATCTAAAAATTGGACTTTGCACAGCCAGCAACAGGAAACAAAATAAAATAAAGCAGTCTATTTAAGCCTAGGAGAATTTAGATTCACTTAAGGTGGAGCTCATGGCACCAGGGAATTCTTCTGAACTAGAAACGGATTTTTTCCTGTTTTTTTCAATTTCTTTTTTAATATAACCTATATTAATTATAGAATAATAGCTTACATAGTAGTGTGTTAGAAATGTTTCCTTAGTACTTCATTGACAAATAGGCGAAAGTTATTTAACAAGATGTGTTTTAAAACTCATTCAACCATAAAAAAATGGGATCATTACCAGTGATGTCACCTATTAAAATTTCATCTCCGTGACTGAGACCATTAAACTTCAGCAACGATCTGTGATTTTGAAACATATATGCATTTTTTCCAAATTGTACTTTTAAAGTCTCTCAGCAAAAAAATAAGAATAAACAGTTTTTCACATTATTGATTATCACTGCAGTTTTAACATCTTTATGTTACAAAAATGTATGCAAGTTTAGAGTATAGAAAATAAAAATTACCCATAGGGAATTCCCTGGCGGTCCAGTGATTAGGGCTATGCGCCTTCACTGCTGTGGGCCCGGATTCGATCCCTGGTTGGGGAACTAAGGTCCCACAAGCCCCATGGCACAACCAAAACAATTAAAAATTACCTATATTATTGTAATTCACAAAAAAAAAACACTGTTAAAATTTTCACATGTAGCCCTCAGAAAGATAGATAGAAATTCAGCTAAAATATATAGTTAAATTAAAATATGATAAACTAAATATGAAATTATTTATAATTTGTATTTCATGAAATTTTATAATATGTTATAAAAATGTGTATGTACAGACTGGTAATCAGCTTCTCCAACTTTATAATTTATGACCACCCTTACATATTGATACACATACATTTATAATTTAAACAACTTCCTAGTATTTCACTGTATGAATATATCATTATTAATTTAATTTGTCCCCTATTTGAGGCTATTTAGTTTGGTTCCTTTCAAAATAAATTGCAAGTAGCATGTTTATAGTTTATTTCTGTGGTATTTACTCCTGTATGACATATTTCTACATGTGAAATTGCTTAATAAAGTTTTTGCTGTATTTTCTCAAAATATTTCCCAGAAAGTGCTCTAATATATAATCCCAATAGAAATGTATCAGTATTAACTTTTCACACAGTTAATAATACTCCTCTGCCTATTAGGATGGTTTATAATCAGATTATGTATATGGTCATTTCAACCTATAATCAACATGACTATTTACTATGGTTATCAAAATTCAGATATTTTCAAGCCTTTTTTGTGTATGAAATATTTGCATCAGTGTGTATTTTATATATCTACCACGTCTCAAGTAAGACACTGAATTTTAATTGAAAATACTTGATTCATGTTTAGAAGTGATTAAATTTACAATTAAAAAAGTATATCCACACATTCAAGCTGTTTGAAACATTTAAAAGCTTCCCAATAACTGAATCAAGTATCAATTAAAATTTTTTAATTTAAATTAATTTAACTTAAATTAATTTCAATTAATATTTGGTCACACTAGCCAGATTTCAAGTGCTCAAGAGCTACATTTGGTCAGTGACAACAGTACTGCATGGCACAGGTCCTGGGCCCTTAGTACAATCGACAAGACCTACATGATCCAGCGTCCTATAAACCCTGTGCCCTCATTTCTCACAGTCCTTTTCCTCACTCCATCCACTCTAGCCCTCTCGCTTTCCCACTCTTTATGGAACACTGCAGGCATCTCAGGACCTTTGTAGTAGCTATTCTTTCTGTCATCAAATACCCTTATGGGTTGCAATTACTACTTCACATCTTTGCTGATATGACCCCTTATCAGTGAGAGTTTCCAAAAGTGCTACTCCCTTCTCACTTCTTTATGATCTTTATTGGCTTTATTTTTCTCTTAATACTAATTTCCTCTTGTTATTGTCTGTCTCTCCACTCTAGAATGTAAGACTATGAATGCAGAGACACATGCTCCCTGTTGTATCTATCCTCAGTGCCTGGCACATAGTAAATGCTCAAATATTTGCTTGATATGAAAGCTCATGTATAATTCCTAATTATTAACAGGTCCTGTGTGTACGTCTCTGTGTGTGTGCTACCACTCTTTTTTTTCCTTCTCTTCCTTCTTTTTCCTTTATTTCTCATTATGATCATCCATCTTAAGAACCACTTCCCCCTAACTTATTTCTTATCATGCACCCTATTAGCTCTTCTACCAAACCCTAATTTTCATTGATGAGTCAGTAGATGAAAAACTTTTTCATTTCAAATATGGGCTTCATCAGACTCAGACATTTACATGCCTAGGAATTAAAAACTCTAGGCAAGGGCTTCCCTGGTGGCGCAGTGGTTGACAGTCCGCCTGCCAATGCAGGGGACATGGGTTCGTGCCCTGGTCCGGGAAGATCCCACATGCTGCGGAGCGGCTGGGCCCGTGAGCCATGGACGCTGAGCCTGCATGTCCAGAGCCTGTGCTCCGCAGAGAGGCCACAACAGTGAGAGGCCCGCAAACAGAAAAAACAAAAAACAAAAACAAAACAAAACAAAAAAACTCTAGGCAAGAGCTGTTTAGACCAAAGATTACAAAATGCAATGGCCCACAGTTAGTTCCACCTTATATATGAGGAAAAGTGATTTAAGACATTTAAGTACCCCTCATTTCTACTGTTAGACAAAAATCAGTTATTCCTAAAATAGAGCTTATCTATGATTCTGGAATAGATAGCAATTGCAACCTCATGCATATATGCATTTTAGTACTGTTTACATAATGAATACTTGGCTCTAAAGAGATCATATAAACTTAGAAAATTATATCAACAGTATTAAGTAAAGATCAAATCATCAATAGGTGTATCAGTCATTTATCAATAAAAAATTTAGAACATATTTATAAATATTTATTACAAACACTGGCAACTTAATATAATGCAGATTTTTAATTATAATAAATTACTCATAATTACAGAAAGAGCAATCATCATTTTCAGAGAGCTCTCTTCTGTTTTGCTATATCTTCTACAACCGTCTTTCTGATAGGTTTCCACAGATAATGCAGACATTAAGAAAATAAGTTTTAATAAAAGAAATACATTTAGCAACATTCATCATCCTAAAATAAATTTATATGTACCAATACATCTTGTGATACTGCAAAATTCTGTCCTCAGAGATAATCTTCTCATTTGCCTCTTTTGTAAATAGTATCTGTAGTGAGTACACCAAGTTCTCACCAGGGTCATGTCTTTCTAGGGCTACCACTGCCTTTGTTATTTCAGGATGAGTTTCTCTAATGCCTTCTAATTAAATCTCTATTTGAAGACTCTCAAGGGAGTCCGGTCTAAAGCTGTTCATTTGTAGTGAAATGGAGCATATGGAATATGTAATGTTGGTCTTGGTGTTGGTCTGGAATAGCTCACAATTTGCTTCGGGTTTGAATTCAAGATCCAGCTAAACTCTATTTTAACATTGCTCTTGAATAACTAGATTAAACAGAAAATTAGAATTGCACAGGGAATTGGTAGCTTGTATTATGTTCCTTGGCACTGCCCAGTTGGTTTCTAACGCACCCTTCCCATACTTCTCTGCCTGGTAAGCTTCCAGTAACCCTTGAAGATCCAGGACATTTCCATTTCCTCTGGGTAAATGGATCCAATTTTTACAGGCAGTGAGTCGTTTTTTACTCCGAGATAACACAGCCCTTTGCTCCTAGCTCTACATATAGCATTTTAGACACTTGTAATAATCTACTTATCTATTCCCACCAGGTACAAACCTACAAATCATCCTCCACGCCTTTTACTTCCTCCTTTCTCACCTAATCAGTCACCTAGTACTTTGCATTTTATCTTCAGTGCCTGTGGTGGGCAGCATAATGTTCCACTAAAGATGCCTACATCCTAACCTGACTATCTGGCTATGGACACACACTTTAACCCTTTGTACTTCAAGTTCTTCACATGTAAACTGGGGATTATAGCAGTGGCACCTACTTAAAATGATCTTTCTGAGGATTAAATCAATGACATATATATACACACAGAAGAGTGCCTGGCAGGAAGTAAGCACTCAAAAATGCAATTACTATGAACTATAGTTCTTTACTTGCATTTTCTCATTTGAGTTGTGAAAACACTAGGAGGTAAGTATCCACATTATTCTCAATTGCCGATAAGGAAATTGAGGCTTAGAGAGGATAATTAACTGTGTGAAGTAAGCGTCAGGGTCTGGAAACATAGCAATCTGTCTGCAGGACATGTTGGTTTACATTACTTATTTGGATGACATATTATTCTTATTTAATTAATTTGGAATTTTTTTAAAATTTGAGATTGCTTTTCCATATCAAACTGCTAAACATTTACATATGTAACAAACAGATCTCTTAAACAACTGACACGATTTGAAGAGGGAAGGACAGTTGTTAACTTCCCAGCATAATAAAGATTCTGAGCTGTTTACACTTAAGGAGAGTTAGATTCAGATCAAAAATATTTTCTGAAAAATGGACTCAAAGTGAGATATTATGAGTAAGTCTGATATTCAACTTCAAGTCTTTCTTGGGTTTATAGCATAGAAGAATCATGCATATTAAGAAGTCAGTAGCTTATATATGGTGAATAAATTTTGCAAGAACCAGATAATGTATTTCTTTTAAATAAAGAGTAGTTGAGTGGACATTTAAGTAAGAAACTGAAATCGAAGTAAAATTATTCCAAGAAAAAAAAGAGGAGTTGGCCTAAGTACCTCGGGCCTATTATTTCTCAGAATTTGAATTAGTTCTTAATGAGCACATTTTACTTCATGTTTATGAGCTTCCATTTGGACACATTTATGCAGAATGTTCTAAATTTATAATTATGGCTAATGTGAGACTCAGCAGGTCAAGGACTGTAAACTGTTTATGTTTATTTCACCAATACCCTGCTGGCTCCTTCATTTGTTTATTCAACAATTACTCAGTACCCATTATAGGGCAGTGAGTAGTATCAGGTCTTGAGATACAGAAGAGACCGTGACAGTAAAAAGGCTATCTTTATAGAGTTTAGATTCTAATCAGGAGCGATAAGCATTAAACAAGTAAATAAACAAATTATGGGTACATAATGTCACTTAGAGGTATCTGAAATAAATGACGATTGAGTCAATTATTGTAGTTTGCAGTTGTCAACCGCTTTACTTTCCCTATGTTTTGTGTGATCGCAATTCTGGAAAATAATTTCGGGAGATATTTTTACTTTTCAGAGGGGAGGCGTTGATAAGTCTGTAGATTAAACAATCTTCTCAAGCTTACAGAGTTAGTTGCCAACAAAAGCAGAGTGAAAACATATATCTTTAGATTACTCACAAGTCTCATGCAATTTTTATAATACTTATTTAAATTACTTTTACATATAAAACCTACTGCAGCAACTTTAGTGGGCTATGTCTAGATGTACCCCATGCTACTGTAAAAACCACGAGCTCTTCCAGCATGACAACATGTCATAGGAAATATTCAAAATCTACTCATAAAAATAATGAACTTTTTATGAGCCAAACACAATTTAAATAAAAGTAGTTGGTAGCAAGAAAAGTATCTATATGTATACCTATACCTATATCATCTATCTATCATCTATCTATCTATCTATCTAACTTGTCCAGCACAAATACACTGTTTTTTGTAAGAATATCAGCTCAATTCCTTTAAAAGTTGTGTATAGTTAGCAGACTTCAACTTTCATTTGAAAACCTTCAAATTTTCATTTGAAACTCAAGATGAGTAAAAGAAAATTCAAATATCAACTAACTCTGAAAACCAACAAAATACCCAAATCTCAGAGGAATTTCACGTACTGTAAATGATGCAAGTTGTTGGAGAAAAACTATTTGTGGCCTGCCTATGCTTCATCCATGAAAAGAGCAAACCACCATCTATAAGTAATACAGAAGAGACAATTCAGCTTTCTCCTACTTTCTGCCCACTAATACATAGGAACCGATTTGTACCAGTCAGAAAGATGGGTAGTCCTCCCTCTATTACACGGAAAATATTTCTATGTTGCCTTTATTGTTTCCAGTTTTATGTCACTCCCTCTCAACATTCTGCTGCTGTAAGATTGTCAAACCTGTTTCCCCAGTTGCCTGCATCATGGTAGAGACTGTAAGCTCCCAGAAAGAGTCCACTATGGGCCAGCAGATATGCAGGAGAGGAGATGAGGAGTTCTGCCTACTAGAACTGGTTAAGGAAGTGATACCACTGCTCCAGCTGTAAGTCTAAGAACAAGATTTGAACAGCACCCAAGTGAAAAAGGAGGAGGGACACAGGCAATCCAAATTTCTCCCAGTTGGCAGATTCCAAGCGTGGTCAGAGCCCTTGTCTTTTGAAGAAAACTAAACAAAAAACTAAACAAAACGTGTGAAGTATCAGAAGAGAGTTACACAGTGAGAAGGAATAACATAATTCTAAAAAAATATTAGTAAGTTGATGAGTAGAAGAAACTTCAAAAACTGGTACCTGGAAGTTAGTGAAAATGAATTATCTATAAAGCTGGAGCAGAGAGTCACAGGAAAATAATTACTGAGATAAAATACAATGGGAGGAACTTTTTAAAAATCCACAAAGTAAGAGGCAAGGGCAACAAAACTGAGATAAAAAGGGAATAAAATGAGAAAAGGAGTGAGAACGTCTGAAAGGAATTGAAATCATGATGATGGAATTAAAATCTTCATTGGCAGCTGTAAGCAGCAGAATTGATTCTCAAAGAAAGTCGTCAAGGATTAGACAAGAAAATAATGAGAAACACCATTTTTACTTTGGAAGACAGAGAATAGGGATAAAAACAAGAATAATCCATTTTCTGGAGAAAGCAAGCCAAAGATTTGGAATGGAAGCAATAATCAAATTATGGTTGGAAAAATCCTAATGCGAATCACAAAAGGAAAAGAACAAAAATCACTCAAATGCTTCAGAAACTCCTCTCTGGTTTCCATGTAAAATCAATGGAAAAAAGTGATAACATTCCCCTGCCCCTGCTCCAAACGTTATGTTCCCTGACACAGGAAAAAGCAGGTTAAATGAAAAGCTGTAAATTTACACAGGCACAGAAAGTTTTAAATTTAGGGCACAGAAATAAATTAAGACTGGAGGCCTTTCTGTTTGGGGGTAATGTGTGCGCTCTAGTGTACGTGTTTGTGCATATCTGCAGTAGGGAATGTGATTGGAGGAGTAGTCAGAATCTTGGAAGTATGCAAAAAGTTACATTGGTGTGCAACATCAGAACTCCAATCCAGGAGTTTCTAGATCAATAATGAACAAAAAAAGAGTAACTTAAGTTGATGTATTAGAAAAGTAAGAACGCTGTATGATAGGAGCTCTATTCTCTTCATCTACAGTGTTTCTACCTTGCTTTTAGGCTACCTCTGAGAGGTTCCTTATTAAATGTTTCACTCTATCATGTGACTCCACCTACCTGTTCTCAGGAGACTGGGGCAGTGATTGCTGCCTGTCTCCCATATCAGCCACTGAAAGCTGGTAGGGGATAGGAGGTTGCTCTGTGGTAGATACTGACTGGCAGTTCTTATCCTCCTTTATGAAATACACAGAGAAGGAAGCCGACAGAAGAAAGGGCAGAAGCTAAAAGACAAATAGAGAAAATGCAGTAAATAGAAAGCATGCATCAACAGAGGTCGTAAAGCAACAGAAATCATGAGAGATAGATAGAGAATTGGTTGGTAACACTGGTGCAGTCACCTTAGGCTTGAAAGGAAGTGAGAGAGTGGCTATCTGAACCCAAAGAAAGTATCTGTCTGGAGAGAGGCCACTGTCCAGCGCTGTGGGCTGTAGTGGTCGGAGGCACCCAACCTACAGCAAACAACCCAGACTGGAGGGAGTGAGCCTGTGGGGTACATTCCTCCTACCGGTGCTCGCTTATGTAGAGTAGAATCCAGCTTAAAGCCAGAGGGCAAGAGAGCCATTGATGCAGCGTTATAAAGTAGGTCCTACTCCTAGGGCCCAGGGCAGGGGTAATTAAAAACAATCCAAACGACAACTCTAACCCAACATAAACAATGAAAAAGTAATGGATTTTTATGATGAAGATAAAATCTTGCAAATAAATATTTAGGTAGGTAAAACATGTTGCCTACAAAGGACTGGAAGATTAGTTTCATTGTCCCGTAGAAACATCTTTTCAGAAATTCTTAACTTGAAGATTAAGGTATGCGCTTCAGGCAGCTCTTGAATTATAAAAGCCTTTGTTAAATTTTGCTACTATGTTGAATAGATAAACGCTTGTTTTCTCTGTAGGGGCCTGCACCTTTCATCAAATTCTTAAAGATGTTTGAAACCAAAAAATGTTCAGAACCACAGATCAGTACAAATTTGAGATGAAAAGATCACCAGCAAAGAATTTTATGTTCTTGAGGACTGTTTTCATGTAAAATAGAAATAGAAAACAATTCTAGACATAAACTATTTCAGAAATACATGCCTTTGGTGACCTTGGAAAAACTTACTTCAGCCAACCAAAATATGAACCAAGATTAAAAGCACAAGAGGGCTTCCCTGGTGGCGCAGTGGTTGAGAATCTGTCTGCTAATGCAGGGGACATGGGTTCGAGCCCTGGTCTGGGAGGATCCAACATGGCGCAGAGCAACTAGGCCCGTGAATCACAACTACTGAGCCTGCGCGTCTGGAGCCTGTGCTCCGCAACAAGAGGGGCCGCGATAGTGAGAGGCCCGTGCACCGCGATGAAGAGTGGCCCCCACTTGCCACAACTAGAGAAAGCCCGCGCACAGAAACGAAGATGCAACACAGCAAAAATAAATAAATAAAAATTAATAAACTCCTACCCCCAACATCTTCTTTAAAAAAAAAAAAAAAACGCAAGAATACAGGGACTTCCCTGGTGGAGCAGTGGTTAAGAATTGCCTGCCAATGCAGGGGACACGTGTTCAAGCCCTGGTCTGGGAAGATCCCACATGCTGCGGAGCAACTAAGCCCATGTGCCACAACTACTGAGCCTGTGCTCTAGAGCCCACGAGCCACAACTACTGAGCCTGTGTGCTACAACTACTGAAGCCTGCACGCCTAGAGGCTGTGCTCCACAACAAGAGAGGCCACTGCAATGAGAGACCCATGTACCATAATGAAGAGTAGCCCCTGCTCACTGCAACTAGAGAGAAAGCCCGCGTGCAGCAACAAAGACCCAACGCAGCCAAAAATAAATAAATAAATAATAATTTTAAAAAGCACATGAATATAAATACAGTGAGAACTGCCGGCACCTTGATCCTGGACTTCCCAGCCTCCAGCACTATGAGAAATAAATGTCTGCTGTTTAAGTCACTCAGTCTATGGTGTTTTGATGTAACAGCCCAGGCAGAGTAAGACAGGACCCACACTGTATATAGTCTTCTGGAAGTTGCTTTTCTCTAATTATCATTGTTTGAAAGATAAATCCATGATTATATTCTTTCCTTTTGTGCATTCATTTTCACTCTGATACAGTATTCCATTAGGTACTATATTATATTCCCTTATCTATTTTCACTTTGCTGGTTATTTACATTGTTTCTATTATTTTCATATACAAATTGAAGCTGTTATGAACAACCTTGTACATCGTTTTGTTGACAAATGCCAGTTTCATCAGTACATAGCTGGTGGTGGAGTTTCCATGTTACAGTGTATGCATGTGTTAACCTTTACTAGTTTTTGCCAAATTGCACTGAAAAGTTAAAGATTCACCACATCATTGTCAACACTTAGCATTGCCAAATTTTAAAAACTGTCAATCTATTAAGTGTGAAATGGAATTTCTTTTTACTTCGATTTGCGTATAATTTTCGCCAACATTGTGGCTAAACTTTTCATGTGTTTTTTTTAACCTTCAAAGGTTTTCACATGTTTGAATTTCCCATTGGCATCTTTGCCTAAATTTCTAGTCAATTATTTGTCACTTTCTTAATGCTTGTTTGGAAGGGACTTCATTCTTTATTAGAAAATATCTCTAGTCAATTTTAACTAACTACATTTCCATAAGGCGATCTTTTGCTACTATATCAGTGGTATTTAACCTCCTATATAAAAAGCTGTTTCCAGGCCACCATTTCAAGTATTAAAAACTTGAGAGAGGGGCCAACTTTTCTCATTCTGCCCCCTGTAGTCTGTCTTTTATAATCAGCACATCCACCACCACTGAGTCTGAAAGGGATAATGCTAATAAAAGGAGCAGAATCTCCCTCCCCTTTTTTTATTTCTCCCCTATGGCTGGTTGTAATGCAAGTTTCTCTTCAGGCTCTTGTGGAATTGCTGACATATAATACGGGGAGACTTTAACAGCAGGAATAGGTCAATGAAGCAGCCCCTGCTATTCCTGCCATGTTTTGGTGGCCACACTCTAGCTCTTCCCCTCACCCCCTCACCCCTGATTCCCCTTCACAAGTGCCCTGGGGTGTTTCTAAGGCACATTTATTATTCATCAAATGCTAGGGCTCACAGTCCCAGACTGGGGTGAAATCAATCGGCATGTATCTTCATTTTATATATTTTGCAAAGAGGCTTGATTTTATCCTTTAAAAAGCATGTAGGCTTTGTAGGATAATAATTTACATAATTCAAAATTCAAACAGTACAGAAGAGAATACAAGGAGAAGTCTCCCTCTCAGGTCTATGTCATTCTTCTTCCCAGGCAACCATTATTAATGATCTTTCATAAAATTCTAGGACCATTTCTTTTTATCATTTAAAAAGAAGCATTAGCATTTTATTCACATGAATGTGTATAATGGAAGGAGTATAATGTTCCCCAAAGATGTCCATCCCTAATCCCTGAACCTGTGACTATGTTACCTTACATAGAGAAAGGGACTTTATAGATGTGATTAAAGGTATGTACTTGAGATGAGGAGATCATTTTGGATTACTCAGATGAGCCCACTCTGATTGCCTGAATGCTTAAAATCAGAGAACCTTTCCCAGCTGTGATCAGAGAGAGGCGTGACTACAGAGAAGGATTCAGAGTGGTGTGATGTTGCTGGCTTTGAAGATGAAAGAAGGGAACCATGAGCTAGGGAATGCGGGGAACCTGAAGAAGCTGGCAAAAAAACAGATTCTCTCTTTGGCCTCCAGAAAGGACTGTAACCCTGACAACACCTTGAGTTATCCTGGTGAGACCCATGCCAATCTTCTGACCTGAAGAACTGTAAGATAATAAATTCGTGTTGTTTTAAGCCTCTAAATTGGCATTTAATTGTCACAACAGCAGCTATAGAAAGCTAGCCTAATACATGTACCTTGATTTTTACTTTTTCTCATTAAAAAATAAAATCATTTCATATCAGTACATAGAGCTTACTCAGTTTCAAAATTTTTTTCATAGCTGCATAATATCCCATTATATCACTAAACCATCATCACACATTTTGAAGGCTTCTGCTATTTCAAATAAGACTACAGTGAATATCCTTGAATAAGTGCCAATTTTCACACACGTCAGTTAATATATGGGGCAAATCTTAAGAAATGGCATTAACCATTCAATGGGAATGTGTGTTTTACATTATGACTGCTATTTCTAAGTTAGACTCCATAGTTGTTGTTTCAATTTATATTCTATGTCTGAAAGTCCTGTTTCAACATACCTTTGTAAGTACAGTATGTTACTGAACGTTATCTACCTGATAGCAGATAAGTGGAATCTTAGTTTGAATTCATATATCTTTTGGGATAAGTGAAATTGAGAATCTTTTCATATGTTTAAAAGTTATTTGTATTTCTCATTCTGTGAATTTTCTTCCCTGTCTTTCCTTCCTTCTTCCTCCCAACTGTTTGCTCATGTTTCTTCATGCTGGGTTGATGAAGAATTTCTCATTGATATATCAATGTTTTATATCTTCTAAAGAAACAAATTATTTTTCTTTTGGCTTTTCTTTGTCAATGTAAGTTTTTTTTTAATGTATTTTTTTTTAATGTAAAGTTTACCAAATTTTTTGTTTTGAATTTAGGGTTTTATTTCATATTTAGAAAATATTCACTAATATAGTTTTACTCTTCCATGGATTATTTACTATTTTTATGATTTCAGGATTCATATCTTTGACCTATTTTCTTATGCTGCAAGTTATGAAAGAACTTTTTTACTTTTTCCAGAAGGTTACCTAGTTGTTCTAACACCATTTATTGAATATTCCACATCTGCTCTTAACATGCTTTTTAAAAATAATTTCCTTTAAAACCAACGTTTTCAAGTTTAAGAATAGACATATTGCATATACCTAAAAGTTTGTAACCTCAATTTACATTAATTGTATTCCTATTTATTAAGCTCTTATAAAGGACTAATATATTTTCTGTATTTTTATGAATGGACAGATAATGTAATATGTCTTGGCAAGAGATGCAGTAGACCCCAATTGGGTTGACTGTCCAGCTAACATCAATTTATCCAGTGCCCATATCTGTCCTACGGATTTTTCTTTGGCAAACCATTCCTTTTCCCCCATTCTGGTCATGGTCTGATTGTACTAACAATCATGGTATCTTATCACTCCAGACACAGAGTTCAAAATATGATTTACCTTGGCTCAGTAACTGAGAGTAATTCATCCTCCTGGCAAGCTCTTCCTGGACCCACTCTCAGACTGAGCTATCACAGGAATGGAACCCAAGGATTTAAACTCTAGGACCCAAATTGCTTTTCCCTGTCACTTCCTCCCAGTATATTATTAGGGCACAGGAGGAAAAAAAAAAAGCATCTTTCTTCTGTAATTTTGTTTCTTCACTTCCCTTCCCTTAATTGGGCTTGATGATCATCCAAAAATGCTTGATCAACCATCATAAAGAGACCTCAGCTCTTAGAGTGCAAAACCTTAAGTCATCCAGGTTTGAGATGCAGAAAGATTTTACTCCCATCCTGGTTGGTGGTAGGCATTATTATTATTTTTTTTTACTTCCTGATATATTTCCCACTTCCAGGAATGGGCGGAAGAGCTTCTCTAAAATAACAGAAAATAAAATACAAGATGAATTATCAGCAATTCAAAGCTGGGCACATCCATTGGTTTGAAAGCTTTCTTTCCCTCCCTGAAATCTAGGCGGATTAATCAACTCTGCATCCCAGGGACTTAGCGTAAGTACAGAAAAGATACTCAGTAAATGTTTGTTTAATAAATGAGTAAATGCATAAAAAGCCCCTAGCTGGAATTATTTCCTCTGGGAGAAACTACCAGAGACGACTCACTGTCTTTTGCTTCAGTAGTTTTTTATACCATTCTCTGTTCCTAGCAGTGCCCCCCGGCCCCCTACCCCAGGAGATTTCCACTACATGGCTCTACCCTGTGATGATTCAGTACCTTCTTTTAGCTGTGTCTGTTCTCCACTGATTAGGGTACCAGTGACCATCCTGGGCCATGTTGTTCAAGCCATCCTGGATCTCTTTAATTAGGAGCCATGATTTCAGGAAGAAAGGCTAGAATAAAATTTTCTTATTTTCCAGAACTTTATTCAAGAAAAGGATTTTTCCGTCTTCTTTTGGGACTTTTTCCGGATCTGTTGTTTCCCTTCCTCAACAGAGTAAATAAAACTTGGCCCCAACCCTTTGGCACTGCTCACTCCTCAGTGGTGAGGGAAACAGTCCCTCAGCTTACACTCACTAGGCACTGAACGGTGATAAGGCGAGTAGAACTCTGGCCAGAAGTTCCTGTCATTATCCTATGTGAGTATGCATGGCTTGGAGTGCTGCCTTCGGTACTACTTGCAAACAGGGATATTGGTGGGATGAGACTTGGGTTTCTTCTCTAGAGCCATGGATTTTAGCTACCCAGACAGCTTTTTCAAAGTCCTGGTCCTAAGTCTGTGATGGAGCCTGAGCTATGGGTTTGGAAAGCCGCTCATTTGATTCTGATGTATATGCCTGGTGAAGTCTGGTTCCTGAGTGCTAATTACCACTAATCAACTAGTTCTGACTTCAAGTATTAGTTTTGCCATCAACGAAGAGTTTTCTATCCTCAAGTCCCTTAACGTTTCTGACCCTCATTAATAAACTACAGAAAATATTGACCCTTTCCCAAATGTTTGTGAAGATCAAATGATATAATGCATAGCACAAGGACATGCAATAAATAAAATTATTATTTTTATGTAACTAAGCATGTGACTGTTTCAAAGGAGCAGATGAAAAGGGTACCTATTCATTACGGTAGTGAACGGGAAGAAACATCTTTTAGAGAAAGGCAGGGCTGATGCCACTTTGAAATAGTTTAACTGGAAAAGCTTATTTGGTCAAAAGATAGTCTTAGAATGAAATCCAATAAAATACAGGCTAAGTCCATGGAAAGAACTATCAAAGAACCCAATGAAATTCAAGTTTTGTTTACCTAAGCTCATAAATAAGTGCTGAAGCTGCCTTTCTCCATTTAAAGTGCTTTCAGCTAAAACAAACGACCCAAATCCTTTTATTTTCCTTTAGTTGCCCTTAAATGAACACCTTAGTTATTTCTGACATCTCTAATCCAATCTGGAGTCCTCCATACCTTTGGTAGCTGGTATTTGTTTTCTCCAGAGTTTAATAGTTCCTGTCCTTCTAAAAGATGAATTCAGAAGCCCCTTCCAGATTTCTTACTCCTGCTTCAGTTCGGGAAATTTACTTCGAAATCCATGATGTTACCAAGCAGTAGACTCAAGCCCATTTCATTCATAAAAGGGATATAAGGCTGGAAGGAAAACCTGCCTCACTATTTTCCAACCAAGAGATGAAGCAACAATTATGGAATCCAGAGCTGGTGATTAATCACAAAATCTTGGGTTGTAACACAGAGGGCTGCCTTTCATGGTGTGACACAGGAAACGTTACAGGGCAAAAACTTCAGGGAGATTCAGACGTAGGAATCACTTAGTAGCGTCACAAGCCAGAGAAGCCTATATTCCCCACCCCACTGCTGCAGCTTGGACGAGGAGCAAGCAGGTCAGGGATAGCAAAGCACAGACAAGAGCTGCCGCCCAGAAAGATTCTTCTCCCTCTACTAGCATGTGCCTATGTGAAATCTCTCTTTTCTTTTTTGAAGAGTCATGATATTTTAAGTAGTATTGTATCAATTAATCGGCAGTAAAGTAGCAAGCAGAGATGGAGTGACAAATATATGGCTGATCAAGATTATACTTTAAATATACTCTTAGCAAAGGTAGACAAAAGGCTGATACTTCTATGAATAAATGGGAAGCTCTAACTCAATGAAGCCACCTCGCTATAGATTAAATGGTATAAATAACAATACAGTGCATAGCTGAAGGAGAAATCAAATAAAAACATACAGTTCCCTAGTCACTTTTGGTTACAAATTTCAACAATTCTGTAATAATGAGGAATTAAATAGATGCTATATAATAGCTCAATTTTATTATGTGCGTGTGTGTGTATGGTAATTCTTTATCACATTCCATAGTACAAATATTTCCAATTAAATTTTCCTATTGCTTTAAAAAGACCACCCCCAAAATACTTCCTCCAGTATTTGTATTTTAAAAATTGAATTGATATACATTTTAATTTTAAAATAACTCAAATTGTTACCTTGAACACACAAATTATATGTTGTCTATAGCAACACCATTTTTAAACCTTCTAATTTTTGTGTTTCTTCTTTTTTAAAAAGTTTTTAATCAAAGTAATACATCACATGGATATTGCTTAAAATGTTAAATTTATTCAATTTTTTAATAAGAAGTACTTGAGCTTCTACTGTGAGTTGGGTGATTTTTCTACGCACTGAGAAATTCACTAATGAAAAAAAAAAAACCTCCTATCCTGAATGAGCTTATATTCTAGTTGGGGCTCAGATGCTAGAGTTACAAGATCTAAAGAGAAAAATAAAATGAAAGAGGAAGACAGGACTGTACAGCATGGGAGGAAATATAGTAGCAGTTACTATCTAGTAATTTAATTGTCTTTATTTAAAAGATCAAGCCCTCAATTATATTTTTTGCTTGCATATTTTGCTGTAATTTGATTTCATATACCCTTTCCAAAAATGTGTCTGTAATATATGATGATGACTTAGTAATTGGCTTCTAATGAAATTAACTTTTGCTTGCTTCTGGATCATCCCTATCTTCTCATCTTTTCATGGAGATTCCTAAACCAAAGGAGAAAATACTTCTCAAGGTTAATGGATTTCTTTAATTTCCCTCATTCACTGTTTAACTGTCTGTTGTATACCAGACGTTAGGCTAAGCCATGATAAGTAAGGCCACGAAAAACCTCCTGGCACAGCTGGCAAGACACACTTAGTGGCAATGCAGTATGATGAGAACCATAGTGAAGAAAAGCAGGAAGTTCCACTGAAGTAGAAAGGCAGATTAATAGGGATAACCAGGGAAACATAGTATTTTTGAGAGGAGGGGAAGTCTAAACTCTCTGGAATGATGAATAGTTGTCTAGGCTGGAATCAGAAGAGGACATTCTAATCCATTCCACGTATAGTTTATAAAGGCGTGGAGCAGTTCATTTCCTGGAAGCATCAGGAAAATTCCAATAGTCCTTTTGGAGTTTGAAACAAAGAGTATGTGAAAGCCATGAGTTTGTTGGGAGGAGAGATGACTGACAAGGACCAAAGATCTTGAAAACTTCAACATTTCCAGGCCTTTGATCTAAGAACAAATGCTTTTGTTGCCCTGCCTTTCTACTCTATCCTGTCTACCGAAAGGATGCCAGCTGCCAGCACCTGTGTTTCTTTGTTGGAAGGCTCTTTTGTCCCTGAAGCCTGCTTTGCCAGTGAGTACAGCAGGCTGAAAAGGTTGGGGAATTACTGCTTCCTGAGTTTATTGCTTAACCAACGCTCTTAGGAGTTGGTATTTAACTAGTACTGCTCCCTTGCCTGTATAGTGGGGCAACCCTGAGGAGCACGTTCTACACTAGTTCCCAGAGTTCCTGCAGCTAGGTTAAGCTCCAGTTCCCCATCCTCAAATCCTCAGGAAGGGATGCCAGCATTGACGATGTGAAGTGGGCATGCTGTGGTACAATTATTAAGATGCTCACCCATGCTGCACTGTGTTGGGATATTGGTAGGAGATGCACTGTTTACATACCTCTAGTATTCGTGAAATATTGGGGCAATGGCGATTTCAAGGTTTGAGAAGCCAGAAGGTTGTTGTTAAGTGTCACTGAAACATTGAAGGGAAAACATGCGACTCAACTACCAACTCAAGGCATAGTGTGAAATCCAGAGGGTTTTGGGCACCATTAAAGGCTCAGGTCACTCAACTACCAACTCAAGGCACAGTGTGAAATCCAGAGGGTTTTGGGCACCATTAAAAGAGGTATTCTTATTTTATAACCAGAGGGCAGAATGAGCTAAAACTTAGGTTTCAGATAAAATTGTGAGATTAGGGAATTTTCAGACAGGTCTGAATTTGGAGCCCTGGTTAGTCTTTGCTAACCTCAGGGCCTGAGACTGGGGATGGGAACATTGAATGGGTGTGGTTTGAACAGGCTGCAGTCTTAAGTTTAAGTGCCAACGAACATTTACCAGGTTCTCTGGTAGAAGCGTTTCCATCCCTGGACCTCTAGTCTGATAAAAACTAAAGTTGTAAGAAAGGAAAGCACAAAGTCCTCAAGAGATTCACGAGGAGGGACAATGAGCTTTCCTCCTACATCTACCTTTGGTTCCAAACCCAGGTCTTCTAGTTATAAGGAATACGGCGCCTCTTAAATCCTGGTTGGTTCAAAGTATATACTGCACCTTGAGTGATCACATCCAATCCTCAAGCTAGCATTTCAAAGTATTTTAAGAAGGCATTCCAATATTCTATTAGGCTGGAAGTTTCTGGGACGTACGGTAGCACCAGTGGATTCTCTCTGGTTATGTGCCCATTGTTGAATGTAAAGTGGGTTCCTCGGTCCAAGGCAAACTTATGTAAGATCAAATGTCATTAATCAGAGACTCTGTGAGCCCTGGGATAGTGGTGATGGCTGAGGCACTGAGGGCAGAGAAGATAAACCCCTTGTACCACTTCAGATCCAATTTCGACCCATATTAGATTCAATCTGTCCTGTCAGTGGTACTTAAAGTTGGTGGTCACTCACAATTTCTGGGAAAATAAAAGAAAAAAAAAGAAAAGAAAAGAAAGACTTACAAAAGGAACTGTAGCAGGGTAAGATGTTATACCTGCAGCTGCAGTCTTTCCTGAGGAATTGATATTGATCATCTTCCTTCTCTGCCAGTCATTGTAAGTTCCTCTCATTTTTCACCAGTCCTCAGCTCTTTATCCCTGAGGAGTCTGAGCCCTTGATTAGCATGCCCTTGGGGATCTGTTGCTGCAGTTGGCCAGTTATGGTTACCACCAGTTAAAAAAGCACCAGGAAACTCCCCAGGGAATCAATTCCTGAGTTCTATACTCCATACAGGAAGCAAGTCTGCCACCTCGTGAAAATCAGGGACAATTACTACTACCAGTAATTCTGTTCTTCCTCTTCTGGTCTGCTGGCCTAATAAACCCACTGTAATGGAAATCATGCTCTCTCTTTAAAGTGAATTTCTATTTCTCTGCTCTTTTCTACTGTGGTATGATTTTATAATTTAGTTATGAGAAGATAATTTTATTTCCTTTATTTCCAACTATTTAAAAAGTGCCCTGCCGTCACCCCTATGTACAGGCTATAGTTCAGTATCACTGCAGATGTGTATGTATGAAAAAGAGTTGGCAGGACATAATTCTGGAGAAGGAATTAGAGAATAATTTGCGACGGAGTTTAGAGTTTCTTCAGTAGGCAACGGGATGTCTTTGAAAGATTTTTAAGCAAGGAAGGGATAAGTCCAGATACGAGACTTTGAAAGCTAATTACCATGGCTTGGAGGGTTGAGGCTGGAGGAAGTAATCAAGAGGACCTCAGTGGTACAGCTGAGGGCCTGCATGAAGGACAACAGTGACTGGATAAAAGAGGAGAGGGCAGATTTGAGACACGTATTCCAGGAAAAATGATCAACTTTCATAACTAATCAGTTATGGGGTCTAAAAGGGAGGGACAGTTCTAACTGAATTGGACTTCCTCTCTTGGGTTAGGTACTGTCTAGTCTTATCTTAGCTTCTGCTGCTTGTCACTCAGTAAGCACAAAAATGACTCAAGAGTAGTCCCAGGACTCCAACGAAATGAGAAACCTGGCTTTACAAAATAGGACATGGAAGGATGTTACAGGCAAGTATTTGTTGAGGTAAAAGATATAATAAAGAGAACCATCGAAAAAAGGTGCAAAGGTCACACATTTTCTAAGGCTTTAGCTAAACCAGGTTTCATGGCTTTTGAATACATTCCCCATGTCTTAAGTATAAAAGCTTCAGCTATTGTTGGTAAGGAACATTTTTGAGGATGATTTTTAAAATGTGTCATAATTCCTAACCCTACCCCCATCACTACCACTAAAGAGAGCAGTATGTTAAACATAATAAAATAAATACAAGTTTATAAATATACCAAAATAATAAAATATATATAAAAGCTAAGAGAGAAGCAAGTTAACTGTAACCAGCAGAGCAAAGAAGAAATTGCTGAGTTGAGAATGAGTCATCATTCCACACGTAGGATTTGTCAGGACAAAGGATGTGAGTGTTTCCTGTGGGCAGGATATGGACCACACAAAAGAGAAAGCCAGCGTGAGGCTGCCCTGAGACAAGCTGTTATATCTGAGAGGCTTGAAAGACTTTTGTGTTTAGAAGAAAGGAGGCAGCTGGAACTTAGTGTATGAAGTAAGTGTATGAATTCGTCAAAGCAATCCAAATGAATGAAATCGTTCATGAAGAGCCTGTAAATTACATATTGGAGAGCACTGACAATAAAGTGATGATAGAAGGTGGCTTCGGTAGGGTTAGGAGGACAACACAGACCTCACTCTAAGGGGAACATTAACAATAACACACCTCTCTATGCTTACTGTCCTACCTTTTCTCTTCACAGACAAGCATATCTTGAAAGAGCTGCCTGCAGTTACTACTCCTATTAATTTATCTATAAATCTCTCCTTGATCCACTCTGATCAGACTTTCCTCTACACCACTCCACTGAAAGCGCACTGATGAAGGCCATTAATGTATGTGCTGATGAAGGTGACCAATAATATGGGTGTTGCCAAATCCAGGGGTTACTTTTCTGCCCTCTCTTATGTGAACTCTCATTGACCTTCAACACAGCTGACTGCCCCTTTCCTCTCTTGGCGTCTATGATCCCACACTCTTCTGTTTCTTTCTCCTATCTCGCTGGCTGTTCCTTCTGTCTTCTTCACGGGACTTACCTCCCCTACCTGAAATATAAACGTAGGAGTGTATCCAGGATTCAGTCTTGGCTACTTTTCCATTTCTGTTTATTCTTTCTCCTTAGATAATATTGCCTAGTACCTTGGTTTAGAATGTCATTTATGTGCTAATGACTTCTTAACTGTATCTATAATAAGAAGTTGCCCAATTATGAACCTGATAGAGCTAGTTGGATGGCTAACAGGCATCTCACACTTATCATATCCAAATCTTAGTTTGGGTTTGTTTGTGCTCCATCTGCCATACACAGTCTTTTTCTCCAGAGTCTTCCCGACTGGGCTTAACATCCAGCCAATACCCACCCAGTTGTTCAAGCCAAAAGTCAAGAAGTAAGTTTGATTATATTCTTCCCCACTCCATGTCATCCAATACATCCCACATTAAGTTCTGAGGCTTCTATATTTGAAATATATCATAAGTTCCTCCACTATTCACCATCTCAAGTACTATCCTCCTTGTCCAAAACCCCCCACGGTATCTTCGATGGGTGACTTCAACAACCTTATACATACTTTCACGCCTTCCACAAGCAGTTCCCCACAACGCAATTCCCCATCACTCACTGTACAATACACACAGCTTATAAATCATCACATCACATAGATCTTTTCTGACCACTCTGTCAGAAGTGGCCACCCACTTTTGTTACTCTGTATACCCACTGTATTTTTTGTTTATTAGTAGTATTTTTTCTTTTGATTATGTACTCTCTCCACCCAGGGTAACTTATAAAAAAGCAGTTATGGCAATAACCTATAATGGAAGAGAATGTAAAAAAAGAATATATGTGTGTGTATATATATATATACACACACATATATATATGTTTATATATATATACACATATATACATAAATTTATATATATATTAAACTGAATCACTTTGCTGTACACTGGAAACTAACATAACATTGTAAATCAACAATATTTCAAGAGAAATTTTTTTAAAAGCAATTATATTGTGTTGCCACTGACTAGAACAATGTGTGAAGCACAGTAAATCCCCAATAAATATATGTTGAATAAATGAAAGATGGATAAATAATAGGAAAAAAAGGCAGTTTGTAGAGGATTAATGGCTATGTCAGAAATATTAATATTTCAAGACTTCATATTTGAAAAGGAGAAAAGAAAACAATAATGTGGAAATTTAAGGAGGCAAGGTAAAGAAAGCTTTGTTGGTTTTTAAGATTAACAAAGAACTAAATGTGTGTGAAGTTTATAGAGAAGGCACCAATGAAGGAAGAGATTAAAGATAATAAAATATAAACAATGAAACATGATCCTAAGATAATCAGGAACTACTGGATCAGAGCTGCTGATTCTTTTATTATTTTTTTAATTTATTGAATGAATTATTTTTTAATTTTTTTTATTTCTTAATTTTTTTAATGTAATATCTTTATTGGGTATAATTGCTTTACAATGTTGTGTTAGTTTCTGCTTTATAACAAAGTGCATCAACTATACATATACATATATCCCCATAACCCCTCCCTCCTGGGTCGCCCTCCCACCCTCCCTATCCCACCACTCTAGGTGGTCACAAAGCACCAAGTTGATCCCCCAATGCTACGCAGCTGCTTCCCACTAGCTATCTATTTTATATTTGGTACCATATATATGTCAATGTTACTCTCTCACCTCGTCCCAGCTTACCCTTCCCTCTCCCCATGTCCTCAAGTCCATTCTCTACATCTGTGTCATTATTCCAGTCCTGCCCCTAGGTTCTTCAAAACCATTTTTTTTTTTGTAGATTCCATATATATGTGTTAGCATGCGGTACTTGTATTTCTCTTTCTGACTTACTTCACTCTGTATGACAGACTCTGGGTCCATCCACTTCACTACAAGTAACTCAATTGCGTTTCTTTTTATGGCTGAGTAATATTCCATTGTATATATGTGCCACATCTTCTTTATCCATGCATCTGTTGATGCAAACTTAGGTTGCTTCCATGTCCTGGCTATTGTAAATAGTGCTGCATTGAACATTGTGGTACATGACTCTTTTTTTTTTTTTGCGGTACGTGGGCCTCTCACTATTATGGCCTCTCCCGTCGCGGAGCACAGGCTCCAGACGCGCAGGCTCAGCGGCCATGGCTCATGAGCCCAGCCATTCACGGCATGTGGGATCTTCCCGGTCCGGGGCACAAACCTGTGTCCCCTGCATAGGCAGGTGGACTCTCAACCACTGCGCCACCAGGGAAGCCCCTCATTGTTGTTTTGATTTTCATTTCTCTAATGATTAGCGATGTTGAGCATCCTTTAATATGTTTGTTGGCAATCTGTATATCTGGTTTGGAGAAATGTCTATTTAGGTCTTCTGCCCATTTTTCGATTGGGTTGTTTGCCTTTTCGATATTGAGTTGCATGAGCTGCTTGTAGATTTTGGAGATTAATCCTTTGTCAGTTGCTTCGTTTGCGAATATTTTCTCCCATTTTGAGGGTTGTCTTTTCGTCTTCTTTATGGCTTCCCTTGCTGTGCAAAAGCTTTTAAGTTTCATTAGGTCCCAGTTGTTTATTTTTGTTTTTATTTCCATTTGGCTAGAAGGTGTGTCCAAAAGGATCTTGCTGTGATTTATGTCATAGAGTGTTCTGCCTAAGTTTCCCTCTGAGTTTTACAGTGTCTGGCTTAACATTTTGGTTTTTAATCCATTTGGAGTTTGTTTTTCTCTATGGTGTTAGGAAGTGTTCTAATTTCATACTTTTATATGTAGCTGTCTAGTTTTCTCAGCACCAATTATTGAAGAGGCTGTCTTTTCTCCAGTGTATATTCTTGCCTCCTTTATCAAAGATTAGGTGGCCATATGTGCGTGGGTTTATCTCTGGGCTTTCTACCCTGTTCCATTGATCTATATTTCTGTTTTTGTGCCAGTACCATACTGTTTTGATTACTCTAGCTTTGTAGTATAGTCTGAAGCCAGGGGGCTGGATTCCTTTAGCTCCATTTTTCATTCTCAAGATTACTTTGGCTATTCGGTGTCTTTTGTGTTTCTATACAAATTGTGAAATTTTTTGTTCTACTTCTGTAAAAAATGCCATTGGTAGTTTGATAGGGATTGCATTGAATCTGTAGATTGCTTTGGGTAGTATAGATATTTTAAAAATGTTGATTCTTCCAAACCAAGAACATGGTATATCTCTCCATCTGTTTGTATCATCTTTCATCTTTTGTATCATCTTTAACTTCTTTCATCAATGTCTTATAGTTTTCTGCATATAGGCCTTTTGTAGCTTTTTTCCTAGGTATTTTATTTTTTTTGTTGCAATGGTAAACAGGAGTGTTTCCTTAATTTCTCTTTCAAATTTTTCATTGTTAGTGTATAGGAATGCAAGAGATTTCTGTGCATTAATTTTGTATCCTGCTACTTTACCAAATTTATTGATTAGCACAAGTAGTTTTCTGGTAGCATCTTTAGGATTCTATATATATAGCATCATGTCAAATGCAAAAAGTGACAGCTTTAGTTCTTCTTCACTGATTTGGATACCTTTTATTTCTTTTCCTTATCTGACTGCTGTGGCTAAAACTTCCAGAACTATGTTGAATAATAGTGGTGAGAGTGGGCAACCTTGTCTTCTTCCTGATCTTAGAGGAAATGGTTTCAGTTTTTCACCATTGAGAATGATATTGGCTGTGTGTTTATCAAATATGGCCTTTACTATGTTGAGGTAAGTTCCCTCTATGCCTATTTTCTGGAGAGTTTTTTTCATAAATGGGTGTTGAATTTTGTCAAAAGCTTTTTCTGTATCTATTGAGACGATCATATGGTTTTTATCCTTCAATTTGTTAATATGGTTTATCACATTGATTGATCTGTGTATATTGAAGAGTCCTTGCATTCCTGGGATAAACCCCACTTGATCATGGTGTATGATCCTTTTAATGTGCTGTTGGATTCTGTTTGCTAGTATTTTGTTGAGGATTTTTGCAACTATGTTCGTCAGAGATATTGGCCTGTAGTTTTCTTTTTTTTGTAACATCTTTGGTTTTGGTATCAGGGTGATGGTGCTCTTGTAGAATGAGTTTGGGAGTGTTACTTCCTCTGCTATATTTCGGAAGATTTTGAGAAAGTTAGGTGTTAGCTCTTCTCTAAGTGTTTGATCGAGTTCACCTGTGAAGCCATCTGGTCCTGGGCTTTTGTTTGTTGGAAGATTTTTAATCACAGTTTCCATTTCAGTGCTTCTTATTGGTCTGTTTATATATTGTATTTCTTCCTGGTTCAGTCACGGACAGCTGTGCTTTTTAAAAATTTGTCCATTTCTTCTATGCTGTCCATTTTATTGGCATCTAGTTGCTTGTAGTAACCTCTCATGATCCTTGTATTTCTGCAGTTTCAGTTGTTACTTCTCCTTTTTCATTTCTAATTCTGTTGATTTCATCTTCCTCCTTTTTTTCTTGATGAGTCTGGCTAATGGTTTATCAATTTTGTTTACCTTCTCAAAGAACCAGCTTTTAGTTTTATTGATCTTTGCTATCATTTCCTTCATTTATTTCTGATCTGATCTTTATGATTTCTTTCCTTCTGCTAACTTAGGAGTTTTTTTTTTTTTTGTTCTTCTTTCTCTAATTGCTTTAGGTGTAAGGTTAGGTTGTTTATTTGAGATTTTTCTTGTTTCTTGAGGTAGGATTGTATTGTTATAAACCTCCCTCTTAGAACTGCTTTTGCTGCATCCCATAGGTTTTGGGTCATCAGCATTTCATTGTCATTTGTTTCTAGGTATTTTTTGATTTCCTCTTTGATTTCTTCAGTGATCTCTTGGTTATTTAGTAGTGTATTGTTTAGCCTCCATGTGTTTGTATTTTTTACAGTTTTTTCCCTGTAATTGGTATCTAGTCTCAGAGCATTGTGGTTGGAAAAAGATACTTGATACAATTTCAATTTTCTTAACTTAACAAAGGCTTGATTTTTGACCCAAGATATGATGATCTATCCTGGAGAATGTTCCAAGAGCACTTGAGAAGAAATTGTATTCTGTTGTTTTTTGATGGAATGTTCTATAAATATCAATTAAGTCCATCTTGTCTAATGTGTCATTTAAAGCTTGTGTTTCCTTAGTTTCATTTTGGATTATCTGTCCACTGGTGAAAGTAGGATGTTAAAGTCCCCCACAGTTATTGTGTTCCTGTCGATTTCCCCTTTTATGGCTGTTAGCATTTGGCTTATGTACTGAGGTATTCCTGTGTTGGGTGCATGATTATTTACAACTGTTATATCTTCTTGGATTGATCCCTTCATCATTATGTAGTATCCTTCTTTGTCTCTTGTAATAGTCTTTATTTTAAAGTCTATTTTGTCTGATATGAGAATTGCTACTCCAGCTTAATTTTGATTTCCATTTGCATGGATTATCTTTTTCCATCCCCTCACTTTCAGTCTGTATGTGTTCCTAGGTCAGAAGTGGGTCTCTTGTAGACAGCATATATACACCTCTTGTTTTTGTATCCACTCAGCCAGTCTGTGTCTTTTGGTTGGAGCATTCAATCCATTTACATTTAAGGTAATTATCGATACGTATGTTCCTACTACCATTTTCTTAATTGTTTTGGGTTTGTTTTTGTAGGTCTTTTCCTTCTCTTGTGTTTCCTGCCTAGAGTAGTTCCTTTAGCATTTGTTTAAAGCTGGTTTGGTGGTGCTGAATTCTCTTAGCTTTTGCTTGTCTGTAAAGGTTTTAATTTCTCTGTTGAATCTGAATGAGTTTCTTGCTGGACAAAGTAATCTTGGTTGCAGGTTTTTCCCTCTCATCACTTTAAATATGTCCTGGCACTCCCTTTTGGCTTGCAGATTTTCTGCTGAAAGATCAGCTGTTAACCTTATGGGGATTCCCTTGTAAATTAATTGTTGCTTTTCCCTTTTAATATTTTTTCTTTGTATTTAATTTTTGATAGTTTGATTTGTATGTGTCTTGGCGTGTTTCTCCTTGGATTTATCCTGTATGGGACACTCTGCACTTCCTGGACTTATCTTTTTTCTTCTTCTTCTGGGACCCCTATAATCGGAATGTTGGTGCCTTTAATTTTGTCCCAGAGGTCTCTGAGACTGTCTTCAATTCTTTTCATTGTTTTTTCTTGATTTCTCTCTGCAGTAGTTATTTCCACTATTTTATCTTCCAGGTCACTCATCCGTTCTTCTGCCTCAGTTATTCTGCTATTGATTCCTTCTAGGGAATTTTTAATTTCATTATGGTGCTGTTCATCATTGTTTTTTTCCTCTTTAGTTCTTCTAGGTTCTTGTTAAACATTTCTTGTATTTTCTCCATTCTATTTCCAAGATTTTGGATCATTTTTACTATCATTACTCTGAATTCTTTTTCAGGTAGACTGCCTATTTCCTCTTCATTTGTTTGGTCTGGTGGGTTTTTACCTTGCTCCTTCATCTGCTGCATATTTCTCTGTCTTCTCATTTTGTTTAACTTACTTTGTTTGGGGTCTCTTTTTTGCAGGCTGCAGGTTCACAGTTCCTGTTGTTTTTGGTGTCTCCCCCAGTGGGTGAGTTTGGTTCAATGGCTTGTGTAGGCTTCCTGGTGGAGGGGACTGGTGCCTGTGTTCAGGTGCGTGGGGCTGGATCTTGTCTTTCTGGTGGGCAGGGCCATGTCAGCAGTGTGTTTTAGGGTGTCTGTGAACTTAGTATGATTTTAGGCACCCTCTCTCCTAATGAGTGGGCTTGTGCTCCTGTCTTGCTAGTTGTTTGGCATGGGGTGTCCAGTACTGGAGATTGCTGGTCTTTGAGCGATGCTGGGTCTTAGCATTGAGATGGAGGTCTCTGAGAGAACTCTCACCAATTGATATTATGTGGGGCCATGAGGTCTCTGGTGGTCCAATGTCCTGAAATCGGCTCTCCCACCTCAGAGGCTCAGGCCTGATACCAGGCTGGAGCACCAAGACCCTGTCAGCCACATGGCTCAGAGGAAAAGTGAGAATAAAAGAAAAAAAAATAATAATAAAGTTTGAAAATTAAAAAAATAAAATAATTAAAATAATAATTAAAATAAAAAAATTAAAAAAGGATTAAAATAAAAAAATAAAGTAGTAATAAAAAAAGAGCAACTAAACCAATAAACAAATCCGCCAGTGATAACAAGGGTTAAAATCTATACTAAGAGAAACAAAAATCAGAAAGAAGTCAGTCACAGACAGCAAACCCCAAGTCTACACTTGCTCCCATATTCCGTCGCCTCAGTTTTGGGATGATTTGTTGTCTATTCAGGTATTCTACAGATGCAGGGTCCATCAAGTTGATTGTGGGGATTTAATCTGCTGCTCCTGAGGTTGCACAGAGAAATTTCCCTTTCTCTTCTTTGTTCTCATAGCTCCTGGGGTTCAGCTTTGCTTTTGGCCCTACCTCTGTGTGTAGGTCATCCTCAGGCACCTGTTCTCCACCCTGACAGGAGGGGGTTAAAGCAGCAGCTGATAAGGGTGTTATGGCTCACTCAGGCCAGAGGGAGGGAGGGGTATGGAATGCAGGGCGATCCTGTGGTGGCAGAGGCAGAGGTGATGTTGCAACAGCCTGATGTGCGCTGTGTGTTCTCCTGGTGGTGTTGTCCCTGGACCATGGGATCCTGGCAGTGGCGGGCTGCACAGGCTCCCAGGGGGGCAGTGTGGATAGTGACCTGTGCTTGCACACAGGATTCTTGGTGGCTGCAGTAGCAGTGTTAGGGTTTCATGCCCGTCTCTGATGTCTGAGCTGATAGCCACGGCTCACGCCTGCCTCTGGAGCTCGTTTAGGCTGTGCTCTGCCTTCTGTGGGCAGACAGGGAAGGAATGCCCTCTCCTCATGCACCCGAAATAATGGTCTCTTGCCTCTTAGGCAGGTCCAGACTTTTTCCCGGACTCCCTCCTTGCTAGCCTGGGCACACTAGCCCCCTTCAGGCTGTGTTCAGGCAGCCAGCCCCAGTCCTCTTCCTGGGATCTGACCTCTGAAGCCTGAGCCTCAGTTCCCAGCCCCCACTCCACCAGCAGGTGAGCAGACAAGCCTCTCAGGCTGTTGAGTGCTGGTTGGCACCAATCCTGTGTGCGGGAATCTCTCCGCTTTGCCCTCTGCACCCCTGTTGCTGTGCTCTCCTCCATGGCTCTGAAGTATCCCCTCCGCCCGCCGCCCCTTCTCCACCAGTGAAGGGGCTTCCTAGCGTGTGGAAACTTTTCCTCCTTCACAGCTCCTTTCCAGAGTTGCAGGTCTCATCCCTAATCTTTTGTCTCTGTATTTTTCTTTTGCCTTACCCAGGTATGTGGGGATTTTCTTGCCTTTTGGGAAGTCTAAGGTCTTCTTCCAGCATTCAGTAGGTGTTCTGTAGGAATTGTTCCACATGTAGCTGTATTTTTGATGTATTTGTGGAGAGGAAGGTGATCTCCGCATCTTACTCCTGCGCCATCTTGAAGGTCACCCCTCTGATGATTCTTACTGAAGGATTAGCCTCAGAAATGTGAAAATGTGGAAGATTCTGTCCTCCTTCCTCTCTTCCTTCCCATTTCCTTCCTTCCATTTCCCTCTCCCACCCTTTCTTTCCTTCCTCCCTTTTTATTCCTTTCATCTCTCCTTCTACAATTGCTGTTCTAGCACATCTATAGTATCAGGTGCTGTGAAATAGATAGGGGACTTAATCTGAATGAAAACAAAGCGAGATCTGATAATAGATAAGAAGAAAGAGAAATTGCCTTTGTGTCAAGGAAATTAGCAGCAGCATCCCTCATGTGTTTATTACAGCTACTCTATTCCTCACAAATAACTAAATGGACTCTGGGTGACTTAAGTAGAAAATGAGTGTGCTGAAATTGTGGGGGACATCTCACAGACCCTGCAGGACAGCCAGATACAGGCTATGGCATAAACCAAGCGAGGCAAGGCCAAGACAACATCAGAGCCAACATCACCGATGACAGGTTGCCACTTCTGCAACTGGCATCGCCTTTAGTCATCCTTTGGTTACCAGACTCCAGCACTCTGAACGCTTGTCACAACATTGGGCTCTCCACTCCACTGTAGGGACCACAAAAAAGTTCTTCACTGACCCTTCCTTTTGTTTCACTCCCTCAAGAATCAAGACAAGGTCATGTAACTGGTTATGCTGAGGTCACACAGAAGCTGAGGGGAAAGGAATATCTACCCTCTTTTCAGCCTCCATATGTGGCACTGTATCTGCTTCTTGTCTTCCTCTGGATACCCACACACCTGAGTATGAATTCTGGTCACCCCCAAAGTCAAATATTCACTAGAGTGAATTCCAGAAGAGGGAAGCTGTATGGTGTGGAAGTGACTCTGGCTCCCTGGGCTCTCGTTCACACGTCCGCCTTGAAATTGGTATAAATCAGCTATACTCTCCAGGCCACCGTTCACTTATTTGGAAAATGTGGCTGTTGTTTTCACGTTTGCTAGCCCTTTCCAGTGCCAAGATTCTCCAGGCAGCATCTCAGAGCTAAAGAAATATATCAGTAAACCAAGTCACACCTGTTTGTAGCATTTTATCACTTATGACTCTTTTAGAAATCCCTTAGGGGTAAGATAAATCAGAATATCTTCACTAGGTATTACAAAGATAGAAGAATACCAATGAGAAATGGTAAAGGTCAGACATATATACACTGATCAGATGAACCGAAGTGAGACTCAGAGAGAAAAGGTGCCAACACTGTGGCTATGTTTATGCTCCTGAGAAAGAGAAGGGAAAAAAAAAAAAAAACCCGCCAGGGGAACTAGATTTCCCTCTTAACAAACAGTTGAACAGAAACAGGGAAAATAACACAATATAAAAGGCAGGATATGTCAAGTCAACACAAAAATCAGCTGGAGGTAACTGGCTAAATACAATTCAGGTTTCCATTATTCCACAGAGATGTCTCCAGAGCCGGGAAGTTCAGGGAAGACTGGTACAGACTACAAATGGTGCAGACTCATCTTTGGAACATTATCATCAAAGCCCATTGAGAAAAGCATCAGGAACACTGAAAGTTCAGACAACCAGTATGTTTTTAAAAATAAGCGTTAGGAAAGTACAAGAAGGCAATGCACTAGAATTAGTTTTAGGTCTTTGATGATTTAAATAAATACACTGGAGAAGAAAATTAAGTTAAACCTTAAGTTAAAGAAGAAGATGGTTAAAATTGCATTTGTTCATAGAACCTGAGAATGTAACCACTCATTCTGGTCTACAGACAAGTTTAAGTAAATTCAAATTGCATCTTTGAATTTATCTGAGACCTTACTGATATTTCCCAACATGACAGATGCTGATAATCCAGGAAAGAACCTTATTCTCCTTACACCAATTATTTGGGGCAAGGTATTCAGTTCAGAAATTGGTAAGTAGTAAAACTGGTTAATGATGTACCAGGCCATGATCTTTTAGAGAAGCAGCTACCATCTCAGTTCTGTTACAAGATACTTATTTGATTTATAACTTGGCAAGTTATAAATCTGTGTATATTTCTTTATATTCAAAGAGTAAAAAGTATTGTTAAATCCAGAGAGATAGGTATTCCAGGCAGTGTGCATTTTGGGGGGCTCTATTTACCCTTATGTCTTTCTTTTCATGATTGGGGAATAGCTAACACATTGCATATTTTTACTCATTGTCTATGATACCAAATTTTAGCAGCAAGAAAGAAGATTTTTTTTTTTAATAAAGAAGTATTTTATGATTGGACTAAGACAACCAAGCCTTTGGGAAATATCCTGTTATTCAACAGAACAGAGAGAGTAAAAATGAAGAGCTAAATGCTTTCATGGCACTTTGACCTTCCTGCTGGGGATCCAAGATGAACATGACCACACATGTCCTTCAATCATTACAGTCCAGTGGAAGACAGTGATGAGTCTTGAGAAGTAAGTACAATGAAGGGGTTTCCCTCAAGGAAAGTGCCTGTAGACTAACATGGGAGGGACCCATCACAGTGGAAGAAGTCAACATTATTTTCCTAAAGGAGGTTACTCCTTTAGAGGACCTGTTCTTTAACACAGCAATGCAAAAAGGGAACAGCGTTTATCATGTCACAGTTGGTACTGCATAGCTAATTTCAGGCATCAGCAGCTCTTACAGTGCTGGTTCCTGCCTATCTGTCCAGTCATATATCTTGTCACTCCTCCCCTCATGTTCTACACTCCAGTCTCTCCTAACTCACCACACACGCTCACATCTCTTTACTTTTGCATATGCGAGTCTCTTAACCTTGAATAACTTCCCCATTGACCTATGACCCTCATAAGGCTATAAGCTCCCTGGGACCAGGATTTGGTATTTCATCAGCACATACTGCCATATCATATATACCACAGGTTCTCGGTAAGAATTTATGGAATACATGAAGAGATGAAAAAGGCAGTGTGCATAGTGGGTAAAATCAGGAGCTCCGGAGGTGCCCTGCTAAGTTTTGATTCCTATATCTTCCACTTAATCTCTGGATGATATTGAGCAAGTTTTATAACCCCTCTGTAACTCAGTTTTCAAATTTATAAGATTTTCATGAGATTAAATGAGATAATACATGCAAGTCTTTTAGAACAGCATCTGACACATGATAATCATAACTGTTAAGTATTTGTAACTAAAAAAAAATTCTTCGATGGATATTTGTGGCAGAGGCAGTCATTATTCTCACATATTACATTGGTTTCTTGAATTTCCCAGTACCTTTACGGTTAGGCAGGGACATAGGATGAGTTCTAACCTATGGGCTGTAACTAAAAAGCTATCATTCAACTCTGCATTATCTCTGTTGTCCTGCCACAGAGATCACAAGGCTATGTTAAGATGGAAGAGCCACGGAACTCAAGCAGCCTGAAGGAAGATTGTGTTTTGAGATTTCAGGGTTATCGTTGCTGCCACATAAACTCACCCATCCTGACGAATTCAGGATTACCCTAAAGTCATACCACAGAGATGACTGCTTTATATACTAACATAACCTTGGATGAAAACAAGTGAGTAGGCAGAAACAGCAAATCAGCATCATCTACAAAGGCTGCAGGGATAAAATGGTGGTTGGAAAGAGGGGCTGTGTTACGGATAGAGGAAAGGAGGGAAGAGGGAAGGATGCTGTAGATTCAGTCTTGGTTCAGGTATTGTTGCAATCAGTAAGGCCTTTTCTAAGATTTAAAAAAGCCTTAAATAATGACCAAAGTGATATCACATTCTTTTATTTGGGGGGGTGTTTTTTTCCCCTATAAGCAAGATTAAAAAGTCAAAAATTTAAAAAAAAAGTCAAAAATTAAAAAAAATAAAAATTACTTTCAGAACTATATTAAATTAGTAAAGACAAATAAGTCAAATGATTGTATTTTTTAAACTTTTTCTGGAAATAGGTAGACTTTTGTGAATGTAGGTGGATCACAAAACTCCTTTGAAAATTGGATTAAAGCTATGGAATTTTTCCATAGGGAAAGATGAAGTTGCCCACATAAACACACAATTTCCAGGAATCTTGGACCTAGAGTTATGTTGTGGGTTTCTCTATCAAATCCTGATTTGAACTATCCAGAAATATATTGAAAGAAATTCCCTAACTATTCTAATTGATCAGTTGGGCTACAGTTAATAACAGTATGAGTGTAGATGCACCACAGACACTTAAATTAGTATAAATGTTGTGAAGGGCAACTAGTCAATATTCATCAAATTGAAAAATGGTCATACTCTTTGTGCCAGCAATTTTATGGATAGGAATTATCTCTACAGATACACTTGCAAAATTATGCTGTGATATATGTTCAAGGATCTTCACTATAACTTTGTTTCTAATAGCAAAAATACCTGGAAATAATGACCAATGAGAAGAAAATGGTTAAGTAAATTATAGTACACTAAGGGGTGAGTGTGTGTGTGTGTACTGTGAAGAAAAGATAACATGTGAATCATATAACTCACATAGGAAGAACTCAGGAAAGTGTAACTTTAATTCAAACTGCTGTGTGCGCACACACACACACACACTCTCACCCCTTACAGGGATATCACAAACTTCTTTCTCATAATTTTAGTTTATTGAGTGTAGAACAAGCACTGAAAACACAACTCATTTATCAAGTGTCAAATGAGAAAACAGCAAATCCAATTAATATACCATGTGGTATTTCTCTAATTGCTTCTAGATGTGTACCCTAAGTCCTTCCATGTCTCCAATTTCTCAGATACCAACAAGCTATGTTTGGCCATGTTGGCAGCTTTATTAATATAGCTGTTAGTGATGCTACGAAAGTATACTCATTTTCAACTGAGTCTGACAACATTTGATACATAGGTCATGTTGAAAATTGCAGCAGCTGGATCATTTTGAATCCCTACAATAGACAAATCTGTCAAAAACTCAACTACTCTGCGTGTACCTACACAGTCACAGGCGTGACTGACATTTTTTTAGTGATGCTAGGATCGTCTCTCTCTGGGAGAGAATACCGATATTTATAGTAGACTTAAAAAATGCTGGTCAAAACATCCTAAAACCTAATAATAAATTTCTGTAAAAATATGCAGTCAGTTAAATTATTGGAAAATGGAAAATCTACAATGAATGACTATTTAAGATAATTTTGTTTCTAAAAACATTTTCTTTTATATTTGAGTATCTAATCGTGGTAAACGTGGTACTAACTGTTGTATGTTGTTCTAAAATGATTCCAAAATTTTCTTAGTAAATGAAATGTTCCAAGCAGCATTGAGGCAGTCAGTTGGCTAGAGCCTATGGACACAGAATTGAGGAAATACAATGACAGCAATTTTGGACTGCATTAGCCTCTAGTCTTCCCAGCCATTGACACAAGATGGGATAAGATCCCCAAACGAGGTATATATCTGCATACTAAGAGTGGGTGAGGGGGACCTCCTTGGTGGTCCAGTGGTTTAAGACTTCACCTTCCAATGCAGGGGGTGCGGGTTTGATCCCTGGTTGGGGAACTAAGATCCCGTGTGCCGCACAGCGCAGCCAAAATTAATAATAATAACAATAATAATAAATTGAAATTATTAAAAAAAAAAGAGTGGGTGAGACCTCCCTTTTAGGATATCAGATCACAGTCTCACCTCTGTAAAATTCCTCTCCATGGGTTCATTTGTTGGACTGATTTCAGTATAAATCTGGCTGGGAGGTGAGGACAGAATAAAAGGTACTTAATCTGACACCTAAGTGATTTGTTGGACTTCTTAACAAGATGATTGAGTTGACAGCTCTTTGTATTTCATCAGTTGCCCAGAAAGTCTGAGGTGGAACTTGTGACAGTTAAACCACTTGCTTCAGGACTGCCTAATTTCTCTATGAATCAAGCCAATTTTACCTCTCCCACCATAAATTCCAAAGTCTTTTGTTTCATAGTATTCATTTCTTCTATTTGTCTTAGAAAGTAAATAACTTTGAGGTAGGTAATTACATTAAACGGTGTGGGATGTCTCAGAGTTTCTGATAATTTATTGCTTACTGAGGAAAATGTCCACTGTACTTACCAGGAACAGCTGTGCCCAAAAGCGAAGTGATTTTTTAAAAAACAAAATATTATGCTACCTAAAACGTTGTGGCACCCAGATGATATTCCTCTCCTAGGATAATGGCAAAGCTCTTCAGGAAACGTACAGATAAGCAAATCTGTGAACTTCAAATTGCTGATAGTGAGAGCAAAAGTGTACATTGCAGCTAAACGGGAAGAATCTCTCTGTTCCTACACCTGGAGATTTCTATTAAGAGGAGTCACCTAAATGTTGGTTATACATAATTTTAAATAGCAATACAAATTACTGGGCTAAGTAGGTCTTCTGCAGGAATCGGTAGGTGATTTAAGAGAAAAGGAATTTCATTAAACACAAATTCTTAGTGCCTATCCAATGGAGGGTAAAACTGACATGATTCAAGGATTAATTAAGCCATTCCTGAAGTTCTTTTTTAGTTGCTAAATATAGAAAAAAAGATCAACCTAATCATAGGCAAACAGTCTAAGAAATAGAATTATCTCATGCTAACTCACCTCTCTCACTTAATATCCAGCTACCACCTAGCAGCTGTCAAACAAGTGCTTTGAATGATGGATTCTGCTCTTAGCAAAAAATTGTATTTTTCCTAAGTAACTGAAAGTATATTAGCTGTACCTTGGAAAATTATGGAATTTCTAAAATTTGTATTTATGGGTACTCTAAGCTTTTGAGTGGGCTGAGAGTATCAGGAAGATTCTGGAGCTTGTTCCAAGCTTCACTGAGGTCTGAATTCAGATAATGCTAAGAGGTACTGACCGATACTACAGTCTAAGTCTCTTGTATAGCCTTGGGACGGAATGAAACCTCACCTTAAGCTAAACTGGACAAGATAACCCAGAATTTAGAAAAGTATTGAGGGGCAGATATGATACTAATTCCATGAGACAACACAAAATCAGATAATAGTAATAATAAAGTATATGTATTGAGTGCTACATATTGGAAATTTCATATGCATCATCTCACTGATCCTGATTACATGCCTAGGGGTTATATGATATTTTAATTATTATCATCATTATTATTATTTCATCCATTTTATTACTGAGGAAACTGAGACTTTACACAAATTAAGAAAATTGCCTAAAGTCACTCTGCATTTAAATGGCAGTGCCCAGGCTCTTAACAACTGTGCTTCCCTGAGCTATCCATCTGCTCAAAGGAACTTTACTAAGGGGCAAAAGATAGCAAGAATCTGACTGAAAATTTCTGTAGCAGGGTCTGCTGCAGAGAGACTAAGTTGCTGAGAACTATCAATAGTAGAATTCCTTTGGTGGGAGCAATTGTTACTATGAAGCCTCAAAAAGCATTACTTAGAGATGATGCTAGTTACAAAGCCCTTAAACATTTGCTACTCTAAGTGTGGTCTTCAGACAGCATCTCCAACGCTTGTTGTGTACACTCTCAGGGCCCACCCCAATCCCGCTGAATCTGCATGATAACAGACCTTATGACTCTGAATAAGATCTCTAGATAATTCACATATAGATTAAAGTTTGAGAAGCACTGCCGATATCGCCCATAAAGTACTGCAGGGCATCACCTAAGCTAGAATGTTACAGCTTTATTTTCAATTTAACAAGATGAACTGGGAGTAGGAATTGCATATATGGGAATTTACTATTTATAGAAAGGTAATTATACTGGTATTAAGGTAGGACATTCAATTTTGGGATAAGGCAGACGGTGCTACCCTCTATGACAGGAGTTTATAAGACTGCTTGTGTACCACATGTGTGGAATTTAGCTGCCAACCCATGAGGTTCAATTCTGCCTGCTGAAAAGCTTCTCAGAGGAAGTTGATACCACAGTGCCATTTTAAGGCAACTTAGAGTTAATATTAAGGTACATCTCCATATATCATCATGGAGCAGCCATCCTAAAAGGTAATCTGAATGGAATGTGGAATGAATGATCTTGTAATAACTAATGCAGACTGAAAGTTGATAGTCCCCATGGAGTCTAGAGAAATGAAAAGCTAGAAAGTAGAATCTGTCAATGTCTCTTCAGCACCATCCAGAGGAGAAGGCCTCATCATCAGTTACCAGAAATATTCCCTCCATTGGACGACTCTGTCTATTCAGAACAGACAACGTCTCACCAAATCTCCACTGCTAGGATACTACCCACAAACCTTCTTGTTACAGTCAACTATACCAGTCCTTATCAAACTACCTGTGGGGATGGATCAGCCTTTTTTCTCTCCATTCTATTTTGGAACAATAAATACAATAAAAAATAAATTATAGACAATGAAATAAAACGGGCATAAAACATAAGTTCATTTAAAAATTATCATTAGATTTAATGACCCTCACTGTGGAGGAGCAACAAAAAACTGTGGACCACATTCTGAGGAACACTTTTTCACACAACCCCAGATTATTCCTCCTCATCCTTTAAGGATTTTACCTCCTGGTTCTCTATTATTTTCTCCAAAATTGCTCCTGCCATGGCAATTTTAATATCCATGTAGGTGATTCTTCCAATAACCTTGACTCTTAGGTATTTGACCTATAATAATCTTGTTCTTGACTCTTCCTGAGACTTCCAAGTCTGTGAAGATATTCTAAAATTTGTTGTTACCAATATCTGTAATTACCTCATTCTCGGACCACTGGGAAAATCCCAGGCAAACCAGGATAAGCTGATCATCCTTCCTCACTGCCACGTGTAGCTCATCCATGGTGAGGTTAGAGCAAAAATTGAGAGTAGCCATTCACACACTTTTGCAACAATTTGACAGGTTTGTTTTAAATATCCATTAAATCTAATAATAATAAACAATGAACTTATGTTTATGCCCTTTTCCATATTATTCCCTCTAGTACCTTCACTAAAATAATTTTTCAACCTGACAAGTATCTACAATTCATTAGTTCTACCATCTTCTGAACTTTCAATTAAATTTTTATTTTTATTATGAAATACAGAGAATCAATGTCTCAATTTTGAAAATGAAACAGTTGTATTTTTAATTGAAATGAATCCCTTGATCAGTTTTGAGATAATTCTGTCATTACAAAACTGAAACTTCCCATGCCATGCTACATTCTCCATTTAAGCTTTACTAATCCCCAATATAATACATATTTACTTAATTATTTTTTGATGGACTCTTAATCCACTGCAATGTAACATCAATGAAGGCAGGTATTTTTGTGTTTTGTTCACTGTTGTATATGCAGCACCTAGAATTGAGTGCCTGACACATAAGAGACCTTCAATAATATTTGATCTTTCATTCATCCATTCACTTAAACAAGTTCATATGGGAGGAATTCTGGGATAAATGAGAAACAAAATCTGCTTTCACAAATTCCATATATTTGGCTGACAAATGTTTAAACAAATAATTATAAGATGAAGTGTAATATGAAATAGGTTTGTACACGGAGTATTATGGGAACACTGAAGAAATACGCAGAATTCTGTCTGGGGCTGGAAAAACTTTGAGGAAGATACTATGCTTACTCTAGAGGGGTAGACAGAGCTATTCCAGTGAGAGGAGAGATAACTGAGGGTGTGCTCTAGGAAGTTCAAAGTCCAGGGACACAGACCTTAGGGAGCCTGATCAGGTGCTGACTGGGATATAAAATGAGCATTATGGAGAGGCAGTGAAGGGGACTGAGAGACAGTGTTGCAAGTGTAAACAACCTAGAATTTCTTTTTCCTTTTATGTATGGAAATCATTGAAGAATTTTAAGTATGAAAGTGAAATATATATATTCATACTTTAGGAAAGGATGAAATTGAACATGACGTAGTCTAGGAAAGAACAAGTTTGAATTGGGGCATGGTTTATAGCAATAGAGAAGACAAAACAGATTTCAACATTATTTGTACTTAGGAGGCATTAATGAGAGAACTGGCAAATGCATGGATTTGGGAGATAAGGGGAAAGAGTGAAATGGATGATGACTATTAGCTAAAAGCAATCAGTACTGTGACCAGGTCAAATTTAAGTTTCAGTCACAGCAATCAGAGAAGGAAAATAAATAAAAGGAATTCAAATCAGAAAAGAAGAAGTAAAACTGCTGCTTGCAGAAAACATGATACTATACATAGAGAATCCTAAAGATGCTACCAGAAAACTATTAGAGCTAATCAATGAATTTGGTAAAGTAGCAGGATACAAAATTAACGCACAGAAATCTCCTGCATTCCTATACACTAATGATGAAAAATATGAAAGAGAAATTAAGGAATCACTCCCATTTACTACTGCAACAAAAAGAATAAATACCTAGGAATAAACCTACCTATGGAGACAAAAGACCTGTATGCAGAAAACTATAAGACACTGATGAAAGAAATTAAAGATGATACAAACAGATGGAGAGATATACCATGTTCTTGGTTTGGAAGAATCAACATTGTGAAAATGACCATAGTACCCAAAGCAATCTACAGATTCAGTGCAGTCCCTATCAAACTACCAATGGCATTCTTTTACAGAAGTAGAACAAAAAATTGCACAATTTGTATGGAAACACAAAAGACCCCAAATAGCCAAAGCAGTCTTGAGGGAAAAAAACAGAGCTGGAGGAATCAGACTCCCTGACTTCAGACGATATTACAAAGCTACAGTTATCAATCAAGACAGCATGGTACTGGCACAAAAACAGAAATATAGATCAGGAGAACAGGATAGAAAGCCCAGAGATAAACGCACACACATAAGGTCACTTTATCTTTGATAAAGGAGGCAAGAATATACAATGGAGAAAAGACAGCCTCTTCAATAAGTGGTGCTGGGAAAACTGGACAGCTACATGTAAAAGAATGAAATTAGAGCACTCCCTAACACCATACACAAAAATAAACTCCAAATGGATTAAAGACCTAAATGTAAGGTCAGACACTATAAAACTCTTAGAGGAAAACATAGGCAGAACACTGTATGACATAAATCACAGCAAGATCCTTTTTGACCCACCTCCTAGAGAAATCAACATAAAAACAAAAATAAACAAATGGGACCTAATGAACTTAAAAGCTTTTGCACAGCAAGGGAAGCCATAAAGAAGATGTAAAGACAACCCTCAGAATGGGAGAAAGTATTTGCAAACGAAGCAACTCACAGAGGATTAATCTCCAAAATTTACAAGCAGCTCATGCAGCTCAACATCAAAAAAACAAACAACCCAGTCCAAAAATGGGCAGAAGACCTAAATAGACATTTCTCCAAAGAAGATATACAGATTGCCAACAAACACATGAAAGGATGCTCAACATCACTAATCATTAGAGAAACGCAAATCAAAACTACAATGAGGTATCACCTCACACCAGTCAGAATGGTCATCATCAAAAAATCTATAAATAATAAATGCTGGAGAGGGTGTGGTGAAAAGGGAACCCTCTTGCACTGTTGGTGGGAATGTAAATTGATACAGCCACTATGAAGAACAGTGTGAAGGTTCCTTAAGAAACTAAAAATAGAACTACCATACAACTCAGCAATCCCACTACTGGGCATATCCCCTGAGAAAACCATAATTCAAAAAGAGTCATGAACCACAATGTTCACTGCAGCTCTATTTACAATAGCCAGGACATGGAAGCAACCTAAGTGTCCATCAACAGATGAATGGATAAAGAAGATGTGGCAGATATATACAATTGAATATTACTCAGCCATAAAAAGAAATGAAATTGAGTTATTTGTAGTGAGGTGGATGTACCTAGAGTCTGTCATACAGAGTGAAGTAAGTCAGAAAGAAGAATACAAATACCATATGCTAACACATATATATGGAATCTAAAAAAAATAAAAATAAAAATGGTTACAAAGAACCCAGGGGCAGGACAGGAATAAAAACTCAGATGTAGAGAATGGACTTGAGGACACGGGGAGGGGGAAGGGTAAGCTGGGACAAAGTGAGAGAGTGGCATGGACATATATACACTACCAAATGTAAAATAGATAGCTAGTGGGAAGCAGCCGCATAGCACAGGGAGATCAGCTCGGTGCTTTGTGACCACTAGAGGGGGGGACGGGGAGGGTGGGTGGGAGACGCAAGAGGGAGGAGATATGGGGATATATGTATATGTATACCTGTTTCACTTTGTTACAAAGCAGAAACTAACACACCATTGTAAAACAATGATACTCCGATAAACATGTTAAAAAAAGAAAGAGAACAAATAGCTATATTATAAAAAATTAATTAATTAAAAAATGTGAACAATAAACATTAACCCAAAAATAGTTTTCTTATATAGAAAAGATGCCTTTTAAAAAGATAATAAAGCACAAAACACCTAAGAAGAAACCTAAAAAGAAATCTGCAGGATATATGCACACATAATTTAAATGTTCATTGAGACATGAAAGAAAAATTTAATAACTAGAGTGTGATACCTTCTGCTTGCATAGAAATAGTCCCATCAGTTCACTGTAAATACAAATATAAATTGAACACATCTAAATAAATTGGCATCGTAACTCTCTATCCCCCTCTCTCTCCTCTTCCTCATTCTACTTCTTGATTTCAATCTGAGAAAAAGAAACTTCCTAACATTTGTGTGTATAAATAAATGTGTAAGGATGAGGAAAAAAGCCAAAAAAGGTTTTTTAATGGTAGAGAACTACTCCTGTCAAGTATACACTAAGCTGTACTAATTAAAACCATGCAATAATGGCTTATGGGCTGACAAATCAATGGAACAGAATAGAGGACAAAAATAGAACCGTTTATATGGGATATTTAGTACATGATAAATACAGGTTTTCAAAACTCAGTGATGGAGAAACAGATTACTCAACAGATTGGATTAGGATAACTAGCTATGTGTTGAGAAAAAAGAGCTGGACCCTTACCTTTCTCAACAAAATAAACTCCAAATGATTCACTTTCAACAAAATTTAAAAAACAAACCAAAAAAGTGTTTACAATACATATGGCATAATTTTGTTAATCTATAAATAAGTATTAATGATTTATTTTTTTAAAGTGAACAACTGCATAAAATGGGCAAAGGGTCTGGAATGCCAATCTTTCTCTCCTCTCTCACTCTCTCACACACACACACACACATACACATGTACATCATATAAATGACTAATAGTATACATAAAAGCTCACCTCACTTAATTAAAATATGCCAATAAAACAAAATTTAGCTGCTTCTTTACCAACTAGACTTGCAAATATTGTAAACATTTATAAAATTCCATGTTATTTAAAGCATGGGAAAGTCAGTACACCCTTTGCCAGAAGTGTATAGATGCTTCATACAATTTTTGTAGGGAAACTTCGAAATTTTTCAAAATATAAACTATATATGTCATTTGAAATGTAGTCTATGATAAGATTTACTCAAACAAGTGCTCATTAAATGTATAAGGATTTTCATTTTGATAGGGAGTGACAAACCTAAGTGCCCATTAAATGTGCAAGGATTTTCATTGCATAGGAATGATATTGGGTTGGATGCATAAACTGGGCTACATAGTTAAGAAGCAGTACTATGGAGCCATTAATGAAGAGTGAGTTATAGCTATGAGTTTTGCTATAGGAAGATTATGCATAATTTTATTTCTAAGTGAAAGAAGCAAGTGGAGATCAGTATATGTAGTTTGATTACATTAAAAATAGCGTATGCACATGCTTTTTTATTTGCATATGCATGCAAAGAAGTGCTAGAAAAATGCACCCCAAACTGCTAACAATAACCACAGCTGACGAGAGGAATTAAGGCAGCAGTAGGTATAGGAAGGAGGCTTTCATTTTTTATTTTTATTATTTTAGTATTTTCTGAAATTTTTTATAATGACCATATATTACTTTTTAATAAAGACTACTTACTGTATAGTAGTGAGTTAAATGCTCTAATAGTCTATAGTTCTAACTGGATTTCCTAGCAATACAAATTTGGGATAAAATTAGACACATTCACGGGCTTCCCTGGTGGCACAGTGGTTGAGAGTCCGCCTGCCGATGCAGGGTTTGTGCCCCGGTCTGGGAAGATCCCACATGCTGCGGAGCGGCTGGGCCCGTGAGCCATGGCTACTGAGCCTGCGCGTCTGGAGACTGTGCTCCACAGTGGGAGAGGCCACAACAGTGAGAGGCCCGCGTACCGCAAAAAATAAAATAAAATAAAATAACAATTAGACACATTTCCTCCTCAACAAAGAATGTGTTTCAGTAGGCTGTTGAGCAGACCTGTTGTGAAGACACAGATAAATGGGACCGAGCAAGACAAATAACCCATCTATATGATTGCCCAAGCAACTCCTCCATATGACTGGCCTGCAGACTCAAGGGCTTAATTTTGTCAGGAATTTATTTATTCTGGAGATGGAAGTAAGTGATTAACATAACCCAACGTCGAATACTTACAGCAAAATTCTCTGACATTCTTCCTCTGGTTTCTTGCTCACCAGGCAAACTTTTTATTAGAAGTTGGCTCCCCAAGTACTTCTGCTTGTGTTGTAAATTAATAAATTCATATTCTCATTTATACTTCAGGCTCTGGAAACTTGATTAATGTGAATCTCATCCTTGGCAATTGACCCATTCTTGGAATGCTGACAAAATCAAATTTCTGAGCATATGGAAACGATCCTAGGACCTAGATTCTGGTGTCATTGCCAAGGCAAATGCTAACTTTAGAAACCTTTCATTTAGGTGAAACAGACTTTTGCTGAAAACAGCCCTTCTAACTAAAATACCCCATTTCTAAAAATTATAACTATTATACAAGGCTTGATCCAAACCTTACCTCCTACATAAAATCTTCCATCATCATAAAAGGTGACTTGCCTCTTCTAAATGTTTGTAGAAATTATTTCCCTTGTACTCAGGCACTTATCACACATTGATTGTATTTTTGTTCATTGACATTGATTACATCCTGTACAAAATTAAACTACTGGTATATTTTTCTGCAATCAGTGTTATCTGGCATAATCCCTATCATGCACTATGGTTAGAGTTTAGTATATACTTGTTAATTTAAGCCTTCTTGATTGCCTTCTGCTGTAATCTTTCCTTCTCTGAACTTATTTCCTGTATCACCATCTAAACATGTGCCTTATTACATTTCTTTCAGTTTTATTTTATACTATTAACTTTCATAAAGTGACTGTCTTTCTTTTAGCTTATATACTATCTGGTGGTGAAAAACATTTATTAGTATATGTGAAAGAAATGCTTACTGAATGAATTTAAGCATCCTGTTGTTCTCCTTTACGTAACTATAATGCGTAGTGCTTTTAACCAAGTAGACCCCCTCCATATGAGTGTTAAATGAACAGATACCCACATGATATTATAGGACCTCCTAATAGAAGTTCTATGAATTAGTGATTCAGGAATCTTTTTAGATAACTATCCTTAGCTTTGCTTTGAAGGGAAACAGAAAACTCCCAAGTGTTATAGGTTCACTCTAAAGAATGGTATTAAGTAGATGATAAGTGAAGAATCATTGCCCACCAGTATAATTGTTTTATTTATGTGCTCCCTGTGTGCTTCCAGGGTGAATAAAAATGTTCTGTGAGGTGATACTTTTTTTTTTTTTAACATATTTGCATTAGCTTTTGTTAATTAGCTTAATTACTGTGACCCAAAGCAACCCAGGCTTGCTTGAAGTGTTAGTCAGGTCTGGAATAGAGCAGGTAATGCCTTATGGAAATAATACCTCTTGTAGACTCTGTCTGGTGGTGTGCTCATTGTAGTAGTATCTGGGCACCTTGCTTTATAGAGTTTGGCTATCTCTCACCACATATTAAACAGGGCACAGAAATATAAAAGTGATGTGTTGAACCTGAACTAATAAAGCATTTCTATGGTAAGTGTAGGTCAGTTACTTCTAAAATTCTACTTAGGAAATCAGTTCTCATATTCATTGCCACTTACCTTGAAGGTATTAATTATCAGAGCTAGAATGCATCTATAATAGTTACGTTTCATGTTTATATTTGCATATATAATCGCTGTGTATTTCTATCCCTCATTTAAGGTATAAAGTCAATTCATTTCTCTAGAAATGTTCCTTTAAGTCTCAAGTTCAAAAACTGGGAAATGTCCTATCTTATTCTTAGATACTTCTGTTACGATTTATTATTATTATTCTTTTCAAGGACTTTTCCTGACAATTCAGAAATGGTGGCCAAACTCTGAACATGCTGCTCTGGCTACTGCTATAAGTAACTTGTCCTCTTGAACGTCAACATGGCAAAGAACTGAGAGGCAGATGGCTATTTCATCTTCCTTAGAGAGGAGGACAGAAAATGAACCCCACAATATGTGGGGCACCAGTGTGGTCTCCCCTTTAACTCCCTAAGGCAGTCTGCTCCACAGGGCTTTGTGGAAGACCACTGGAGTGGCTGAAGAAGGAACGGCGGATGGAAGCAAAAGGAGAAGACTGGGATAAATAGAGCAGCGTGGACCATTCCAAGTAGTAATTAATGACCCCCAACAGGAACTCAAGCACCTTTTCACTCCTCTCTCTTCTGTCCCTAACAGAGTGGTGAACAGGCCGCAAAACAGTACATCCCTGATTCTCTGGCTCTGGAGTAAGTGGCCAATGTGAAAGCCACAGAGTTATTTAAGGATGAAGGATTTGTCCAAAATTTGAGTTTGTCCAAGATTTTTTTTAGCTGAGTAAAAATGCTTTTTCTTAAAAAAAAAACTGCAGTCCAAGTTATAAAGGAAATTAGAAAGGTACAAGCTGTATCTGGTTCTAGGGTGTGTACACTGCACAGAGGCACCACATTTAAGAGTGTCATTTGTAACTAAAATATTCACTAACATAGATGAGTGCACGGGCTGACCTGAAGATTCCTTTGCTTCTAGGCTGTGCCCATTAAAGAAGAAATCTTCCCCATGTAAACCCACACTTGGACGCATGGCTGTGTTCACAAACCATGACCTGGGCTTCCAGTTAGGTTGATTCCTTCACTTACTTGATGTTTTTAAATGCTCTATAATTCCCACTCTCCTTACTATCTCCTCTTTCCCCAACAGACCTAATGCCAGCACAACAATCTGGTTATCCCACCTTGAGCTGGGGTGGCTGTGGTCTCAGACTTGCACGTCCATTGTTTCGTAGGTGACTGTGAGCTTAAGAGAGTTGGTACAGAAAACTCAAAAAGGTATCCATTTCTTCTCTAAATATATCTGTGTAAGCACTGGTATAAAGCGTGAATTAATGATCCTGCCAAATGAGTGAAAGGCTTCCTGTAAACAGATGCCTGAAACTAGGAATGGCTGCCTTCAGTTGTACCAAACAATCTGACTTTGCCTATTTGGTAAAGGAAAAAAATAGGCCAGTGGCTTGGCTTCATCAAAATTTCAGAACTGAGACCTTAGAGTCCTTTTAAACATTTCTCTCTTCTGTCTCTTACTTTCAATCAGTCTCCGTGTCCCATAAATTCTACCTCCTAAATGCTTCTCCAATCTCCTCATGCCTCTCCAATCCTACTACTAGAGATTTATTTCAAACCCCCATCATTTCTTACGTGATTTACTATATTCATCTACTAGATTATTCTGTTTATTATCCATCTTTGTTTACTATTAGTTTCTAGCACTTGTCAGTAGGATTTGTGAGAGAGTGAGATGGAAGGAGACAAAGAGGAGGAGGGGGGAAAAGAGAATAAAAGCTTGTTCTCTTCTTCACTGTACCTCCAGCATGTGTAACATCGCTTGATGTGTAGCAGAGGAGCAAAACGTATGCTTGAACACTACGCATGTGAATAAATGAATAAGGGGTTGTGTGCATGACTGGGTAGATGTATTCAGCCTACCATCCTGTAGGTTGCGGTTATAGTGATTTTTTGAAATATAAATCTAAACGTGTCACTCTCATCCTTGATTTACTCTGATTTACTCTGTGGCCATAAATATGAAGCCTACCTGATGTGGAATTTAAGAACATCTTTTAAGTCAGTTTTCACCATTCTTTCCTGTAACTAGTGTCTATCCCACTTTCAACCATTTGATTTTTTGCCCTTCTCTGAAAACAGTATTTTGTTTCTCATCTCCATGTCTACATGCATAATATTATTTTCAAATCCATTCACAGCATTTTTTTAGATAATGACTTCATGAAGGAAGTTGAGCATGCTACCTACCTCTATCACAGGACTATTTTTTTTTTTGCGGTACGCAGGCCTCTCACTGTTGTGGCCTCTACCGTTGCAGAGCACAGGCTCCGGACGTGCAGGCTCAGCTGCCATGGCTCACGGGCCCAGCCACTCCGCGGCATGTGGGATCTTCCCGGACCGGGGCACGAACCCGTGTCCCCTGCATCGGCAGGCGGACTCTCAACCACTGCACCACCAGGGAAGCCCCAGGACTATTGAATCTATTGTGAATTTGGTTCCTTATTGTCCTCCCACTTTGGAAAGTGAGTTCCTCCCAAGGTAAGGGTAGAGTTTCTGTGTGCGCACAGTCTTATATACTTCCCTGCTTAGTAGACATCTGATATATACTTACTGAATGAAAAAAAATGAATGAACCATGACACCCACCACGAAAGGTACACTGGTGACCTCAGGCAGTTGTATCAAGTTTAATTTGGGGTCAACGTCTATCACTGGACTGAAAGTGTTCGCTTTTTCTCTTTTCCACTACTCAGTTATTTAAGTGGTAGTTTGAAAGTAAGGAAGCTGACAGCTGAGATTTGAGGAAGCTGAGATTTAATATTTCAACCTTGATTTAGACTGATAAATAAAAACTAGAGATATTTCTAACCAAGGTTTGGGATAACATGGACACAGAATTTTTCTCAGAAAATGGTATTTACTGTGCTTACTTGCATATATTTGAATTTGCACGTCTTACTCAAAAAGTACTATTGACAGTTTTAGGTGCATATTCAAACTACAAATGAATAATCTGGCTCTATAAGGATGTAAAAGAATTTGGCAGCACTAGTGTTTTCTCCTTACATCTATATGAAATTGGACCAGCTAATTAACTTCTCAGATCCTCAACTTCTTTGAGTGTCAACTAATGATAATAACATTTAATTCACAAAGTCAGTGATGATGATGATATTTATGTCATTTATTTAGCAATTATTATGTGCCAGCTTCTATGATAAGCACATAGTGTAACCTGTTTAACCCTCCAAACACCTGAATGAATAATCGTCTTCTTATGTGGCATAAAAAGATAACCACTTAAGATTTTATTGTAAGTGATCGGATTAGAGTACAGGTTAGACAGATTCCAAAGTTATCCACTTGACTACTATATTATGACAAAACTTCCTATGACAAAACCTTCCATGCGTAGTATAACTAATTTCTAGGTAACTGTGCATATTGGGAAGAAAGTATTGATTTTTAAATAGAAGTCCCTCCTGAGAAGCTAATAAATATGATTCATTAATGGATTGTATAACTGCTCCTATCACTTCTCCTTGAAGAGGGCTATTACACTGATTTCTTTCTTAATTTACCATGGGGAGTTAACATTCTATTATTTATTCAGTTCATATACCACAATAACATAACACTATAAAAATAAATTGAAATATTCTGAGTAGAAGGCAAGTAATTAACATTATTTCAGCTGTGTTCTGCAGAGTGAAGGAATGTGTTTTGTGACTCAAAAACTCGGTTTCTAAAATCAGTTCATCTTCTGAAATGCAGTTGTGTTACTGACACACGTTTTTCTTTTTTGCTTTTGTTATTTCTTGAAGCACTTTTAACTGGTTATTTTTCTATCCACAGTGAGGGAAAGAGTTATGAAACGTTATTCAAGGAAAAGACTAATACCTCCTCAGGGTCTCTCTGAGGTACACTAAATTTTCATCATTTGCAATTTCTTTTAGTGTGGTACTATTTGGGAATCAACAGCATCATCTAAAATTTTTTGAAAACTGTATGGATTCCATTTCAGTAGTCTACCCACACATGCTCCTGTACAAGGAGCTGTGGACAGAATGTGCCGCCTTGTAATGCAGAACGATGCTTACTCTAAATTTTTTTAGTCTAGGAGAGGGTGTGGGGAGGAAAATGAAGAAACTGAAGGAGAGAGAAAGGAAAATGAAAAGAAAGGGAAAAGTAGAATTAAAGTATATGCTTTTATTCTAAAGTATATCAGAAATGTTCATTCCAAAATCATTCCGTGAATTCTTTACTTCACTACACAACTTACTTTTTATCAACATTTTTTAAGGCTAAATCTATCAAATATTTCATTTTGTCATTTTGTCAAAAATGTTTCAAACCAAATATAACTGAGAAAAAATAATGGAAACTGTTTTCATAATTCCATTTAAGGAATAAAACATTAAAATTATAGTTGAATATCACTATCTCTCTACAGTCACATCAGAGCTAACTATACCTGTACATCAGTGAGGATAGACTAGATAATAAACTATGTCCCAAACCACAGTAATGTCAAAAAAAACAACCATTTATATCTTACTCATGGTAAAAGTTCATGTGGGCAGGCAGTCAGGGACCCAGAATAACAGAGTACCTACTATTTTGAACTGGATAGCCTTCATAGTAGTAAGAAAATTGAGATTTCTGTAGAGTCTCACACCAACAACAAATGCTTAACCTGAAAAGAAATTATGTTACTTCCACTAACAGATCATTGGCTGGAACAAATCATGTAGTCCCATTAACTCAAAAAGCATGAGAAAGTACAGACCTGCCATGTATCAATACTTGAAAAGCATATAAACCAGAAATACTGGTGAACAGAAATAATGATTTTATATCCTGATGTTGCTGTTTATCTTTCTCATGCATATATGCATGTGCATTTATGTCCGCCCCAAATATATTTTATATAAATTGTGTTTTACCATATTTTTCTTCCTGAAACTTGTTTTTTTTTTTTTTTTTTTTGCAGTATGCGGGCCTCTCACTGTTGTGGCCTCTCTCGCTGCGGAGCACAGGCTCCGGACGCGCAGGCTCAGCGGCCATGGCTCACGGGCCCAGCCGCTCCGCGGCATGTGGGATCTTCCCGGACCGGGACACGAACCCGCGTCCCCTGCATCGGCAGGCGGACTCTCAACCACTGCGCCACCTGGGAAGCCCCCTGAAACTTGTTTTTATTTTTGGTCATATTTATATCTATTGGCATTATCCAAAATGCTACATGTAGTTCCGATTTGTTCATTTTCACTGCTGCAAATTATTTCATTGTCTAAATAAATTGCAATCTTATTTGTCCAGTTTTCTTTTGCTGGATTTTTTTTTCCGTTTTTGATTATTACATAAATATAAACAAACTTACACAACTAGCTGCATAACTATGTGTGTAATAGGGAAGAACAAATCTGATTCCATATTAGATCTATTCCTTTTCCTAAAACCTTTGTGCTTTGTTGCCTGTGCTTACATGCTGGCTCTGTACCTTTTGTTAAAGAATGTTACCTATAGCCTGAAATATACAGGATAGCCTATTCTCAGGGATCTGACCTTTGAATTCTTTAACACAGAGATAAAAAGTTGTAGAACAGAGAATAACATTTGTCTTGCTGGAGATTTACAGGAGTATCGTGACCTGACCTACATGGACAGCTGCAAGAATAAAGGATTCCTACACCAAGAAGTTTGCAAAAACTAACCATGCCTCTTCCTTCCCTTGCCTTAAAAAAGCCTTGTTGAAACCCTTCAAGCAGTTCGGGGTTTTGGGGGCACAAGCAACCTGCCTCCTTGTATGGCCCTGTGTTAAGCCGTTCACTGCCCCAAACTCCGATATTTCAGTTCATCTGGCCTCACCGTGCACTGGGCACACAAACTTCTGTTCGGTAATGTGTAAGATTTTCTCCTTCCATATATAATTTTCAGTCGTATTTTAGGGCCTTTTAATATTCACTACTTGCTATTACTAAATAAGACCAAATTATGCTTTAATCTATTTGGAAATGACTTTTACATATTTTGTAAGACAGAGATTCAATTTTAAAACTTTACATATAAACATCCAATTGTCTAGAAGCAATTATTTAATAATTTGTTCCTTCCCTATTGGTATTGATATAGTCACCTTGATCACATATAGAGTTTACCTATGGCTCTATTCTTGAGATCTTTATTTATCCACTGGACGATGTACTCTGTTTCCGTCACACTGCCTTCACAACACTTATATAATAAATTTTGATATCTAATTCTTCAAGCATTCCTACTTTGTTGCATTTCATCAGAATTACCTTGGTGAGGGAGAGACCTTCAAGATGGCGGAGAGGTAACACATGGAGGTCACCTTCCTCACCACAAATACATCAGAAATACATCTACATGTGGAACAACTCCTACAGAACACCTACTGAGCACTGGCAGAAGACCTCAGACCTCCCAAAATCTGTGTGGCTCACCGGATCTTCGCGCTCTGGCCGGGTGTCAGGCCTATGCCTCTGAGAGGGAGAGCCAAGTTCAGGACACTGGTCCACCAGAGACCTCCCAGCCCCATGCAATATCAAATGGAAAAAGCTCTCCCAGAGATCTCCATCTCAACACTAAGACCCAGCTCCACTCAACGACCAGCAAGGTCCAGTGCTGGACATCTTATGCCAAACAACTGGCAAGACAGGAACACAACGCCATCCACTAGCATAGAGGCTTCCTAAAATCATAATAAGTTCACAGACACCCCAAAACACACCACTGGACATGGTCCAGCCCACCAGAAAGACAAGATCCAGCCCCACCCACCAGAACACAGGCACCAGTCTTCTCCACCAGGAAGCCTACACAAGCCACTGAAACAACCTTACCCACTGGGGGAAGACACCAAAAACAATAGGAACTACAAACCTGCAGCCAGCGAAAAGGAGACCCCAAACACAGTAAGTTAAGCTAAATGAGAAGACAGAGAAACACACAGAAGCTGAAGGAGCAAGGTAAAAACCCACCAGACCAAACAAATGAAGAGGAAATAGGCAGTCTACCTGAAAAAGAATTCAGAATAATGATATAGTAAAGATGATCCAAAATCTTGGAAATAGAATGGAGACAATACAAGAAACATTTAACAAGGACCTAGAAGAACTAAAGAGCAAACAAACAATGATGAACAACACAATAAATGAAACTTAAAAATCTCTAGAAGGAAACAATAGCAGAATAACTGAGGCAGAAGAACGGATAAGTGACCTGGAAGATAAAATAGTGGAAATAATTACCATAGAGCAGAATAAAGAAAAAAGAATGAAAAGAATTGAGGACAGTCCCAGAGTCCTCTGGGACAACATTAAACTCACAAACATTCGAATTATAGGAGTCCCAGAAGAAGAAGAGAAAAAGAAAGGAACTGAGAAAATACTTGAAGAGATTATAGTTGAACACTTCCTAATTATGGGAAAGGAAAGAGTCAATCAAGTCCAGGAAGTACAGAGAGTCCCATACAGGATAAATCCAGGGAGAAGCAGGCCAAGACACATATTAATCAAACTATCAAAAATTAAACACAAAGAAAAAATATTAAAAGCAGCAAGGGCAAAACAACAAATAACATACAAGGAAATCCCCATAAGGTTAAGAGCTGATCTTTCAGCAGAAACTCTGCAAGCCAGAAGGGAGTGTCAGGACATATTTAAAGTGATGAAAGGGAAAAACCTACAGCCAAGATTACTCTACCCAGCAAGGATCTCATTCAGATTTGACAGAGAAATTAAAACCTTTACACCCATTAAAAGTCAAGAAAATTCAGCACCACTAAACCAGCTTCACAACAAATGCTAAAGGAAGTTCTCTAGGCAGGAAACACAGAGAACGAAAACATCTGCAATAACAAACCCAAAACAATTAGGAAAATGGTAATAGGAACATACATTTCAATAACTACCTTAAATGTAAATGGATTAAATGCTCCAACCAAAAGACATAGACAGGCTGAATGGATACAAAAACAAGACCTGTATATATGCTGTCTACACACTTCAGACCTAGGGACACATATAGACTGAAAGTGAGGGGATGGAAAAAGATATTTCATGCAAATGGAAATCAAAAGAAAGCAGGAGTAGCAATTCTCGTATAAGACAAAATAGACTTTAAAATAAAGACTATTATAAGAGACAAAGAAGGACACCACATAATGATCAAGGGATGAATCCAAGAAGAAGATATAAGAATTGTGAATATTTATGCACCCAACATAGGAGCACCTCAATACATAAGGCAAATGCTAACAGCCATAAAAGGGGAAATCAACAATAACACAATCATTGTAGGAGACCTTAACACCCCACTTTCACCCATGGACAGATCATCCAAAATGAAAATAAATAAGGAAACACAAGCTTTAAATGACACATTAGACAAGATGGACTTTATTGATATTTACAGGATATTCCATCAAAAACAACAGAATACACTTTCTGCTCAAGTGCTCATGGAACATTCTCCAGGATAGATCATATCTTGGGTCACAAATCAAGCCTTAGTAAATTTAAGAAAATTGAAATCATACCAAGTACCTTTTCCGACCACAACGCTATGAGACTAGATATCAATGACAAGAAAAAAATCTGTAAAAAAGTACAAACACATGGAGGCTAAACAATACACTACTAAATAACCAAGACACCACTGAAGAAATCAAAGGGGAAATCAAAAAATACCTAGAAACAAATGACAGTGAAAACATGGAGACCCAAAACTTATGGGATGCAGCAAAAGCAGTTCTAAGAGAAAAGTTTATAGCAATACAATCCTATATTAAGAAACAAGAAACATCTCAAATAAACAACCTAACCTTATACCTAAAGCAATCAGAGAAAGAAGAACAAAAAACCCCCAAAGTTAGCAGAAGGAAAGAAATCATAAAGATCAGATCAGTAATAAATGAAAACAAATGAAGAAAACAATAGCAAAGATCAATAAAACTAAAAGCTGGTTGTTTAAGAAGATAAGCAAAATTGATAAACCATTAGCCAGACTCATTGAGAAAAAAAGGGAGAAGACTCAAATCAATAGAATTAGAAATGAAAAAGGAGAAGTAACAACTGACACTGCAGAAACACAAAAGGATTACGAGAGATTACTACAAGCAACTCTATGCCAATAAAATGGACAACCTGGAAGAAATGGACAAATTTTAGAAAAGCACAACCTTCTGAGACTGAACCAGGAAGAAATAGAAAATATAAACAGACCAATCACAAGCACTAAAATTCAAACTGTGATTAAAAATCTTCCAACAAACAAAAGCCCAGGACCAGATGGCTTCACAGTGAATTCTATCAAACATTTAGAGAAGAGCTAACACCTATGATTCTCAAATTCTTCCAAAATATAGAAGAGGGAGGAACACTCCCAAACTCATACTATGAGGCCACTCTCACCCTGATACCAAAACCAGACAAAGATGTCACAAGACACACAAAAAAACAAAACTACAGGCCAATATCACTGATGGATAAAATGCAAAAATCCTCAACAAAATAATAGCAAAGAGAATCCAACAGCACGTTAAAAAGGTCATACACCATGATCAAGTGGGGTTTATCCCAGGAATGCAAGGATTCTTTAATATATGTAAATCAATCAAAGTGATAAAACATATCAACAAATTGAAGGAGAAAAACCATATGATCATCTCAATAGATGCAGAAAAAGCTTTTGACAAAATTCAACACCCATTTATGATAAAAACCTTCCAGAAAGTAGGCATAGAGAGAACTTACCTCAGTATAGTAAGGCCATATGTGACAAACCCACAGCCAACATCGTTCTCAATGGTGAAAATCTGAAACCTTTTCCTTTCAGATCAGGAACAAGACAAGGATGACCACCATCACCACTATTATTCAACATAGTTTTGGAAGTTCTAGCCACAGCAATCAGAGAAGAAAAGAAATAAAAGGAATCCAAATTGGAAAAGAAGAAATAAAGCTGTCACTGTTTGCAGATGATATGATACTATACATAGAGAATCCTAAAGATGCTACCAGAAAACTATTAGAGCTAATCAATGAATTTGGTAAAGTAGCAGGATACAAAATTAATGCAGAGAAATCTCTTGCATTCCTATACACTAATGGTGAACATCTGAAAGAGAAATTAAGGAATCACTCCCATTTACCACTGCAACAAAAAGAATAATATACCTAGGAATAAACCTACCTAAGTAGACAAAAGACCTGTATGCAGAAAACTATAAGACACCGATGAAAGAAAATAAAGATGATATAAACAGATGGAGATATATACCATTGTCTTGCATTGGAAGAATCAACATTTTGAAAATGACTATACTATCCAAAGCACTCTACAGATTAAATGCAACCCCTATCAAACTAACAATGGCAGTTTTTACAGAAGTAGAACAAAAAATTTCACAATTTATATGGAAACACAAAAGACCCTGAATAGCGATAGCAATCTTGAGAAAGAAAAATGGAGCTGGAGGAATCAGGCTCCCTGACTTCAGGCTATACTACAAAACTACAGTAATCAAGACAGTATGGTACTGGCACAAAAAGAGAAAGATAGATCAATGGGACAGGATAGAAAGCCCAGAGATAAACTCACGCACGTATGGCTACCTTTTTTTTTTTTTAACATCTTTATTGGGGTATAATTGCTTTACAGTGGTGCATTAGTTTCTGCTTTATAACAAAGTGAATCAGTCATACATAAACATATGTTCCCATATGTCTTCCCTCTTGCGTCTCCCTCCCTCCCACCCTCCCTATCCCACCCCTCCAGGCTGTCACAAAGCACCGAGTCAATATCCCTGTGCCATGCGCCTGCTTCCCACTAGCTATCTACCTTACTACGTTTGTTAGTATGTATATGTCCATGACTCTCTCTCGCCCTGTCACCTTATTTTTGATAAAGGGAGCAAGAGTATACAATGGAGAAAAGACAGCCTCTTCAATAAGTGGTGCTGGGAAAACTGGACAGCTACATGTAAAAGAATGAAATTAGAACACTTCCCAACACCATACACAAAAATAAACTGAAAATGGATTAAGACCTAAATGCAAGGCCAGACACTATAAAACTCTTAGAGGAAAACATAGGCAGAACACTCTATGAAATAAATCACAGTAAGATCCTTTTGGACCCACCTCCTGGAGAAATCGAAATAAGAACAAAAATAAACAAATGGGACCTAATGAAACATAAAAGCTTTTGCACAGCCAAGAAAGCCATAAAGAATATGAAAAGACAACCCTCAGAATGGAAGAAAATATTTGCAAATGAAGAAACTGATAAAGGATTAATCTCCAAAATATACAAGCAGCTCATGCAACTCAATATCAAAAAGACAAAGAACCCAATCGAAAAATGGGCAGAAGACTTAAATAGACATTTCTCCAAAGAAGATATACAGATTGCCAACAAACACATGAAAGGATGCTCAACATCACTAATCAATAGAGAAATGCAAATCAAAACTACAATGAGGTATCACCTCACACCGGTCAGAATGGCCATCATCAAAAAATCTACAAACAATAAATGCTGGAGAGGGTTTGGAGAAAAGGGAACCGTCTTGCACTGTTGGTGGGAAAATAAATTGATACAGCCACTATGGAGAACAGTTTGGAGGTTCCTTAAAAAACTAAAAATAGAACCACCATATGACCCAGCAATCCCACTACTGGGCATATACCCTGAGAAAACCATAAATCAAAAAGAGTCATGTACCACAATGTTCACTGCAGCACTATTTCCAATAGCAAGGACACGGAAGCAACCTAAGTGTCCATTGACAGATGAATGGATAAAGAAGATGTAGCACATATACACAATGCAATATTACTCAGCCATAAAAAGAAACGAAACAGTTATTTGTAGTGACGTGGATGGACCTAGAGCCTGTCATATAGAGTGAAGTAAGTAGAAAGAGGAAAACAAATACTGTATGCTAACACATATATATGGAATCTAAAAAAAAAAAAAAGGTTCTGAAGAACCTACGGGCAGGACAGGAATAAAGACGCAGACGTAGAGAATGGACTTGAGGACACGGGGTAGGGGAAGGGTAAGCTGGGATGAAGTGAGAGGGTGGCTTGGGCATATATACACTACCAAATGTAAAACAGATAGCTAGTGGGAAGCAGCTGCATAGCACAGGGAGATCAGCTTGGCTCTTTGTGACCACCTAGAGGGGTGGGATAGGGAGGGTGGGAGGGAGACGCAAGAGGGAGGAGATATGGGGATATATGTATATGTATAGCTGACTCACTTTGTTATACAGCAGAAACTAACACACCATTGTAAAGCAATGATACTCCAATAAAGATGTTAAAAAAAATAAAAGAAGAAGAAAAAAACAAAACGAAGACATAGGTAGCAAAATGTACATTCACACCTTGCTAAGAAATCACAGAAGCCTAGAAACTTAAAGATGAAAGGGGAGTTCTTTGTTCTTGAAGGCTTATTGTTTCTCATTTTTTCCTAGATTTATTTATGCATAATTGACAAATAAACATTGTATATATTTAAAGTGTACATCATGATGTTGTGATATACATATACACTGTGAGATAACACTTCCACCATCTCACATAGTTACTCTCTGTGTGTGTGATGAAAACATTTAAAATCTATTCTTCTAGCAAATTTCAAGTATACGATACGTTATTATTAACTATGGTCATCATGCTGTACATTAGTTCTCCATTAGTTGTTTATCCTGTATAACTGAAACTTTATCCCCTTTGACCAATATCTCTCCATTTCCCCTAGCTCCACAAATAAATTTTTAAACTGTTTCTAGTCTATCCATTTATTGAGATTGTTATCATTTGAGAATCCAGGCTTTGTGTGAGCAGTGATTCCCTCTTCCCAACATAGATCAGCCCAAAACTTGTCTCTTGTCCCTTAATTCATGTTAGAACCAAAGCTCCTTATTACTGAGATCAGCAAGTAATCAACTGACATATCATTCCCAGTTTACCGTGCTTACTTTCTGCTTCCTATTCACTTTTCATTCATCTTGATATATGTATCACTTTCTTTTGAGCTCTGATATACCTTTGAAAGGTGAAGGGTATATTGCACCCATAGCTTTACCATGTTTCATAATGGGATTTTAAAATATTAGTTTAGCCAGTTATTTCTGTAAAATAGTCTTGACATAACCTGGACAAGATCAATCATAGTACCAGATAATTTGATTTGAGGATTGATAAGGGAGATGTAGAAGGAAGGGGAGAAAAAGGAAGGTATGAGTCAATTCCTGGGCTTTCCGCTTCTTGGCATTCACTCATTCATTCATTAAACAAATATTAATTGAAGCTTGGCTATCAAGCAACTGTTTTTAATAAGGATTCCCAGTTGGAGTTAAATCTAAACTGTTATCTGATAAAGGAGTAAGAGTTAATTAGGAAACTAAGGGAAGGAGAACTGGGGCAAAAAAAGAAAATTGCAGGTAAAAAGAAAGCATCTTAGGATTCTGGAGATTTTGAGGCTAACATCTCTATAATTACTTTATTTGTCTTACATAGCATATCTTTAGTATTTTTAATTTATTATTGTACTTTATTTCAAGAAATTCAGTAATCACTTACTTTGTTTACCTTATAATAATACCAAGTACTTTATGAAATACTGAAATGCATGGCCCTCTCATTTGAGACTTACTGCCTCAGGGATTCAGTAGCATTAATTTTTATAAAGTTTCCTTCTTTTTTGCTCCCAATTACAATTAACAGGCAATTTTTGTCAGTTTACTTTCTGAAATATTGAAGTATGAAACACAGGTCTTATATCAAGCATGTGCCTTTTAATTTTCTGACTGGCTTTATACTTTGGTTATCTTTATTCGTATATTTTCTAATACATTTAGATGCATATGTTTTCCCCAATCCAAATCTACGCTAACTAACCATCACATCAGTTCTATAGATGCGTGCAGGCTTCTATTATGTTAATTTTATCAGGAACTATATTTGCTCTTCATTTGGTGATAAAGCATCCACCCAAACCAGAGATTTGTTGCAACTCTCAAATGCAATGCAAACTGGCAGTCTCAGTGAACGCTTCAAGATTCTGTACTGGGTTGATGTCTCAGCCGTTGTACTCAAGTAGAGTACAGCCAACTCTGGGGCTCCATCTTTGTAGTAAGGCCTCAAAATAATTATTCAAGGAATGTTCCCAGTGTGTTTGGCTTAATAATTATACCGACAGTGTACAGGAGTTTGGAAAGCAATTTAAGGGTGACCGACAATGTATTTTCCTATTAAAATATTAAAGCCTCAATATGTGTATAAAGCAAACCACAGGAATTACTTTAACAGAGAATGAGGAAACCTTTATAATTATAGTAAAGGACGTAGGAAATGCTCTGAATAAATGCAGAGATATGTCATGATGCTCTTGGATGGTACAATTTGATTTTGTAACGGTGTCTGTTTTCATAAAATTAATTTGTAAAATTTTCAGTGAAGTTGTTTTGTGAAATTCGATAAACTTATCATAAAATATCCAGGGAGGAATAAAGGCACATGAACGGCTAACTAAAAATTTAGCAGAAGAGTTTACTAGATGTTGATGGGGAGCTGGTTCCTTAAACATCACTGGCTTCCTCCCTAACACTGTGACATAAGGAGACACTAGACTGAATACACTTCAAGATAAACTACAGGTGATCTTAAGGTGAAACTACGGAGGTAATAGAAGAAAATGGTAAAAAAAGGTCCTTGGGACTCCCACCTCTTCTTTCTCCTTCTCCCTCTCCTCCTCACTGTGTTTCTCTTCCTCCTTCTTTGGCAATTGATTTAGGCTACTTACAAAGAGAACTATAACACTTGCTCAATCCAGTTGCAGTGTCGATCATCACTGCATTTTCAATGAGTCAAAATACATGTGTTAAGTTGATCCTGAAGCAACAGAAGTCAGAAGCAACATATTTGTAAATGCCTGTTTCTATGCTTAGTCTTCAAAACTAGAATTTGATTTTTCCTTCTACTTATTTCATATAGTTCTCCTTATACAACTAGGTTGATTGTCTAAAATAAAGTGCAATAAAACCATCCTATTCACTTGAGTTTGGGTGTAAATTAAATGATTTATTCAGGAAAAAAATGAGCCCGAGGCCAATGTATAAATGATCCCGTGCTTTTTCTGATGGGGGAACATAGTCTCCGGTTATCTGTGGCAGTTTGCAGTCAAAGGGCATGAACAGAATGAATTAAATTTGTCCTCAAAGGAATAAACTTGTGACCTTGGCCTCATTAATTGTGGGGTGTGCTCTGAGTTGAGCTGTAACCTAAACAATTCAGAATTATATTCACATGCTAGAATACCCTGAGTATTTTTTGCACATCAGGAAAAATAAAGAATCCTGGTCTAGGTGCTCACTGCATATTTTGTGTAGAGGGAAGTCCTGGACCCTTGGTCCCAATATCAACCTGTCTTCGGTGCCTTTCTCACTCTTCAAGATCTTAACCTTGGTTTACTCATCTCCTATACTGCCTAGTCACAGAGAGAGCTCAGGCTCTTGACTGTTAAAATTCAAACTCTGATTGAAGTCTCTTCCTTGCTGTGTAGCATAAAGGAATGCTGAGTGATGGCAGCTCCCCACAGCAATGACAATCCAACCCAAGCGACCCCTGAAGCTGCAGTCCATCCCTGAAGCTCAGCCCCCACCTATTGAGGGCTTATAGCATTCAATACTCCATTGGCAACTATGGGGGCACTGTGTGAAGCTCTGTATTTAAACCATGCTTTACATATTTTCTACATTTGAGAAAGGTCTGACAGAGAGACTAGGAGTTTAAGACATAGTTCTATTAGGAAATCTGGGGGCCCTGTGTAAGTCATCTATCCTATCTGGGTCTCAGGGCCTAGATGACCTTGACGTTGCCTTTAAGCTCTGAGACTTCTGATTTCAAATTCAGGGGAAAGTCCCACCAATGTCCTTACAAAAGCGAAATTTTTCAAGATCTCTCTCAGAGTTTTAGACTAGGGATAAAAAAAACAAAACAAAATAAAAAAAACTTAAAGGGAGAACCTACTGCAGTGGTTGCTAAGGAAACCAGCTGCATAGTGATTCAGGTTATTAATCAGTATATCTTCCCATGTAGTCAGCCATGGTGGTGGAAATACCACCATTAGAGCAAAATTCCTTTTGATTGAACTATATATACAGTGGTTTCTGATTAAAATGCAAATCTTCATAGAGGTATTAATCTATTATTAGGTATTAACCATTTATTATATCAATTTTTAAGCACTGGGACAAGCCAAGTACATTTTGAAGGGAGCAAATGAAGGAGGGACGATATAGAATATGGCAAGTCTGCCTGGTAGAGAAAGATAAGGTGCAGCTTCACAGGAAGGAACCTCAGATAGGATGTAGCTTATAAAGATCTTAGGGAATCGAAGGGAAAGAGGCACCATGATGAGGAAAGAAACATGATAAAATCAGACATAGGAGAATACTGAGGATTACTTGTCGGACAGTGGTGCCCCAAATCAACATGCCCCATAAGGGGGGTGGGCAGATAGGAAGAAGAACAAAGTTCATTGCCTAAAATCCCAGAATATGTTCCCCTTTCATTCAAGGTGTTACAGAGCATGTTCTAGATACTCTGATCCTTGATACTGAGTTACTGAGATCAAGACACAGCAGATTTCTTAGTGTAAGAATAAGGCTACATTTCAACATGTATTCATATCACCATGCCTAAGAAAGTTTTATCTATAGTTTTTGGATGAGAATACAAATGGGGAGTTTTAAAAGTAGCCATTCTTAAGTAGTCATTAAGACAAAATAGTTTGTTTCATCTGGTTTTACTTTTTCCTAAAGCTACACTAAATACTTTCTATGAAAATTATTACACACACTGAGGTAGCTCAGGCACAATTCTTGGATTTGTGTTTCCCGGAACTAACAGGCTATGGAGATTTGAAGGTTCTTCCCTTCTGTGACACATTCGGACAAATGTTTTTGGAGCATTTTAGTTAAGTTCTTGAATTCTCTTTGACTACACCAACAATGTAATTTCTTAAAATGAAGCATTATATCAAAGAATAAAGTGACCCAATACAAGTTACTACTTAATTCATACTTGCATCCTCCTAGACAATCATACAGTGCTCTACGGTCTAATCAATTTAGAAGGTATAAATTTAGAAGGTATAAATCCAAGGCCTGGGAGGTTCATCACTAACAATGTGGCTGGAAATCATTAAGTGCTCTATAGAATACATAAACTTGGACATCATAATTTTCAAGTTAGGTAAAGATCCCTGACATACAATGTTTGGAATAAAACGTCAAATCTATGTGTTTGGAATACATTATAAACATGACAGTAAAGTCTTAAAGTCGCTCCAGAACTTTTGTCTGCCTCCTGCTTTCAATAACTCCACATTTTGATTTGATTTTCTTCACTTGCAAGATTTCTTCCCTGAATTTCAAAATTGCTTATCTTGTCATCTACATGGGGCTATCTAAAAGACATCTTAACTAAGGCAGTCCTCACTTTGCTTGCTCTCAATATACACACATTTCAGTAACCGTCATGTTCATGATGTCATGACTTATACGGATGTCACTATGGGTCAGAAGGCATACCTTGGTAGCATATTTTTCATCTTCTGAAAAACGACTGCTTATTTCTCTGAGGTGTTCACCAAGAAAACTTGAAACAGAATTGTGTTTCATGTGTTTCATACATGTCCTATTCTATAAACACACCATGCAAATTTGGTGATTATCCATCTGAATGCTTCAAGTTGATTCAACAACTGAAAACGACAGACAGAAATCTAATTTTAATTTTGTTTTTACATTTGGGATGTATTTCATTATACCTGAAACCCAAACAATGTACAAAGAGTTTTTCAAAGTATTAATACCATTCCAGTTGGTAATGTTTAGAAAAAGAGTTCAGAATGACATAATGATGTGATCTTTACAAATGTACACACAAATATACCTTATTTTATGCTCTCAGTGCAGGCATGTGTGTGTGTGTGTACATTCACAAAAATACATCAATTATTTTACTCACTATTTATTTATTCAACCAATCTGTATAAAGCGTTCACTCCTGGCAGATGGATGTGAGAACAGCAAGAACCATCTATCCATGTGGACATCCAGGTTACGGAGAAGAAGGTTGGGGTATCACAGGGCAGGGAGGATTAGACAAGCTAGCGATTTCCACTGAGGAGAGTATGACTACGCCCATTTGACTCTAGTGCTCTACCCAGCCTCCAGAGCATGGAGCAGTTTCATAAACCATTTTCATCATGAAATTCCCTGAGGATTCTAGCATCAAATCCTCTGTCCACTAGTCTGCTATTGTCTTGTGTGCAGCCACTCTCGGTGAAGGCCGTCCTTCTCCAGCACCAGTAGAGGATGAGCTACAGATTCTTTACCTTTCCTTCTACTTCCTCCCTGTTCCATTTTTCTGCTTTTAATGTTTTCTTCTGGGGCAAAAAGTATGAGAAGGGGAAAACACGATAATGACATATTAACGAAACCACAAAACTTCTGCTTAGGGTCTGTGTTATTTCTTAATTCACCCTTGGGGTAAAACTGTCTGCCATGGAGAGGACGTAAAGAATCATATTTATGAAAATATGGCACTTAAATATTCTCAGTCCGTGGTTAATTTTCATATCCATCTCAAACATAACTTGAAAGGCAAAGTGAAATGGTGATAAGGTAAGGATTGTGCAGAGTATGGAAGACCAGGGCTTGAATCCTCACTGCTCTGCCTACACTCAGTGACGCTCTGGCAGATTCCTGAGCCTCTATAGTTGACAGTTTCTTTCTATGTATTAAGGAGCTAATGAATATCAAATACAGAAGAGGGAGGGATAGAGTTTAAATACAGAAACAGTTGTCAATAATTATTTGCCCTTCCCATTGAACAGCTATGAACATGATCTTTAGTTTTCGTATTATTTAAACTGAGAAATAAAATATAACAATGTTTATTGAAAATTTACTATGTTCTAGGCACAGGTCTTAGTGCTTTTATACAACAATCTGCTTCATTCTTGTAACAAATTTATAAACTAGGAACTATTATTATCTCTCTTTTATAGTCAAGGAAAATGAGGTATGTAGAATTGCAGGAATTTGCCCGAAGTTGAAAATCAGACAGCTAGAATCTGGCTCTCCCATCTCTTCTGCGCTGTTATCCACTAGACCACAAATCTCTTTACTAAAGCATCATATCTAAACATTTCTTTCAAATCATCATTATATAAAACCTTAGGGAAAGAGTTCCATCAAAATATTGAAGCAGTTAGTTAAAATATTCCTATCCCGGACAGTGTTTCAATGGAGTATTGTTGATGGGCTACAGGAGAAGGTTAATTCAAGAGATAAATGAAAAATTCCTAGTTCAGCTGACAACACTAAAACAGAGCTGATCACCAGACTACCAAACATCAGTGAACTCTAACTGTGATCTGCTCCTCCCCAATTCCCTGCACGTCTGGATTTGGACATGATTAATTACTGAAGTTAATCTCAATATTCACAAATAATTTTTATATAAAAAAGTGAGGGGTTTTATTTAGAAAGATGCAAAGCACATATCTGTCTCATTAAGACTTAAAGATAATTGCATCTTTTATGTAGAAGGACACACTTCTTAAAAGAAATTTTAAAACATCGAAGAAAATAAAGGAAGATGAAGATCCTAATTTATCAGATCTTTGACAAGAGAGGAGAGAGAATTATTTATTGAGTAGTAACCATCCATCTTCCTATAGCTGGAGAGATGTGATGGGTGTGTGTGCATGCCTGTGTATGTGTGTGTTTGTGGGTGTGATTATTGGAGGTGAAGTGGGCTGGCTGTGAACGTCTTTAAACCCAGTCAGAACTGGTGACTTTCATAAGATCTCTCCAGCCTTTGGCCTGAACAAATTTCTCTCTGACCTAAGGCTGATGATTCTGATGATTGATTATACTTCTGTCCAGTAAGCTGTTAGAGGTGAGAGATGAGTCTCCCTGAATCCCTTATCATCTTACACTCTAGCTTTCCGTTATGTCTGGCACTAGCATTGTACTTTGGCCCTTCAGTCATCACCTCCACTTTCACATTCAGCGCTCTTACCGAAGGGTTCCAAAATGTCACAGATATAAGATATATGAATGTATGGAGGAAATGGAGACTCCTCAGCTCTATTTTTATTTACTTTAATCTTTCCAGTAAGAAGAGAGTGATGCATGTTACTTTCTAGCTGGCAAACTACAAGAAAAAGGCAGTTTGCCACAGGAACACTATAGTATTTTTTCCAGAAAAATAATTGGTTTCACCTGTTGAGAAGCACCCTCTTTGCGCGTATGCGTGCGTGTGTGTGTGTGTGTGTGTGTGTGTGTGTGTTAATGGTAAATCTTGATTTAAATAGAAGACTGGTGTTGATTAGTTTTCTGATTTACCAAAGGATTCTTAATATATACCCTAAGTACAAAAGAAATATTATTTTTAAGGAGTCTGTTTTACTATAACTTACGTATTTCAGTATAAATAGCACTTTCTAATTTTAGTGTCAAGTAGATTCTCAGTAATGATCGTTTGTGATGTATATAAAGTACCTACATTTGGGAAGAGGTTGAATTATCTCCCAATTGTCTTTGCAGAATTCATGACATCTTTGTGTACTTAGCAACCGAAGGAAGAAAAGTCAGAGATTGGTCTGTTCTTTCCCTTGCTTGTCATGGCAGTTCTGGCGCTTCTCCTTCACTGGGTGTGGCTATCAGTTTCTTCAAGCTTTTAGGAGCCATTCTCACAGCAAGTTTGCAGTATCTTCTAGGGTCCACATCAGGATGTTAAATTCAGATCTCAGGAGAGTGTTTCCATCTTAATAAACTCTCCCTCATCTAACTTCATCTTCTTCCTGCCCTCTTTTTTTTTTTTTTTTTTTTTTTTTTGCGGTACGCGGGCCTCTCACTGTTGTGGCCTCTCCCGTTGCGGAGCACAGGCTCCGGACGCGCAGGCCCAGCGGCCATGGCTCACGGGCCTAGCCGCTCCAAGGCATGTAGGATCTTCCCGGACCAGGGCACGAACCCGTGTCCCCTGCATCGGCAGGTGGACTCTCAACCACTGCGCCACCAGGGAAGCCCTTCCTGCCCTCTTGCTCTAGCGCTTTCAGAATCCAGTCCCATACACACTCTCGTGATTCCTGCCCTCACAAGTTGGCTGGGTCCTATAGCTCCTTCAGCATCTACTCCCATTCCCCCTTTAGCAGATTCAGCTCATCTCTGGCCATCTTATATTATTTTTTAACCACTTGATACATTTTACAAAACAGTGTATTTCCTTCCATCAGGATACTATCTGAGTTTACCATTAATGATAATTTTAAGACTACACAACTACCTTGTATATCAGTATATCATGGTATGTCAGTACTCCATTTGCTGCCAGGAAGGGACCCTCATTGCTAGGCAGGCAGTGTGTGACCCAGACTCAAAATTTCATCTTAGAATCTGTTTCCTTAACCACTTTCAGTAGCAACTGTAGCAGGTTGGGTTTCCAGGAAAACAGATTCCAAACACACATTAGCATGCAAGAAGTTAACTGATAAGTGCTCTTGGAAATAATACCTGTGTAGAAGTGGAAGAGAGTGGAAATGAACAGAGTAGAAGATGGACCATAGTGCAGTCACAACAAGGTCTCAGCTGACCCGTGGGAACCTTAAAGCTGGATTGGCCCATTAGAGTTGTCCCATGATAGGGCAATAAGTCTAGACCTTTACATTCTCACATCAACCAGTCACACCTTCAGGAAGAGTGCGTTTCTTTGGGGAAGGTAACTCCTCAGCAGAAGGCAATTAGCTGAGAGGACTGATATCTGAGATCTATTATCCAGCCTCTGGGGAATAATTCCTTCAGGCTTGAAGAAGGGTCTGGATGGCAGTGCACAGCATCCATTAGGACCTGATCCATACTGCTTCTGTGGAAAATCTACAATCAACTTATTTAACTTGGATTATTATTTCTATAAAGACTGCCCTTCTTTCTATCTCCATATCACAAACTATGTATTATTTTCATGTACTGCCATATAGCCTCTACACTGAAGACAACCAAAAATTTCCCCCTGCTTTAGTTATCCCAAGTCTATGCATAATTTCAGAGAAGAGTCACATCTATATGAGCATATGTATTGAGAACAGATGGTATATTTGGAGCATGAAGCAGTATGCAAGTTGTACAATTTTCTCTATGGAAATTGTAAGTACAGACACATTCTGGCTACTTGAGAATGGGCTCAATTAGAATTGAAGAAGTCCTTCCCCCCAGCCCCCCAATTAACAGGCAGAAATCTGGAGTCAGATCTTCTTTTGTGTGCATTTCTTCTATGCTGTTCTACATCTGGTCCTGTTATTTAGCAAGTAGTGTGCTGATCAAAATTTGTGATCGCCTTTTCTTACACAAAGTTTAGGCTTCTCTCTTTTTATATTTTGGTTTTAATTTATGTAATTTTGATAGTCATCTATTTTGTGGATGCTGTATATTGGATAAGATCCCAGTGATATCACCATGGTGCCAAGAGATATTGTTGAAGGCTTGAAGAATAACAGCTCAGAAAGAGAAGACAGAGATAAACACTACGCTTTTGTTAGAAAGTCTGTCTCTATTACACTCAACACACAGGAACACACAATCACCCTCATCCATGTATGCTTACTGATCAAAGATTAGCCTGTTAGTTAGAATCTTGATTTCTCTAAACATAATTACCAATAGCAGATGTTTACTTGTGGACTTATTTATTTTTAATTAAAACATTTTAATTATTATTTTTAGTTTATACTTTTTTAGAGCTTATAATTATTTATCTAGAGTTATTAGCTATTAACTCACTGATTAAGGTGTAGAATACAACAGCAACAATGTTACAATGTGTATTTTTAGCTCGTATAATGAATAAAGGTGATTGGTCCCATATGCCTCAAATAAAATACTAAAAAATATGCTTTTGGCTATCACTTGGGATTAATTTTTTCAAAACTTTTTATGAGGTATCAGACTTATAGAAATGTGCAAGATAACTAAGAATTCTCTTCACTCAGATTTCTCAAATGTTAACATTTTATAATTGCCATATCCTTCTCTATTATTGTTTATTATGTAAATCTAATTTTTTCTGAACCATTTGAGAGTAAGTCACAGACATCATGCCCCCTAACTTTAAATACTTCAATATGTCTTCCTATAAACTAATATATTCTTTCACATAACTGCAGTGTAATTATAAAAACAGGAAACTAACACTGATATAATACTATTATCTAATTTATATACCTTGTTCAGAGTTTACCTGTTATCTCAATAATGTCCTGCCAATTTATAATTATAGTTAAGTATAATTACAATTGCTTTTTCTTTCTTTAGAAGAGTAACATTTAGTTGTGGGTCCTTAATACATAAAAGCTCTGAAAATGTATATTTTGTATTTGTGTGCATGTGTACTTTTCTCTGGGAAAGGGTCTATATATTTCATCAGATTTCCAAAGAGGCCACTAACCTCAAAAAAATTTTATAGACCATTGCACTGGGAAGTAAGTAGGGGCAGAGGGGCAGAATGGGGCCCAGAGGCAGGAGTACATGGCCTGTACTTGCTCAAACCTGGTGGGGATCTAGGCCACCAGATTCGTATGGTTCCCAAGGTTTGTGCCTGGTTCTGTTCTACTCAATAGGGCCCAAGAACAGATAGTATATGAGATATAAATCCTCAAGGCAAGGGTAAACAATGTGTTTTCAGGGGCTTTAGAGAACAGATGTCAAGAAGCAATTAGACATTTAAGATACTGGGAGAAGTGCCGGTAAAGGAAAAAGAGAGGGACCAGGAGAAGAAAGACAGAGCTTATTGGAAGTTGTGCAGGTCTGATATCTGTGAAGGAGAGGGGGAAGAATGGAAGAAGAATGTGTATGAAGAGTGTCAAACTGCAGCAGAATTCTAAGAAAATTTAGCCAGACCAGGTTGGGCAAGAATGGACCTCTCTGGTACCCCTGCTATGTTTTTACATTGACCGGAAGCAGCAAGTGATAAGCATGACCTTGGAATAAATACGATAGATCCACAGTACAGCAGCTGGGTCCATTAGCCAACTATGTTCCCTTAGCAGATAAGCAATACATCTCACACAGGGGAGTCCATCCGGTTCCCCGGTGTCACTATCTGAGGTACCTGGAGCATGCTAGTAGTTAACATGATAGGGGTACAATCAAGCAAATAAGGGGTACGAGCTCTCATTCAGGAGACCTGACAAACTACAAGTGCTCCATAAATGATAGTTGAATAAACATCACTATTGTAATCAATGTTCCACATGGGTTTCTAAGTGGTACAGAAAATATCTAAATCTCACTACTAACACTTTTACTTATGTTAGAACATTTGAAGTCACATGCAATTGCAATTACATTAATAGGATTATAAAATGTCAGAGACATTATAGAGTTGACCTCAGTAGCTTTATTTTTAAAAAAACTCTTCAAAAGTATTGATGATTTTTCTATTTGTTTTTGTTACTTTCCTTATATCAACCAAAACTTTATTTTTGCTTTTGTCACAACTTACATTCCAGTGAAAATACACATTTGAGCCTATGATCTAAATGTAAATGCAGACTTCTTTCAGAATTTGTGAATATTTTCCAGCTGTTTTGTGATAGGTAGCCAATTATGCATAATATATCATAGAGAGGAAGCAATTACATTCATTTTCTTGGGCACTGATAAGGGTGACAACATTTGGCACATTGAGCTGTGATAACAGTTAATTTTTTAAAAGGCATAAAATATAGGGCAGTTGAATTGCAGCCATTTGTTTTTAATTGTTGGAAATTGCATTAACTTAGATGCTTTCAGATGACAAGAGGAAATGAAAAAATTAATTTAGAAATCAGTTCTAAATGCACAATGAGTACTAGGCTCATTCACTTAAAACAAAACACTTCATTCTACGAATAAACCAACTCCTGGAACCTAACAATTAGCTTCACGTGGGACTGGACCTTTGTGTAACTGAAGAAGGCAAAGTCTTCTCACTATGCATTACGTTGTTTTACTGAACTCTTTTCCATTTAAAAATGATGCTCCTTTTCCTATTTTCTGCAAGCAACCAACATCCACATTTCTTCTTCTCTTCATTGAAATACTCTCTCAGGGAGATAGGTAAATTTACCAATACTCTGAGATACGTGAGTTACAATTCTAACAAATGCACAGAGTATTTCCATCTATTTATTCAGTGGGCATCTCTAATGGGACAAATGCTATACAATCTACTCGCTATACCATGTGTGCATTGAGAGTCACGTACTGGACACAGTAGTGTTATGAAAGGGGCTTCACATGAACTTGAGGTAGATTTGCCCTGTGGGTATGTTGAAATGGGGTAGGGGGGATACAATTTAGTCAGAAGGAGTAGCATGATTAGTGATATGGAAGTGGGCACAGTGATCCACTTGGGAAATTATAAGTGACATGAAGTCTAGAGCAAGTGACATGGTAACAATGTCTCAAATTTCCTGGGGCCCTCCTAGCTCATACTTGTTGTTCTGGCATAATGAACAATACTCGCTTTTGGTCACGGATGTTCAGTTTGGACATTATATGATCACTTTGAGCATAGAAAAGATGTGAGAGAGATGGATGATGAGGTTAAAGAGATAGGCAGGGACTGTATTATGGGTACAGCAAGGCATTTGAACTTTCTCAGAAGGAAGTGGGAAACTTCTACTTTTTCTAAACTTAAAAAAAGTCAGAGGTCTAACAGTGAACTGTCAGGCATCAGTAAGATGGGGGAGGTTTTATGGCCAGATCACTTCCTAATAACATCAATCCACGCCATATATACTATCTCTCATTTCAAACACTGGTTTTCCTCCAGCTTCATCTATTTCCACACCTAAACATTAAAGCCTGGCAGCTTAGCTATGGGCTTTATTATTTTAAACATCAAGGTAAACAAGGTTTTTTGGTAATATCTACTAAATAAAAAGGTTTCTTGTGTGTTTCAGATATATCATGGGAAGGATTATGCCTGAGTGAATTGTTAAAGAGCATTAGTAATGGCTTTAAACAACCATGGAGTATGTTATACAATTTTCTTTAAGAAAATGAAAATATTTAAAATAAAGAGAAAAATTAAAACCCATTCTCAAGATTTTCTTCCTTTCCTCTAAGGTGAAATTCTGCAAGTAGCCTGTCAGGTAAGCCTACAGGTCCCCTGAGATGAGGTATCCTAAGTCACCTCAGCAGAGACCATTCCTTTCCTGGATTTCATTAAGGCTCTGCTGTGAAAAGTATCTTCTTTCCAGTGACTCCAGAGAGTTCAGTGAAAGCTGTGGAAAATGAACAGGATAAGCACAGAGTAGCACTGATGATTCTGTAATAATTCCAGTGCTGTCTCATGGACTGCACACTGAGTTTCATAAACACAGTTTGCTGATCCATGCCAGGAATTTTGCCATAACAACAAAGTATACCTATGTGTACAGAGAACCAAACACAAGTGGGAAGAACAGAAAGCTACAAACATATTTACACGAAGAGAAATTCAGAGCTCATAATCAGGTGGAATAGTAGGACCGATCTGTGTTTTGTTTCTTTGGGTATTATTATAGTACTTCATTTGTGCTCTCAGGCACAAGCTTTAAATTTTCTTCCATAAAATACATATTATTATGGTTTCTTTTACATAAATTATTTGCAATGAGATAAAGGCACATGTTATTTTGAGACAAATTCTGACTGTTCCTTGAGTAGAAGAAATAGGGCAAAGAGAAGGCAGGATAATGGTGGTATAGCGCAAGTTTGAGGTCTGAGTTTATCCACAAAACGTTTCTCAGAGGTAAGCTGAACTGCCCTCAGATGAGCTGGTCCATTGTCAAGCTTCATTAATCCACATCCACCCACGAGCATCCCTTTTACTCTACACACTTTTGTTTGTGAATATTTTCTTTGCCTTTATTGACTATGTCCACACTGAAAGTAGCTTGTGTGGCATAGATTCCATAGAACACAAACAAGGGGCTAATGAAAAAAGTGTAGAGACAGTTTCAAAAAGTGCCACAACATAATGCCAAAACTACACAGAGCCACACTCTATAAATAGAGTTAACTACTCTCAAAAGTTACCAGACATTACTCATTCTACAATGTCAAGACGAAATGAAGATAGCCTTCTTCCCCGGGGGCACCATGCTTAAAATATAATCATCAATTAAAATTACACACAAAATTATTAGAAATGTTAAACAAATGGAAAGTAATATTTGAACATACATAGCTATATGTTACCTTTAGAATGTAAAGGATTAATAAAAATAAGAAGAACACTAACACCACTATAGAAAAGAAGTGTTGGGCTTCCCTGGTGGCTGGTGCAGTGGTTGAGAGTCCACCTGCCAATGCAGGGGTCACGGGTTCGTGCCCCGGTCCGGGAAGATCCCACATGCCGCGGAGCGGCTGGGCCCGTGAGCCATGGCCGCTGAGCCTGCGCGTCCGGAGCCTGTGCTCCGCAACGGGAGAGGCCGCAACAGTGAGAGGCCCGTGTACCGCAAAAAAAAAAAAAAAAAAAAAAAAAAAAGAAGTGTTAGGCTGAAATAAGAAGAGAAACAATTTGCTAATAAGTTCTAAAATATGATAATGAAACAAACTAAAAAAATAGAAGACCAGTTTTCATCCATGAAGTCAGAAAAGAGAAAAATAAAAATAAGGCTGTGATGGTTAATTTTATGTGTCAACTTGACTGAATCATGGGGTATTTGGCTAAACATAATTTCCGGGTGTGTTTGTAAGAGTGTTCCTAGATGGATGAGTTTAGCATTTTAATCGATAAGACTGCGTAAAGCAAATTGTCCTCTCCAATGTGGGTGGGCATCATCCAATCTGTTGAGGGCTTGAACAAAATTAAAAAATAGGAAGGAAGAGTTCACTCTCTCTCTGTCTGTGTGAGCTAGGATATCAGTATTCTTTTGCCCTCAGCTTAGGATTGGGATTTATACTTTCAGACTTGGACTAGAGCTACACCACGGACTTTCCTGGGTCTTCAGTTTGCAAAGTGGCAGATCACGGAATATAAGAGCCTCCATAATCACACAAGCCAGTTCCTGATAAATTTCCCCCTTTCTCTCTTTCTCTCTCTCTCTCTCTCTCCTCCTCGTGTATCTTTATCTCTCTCTCTTTCTCTAGACAAACATGACTAATGCAAATATTCAATGTTACTAATGCAAATATTCAATGTTATTCACTACTGAAGATGTAGTGAATTGGGCACTTTCATACGTTGCAGGAAGGAGTGTGAAATAAAACATCTTTCATATAATAGTAAAGAATATGATTTTTTAATGGCATATCCTTTATCCCAGTAGTTATATCTCTAAGAATCTAAAGTGGTAATCAGAAATGTGTACCACTACAAATGTTAAAAACCAATCACTGTATTATTAGTTATAGATATGAAAATTTTACTAAATCAAAATATCCAATAATAAGAAAATCCTCAAAAAATAATCTTTCTATTCAATGAGAACCTTATGCTGCCATTATGCAGGTTGTTTTATAAAGATCTATATCACAGAAAGTTACTTAGAAAATAATATTAAAATACAAAATAGCAAACTATAAAATAACATATGAAGTACAAACCAAGCATTAACTTAAATATAAAAGAGAGGAAATACATCAAAACTTTGAATTTATGTTGATTAAAGAAATATGAGTGCTTTAAAGATTCTGCTTTAAAAATTTCCAAAATTTTCAGTTTTATATAATGGATATATATATATATATATATATAGTTTATAACATGAAAAATGTGGGTTAAAATAGAAAGCCATAGTTGAGACTGTTGTAGAGAATAGTTAAAATTATTAATAGATATTCCTAGAAGCCCGTAGGCTTCTGAAAAGTGTGTCTAAATTTAGAAGGAAGAAAAACTAATGGTAATCTCCTTGATGTTACTTAACTTTGCCCTTTTCTGGTTGTTTTTTCGATTCTTATTACTAAATCACATGTGCCCTCTGTCACAGGTAATTCAGAATCTGGCATGGGACTTCAAACTGTAATACAGATTTTTACATTATTTTATTTATTCTACTAAATAGAATTGTCTACTTTTCTCATTATCCTAGTAATTCTTAATTTTCCATAAGTTGTTAATTCTGAGATAAGTTCGAAGACTTTGAGTCACAAATAAATGTTTAGCTTGGTATTTCAGCATAATTTTCATTCTATTCTTCAGATTCAATATTTTCTGAATTTCATCCACAATCTATAGAATTATATTGACTTTCTAAGGTATGAAGGAGCATAATAAGGTTTTTGTGCTATAAAAATTAGAGTCAAGGATAATGATACTTAAAACTATTGTTAATAAAAATGAATTCAAATTCTGTTGCCAAAAGTGGAAAGTTTTAAACAAGAAAAGAAAAAAAAATCTTCAATTATTTATTTTAAAGAGGTCAGAAGTGACAAATGAATCACTGTCAGGGAGAAAATATTATGATGTCTAGAGAAAAAGTATCACCCAGAAATAACCATAGATTAATAGTTCTATTTCTCTTAAAAATACCCCCAAATGAATGACCTATTCATATTATTGAAACTTGACAGAAACACCCATAATAATATTTAGCCTCTCTTGTTCTGATTCTATATTCACAAAACAATTAGAATCCAACCTAATTTGGAGTTTGTATCAAATTCTCCATCAGAAAGAGCTGTGTGAGGATGGAATTATCCAAGTTAGCTTGCAAGTTATCAAATAATGAATTAGCACCTGGATAGGAAATTATTCTCTTGTGAGCTTTGCCTATAATACGTTAGCTTCTCACGGCCATTTCAAACATGTATACACTGATATAATTAAGTACAGTGTAGTGGTTAAGAGGGCCAGGCTCTTGAATCTGACTCTGTGTTAATAGGCTATCTAATTGCTACAAGACCTTGGGCAAATCAGAAGACAGTTTCTTTCTCTGCAGAAGAGGGATAATAATATATACTTCAAGTGGTTGTTATGAGAATAACAAAACGGAATAAATAAGTTAGCAAATATAAAATTCTTAGAAAAGTGGCACCTGGTAAGTGCTCAATAAATATTAACTGTTGCTACTCCTAATACTACTTTATCATCTAAACTTGCTTATCTGCTTATCGTAACCAGAAAAAATAGCTTTAAGGATTCTCAGCTTAAATAGCCTGTTAGTCTTACCAATACCTAAGCAAGTGGAATTCATGATGGAATAAGATCTCTACTTTGATAAATCCAATATTTGCTATTAAGCATCTTGCTTACACCAAGTTTAAATAATTATGTATAGTGATATATTTGTATCTAGTTTTAATGATTAAGTATTTAGTGATATATGCTTTTCATTCTATAACCTAAGCTTTAACAAATACATATTCTTTGGCATCATCTATATACACTATATTTCTTTCTTACAATTAGAATAGTGATTAAAAGCTTACTGTATTACAATCTGAGGTCACTTCCATAAGATTGGCACTTGCTCAGTATTTTATCACAATGAAATTTCAGACAATTTGCTTTTAATTTATGGCAACTAAGATAGTATTCTATATTTCAAGCTTTAATTAAAGGTGTTTATCTCAATAAATGCCCCAAAATACACTCCAGTGCTTTGCAAAATTAACTCATTTCTTTCCCTAAGTGGGAGGTTTAAGTCAAAATGTTTGTTTCAGAAGTTTGGTGTCCTAATTATTCACGTTTCTGCTCTAAAAACACTGAAGAAAGTTGTACTTCCTTCAAAATGTGAGCAAAGCAGCATCTCAGAGAAAGTTCATCAGTTACAATCCCAAGAGACCCCTTCCGTTCCACACAGATACCCAATCAGACAGTACTCTTTTTCTCTCACATTTCCCGATAATTGCATTGAAATATCACTCACTTATAGTGTAAGGCTGTGAAGAAGAAAGGTAATTGCATGATGATACACTATGCTAGAATTGTGGTTTGTAATATTAAGCTTAAAGGAAAAGAAGTTCTAAGTTCATTCAAGCACAGTGAAATGGTTAATAAGCAAAACTCTAGAGACAGGCATTACAACCTTCAAGATGGCAGGGGAATAAGACATGGAGATCACCTTCCTCCCCACAAATACATCAAAAATACATCTTCATGTGGAACAACTCCTACAGAACACCTAATGAATGCTGGCAGAAGACCTCAGACTTCCCAAAAGGCAAGAAACTGCCCACGTACCTGGGTAGGGCAAAAGAAAAAAGAAAAAACTGAGACAAAAGAATAGGGATGGGACCTGCACCAGTGGGAGGGAGCTGTGAAGGAGGAAAGGTTTCCACACACTAGGAAGTCCCTTCGCGGCGGAGACTGTGGTTGGCGGAGGGGGAAAGCTTCAGAGCTGCAGAGGACAGCACAGCAACACAGGTGCAGAGGGCAAAGCAGAGAGATTCCCACACAGAGGATTGGTGCCGACCAGCACTCACCAGCCTGAGAAGCTTGTCTGCTCACCCATCAGGGTGGGTGCAGGGTGGGAGCTGAGGCTCGGGCTTCAGAGGTTGGATTCCAGGGAGAGGACTGGGGTTGGCTGTGTGAACACAGCACAAAGGGGGCTAGCGTGCCACAGCTAGCCGGGAGGGAGTCCAGGAAAAAGCCTGGACCTGCATAAGAGGCAAGAGACGATTGTTTCGGGGTGTGTGAGGAGAGGAGATTCAGAACACCACCTAAATGAGCTTGAGGGACAGGCGTGAGCCGCAGCTATCAGCGCGGACACCAGAGATAGGCATGAAATGCTAAGACTGCTGCTTCAGCCACCAAGAATCCTGTGTGCAAGCACAGGTCACTATCCACACCTCCCCTCCCAGGAGCCTGTGCAGCCCACCACTGCCAGGGTCCCGTGATCCAGGGACAACTCCCCCAGGAGAACACACGGCATACCCCAGGCTATGGCAATGTCATGCCTGCCTCTGCCACCACAGGCTCGCCTGCATTCCAATTGTAGCTACTGTCCTGTCCCTCCCACTGCCTGAGGGAGCCAGAGGCCCCAGTCACTGATCCTTTAACCCCCTCCTGTCTGAGCGAAGAACAGATATCCTCAAGTGACCTACACGCAGAGGCGGGGCCAAATCCAGAGCTGAACCCCAGGAGCTGTGCGAACAAAGAAGAGAAAGGGAAATTTCTCCCAGCAGCCTCAGGAGCAGCGGATTAAATATCCACAATCAACTTGATGTACCTGCACCTGTAGAATACCTGAATACACAACGAATCATCCCAAATTGAGGCCATGGACTCTTAGAGCAACAGTAGACTTGGGGTGTGCTGTACATGACAGACAAGTTTCTGATTTTTATGTTTATCTTAGTACAGTTTTTAGTGCTTCTTATCACTGGTGGATTTGTTTATTGGTTTCGTTGCTCTCTTTTTTTTATTACTTTTAAAATTTTTTGATTTTAATAATAGTTTTATTTAATAAATTTATTTTATTTATTTTCTTTCTTTCTTTTTTTCCTCCCTTTTCTTCTGAGCCATGTGGCTGACAGAGTCCTCATGCTCCAGCCGGGTGTCAGGACTGAGCCTCGGAGGTGGGAGAGCCGAGTTCAGGACACTGTACCACCAGAAAACTCCTGGCCCCATGTAATACCAATTGGCAAGAGCTCTCCCAGGAATCTCCGTCTTAATGCTAAGACCCAGCTCCACTCAAAGACCAGCAAGCTCCAGTGCTGGACACGCCATGCCAAACAACTAGCAAGACAGGAACACAAGCCCACTCATTAGCAGAGAGGCTGCCTAAAATCATAATACAGTCACAGACACCCCAAAACACACCACTGGACGCAGCCCTGCACAGCAGAATGATAAGATCCAGGCCCACCCACCAGAACACAGGCACCAGTCCCCTCCGCCAGGAAGCCTACACAAGCCACTGAACCAACCTTATGCAATGGGGGCAAACACCAAAATCAATGGGAACTACAATCCTGCAGTCTGTGAAAAGGAGACCGCAAACAAAGTAAGTTAAACAAAATGAGAAGACAGAGAAATATGCAGCAGATGAAGGAGCAAGGTAAAAACCCACCAGACCAAACAGATGAAGAGGAAACAGGCAGTCTACCTGAAAAAGAATTCAGAGTAATGATAGTAAAGATGACCCAAAATCTTGGAAATAGAATGGAGAAAATACAAGAAATAACAAGAACCTAGAAGAACTAAAGAGCAAACAAACAATGATGAATAACACAAAAAAAATGAAATTAAACATTCTCTAGAAGGAATCAGTAGCAGAATAACTGAGGCAGAAGAAAAGAAAAGCGACCTGGAAGATAAAATAGTGGAAATAACTACCACAGAGCAGAATAAAGAAAAAAGAATGAAAAGAATTGAGGAAAGTGTCAGAGACCTCTGGGACAACATTAAACACACCAATATTCGAATTATAGGGGTCCCAGAAGAAGAGAAAAAAACAATCAAGTCCAGGAAGCACAGAGAGTCCCATACAGGATAAATCCAAGGAGAAACATGCCAAGACACATATTAATCAAACTATCAAAAATTAAATACAAAGAAAAAAACGTTAAAAGCAGCAAGAGAAAAGCAACAAATAACATACAAGGGAATCCCCAAAAGGTTAACAGCTGATCTTTCAGCAGAAACTCTGCAAGCCAGAAGGGAGTGGCAGGACATATTTAAAGTGATGGAAGGGGAAAAGCTACAACCAAGATTACTCTACCCAGCAAGGATCTCATTCAGATTTGATGGAGAAATTAAAACCTTTACAGACAAGTAAAAGCTAAGAGAATTCAGCACCACCAAACCAGCTTCACAACAAATGCTAAAGGAACTTCTCTGGGCAGCAAACACAAGAGAAGGAAAAGACCTACAAAAACAAATGCAAAACAATGAGGAAAATGGTAATAGGAACACATTGATAATTACCTTAAATGTAAATGGATAAAATGCTCCAACCAAAAGACATAGACTGGCTGAAGGATGCAAAAACAAGACCTGTATATATGCTGTCTACAAGAGACCCCCTTCAGACCTAGGGACACATACAGACTGAAAGTGAGGGGAAGGAAAAAGAAATTGCATGCAAATGGAAACCAGAAGAAAGCTGGAGTAGCAATTATCATATCAGACAAAAAAGACTTTAAAATAAAAACTATTACAAGAGACAAAGAAGGACACTACATAATGATCAAGGGATCAGTCCAAGAAGAAGATATAACAATTGTAAATATTTATGCACCCAACATAGGAGCACCTCAATACATAAGGCAACTGCTAACAGCCATAAAAGGGGAAATCGACAGTAACACATTCATAGTAGGGGAATTTAACACCCCACTTTCACCAATGGACAGATCATCCAAAATGAAAATAAATAAGCAAACACAAGCTTTAAATGACACATTAGACAAGATGGACTTAATTGATATTTATAGGACATTCCATCCAAAAACAACAGAATACACTTTCTTCTCAAGTGCACATGGAACATTCTCCAGGAAAGATCATATCTTGGGTCAAAACTCAAGCCTTGGTAAATTTAAGAAAATTGAAATGGTGTCAAGTACCTCTTCCGACCACAACGCTATGAGACTAGATAACAATTACAGGAAAAAAAAAACCCACAAAACTGTAAAATATGCAAACACAGGGAGGCTAAGCAATACACTCCTAAGTAATAAAGAGATCACTGAAGAAATCAAAGAGAAAATTTAAAAATACCTAGAAACAAATGACAGTGAAAACATGATGACCCAAAACCTATGGGATGCAGCAAAAGCAGTTCTAAGCAGGAAGTTTATAGCAATACAATCCTACTTCAAGAAAGAAGGAACATCTCAAATAAACAACCTAACCTTACATTAAAGCAATTAGAGAAAGAAGAACAACAACAACAAAAACCCCAAAGTTAGAAGAAGGAAAGAAATCATAAAGATCAGATCAGTAATAAATGAAAAAGAAAAGAAAGACATGATAGCAAAGATCAATAAAACTAAAACCTGGTTCTTTGAGAAGATAAACAAAATTGATAAACCATTAACCAGACTCATTAAGAAAAAAAAGCAAGAAGACTCAAAATCAATAGAATTAGAAATGAAATAGGAGAAGTAACAACAGACACTGTAGAAATACAAAGGATCAAGAGGGATTGCTACAAGCAACTATATGCCAATAAAATGGACAACCTGGAAGAAATGGACAAATTCTTAGAAAAGTATAACCTTCCAAGACTGAACCAGGAAGAAATAGAAAATATGAACAGACCAATCACAAGCACTGAAATTGAAACTGTGATTAAAAATCTTCCAACAAACAAAAGCCCAGGACCAGATGGCTTCCCGGGCGAATTCTATCAAACATTTAGAGAAGAGCTAACACCCATCCTTCTCAAACTCTTCCAAAAAATTGCAGAGTAAGGAACACTCCCAAACTCATTCTATTAAGCCACCATCATCCTGATACAAAACCAGAGAAAGATATTGCAAAAAAAGAAAATTACAAACCCATATCACTGATGAATACAGATGCAAAAATCCTCAACAAAATACTAGCAAACAGAATCTAACAACACATGAGAAGGATCATACACCATGATCAAGTGGGGTTCATCCCAGGAATGCAAGGATTCTTCAGTACACACAAATCAATCAAAGTGATCCACCATATTAACAAGTTGAAAGATAAAAATGATACGATCATCTCAATAGTTGCAGAAAAAAGCTTTCAACATAATCCAACACCCATTCATGACAAAAACCCTCCAGAAAGTAGGCATAGAGGGAACTTACCTCAACATAATAAAGGCCATATATGACAAACCCACAGCCAACATCATTCTCAATGGTGAAACACTGAAACCATTTCCGCTAAGATCAGGAACAAGACAAGGGTGCCACTCTCACCACTATTATTCAACATAGTTTTGGAAGTTTTAGCCACAGCAATCTGAGACGAAAAAGAAATAAAAGGAATCCAAATTAGAAAAAAAGAAGTAAAACTGTCATTGTTTGCAGATGACATGATACTATACATAGAGAATCCTAAAGATGCTACAAGAAACCTACTAGAGCTAATCAATGAATCTGGTAAAGTAGCAGGATACAAAATTAATGCACAGAAATCTCTTGCATTCCTATACACTAATGACGAAAAATCTGAAAGAGAAATTAAGGAATCACTCCCATTTACCACTGCAACAAAAAGAATAAAATACCTAGGAATAAACCTACCTAAGTAGACAAAAAAGTAGACCTGTATGCAGACAACTATATGACACTGGTGAAAGAAATTATAGATGATACCAACAGATGGAGAGATATACCATGTTCTTGGATTGGAAGAATCAACATTGTGAAAATGACTATACTACCACTGTGGAGAACAGTATGGAGCTTCCTTAAAAAACTAAAAATAGAACTACTATACGACCCAGCAATCCCATTACTGGGCATATACCCTGAGAAAACCATAATTCAAAAAAGAGTCATGTAACACAGTGTTCACTGCAGCTCTATTTACAATAGCCAGGACATGGAAGCAACCTAAGTTTCCATCAACAGATGAATGCATAAAGAAGATGTGGCACATATATGCAATGGAATATTACTCAGCCATAAAAAGAATCGAAACTGAACTTTTTTTGTGAGCTGGATGGACCTGGAGTCTGTCATACAGAGTGAAGTAAGTCAGAAAGAGAAAAACAAATATCGTATGCTAACACATATATATGGAATCTAAAAAGAAAAAAAAAAAGGTTCTCATGTACCTTGGGGCAGGATGGGAATAAAGACGCAGATGTAGAGAATGAACAAGAGGACACGGGGAGGGGGAAGGGTAAGCTGGGACGAAATGAGAGAGTAGCATTGACATATATACACTACCAAATGTAAAATAGATAGCTAGTGGGTAGCAGCTGCAGGGCACACGGAAATCACCTTGATGCCTTTGTGTCCACCTAGAGGTGTGAGATAGGGAAGGTGGGAGGGAGACACAAGAGGGAGGGGATATGGAGATGTAGACATATAGCTGATTCACTTTGTTATACAGCAGAAACTAACCCAACATTGTAAAGCAATTATACTCCAATAAAGGTGTTAAAAAAATGATGACATGAAGTACAGTACACAATGTAATAACTACTCAGTATCAAAATATTGCTTATTAATACACAAAACAAAGTGGATTATTCTTTAAAATATTATGCTGAATGAAAGAAGCCAGACATGATAGCGTACATACTGTACGTTTAATTTACAGTGATATTAAGCAGATCAGTGGTCTCCAGGGACTGGTGTTGGTGTAGAGAAGGGTTGCAAAGCGGGTCACAGGAACTTTGGGGATGATGGAAATGTTTTATAACCTGATTGTGGTACAGTTACACAACCATACATTTTTCAAAATTCATAAATGGGTCAGTATGTAAAGTATAAAGTTTGATTTAAAAAAAAAAACCTAATGTACACAGACACATGTGACTGCACATACATGCATACACACACCTACATCTGTTCACAATATAATAATCATACGCCTATTTTAAAGGCTTAAAGTCAAGTTAAAATGACTATTCAATTATCTGTGTTAATTATCTACTTCTCAGTATTAGACGAGTGACTTGGCACAAATTATTTTTGCATAATGAGATTGCTTTAAACACTAGAGACCTGACCTTTTCCTATAAATTGCTCAATTTTGGAAATTTATTAAACTGCAGGCTAGTACAAAAATCTCATCTTTTCACACATCAAATGATATTCGTGTGATTTTAAAGGTGCTAATGTCTATTAAAATAAATCATTTATTCCTTTCTATTGGGGTGAGCCATATAATTTACTCATATATCTTTTATATGTTGTAACACTTAAATATTCTAATATTTATTACAAAGAACCCATGTGTGTATTATAAAAAAAAAATCGAAACCAGTTTTCCACCTGTTTGACGATGGCCTAATGCAACATTCCTGCCATGATGGACGTGCTCTGTATCTGTCCTGTGTAATGTGATTCCCACTAGCCACATGGAGCTATTAACCACTTGACATGCTAGGATGATTGAACAACTTAAAATTTAATTTTTTTTAACTTTTAATTAATTTAAATTTAAATAGTCACATGTGGCTATTAGTTACCGTATTGGACAGCCAGACCTACTACCTGGAATGGATGAAGTTGGTAATTCTTTGCACTTATGTCAATCTACTGTCTTACATTATGGGCGGATTCTCTCTACACCTCCTCACTCCTACTTAATAGGATGAAATACTCACATGATTTAGTCATATTCTGAGCTTTTGTTAGAATAATTTTACATGGGCAAGATTATTCCACATTAAATTATGTCATACATGAGTATGGTGACCTCAGAGTCTTTCTCCACACTCACAAGGCAGATGGAGAAAGCTGAATCCAAATCAGCTTATTTCTCTCTTCTTACACAAGTTGTTAGGTGCTTTGGAGTTATTGGTACCGGTTAGTGTTAAGGTTTTAAGTTTGAGAAATGGTAGAAGCCCATTAGCTAGTGTCTAAACTATTTATTCTAGTTCAGATTACTGAAGAGTCCGATCTTTGGGATAATGGGCACTGGTTATTAATGAACCGTTCCTTATTTCCATTGCCTTTTTGTAAATACAGAAGGTTTTCTACCTGATAGTGGTTTGGGTTCCAAAAGACTGTTCATAAATTCTAAATCCCTAAAGAAGAATTTATACATTTTGCCCCTGGATATTTTTAAACGAGGCACAGTCATTTTCTTAAATGATTTGTACTTTGCCTTTCAGAGTGGTTCTATTTTGGAATGTTTTATTGTTATGGAATGTTCTGTTGTCTCTTCTTAATTTTCATCATAATCATATCCTCTCTGCCTTTGCACATATTCGAAAGGATGAGGTTAGTGGTGCCTATATAGCAATACATTCTCAGCACACCCATAATAAAGAAAGGATATGATATTTCTGACCATTTAGAGAAACTCTGATCATGTATATTTTAAAAAGTTTGATTGTGGGTGTCGACTCTCTGCAGAGTAGATGGGGCCATATTTATTTGTAATTCTAAAGAAATTACATTTTTTTCAACTATAATAAATGTGACAAAAATCTGAGATTCAAAATTAAAATTCATTGGGGAATACATGGTTTAAGAATCTTTTTAACAATGTATATGAGCAAACTGTTTGAAGACCAGTGGTCTAGACCAATGACTAGCAAGATCTCAGGCTCCATTTATGGAATTTGTAAGCTGAGTTTACATGTAGGGAAGATTTGGTATTTCTATTGGCATTTGACTGGGAGGATGACTGGCAAAGTATCTGATCTTGGTATCCTGTTCCTAAAACCACTAAAATTTTATACTGATTTTAGATATTTAACTATAGCAATGATTGGTGAATGAAAAAGAACATATAGAGACACAAAGGTCTCCAGAATGACAAGGTCAATCCAGGCCTCTCTGATATCTGATTAACAACACTCACCCATTCATGGAAACCACTGTTACATACTAGCGCTTAGTACAGCGCTTGGCACAGTGCGGGCATGCAGTGAAGGTTTTTTGAATGAATAAGTAATCCTGGACATTGATAAGATAGTCGACAACTTTTTCCTCCACAATAAGACATATACAAAATAACTTGTACGTGCACACACAAACACACATATCTTGGGCATAAGCTTATTTTGCAATTTACAAAGACCCCATCAGAAATCTGATTTTCATTTTTGAAAATAATTATATATATGACTCTTTCTTCAACCTTGAAAGCTTCTTATTATTCCTGTATCTACCTTGTAGGAGAAACTGGTTTTGAAAAATATTTTTGCCTTGAGGTTTTCCTAATAGCTTATACTCTAGTCACAGGAAAGTTCTGTTTCTTCTTCTCTAGTCACAGGAAAATTCTGAATGGTTTTAATAAAACTTGTCTGCTTCAGAGATCATATTGCCTTTTCAAATTTAGCTTCAGAAAATATTTGAAGACTGAGGATTACCAGATTCTGTTATTTTGTTTGCATCCAGAATGAATATTTAAATTACTTGCTTAATACCTACCATTTTAATACTATTCCCTAATTTTTAACTAAATTTTTCACTAGATGTTGTTTTAAAATACTATAAGAATTAATTGATTTGCATTATACCAAGCATTTGTGTAAGACTGAGCCCTCGCTATGAAACAATTTATTTTTCTGTATTTCAAGCATCTCCACACGGTTAATGCCATCTGTTGTAACTACCAGGATGCTAACGGGCTTCTTCCTCAGTCTTTATTTACTATCTAAAATGAACACTTGCAAATGTGTAAAATTTATAAACAGAAACAGGAGACTCTATGCAGGATGTGCAAAAAGGGAAGTCTCTTTTGCTCTCGTCTTCTTTTACGCACGATGTGCCTACTGTGTGGTATTCCGGAGCTCCGGGAACTCTGCGGATAGACCCTTTGGCAATTAAGCAGTAAGGTGATGATGAAGCTCATCATAATAACCCTGAACTACTAGGGTTGCTGATTCAACAAAGAAAAATTATATTTTGTTTGGTACTGGGTTAATGTCAAAGGTATTTACTTGAATTCTAGTGTTTGGAAATTTAATTATCTGCATAATATGTACAGTTACTATTAATCGGGAGACCTGCTTAAACAGAACACTGATTAGCCACCGTCTGATCATATCTGATGAAGAGAATGAGGAAAAAAATGGGTATGATACAAGATTCACAGATGGATTCTTTTCATATACCTGTGAGTCCAAAGATCTGCATCTTATGACAGAGAGAGAACACTCCTTCTGTTTACATAACAAATGTGTGTTCTAGCTGCAGTCATATCTATATTCCTCAGGCAATCAGCTGGGATTCATGTTCTGCCTTTGAATACCATTTATTATTTTCCTCCTTTCACTGCCATTGCTCCTCTGCCTGCCTCAAAGTAGAGGAAGGAGGCCGGCAGCTGGGAAAAGGAGTCCTTGCCCCAGCTCTGCCAACAACTAGCTCTATTACCTTCAGCAAGTGACTTTACCTTATACTTTACTTACACTTCAATATCCTCATGTAAAAGTGTGTTGGACTAGACCACTGTGTGGTTTAACTTTTTGAAAAGCAGTTGTATCCTTAAAAAACCTTACCTGAAAAAACTACACTCAATGCCTGAATGGAAGGCAGATAACAGGAAAACTGCTCTGGGTTCTAGACTAAGTCTGGAGTCCTGCCCTCTCAGCAGCACATAAGGTACATCTGCAAAGCCCTAAAAACATAATTTTAGAACAACTAGACTAGATTTTCTCCAAGGTCTTTTTCATTCTTAAATATTATGATTCAGGATAACATGCAGAACAGTTATTAAACACTTGAAAAGGAAAGTGGTTGCAGTTAATGATGAAAACTGAATTTTACATTCACTGTATATTTCTTTTAGTTATACCTTGACAATACTTCTTGGAACACATAATTGAAAATTACTTGGTCTCTATTACCACTGGTTTTGGACTCAGTTGTGTTATCAAATGCTCTTTATTTTGGGGTTAAAATAATATCATTTCTATGTATTATTGAATAATATATTCTATTTTTTCATCTGTTAAGTGAGGAAAAGTGGATTAGATGTCTTCGAAGGTCTTTTCAAAGACTAGTAGTCAATTTTTCTCTGAATCAATGATAAATTTGGCCAAATTTAAGTACAGATTAATTGACTAAGGATTTTTCAATTAAAGTGAATTTAATTAAATCCATATTTAAATAAAATTCAACTACAATGAATTTTAGTAAGAACTTTAGTCTTCCTATAGCCAACAATTTGCCCAATCCTCTTTCTTTACCAAGTCTGTTTTACGACATTAGACCAACCAAACTTCAGCTGTTTCATTCATCTCCATACTCTAGACTCTTTCCACTGATAAAACCTACCTGTTCTCGCAAGAATATTCTTTTTAAAGTAGTCCCATTCTAAAATCTCAGAAGGGCCCTCTATATTACCATTGCAGCTGATTGCAAAAGGAACCACAAAAGTAACCCTTCTCTGTGATCACGTTTCTTGAAATATGACTTTGTAATCATTCTCAGCAAGAGGTTAGTGTCTACAACCTGACCCCTTAATTCTGGGCTGGTCTTGCAACATATTTGTGTCTATAGAATGTAGCGGATGTGATGTTGTGCCAATTTCAAGCCTAGGCTTCCAAGATGTCTTGTTTGTTTCTGCTCTCTCTTGCAACTCTGCCACCTCCACGTGATCAAATCTGGACTAGCCTGATGGATAAGGAAACACACATGCCCCAGTTACCCTTGTCTTCCCAACTGACAGGTAGCCAATATTTGTGAATGAGGCCATTCAAACCAGGGAAGCCCAGCCTACCTGTCAGCTCATTACAGATGCATGAGTAAGTCAAGCCATGATCAGCCAACACCATCCACTTTACCTGATTCATGAGCAACTACAAATGGTTGTTATTTTATGCCAATAAGTTTGGAGTGATTTTTTTATTTAGCAATAGCTAAAACCCACTTCCACTGCCCAATTTTCTGTACTAAACAACTTTTGTCTGGACTAATATAAAAATATTCTCTTGCTCTGTCTCTAGTCTTCATATTCTCCATTGCATTGTCCCTCAGCAGTCTTCAAAATGCTGTATTTGTATTGATGGGAATGGCAAGGATTTACCAAGAAAAAGGCCAGATAATTTTAAGGGAATCATTTTCCACATCCTCTAATTCCATGGGTTCCTCTTCCCAAAATTGACCTGCCTGAGAATGCTCCTGTGATCAAGGCATCATGCTGGTTTTTCTTTCCCATGTCCTCTTCACAAGATGCCAATTCAAAACATTGGTCTTGAGAAAAGGTCTTTATGAGCTGCCATATTTTTTTCAAAATACTTTTTAGGCAATATTTACACAAAAATGTTTTAAAACCACTGCATCGGGCTTCCCTGGTGGTGCAGTGGTTGAGAGTCTGCCTGCCGAGGCAGGGGACGTGGGTTCGTGCCCCGGTCCGGGAAGATCCCACATGCTGCAGAGCGGCTGGGCCCGTGAGTCATGGCCACTGAGCCTGCGCGTCCGGAGCCTGTGCTCCGCAACAGTAGAGGCCACAACAGTGAGAGGCCTGCGTACTGCAAAAACAAACAAACAAAAAACCAAACCAAACAAAAAAAAAAACCACTGCATCACTGCCAACTGTACTTCTTGGCATGCAAATATGACCACTTTTCTCTCTAGTTTAAAATACTTCAACAGCTTCTCATTATTCATAGAATAAAATCCAAAATCCTTGGCTTGGTGATCAAGACCCTCCAAGACTTAGCTCAACCTAATTTTCTGGTTTTACTTGCCTTCAGGAAACCTTGTTTTAGTTACACTGCACCACTTGGACCAAGGTGCCTCCTGAAGTTGGTTGCTATTGGAGTTAGGCTCGTCCTATCCTCCCAAAGAGACAGGGTGATGGAGCACCATCTTCCTTGATGATCAGGTTTCAAAGGGATCACTCCCATGTCCTTGAGAAAGGCAGTCCTGGGTTGTAAAACTGACAGGAGGCTTTAAAAAGCTTATATCTCAAAGGGGCAGAATTTACAAGTACAGTTTTCCAAAGTAAATGCTCTAAGGAAAGGGAGACCAGGGACCTGGAAGTAGGAAGAAGCCGTCTAAAGTTTGGTCAAGCTGAGGGAAACGTTAAGTCTACCTTGGTCAGTATAAAATAGTATTTTGAAATGTGACACCATACCAAGTTATCTAACAAAGTTTTAGAGCTGGTTCTTACACTAAACTCTCTTTAGGAAAGGCTAAGAATTTCAGATGTCATCTACTCCAAATTTTCTCCCAGTGTAGGAACTCCTTCTTGGTTGACTCTGAGAGTCAGTCATTCACAAAATTCTTTATCAGCTCTGAAAATTAAAGTGATTATCTCACAAAGCAGTTATTATATCTTTGCACGGTTCTAACTTTAAAAAAAATATTTCAGTATTGCTTTCTAATTGTAATACAAAGGATTCTCACTAGAACCTTCGAAGTTGACTATTCCATGAGAAATTAGACAAAAATAATGTAGTTAAGAAATCCGAGCTTCTATTTTCAGAATAAAATCAATATATTACCAGATACTAGTTTTCTTAATTTGGGAGCATATGTGAAGCTTATTTTTGTCAAAAAATAATCTGGTGATAGATATTTTAGGGGCATGTGAAGCAACTGTGGATAAACACTAGCTTTTATAATGCTTTAATATTTGATAATATATGAAACACCAACAATTAGCACAGAAGTGTCAAAATATTTGATAGAAATGTGGAATCATCATAGTCATCAGTGAAGTAACTTGCTGATGTTCGTTACACCTTAGTTTCCTTCATACATTTTTAGGCAAAAAAGCAAAGGCATCTAGAGAAATGTGCCAGGCTATAAAAATATGTTGCTGTTTTAATGTGCCTGAAACCTCTGTTTTAAATGCAGTTAAATTTGCCTGTCTATGAAGCATTCTTTTCCTTACCTCTGTCTGCCTCCTTGAAAAGACTTAGTAATGGTTATAAATATTAACTAAGGTCAGCTCCCCCTTCTCCATCGCTAATTAGCTGGAATTCCTAAGACTACGTAGATAGCTATAAGCTCCCTTGACCTACCTGGGCGTCCCTTGACCTACCTGGGCGTCCCTTTACCACAGTAGGTATCACATTGAAACCAAGTGCCATATACTTTGGTAGAGTGAATGATAAGTAATGCAGGATGGGATGCTATGGTTAACTGGTAGTAATGCAGGATGGGATGCTATGGTTAACTGGTAAGTAATGCAGGATGGGATGCTATGGTTAACTGGTAAGGTGAAAGTTACTGATAGGAAATTGATCTTTGAAAATTCTCTAAACCTTCAAAGACTGAAAGATAGTTCCATTTCTTCATTTGAGTACCAGGCCAATCAACTTATTTATGTTTGTAAGTCCTAATTTATGAAAAATACCTTAGATTTGTGAATCGTATGTTCAACATACTGAGATAACTGAAGGAATATCAGAGTTATGTTCTTCATCTCAGTAACTCTCAGGTATAACTGGGAGATGATGACTATCCACATTAATTAAATTATAATTTTCTCTCAGCCTCTGTCTCTTTCTCATACACACACACACACACACACACACACACACACACACACACACGCAGGGTCATTGGAATTCACTTCTTCTAGGCTATGAGAATTGAACCCAAGATAATTCCCTCTCCTTATATTAAATTATGCTGAAATCAAGCAAAAATAATTTAGCTAATTGCTCCAGGAAATACCTGCTTCTAGAAGATAAGAGTAAGAACCAACTGAATGGATTACTTACCAAGTCTAATAGCTTCCTGATCACGACTTGCCTCTATATGCCCAGCAATCCAAGGTTAGTTGTAAATGTTACCAAATTCTAACTAATTTCTAGTTTTGCAAGACCCCTTTAAGATCACCCAGTTCAGTCCCTAGAACTCTATAAATCCCTTGCCTTAATTTCCCTTTTGAGACTATTAAGACTCTGTCAAGGTTGTGTTCTCCCTTACTGTAGTAAATCTAATAAAATTAACTTGATCAACCAATTTCTCAGGACTTCCGCAGTGGTTCAGTGGTTAAGAATCCGCCTGTAAATGCAGGGGATACGGGTGCGATCCCTGGTTCGGGAAGATCCCACATGCTGTGGAGCAACTAAGCCTGTGTGCCACAACTACTGAGCCTGTGCTCTGGAGCCCGCGAGCCACAAATACTGAGCCCGTGTGCCACAATTACTGAAGCCCACGTGCCACAACTACTGAAGCCCACGTGCCTAGAGCCTGTGCTCTGCAACAAGAGAAGCCACCGCAATGAGAAGCACACTGCAACGAAGAGTAGCCCCCACTCACCACAACTAGAGAAAGCCCACACGCAGCAATGAAGACCCAATGCAGCCAAAAATAAATAAATTTATAAAAAAATTTAAAAATAAAAATAAATTTCTCAAAAAAACAAACAAACAGATGTCTCTGGTAGCCTTTTTGAGGAGTCAACTATTGAGAACCAACTGTTTACATGATGTGTCTCTACCACATTAGAATAACTGAAATTCCAACCTCTCTTATTTTCCAAATATTTGTACCTAAGTATGTGGTATACCTTCTCCTAACTCTCCATGGTCTATTTTCATTCAAATTGGCTTCTGATTTTTTTTTTTTTTTCAATTAACACCAATGTACACTGAAAACTCCTGAGACCCAAAACATTCTGATGAGGCCCAGACTCCTAGCTACCTATCTCTCCACTCCTTCACTCTCCCCTCTGATGAGTCCTGCTCCATGATGCTGCTATCCACTATACCTCAAAAATGCACCTTTCTTAGAAATTCCAGTTAGGGGCTCTGTCTGCCAGACCAGATCCAATAATTTAAGCCCATTTGTCATGGCTTTCCAGTGCAATTGTAGGGACAGTGTCCTTAACCACAACCCACTGATATCAGATGTTTTCCCTTTGCCTATATCTTAATTACTGAAGATCTAATTTTCAGCATTATTTATTATATGGATATTGTAGAGTTATTATAAATACGGATTAAATGGCATATTTGTATCAATAACCTGATACTACTAGTCTTATAAAATAAAGAACTACAGAATTTCTCCAAGCCTGTTTCCTCAGTTACGAAAGAAAAGAAATATTGTAAAACAGATTAAATGATATTCTACACGTGAGTGTATTTTACAAATATGAAGTATCGAAGATGTACTGTTTAGGTAGGAGTCTATCAGTGGGCTAGAATGCTTTGTTTACTACAAAAGGATAAACAAAATTAATAACCCTGTGCATTTGGATTAATAAACTACCTAGATAACATGAGCTACCTTCTTCGCTGCAGACAGAATATGGGTATGTTCATACTTGATAACCTAAAGGAAAAACTTGAGTGTTCAATAACCATCTATTCAAATCTTCTCATCTAGGACCCTACTCCGCATTCTCCTGGCTCTTGCTTCTGACCTTTTGGCCACTGCCATGCTCATTAGCATCAGAGTATAAGCAAGAGGGAGGGATGTGAGCTGAGATAAAACTCCATTCTGCATGTGACTTCTTGTTAGCAACTCTGTAAAATATTTGCTAGCAAAAAGGCTTTACTTTTGCATTTATCCTCTCCTCATTCAGGAGAGGGCTCAGAAAGGCATAGGCCATAAATACTGAACTTTATGGTCTGTGTACTACGATATCAAATGGCTTCAAAGGGATGGCTATGCCAAAATGTGTTATAACTAGCATCATTAATTTCTGCCATTGGGGCTATAATTTTGACTGTTAAATCTTTGCCATTTACGTGTACATAAGATAATATATATTTATGCATTATACATAAACAAAAATATGTGTATACTTCATACGTATATACTTCAAAGAAATGGAGCTGTAAGGTTAATTGTTCTAAGAGTATATGGTGCTTTTTTTGCTTTGTTTTTTCGTTTTTTTTTTTTTTTTTTTTTGGTCTTAAGAGTAACAAAGATACTTAGCAGTCACTGTAGCTTAAAAAAAAAAAAAAAGAAAAGAAAGAAGGAGAGAAATATGTAGGCTTACCGTTTCATTTCAGGCTGACCTGACCCTGACTTTCAAATTGAAATGGATAAAGACAGAAAATGGAAAAGCCCTAGACATGGTAGGGACTTCTTAAAAAAGTTTTTAAATTCTCCATCTTCAAGTGGCTAAAAGAGGAATTACAGTAAATAAGAGTTTTGATTCAGCCATTAATATCAAATGAAGCATCTTGGGAGGTTTACATAGCTGGAGGCATTATTCAGAGACAGAGCTCCTCACTGTTCCCTCAGGGCACACACTGTTAGCAATCAGAGGCAGTTAACAAGCTCTATGCTGTGTTCTCCCCTGGTTGCAGCTAGGGAAACTTAACAGAAGCTCTTCAAGAATCTCTTGATTAGAATTCTTCACCATAGTCCAGCTTGGAGGACAAACGGCAAATTCACCTGTGACCAGGGCTATACACAAGAAAAAGTTTAGTGATTAAAAAAAAAAGTCTAAACCTATGTCTAAATCTAATCCCACAGAAACCCAGAGATTTACTAGTACACACCTCACATTCCTTTATTCTTTTTGGTTACGCAAAAGAGGCTCACTGAAAACAAACCTCCTCCACATCATTTTATTCATTTCGATAATATACAGTGTATAGTTATAACAATCAATTAACTGTAAATATTATAACTGCATAAGCAGTGCTTTAAGACTAGTAAATTTATTTTAGTGATTCGACAGTGAAGAAAGGTATACACATTCTCTGTCATGATGAGGGTCTCTTGGGCAATACTAGGAGGTCAGCACTTACTTTAAGGTCAAGGCAGCTTGAATGGAAGTGATTCTACACCTCCAGGATCTATCAGGAGTGAACCCATGCTCCGGCTGCCCTTACCTGCCCTTCTTTGTTCTGAGAAGCTGCCAAGATGTTTGCACTATGTAATACTCAATGGGAGAAATCTAAACCAGGCTTTCAGAGACAAAGCAAGCAACTGAATTAAAATATACCATAAAGAAAATAAATGAGTCAAGCCACAGACTGGAAAAAAGATTCACATTACATTTATCTGACAAAGGATTTGTATTTAGTCTATATAATGAAATCTTACAGAACAACATTAAAAAGGAAAACTACCCTCAAAGACAGGCACAAGATTTGTGCAGATGTTTCAAAAAAGAAGATAAATAAAAAGCAATAAGCATGTGAAAAATATTAATTATTAATTAGAGAAAGCAAATTAAAATACACAAGTATGGCTAAAATTAAAGACTGCCAATAACAAATGCTGGTAAAAACTGGAAAGGCTAGAATACCCATACATTGCTAGGAGCATAAGACAGTATATATCATTTTGGAAAGCTGGAAATTTCTTATAAATGAAACACATTTCTATGATATAATGCTTACATATCTACTTCTATATATTTATTAAAGAGAAATGATAATATATGTTCTCAAAAAGTCATATTAGCCTTATTTATAGTAGCCCCAAATTGGACATAACATAAATATCCATCAATTAGAAATTAAATCAACAAACTGTGTTATATTCATACAATGAAATGATACTTAGCAATGAAAAGGAATGTATTACAGATGCACATAGCAACATGGATGAATTTCAGTAACACTATCTTGAATGAATAGGAGTGGAATATGAATATACACACTAACAGTTATAGTTCAAAAACATGGTGCTAAGTGAAGCCTGAAAGTGGTTGCCTCTGGAAGGGGGTAAATGTCCCAGAAAGGAGCATGAGTGAAATCTCTAAAGTGATGGAAATGTTCTATATTCTGCATTGGATAATTTAAAACTTATTGAACTAATAATCAAGGTTTTTACATTTTATCATATATACATTTTACAAAAAAAAAGATGAAAGAAAAAAAATGATAGAAAATCTAAACAATGGCAGGAAAAAAAATACCCTTTGGCACATTTGCTATGTATTAAAATGTGTCCTCCCCAAATTCATTTGTTGAAGCCCTAACACCCAATGAAATTGCATTTGGAGACAAGGCCTATAAAGAAGTAACTAAAGTAAGATCATAAGGGTGGACCCCTGATCTGATGCAATTAGCGTCCTTATAAGAAGAGACACCAGGGAGTCTAACATCTCTCACCGTCATCACACATGCACAAAGAAGAGGTCACTGAGTACGAAAGGTCATGGTGGCTGCCTGCAAGCAAAGAGGAGAGAACTCCGAATGACAGCTACTTGGTTAGCACCTTGATCTTGGACTTCCCAGACTGCAGAACTGTAAGAAATAAATTGCTGCTGTTTAAGCTTCCCAGTGTGTGGTATTTTGTTATGGCAGCCTGAGCAGACTAAGACACCACCAACCTTACTTTTAGGAACTTGTTATAACTGACACATCCAATCATACAAAATATATCCACACATATACATGATGGTATTTATTGAGGTATTTTTAAAATAATCGCAAAATATTGGAAATAACCTAAATGTCTAGACATAAAAATAACTGATTGAACTATTTCACTTTCATGTAATACAGTACAATACAGCTGTTAATAAACTGATGTTATTTCCAGTGTGTAGGTGTGCAGAAATGTGCTTGTGTTTGAAAAAACAAAAGATGAATAAACGAATAAAGTTTGTTGGCAACAGAGTGGAACACAGGAAGTGTGTGGAAGAGACATAGGGAGGAGTGACAATACACTGTGTATATATGTGTATATTTCTGAATAGTTATGTCTTCTCAAGCCACCATTTTGCTAAAGTTTTACTTAGTTTAGAAATAAACATAATCAACAGGGATGGTAAATATACCTTTAAAACAAACAGATAAAACATGAAACTAACTGTATATCCACTTGATAACATAACCACATGTCAGAACAAAATAACCTATTCCAAGTAATTGCAGTATAAGCTCAGTCTAAAGACAAAAAAAAGGAGAAAAATATCTTGAAGTGTACTTAATGTCTTTGCTGTTATCCAGCATTCTAAAGCTGTGTGTGTATGTATGTATATGTGTGTGTGTGTGTGTGTGTGTGTGTGTGTGTGTGTGTGTGTGTGTGTGTGTGTGTGTGTGTGTGTGTGTGTGTGTGTACCACTGGATTCAGCAAATGAGTAAATATATTGCTGCTCTTCAGAGTCAGGGTTTTCATTGTGGGAGGAGGGGGCTATAACTAAGGAAAGAGGGAAGAAAAGAACGTACCCTGTTGTACTGGACTGAAATTTGAGGTATCAGGATGAACTAGTGATTTGAATATACATATACTAGCTCTGTTTTCTAGAATCTATGACACCCCTAGGCCAATGAGCACAGCTAGTTCCCAAATCTTGGTTTCTATCAACATAATTCCCTTACAGGATGATTCTAGGGTTGGGGAAGGGGAAGGGGAAGGGGAAGGGGAAGGGGAAGGGTCTGGGAGATCTTTTTGTTCTAGAAAGTAAGATATTGCTCATAAAATGATGGGGACATTTCAGAAGTACACAGGAGCCAGACTGTAGGAGTTCACACTGGCAAAATTAAAAAAAAAATATACACACATGCACATACACATAAAAAGAGAGGAAGAACATCAAAATGAGTAATACAATGGATTGAAATATGTTGAATTAAAATACAATCCAGGAATCTATAGTGTTACTTTAAAAATGCTGTACACATATACACATATATACACACTTAAGTGGAGGAAGGAGAAAAGCTCTTCCTTACAGTAAAATGCAAAATAAGAAATGTAGAAGGAATAACAGAGTGAGAAAAACACCATTTTGCAATTTCTCTATTAACAATTGATTCAAGTAAAAATCACATGTGGTTTCTAAAGATTCTGACACCAATTCCAATGTGTGTAGGTGTGTTCTTCCCCACACCATCAAACAGTTTTTCTGGTACCAGATTTGTATCCTACAACTCAACACAATTCTTATACTATTTGCCCAGATATAGCATCAGAACCCACAGGTTAAGGGCTCAGTTCTACAAGATTACCCTCCACTTCAGATATCAATTCCAAGTCCAGGGTGATACCTGTGCTTCTAACCAACTGGCTATGAATCAGAGGTTCCCACAGCCTCTTCTTTGCGTTCTATTAATTTGCTAGAGCAGCTCACAGGACTCAGGAAACCAGTTTACTGACTAGATTAACAGTTTATTACAAAGGATATGAAAGGATATGAATCAATAGTCAGATGGAAGAGATGCATAAAGCAAGGTATGTGGGAAAGGATAGGGAGCCTCCTTTCCCTCTCCAAGCATGATGCTCCTTCCAAATCTCCAGAACTAATATGCTATTTTTAGTGTTTTTCTCTCACTATTGTATTGCCTTTTCTAGAATTCCACATGAAATATGTACTCTTTTGTATGTGATGTCTTTGACTTAGCAACATCACTATCTTAACAATATTGAGTCTTCCCATGCATAAACACAATACAGCTCACCATTTCCTGGGTTGGCCAAAAAGTTCATTCGGGTTTTCCATAGATGTTACGGAAAAACCCAAACAAACTTTATGGCCAACCCAATATTTAGATCTTCTTTAATTTCTCTTTGCAATCTTTTGTAGTGAGCAGACCATTCACATCTATCATTAAATATATTCATAAGTATTTTGAAGTTATTATATATAAATGAGGATGTTTTAACAATTCATCTTCTAATTGCCCATCGCTAGTATAGAAATATAATTAATTTTTATACTGACCTTATATCCTGTATCCTTACTAAATTCACTTATTAGTTCCAGTAATTTGTGGCCTTTTGTAGATCCTCTTGGGTTTTCTATACGTGATCATGTCATCTGAAAATAATGACTGTTTAAATTCTTTCTTCCCAATCATTTTTCATTTCATTTCATTTTCTTGCCTTATTGCACTGGCTATGATATTAAATAGAGTAAATAAGAATAGACATTGTTGCCTTGAAGTTAGGTAGAAAGAATTTAGTCTTTCATTGTTGAATATGATGTTAGTATTTAACAGAGATAAAGATGAGGAAGATTACTTCTATATCTAGTTTGTTACTGTTAAATTGTAGAGGTTCTTAATTCTTTTGCTCTGAAGAGTATGTTACTGTTTCTGACACAATGAGTTTAATATTTCTTTAAGCCAATTTAAATAGGAGTTTTCTTTATCTAGAGGTGATAGGTTCTCGCTGATGTTACGCATTTACTATAAACAAGTGGGCATAAATAATGTGGATTCTAGAAGAGAAAAATGTTTGAATCACTAAAGAACATACACTTATAACTTAACCAAGTTAGTTAATCCTTAGAGAAAACATACTTTTGGCTCACCCTTGTTTTTTTTTGTGTGTGTGTATGTGTGTGTACCTGTAGGTACGTGTGTTGAGAAAATGGGTTTGTGGGAGAAAGGAAAGGACAGCATCATTCTGAGTGTCATGAAAATTCAAGACTGGAAACAGAATTTTAAAAAGCACTTTAATATATATACATATGTTAATATATACTTATGTCTACTAGTTATATATAATTTGTTACATGAAATTATATATACATAGGTATAATGTGTATAATAACGTACTTGTGCTATATATTTCTCATGTGTATAGCACTAGTGTTTATAATGTACATAATTCAAATATTAATCTATAAAAACTTTTAGAATGTGTATATACTAGGTAGATTAATATAATAAAAACATGAAAAGGTGTAATGGAATACATAATTTGATTTTAGCCATATGTTTCCTCATTCTGTAAATATTGGAGGTATTGGCACAATGTAAAGGCCCCCAAATATGTTGATGTTTGAAAGGGGTTCCAATTAAGGTGAATGATACTTTGGAAAGCACAAGATTAAGCCTTTCTGTTTGTATTGTATGGCTCTGGCAATACCATCCCCATACTCTCTCATATATAAATAACTAGATAAGCTCTTAAGTAGAATTGAAGCAATTATCAGCCTGTGAATAAATGCGACAGGTGTAGAAGAGGATAAAAAAGGGACAAGGTGCCCAGGCTTGTTTTAAAAGGCGACAGAAGAGAGGAAAGAGCATGGATTTTGCAGTCTGACCTAGCAACTTAGGACAAGAAATTTCTCTCTCCAACTTACAGCTTCTTTACGTTACATAATAGCATTTAAAATACTTATCTCCTAAAGGTATGAAAATTAAAATGGATTATATTATTACCAAATTATATTTAATTAGTGATAGTTATTTTATGACTCTAATAATAGGCAATCTACATTACAAATTAACAAAATAAAATTACAAGAAACAATGAAATATATTAAAAGAAGTTAGAGATGATAAAAAGCAGTTAGTTTCAAAGAGAACAAAATGGGATATTTATCTAAATTAGGCTACTTAGATGGAGGCCTTGCTAAAATCTCAGACTTAGTGTATAAAGGACTTAAAGATTTCATTAATGATAATGTAAGAACAGCCATAATAATTTTATTATGTATTATATAAACAAAAACAGTAAGCATCCATGTTATTAGTTTGGAATTTAGCTATTCATTGCTTTATTAACATGCCTTTGCATCAATTATTTTTTTAATAATGCAATAAAATATAATAAATACATGTGATTTATGCTTAGCAACATCCCACAGTCTCTGTGCATAAAATATATGTTAAGATCATTAATTTCAAGTCCAGTCCCAGTGGGTTATTCCTATGGTTCATGCCACCAGACAGGTGTAAGCATGAAGTATGGAGAAATTCATATCAGTGCAACTCCATCAGGGAGAAGGGATGATCAGAAACCAGGGTGGAAATCTGCCTCTAGGAACAGATCTGGAATGACCAACCCAAATTCAAAAACACAGCCAAAAAAGAGCAGAGACAGGCAGTTCAGCACACAGAGAGCTGTGATATGAAAAGTAGGTAAGAAGGGTTTAGTAGGCAATCTGGGTGACAGCTGAAAGTTTGACAGTTTTGTGGATAGTAATCATCTTACACAAATCTTCCCATGAGGATTTCTCTGCCAATGGTAAGTCTAAGGTCAGAAGTAGATAGAAAGCAAATTTAAATCAGAATCCAAATTACAGAGAAGGAACATGACAGAAGCTAGTGGTGACTCCAGGTTCTAAACCAATAGGCTATGGTGGATGATAAAAAGTAAAGACAAAGGTAATTTCAAGGAGAATTAGACACCCTGTGAAATGTGGTTAAAGATAGACACATTATAACCTGTGTGGCTGGCGTCAAAAGAAGGGTGAGTGCAGGAAGTACCGAATCTCAAGTAGGCACACTTAACTTTCTCTAGGCAAAGATGTGGACCATTCTTATAGGGGTGGATCTAGTTCATAGTTACATGTGTGAACACTTTCAGAAGAAAGTCATGATTCTATGGATGCTGCAAGAATTTTCTCTGTTGAAGTTATACACTCCAGTTCTGTAGAATAGACATGTAGTAGATACATCACCTTTATTGCCCCGTTATAGTTCTCAAAGTGACAAAACAGTAGTATCCTCAACCCAAGAGAAATAATTTAATGCATTCCAATTTATGGATAAAGAGATAGAGAAAATTTAGAAGTTCTCTAGAAATACTTTAAGAGAGAAAATACTACCTTCTCATATCGATTCAAGTTTATGAACAGTGGAATATTGCCATAATTAATGAGGAAGTTTTAGAATTAGTTTTTTTAAAGCTACATGTCATTTACACGTATTTATAGTTTGTTACTTTTAAGGGACGCATCAAACATATGGACCACAGCTGAGTAATTGAGGACTAGGCCTCAAGGATAGACACTGTTTTACATTGATGAGGTGTATAGAATATTTTTAGACTTCATGAAGAGCAGCAGATAAGCTTTCATTCATCTGATGACAAAACAAGGAGATATATTTGGGTATTCTAACTTTGCATAAAGTGTGTGATCAATCCATTTCAGTGGAAAACATCAATTAAAACTGTGATTACAATCACAGTTGCTACAATGATGAAGGGGGTTCCATAAGAGATCTTTCTCAGGTATACAGCATGTTATGACATTTTGTGGAACAGGTATTTACTTGCTTTCTCAGCTTAAAAATTTAGATTACTCATCCATAACCCATTACACCACTGAAGATGGAGACTTATGTCTCAGAGCAATGCATGTTTTCTGGCAACAGATTGAAGAGTGACAGCAGCCTAGTAGACATTTTCACAGAAATGGTAACACAGAAATAGATTGCAAAGCACTTCTCAAATATGCAAAAAGCAATCTTCATAAGCTTACAAACAAGACAAACCTACAAATTCTGGAATCACATATAAAAATGACAGATCATGATAGAAATCACAGCTGTGTTTGATGGTTACAATTTTTTCTTAAATCTGGATAAACATGAAAAATACCTTAACCTTGATGCTACCCATTTTTTTGTAAATTTTAAGTGAAGAGACAGATGGTGGTCAAGAATGATATATCGAGGGGCGGAGCCTCGGGCACTCCAGGATCGTGACGAGTTGCAGCAGGGATAGGGAAGGATGGGGGGCTCAGCTGCTTCTTATAGACACTAGGGAATGAAGTTGGACCTGGATCCAAAGCAGGCTCTCCATATCAACCAGGCCTGGAGGACAACAGCTGGCTGGAGGACCGAGCGGAGCAAAGAAGGCTGGCCACCCTGTGCCTTTGGATTGGAGAATTTAACCCATTTACAGGTAAGCCATGTGGCTGAAAGGGTCTTGGTGCTCCGGCCGGGTGTCAGGCCTGAGCCTCTGAGGTGGGAGAGCCAAGTTCAGGACATTGGACCACCAGAGACTTCCTGGCCTCGTGTAATAGCAATCGGCGAGAGGTCTCCCAGAAGATATCTGTCTCAATGCTAAGACCCAGTGCCACTCAACAACCAGCAAGCTCCAGTGCTGGACATCCCATGCCAAACAACTAGCAAGACAGGAACACAAGCCCACTCATTAGCAGAGAGGCTGCCTAAAATCTTAATACGGTCACAGACACCCCAAAACACATCACCGGACATGGTCCTGCCCAACAAAAAGACAAGATCCAGCTTCATCTACCAGAACACAGGCACCGGTCTCCTCCAGCAGGAAGCCTACACAACCCATGGAACCAACCTTACCACTGGGGGCAGACCCCAAAAACTATGGAAACTACAAACCTGCAGCCTGCAAAAAGGAGACCCCAAACACAGTAGGTTAAGCTAAATGAGAAGACAGAGAAATACACAGCAGATGAAGGAGCAAGGTGAAAACCCACCAGACCAAACAAATGAAGATGAAATAGGCAGTCTACCTGAAAAAGAATTCAGAGTAATGATAGTAAAGATGATCCAAAATCTTGGAAATAGAGTGGAGGAAATAGAAGAAATGTTTAACAAGGACCTGGAAGAACTAAAGAGCAAACAAACAATGATGAACAACACAATAAATGAAATTAAAAATTCTCTAGAAGGAATGAATAGCAGAATAACTGAGGCAGAAGAACAGATAAGTGACCTGGAAGATAAATAGTGGAAATAACTACCGCAGAGAGGAATCAAGAAAAAAGAATGAAAAGAATTGAGGACAGTCTCAGAGACCTCTGGGACAACATTAAATGCACCAACATTCCAATTATAGTGGTCTGAAAGAAGAAGAGAAAAAGAAAGGGACTGAGAAAATATTTGAAGAGATTATAGTTGAACACTTCCCTAATATGGGAAAGGAAACAGTCAGTCAAGTCCAGGAAGTGCAGAGAGTCACATAAAGGATAAATCCAAGGAGAAACATGCCAAGACACATATTAAACTATCAAAAATTAAATACAAAGAAAAAGTATTAAAAGCAGCAAAGGAAAAGTGACAAATAACATACAAGCGAATCCCCAAAACGGTTAACAGCTGATCTTTCAGCAAAAACTCTGCAAGCTAGAAGGAAGTGACAGGACATATTTAAAGTGATGGAAGGGAAAAACCTACAACCAAGATTACTCTACCCAGCAAGGATATCATTCAGATTCGACAGAGAAATTAAAACCTTTACAGACAAGCAAAAGCTAAGAGAATTCAGCACCACCAAATCAGCTTGACAACAAATGCTAAAGGAACTTCTTTAGGCAGGAAACACACAAAAAAAGGAAAAGACCTACAAAAACAAACCAAAACAATGAAGAAAATGGTAATAGGAACAACATATTGGTAACTGCCTTGAATGTAAATGGATTAAATGCTCCAACCAGAAGATACAGACTAGCTGAATGGATACAAAAACAAGACCCGTATATATGCTGTCTACAAGAGACCCACTTCAGACCTAGGGACACATACAGACTGAAAGTGAGGGGATGGAAAAAGATATTCCATGCAAATGGAAATCAGAAGAAAGCTGGAGTTATTGGTGATGAAGGGAGAAGAAAATAAAAGCTAGACAAGAAGAGAAATATTTTCCTTAGTCATACTTTGGTAGATTTTCTCTAGTTTATAACGTGGTAAATATGGAAATGTGGTAAATCATATCGGCCTCTCACTATGTATTATTTATGACTTGTTGCATATAAACAATTGCTTAGATTAACTATATTTAATTAATGTTATATTTAGTAATATAGATTTTATCATTCTGTATTAACCTCATTTGTTTAAATATTTTTCCACATCTATAGATATGACTGATTCAAAGTTTAGTCTCCAGTTAAACCTTGCTCTATTAGTTTCCAAGTCCTTTGAAATTTTTCTCAAAAAGATTCACAGAGTGGATAGAAATGCTAAAGTTGGGAGTTAAAGCCACAAAAAGAGTACAGGTTAATACTGACATGTTCTCATTTTCTCCCAACAATTAGGGTTATGAGGTCCTACTTGCCACGGCAGCACAACATTCTGTGTATCTTGGTGGAAAGTCTTACACATTCCACAAGCTGCTCTGCCCTGCACTACCTCATCTAGTCTCTCTCATCTTAGGCTGTGACTTACTTGTTCTTGTCCACATGAGGCTCTTTGATCTTAAGGGCTACATTACACCCATTTTTGTAACCCTGAGAACTGTATAACTTGTGGCTTAATTGAGTTCTTATTTAACTGAGACATTTTAATATTAAAAGTATAATTTAAAAATCAAGAAGCTTGGAGATGTTAGGTAGGGCATACGAGTGCTAATTTTTTGCATCTTTTATATCAGGAATTGTTCAACACTGTCCAAAAATTTTTAATGTAGTCAAAAGTAATTTTTACTTATGCTAAAAATGAGTTCAGCAAAAGTGATTTTCAAAAAAGAAGTCCAAGAATAATTCAACACATATTTACAAAGAGCCTCTTCACCATGGTCTGAACTGCATGACTGAGGGCTTTATAAATTGATAATGCAGGAGACACTGTGACAAAGTGGGTGTGGTGTAAACACTGCAGATGACTCCTGCCCTCAGCTCAGTTTTAGTCATATATTTTGATCATCATAGGAGAAAAGTGGAAAAATCCCCTTGTAACTTGATTTTTCATTTTATTGAAAATGACCTTGTGAGGATATCATATTATTCATATTGGGAAGAAAAGGCTTCTTTTCCATGTCAAAGGAGCTTAGAAAGTGTGAAATTTTGTCTATGCTTTAAAGGTCTGCTTTTGTTTGGTTCATGCAAGAGCTGCACAGCTGTTTCAACTGAACCTGGATATGGAGTTTGCTGGAAAAATTCCACTTGCTAAATCAAAACAGGGTGATATTATTTCTCTGCAATTATATAACAATTGGAGATACAGAGATTTCTGTCAGCTTCAGGAGAACTGGCTCTGATGCACTAAAACCCACGAGCCAGTTCTGCAGGGTTTTGGCGTGATGTTAACCTACAAAGACATTTGTCCTACATCTTGCCTCCCACCCTGGATCTCATCCCAGCCTTTGGATTCAAGCTACCAAAATGTTCATTATCTTAAGGGAGATATAGTAAGTACAATGAAAAATATGTCCTACTGATGTCTTAAATTTTATTCTAATGTCTCTTGAGATAAAGAAAATCTTTCTGTGCCGAATTTTATATATACTCTTCCAGAAACACTGTGGTATGGTATAACTTATCAGATAAATTTGATTAGTTCATTTGCAAAAGACAAGTAGATCCAGATTGGTTTTGTTTTGTTTTTTACCAATTATGACTTTTCCAATAAGACTTTTAGGTAAATGGTTATTCATCCTATGTTTTTACTCTTTTATTCACAATTACATATTTATTATAAAATCTAAATATACCTTATTTACTTTTTCACAAGATGCACTCGACTATTCTAACTCTGTATTCTTACAAAAGGATAAAAATTTGTTGAAACAACATAATACAAGTCTTCAAATTCAGGAAATACTTAAAAAAACAGTACCTTTTGACATTATTTAGAATTCTCATTTATTTTTTAGTAAAATTTTTGAAGTGTATTTACTTTTTTAAAATGGAGAATCAAAAAATGAGAGAGAAATTGGACATAAGTCATTTTTTTTTTCTCCCTGTGCCATGCTTTTATTTAGGACCTTTCATATTGTGCCTCTCAGAGAGTTTAATTCTGCAGAGATCAAGCCTCCAAACGTTTATTTAGGAAGAAGTCTAAGCTACTTTGAAAATAATCTTCTGTGTGCATTGGGACTGCATGCCTGATGTGAGATTGTTCCACTGGCCAGTAAGAAATATTTCAAGTCAGAGATGACTGTACCTTCCCCAGCCTTATGTCACTTTTGGGCCCCACCCTATACTCATAGGAAAATCTTAAAGTTTATGGTTGTCTATTTCTGTCACTTGGCAAGTGTGAAGAGTTAGGGTGTGCAGGGAAAGGTGAGGAATAAAGGTTATAATTAAGAAGTTGAAAAATCCAGGAAAATGTCTTGCCAGTGTTTTTATTCTAAAACATTTTTATTTTTCTAATGGACTTAGGTAAAACCTTTGTACTTGGCATTATATACACCAACCTCTGATTTATTTCAAATTAGAAATACCAGTTAGAAAAATGTACAACCCAATTTTTAATTTTTAATGATGTGCATATTTGTTAGGAGATGAAATTATATTGTTTTAGATAGCGGTTTTGAGATACCAGTGAGGAAAATGTCAATTGTTTCAGTTAGATGTAGAATAGAGTAGTTGTAACAGGTATAAGATTGAAACTTCTGGTGCTATGTTACCTTCTTCAACTTTCATATCTCCAGCCTTCTTCAATTTCATTTTAGTTTATGCAAGTTCAGGATACAGTTTCCACAGCCTAATTTCCAAATTGCCATCTATATGACTGGTGAACACTAGTGATTGGGTTAAATTACAACAAGCTCAGGGATTACAAATGAAGAAGTGTAGACAATTATGGAAGAACTGGGGAAGATATTTCAAGCATCCCTAACTTGAAAGTACTGAGTATCTGTTGTACTAGTAAGAAGAAGATCCATTATTCTTTACTATTTTAGGGGTTTTAGCATCTAAGTGTGGTTGTGTTTTGTCTTTCCCTAATGGAGGTAACTGCAATATATGTGGATGAATTATTTTTTATAACATTTCTCTTCGAACCAGAAAATATAAGGTAATCAGGCATCCCTGACTCCAGTCTCCTAGGGTATGGCCTGTGAGGATAAAGTCCAAAGGTGCCAGAAGTTTAATAACTCTTAAATAATTAGCATTGAGACATTTTATATATTTGAATGAAAATTTTGAGTATGGAGAACATAAAGGTAATACATCATTTGTTATTACTATCTATATCTATGCAAGATAAAATAAAATAGGTGGATATCCTGTAATTAAGAATGGTATTCTTTTTAATGATGTAGGATTATAGTGTTTTGATAATAAAATCAATATTTTATATATTATAAAAACATAAATAGCAATAACAGTTGATTTATCAAAATAGGTTTCTTCTATTGATGGCACATAAAAAGGAAATCTTTTAAAATGAAAAAATAGTTCAACACATTATAATTCTTCTGGTGTTCTCTTATTACTGAGACTCAAGAAAGAAAGGTGTATTATCAATTAAAGAACACATATTCTTTTCCTTTCAGAGCATTTGTAATTATATAAAACTACTGGTTCATTTTTGGCTTCCAAATGTGTGAATTTATCAGTGATAATTATCCTTAACATAATACAGCCTACTTATTATGATCAAAATATGACTCCTAAAGATACCTTTGTAATGAGGGTAGAGTGCATTAACTCTTTTACAAAGCTGTCTTAAACCTGAAAGACATTAAAGCCAATACAAAGTAAAATTAAGGGCTAGATAATCAGAAAAAAAAGAGCATTACTAACGTTGCCCAAATAGCAATTGTGAGCATTCCACTGAGGCTGTGTATCAAGTAAGAGCCTGTTCTTTATATCACTTCACTTTCAACGATGGATCTTACTAAATAAAATATGTTCATGATAGTTCCCTATAAAATCCTACAGAGAATTTTTTCTGCATAACATCAAATATTCTATTACAGAACCATAAATATTATTTTCATGAACCGTATATCTGACCTTGAAAATAAGGTCAGAATTCAAAGTTATTACATTTTAATATCCTGAAAGAATGCCATGAAAATATATAGTCTCTTGTTACTGCCTGATTGTTAAATCTGATAGGGAAGTCATGAAAATAAATGTTGTATTGCATCACCAGAGCTTAAATGAATTTGCACGGGTCTAAAAAGAACCCCTCAGAAGCCAAAATGAAATGCAGTGAATAGCATGAGAGATTCTCTTTGGTTTGCTTCTGATTTTTATTTGTTTTCACAAGAATGGGTGTTTGTGGGGCAATTCCTGGGCATATTTCATACAAGGCACTGCTTGTGTTTGTGTAGAATAGAAATTAATGGAACAATAGAAAGAAAGAATATGGGTCACTGATTTGGTCTCAACTGTGTTAAGAGTCATAAGATTATTAATTGTGTGGTATACGTCTACATGTGTGCATATTACGTAGATTTTTGAAAAAAAAAACTACATGGTTCCAATATGTTTTTTCTTTGATCACACTATTTGTAAAATCTTATCATATATGATACTACTTTATGTTACGTCCCACTTTAAATAAGTGCAACCATATGAGATCTCTGTAGACTATAAAGAAGATGCAAAGTCCTCTTCTCAAAAATCTTCAGAAAACATAACATCATGGAAGTGGCCATTGTTATATCTTAGGCCTACCTCAAGATTAAAGGATTCGCTAATCCAATCACATGTACATAGATAAAATGCATAACATGTGCAAGTTATATGTAAGTTATGAATCATAATCATGACTAATGATAAAACAAACATCAACTCTAGAAATAAAACATTACTCTTTGGTGAAGATACTGATTTCTTCCCTAATTCCATTCTCATGCTTTCCCCTCAGAGGTACTCATGATTTTGAATTGTTTCCTTATTTACTGCTGTGATTATCAGTCGTCACAATACATATATCCCTAAACAATATTTCGTGCAGTTTTACCTATTTTTAAACCTGATTTTAACATGGCATTATACATGTTATTAAGCAATTTATTTTTGCTCAGCCAACAGTACTTTTGTAAAATCTGTATATGTTGTTGAACAGCTTTTGGTCAATCTTCATCAGTGCTATATAATTATATTCCATTGTATGACTATGCTATGTTATATTTTATACATTATTCTATGATGGGTATTCGGGAGGTTTCCAGGTTTTTGATATTACAAACAATACCACTGTGAATATCTTCATACCTGTCTGTATGGGCACAGGTGTGGAAGTTTTTTCTAAGGTCCATACCTGTTTCATTTTAAAAGATAATGTCAAATTGCTTTCACTGTGTGCACATAGCATTTTTTCCCTCACCAGGAATGCTTACCAGGTCTTACAGCTTTATATCTTAGCCAATGTTTGGTATTGCATGCATGGGTAATAATACTAGATCCATTAAAAGTGCAATGCAACAATACAGAAAGTTGATTTATAGGGTTTCATATTCTACAATGTAACTCACATTTAAGAAACTATCACTTGAAAAGCCTATAAAATATTCCTCACAATTCAAAATACTTGTGTAAGACTAGATTTTCTTCATAAGCATATAACAACAAATTAAATACAGAAGTAGACATAAAAATCCAGCTACCTATTAAGCCAGACATTAAAAAGATTTGCAAAATGTAAAATAATGCTATTCTTCTCATAGAATTTTGTTTTGAAATATATAGTTTTTTCATGAAATCTTTTTTTATGTTAAAGGGTAGTAGACTTATTTTTTGAAAGACAGTGAAATATATTTTTATTTCTGTTCATAATCTCTGTACATTATGTATATTTTAATTAATAAACTATTTCAGAACACTGTTTATAGAAAAAACTGTTTTCTAATAAATTAATATATATTTAAATTTTTTACAGTATTAATTTATAATATCAATAGATATAACCCATGAAAACAAAAGCTATTTTGCATCAATAATTTTTTGTTTTGCTTTTTTTGTCAGCTTTATTAAGATATAATTTACAAAACTAAAATTTATCAATTTTAGCCATATAATTCAGTGATTTTGCCAAATGTGTACTGTTGTGTAACTATCACCACAATCATAACACAGAACATTTCCATCACCCCCAGAAGTTCCTTAATCTCCTCTGTAACAGGATAGATAGTTTTGCCTTTTCTAGGATTCCATATCTCTTGCACTCTTTGCATCTGGCTCCGTTCACTTAGAAAGTTTTTGAAATTCATCCATGTTGTTGCATCTATTTGTAGTTTCTTTTTCTTGCTAAGTAATGTACTATTGTTTAGCTATAACATAACCTGATTACACATATATCAGACGATGAACATTTCAGTTCTTTCTAGTTTTTTGGCTCTTAAGACTATAGTTTCTAGAAGCGTTCATGTGCACATCTTTGTGTGAATATATATTTTCCTTTTGGGTAAAAAACCTAACAGTGGAGTTTCTGGGACATATGGTAAATGAAATCATAACATTATAAGAAATTCCCCAAATGTTTTCCAGAGTGATTTACCATTTTGCATTCTAACTAGCAATGGATGAGCTTCAGTTCAAAACATCTTTCTCCAACACTTGGTTTGGTCAGTCTTTTTCATTTTAGTCATTCTAGTGTATATTTAAAAGCATTTTTAATTTCAAATTTACATTTTCCTGACGACTAATTATGTTGAGTATCTTTTCGTGTGTTTATTTGCCATTTCTCTTTGTGCTCTGGTGAAATATCGCTATAAATCAAAATTTTTATTGGACATTCTTGAGTTTTAAGGGTTATTTATATATTTTGGATGTAAGTCCTTCACTGGATATATGGTTTGTAAATACTTTCTCCCAGTCTATTCCATTTTTTTAACAGTATCTTTAGAAGGACACAAGTTTTAAATTTTGATGAAGCCTAAGTTACTTTTTGTGTCCTACTCAGGAAATCTTTGCTCACTCAAAGCCACTTAGACTTTCTTCAGTGTTCTCTTCCAGAAGTTGTGTTGTTTTCCCTGTTACGCTTAGGTCCTTGACACATTTAGCGTTAACTTTTAAACACTATGTGTGATAAGGCTGAGAATTTATGTTTCTGCATTATTCCGTTATTCCACCACGGCTTTTTGAAAAGACTGTTCTTCCCCATTGAACTGCCTCAGCACCTTTTGTTGAAAATCAATCGGTCATATATGTGTGTGTCTATTTATGGATTCTTTATTCGGTTCCATTGATCCACATGTTTTCTTGACATCAAACTATATTGTCTTGATTATTGTAGTTTTTAGTATAAGCTTTAAAATCACAGAGTATAAATTTTCCAACTTTGTTGCTGTTTTTCACACTTGGTCTGTTTTAGATCCACTGCATTTACATGTAAAATCTTAGTTTGTGAGTTCCTACAAAAAAGTTATTTTAATTGGAATTTACTTAATCTATAATTTATTTTGGGAACAACTATCATTTTAACAATACTGAGTCTTAGATCCATGTTTGTTATTATTGCTATGTTTATTTGTGGTTTTTAAGATTTCTTTGTATATTTTATTGAACAAGTCAGGCATATATTTTGTTAAATTTACCCCTTTAAAATTTTTCTATTTTAACGACATTTAAATGATACTTAACATGTTTTAATTTATAATTTTTTGTTGCTGCAATATGGGAATTCAATAGATTTTATACATATATTGAACTTGTATCCTATAAAATTGTTAAGTACGTTTTTTTAGATTTTGTAACATTTCATAGACGTAGGATTTTCTATATAGACATTCATGTCATCTGTACACAAAGACAGTTTATGTATCTTTTTCCAGTTAAATGTCTTATTCCTTTTTCTTGTATTATTTCCAGTGCCAGGACCTTCAACACAATGTTGAAGAGGTGGTGAGAGTAAACACTCTTGCCTTTTTTCTGATCTTAGGGGAAAGGCTTTAGTTCTTCACCACTGAGGATAATTCTTTCCGTGTTGGTTTTTGCAGATGCCTGGGAAAGAGCCTGCATTAGTATCTCTGTGGTGCTGAGTCACTGGCTGGGAGTGGACCGTGAAAAATCTAGTCTCTGTCTCAATGAGATGATGGATTTCAGAGGCAGAAGCTGGGGCCATCATCAGTCCATCATGATCCCTGCAGTCAGGGATCTGAGAGCTACAATCTGACCGTCACCTCAGATGGAAAATTTTGGGGAGGTACTTAGCATTCTATGATCTAATTTATATTTAAATATCAGGACTCTGTGGAGAACAGATTATAGAAAGGCTACTGGGAGGTGAGGACATCATTCGGTTGCTGCAGGTGAGAGATAGTGATAATCTGAATTAATAATAATGGTGGATGTTGTAAGATTCGGGATAATTGTGAAGGTAAGGCTGAAAGGATTTCCTGATGCACTGGATGGAGGATAACAGAGAAAGTAGAAGGTCAAAGTTAAATCCCTTTTTTTTTTTTTTTTTTAACTTGAGGTGGAGGACACTGGGGGATAAGTAGGTTTGGGGGCAACAAATCAACAGTTCAGCCTTGTACATGTAAGTTTTAAATGCTTATTAGAGATCTAAGTGGGGCTATTTGAAGGCAATTGCGTACATCGGCGAGAGTACACATCTAAGCCTCGTGGGCCTGTCACAAATGAACGAACAATAATAGAGGATGTACAGCATTATGCCCTCCTGAGACCAGGGTAAGCACAGAAATGTCACCTCACAAGTGTGGATTCCAGTTTAACTTACTTTATTTTACTGAATACTAGTTTCATAACATTAATGTGCAGAAAAACTGAATGCAAAAAGTGACATTTAAATAATATGCACAACCCCCAATTTTACAATGACCATTGTGTGACGAGTTTGGCGAAATGTTTTTAAAATAAAAACAATTTTTTGATTTCCTTTGGCCATGCTCTGGTTTGAAACAGTAATGAAAAGCTATATAATTGTATTAACTATCTCAGGATAGGATTTAAACTAATTTTAAAAAGTCCAGAAAAATCTGGATATGGCCTTGGCTACATTATCTCACTTGATATTTCAGCTATAAAATGTTTTACTTGCTCAATATTAAATTCAAGAATGCAAGGATCACATGGTATTTAGTTCAAGGGAAGACCCCATGGTATTGTGAAATGTACTCTCCTGCTTCAGGATAGCAGCAAAATGTTTTGTTGTAGCAAGTTCAGAAAAATAAACTCAAAGGGTACTTTAAATTCCCCTTTAAGCGTGGCAGGATGGAATCAACAGCTTCACAAATGTAGGAATTGATGTAAATATGGAGATTTAAAGGCCACCATAGCGCAGTTAAAAATTTAAATTAATGTCTAACTCACTTATTTAATGACAAATCACTTAGTAGATTAGGCAAATTTCCATGTGGCAGGTAAGAATACAAGACATTTCTTTCTGAACAGTATGCTAATTATTCTAAAACATTATGTACCACATTGCGTGGGAACACAAAGCAAGACTATTTTCTCCAATAAAAATTCAAATCCTGTAAGTTAGTGTTAGTCTAAGCCTAAAATATACTGCATTCTCATTTCCTTTGCTTAGTTCTACTTCAAGTTCACGTAGTTGAGTGCTGATGGATAAAATGTAGATGATTCCAACAAAACATTACTTTTATTGTCATGTATTATGAGACCATCATTTTTGTTGAAACACTGGAGTATCTAATGGATGCGGACAGCGGTAAAGCTTCATCACCCTAATATTATTTTAGGAAATCCAACTCATTTTAGGTACTTTCACATTTGTGATATCATTTTCACCCTTATAATAGACATCTGTGTTAATATTATTAAAGTTGTTAAAACTTATACTCATGTAATGAGAAAACTGAGACCCAAGTAGTTGAAGTAACTTCCTGAGGACATACTTCTATCAAAGAGTTGAATCAGTGTCAAAGCCAGAACTTACTATTTCAAGTATGGCTCTGATTCCACTACACCACTTCCAACACTTCTATAGGGAAAATTTTCCATAGTTATTAAGGGGAGAAAAAGGGTGGGACTTTCATAATAAACAAATTATATAACTGGATTTGTAATATTTGGGAAGTTGTCAAAGGGACTGTAGATTTTCTTTATATACATGACACATATAAATATAACTTACTCAAATAAGAATAGTTTTCCCTGACAATGAGGGAACATACTTAGGGAACAGATCTTAGAAAAGACTTCACAGGTAGACACATAAAAGAACAAACACCCACTAAAAGTTTCTCTTTTTATGAACTTTAAAAAGAAGATATTTCTTTACATTAAAATCTACTAAGTTCTACTTTTTGGGAATGGATTACCAAAATTTATGGTTGTATTAAAGGCTTGCACATCTTGAGAGACATCTTAATGAAAGCATAGCTCATTATAATCCCCCAGAAGAGAATACAAAGAGAAAAACACTTTTAAAATTATCTTATAAAGAATTTCTTTAGGATCCATGGGGAAAAGTTTATAGAAAATGCAGTACAAATGCTATTAGCCACCTATTGAATTTTTAGTCTTGCATTTGTTTTGTAGTGAATACACACCAATAATGTAAGCATAACCCAAATCACTGTGCTTAAAGTAAGTCTTATACATATAAAGCATAAGTGTATGTAAATTATACTCGGGTTGACCATTTTTTGAAATATTTATGTATGAAGTGGCGTACAAAGGTACCAGAACAAAACAGGTAAAGAGGTGGAAAGTCAGATTTTAAACAAATGCTTATTTTAAATTTAGTAAGAGAATTAATACAAAAATGATTTTACCAAAATTTAGTAAAATATGACCGCCCACTCTCATAACAAAAAACTGTATAGGTGATTTAAGACAATGTGTCACTCCTTTTGTTTCTAGAAAGTGCCAGGGTATGTATCTATGGGTAGGTTTGCTTTTAGTTGATTGCTTGAATCAGTGTTTAAAATTTTTCTTAAAAGAGTTATTATACGGGTGCACTCATAACTTGTATACTCAGTTCTATTCCAGTTAGTGCAATTGTGAAGGGGATAGCAGAGGGGAGGTGGTTTATCCTCCTGTAACAGAAGGGCTTGTACTAGAAGGCAGGTAATTTGACTTGCGTTTGTAGTTAAGAGTTTTGCTAAATTGTGTGAATCATCTAAGAATGGACTACATCTGTGTTTCTCTGATATCAGTTATTCACATATCATCTTCAAGATTTTCGTCATATCTATGTGCCATTTTTGCTATTACTTAATGAATATTATTTTGTCAACAGTTTCGAAAACTTATATTCTAACTTTATCCTCATCCCAAATAGTAGTAGCTATGAAATCATGAAATTTGACTCATATTTTTTTTCTAATTTGGATTAAAATAAACACATTTTGCTTATATAAAATGTGTTTGCCTATGAACAAACTAATCCCCCATATCACTAGTAATACAGCACGAAATTTGTTTCAACACTAGTATCTTTCCAAATTACGTTAAAACCTAATTGATATTATAAGATATTTAAGATTTAACTATGTAGTCTGTTATTTCAAGGAATAAGTTATTTTTATGTGTTCAAAATAAGAGTCATAATAGAAAATAAAGTGTATATGTTTTTTATGTTCACATGAAATTACATGTGTGCAATAAAACTTTTTATTACACACGTTTTTTTACAACCTGAAAAGATGCTTAGGTGAATGAAGAACAATTTTCCCAAATAAAGAATGGTCTTACAGGGTAACATTATATTGGTATTTCAATTTATTAAGATAAAACTTATCTTTGACACATTCTTGGAGAACTAGGGAATCCCAATTTTGATGAATTATATTAATTAAAGATTCTCCATATTTTATGTATATTCAAAATCATTATTATGAGTACTCAAACTATTAATGTAACATACAGATTTCTAAATATGATCGTGAGCATTTTTACTTAACACCTAGTTTTAATTACTTTTATTTAGAATGCAATATTCTTTTGTAAAGCTTGTATTTTAATGAGAACTTCAAACTCTGTGAAATCTTAGGTAATCATTTTTTTTCCAAATCGCCACATAAAAGCTAGAACTGTCAAGGGGAGAAAAGATCATGAAAAACGTTCAGACATCCCTGGGAAGACCTGATTTTAATGCCTTAATAAATAATTGAGTATAACATAGTAGCCTTCAAATTTTACTTAGCACCACACTTCTAGTGCCATAGCTCCATCTGACCCTATAAAAATGCTGTCGATAGCTCTGTTTACTAGAATTTATTGCTACCACGATGGAAAGCCACAATGCTATGAAACGAGAAATGCAGCAATATGCAACCTCAAGCCCAATAACGTGGCTATATTTTGAAATCATTAAAATGAAGATGAGGTTACAAGTTAAAGGCTGATTTTGTGATTGCTATTAAGATATCGAGTAGTTCTTAAAATATACATCTGGTGAGTGTGTATAAATAACTTGCATATTAGTGTCTTTTAAAACTGCTCTGATGGGAAGGGTGTTTTCTTCACCTGGTGATTTCCCAGTTATTTTAAAAATATTCTGTGATTCATCAAGTGATCAGATAAATTTCTGGTTTTCACTATTATGATTATAAATATATAGCCTTCTACATTTTTTTCACTAATTTTCAGGTGTTACTTATATGAGATATTTTAAATGTTTTGAACTGAGTAATGTTCCCTTTATAACTTTTGGCATATATCATGCATCTGCTTCAGGTTATTGTGGGGCATTTCATATCACTGAAATTTATTGTTCGAGGCAAACTTCTTTAATGGTGTATATTCAGATGCACATGGTTAATATGTATATAATCTCTTTGATAGCTAAAATTCTTGATTTGTATTAACTGATTCTATCAAGATGTGAATTAAAACGTCTTTGTATCTATGAACATGTTCATTATCCACAGGACAAAGTACAGGCTTTATCTAGTTTACAGAAATACAAATCCATTGAATCATATTAAAATCTAAAATCTCAGAAGGGAATTTATTTTTTAGGATATATATTTCACACACTTCACACTTGATAGCCACCCTCTGTCTATTTAAAAAGGCTGAGACTTTATCCACCTCTGCTTCCTGCCTTTACTTAGTGCACATTAGTGGCACTAAATGGGCAAAGAGTGCCCTTCACAGACCACTTAGCTCACCTCCATTGCTCTATGCCCATTGATCCATATAAGTTATATTTTTACAAAATGTTACAGAGAGGTTTATTATTTGATTTTCCTTACACTAGTTAGAATTGATGATATCATTCTGGGGACATCCTGACATTTTATTTGTCTTTTCACTCTAAATTGTCTCCACCACACCCACGGCTTCAACTACTATCTATATTAATTAACCAAGGGCTTTCAAAAATAAAATGTTCTTTTTTCTGACAGTGCTTGCTTAAGCTACAGACTCTCTATTCTGCACTTCTCCTTTGGAGCAACTTAAACTTAGTATTTTTCTAAACCCACCACCTTCTCTCCTCAGCCTAATCTACTGCTGCTCCCCTGTTCTCTTTCTGAATTAATGGTATCCCGCTGCCCTTGAATCCTTTCTCTTTCCTGCACTAATGCAAAAGTCTTCCATTGGCTTCTCTGGTTTGTTTTGCATTCTTCAATTCCTTTACCTATACTACAATTGGAATGTAATCAATCTAAAACACAAATCTTCACCTACCGCTTACTACTTTAGGAAAATCACGACATTTTCAAACATCTATGGATTAAGTCCAACCTGGGCAATACTGGACACTCCCTTTCCCTGTTTCTCTTACCAGCTCCCTCTGCTTCTGGCTAGGCTCAGTCATTGGGAGACACTGGTTGGGGGGCGGGGTGGGGGGGGTAGGGGCAAGACTTGGAGGCACGTTGGAAGACGAGGAGAAGTCAGGAGAGAAATACCTCTTCTTTTGTCTTTCAACTGACTGCAACTCCTTTGTGGTGTCAGCTGCCAATGTGATAGCCCTGACTTTGCTGTGGCAGGGGTTCCTCCTCTCTTTATTGGACCTCCAGCCCTAGGATAGTAATGATTTCTTTCAATGGCTAATCTCTGGACTACATCCCATTTGTTTTCTGTCCTCTCCTCTCCTCAATCACCTTTTGAATTAATTTGTTATCCCTCAATTTAACTAAATGGAATGAACGCCCTTTCACGGACTGAACCCTGCTTGATAAAATCTTTGGGCATCTCTCAAACTTATCTCAGTGGTTAAAAAGGATATGGCGTCTTGAGAGCCATATGTTCCTCATCTTTATAATCATTAGTGATCTTGGACAGAGTAGACTCTCGGAGTCTATTTTTCCTCATCTCAGTGTCTGGGAATTGTAATATCTGCCTCACAGGTTGGTGTGAGGATTAAAATAGAATTAGATAATTTGAGAATATGCTTTCAGCACAGTACCTGGCACCTGGTAAACACTCACTACCTGTCAGCTGTTGGTTCATGAGGGCAAAAATGGAATCAGTGATATTTCGCACTAAAGTCCTAGTGCCTAGCTGCATATACCTAATAAATACTCAATAAATTTGTTCAATGAATCATCAACCTCTATAATTAAAAGATGCCCCTGTCCCTCCATCCTCAATGACTTTGTCTGAGGCCATCGTGTTCTCCTACCTGAATGACTGCAATGACTTCTCTACTGCTTTTCCCGCTTCCCATCTTTGAGTCCCCTCCCATCAATTAGAATAATCTTTCAAGTTAACAGATACCATCTATATATTTTAAACATTTTCTGAGCACCTTCAAGATGAAGTGTGAACTTCTCAGCATGACTTATGTCCATTTTTTCTTCTGAATTCTTATCATAATGCTAGGCTCACATTTTTTTCCACCTTCTCCCTTGCTTTATGCTTTACGTGCAATTGCTCCTGTGAACTGTACATCCTTTTGCTATTATTTTATTTGTACTTGCTAATTGTTCTCCCAGTGACACTCTTCTTAGTTTGCAAGTAATCCTAACTTTGCTTTTACTCAATAACTCAGCTCAGTATATGACTTTCTACAGACGTTCCTTGAATCCCCTCCATGTGCCCCCAATGCTGTCATTTCCTGATTACATGCAAATCTCCCCCAGTTGACGGTATGCCCCTTTTATCTAGGTGTTTAGTATATTGGCTGGCATATAGCTGTCACGTGATAAATGTTTGCTTAATAAGGAATCAAGAAAGGGCTGAGACTGGGCTCTTACATAATGCCAAAAGATGCCTCTTTTCTAAGTAAATCAGTCTGTTAATCCACCTCTCTGAAATGGGTTATTCAACCAAATCTTCTCCCTTACTTAATCATATGGAATCTTTTGCTGAAATTCAGATAAACTGTTTTTACCACAGTTCTTTGATATATTAATCTAGAAACCCTGGCAAAAAATGGTAATAAACCTCTTCTTGTTACTTGTTCCTAGTGAATACATTCTTTGGTCTTCATGAATTTTACTGCATTCAAAGTGCTCACAAACTATCCTTTTACTAATTCACTTTAAAATCTTAGTTTCAAAAAAAAAAAAATCTTAGTTTCAATTATACAAGATGAGTAAGTCTTAAGGAACTGCTGTACAACACTCTGTGTATAGTTAATAATACTGTATTGTGCACTTAAAAATTTTTAAGAGGGTAGATCTCTCAAGTGTTTTTACCCCAATAAAAAATAAAATTAAAAAAATACAAAATTAGCACCAAATTTCATTAGCTTCTTTTTACCCCATCTTCTTATTCCTTCTGTAATTTAAATTTTCTCAATTTCTTTGAGAAAGTTTGTCATTTCTTAAGAGTAACTGACATCTCCTCATCTGTGTCTTACCACAATGCCTTGGAGTAAATTTGCCTTGGCAGTGAAAGTTAAACTCATTTATAGCAGGGAAGTGGTCTTGCAAAATTTCTTTGCTTTTTTGGATTTCAGTTATTTTTAATCAATGTTGATTTACACTTTAGTCCAAAGTTCAAGTCCTTCACAGAGAAGACTGATTCTAAACCTTGTGTTGTAGAAATGATGCATCCTGACTTCTTTCCCTGCCTGTGATACACACACACACACACTCTTGACTCATTTAACCTTAATATTGGAGAAGAGTAGTGGAAGATAACTTCTCAAATATTTTTCCTCATTGATGGCAAATTCTACAAATTATCAAAGGAGCAGAGTGCCAGTGTTTCCTTTGATTTTCCTTCGGTTTCAAGGCACTTATGAAAAGAGCTAACAGACTGCTGAGCTAAGAAGTACTCACTGATCAAGAATTTCAGTGCAAGATCTTGATGACCTAAAATATGTAAGATATCTTTTACACCTATGTAGAAGAAATGAATTTTGCTTCTAGATATCACGTGTGTGTGAACTGAATAGCTGCGAAAAATCTCATATCTTTCCTAGAGTGATTACATGCCTTAAAGAATGAAGATGTGAAGGAATTACAGGAAAATAAATATAAACAATACTATTGTCCTATATACTCTGGGAACTGCAAAATTTTGGGCATTCCGTAAATATTGTCGACTGACTAGAGAGTGAATTTCTATCAGTGCCTGGCAACATAGTCCAGCTCGTTTGATTCACTGAACTATATAAAAAGATTACATTTGAATCTTTTTTATTATACTTAATGCTTTGTTTTTTGTAAGCACCTCAAAGTTTTGCTATAAATAAATTTTTGGCTATAAATTTTTTCCAGGGAAAAATAACCAGTTCTATTTAATTTTCACTAGAGATAAATAATACCACAAAGCTAATTAAAATAAAATTGAATCAAAAAGGTTTTTAATGAATTAAAACTTAGTATAAAAGTGAATGATTCCGTTTGTTTTTTTATATATTTTTTTGCACATGAAAAACCTGTATGTGCTTCAATTTCAGTAATCAATGGAATCAATATGTTTGTTTTATTGTCATGTGTGTACCTCATGGTTGTGTCATATTTAAGTTGGCAACTTTATTCTATGTTATTAAGGCAGCATTACAGTTAAAAAGTAACTATCTGAGACTCATGGATCAATACTTTAAGTTGCCTTTGAATTGCATAGCGTCTAGAATGTGGGGATCATTAGAGAATCACCGATCTCTTTATATGAGTAATAGACAATGGAAGGCATAAATTTTAAATTATATAAATACTAAATATTTAGATAATTATTGCTCATTCATAAAATTCATTTTGTGTCTTCTAACAATCCTCATACTAGGACATGTATAATAATTATTAAGATTTTAATTTTTAATATTCAGATAAATTACAATAAGTCTATACCTTATTTGTTAATTTTCCTGATTAAGAAATGTTTATTCAATGTAGAAAATATGGATTACTGAAAAAGTATTTAAAAAATGAAATCACCAGTAATCCCACTCTTTAAAACTGATTTACAAGTTTAAAATATGTGTTTACTTATACATATATACACATGCACGCAGATATTATTTATATTGTAAAACTTTTTTAGGGACTTGACGTTTGAAGGTTTATATAATTATTATTTAGATATGTCTAATTAATTTTACCAATAATTTATTGAGTAACAATTAGGCACCTTGACATTAAGTAGCTCCAAAGGATGTCAAAAGTCATAACTTAAAAAGGTTTCCAAAGTCTAACGTTTTTTTTAATGCTCTGGGGAAAAATACAGTTAAATAGTGTTTCTCTGAAAAACTTCCCAGAGGTGTTAATATGCCACTACACGTTGCGAATTTCCAAAGGAGACAAAATGCAGTGTTTCCCAACTTATTTTATCATGGAAGCCTGCTCTTTTTCTCCAGGATCATCTGATGTAGGCTTCTGGCCAGTTCTTCAAAGAGAGGTTAGATCCTGAGAGTAAATTGTTTAAACAATTAAGTGTTAGTGTGTTGTTCAGGCATTCTGAAATATAGTTTATCTTTCCTGGATAGACCAATATTTCGACTTGTGGTTGTAGATTTGGCTTTGGTTTAATTTTAGTCACATCTTTTTTTTTTTTTTTTTTTGCGGTATGCGGGCCTCTCACTGTTGTGGCCTCTCCCGTTGCGGACCGCAGTCTCCGGACGCACAGGCTCAGCGCCCATGGCTCACGGGCCCAGCTGCTCCGCGGCATGTGGGATCTTCCCAGACCGGGTCACGAACCCGTGTCCCCTGCATCGGCAGGCGGACTCTCAACCACTGTGCCACCAGGGAAGCCCAGAATTTTAGTCACACCTTAACCACTAGTATTAACCCAGTATTGCTCCTGATATGTATTATGAAAAAAAATAAATGTATGTTGATTATGTAAATATATAATAATAGTTATGATTATGAAGAGAATAATAATAATATGGTGATAAGTAGTAGGAGGAGGAGGTTATCCTTCATTTAATTCACAAATACTACAGTAGGAATCATATATAATGTTATTTAATCTTCTAAATCACTACCCCCTTGGCATAGGTATATTTTCCCAACATACATATACAAAAACCAAGCAGCAATATGCTTAAGTGGCTCCAAGTTACATGGACAGTAGCAAGGTTTCATACATATAATACGGCTGATTCTATAATTTCTGAGTATTTTTAGCTGCTATTTAATCATTATTCAATATATGAATAAATAGAAGGAACGTATATAGAGAGGTTCCCCAGCTATCCAAAAGTAGAGAGTTCCTATGAAACCTTTTTCCTATTAGTTACTATTATTGACTAGTAGATACGTAAAGTTATTCATCTATTATTTAATCATTATTTATCATTTATTACAATCTTAGTCCTTACTGTGCCCTAGGGACAATGTCCTTTAATTTTAAACACATGTACAATAATTAACTGTAATTTCCATAAATACTTTAATTTCTACTGCTATTATTTATGCTAAAGGCACTACAGCAATATAAAAAAATGTACTTCTAGAGAGACCCTATTCACTGGAAATAAATAGGAGAAGAGCACAGCACCATATACTTGAAATGAGAAAAGGCTTTATATTCAGTAAAAAAAAAAAAAAAAAAAAAAAAATCTCTAAAGAGGGTTGGAACTAATAAATAGCTGCGGAACATTTGGTCAACATCAAAAAGCATAAAGGAGAAAATTACATGCTGGGATCCAGGGTCAGTCAATAATAGTTCAAATTCCAAGCCAACTATTTACTTGCTCTGTAATTTTGGCAAGGTTTTTGGTCTTTCTGGGCCGAAGATGAAAATTAAATGAGTTAACACAGGTAAAATGCTTAGAAGACTACCTGGTAAACAGTAAAATTCTATTTTAGTTACGAGGATCCAAAGATCATTACTTTCCTTCTAAAATGTATCTTAATTCTTGCCCTTCCTCCCTCCCTTTTCTCTAACTTCTTTCCTTTTTGGTCTCTCTCTCCTCACCTTTTATCTATAATGATATTTTGTAGTTTGCTTTTTTCAGACTGCTTATATAAAGTTTACATACATTCTTTAAAAAATCCTCTTGCGAATAAATAATTTTACATGATTTTAATTTTTAGTAAATGAGTAATATTTTAATTATAGATTAAATATAACTTAATTTATTAACTTAATTAAGTTATTCAGTTCCCCTCCTCCTCATTCCATTGTTGGACATTAGCTTTTCCTCTTAATTTTTAATTACTTTAAACAATGCTGCAGTAAGTACCTCTGTATATGAATCATCAATACTTCTGTAGCATAATTCTGATGTGGAACTACCATTTCAAATATAGTTTGAAATTTGAGGCTTTCAATGTAAAATACCAAATTGTCTTCCTGGAATGTTACTGATTTGTACATCCACTGACAGTGTATGTGCGTCCTACTGCTAGTCGAATATTGTGACATTGGCGAGAAACTGAATATATAATCAGACAATGGCCAGACCATACATAAAAATAGAATTCTGACCCACAACCTGCAGGAATCATCCTAGGAAGCCAAGCTACTATCTGTAAGTCAGACATGTTAGAAAGTCAGACCTCTATCTCTGAAAGCCAGTCTAGGAAGCCAAACAACAGCCCTGTAACAACTGGCCCTGAATGACTGGGACTTGAAGAATAACTGACAACTTTTCTAACTTTTGTCCCTGCTTCGAACTTAGAACCAACCAGAGAAAGCCAAATATCCACCCATAGCCTATCACGTAGGAAGACCCACTTCTAGTTAGCCTGCCCACAATTTCCCCATGCTAATAACCTCCAACAGGGCATACCTGAAGTCTTCTCTTTGGTCTACTGTAAAGCTTTCCCACTCTTCTGCCTGCCTTTGAGGCTGTCAAATGAAAGTGGCAGTGGCTGGATTCCTTCCTCCCTCCCTCCTTCCCCTTTTCTTTTCTTTGTGCCTCCTTCCCTCCCTCCCTCCCTTCTTTCCTTCCTTCTTCCTTTTCAGTGAATTCCAAAGTATACCTAACCAACCAGACTGAAGGACCACTGCCCTGCGGGTTTGAGTAGTATAGGGGAGACAAAACAAAGTCACAGTTCTACTCCAGTTATAGATCCAAAGTGCCTCCTTAACCGAAATTCTATCAGTTTGTGTTGCCCATACTGAAAACCATTTGGCTAGGGCAATAAAAAAGCTAAAGTACATATGAAGCCATATTTCTCAATACCTCTCTGTTGCCTAATAGCTTAACACCATGTTTGTTTTTTTTTTTTTTTGTAGATTTAGGGGTTTCTCTGGATTAATATTTTATTAACCAGTTTCACCTGTGCTTCTGTGATTACAAAAGTCATATATTTTCTCTGTAAAATGCCCATAGTTTACCGAAAAGGCATTAAAAAAAACTTGTAATTCTATCATTCAGAGATAACAACTGGTAATACTTTGTTTTATAGCCTTTCGGACTTTTTCTATGCACATACATACATATATGTATATTACAAAAATTGAATAATACTGTAATAATGCTATTTTCACTTGATCATCTTTCTATATCAAAACTATCATCTTCATGAATGGTCCCAATGAATCCTATTTTATGGACATGGCCCAGTATCATTAATGTGGACCCATCAAGTGATGGTGGCTGACTCCCTTGTTACAGAAAGCTCTGAATAAGTAAACTTTGCTGTTCTAATTTGTGCGATCTTTGTTTATTTCCACACTCGGTGTATTACTTTCATTTTTACTCTCTAAACAAAACAATGGCATTTATTTGATTAAACTGATATTTTTTATTTAAGAGTGAATGAGTATTTTTCATGCCATTATACCCTTTTATATTGATTTAACGTTTTCTTATTAATTTTTATTTCAACTGCATTAAATTAATACATTATAATTTTAACCTATATTTTGGAACTATTTTTTCACTAATACAAAGGAGACTTGTTTTATTTTGCTTATTCATTTTTAATATGCATTATATTTTTAGTAATATTTTTGGGATTCCTAGGCAGAAAATTCTATCACCTGCAAATAGTTGTGTTTATCATATCCTTTAAGATACACTGGTTTCTTATCTTTATTCTTGTTATATTATTGTCTAGGTCTTCCAGAAAGGTGTTTTAAAAGTTGTGCTAGCAGCATTCTTATCTTGTCTCTCACCTAACAGAAATATCTTCAGAAAGTCACTGATGACTTTTGTGACATTTATCTACAGTTACTTTGAGATACATGCTGAGAAAGTACCCTTCTAGTCCTAGTTTGTTAAGAGCTATTATCAGAAATTATATGTTTATCAACTATTTTAGTACCTATGGATAGGACAAATTCATCCTTTGACCTACTGAAGTGGTAAAATATAATAATGGATTTCTTAATTTAAACTCCTTTGGTTCTTAAATCCTATTTGGTCCTTATCTGATGAATATGGTGCTAAATAAAAGTACACAGCCTTGGAAACTTTATTATGTGCTTATTTTCCTCTAAAATTTAAAAACATGATATACAAGTCCAAGCAGCCCCTTTTAGTATTTCTCTTCCAAATCTAGTGTCCATTTGTGTCTCTTTCAACAGGAGTTATAGAATTTCAAGGAACAGTGGCAACGTTTGGACAAAGTTTCACAGAAGTTGTCGATTTGTACTGGCTGTTCAATGAAATGATGGATATTCACGGAAAGAAGGGGGGAGAAGATGGCATGAAATCCTAAAGGGTAATTTAGGGATAAAAAATAGCAAAGGATGTAAGCAAAGACAGAACTCTGTTTTATATGTTCCATGAGCAACGATTAGATCTTTCAAAGAGGTCTAATCTAAGAGAAATTTATGAGAGATATAATTGGAAGAACAGATGGATATCATACTGAGTATGGTGTTAAATACGGAGGAGTCTGACTTTTATACAGTAAGTGGTTTCTGAGCCAGGGATTGATACACAAAACAGTATTTGAGGATTAGAACTCCTGGGGTTGTGTATGGGCTGAACTATAGGAACATCATCTAAAAGGAGGGAGATCAGTAAGAAAGTCACTGCAAATAAGGGTGATTTTTACATCTTTGCTGTATATGGAAAATCTGATTAAAAACCTATCTTTTTCCTCAATAATATAGTTGTTTATAATGAAAATTTGTGCATCTTGGATAGTGGTTTCCTAATTTTACCCTTGAGTTGTTTCAAAACTCTTGGGTAAATGTCAATCGGCCTGTCAATTTATCTACATAAACAGACATTCCTAACAGGAGCCTTTAATTTTTTATTCGAATGTATGATGCCACAGAAATAACGTAACAGTTTACTTGCTACAGAGGAAATAGGGGTTGCCAGTGTATTGTAAATGAAATTAAAGACATTTCACATGATTATACAGCCAGAATTTTCACTTTATGGTAAACTGAGATTCTTTTGATAATGCTTTTCATGCTAAATATCTAAATATAGGAAAATCAAACATGATTTTAGTTAACAGCTTGTGAATGCTTCTGCTGTATGTATATTAGCACAGTGTGAAGCCATTCCTCAGAGAAGAATAGGCTTTAGGGTGATTGTCTTATCAGAGACATACTTTTCTTTGTGACTTTTCTCCTAACAGATATAGTTCCTTATTTTGAGAATGAAATGTATTTAATTAAAATTTTCTCTATAGAGCTTGTGTTGAGACTATAGGCAATGTAGATCAGACTCTCTCCCTTACATTTAAGAATAAATAATCAGAACAGAAGAGAACACTTATGATATACTCAAGGAAAGACTGTGTAAGCCACACATTTTATATCAAGTCAAGTAGTGCTTACCGGATGAAAGCTACAACCAAAGAATTTTGAACATGTAAGAACTCACGGGGTATTGTTCACATGAGTTCTTCTTAGGAAACAACTAGATGATAAACTTCAAGCAAAAAGTTACTGAGGGGAGTCTCAGCAAAAGATCCAGATATATTTTACTGCAAATCTGAAACAAAGGTGCATGTAATGGTAACAGAATATAATGTAGATGTTATATGTCCAGCAAGTATAGAAATAGCATAAATAATAATAATGGGAGTTGGCAGATGGAGTCAGGGGAATAAGGTAGTCAGTAGAATAATCTAGCTGATTGCCTCATATGTGATAACTCACAAATCTCATTGTAGAGATATAAGCACATTAACAGTACAAAGGTAAAGATGAAGAAAAATAATACTATTGATTAAATTGGATGTGAAAAGGGGGAAAGGGAGGAAAAAGGCAAAATCAATAATTATTTATAGAATAGACAAGACATAGATATTGTTTAAAAGGAAAGGGCTCAACTATTATATTAAAACAACCACTAGAAAAAAAATACGAAATTTCTTATATATATGAAGACTTACGCAAAACAAAAACTTAAAAGGAAAACATAACATCAAAAAATGTTAGTGATAAGAAGAAAACTGTCAGTAATATTAATAAATGTATGTGTTAAACTTGCCTATTAAAAGAAAAATAATTTTCAAGGCTGATAACAAAGCAAACCAGTTCTATGTGGCTTATATACCTAGATCAAAGTGATTCCCAAAGATTGAAAATGGAAAGTTAGAAAAAAGCATCAACTGAAACAACAATAATGGCAATCTATAAAGATGGAATCTTACCCAAAATACTCAAATGGGAAAAATAGTGTAGATACCATCACTTATGCTTTTTCAGCTCTTGTAAGAGGACAAAAATGTGATAGATTCAGAGTGATGTCTCACTCGGGAAGTGCCACAGGAGTTTAATAAAACTTCAGATTGATGTTATAACAGCGGATTCTTCAGGTATTAAAGATTGAATAGGCCTTTTGGAATGTCTTCCAAAATATACGCATATTGAAGAAAATTTAGAAAATACATTTAAAAAGAAGAATATAAAATCACTCATGGTCACTTTAGCAATAAGTAGTATTAATTCTTAAGATATTATTTGTGATAATTTTTAGGTTATTATAAATATAAAATATATATAGAAAACATACAAAACATACATACATCACATGTATTTTTTTTAAAAAATTAGATAATGTTGAATATACAGTTCTGTATTTTACTTTTCTAATAAGGTAATAAACTGGACATTTTCTATTGCTCTCTAAACTTTATATTTTATAGATGTACCATACTACCTACCCTATTGTGAAACATTTACTTAAGATGTAATTTTTTACTTTTATAATATTGTTGGAATAAAGAGGCGCTTATATGAATCTGCATCTTTGATTACACCTTTAGAATAAATTACTAGAAATAGGATTTGTATATCAAGGTACGCAGAGATTTTAAAGGCATCTTTTTTTGATGGAAAGACTTTACTAATTTCCACTGTCACACACAGTGTATGTTTGCATATCTTATCTACTGTTTTTTTACATTAAGTTTAAGTATTTAAGAAGAGATAATTTCTGGGGTGGACGAAATGGGTGAAGGGGGTCAACTGTAAGGTAATTAGACTTGTGGTGATGATTGCTTTGTAGTGTGTACAGGTGTCAAATTACAATGCTGTACACCTGACACTAACACAATGTTTAAAAAAGAGATAATGTCATTCACTTTGAAATTTTAAATATATTTTACTTTTATTAACTGCATCTTTTCTTTACTAGTGAGAATGAATATTTTTCATAGTATTAATTATAATTGATTTTTATTATTCATGGTAGTTAATTCTACAAAGTTGTTGTGAACACTGAAATAGTGAATACTGAACCATTGCTCCCAGCGGGAATACAGAATTAGGTTCACGGAAGCCTGAGTTCCAAACATTTTCATCAACTGATCATTATACAATATTTGTAATGTATGCTTCTCTTTAAAGACACTCTTTAAAATATATATTGTTGGTTCGTTAACACTGTACTCAAAATGGCCAACAGCACTGTAACTCACGACTGAAAGAAGCTTATTTAACACATGTATTCTCTATGTATAAGGCACATAAGGTCTTCCTGTACTTAGGAACACTAGATAGCATTTCAGCACTTGGGAGCCATTTTACATAGTGAAATCACCAACAAAAAGCATAAAAATGTAAAAAATGTGGCACTAAATAGACCACGGGAAGGATACTTGTTTACAGTATGAGAGCTGCAACAAGAAGGTAGAGGTCAGCTTGTTTGACCTCAGCTAGGAATGTGTGCATTCGGTCACTCAAATTTTTCACTGTTCTGCATATTCCATAAAAGACTGCAAAAGTGGGCTTCCCTGGTGGCACAGTGGCTAAGAATCCGCCTGCCAATGCAGGGGACACGGGTTCAAGCCCTGGTCTAGGAAGATCCCACATGCCGTGGAGCAACTAAGCCCACGAGCCACAACTACTGAGCCCGTGTGCTACAACTACTGAAGCTTGCGTGCCTAGAGCCCGTGCTCCGCAGCAAGAGAAGCCACCGCAATGAGAAGCCCGTGCACCACAACGAAGAGTAGCCCCCACTCGACGCAACTAGAGAAAGCCCATGGACAGCAACGAAGACCCAACGCAGCCAAAATAAATAAAAATAAAATAAATAAATTTATTAAAAAAAGACTGCAAAAGTGCCATAAATATTGACTTTACGGTTACAAATAAATTTTAGCAAGTAGGTGAATTCACAAATATGGAATTGACAAGTCATAATTAACCAGTTTTCATAATATTTTTCTTCTTTCCCAAATTATTTATGGGTCTGACCATGTTAAATTGGGAATACTGTCATCCTTCTGTATCTGCAGGGTAATAACTTGAGGACCCCCAAGGAAACCAAAATCCTTGAACGCTCAAACCCCTTACAGTTAGTCGGTCCTCCCTATCCTCAGGTTCAAAATCTAGGTGATGTGGAGGGCAGACTGTATTGACGTCATTCATTTATATCAGCCCTTTGCCTATTAAGAAAGCTAACCTTTTGTTATATTTATTTTAAAGTTATTGTCCCCTAGTGTTTTCATTGCCTTTCAGTACTTTCTCACAGTGTTTCTTGATACCCAGCCATTATAACTTTCATGGATTATTGTTCTATTCTTTTACCACTTTTTCAATTGCTATTGTGCTTTAAAAGATCCTAACCATCCTAGGAGTAAATAAATGGGCCCTTACATCATCTTCTGATTGGACGGTTTCTTTTTTGTTCGATTTCATAATTGATATGGATTTTGTCATTGTAAGGTATGAGGTGGAAATCTATAATTTTGCTTCTTCTAACATAATTTAACCTATTGTCTCAGTGCCACTAATTCGGTAACACTTTTGCCATACGGATTTATGAAGCTACAATATCTTTTGTGCATTTGCTTTCTTTTGCTGCTATAGGAAATTACCACATATTTAGTGCATTAAATTAACACACACTTATTATCTTACGATTCTGTGAATCAGAAGTCTAATATAGGTCTCATTGGGCTAACACTAAAGTATCTGCGAGGCTGCATTCATTTCTGAGAATAGTCTGTTTTCTTGCCTTTTCCAGTTTCTAGAGGATGCCTGCGTTTCTTGATTCGTGGCCCCTTTCCTCCATCTTCAAAGCAGACAAGGTTGAATCAAATCTTCCTCATGTTGCATTGATCTGACCCTTCCATCACTGATTCTCTTTCTCTCCAGAGCCAGGAAAGCGTCTGTGCTTTTAAGGACTCCTGTGTTTAGATTGAGTCCACCTGAATAATCCAGGATAATTTCCCCATCTCAAGGTTCATAATCTTAATTACACTTGCTAAATCTCTTCTGCAACATAAGGCAACATGTTCATCCATCCTAGGAAGAAGTACACAGACATTTTTGGGAGGGGGGGCATCATTTTGCTTACTACATTCTGGTAAGTTTTTTTTTTGCATACCATGTTCTATCGCTGAGGCTTTCACTCTATTCTACTGGTCTGGTATGTCTACTCCTGCTATAATATGTTGAATTTTGATGATTTATATTACACTTTAATCTGGCAGGCCTTAGTGTATCATCTTAGCTTTTATTTTTCAAAATGTTCTCATGTATTTATTTTAGAAACTGTTTTACAACTAATTAAGTTCAAGAAACATTCTTTATATATTTAATTTGAATTGCATAGATCCTGTAAATTAGTACAAGGGGAACTAACATCCCTCCTACACATCTCCATTCAATCTTTATAAAAATGTGGGTATAAAAATTTTCAATTTCCATCAAATATGTTCCAAATATTTCTTACTGAGCTTATTCCTACTTATTTATTGTTGTTGATGTTGCATATGGGGATACCGTTCTATTTTCTAGTCTCCTAGATATGTAAGAAAATGTTGATTTTTGAATGTTTGAATTATCTCATTAGTTCTAATAGATTCCAGTTAGTCTATTATATCACCAAACATTTGTTCATAATGCTAAGTATTTAGGTTGACATGTCATATACAAACAATATTTCATTTTTTCTAACTTTAGATGGTTAGATAACTTTAGTTATCATGTGTGGTTTTATATACTTACATCCTAAACCTGTTGTGCATCCAACTCAAAACAATCTATCTAAATAAATACGATGTAAACCTTCTCAACCAAAAATGGTGAGCCGAATTATGGATACTTTAATACTCTTAGCATCTGAGAATATATTATAAAAATAAATAGCAAGAACATTAATAAATAATACAATTGATGTCAGGTATAACATGTCTATAAATGCCTATCTGATGATTTTTCTCTGTCAATGCTCTCTTGCTAACGATTACTGGTTGAACAGGTAGTGCTTATTAATCACTGCATTGAGGGAGAACACATTCCTTGGGGAACCACTGGTTATCTTATTAAGAGGGTGTTAAAGAGGAGTTATTGTAGGATTTGGGCCTGTGTTGGTGATTTGGGGAAGGCTTTAAGGAAATGGGGTTTTACTCTGAATCGGATCATGTCAGGAAGCAGGGGTAATTCTACGATTGATCACTTTAACAAATCTTTTCTAGAGGGAGGAAAGAACAGAGTGAGACTAAAGTTGTAACTGGTAAAGAAGTAGCAATCACTCATCTTTGCCAAGATAGGAGGATATCGCTGTTTTCTGTCGTATGAAAATTGCTCAAGTTTTTTTCTGTGTTTAGATGTGATTTCTGAGGGGTCTTGTTTCTGTCTAATTCCATGATCACGGAGTGGCCTTGTCTGATGTTGATGTTTTATAAAGTTGTTTATCCTCACTCGGAGTACATGAAAGTCTGTCTGTGAGTGTCCAGACAGCTTCCAGATGTTAGAGGCTACTTTTCTCTCTCATCACTGTATAGACCAAGATACAACAACACTACCAATCCCAAAGGGTTTGGTGTTAATTATGTCTGAGAGTGTTTCATTGTTATTTTTGTGTGTCTGAGTTTATCCATTTTAATTTCTTTTGTTCTGCACTATAGTTAATTATGGTAAATATATCCCTGAGATGTTTTTAATAATCACAGATTTAGAATGTCACACAAATTTGGAAAGTTTTTTCTCTTGTATTCCACTAAGTGCAACCATTTGTAAATTCACTTTTGAAGTTCCCAAATTCTGGATTCAGAAAGACAGTCTGAATTTCATACCTCTGTGTGTCTGCATGTATGTGCATTACTAAATAAATAAGATAATTTAGATTGATGGTAGCTAAGTCTTTGACATATATAAGTAGTTATTGTGCAAGTCAATTATATATACATTTACATAAATTAATTATATATAGACACATAAACATATTTCTTATCATATAGCAGATTTAATATGGCTCATGTGATATATATTTTGAATTAAGTAACATGTACCCTGCAATAAAACAGAATAAGAAAGTTTCCTCTCCTTTCAGCTCTTACAGAAGAATTTTTACCATGATGAGTTATATAAAGAATGTTTTAATAACCCACTCTTAATTTCAATGGAAACAAGCCACAGGAATTTTCCTACATAACTAAAATAGCCACTTAGATTTTTGCTTTTTTTAAATAAATGGATTGAAAATGGAAAACTGATCTAGCTGAACTACAATAATATTTACTAAATTATTAGACTTGGTAAGTCTAGTAATTACTAGACTTATGTCAACTGGGATCAAGTAGTCACTTTAAAATTTCGTAGGGCAGAAAAAAATAGCTACATGTTTTTCTGGCCATTTGCTATAGACTTGACAAACTGGGCTGGATTAATTTCCTCCTGTTGCTCTCCCTTGTTATTTTTTTCTTTCCAACTCATTTATTTTTTCCTCACATGATGATGCACATCTCTTTTGGAGTCATGATACATATGCTTAACTCCTGTATTGCATATATAAGGAAAAAGGCACATCTGTATAGTTTCTGGTCATTTATGCTTATTATTTGGATACGATTAAACTGGTCTGAAGCAAAATTTCTTTTATCTTTATATAAAAATATATCTATGATTTTGGACTCATGTCTGTAAATTATTTGTTCATTTAATTCACCAGAAGTTTTTAAAAAGTGCATCACTTACATATTTCTCTTTAACATTACCTAGGAAATGCACCATATAAAGAATCAGAAACAATCCATTATATAAAACCTTACCGGAGGTTTATGTTGCTAATTAGAATTGGACTAGCTCCACCCCAATCATTTCAAATTTGTCAACTCATTCAAAGGAAATGTTATCTTTAGAACAAGGGTGCAAAATGTGGAATATTTTAATCTTTTTGAGTTTTCATTGTGTTCTTGTTCAGAACATATGGGCTTCTTATGCATAATGGGAAACTAAAAAACTAAGGTCTCCCAGACGGTATATGACAAGTTCGACTAGCAGCTAGATCTCTTGTATCCTCTTCAAACAGACAAAGGACACTCAGTGTGCTAATCTATGAAGTAGTGGGGGAGCCATGGTAGCAGTCAAAACATGGAGAGAGTAACATGATCTTTATAAAAAAAAAATTCAAATTATAGTCCTAACTGGTTCCACGCAGGTTTTCTCAAAACGACTGCTGTCTCTTTAGTTTTGAGATCATCCGCCCATGCACAATCATCAACACTAAAAAGAATACATTTCATTACCCTTCCTTCTCAGAATCTCTATTCTCTGTCCTTCCAGAAATCTCCCCATCTCCCAGCTGTGTGGATTTTGGTAGATATGAACTCATGCAACTTAAATTCTCTTAAAAACTCTTTTTTTAGAAAAGAAAGAACAAGTGCAAGAGCCAAAGACAAAGAGAGCGAGCGAGTGAGAGTTTCCTCATAAAACCCCAGAAATATCAATTTTAGAATTGTACCTACATTCCATTCAATTTATTTTGAGGGAATGACTCATTTGTTCACATGACATTCCTAAGATGAAGAGAAAATGTGTTTTGTTACCTTTGGTTGTAGACAGGAGTGGGCATTGTGCGGTAACAGCTGGGATTGTGTAGAGTTTAAATACGATTTTATGATTGCCATGCGCATTTTTAGAGAAACTATTTAATTCTTCAATATTAAAATGTGCTAAAATATCTTGATATTTATTCTTTGGCTACTTTTTCAAGCATCTTAAAGCATGCTTCATATACAGTATTAGACTAAGTGATTATTCAGATATAATTATCTCTTAATTCACTTGTCTATTTATATATTTATGGAGTTTGTTTCCAAGCAATCTTCAAGTAATAATTTTTTCCTTTAAACTGTGTGAGGTATTTGACTGGAAGTTTTCAATCTTAGGTTTTTTGTCATAATTGTTTAGCAAATGGTCTAGCGTCATCATCGTCATCACATGATTATTAGCAGTAGTAGTAGTAACAGTGATACAAAAACTAGCATTGTTATTTTGTGGTTTACAAAGAAGTTCATAATTGCCCTGTGAAAAATGTAAAATCCAATATTCATTAACATTTATTTTTTAAAGTTTCATGTAATTTCATTAATTTAAAATCTTATATTAATGGAACATAGTCAGTTTAAGGAAGTTTAATGTACAGCAATTTAAGGACAAAAACCAGGACCCAATTCTGTTTGCTTTTAGTATTTTTCCTATGACTAGCTGATTTTTACTTAGTTGCAATTACATGTTATACACATTTTTAAAATGTTGCCTTTTTAATTTATCATTATTTAAAACTCCTGCTCTCAAATCTCGAAAAGACCCTTTTAAGAAAGAAAGAATGCCATGATGATTAAGCATATTAAGGAAAACATTTCAACTAATCAACTCTTAAGGAATCATAAATTAAGATATGATTTGGAACATTTCTTGCCTGTCAATTCTGTAAAACGATTTTTAAAGATAATTCCTAACGGTGGACAAAATGCAGAGAAACACGCTTTCTCACACATCAGTAAAGAGAAGGAGAATAAATGGTCACAACAGTTTGGGAAAGCACTGTGAAAATATGTTACAAGACTGTAAATACATTCATATTATCTAGCCCAATAATTTGACTCCCGGGAAACAAACTCAAGGAAACAAGAAAAAGACAGGCAAAAAAATATATATTTCAGTACCTTTTTAAAAAAGCATAAAAATTAGGAAATGGTGTAGATGCTGAATAAGATAAATATGATTAAATTACTTGCAGTCTGTTGCCTTGATTCAGTGTTACGCATTGATATAAAATGCTCACCAACAATATATTAAAATTATTTCTCTGTACTTCTCTTATACAGGCTCTTTTCCATGTTTTTGCTTTGTCCTCGATTTGGCTAATATTAAAAACATCCAGAAGTAGAGAGTCTCTCTTCCTCTAATTGCTAAATGAAAGTCTAGGGCTTTAACTAGAAAACTCGACTTGTTTCTTCCTAAGCTAGTCTACCGTGTCAAGGAGGGGTGAGGTCTCAATCCCAGGAGCTTGTGAAAGATCAATACCTCCACATTGCAGGCTGGTGTATAATGGAGCCAGAGTATAATGAACGCTGATGATGCGAGCAACTATAGTTTTAGAAGAGAACTGGTGTTATGTAGGAGTCTAACTGCCACGTAGATGATCTTGTTTTATTTGGAAATTAAGGTATTTTTCTAGATTTTAACAATGTGGGAAGAAATAGAAAATATATAATTTGAAAATAAAATTGTAAAATTTATGTGAAAAGAATGGGTGTGGGAGTGGTATATGGTCCCTAGAGAGGCTGAGGAATATGAACATGGGGACTCCATTTAATGAAATCACCAGCATAGTAGTCATAGCCCTTGGCTGTGTATATTGGCATCTCATATACAACTGTGCAGCAAATGCATGGCTGGAAACTGCTTCCCATTATCTGGAAGAGAAGCAATCATCAGGAGAGCACATGGCAAAAGTATGTGAAAATGGCAACACAGAGGCATAATTAAAGAACATTCCAGAAAATCTCTGAAACATTCTTACTAAACAGGATATTTCCTGTTTAAAACTATTTTCAAACTTTATGTAGATGAACTCTAATATTTTAAACATCATATACAGAATAACAGTAGAAAAATAGCTTTTTAAAATGGAGCTAAACCAAACACAAGGCATAAAGGTATACATGTCTGTATTTCAATTTTTGCACATATATAAAGTGTCTGGATTTGTATATTCTTCATTAGAAGGCCTTAAAGTCAAGATACAAATATATACTTGTCTAAAAATAACGTAATTTTTATAGGGCATATCACAAACTCCAGCTCTATAGCCATGTTGGGTCTGTGATCTAGAGTCTGTGGGGCTTTGTCCTAGCTCTGCCCCAGGAATGTTTATGATTTTGGCAAGTTGACTTATGTCATTGTGTCTCTGTTTCGTATAGGTAAACTGATACAGCTGGACTGGATTATGTCTAAAATGTTCTCTGGTTCTACATGGCTATTGTTCAATAATTCTACTAAACACATAGTTCTTCCAGTAGAGCGTGCACATTTTATTCTGAAGTGTGTACCCATAAATACATGATAATTGATTTAACAAATATTGAGTTTCTAGTCAGCTGGGGCACTAGGGATGCAGTGGTCAACAAGAAATATGGACTCTATTTCTTTATTAGTGTACTATTTGAGGTATAAGAAGGCGGTAAATTTATTTTTTTCTCCAATTTCTATCTTTAACCCTAGAAGAATAAGTTCAGCTTCCTACCCCTGGCATGTATGTATGTGTTATGTATGTATGTACGTGTGTGTGCATGTATACATGGGTGGTGGTCAGGAACTACTTCTTAAGGAATCATTTCAGCTTAATATCCCAGAGGAAGGTAGCAGCATGAAAAATCATTTTAGGTTCATAAATTGGAAGCCCACAGGCCCCATCCAGAATATAGATATGTTTTCTCTGATCCCACCATGCTTTAAAACATTTTTACTAACGGACAATATAAAGTTGGAAGATTTTAAGTAATAAAATATATTTCCAGTTTCTTTCATAAGCTAGAAGACTCAGTCAGTGTAACAGCATGACCTAATAGCTAGAGCTGGGTACACTAGAGGCGGTACGGCAAAGCCCCAATCATTAAGTTCCCCATCACTCACTAACGGATTATACTGGGTCCGCTCTGCTTAAAAGATCTGTCCCTCATTGTCATTTGAGATTTGAATGCTAGCCTACAGGTCTGAGAAACTGCAAGTTCCTTAGTATGTTAGGGCTCAGTTCAGTTAGGGATCTGATTTATAAACGTCAGAACCTAGTCTAACAAATTTAGCAAAAACGATTTGATAACAGAGAGTAGATAGTTTTCATAAACTGTGGGAGAAGCCAAAAATCTGGCTTGGAAGCTATGCCACCAAGAACAACAGCCAGATCATACCTGTAGGCTGATCATGGGAGCTGTTCTCCTCCTTCTGCATGGGCTCCACATCTGACGCTGTGTCATGAGTCCTGCAGTGGTGTCGCTGGGCTTCTGGCACTACTGCAGAGAGCTTTTAATTTTTTGATAGCACACCACCACCCGCTCCAGCCATACTGAATCTGCTCAAGGCCACCATCCTCCTGTTATGTTCTTCTGAGTGATGCTTTGAAGGATTCTAAGCCACACACAAACCTATACTGTATCTCTAAGCAAGGCTGGAGAGGCAAATTCAGACTTCTACCTTGCTGAGGTACGATGAACAAAACGGAAAATCAACAAAATATTGAAAGTGTCTTCGAAAGATACTTGGCATTTAAGGATTAAGGACTTGTAATAAGTGTGTATATGTCTAAAGGTATATAGTGAGCTGCCCTGGTAAAGATGAAATTTGAAACCACTTCTCCTGTGCCCGAATCCACTATTTATCCATGCCTCTAGTCTATATTTACAGAAAACTCTAATCCCAAGGGAACAGTCTGAAATGGTAGAACTTCCGGGTACTGTAGGGAGCTTTTTAATTTTTAAAATCTCCATTTAAAAACCAATATTTCTCAAAACATGCACATATTAACCATCCAATGCTTCCTGCATATAAACTCAGATAAGACTAGAAGACACCTGACACTGTTGGAAAACAAACCCCTAATGCATTACTATTAGGTCAGGGAAGGCACGTAATGGTAACAAGGAATGAAGTTATCTTCCTCTCTGTAGCACGGATATCTTATCCCAGGATTTATACTTCATGAGGCCCCCAAATATGTCCTCTGAGTATTACACAGCGTCATTTAATTTCACACTGAGGTCTTAGTTTTTCCGTTAGAAAATGAATTATTCTGATAAGTAAAAATAACAATGTACTTTAACTTTCTGTACCTATGATGATGGGGTAGATAGCACAGGATATAAAACTGTTGAAAGTAAGAATGTGTGTGTGCATTTTGAATGAGTGAATGCTTTTAATAACCGGCTTTCAGATCATCTGAACAGTTACAGAAGGCTGAGCTGAGATAGCTTCCACATCCTCAATCGCATTTTTTTTTCACATTGTAATGAGATAACTAAAATGTCCTCCTTCTTTTGCCAAGATAAGTAGAGGTATCAATTATCTGAAATGTGATTTAATCTCTTGTGTGTGTCAGGCCAAGAGAAAAGAAGGGATGCAGACAGGAAAAAAACAGTCATAATCAAGAAATCATAAATAATTACATCCAGAGGTCTAGTCTAAGTAGCTCATTCACACGTTTGTTTGCCTTCGTCCAACTATATGACTTACAAAAGTGGTGCTTAAATGGGTGAATAAATGATCTTTTCACAAGCCGGAAGAAATGCGGCTTACTATCTGATCACTGGTCACTGCTCAGTGAAGGCCAAGGAAATGAGGGAGGGGGCAGAACAGCGGCTCAGAGAAGCGGATCTGGAATAAAAGTGAGATTGTGAGACAGGAAAGAGCACCCAGGAGGGCCAATTGAGTGTCGGAGACCAGTCACTTCCTTGGCCTTATTTCATTACAAAATGTGTTGTAGGAGAGAAATGACTGAAAATGAATAGCCTCCCTTCTGTGCGTATTCCGGCAACCAGTCCCAGTTAGAAGTGTGTTTTCTTTTTCATTTCATGCACAGAGAATTTGTGAAGATAAGGATTCTTTAAGATATCACAGTCCTAATTCTTAGAATTATACCATTTTGAAATAAGCACATTGAGATAATAGCAGAGTACCTTAATCTTTCTTCTCTTTTGCTCTCTCTTCCTCTACCTCCTATTCTTGCTCCTTCTTAGTCTGTCTCTGTTTCTCTCTTGCTCTCTCTCTCTCTCTCTCTCTCTCTCACACACACACACACACACACACACACCTCTCAAGCATGCACCTAGACGCAACTAGCACTGCATAGCAACAGAAATTGACAAATTGACGCTGGCTCTTTCGAATAAAAAGAGCATACTTAAATGCTTAAAGATGCCAGCGTACTTTATAACGTCTAGTACTGCTCACGGCGACTCTGACTATAGTTAAGTATATTGTAAGACTGCCTCCTGCAAAAAAAAAAAAAAAAAAACAAAACCCTAAGTTGTTTATCATCTATTGAGAAATCTATACCTTTTATTTTCTATCCTGAAAATCTCTCTTTAAATTACCACAGTGGCCCTTCATGGTGTGTTCTGTTATTTAGTAGATAAACCTATGACGATCTTACAATATCAGAGCTGGGGTAAGAAAGCCTGCATAGACCATTTGCATAAGAGATCGAAAATAATTCCCTTTATTTTTGGAATAGTATGATGATATTTCCATAGTAAGCAAAAAAAAAATGTACACCTGTGTATTTTTGCCCGGTTTAAAACCTGGTCTCATAATCTCTAAACTTTTTGTATCTGGTAATGGAGGCTGGGGTAGGCAGTGGACACAAGGGAAATGCTGACACCAGAGGACAGTGGACAGAGGAAAGCATCCCTGGAGTCACGGTTGAGTGCACACAGGCACAGCAGGGTTGCTGAGCTTATGCCCTTTGCTGGAGCTGCACCTTTCTTTATCTCTGTAGCATTTCCTGTTATTCACCAAGTCACCCTTAAGAACACTCTTCTTGCTGGATGCAGTGCTTAGTCAGGTTCTCTCTATACTGTTCTGATTTCTTCATCTCCTTTTTACCTCCCAAGCCACTGTTTCTTACCTCCACTGAGGTCATTTTCCTTCTCTCTGTGGACATTTTATTGATGTTGTAATTGTACAGGCTTAGTTACCACCTCTCTTTAAATTCCTAATCGGTACTTTCATTCCCAACCTCCCTCCCAAGCTCAAGCCATACATTTCAAACTTAGAGTTCAGTTGTAAAGTAACTCCTCCTGTGGCTTCTGCATTTTGTTATTACTCTTGACCTTGAAAACTCAAATTATTCATTCATTATTCCTTCACCCTTAGCACTAACCCCTAAATCCAGTGAGTTGCAAGTCTTGTTTTATTCATTTTTAATCTTTATGCCAGAAATCTCTTTGTGATTCCTATTGTTCTCATTCTAGTTTAAGTCTCTCATTTCCTGACACCTGGATTATTGTTAACTGGTCTCTTGTCTTCTGTCCATTTCACTGTTTAGTCCAACCTTCAGGAAATGACCACAATACTCTTTCTTAAGTTACCATTCTGATTACGTACTCAATCTTCTTTTATAAATCATCAGTAATTCTTTGTTTTACAAAAATATTTATCTAGACTCATCAAGTTGTTGAAAAATCTGATGTTAAAATGGACCGTCTTATAAGACTACATTTCAAGTCTCCTGTACCAAAATTATACTACTTGGTTTTCCCTGAGCATGCTAAATGCTTTGATCTGTGCTGTGTCCTCTGGTTGACACGACCTTCATCCTTGTATGTTAAAATAATACATACTGTTCAAGGATATGTTCAAATGCCATGAAGCTTCCAGGAGTACTTCTTTAACTCTGCTTATCCTTTCTATCCTGTCTCGTGTCCTTTTATTTCTCTTTCTCTATCAGTGTAGCCATGCCATTTCACCTACTAGACTAAAAGCTTCTGCAGGAGAGTAACTATACCATCATGTCCAATCCTTTTCCTAGTAATTTTCAATAAGTATTTGATGAGTAGATTAATAAAAAATAACATAACGAATTTCCATATTAAAAATGAAGTTGTAAGAGAACATCTCTTAAAATCTCCACAAGTGTGGAGAACTGATATCTAGAAATCACTCTTGATCCAAATGACCATCATCCTTGGCTCTTTACCCACTGCCTCTGTCCTAGACCAGGTTTGAGGTTTCTCCTCATCCCCTTACACAAGCAAATAGGATAATTTCATGTCTCAGTTCTGGCCAGTACTTTCCAATTAAACTACAGTAATCCCTGATGCTGTCAAGTACGATCTAATTTGCACCTCCTCAATTACAAATGTTACCTGCTTTGGGACCCTAAAAGGGAAGAAAACTGTTATTTTTTTAGCAGCTACTCTATGCCAAACATTTCACATATCAGTTGACCTTAAATTTCCACTGCTATGTTATTATTATAAGATGACATAATAAAAAGATGCAAATCTTTCAAGTGATTCCTGAATTTTTTTTTTAAATCTCTAAATGCTGTGATTTCCCAAGACAACTTACTGTGAATATTGTTTCCCCAAGATGTTGTTCTTGAGTGATTGAGACAGACACAGTTGATTAGAGCTTTACCGAATAAGATTAGTTATATTAAATTAATGTATTTTAAATGAGTAGTAATTTCTAGTGTTCTAGTAAACCCAAGCATGTGTGTTCAATTCAGGTGGAAGATGACATAAGGAATCTGAAAACAAATATGAGGCTATATTTCTATTTTTTAAATTTCTTTATCTTGAAAAATTCCTTTAGTATAGTTAGGAGGACATCCTTGAGTGTCCTTGATGTAATAATTCAGGAACAGTTATGATTGGGTGACTCTGAAATGCACAATTCATAAATAAGAAGCCTGCTTTGGTGAGGTGTCATGCAGCTTCTGAGTCCAAAAGACAAAGCTACCAACAGCAAGGTCTTTATGAACAGACTGAATCAGTAAGACAGATTTGTACTCAGCATGGAAAGAACTTTAGGTCGCCAATGCTTATTTTCCATCATTCTCATTATATCCAGAAGTCAGTAATACCATCTATAGCCCCGTCTTTACATAGAAAAGATATAATTTATCCGTATCATTCATCAGCAGCCTCATCATTATCTCTAGCTCATTCCACAACAGATTATTTCTCTGTCCAAACACTCTGCGAATGTTACAGCAATAATTTAACATACAACGGAAGGGGTTCTCAGTCTTGTCAGTTACTTCTGATTGCCATTTCTCTTAATAATTCAGTGTTTTCTGTCTAAATCAATTCCATTCTTAGGAAGTCTGTTTATCGAATTTTATACTTGTTTATCCCCCTCTAGTTCTGACTTCAGTGTTACTTTATTTATAGAGTAATATTTCAATTTAATAAATAAGTTATATACAAATAAGACAGTTCCATAATATTTGTGGACTATAGTTCTTATTTTCATGCTATATGAAGCACCCAACACATATTTTTTGTATGGTTTTACTTAGTTTGACATTTTACACTTCAAAATGTGCCCATTAACAGATAAATTTAAAAGCAGCATTCTTAAACTTTGGGGATAATATGAAGAGAAAAATGCTATCACTTTTGCTGGAATTGAAGTTTAGACTCAGTATAACCACTACAATCTAGGTAAATATCAAGTTGACAACACGATGGTAGTTCTGTCATGAGACCACTGACATGAGACTCCATGAAGTACCATATACCTCCCAGACTTGTTTCTGAGTCTAGTACGGACATTTATTTTTAGGTGTTCTAGACTAAATATGTAAAACTGGGAAAGAAGCATGATCAAAGCCCAACCAGCAGAAGAAGTCACAACCTGGGATCATGAATGAAGAAAACAGTCTGGATATCAGAATTTTACAAATATCAGGCACTGGGATTTAAAGCTGTTTCTGCATCTCCCTGATCCCAGCATCCTCACAAATAAACAGGCAAAGATCACAAATAAATGGGTAAGTGCATTAAAGTATCAACAGTGCTGCAAAAGTCAGAGACTAACATAACTATGCCAAGGAGAGGAAATAAGTTTTATTTATATATATATATATATATATATATATATATGTTATATATATATATGGCATATATGGCATATATGCCCGGTTTAAAACCTGGTCTCATAATCTCTAAACTTTTTGTATCTGGTAATGGAGGCTGGGGTAGGCAGTGGACACAAGGGAAATGCTGACACCAGAGGACAGTGGACAGAGGAAAGCATCCCTGGAGTCACGGTTGAGTGCACACAGGCACAGCAGGGTTGCTGAGCTTATGCCCATATGGCATATATATGTTTTATATATATATATATATATGGCATATATATGGCATATATATGTTATATATATGTTATATATGGCATATATATGTTATATATGACATATATATGGCATATATATGTTATATGGCATATATATATGGCATATATATGTTATATATGGCATATATATGTTATATATGACATATATATGTCCTAAAATAGAAGGTAATTCCTAATTCTTAAGCAATTGATATGAAGAGAAAAGTTGTAGTGAACTAGGGGCTTGAGAACGTTTTTAAGTGGGCAAGATGAACTTCCGCTGGTATTCCACTCTTTCTGATTGACTACAAATCCCTCTCCAAGGAAGCAGGCCCATTAAGAATATAAAGCACTCCAGTTCTACTCATAGGTAGGTAATACTCATGCGATTTTTATTTTTTATGATCGATTTTGTATTACAGATTTTGACCACCTCCTGATAATTGGACCCTGGCTAGGTGCAGCCTACATAGATAGATAGGCAGGAAAGACAATGTGATTGAGAACTAGGGAGCAACCTGTAAGAAAACAATTGGGGAGAAGAATTGCAAAAAGCATTCTAAATGGTAGAAATTTAATCGACCTATCACGGTCTATGAACTCTTTATTTTTCTAAATTATGTAGTAGAGCATGATTGTGTGGGGATAGAACAAGGGTGGAGTATGTATTTAGTGCAAAGAAGATTTGATATGCTGTGCCAACTCGTATGAATAGTAATATGATGAACCCTAACTAAACTGGGATTTCAACGGATGCAGAAGAGACTGCTTATTCATACAGTCATTAAAAATATCTATTAAACATCTCAATGCCAAGCTGTGTGTCAGACATTAGAGAGCTAACAAGAAAAAGACACAATGCCTGTTCTCAGAGAACACACATTGTGGTAGGTAAAGAGGAACAGTAATATTTACCAATTTAGTATTTAACCGCTTATGATAAAAGTCTTATGTTCTAGGTTATGGGAGAGCTTGTGAAGAATAACTCAGTTTGCCTAGAAGCGTTATGAAAGATGTCAAGGGAAAAATATTTGGGTTGAAACTTATGAGGAAAATAAAAATATGTATGTGTGAAAGGCAACTCATTTTCTGAGAGGGTGTTACAATTTGCGTTCTCTGTAAAGCCAACTCTAAAACAGATACTAGCTTGCAGAATGTTTATTAATGGGGTGCTTTTGGGATCAAACCCTATGAAAGCAAAGGAAGGGAGGAGGACAGAGTAAAGGATGAAGTCCAAGTGTGATGGAGGTCCAATTATAGACTTAGCCTACTCCATGGGGAGCTCTGGAACTAGAATGAACTGTCAGGGTTGTTCTGAGCTAGGCTTTATACCTCGTGTCAATCAATCATTACATGAGTGCCACCCCATGAGGGGGCAGCCCCCCATAGGAGAGGCAGCTGAATTGGGACTGACAACTAAATGATGCTGCCAACCACACTCCCAGCAGTTGAGTTGCTGGTCCTAAGTTGAAGAGGAATTGGAGCATATCACAATGACCATCACAGAGGTGATATGAGTGGAGACTTGAGCATGGTGGAGAAGGTTTGGAAGATGATAATCGGAAAACCTGGATGAAATACACATTATAGAAGTGTCTGGGAAAATTGAGGGTGCAGTAGAGGTTGGTTACTATGTTGGAGATGTCAAGTCCTGTCACCCCTCTGGGACAGCACCAGTGATCTGAGGAATTCTAAGTAGCAGACCTTGGGAAATGGTGCAGGTTTGTGAACAAGGAAATTCAGCAGAAATTGGAGGAGACATAAATGTGTCTTTAGCTGAGGGGCAATGACCCCTATAAGTTCTTGTGAAAGGCAAGACAATTCAATTTCCATGGTAACTATATTGCTAGAAACATACAATGGATGTAGCAGGTAGAGTGATGACTCCTATAGAGACCTATATCCTAATTTCCAGAATGTTACCTTAGATGGCAAAAGGAACTTTGCAGATATGACTAAAGGTATAGACCTTGAGATAGGGAGGTGATCATTCATTATATGGGTGAGCCCAGAGTGATTACAAGGGTTCTTAAAAATGGGAGAAGAATGCAGGAGAGAAGGTCAGAGTGATGCAATGTGAAAAAGACTGGAACTGTCAATGCTGGCTTTGAAGATATAAGGAGGCTGTTAGCCAAGGAATACAGGTGATCTCTAAAAGCCAAAAAAAGTGAAGAAACAGATCCTACCCAGAATATACTGAAAGGAATGTAGCCTTGCCAACACTTTTGTATTAGCCAGATGAGACCCTTGTCATACGTTTGACCTACAGCATTGTAAGATAGAAAATTTGTGTTGTTTTAAGCCATTAAAACAATTGTTGGTAATTCAACATTATAAAAATATGGTAAAACAACATTGTGGTAACTCATTACAGCAAAAATAGAGAATTAATACAGAAGATATATGTTAGAAATTAGGTCCTAAATTCAGCACACAAGGCAAAATTCAATAAGTCAACACTGACTTTGACAACATCTTACATGGCTCATAAAGTATAGTAAACATAATCTGATTTATATGATCCTATAAATTAATCTTCATCTATAAATACATACTATATAAAATAATGTACAGCATAAACATTATATGTAATATATACATAAAAGTACATATGCAAAAAAGTTAGGGTACTTTTTAAAATCACACACATAATCATAATTACATGAACTAATTGCATATATGATGTTCCAATCTACTTAGATAAAAGGAGATAAGAAACACAAGAATATTATTGGAAGTGAGGTTCAAATACTCCCTTTGATACAGGTGAACGAGGCAAGAGATTACTTACTAGAAAGAAGTTAAAACATCAGAGTAGGAGAAGCAATTTGGACTTAATTCTGATCTCGTGGATTACTGATGAAAGGGTCTTATACTCTTCCTGTCTGGGAACAGGATTGCTTACAGCATTTGGGGCAGGGCCAAAATTCTGGGAAAGATTGAATACTCCATGGGATTTAGAGGCATGGCGCTATTTTCTATTTCAGGATCCTAGGAAGGACTTAAACTGCGTTCAGTACTTTAGTAAGTAATATACTAAAACTTCAGTAAAGTAATATCTTTGCTAATAACATAAGTTAATAGCATGAGATTATGTTAGCTAATAACACAATATCTTAGCTAATAATAACATGTTATTAGCTAATAACAATAGCTAATAACATGAGATTAAAATTTGTAATTAACGCTATAACAGACCAATATTCTTATAAATTTTATAATATAAATTTGGAAATAAACTTAATTCCATTCTATAGGGACCATGATTACAGTGGCTAAAAATGAATCACCCACATAGTTTCGTTAACAGACAGCATGTTTCTCCCCGTTTTGTATCTCGAGAACCCAGAATAAACCGAGACTCTTTTTAAATGCAATAAGAAGAGCCCCATGCTTGAGCAGCTTCGCAAGTGCAAGAAAACAAAGAGTTCTGATTTTCCCCTTCTGGGAAACAGATCCATTTCATTCCATGAACTTTTCAGTGATGTAGAAAGATGAAAAAAAGACCTCATCTGCTTATCCTTGCAAATCCAACGCCAGACTAACAAGGTAGGGATGGGGGAAGGGAAGGAGGGAAAAGAATGCAACACTAGTATCTTTGGTTTGTTTGGGATTTTTATGTCATTACAGAGACGAGGCAAATATTCCTGGAGCTTAACTGTATAATCCTACATGTGGTATATCAGAACTAATATATGGATTTTTGCACCATGACTGAGTAGTGCTTCGGTTTTTACATATTAAGGGACCAGAGGTGGGCATCACAAAGATGCCATTTAATAGCTAAGAAGATACAAACACAGTAAAATAAAAGTCCTTGGAATAAAGGAAACAATCGCGGGTCATTACTCAAGACTGATTGCGGATCCACGACTCCAAACGGCATTTATGGAACCTTACAATTCACATTGCTGCAGAAAATACCCATTCCATCTCTTGGCTTCTCTGACCCTTCCCTCACGCCTGGCCAGCACATTAAAACTGCAGACACTTTTTATCTATGTTATTAGACACCCAATAAATATTTACACAGTGAATAAAGAAAAGAGTGTGAATGAATGACTTTACATATAATTTGTGCTTGGCATGACAAAGATGCTAAACTGTTCCAATGGTCATCTGACTGTAAAAATCCTCCACTTTTGACATCTCTCTCTGGTGATAAGTCTGTGTTGAGGGATTGTGTCCAGTACTAATTAAGGGTACTCCCCTCTTAAATGCTAATTTTTCAAAAAGTGATTCTTTCTTGGCTTACAGAACAGCTCACTTAAATCTTCTAAATTGGTTTGCTGGGGAAACGGCCCTGACCTCCTTCCCCCTTAGATACAGGCTCATGTTCTATGTTTCTTAAACTAAGGCTATGCTCACACCAGAGTAATTAACTAAGTAATTGTCCTAATGGGATTTAACCTTACTCTCGGTCTTCATTGGATGATTGCTCCAGTGTGAATATAATATAATAAGTTCCCTAAGAAGGACTTAATCTTTACTTCCTAAAACCAAAGTCTACTGTGCTTTCCCTACATTTAATTTTCCTTATTAGAAATGTAATCAATGTTAAAAATAAAACACTCAAAATAGAAATATATGTTCCGGAAATAAGAGCTCCACTGATGACACCCTGCAGAGATATTTACCATTAAAAGTTTACAGAGCTTTCTAGAATTTCTTCTCTCTCCTTACACACATATATACACATATATGTACACACACAAATATACATCATATGTAAAGATATACATATATATATATACATATGTACATGCATACATACACAGGCATACACACATAACAGACGTCTCTCCAAGTACCACTTGGTCCCATGGAAGATAGTCAAGTATTGGCATAAGTATTTAGCCAAAACCAAGACCAAAGCCAAATATCATCACTGTAGAGTGAACTTCTATAATACAAGAATAAATTTTACTTAAGATAATTATTTTAACTTTATTACTAAAAATTTTAGTTATATACATTTAAATGTTTGAAATTATAATGCTGGAACAATAAATTCTCAGCACTATTTTATACAAGAGTGACCCCGTGGTCCTTATATCTTATTGATACATTTACAAAATAAAATAGAGGCTCAGTTTTACCAGATATTAGTACAAGTGAAAGATTTTAGTAGAGTGGGGTTAATTTTATTTTTTTCTAATACTGGTTTTCTTTTCTTAAAACTCTTCACATTGTTACTGCTGTTATTATGATGTTGGTATTCATGATTTTGGAGATTTTCTTCCTTATAACTAATACCTTAAATTGAATTCAACAACTAGATATTAAATGCAGTTTGTAAGTGTTAACATATTTCATATTATAGCATTGATGTAAACACATTTAGCATTTCAACAAAATAGAATTATGATATTTAATACCTGTTTTTCAGGATTGCATTATTATTGAAATAATTTAAATAGATTTATTGACTTGACAGGGATATTGTGTTCTTTCTAAAATTACCTAGTACAGGTGCTTTTGTATTATTCATACTAACAGTCAATCTATTTCATTATTTAACTATTTTAGTTATTAACAACCATTTTATACAAATTAATGGCTTTTAAAATTATTAAGCTATTGAAACATTTTGCTTTTTCAATATTAAATGTACAACTAAACTCAATTATTTCATATATTTTAACATATAAATTACCTAGATTTTTTTTTTACTCTAAGATAGTCCAGAATACTTATATTTTAAAAATAACATTTGTTGCTACTTCCCTAAATTCCAATATATCTCTATTTGTATAGATGTATTGTAGATATCATACGTATATATTTTGATATGTTTAGATATACATCCTATTTACATATTTTATATAAAACATAAAGTAATGTTGTTTTTAATTTAGGAACTAATAGTTATCTTCCATCTGAGTACAGAGAGTTTATCTGTATTGGATATAAGATACTTTTTAGAACCTCCGACAGACATGTAAGTTGTTTGCAATGTTTACCTATTGCAAACCCCAGTGCCTTGATTGTTCCTTGCAGTGAACATTGTTTTTTGCCCATCAAACATCCATTCTTCCATCTGCCTTCCTAAGAGAATCATAATTACGTTCAGAAATCCACCTCTCTCCTTTAAGACCCTCTGTCTCAGCTAAAGGCGACTATATTCATAGCCTGAGTGCATATAATTGGTCTAAAAGTAATCCTGATCACTTTGGTAGTGACTGGCTAAGCACTGGACCCATTTGGGCATGCAGAGATGCTAAGAGCAATTTCCTGAGAAAGTTCTTTGACATCCTCTGGGATACTTCCAGAAACCACTGTCCGTCTTTCTCTTTGGGCTTTCCTATCATTGATATGAGGCTCAGGACTGCTATAACCTCACGGGGGGGGGGGTCTTAGACAAGAGACAACGCAAGCTGGAGCCACAGGATATCTCAACGAGGACACCTGCGCTACCTCTGAATCTCCAGTCATGTGAGCAAGTTCATTTCCTTTCTGTTTAAACCAGCTTGAGTGGGGTGTTCTGTTATTAACAGATAAAAACAAAGACATATTCTTTGATTAACTATGTGAGGTGTAGAATCAGGAAAAGTTGAGAATAGGGAGTTAGTTTTTCTTCATTGCTAAATACCTAGCACTTACTAGGCTAGGCTATCTGGTGCGTAGCAAGTACGTGATGCATGAATGTATAAATTCCTACTCTACTCATGAAAGTCTTGAAGCAAAGCCCACAGAAAATTTAAAGTAAACATTATATTTCCTTCTTTCAATATTTTAATTCTTAGAATGGCTTTAAGAATCGAATATGCGTGTATACTTAGTGCATAGGTAAATATTTTTCTTGCAAGTTTACAAATGATAGCTTCCTAGGTTTTTGCACAGTACAAATATTTTCTTTAATGAAGAAATACCATGTCAACAAATGTGATGAATTAGTGATAGAAAAAGATGTATACCAACAGAAATGGATCATAATGTAACACATTATGTAAATCCTTGACATTTTTGTCCCACATATTTTATGTGTCTGTAAAAATTGCCCCCAATATGTGGGAATATATTAGCCTTTAGAGTTCAAATCATTTATGTATAGTTTTTAAAGGAAAATGTTATCATTTATAGACTCCCACAAAAGAAAAATCACAGAAGTAATCATAATCACATTGTTTATATGATTGTTATTTCTCCAACTAGTATCATAAAATCCCTTGAACTTTAGCTAGTCATCAGTGTTTTCCTTTAGAACTTCACAGTTGAGAGACAAATAAGATTCTTCACAGTTATTTTGGCTTTATGTTTACTGTTCCTGTGCTTATTTTCCAGCGCTAGGAAAAGTTTAATTAGATCATTCCCCTGGCTGATAACCTCTAAAGGAAACTTTACAGTCATTATCAGTTCTACCCCCCTTTTTTTCCATATGTAATCTCTCTGACGTGGGGCTGCAACTTACAATTTATGATGAGTGATCATTTAATTGTTAGTGTTTTACTCTTATACCGGCATAAAATAATTTTTAAAGCTCCCCAATGATTCTGAAGTATAGCCATGTTTGAGAACTAATGTTTAGAGTCAAAAGCTGAAGTCCTCCCCTACCCAAATTTTGAACATTCAAATTATCTTTAATCTCAAAACTAATCTAATGCAAGAAACTACCTTCCAAATTAGCGAAAAACTCTTATAATCAAAAGTGTATTATTTGCTAATTCAAAGAAAATTTTACCACTCTTTAATTCACTGCACACATCTTGAGCGTAATCTGTTTTGTTGCCTGAAATGATATAGGGGATATATGTTTAAAATTATAACCAAAACTTACTGAATTGTGGATTATCATGGAAATGTTTACTTAAAATTCTGTCAAATGACAAAGAAAAAATGAATGAAACACTTGCTTCTTTGGTATCTTGCATTCCGTTCCGGCAGTTGTCTTAATTGGTCCTTCCTGTCTGAATGTTAGTTTTGATCAGTCCTGACCTGTCCTATCCACCTTAGTTCAGCTCTTTTTCTCAGTTTGGGAGGGCAGTTCGCTCTATCCTATGAGCCTTGGGGAGACTTCAAATAATTGGTTGTATGTTTTCAAGGTTTTGTCTCTGGGTGATAAAATAGGGGGAAGAGACATTTTCTCAGAGTTGGTCTGTCTTAGCAGGAGCTGTAGATAACTGAGAATGACAGCAGCTGGGCTACTGCTCTAATGGTGTGGATTCAAGCATAGCACTAACAAGATGTACCAACAACGGGGGAAAATAATCACAGGAGAATGCAGAGGTTTACAAATGCTGCTCCGACTGTGCTCAGATTTTGTCATTTCAAAGTGGGGACCCATAATGCTAATGTGTTCCCAGAAGAGTACACTAAGTTTAGAATGGTTGGGAAGCTCAGGGTACACTAGTAGTTGGTGATGGTGGCTAAGCTGGTAATTCTTAGTAATTTACTGCCTGAGTGATAGGGCTCAGAAATGAATGACAAGGCAACACTGACAGGTTAAAACTAAATCAATGTATATATTTTGGACACTGGCAAAATGATAATGATACAATTATAGAGTAAAAAGAGGGATACTGTTGCAGTGATATGACCTCATGAGAGACTTCCCTATACTACAGGGCATTTACATGGACCACATTTAAGCCTGCAATGTCGTTAATAATTTTAAATTGCAATTTGTAGTTTCTAACCATTTCTGCCCTTCCCACCCTCCTCATCATTTATATTTAATTACGAAGAATGTTCTAAAAATATTCAAGAAAATCAACCTATGTTTAATTTAAAATTCTACACTGTTACTGCTCCCCACTGCACGAATCACACAAGGTCATTGACGGAATTACCTGCTGACTGTCATAGACTTATCATTGTCTTTTTCTATTTCTCAGGAAACAACTTACTCAGCAACCTGCTTTTCTTTCCCGTCCTAGCAGTTGGTTTAAAAAGAACTTCGTTTTTCATAAATTCAGTTTTAATTTGATCATTACAATAGCACTGGTGTGAGACAGAAATATGTGCTTCTCAAAAAATGCTCCTCACTGGGCTTCCCTGGTGGTGCAGTGGTTGAGAGTCTGCCTGCCGATGCAGGGGACACTGGTTCGTGTCCCGGTCCGGGAAGATACCACATGCCGCGAAGCGGCTGGGCCCATGCACCATGGCTGCTGAGCCTGCGCGTCTGGAGCCTGTGCTCCGCAATGGGAGAGGCCACAACAGTGAGAGGCCCGCGTACCGCAAAAAAAAAAAAAAAAAAAAAATGCTCCTCATAGACATCGCTACTCTTTTATATGCAAATGAATACATGGGTAAGTGAATGAATGAATGAATGAGTGCTAGCAGTGAGGTTTCCTACTGAGGCTTCTCACATTCCTTAGAATTTTCATTTAAATCCACTGTGTGAAGGGAGTAATTTTTATGTTCAATTATCAGTTTTCTTTCCACAATACTAAAAATTGGAAAATTTGGCAACAGAATTTAGTGTGACATATTTTCCTTACTCCTCATAAAGTGGTAACATAAAATAATAAATACTAATGGTGACAGCAGCCAAGATTCTGGTGGCACTTTAGATACCCATAAGATGCATCGATTTTTTCTTTTTTTTTTTTTACATCTTTATTGGAATATAATTGCTTTACAATGGTGTGTTAGTTTCTGCTTTATAACAAAGTGAATCAGTTATACATATACATATGTTCCCATATCTCTTCCCTCTTGCGTCTCCCTCCCTCCTACCCTCCCTATCCCACCCCTCTAGGTGGTCACAAAGCACCGAGCTGATCTCCCTGTGCTATGCGGCTGCTTCCCACGAGCTATCTATTTTACGTTTGGTAGTGTATATATGTTCATGCCACTCTCTCGCGTTGTCCCAGCTTACCCTTCCCCCTCCCCATATCCTCAAGTCCATTCTCTAGTAGGTCTGTGTCATACCCTGAGAAAACCATAATTCAAAAAGAGTCATGTACCAAAATGTTCATTGCAGCTCTATTTACAATAGCCAGGAGATGGAAACAACCTAAGTGCCCATCATCGGATGAATGGATAAAGAAGATGTGGCACATATATACAATGGAATATTACTCAGCCATAAAAAGAAACGAAATTGAGCTATTTGTAATGCGGTGGATGGACCTAGAGTCTGTCATACAGGGTGAAGTAAGTCAGAAAGACAAAGACAAGTACCGTATGCTAATACATATATATGGAATTTAAGGAAATAAAAAGTCTCCTATTCTTTGATACTTACAAAGACCCAAGATATTTTCTCAATCTTATGTAAATCGCTCTGCAAACACAGCCTCAAACTGGTTTTATATACTTGCAAAGCAATCACCACCTTTGAGTCTCCCTGTTTCATAAAGCTGGCCCCACCACTGAATACAATAGTAGTAGCTTTTACTAAGTGTTTAATTGTTTCAGATATAGATGATCCCATTTCATTGTCACAACAACTCGATGAGACAGGCACTATCATTATTTCCCCACCTTACAACTTAGGAAGTTGCAGTTTACAAATACCAAGACACTTGATCTAAACCACACAGCTAGCAAAGTCAGAATTTGAACTCAGAGGCTTACTTTTTTTTTTTTTTGTGGTACGCGGGCCTCTCACTGTTGTGGCCTCTCCCGTTGCGGAGCACAGGCTCTGGACGTGCAGGCTCAGCGGCCATGGCTCAAGGGCCTAGCCGCTCCGCAGCAGGTGGCATCTTCCCGGACCGGGGCACGAACCCGTGTCCCCTGCATCGGCAGGCAGACTCTCAACCACTGTGCCACCAGGGAAGCCCCAGAGGCTTACTTTTAACCAGCATATTATACTGACGCTGGCAACAGATCTATCATAAGCACTTCTAATATTTTCTCAATTGTCCTTTTCTGAGGTAAGTAGAAATACATTGAGCTCTTATTGAAAGCAGGCATATGAAATATTCATTTTCCATCAGCTATTAGCCATTATGAAATATTATGAATTTCTTATGAAAAGCAGTTTCTTTTCTGAAATGGGTTAATAAAACTCTCATTCAATTCCATGTTCTTAGAGCTTAGCACAGTGCCTGGAATGTGCTAAATACCTTATAACTGTTTATTGTTCAACTGCTGAGTTTAGATTATGTAAGATATGGATAGCAATATATTCAGCTTTGCATTCCTTGATTAATTCATAAAATATTTATTGAGAGCTGGATACTGGCTGGATAGTGGGCAATGTGTTTGGTATATTATCACAGAAAAATCAACCTACTGTACCAAGGAGAGAGAAAAGGTGTCTTATTTTTCTAAGTATTTTATAACTGACTGAATATTATTTGTACCTAGCAGAGGGGAGTGAAGATATTCCTTCCAAGATTTATCCTATACTTACATGAACCCAAATTTAACATACTTCTCAGGAGGCACCTGACTACTTGCAGTTTGTTAGTTTTTAGAGCATCTAGAGCTGGAAGGGCAAGTGTCCCCCTGAGAACCATTTACTTTGAAAGTTTAAAGATCATTGTGAGTTTACAGATAATTAGTGGTTCTTTTCTTGGCCAAACACACTCTTTTAAGCTGCATTTAAAGACCCAGTGAATCTTCCACAGTACTGGAAGATTCACTGGTTTGATAAAATACTCCATTTGCTACATCATACTCAGTTTAGTGATTTCTGGAAATTATTAGGCTAATAAATTTCAGATGCAAGTTGTGATATCCTAATTCTATTTGTCTTAAAAAGCAGGTGGTAAAATAAGATGTACAAATTTATAAGCTCTATTCTCACCTAGAAGAAGCTTTTAAGGATATAGGTTCATTTAGTTTCTCATTTCACTACTTATTTACTGGTATCATTTTTCTAAGAAAAGATCACAAAAGTAAGTCACCTCTGGATTAAAACAGTGAAATAGAATGTGTAGAGCTGGACTTCCCAGGTGGTGCAGTGGTTAAGAATCTGCCTGCCAATGCAGGGGACACGGGTCCAAGCCCTGGTCCAGGAAGATCCCACATGCCGCGGAGCAACTAAGCCTGTGCGCCACAACTACTGAGCCTGTGTGCTGCAACTACTGAAGCCCACGCACCTAGAGCCTGTGTTCCGCAACGAAGAGTAGCCCCGGCTCACCGCAGCTAGAGAAAAGACAGTGCACAGCAATGAAGACCTGATGCAGCCAAAAATAAATAAATAAATTTATTTTTTAAAAAAGTCTATTAAAAAATGTGTAGAGTCAAAGGTGTCACACTTTCAAAGGTTTTTAAAAATATTTAAAAATTCTCATTCTGCTTCAAGTTGAATGTCATAAATCACCTTTCTTTCTTCTTGAATGTGAATTATCTTGGAGAGTTAAGGTTTCATTTCTACTTAGATCTATTACCTCACTACTGCTTGGTGATTCCTGGCATCTTGTGTCTGAGGCTTTTTTTTTTTTTTTGAGGCTTTTTTATTATCTTCATAATCGACCTATAATTTTTACATTTAGGAACACAATGATGTCAGGGATGCTGGAGTTACTGAGTACATAGAGTACCTGAGGGAAAAGCTCTAGTCTGTATGACTTAAAGAACTAGGTATACTGTCCATTCATATCACATTTACCCTAAAATGTTCCCTGTGCTTCCCCTTGTCAAACAATTTCCCTGTGCTTCCCCTTGTCAAACAATTTCCCTGTGCTTCCCCTTGTCAAACAATTTCCCTTACCCTATCACTTAGGAACCACTGATCTGTTTTCCATCCCTATATTTCTGCCTTTTCCAAATGTGATATGAATGGAATTATACAGTATGTAGCTTTGGGGGGTTGGTTTCTTTCACTTAGTAAAATGCATTTTACATTCTTCCCTAATTTTTGCTTGAATTCATACCTTATAAATTCATAGTATGTTATCTTGTGGATATACCACAGTCTATTTATAGATTGACCTATCGTAGATACCTTGGTTTCTTTTGTTTTTTGTTGATTATGAATAAAGCTGATATAAACATTCTCGAGCAGGTTTTTGTTTGGACATAGGTTTTCAAATCAGCTGGGTAAATTCTTTGGAATACAATTGCTGTACTGTATGGTAAATCTATGTTTAACTTTATAAGAAATTGCAAAACTATCTTCCAAAGTAGCTGTACAATTTTGTATTTCTACCAGCAATGAATGAGAGTTCCTATAACAGGTACTAGAACATACATTCTAGACTTTCCTTTTCAGGCATTACAGTTGATGAGAAGGACCAGTAATGCAAGCTGACATAAGGAATAAAAATCAGGTCAAACTCTCGGGGGGTATAAGAAATTGGGGATATAGGACAATCTGTGTTAAACATATAGATGCTCATTTCATTGACACATGCATAATACCATTTTTATTTATAAGTATTACATAATGAGTCAAGTTCAGTTGACAGTTTCTCCATGAAGAGATATCACTATCATTGTTTTTATTTTCTCCTAGATATTTTGACTGTGGACATACAACAGGATTACTGTAAGCTTAACTTAGCAAAAGTTAAAGATAATTAACATATTACTATATATTAAAGATAAGACCATTTTAAACATGCATGATACTAAAATTTTCTTTAGATCATGACTAATATAAATTAGATTATAATATGAGCACTTGGATTTGTATCAGTCAAATCTAAGATCGAATGACAACTTTCTGTCGTTTTTTTTCTTTTATTCCACTCTCACTTTTAGTCAACGGCTCTAATATGGTTACTTTACTCCATCAGAGGAGAAAAGCTGCAATATATATGAATTAAAATGTGTAATAATGTATTTTTTGTTAAGGATATTGCTGATTAAGCTAAACTTCTATTTGTTTTAATCCTTATTGTTTAAATTTCTGTAAGCATCTGTTTATTTCCCTATCTTGTAGGTGCAGTATTTAATTTTATTTTACAAAATATCTTGCATCAATTCAGCATGTTCACTTTCACTTTTCATTGTATCTTACTTTAGATGTGGGCAACAGAAGATACAGAAGTTGGGGCTACTTTTTTGCTGATTTCCTCATCTGTGAGATCCATAATGGTAGAAATATTTATCCATATTGTTCTCCAATATATCCTAGGCATATAGATTGGCACTTTACATATACTAAGCTCTCAATAAATATTTACCGAATGAATAAGTAAATGATTCTGGACTTTGCTTCATTCAATGCCGTTAATTGGCTTTTCCCTACTTTTACTAAAAATAAGAAAAACTAGTTAATTTAGACTGCAAGTAAAAATAAAAGACTTTTATTTTCTCAGATAAATAAAAACTATTCCACAAAAAAGAAATGACTGTGTACAATTTAAACTTTTATTTATTTATTAATTTGCTCATTTGAAGTCATTCATATATGAATGCCTTTAATAATCTTTTAAAATTATCACTACGTACTAAAGATTATGCTTTGTGTTGGCTGGACAGAATAGCAAGTGTCTTAGGGAACTTATTCCTTAGTACTTCACACATGAAATGAAAATTGTTAAGAGAAGTCAGAAAATCAGCTGTTTTTTCTAAGAGTAAAAGAAGAAAAGCAAATAATAGGAAAGCATAAGAGACTAAATAGGGAGGTAATAATAAGCAGACCTCAGGTATCAGAAATGACTTTGCCCCTTTGAAATCTAAGCTCCAATGCCTTTTATTCCATTTACAAAAAGGAAGTGGGGTCTAAACCTTATAATACTGTAAAGAAACTAGGTATGGGCACTTTAGAAAGTTTGTCCACTTTCAGAAGGTGATAAATAGAATTAGAACAGTCCCAAACAAAATAAAATATACAGTACTATTTCTCCCCTCAATTAAGCCATCTTGTAACTGTGTAATTCTTCACAATTCAGTGCAGAATTTTATCCATCTATATTAACTAGATAAACATTTATTGTGGGTGAGTTAATGAATATTTGTTAAAGTAATAAGATCAACAATATTTGGATGTGATTATTACTAACCGTAAGTTAGCTGAAAACCCGAAAGGTTTATGTGTCTTCTGAAAAAAAGTTTTTGTTTAATGTATAGCTGATAATAGCTTTACTTCTCCTCTTCATAGTCCTTTAAAAAGCTTTTTCAGTTGAGCAAAAAATTTACTGAAGTTTACTTTCCGGGTCTATGTTTGAAATGAGCTATCCTGCCTCTGATCACTGTACATCTGTGTGCCCTGCCTGGAGATGCTATTTCCCGGCTGTCCTGAGCCATGCAGAAACTTTGAAGTTAATTATTCAGTGTTTGTTACAGTATCATTACATGCAGAGGTGCTGCGCTAGCAGCTGCTCTAGCTCCCCTTACAGCTTGTATTTCATACTATATATTCCATACTATTGTTGGTTTCTAGAAGTTACCTAAACTAAATGAAGTGAATCTTAAAAGTTGCCTTATTTTAAAAATATATATATAAATGACAGTGAAATACAGACATTAAATGAATGTTTTTATGAATTTTGATAAAAACATGCACTCATATAACCACACCCCAATTAAGATTTAAAAATATTAATTTAACCCCAGAAGGTTGTCTGTGTTCCTTTGAAAACCCACAGTCTCTCCTACCTCAGGGAACCATTTTTCTGATTTCTGTCAACATAGATTAGTTTTACTTGTTATTGAAATTCATATAAATAGAATTATATATTATACAGTTTTTGTGTAGTTCCTTTTACTAAGCATGAAGTTTGTAAGATTCATCCTTGTGGCTGCACTTATTAGTAGTTTGTTCCTTTATATATTGTTGAGTAGTGTTCCATTTCAAGGATACATTATTCTCCTGTTGATGAATATTCAGTTGTTTTCAGTTTGTGGCTATGAATAAGGCTGCTATGAACATTCTTGGATAAGATGTTGATATTGAGTTGTTTGAGTTCTTTGTATGTTTTGGATATTAACCTTATCAAACATATCATTTGCAAATATCTTCTCCATTCAGTAGGTTGCCTTTTCGCTTTGTTGATGGTTTCTTTTGCCGTGCAAAACTTTTTAGGCTGCTGTAGTCTCATTTGTTTATTTTTGCTTTTGTTTCCCTTGCCTGAGGAGATATATCCAAAAACTATTGCTAAGACCACTGTCAAAGAGCATACTACCTGTTTTCTTCTCAAAGCTTATTGGTTTCAGGTCTTACATTTAAGTCTTTAATCCATTTTGTGTTCATTTTTGTGTATGGCATAAGAACGTCTATAGGCGTACTTCTAATTTAATTATACTGAGTAAAAATCAGATTTCACGAGTGCTTTGTTGACTGAAGTTCTTCTCTAAGTAGCTAGTTTTTTAATGAAAGAATGGAAAGCTCTCAATTGAATATGTTTTCCATAATGACTTTTATACATTGCTTTTTAAAAGTCTTTCCTATTGATACTGCTATATATTGGATATTGCATTATTAGTCCCAACCTCCATCCTCAAATAACAAAAATTTGCTTTTGGAAAATTTGCCTGCTTTCTGTCTCTCATTTGAGACGAAAAATCTTTTTGATAAAAGTGGATTTGCAGAAGTGTTTAATGTAAACAGTATCTTATATGTAATGAAGTTCTACTACTTGTCCATTGTCCTGTGCCTCTTGTTCTATAATGAGCCACCAGGTCACATTCTTTTCACCTTAATTCCTTAACATCATCCTGGCCAATACAGGGATGACACGTGGAGACCTGACTTCACCTAGAGACATACAGCTCAATGCTAAAAAAAATTCATAATAAATAAGGCCCCTAAGCTGACCAGCTTCAGAAGATGACAGTGGAAGGTATCAACTTACTTACCATGGTTTTTGTGAACTCTGAACCAAGTCTTTTTCTATGGCTTGCTGATTAGACCACCAATTATTTGGGGCACAGACTCAGGCCAACAGAACCTTTGGAACTGAAGGCCATTTATATGCTTGTTCTCTGTTTATGCTACACTTTGTGTTGGCTCTGCCTCCTGCCACTGATATCAAGGATGTGCAGACTGTCTGCACATTGAAATTCCTCTAATGGGTTTGAAATTTGTCATTCACGGAATTACTGAAAAGATTCCTTCTTTGTCACTGTCAGTATTTCAATTGCTTTCTGTTGATTTTCGTTAAAGTCCTTGATACTTTTCAATTTCTGCAGTCTTTCACAGCCACTCAAACATTTCTTCAAGATCCTTCTAAAAACCACAGAAGATCTCCTGCAGTTTCTCAAAATCTCTCAAGAGGCAGCACATGTACTCTTTGTCTGAAGTCAAACTCTCCAGAATTGCAGATTGAGATCAGAGCTACTTCTCTCTCAGGGGCTCAGAACGTCCCTATCTCAGATGCCCAAGGATGGCAACATTTTGATTTGTTGAGGTGAAGATACACCTGACATACTTTATATTCTGAGTATTTATTAAGTTTTTCCTATACACTGTAAACATATGATTTATTTATTCTCTAAGTTCTCCTTGCATTTAACAACTACTTCACATTCTTTTTAGCCTGATGAATAGTCCTTCCTAATACAATCTGTCCTAACAGCAGATGTAATTTGAGTGTGATATGAAGAGATCACAGGTGGGACTCCCTGTACCTGAATTTCTATCATATCTTTTCATTCCATCAATTTTGTTGTTTTATTGTGATGATTCCAGAAGCTTTTCAATCTTTTTGAGGCATTCTTATTTAATGCAAACACACCAGAAGGAGTCTTACCTTCTCTTATCATTATATCATAGTCAACTAAAATCAGTTTTAGAATAAAATATGAACAGTCCAAGTTCTGTTGATTAAAAAGGAGAAGCATCTCAAGAAAAAGGAAATGGGTGCTATCACAGCAGGTTCTGGAAAGCCAAGAATAATTTTCAACTCCACATTTTTCTGTGAAACCATTTCTGCTTCTATATAATTTTTCTATTGTCCATGTTTCGTTTTATTTTTGACCTGTGCAAATTACAAATTTCTTGAAGAACTGCCATGATTTTCTTAACTTGATTTGGATAGGGAAGAGCAAATTTTATTTTTTTTCCTGACTTGTAAGAAAGAAAGAAGTAATGTAAAACAATGTGATCAGTCATTATCAGCTCCATTTAATCAAGTCAACTTACATATTTACATTTCGAGAATTGTAAACGTTGGTGTTTAGAAAAGTCACCCTTTAGCAATACATATATCTCACTCACTAAAGAAAATGTAAAATATTTTATGGGATCATTTTTATTGAGGAAGAAATACAAAAAATTCTAGTTAACTAAGGTTTTAATTGTGTGTGTGTGTGTGTTAGGCACACAGTACACATATAACAAGAACCTAGTGACTGAAGCCATAGTTTTATAAACTTGAAACAGATGGCTACACTTTCACCAGTTGCAGATAAAGTGTAAAATGAAAGTATTTTCTAAGATCTGAAGATTCTGGCAAGTAAATAAAAACATCATTGCTTTTTTTTAAGTAGTCACAACCGTTGATGTTTGTTCCCAATACTGCTTTCCCAAAATGTTGAAACAGTGTATTAAAAATATTTCCAAAAATTATGCCAAATTTTCTTTGTGAGAATTTTTTTTTTCCTGTGCATTTGCTACTATTTCAAAGTTTTATATCCTGGACATGCTCACTAAACTTAGTCAATCCCTTTTGATGAATGGTCATTCACAGAAGTTGCTACTTTCTATAAATGTTATCATCTGATTCAATTTTGTCACCATATCCAACTTTTCAAAACTGTTTTATTTCCTGTCAGATCTTTAGCCATCTTGAATGTTGAGTAAAGTAGGATGTCAAAATATCAAATCATCCTTTCCATCCGTTTTTATTTTTATTCTCTGGCAGTTTCTGGTAAATGAAGGGATTGGTTTTAGCTAGGTGAGGTTTTGCTTGCTTTGAAAATGAGAATTCTTGTGCAGATAATGCACTCATTTTTCACTGAAATAGCAGCAATTGAAACACTGGACAACATACTGGAAGACACTATGACAGAGGTATTGTATTATATGGAAATAAATTCATTTAAAAAACTAGAACCCATTCACCCAAGCCATGGTCTCATCAAAGTAATATTTCAAACTTTGCTTAATTACTAGCGCCATGTTTTATACTTCCGGGCTATTTATGCACTATAGGTATGTAAAAGTAATGAAGGCTAAGGGTCCACTTTAGATAAAGTACAAGAGCTGAAACAAATGGGCAGGAGTCACCTTCCATACAGCTGACCTGTTTTCTTTTTCCTAGTTGCATCAGATGAGCTCAGACTTCAGGCAATACCAAAATAGTCTAATGGATGTCATACGCATCAAGCACTTGATAGGTTCTGACTAACGCTTGTACATAGTTTAGCTTTAACAAGAATCTCATCTAACTTCTGAGTCTAACTGGGGGCGTTATAAATACATCATATATATTATCTGTATTTATATTTATCATATATATTTATCTATATCTGATTTATTATAATAAAACTTAATTCAACACAACTAATTACTAATTGTCATATTGTGATTCATATGAACTATAATATTTGGTCATTCAGATGACTCAGATGCATATTTCTCATATATATTGGGTCTTCATCCACAGTTCCTGGTTCACAGCTCCTCAAGCTTTGGAATTTCCTGAGTGATAAGAGCAGTGGGAGCATCTTTAGTTATAATATTTGGTCTCTTGACAATGCTTCAGACCCATGAAGGTGAAATGGGTTCCTTGTTATTCATAATAGGCCCCCTTCCATACAACTGGGTTTATACTAACAAGGTGATTAGTTCTCTTGGCACCTAAGAGAAAAGCACCTAAGGATTCAGACCGGTTGCCAAGAGAACTAATCCTTCAGTCCCACCCCCTGATTTCTGAGGAGGGGAGCAGGAGGCTAGAGGTTTAATCAATCACCAATGACCCATAAGTTAATCAATCATGCCTATGTAATGAAGTCTCCATAAAACTCCAAAAGGATGGGTTCGAAGAGTTTCCACGTTGGGGAACCAGAACCCTTCACGTACTACAGTCCTGGGACCCACACTCCACGAGGACAGAAGCTCTTCTGTTAGAGATCTCGCTCTATGTATCTCTTCATCTGGCTGTTGATTTTTATCCTTTAATATCCTTGCAATAAACTGGTAATCTAGTGAGTAGATGGGTTCCCTGAGTTCTATGAGCCTCTCTAGCAAATTAATTGAACCCAAGGAGAGACTCATGGGAACCTCCAATCTATAGTCTGGTGGTTAGAAGCACAGCTACCAACCTGGGCTTGCAATTGATCTCTGAAGTGGAGGGCAGTCTTGTGTGACTGAGCCCTTTACCTCTGGAATTTGATGCCATCTCCTGGTTAACAGTGTCAGAATTGAGTTGAATTGTAGGATACTCAGTTGGTGTCCTGAGCATTGCTTGATAGTGTTGGGGGAAAAACCCCTCCATGCATTGGAATAGGGTGCAGAACCCAAAATACTAATATTTATTGACTCACTGCTGAACGGCAATAAAAATCTCAAATTGAAAGTTTACATTCTATTATTATTTAACAAGTACGATTATTCTTCCCTATTTACTTTTCTCCCATACATACCAAATAAAAGAAATTTCAGTTGGTTTAATTTTCAATTTTCATATAAGCAAAATGCTGGAGGAATTAAATAATGATGTTGGTTTGATTTGTCATTCTGAGGAACTATAATATGGCCCTTTGGTCTAACAGAATTTAGTTCTCCAAGTTTCAGAATACATCCTATTTACTGTCTTCCTAGTGTGCTCAAATAGTATACCCCAATGACTCATGAGATTGTCATTATTTCTATGATATTTTATGTAAATGGATCAAAAATTATTCTGAATTAATCACTCTTCCATAGTTATGCTTCATCTTTTTGAACCTAGACCAATCTCGATTATATAATTTACGACTGTTCTTACATTATGTGGCTCAGTTAGTTAGAATATACCAAGAGAGAAACAAGCACAAGTTTCATCTCCATGAAAGCTAATTGGTTTGGTTCTATTCGCTGGTCTTTGACTTTTCACGAACTAACCATTTAAAGTAATTACTTTTCATAATAAACAGCTGAAGTGAGAGAATTGGTAATATGGTGCAATTCTACCCTCTCTATTGGAAAGGAAGAGAGGAAACTTGGAACATACTCTGGTGCCAATATCAAAACTTTCAGTAACAAAAAGCAACATATAACTCAAAAGAAGTTCATTGAATGCTTTAGTATTGTTTTGGTATAAGTTTAATTTCACTGACATCAAGGAATTTTAGCAAATGGGATTTAGCATCATGAAAGGATCCAGAGAGGACAGAAGTAACAAAACGCACTGTCATATTTAAAGTCTTTAAAGTATGTTTTATGATCAGAAAAATACCCCTTGCCAGTAATGTATACTTTCTCTGAAATTTAAGATTAGATTTTGATTACAAGTTTGAAATATCAGTTTATTTATATTTTATTTTATGGACATTTATATAATACATAATCCTTTCCCCTTAGGTAACTATTTGGTGAATTTGAATAATGTAAATAAATTGTACTGGGTTTTAACCCATGGGGAGGGGACTTAAAGCTTTCTGCTACTCTTCTCATCCTTCCACTTAAATTCTAAAACATTTTGTATTGGTTATAAACTATACCATAGTGTATAATAATTTTTCATTATAATTGTTGGATTTCTGTATTTATACTGTTCTATTCTTTCTTCATATATTTTCTACATCTAATCTCACACATACATGTTTCAGGGTCTATCCCTTAATATTTACACTCAATTTCAACTGATCGAAAATTTAATTTAATTTAAATATTTAACTTATATCCCTGCCTTTTACCTTTCTCTCATTATAGTTAGTATTTAATTCCTTCTCTGTTACCTCTACTTTTAAATCTTTTCTGAGATGCCAAAGACATCCTCCTGCTACCCACCTATGACATACTCAATACCTAAAACTAATAATTTTTTATTTCTTCAATGATTTTTGCAATATGGCCTCAATTTACTATCTGCAATTACAATCCAATCGTCTGCAACCTTATGCTCTAGTCCAGATGGAATTCAGTGGACTATCAGATGTACAAGATGCACCTTAGGCAGGATAAAGATGCATTATAGGATGAGCAGAGGGAGGCAGGGAACGGAGTACTGTGGGAGGAATCAGTTTTGAGCAGTAGGAAGACAAAAAGTACTAGAGAAACTCAGAACGTAAGAAGTTACTCTGAATCGGCAGTTACCTTAACCTAACCTTGCATCTTTGTGTGCAAACGTATCTGTCCCTTCAAAATTGATTCATGGTTTGGCATCTTCAACGTTGCTACCCAGATCATAGCTTTTTCTCTTAAACAACTTATGTTGGCACCTGCTGCTAGTCCCACCCTCCACCCTCCCCTATATTCCAGCTCCCTGCAATATGAAGATAGTCGTTGCTGGCCTCCTCCTCCCGGTTTTTATCTGTGCTGACAGCTCCCTCCAATCCTACTCTCCGACACAGCCAAAGCTGAACTCTGCCTCATAACTGCAACTACTCTAAGTTGAGATCCCATTGATCATCAGCTCCTTTTATTATCTGATTGTGCTTCACTTATGATACTTTCGTTTATTCTCTTTCTGTTGAAACTTTCTACTCTTCCGGTTTCTGATAGTATATTATTCAAATTTTGTTAATTTTTCTCTTCTATTTTCATGTTGTTTGTCTCATCTTCCTCTTCTTTCCTCTTAAATATTAGTGCCTCTTAGCTTTCTAAACTCTGCTCCATTGGCCCTCACTCTCTAAATAGTTTTTATGAATTAGTTAATCCAATCTCATGGATTCAAATATCACCTGTGGGTTTGTTTATGTCTTCTAACTTCTTGCGTATCCACATTATCGAGCTCAAACCCCTCCCTTCAAACCACTGAAATTGCTTTTGTCACTGTTGCTAACACCTTCTATGTTGCCAAATGCAGCAACTTCTTTTCTGTTCTCATCTTTCTGGGTCTCACGGTAGCATTTTCGCTCATTGGGCTTATCCGTTATTTTTGAAACACTTTTTTCTGGTTTTCTTTCGGCTTTCAGCCTTTTAAGCTGATGGCTACAACTTAGTTTTCTTTTCTAGTTGCTCTTCCTGTGTCCCGTAAATTGTGCATGCTTCAGGCATTTTTTCCGCGCCCTCTTTTCTTGTCTATATGAACTGTCTTCTTCATTGATCTCATTCTGTCCCATGGCCTTAAATCTCATATTCTAATGATATTCTAATGAAATATATTAAGTATGGAGCCAGGGAGGAGCTCAGAACTGAAGAGATAGAGAGATAGATAGATAGATAGATAGATATAGATATAAGATGATCTTTGCAGTTACATATGTTACAGACATGCTGGAATCTAACTCATATCTTCTTCATTCTCTAATCTTGGCCTCCCACTCTTCCCCATCTCAGTTAATGGACCTATAACTATCTTCACAGGTATTCAAGCCAAAAGATTCATTCTTGAGTCAGCTCATTCCTTCCATTCTCTTATTCATCATCAGGTCCTGTTAGCTCAAGCCTCAAATATATATCTTGAATATTTCCACTTATTTCTATCACATAGTCATTACCTTGAGAAAAGCCACCACCATCTCCTGTTTGGTACATCAGACAATAATACTTTTCATCAATATCAATTTCCCTAACTTGGGGGAGAATATACATCCCTGCTCCATTGAAGTTGGGTTTGATCATATGGTTGCGTTAGCAAATGAAATGTAAGCAGAAGTGAAACTTGCCACTCCCTAGAAGTTTTAAGAGATAATTATGCTTTACCCTGTCTTTCTCCCTTTTGAAACAGTCATTGACAATCTATCAGAGAATGCATGCTTCATCAACCTGGATCCCAGCCCAGGGATGGTGTCAATGTACACAGTAACCTCAACAACCCACAACAGAAATGCTGTGTGAGTGAAAAATAAACCTTTGTTGCTGGGAGTCACTGATACTCCCAGCAACAATCCGTTGGTGGTGGTGTTTATCACAGGATCGGCTGTGCTGTCCTGACCAGTGTAGCCGACTAAAGGCAATATGCCTTCAGCTGATATGCCTGCTTTCACGTGTCTCCCACCACCAATTCCCCTTACTACAGTTAGCGTCATCTTTTGAATGAACACTAAGCCGTAACCCTTTCTTTCCCACTGTCTTTTCTTTTCCCCTAGAGCAGTATAGAAACTCTTTGTCATGGCCTCCATGGTCCTGCAGAGTCTGGCCCCTGCCTGCCTCTCAGACTTGTTCTCAAACCACTCTCGGTTGATTCTTCACGTGCTATGCTTGTCTTCATTATTTCCCTGGATATGTTAAAGGTATTAATTAATGAGGGTCTCTGACTTTCCTGTTCTCAGTCTTCTCTTGGTTCTTCACATGGCTGTCAGTTTCTCATTCTTCGGGGATTACTCATCTCCCTAACGTCAGTTCTCCCCTTTCCGTGACCACCTCATCTATCACAGTTTCCCTCTGCCCTTCCCTTTCCATCACACAGCAGTTCAGATTTTCTGTGGGATTCTGAAGGTACCATGAAATATAGATGATAAAATGGAAGCTTGCACACTTCCACGTATTTTTCTCTGTTAAGTGCCTAGGGGCTGTGGACCATGACTTTTCATCTCTGTATCTCCAATACTCAGGACAATACAACAGACAACATACAGTAGGTGATAAATAAATGATTTGTTGAACTGAGTTAAATATTTCTATACATCCTTCCACTTTCATCTATTTCTGAATAGATTAAGGATAAAAACAGATAAGACCGATCAGTGAAGCTCCACAACAATTTTTGTCTTTGTGTAAATAAATGCCCTAAACAAAACTGCTTTCACTGCTCCCCATACACACCAAATGTCCTGGAATACTGACTGTTTCATGTCATAATAATTCAAGTGCTGGGTCTATGCCACTTGATCAATGGTGTCATGTTTTCTAATAGGAAAGGGAGTTTTTCCTTTTTCATATTATTTCTAAATTTTCTTTTTGTCAGAGTAACAAATGCAGATGAAAAGATATTTTTTTAAAAAGCAAAACTTATAATTTAAAGCAAGACACACTCATTTCATGTCTTCCCATCCTCAGGCCCATTCCCAGATAAAAAAAAATTAAACTATTTCTACTTTTATTTCATTTGCTGAGTACATTCATAATTAATATGGAAGAAGTGTGAGGCACTAAATAATCATCTTTCACAAAGGAGGTGGTAAGTCACATTTTCCTACCACTGCAGTATAAAAATAAATTGTTATAGATGTATTACATGTACTGAACTTTACACTAGGTGAGTTTATAAATATTCTGAGAGGAAAGCAATATAATGAATAAAAAAGTCACACAAAATAAGAGAAAAAGATAAACACAACAAAATACTATAATTCCAATGCTGAAGGCTTGAGATAAGAACAACTTTGGAAATCAAAAATGAATTTTAATAATAGGTGAAGTTCAAAAGAGATGATGTTCACTTATCTACACAAATGCCTTAAAGAAGCTTCTGTCTAGGAATCTTTAACTTTACATATATTATTACCTCATTTAATATATGCAAAAAATTATTAAGAATGTACCAAATGATGAGATGTGTAATTATACAAATGAGAAAACAAATTCACAGTCATTCAGTGACTAAGGAAACCCAGGAAATGGTAAAACCAGTCCACAAACTTAAGTGTTATGATTTCAGGTCTAATACTCTTCCATTATAATAGCATTGTCTCTGAGCTCTGGGATATTAAAATTGGAATGCATATTATTACCTTTTATTTTTACTTTTATCATTTAACTGGCTAATCTACAAATATGGAAATTTGGTTGGCATTCAAGTATGATTTAATTGATTCTATTGGAAAACTGCAATTTTTTAAATTTGTTTTCTCCTTGCTGATATGAACTACACAAGCGTTTTTCTCAATCTCAACCAATTCTCAATTAAAAAAGGGAAAAAGACTCAGAAAAATAATTATATATTATATAGATGGGTACTAATGTTCAAGGGATTGTGAAAGAGAAAAAATGTGAATATACAAGATTCCTCCTCTAATTAGACAATTCATGCCTACTGTGTCCATAAATCAATCTGAATACATTCTTTTGCTCTTCTATTTACCCAGTATGTAGATGTTATAGCTAAAGAAATTTTCCTATCTTAGTGTAGCTATTATTTCAAACTTTGGTCTTTATGCAGTTCTTGAATATTAAAGTTAGTAGCAAAAAAAAGGAAGAGCTAAAAATCTTACAAATTCAGTCACGGAAAAAAATAGTGGATGATAGTTTATGCACTATTATACATATTAAAGACTGAAGGTAACTGCCAAACTCTGTACCTTGTATATAAATATCACACTTCTTTTAAAACAAGAAAACTGATATAATCTAAATTGAGCTCTCCCCTAATTAGTTTTTACAAAACAGTCCATCAGATATGAGAATATACACAAATTTTCTTTATTTAAAATCAAATGATAGCCACAGTAAATTTACAAAGGTCAACTTAACTTTCAAATAAATTTAGTAGCTTACAAAGTTTCAGATATGTTTACCACAATTAAGAACTTTGAGAAAAACAAAATACATTGCTACATATCCTTGCCAGGTCACCTGCAACAGAAGAATCTCTTTTCTTTCTCCTCTTATCTATATGTAAAATATAGAAGTACCTGCTGGCTAGTCCAGAATCCACAGCACTCTCTGCTCAGACATTTGCGTTTAGAAGTTTCTTACATTGTCACTTGTGACATATTTTGAGTAGTTATAGGATGTTTCATAAATTCATCATATTAAGCTCTGTCCTCCCAACTGAAACACAAACTTCTTGAGACCACTATTTTGTAATCTCTCAGAGCCCATCAAAATTCCTCTCAAAAAGGTGATGAGGTGATGAATTTGTTTCAAAAGAGCTAGAGTACTTTAATATCTCCCCATACCACAAAATAATGTTTTCTCCACCTAATTTGTTTCATTAAAAAGAAGATGCTGGATTTGAAATCAAGTTCTTAATTGTTTAAAATACCATTTATGTAAAAGCCACATACAGCCTTTATTTTTTTCAAAAAGGCTTGAGAATTTATTTTACCTTTATGCAATTGTTTTTAAGCATCTTTCCTTTTATATGGTGACAATTTTCTCTAACAATCCACATTTTTATATATAAAAAAGCAAAATTTTAAAGCATTTTAATACTGACCTTCTCAAAACCTATCTTCAAAGCTACTTATTATTTATGTTAACTCCCTATTGCCATAATAACTTTTTCCTTTACCAGGACACTATCCACTTTCAAAAGTAATTAACTGATATCATGTCTTTTACATAAATGAGATAATGCATATAAAACCCTACAAACAGTGACCAGTGTAAAGTAAAAACTAATAAATGATAAAAAAAATTATGGAGTTCTAACCCATAACTTGACTGCTTAATTTCTTTTCCAAAACACTAAACTCCAGAATAGTGTCCAGGGTGATTGAATAATTTTTTCTTTAAAAAAGTTTGAATAAGCACAAATTAATAATGCCTAGTTTACTGTTTCCAATTCTCCACCCTCAGCATATTTAACCTGAATAATTTATGCTTTTAAAGTAATAATTATTCTTTCATTTGAGAATGTGAGAAACAAAGAGATCCATTTCTAAAACATCCTCTGTTTTACTCTTGTAATCAAATCTAATTCTCTTTATGTACATTCAGTACAGAACATGTTTCCATTTTATATCAGTGAATTCACTAAGTGGATGAGAGCCATTGTCTAAACACTATTAAGAGCACTAATGCTTTATTAATCAGTTGTGCATTTATTTTGTCCTTTAAAGTGAAAGATCAATTAATTGAAGCAGTAATAACATTCTAAATTGTTTTCCAACTGAGCAATGCTGAAAGAATTCATTTCCATCAAGTTCTGTGTTCATCCTTCTTGAATTGTCAAGTAGATTATGACGAGCTATATATCAAAGATATACCTATATGTTCTTTTTGACAGGTATTTGGAAAGCTTTCTTTCAGAAAAGAGTAAAGATATCTGATATCTAGAGCTTGCTTTTCTACAATACCTCCTTTTATTAGCAATATCTAAAGAGACAATTTAGAAACCAGTCTGTTTTGATTGACATTATTCATTGTGAGACTAAGGTGACAACTCAGTAAGCATGCCAAAGAGTTCTTAGATAATTGAGTTCTTAGATAATAGAGTCCTCCCTTAATAAGTTAGATTCTTTATACACAGGTAAGATATAAAATTCTGAAAAACACAGCACTCAGATACTTTTGCTTAGCTCTAATTGATCACATTGCCGCTTTGCTTGTGAATGTGGCTGGGGTTCTTGAAGGTGTCTAGCTTTGTTTTATTTTAAATTCATCAGTGGTACTGACTGAAAAAGAGCACTTTTCAAGGAATCAGAAAAAGTAAATTCAGTACTTAGTTGCCAACCATCTAACTTTATTGAGTCCTCCGTGTACTCCTCTTAAAGAAATTTGGACTTTAACTTCCAGTTAGAATGTAGAATAATGCCCCCCAATTTTCTTTTTTTTTTTTTTGCTCACACAATAACAGCGGCAGAAAACCCAGACAAATAAAAATCATAATTTTATCCTGGGCTGGCAAAGAACTCCTTGCCCCATTTTTCCAAGAGTGCCTATCAATCTAACGACTTGTTTGCTAAAAATCTGACTGCTAAGTGAGAAATCACAATGATTTAGCAGTCCTAACAAGTGGTTAGTGAATTCTATTAGTAATCCGTTTTATGGCTTGATAACCCACATTATGTTTATATAGACTTTCCCATACTGTAAAACACAAATTTGTATATATTTTCTGAGAGTGAAGGATACAGGGCAACCTACTGTCCCAAAATATAAGGAGACAATCACCTACAGGGAAAGGCAGGTTGGAGCCACTTAACTGGGGAGCCATAGCTGCACACTGATGAGAAGAATTCAGCCACAGTAGTTAACAAATTAGTGGAGGCAACTGTGAACTGGTACAAAATAAAGGAAGAACTAGAAGCCAAAGATACAGCAGAATTTGGACATTCTCCCAGGCTATCCTGTTACAGACTCCACCAAGTGGTCTCAAAAGCCAATGTGCTGAGAGGGCTGACTTCTGGTCAGAAACCATGCAAGCTAGAAGACATTGGAGTAACCCTTTAAAGTGCTGAGAGGAATTAAAATTCAGCCAACACGAAGTTCTTTACCCAGTAAAACTATGATTTCAAAAATGAAGCTGAAAGATAGACTTTCTTAATGAAACAAAAATCACGCTAATTCCCAGTAGACTTTTAACACCATAAAACTTTTAAAGAAGTTTTTTTCCCCTTTGGCCAAAGATTATGTTACTATACAGAAACTAGAATCTACACACACACACACACACACACACACACACACATAGATGAAAAACCATAAAAATTAAATAAATGAAGGTAAAATAAAAGGTATTATTTGATGTAAAAATATCTATTGAAACAAAAATAGCAATGTGCTATAGGACATAGCACCGATAAATTAAAATGTACAGCAACAATAGCCTACAAGACGGGAGGAAGGAACTGAGAATATACTGTAGTGAGAAACTCACATGAATCCACATAATAGTATTTGATGCTATACTATGATTAAATAAAGATGTCTACCAGTAATCCTAGCATATATATTAAAAAACTTTAAGTTATCAGTAAAAAATAAGAAATAGAAGATAAAATGTAATCATAGAATAATAAATTAACTTGAGAGAAGATAGAAAAAAGGATAATAGAAACAAAAAGAAATGGAACATACAAAAAGTAGCTAGCAAAATGCTAAATTTTTAATTCAATTGCTACAATAATAACTTTAAATATAAAGACTCTAAAATCAATTAAACAGCAGAGATTGGAGGGTTACATAAAAAAACTGAAGCCCCTAGTATGTGCCACCTACGAGAAACACATTAAATTTAGATTTACTAAATTAGATAGATTAAAAGTAAAGAGGTCAAAAAAGATGTATCACACAAATAGCAACAAAAGAAAGCTGTAGTAGCTACATTATTTTCAGAAAAAGCAGACTTCAGGACAAGGAATATTATCTGAGATATTGAGGGACATGACATATTGCACAAATATACAAATCTACAATTATATTTGGAGACTTCAACACCCATCTCCTAGTAATTGGCAGAACAAGTAATTATGAAATCAGTAAGTGTATGATGATCTAAACAGCATTATCATTCAATATGACCTAATTAGCATTTATAGGAAGCTCCTCCACACAACAGAAGAATACATATACTTCTTAAGTGCACATGGAACATTCTGGCCAGGTCTGAGTTATGTACCTCTCCTGGTAAGTAAAAGCATCAACACCAATCAAAGCATATTGAACATGTTATGTATTAGAGAAAAGGGTTCTGTTACCAGATGAAAACAGGAAGGGGTTTTTGTTATAAAATAAACTTGGAGAAGATTTTACAATTTTTGTGAGAAGATGATACATTTTGAAGGATGAACATTTTTTCTAATGATATGTTGTACAAAATTTTAATTTAATATAGTATACTTCTTAAGAAATAATTCAGAGTTACCTATTAGAAGTCGGAGCACTGCATGTTGGATTATGTTTCTTTAATAAAACAAACTGGTTTACTTCTTTTGCTGTTTCCCTACTGAGTTACGTTGGCAGAGCCTTGAAAGCTGAGTACTGTGATAGATGAGTACCATTCATCACCTAAACTATCAGTTACCACTCTTGGGCAGATCTCAAAGAGAAAACTCTTTATTAATTCTGAGAGGAGAGAACTCTGTTTTACCCATCACTCTAGTCTTTTTGAGAAGCTAGAAAAAAGTAATCAAACGTATTTACAAACCAATTTATTCATATGGGTGAACTGATTACTGCAAGAGCCTAATCATAATTGCCCTACTAAGCCTGTCATCTATTTTACCTGATTATTTTAATAAACTTTCTTGAAACATAACTTACATACTATATATATACTTGCATATACTTCAAGTATTTAATTTTATGAGCTTGGACAAGTTTATATATTTGTGTATCTACCAACACAATCAATTACATTGTAAAGAAAAACAACTAGGTTTCCAGTTCAAAATGGCAAGTGAGCATAAATATTTACTTGGCATCTCTTCAGAACCCTCAAGAGTAAGAGGTAAATCAAAAAAGGAAGAATAATTGGAAGGCATAGCCACACACAGATGACAGGAGCCTACTGAGACATGAAGCAAGCATTGAGGCTCCATTTATGCCATCTGATGGGTTCAGTGGTAGACAGTTCCCTCAATACAGAGCAACTCACTGTTTTTAGTTGCCCAAATTAAAAATCCTGAATTCTTTTTTGATGCTTCTCAAAAAAGCTTCTTTTTTGAGAAGATGCTTCTCTGTCCATCTGGATATCCTTGTTATTTCTACGTTCAAAATATACTCATAATCTAAATCTGAGAGGAAGAATATCAAGTTTCTCACCATTAAGTATGATGTTGGCTATAAAGTTTTCGCAGATGTTCTTTATCAAGCTGAGGAGGTTCTTATCTATCCTTAGTTTGCTGAGTTTCTACCATGAGTGCGTGCTGTACTGTGCAATGTTTTTCTGCATTGATGGATGTCAATGTTCAAATATTTGGGGATTTTCAAACTATCTTTCTGTTAATGATCTCTAGTTTAATTCCAATATTTCCTAAGAACCTACTTTGTAGTTTCTATTATTTTAAATGTGTTAAGGTTTACTCTATAGCCTAGAATGTGGTCTATCTTAGGAAATGTTTCTTGTGCGATTGAGAAGAACAGATATTCTCCTGTTGTTAGATGGAGTGTTGTTTTGGTGTCAAATAGATTAAGTTGATTGATACTGCTGTTCAAGTCATCTATGTCCCTATGAATCATCTGCCTTTACAATCTATCAGTTACCTATGGAAAGGTGTTGAAGTCTCCAAACATAACAGCAGATTTATCTAGTTCTCCTTGTTGTTCTACCAGTTTTTGCCTTATATATTTTAACAATCTTTTGTTAGGTACACACACATTTAAGATTGTTAAGTCTTTTGGAGAGTTGACTCCTTTATCATCCTTCTATGACCTCTATTCCTTACAAATGTCCTTGCTCTGAACTCTATTTATTATGAAATTAGCATGGCTAATTTTTTTTTTTTCCTGTTTTCCACAATTTTCTCTTTGGTCTTCTGGGTTTTGTTTTTCCATCCTTTTTCTCTTTGCATTTCAATTTGGGAAGTTTCTATTGACCTATCATCAAGGTCATCAATTCTTTCTTTGGATATAATCTGTTGATGAATCCATCAAAGACATTTTTCCTTTCTGTTAGTGTGATTTCTAGCATTTCTTTTCTTAGAATTTCCATCTCTCTGTTTACATCATTTTATCTGTTCTTGCACGCTGTGGACTTTTTTCCATTGGAACCCTTAACATATTAATCATAGTTGCTTTTACTTTTTGTCTGTAAGTTGTAACACCTGTGTTGTATCTGAGTCTGATTCTGATGCTTGCTTTGTCTCTTTAGACTGTGCTTTATCTTCTCTTTCCGCCTGCCTTGTAAATTTTTTGTTGAAAGCCAGACATGTTTTATTAGACAATAGTAATTAAGGTAACTAGACCACTGGTGTGAGGATTTATTTAAATCTGGCTAGGACTTCAGCTTAATGTTTTCAGTAGCTATGGGTGCCTAGTGTCCTTATTTTTGCCTCCCCTTTTGAGTTTGTTGCCTTAAATACTACTCGTCAGAGACAGTCAGTGTCTTATAAGCTCTTTTAGCTGTAATCCATTATTATTATACTAAATTCTTGCTGATGTGGTAGTCAGGCGTGGGGAGAAACATTCAATAATTTTATGATTAAATCCAGTTGGTTAGTGAGCCTGTGTCTCAAGGGTATAACTTTCACAAGTGTTCCTTTAGTGTATACTTTTGCCCTCACCCCTACTCCCTTCCCTGGCTGCAGCATTCCCATTCAATTTCCTTGAAGCCTTGGGCCCTATTAACAATGTTTTAATTCCCTTCCTGCTCCTATCAGAACTCTGAAGAGATTTTTCTAGGTTCTTCAGTGTGGGAACCTGTTGGAATTCCTGGAAGAAAAACCCATGCCATGTGGGAATTCCCCTTAGTCTACAGACCCCCGGAGGTTTCTCACTCATGGTAGTCCTCAATCTCCAGCGATTCGTGAAAGTGACCATTCTAGCATTCCTACTGGTATGTGGCTCTAGGGGTGTTTTCTCCATGTAAACAGGTCTACGCCGTGTCTCTCTAGTTGCACCTGTCTCTCCAGTTTTTTGCATGGTAGCTTGCCTTGTGACCTCAGTGCACCGATGGATCCAAGAAACATCACTGATCTTCAGTTCATTCAGATTTTTATTTTAAGGATGAGGTTGATGACTTCCAATCTCTACATGTTAGAGCTGAAACTTGAACTAATTTTCTAAATGTAAAATAAACATTTTAGAAACTTGTCTAGTTAAATTTATTCCCTTCATCTCTGCATTCTCTTTTCATCTCTGATTTTTTTCCATTCCATCATTTATTTGGGGGAATAATTTTGTTGAATACAGAACAACCAGTGTGAGCAAGTTAATTCCATTTCTTGATATTAATCTTTTCCTACAACCCCTATATATTCTGTTCTCAACCTTTTATATATAGAATGGTTTATCAGACATATATTACACTATTTATACTCATTCTTTCTTAAACATAGCTTCTGTTGGAGAACTCAGAATTATTTGTATTAATGAGTAATAGAAGTAAATAAGTATTTTTATTCCAAAGCTTTTTTTTATTGTTAGATGGTGCAGTTATGCTTATAACATTTTTATTTTACTTCCCTAATTATTTTTTATTTGTATATAGCACACAGTTACTGCTTATGAAATGAGAAAATATGTAGACAATAAAAACAATGCATTATAATGACAACTTTACCTGACTTCATGGAATAAAATCTTGAACACTGACAAATTTTTATTCACGTATTCTGATTTTTCTGTCCATATTTAACCCAAAGATTGAAATTTCATTTATTCATGTATAATGTATCAGGTTATAGGCTACTTGGGGAAAAAATACTTGAATGTGATGGTTTTCTTTTTACAGTCCATGGCTTGGTATCTTTCACACACAGATAGTTGATAAATATTTTTGTCAACTAAATTCTTATTTGAAAAATGCAGAATTCCCAGAACCACCTTGTTACTGAATTCATTTACACTAAACAATTTTTGCCTGTGTTGTGAATTGATATGTGTAACTCCTGTATTTCTTAAGGATGTTAATTCAAATTACAGGTCTGTATTGCCTTTCGTATGTTTAATTTCAGTCCATTCCATTTATTTTTATTGACAGAAACTACCTATTACAATCTATTACAGGTGAAGCCAACCATTTTTTTGCACTTTCCTTTTTATCCCTCAGAGAGTAATCCTGTAGGCAATCTGGGAGCAGCATTAGAAAACGCTATTTGATTGCACTTATCCTTTCCAGGTTACCATTATTATTACTATTATTTTGGAGTATCTAGAATTTATAAACTCATATACTTTGAAGATACTCTCTTTTTCATTTGTAGGGCAAGGGTTAAGTACATAGATGACTTTCTTCTTCTGATTACCATCAGTGTAATCAGATAGTTGATTTGTATCCTAGAATTAATGTATCATTTTATCAATGCCTAATATATTCAGAAGTATACATTTAAAAAGCCTTAGAATCTTGTCTTCATTTTTATCTTTGCAAAATTACTGCTGCTATAGAACAGAGAAAATTGAGAACTGACCATGAATCTAACAAGTGGATACTAAAATAAATGGAGCCTTATCCTTCTGAAAGTAGATGAAATGTAATATTCTGATATTTAAGTCATTTGACCAGTTATTATTAGAATCTGCAAGATGACAATCTGATTGTATTGATTTCATAATCATTGTAATTTAAAAAGGAAACAGTACATGTATAAATCATTCTGCAGTAATTAAAAAAAAGATGGCTTTACAGTTGAATTCTAACAGGATCTTCTTGAACAATGGGGGAAGAATAATGGGAAAATAGAAAAGATAATTCCTGGAATGCTGATCACAGAATGAGAAGTCCATAAACTATGTTTTCAGTTTATGTAAATATTATAGTCCAGTTTTTAATTGATATTAGGAAATTGCTGAATCTAGCAGGTTTGCAATTAGTATTGTCTTACAAAATATAATTTATTCATTATCATCATCTCCAAATTACAGATTCCTACTTGATTTTACACACTACATAATGCTTAGACATAAACAGAAATTTATTAGATGGAAGTTTATTAGAAGTGAGTCTGTGAATACAAATATAATCTTGAGTGATGTAATAACTGCAAAAAAAATTACTTAAAAATTCCCTTTTATAGTTTGACCAGGACAGTTTAGGTTTCTTCCCTCCCTCCCTCTTCCTTCCTTCCTTCCTTTCTTTCGCTGAATTACTTAGTTAGTTACTGAATGTTCTTGTAATTTGGCTTCTGAAGCCTAGGAAATAACTGAGACTCTATATATAGTTTGAGTTTTGGGTTTTGTTATTTTTTTTGTGATCAACAAAACTGCTGTTTTGAATCAGAGGCTAACCTTACTTTTCTATACCTTATGTTACCAGTGAAGGAAGATAATTTATGGTTTTTCTCCTCTCCATCACTATCTCAAATCAGATTTTATTCAGAACCAATCATGGTTTATATGTATACAATTATTCACAAATTTACGTGATTAATTTCCTTCTCTGATACTAGATTGCAAGTTCTATGATGAGCTCTCTTTTTTTGGCTCAGGGTCCTGTTTGAATGTCCAGTGCCTAGCACAGGCCTTGTAGGTAACGGGCACTCAAAAATATTAAAATATTTAATAAATAATTAACTAAAACTAAATTAAATGCTGTAATAAAATCAATGATAATAAAAACTTTCAGGTCAGGTTAGATAATTCTCACAGAATTTAACTCATTTTACCGAATTCATTTATATTACAAAAAATGTAGAATCGCCATCCAATTCATTCATAACAGGGCTCAAATACTTCTCACTACCTCTTACTTACCCTCAGCCTTCAGTGTGGATCACAATTTACACCTAAATTAACTTACTATTTTCTTATGGTTTTAAAGTATAACCCCAAAGAATTTAATTCTGCAAGACTCAAGATGTCATCACACTACAGACTTGGGAAACTGTCCCGTGCCACCAAGTGTTAAGTGCTACTTTGGCAAATTGTTGTGTGGATGAATGAGAATATTTTCTCCAAACACTGGTATCAATTTAGATCAATGCTGAAGTTGTCAGAAGTTGTTTTCCATAAAAAATATAAATTTGTTAAATACCAAGATAAGCACTAATTTAATACACTCTCATACCCAAACACAGTAGGGTTCATGCATTTAAAATTCAAACACAGACAAAGCTGATTTGGTTTTGGAACCTGCTTCAGTTCCTTAGAAATATTGGATTTAATATGAGAATGTGAAAATAAAATCACTAATAAGCATGCTGCCCTGGGAGGAAATGTTCAGTTTAATCAACAGAAGAGAAAGCCAACTGATATTAAGAGACAAAAAAATAAATTCATAGAGGATGACAGTCCTCTGAACCAAGAGAACATGAAAGATTAATTATGGCTTCTTGAAGGAGTAGTCAAAGAAATTTGGTCAAAAAACATGTATATATAACTGAGAAAGCTAAAAAGGATATATGACAATCTTTCCACTGGTTGTAGAAAATCATGCAAATTGAAATTCAGTATATTTTATAATTCATTTAAGTGATTTTTAAAATGGCACTTATATTAAAATATTAGCTATAATATTTAACAGTTAAATGTGTATTAAACAGTCATAAACAGTTATATGTGTATTTCTGGTGAAGTCACATGGACGATATTATTCGATTATTTAGTGCAATGTGTCAGCGATTTCTCTCGCTCTGGTGTGGTGGAGAGAAATACATTACCAGTACAGAACACTGTCATAAAATATTATCTGAGGACTTTTAGTTGTTGTTTTTGGTCTTACACATTATCCGTGGTGTATTAGTCACATTTTTAAACATCTTAAGGTTCAAATTTTTCTATAAATTAAGTCACCATTATATACAGTTATGAATATAAATATAAATCATTTACGGATGATGTAGATATTTCATATAATTATTAAAAATAAGTCCTCATATAGATACACTGAGACAAGCAAACCAATTCACTAGGGTTTTTGTTTTGTTTTCTTTTGTGTGTGTGTGTGAATAAGTAACCATTTTAGAATTTCTTAAATATTTCTCTGATTTATTTACTAATTAATCTAGAGAAAAAGTATAGCTCTAAAAATCATCACAGAATGTCTGGGAAATTATTAACTAACACCAAATCTAACAATACATATACACACACACAAATATAAACATACATATATACACTGCACAAGCAATGCAGTGAACAAAGCAAAATTATTGTCCTGTTTAGATTTCAAATTCAAGGATTGTAATATGTACTCTTAAGGCAAGGACATATTGTGCTGACTCCAAACTAAATTTCTTTAGCTGATAGTATAAGAATGTGGCTCGTATTGATTTGTGTTTGAAAAAAAAATCATAAGACATTTCATTAAATGGATCCTAAAACAGTGAATTCAGGTACCACTACAGGTTTTATGTTGAAATAAATTATTTTAAGTATAAAGTTATTCTACAAAGCTGTTATGCTAGATCAATATTTTTAGGTTCATTATAGCCACACTATGAATTCAAGTAAAAAATAGGAAGAGACCATGGGCAAGAATCTGGTAAATGATAACAGTGGTAGAGATAAAGCTCCCAAACGTGGTTATTAGCAGATGTCATGTGTTACTCGTTTCAACGGCATTTTACATTTAACTGGCTAAAACAAGCCATTGTGAAATAAAGGATTTCTGGATTTGCACTTTGAGATTTTTATCATCACCACTGCTGTTAAACATGGCATCTAAAAAATGTGTCTGATTTAAATTAGGCATGTAAGGAAAATTAGGATTCTTGAAGCAGAGCCATTGCAAATCAATCTCTATAAATCTAAATTACTTGGTTACATTTTCACATATGTATTTCTATCTTAAGATAATATAATGATAAATGTAAATTCATCAAAATTACTTGGGGTGTAGTAGAGAGAACATAATATAATTAGACATAGATAGAACATTTATCTTCATTTAGTATCAAACATGGGCAAAGAACACATTATTTTTAAAAATATCAAAGTCACCATAATAAACTATACCTCTCCTTAAAGAAAAAGAAAAATAAGTTTCTCTTTGAGATTTCTCCGATTAAACATTCATAAATAATAGCAATATAAGGTTTTTTCCTAACCTCTTTCACCTTGTCTTATCAAGTTGATAGTCTAGTTACCGACTGGATTAGAGCAGGAACCACCAGATGAATTAAATACCATGTGTGATAAAATGAAAGTCACAGTTATTATGTAGGAAATGAAAGGAGATGTCTTTTCCTGAAGAGTCTCAGGACTGTTGGCATAACAGTTTGCCTGTTGCTCTCTCTTTCTCATTTCCAATAGAACCCTGGGCTGTTTGAAACACACTCCGAGATGCAAGATCACTGACATATCCAAGGGGTGAAAATAATATTTCCAGAATTCACTGATAAAGCAGCAGCTACATTAATAATACAATGACCAAATAAATAACTGGTGTTCATAATTAAGCTTTTCCAACCAACATAAGGACATTGTCCTTACATTATCTGATCTCATTCCTCTGGGGCTGCAGCTGACTGTCACTTGACTAACTGAAATTCCACTGCATTGCTGACTGTTGGGAGACTACAGGGGAACTAGCCATTGTGTATTTCTATTAGACTAGCAGATAATATAAACATGACATAAAATAGGTTCTTATAAAACACATCCCATTAACCTCTGAAAGGTTCAGGATAATGAAATCATGAAAAATATTAATTTTATTTTTCTTCAGAAACTGTTTTACAAAGTCCAATGCCTGGTGAATCAAATACACACACACACACACACACACACACACTTTCTCTCTCTCCCCCCCCACACTTAAAACTGATTAATTTTTAAAATTTCACTCATTCTGAAATTGGCAATAAAAATCAGCCCTCAAAATCTGACTTTTCTCTTATTTTTCCTGTTATTTTAATTTTTTCCAGTCTGTACCATTCATAGTGCTGGATGTAAAGCTCATGTTTCATATTTAGCTCAAATTATGTTATATGCAAAGTTAGTTAAATGGCGGAGATAGGACCTCTGAAAGTCCATTTCTCCACAAAAACAATGACAACACTGACAACAGCGATCAAAATCAATACTTTTCAGAACTATGAAAATTAACCAAAAGCTTGTAACAATCCAGAGAATGGCTAAATCTCAGTAAAAAAAAAAAAAGAAAGAAGGAGAAAAGAATTTTGTGGCATTTTAACTTATCCTATTCCCATACTTTTCTTCTCAGCTCAGTGGTAGCCTTGAAAACAGTTTTGTAAGTAAGGTAGCTATGAAACACAGGAACCTAGCAGTCACCATAAATGTCAAGATAGGTTTGGAGAGAACTCTCACCATTTGACATGGCTGGCAATTCCTTGACAAGTTCCATTATCAGAATTTTGTTTTACTTCATCCGACTTAGAAACACCTTTGTGTGAACTGTGTTTGAACTGCCCTTTCTCTAGGACACTTGTTGAAAGCAATCAGCAGCAGTGGTTTCACATCACTCTGAGCTGATATGTTACCTACTGGGGCTAACAACAGTCTGACCAAAAGTCTTAAGAGGACTAACTGAAAAGTAGCTTGCTAAAGCTCTGACATAGTCTTGGGATTGTAACGGTCACATATAGGTACAAGGCTGTGTGCACGTACAGGAAAGTATTGAAAAGAGCCTAAATTTTCACTTGTGGCTGACCTTGAGGGTCTGTGCAAGCAGAAGATGAAGGCTACGTTGGAGGTGTACACTTCCTACTAGAGCACTAAAAACATTCCCCACAGCCTGCAGAGCTCCCAGGCAAAGACTGGGAGACTTACTGGTTCAAAGTATTTAAAGATATCCCTATCTAATCACTGTCTGACCACTAAGTAATCAAGTAAGTCAGTGACTGCACTTGACAAAGAATAGAGGCTATAAAGAATTAGTCCAGGAAGAGTGTTAAACAAATAATTATCATCAATAAACTCTTCAATGACAACAACAGCCAATAATAATCACAAACCCAAACGAATTAGGTAAAATATGATTTCCATGGATGCCCCATTCTATTGTTTAAAATATCCAATGTTCAACAAAAAAAAAAAACCTGAAATGCACAAAGAAACAAGAGTGTGGCCTATATACAAGGAAAAAAAGAAAGCTGTTTCTGAGGAATCCTAGATGTAGAATTTATAACAGAAAGAGTTTAAGTGAACTATTATAAATATGCTCAAATAACTAAAGAAAGCATATCTAGAAAATTAAAGGAGTATGAGAATAATGCTTCAACAAATAGAGAATAGCGATAAATACATAAAAATGTAAAAAAGAGTAATACAGAAATTCTTGAGTTTAAATGTGCAACAGTAATGAAAAAATCACTAGAGAAATTTAACAGCAGATTTGAATTGGCAGAAGAAAGAATCAGCTACAAAGGATTAATCTCCAAAATATATAAACAGCTCATGCAGCTCAATATTAAAGAAACAAACAACCCAATCCAAAAATGGGCAGAAGACCTAAGTAGACATTTCTCCAAAAAAGACATACAGATGGCCAAGAAGCACATGAAAAGCTGCTCAACATCACTAATTATTAGAGAAATGCAAATCAAAACTACAGTCAGGTATCACCTCACACCAGTTAGAATGGGCATCATCAGAAAATCTAAAAACAACAAATGCTGGAGAGGGTGTGGATAAAAGGGAACCCTCTTGCACTGCTGGTGGGAATGTAAATTGATACAGCCACTATGGAGAACAGTATGGAGGTTCCTTAAAAAACTAAAAATAGAATTACCATATGATCCAGCAATCCCACTACTGGGCATATACCCAGAGAAAACCATAATTCAAAAAGACACATGCACTCCAATGTTCATTGCAGCACTATTTACAATAGCCAGGTCATGGAAGCAACCTAAATGCCCATGGACAGATGAATGGATAAAGAAGATGTGGTACATATATACAATGGAATATTACTCAGCCATAAAAAGGAACGAAACTGGGTCATTTGTAGAGATGTGGATAGACCTAGAGACTGTCATACAGAGTGAAGTAAGTCAGAAAGAGAAAAACAAATATCACATATTAACGCATGTATGTGGAACCTAGAAAAATGGTACAGATGAACCGGTTTGCATGGCAGAAGTTGAGACACAGATGTAGAGAACAAACGTATGGACACCAAGGGGGGAAAACCGCAGTGGGGTGGGGATGGTGGTGTGCTGAACTGGGGGATTGGGATTGACATGTATACACTGATGTGTATTAAATTGATGACTAATAAGAACCTGCAGTATAAAAAACAAACAAATAAAAAAGCTGTACTTTCACTTGAACTACCCACACACACACAAAAAAGAATCAGCTAACATGAAGATATATTTATTAAGGTTATCTAGTGGAACACAGAAATAAGGAAAGATACAGATGAACGAACACAGTTTCAGAGACCTGAGAGACACCATCAAGTATGCCAACCAATGTACAATGGGAATCTCCTAAGAGTGGAGAGAAAGAGGCAGAAAGTTTATTTGAAGAAGTTATGGCCAATAAAGTCACAAATTTAGTGAATATAATTAATCTGCCCATCTACAAATCTTAATCAATTCCAATTGGAATAAACTCAAAGAATTATACACCTTGTTGCATCACAGTTGAACTGTCAAAACTAAAAATAGAATCTTGAAAGTAACAGGAGATAGTGACTCATCAAATATGAGGGACCTTCAATGAGAAAAACAGTTGAATTCCTTCCAGAAATCATGAAGACCAGAGGCATAGTATGGCAGGGTCAAATGGCTAAAGGAAAAAAAGACTGTCAACTAAGAATTCTATATCCAGCAAAACTATTCCTAATATATGAACAATAAATTAAGCTATTATCAGATCAACAAATGAGAGAAACTGTCACTAGCAGACATTTTTTATAATAAATAATGAGAGAAAAAAAATGAGAGCCCTTCAGCCTGAATTAAAAAAAAAAAAAAAAAGAAAGAAACACTAGACCGTGATTCAAACCTACATCAAAAGAGCACTGGTAAAGATAACTACATAGTTAACTATTAAAAAGAGTATAGACATTATAATTCTCTTCTCTGATATAGAAAACAACTACATAAAGCAATACATATAAAACTGTACTAATGGCTTTATCATGTATAAAGATGTAACCTGTATGGCAATAATACTATAAAAGAGGGGAGCAGAGTTATATTGGAGCAAAATTTTGTGTACTATGGAAATTAAGTAGATGTTAATTCAAACTAGATTGCTTTAAATTAAGATGTTAATTATAATCCCCATGGGGATTACATTTAGGTAATTAGGTAACTTTAAATATAATAAAGGAAACATGGAATTAAAATGGCACTGTAAAGTTAGGAAATCAGCCATAAGACTACCTCACTTCTAACGCCAGTTGCAAATTCAGGGATCCACAAGACTACTCTCAGCTTGATAATTCACTAGAAGCCCTCACAGAACTCACCAAAAGCAGTTACACTCACTGCTACAGTTTATTACAGTACAAGGCTATAGATCAAAATTAATTACGGGAAGAGACACATGGGGAAGAGTCTAGGAGAGTTCCAAATACAGAGCTTCCAGTTCTCCTCTCCCAGCAGAGTCATGGAGAGCATTGACTCCTAGCAACAATGTGTGGCAGACAACATGCATGCATCACTGCCAACCAGGAATGCTCACTGGAGTCTTGGTGCCCTGAGTTTTTATTGGTGCTTTGTCACGTAGATGTGGCTGATTACGTGTGGCTGATCCTTGCCTCCAGCCCCTTCAGAGGTCAAGCTGATACTTCATGACCCAAAATCCTCACAATAAATCACATTGTTACTATCTTCTGTGGCTCAAAGTCCCCACATAAACAAATACACTATTATCAAGCCATACATTCCAAGGGCTTAGATATTATATCCCAGGAACTAAGGGCAGAGGCCAGATCTCTCTTTAGGTAAAATTAATTTTTTTTCACACAATGTACTATACAACATCTATTTAACACAAAGGAAAGCAGTAAAGGAGGAAAAAAATAAATGATATAATACACATAGAAAATATATAGCAAATGGATGACACAAATATAATCTTTTCAGTAATTAAATGTAAAAGGAGTAAATACTCCAATTAAAGGCTGGGGAATGGCAGAATGATTAAAAACCATTACACAACTATATACTGTCTTCCAGAGACATACTTTAGATTCAAAGACATATAGATTGAGTATAATAAGATGGATAAGGTTATACCATGCCATCTGTAACCAGAAGAGGGTTGGTATGGCTATATTAATATCAGACTTCACTAATATCATAGTCTTTATGACAAAAAGTGTTACTAGAGACAAAGGAGATCTTATAATGATAAAAGGGTCTTTAGGAAAACATAACAGTTACAAACAAAATATGCATCTAAATGTGGCCACGTGGTTGATTCCAGTCAATAAGCTGTTAGGGGAAGTAACATGAGTTATTCCCAGGCAAAGCATCTATAAAACTGTTGGCGTAAGTCTCCAGACATCTCACTTTTCTTTGTGCTGTAGAGGCCACCAAAGTTTAACACAGTGGGTTCTCCATTATTCTGGGTCTAGAAAGATACAGAGGAATTTGGCAACTCTGCTGTTTTCTCTGTATGAAATTGGACAAGTCAATTAACATCTCAGAGCCTCAATTTCCTTGAGTGTAAGATACAGATAATAATGTTTGACTATGTATCTGAAACTGTTAATACTTGTAAAGTAAGATATGCATATTCAAATATGTAGGCGATAAGTACCATTTTTTAGAAAATTCTGTGGCCATGTTTTCCCCAACCTTTGTGGAAATTCCTATAATTTTTACTTATCAATACATAGCAAGGCAAAAATATTAATTTCCAGCTTCCTCAAGTCTCAAAGTATCAGCTCTCTTACTTTAAGTCTACAATTTTTCTGGATACATGAAAAAAGAAGAAGAAAAAAGATTTTGAATCTAATGATGTCTAGCCCAAATTAAACCTTATGCAAGTACCTGAATGCACCAGCACACTTTTTGTGTTGTTTGTCTTAGCTCATTAATTAAAAAAAAAAATTAATAGTATATATTGTGTGTCTACTGAGTGCAGAGTCTACAAGCCCCTGGGCATACAAAGACTCCATCCTTGCCTGGTAAGTTTCACCTTCTAAAGGGAAGCAGAGATGGCAAATACTAAACCAAAAATCGTAATGGAACTTAATAGCCCTGTGATAGAGGTAAGCAATGTGCTCAACTTCCTTCAGGAAGTGAATGTCTAAAGAAGTGCTATAGATGTCTTTATCATGCATAACGACATGGAGATCGATAAAATGGTGTTTTCAGAGAAGGACCAAAAAAAAATCAAAGAGTTGAATATAAGCTAAATACTGGTATGTGAAAGAGTGGCGAAAACTGATGCAACAGATATTCTTAGATTCCACATCACGTGGGCTTCATATTTAAGGTCACGGAGTGAAAGATTTTAAGCTTAAGAGTGATGTGGCTATATTTACATTTAGAAAAATCACTATGGTAACAGAGTGTAAGCCTTCCAGTCATGCATGCAACCTTCCGTTCATTCATTCACTCATATATGTATTCAAAGCATGAGTGACTATTTATTACCTCTCATTGCGTAGCTCAATGCAACATATGATGAAGGTACAATAAAAGCAAAACAAGCATTCATTCTCTCTCTGTTCATCCTCCTTTCTCTCTGCCCCTCCCTCTCTCTCATTGAGCTTATTGAGAAGTACCAAAGACTGACTGTAAACAAGGACAGATAATAAACATTCAGTAGATGAATACAACAAATTACATAAGAAATTATGACAGTTTGAATAAATCTTTAGTAGTAGTATTGGAGAGAATAGTAGTATTGGAGAATATACTGGTGGAGTACTTTGGAGGTTGAAGTTTTGTGACATGGGGACAGATTGGAAGAATTCAGATACAACAGGCCATATACTGTATGATTCCATTTATATGAAATGTCCAGAATAGGAAAATCCACAGGGAGGGAAATTAGATTAGTCATTTCCAGTGGCCATGGGGGAGGGGAAAGTGGAGTGTGACTGCTAATAGGTATGGGATTTTGGTGGGGGGGTAAATATTCTAAATTTAGATGGCAGTGATGATGCCCAACTTTGTGATTATATTAAAAAAACACTGAATTCTATACATTCAAAAGGTGAGCTTTATAGTATGTGAGTTATAGCTCAATGAAGCTATTATGAAGAAAGAATGCTTTAAGATTGCTAGTGTTTGAATATAACATTTTAGGAATGAGTGTAATTATTACATATGTCTGCTGATTTTCCAGTTTTATCACCAAATAACTCTTTAGGAAAGAAAATCTCTGGATCTTGAATATAATTCTTTCGTAAGTTGTCCTTTTCAAAGGAATGTCTTCAAGAGGACTTATGGCCTCTTGTGATTTGCCCTTACAGACAATATTTATTTTTGTTTTTTTAGGAAGAATAAAAGTATATAAATCCCCAAAGCTGGTTTTCAATTGGATGGTGATAAAACCTATACTATTTTTCTCCTTGCTGTGCAAATATTTTAAGCCATTCTAGCATGCTCTATGCAGTAATATTTCATTCACAATGTAAGATAATACCTGTCCAGAGCTTAGTTTTCCAAAGTTCTGGGTAGTCCTCCAAACTGCTATATATTTTAAGAACAAGTATTTTATTAGAAGAGTTATGCTAATAATATTGAATTAGTTTGGGTTTTCTTCCCCAAAAATGAGTAAGAGATTTGGAGTTTTTACTAGCCTCAAAAAGTTATTTTCAAAGAAAGTGGTATTTTTGCTTATATGCTTCAGTAACTTTAAATTAAGGCAGTGGGGAATTTAAAATGCTGGAAGAAAAGCTCAGCAAGAAATAACAATAAAAGACTAGCCACATGAAAGCACTGCAAGGGAAGCCAGTGGGATATAATTATTACTCACATTATTATGGTAGGTAGGTTATATGAGAGGGTGGTAACATCACATGGTAGGAAAGTCAATGAGGCCACGGGATGACAATCATTAGGAAAAAACACATCATTTGCACCCGTTATTCTTTATGTATGTTTTTCACTTGAAGCACTGAAATGAAATTTAAATCAGTATTTCACAGGTGCCAATTTTGTCTTTATATAATATTTAGACCCTTAATTTTCCGTAAAGTAAAAATTTGCTTAAATTACATACGAAAATCCTTATTTCTGTGACTGTATTGTTATGCATTTGTTTTAAATGCAGAAGTTTTTTTTCTTATATCCATATACAGCAGAACCCAATTTTTTATTCATACTGAAATAATATAGGTACCATGTTTTAGAATAGAGAAACAGGGATACAAATGTGTAATATTCACATAGTAAAAAATGGACCTAAGTATTACTAACTGCTTTGAGAATTATCCTCTCACCATCCACACATAGAAAATAGGACAATATAAATGAAATGATGAAATGATAGTCTTCTGTCATTGGGCAACAGCTAGTGAATTCTGAAGGACAAGGGAACAAGAAAGGTGAGTCTCATACTTTCATGTTTGCCTCAGCTTACTGCCTAAGGCAGTTTCCAAATTTAGACAGAATAGAATGAAGAAAGATGAACAGAAACTCTAAACCTATGGAACACCTTCACATGAACAAACATACATGAAATGGGAAACCAAGGAGAGGAGAGGAGAGAGAGAAAGACGCAGGACAACATTACTTTACACCTTAAATATATACATTTATATGTCAATCATACATCAATAAAGCTGGGAAAAATTAGTATCTTTGCTAAGGATAGGCCAGGATAGAAATAATAACAGGAAATTAGTTGATGAGTTTTTCATCATTTTCTTTTGACACAGAGATCAGATGTGATCTGAACATGGAAATATGTATCAAAAAAGTCTCTCTGGTAGTCTGGGTTTTCACTGTTTGTGCTCTTTTGGGTCTTTGATTCATCTTGAAACACAAAGTTTCCTGTGTAGAATTTATAAGAGCTGATGCGTCCTATCTTCTATCCCCTTAGCATCTGGAAACGCAACACAGGACTCAAAAGCTATTGTTGAGTGTAAGATTAGGTGATTAGCAGCCACTCAGAATATGTGCCACTTCGTATCTTTCTTTGCTTGGAAGGTGAAGCTTTCCTATTGTAATGAAGACAACAAGCCCAAGGCTCGCTCTATTTCCAGCCGTGTGGCTCTGCACTGGAACTTACTTCTCAGCCCTCTGATATCTGCTGCAGGAGCATCAAGATGCCCAATGGATGGCTACTTGCATCTTGGCATCAAAGGGCAAAACCATGGGAGACAGCTGCTACCAGCCTCAACATCCTTTCCTTTCTGAGGATGAAAAACCAGCAGTAGGCATCTCGGGTGGCTTCCAGCCTCAAAAGCATGGACACGAACCCGGAATGCTTTGTGTCATCTTGGTGTGCAAAACAACATAAGGCTAAACAGGTACTGTTAATCTGGTAGGCAGTTGTTTCCAGTGAATCTTTATTTTCTGAGTAAAATGAGGAATTAAAATTAAAAAAAAACTATAACCTAATCCAAGCTTATGATGATTTTCCCCTATGTTTTCTTCTAACAGTTTTATAGGTTTTGCTATTACATTTAGGTCTTTAATCCATATTGAGTTAATTTTTGTATGTGGTGTAAGGCAGGGGTCCAGCTTCATTCTTTTGCATGTGATTAATCCAGCAACATTTGTTGAAGAGAATATTCCTTCCCCATTGAATTATCTTGGCACTCTAGTCAAAGATCAACTGACTGTAACTGGGAGGGTTTATTTCTGGATTCTCAATCTAGTCTATTGGTCTGTCTGTGTCCTTATGTCACCACCACACTTTTAATTAATGAGACTTTGCAGTCAGTTTTGAGAACAGGAAGTGTGAGTCTTCCAATTTTGTTTTTATTTTTCAAGTTTGGTTTGGCTACGCTAGGTTATCTTCTTTTATTAATTTTTTTTTTAATATGTAGTTCTAGTGGCTCTCAATTAGGGGTCATCTGTCCCCAGTTCCACGGGTATTTGGCAATGTCTGGAGACATGTTTGGAATCCTTATCTAAGTAGATAAAATAGTATCGTTTTAACTTACTGAACTGTTAAAGTATGAGTTGCCTTCCATGAAAGGATTGAGAAAGACTTGAAGCATCCGAACACATGCTGAAGACAGTGCAATTCCTTGATGATGGGCACAGGGGACTTTGTTTTGGGACACAATTTCATTGACAGAGCTATACACATGACTCACCTCCTGTTTTCTCTTTATAGGCTACATCTCCACTGGATATATTATAGATTTAAATACTTGACTTTCTGGGTGTCTGGGGAGTTGGCAGTTCTGAGAGTAGGAGCTGGCAGAGGTGGCCTGGTGGGGGTCAGTGACCTCACTGCTGTGTGAAAGCAGTTGGGACTTGAGTCTCCAGAGGTTGCTGTAGTGCCCCAACTCCTAGAAGCCAGAGGACCCAGCAGGTGGGTGTTGTAGGGGCAAAATGGTGAGTTGCTGTGGACTGGAGTTAAGGCCCTAGCCCTGGAATTCTGCCTCCTTCCCAGCAGAGAATCTGGACATTGCTGGTGCTATCCCTGCAGCAGGCAGGCAGTTGGCAAACAGGGACAGCTGGCTATCACGCTCCCCCTCATCCTCTCAGACAGTGTCCCTCCAGGAGCAGAGGCTTCTGTTCAGAGGCACAGCCCAGGCACAAGGAAGGAACCACCCCATTTCTCATCAAGGGCTTAAATTCGGATGGCCCGGGCTCCTGCTCTCACAGTCCCAGCTCTCAATAAGGACAGATTCCTTGGCAAACTTCCATCTCCGTCTCCCACTGCCCCAGGGCCTTACAAGGTCTGGATCTGGCACAAGGGTCTAGGTGTTCTTCCAAGGGTGGAGGCCCAGCAGAGCTGGCTACCTGCCCCAGGGATGCAGGGGGACCTCTCTGCACTCAGGAGTGACCATGATGGTCCTTGAGACCCACACTGCTTTTGGGTGTCAAGGAGACCGAAGTCTCAGCTTCCTGTAACTCTCTCAGCATCAGACAGAATGTACCCCACGGCAGAATATGGGAGATCCTAGTGGCCTGCAAGCTTCCAGACCCTGCCACGTGTGGGGATTGAGGGGGTCCCAGACTGGAGTATCTTGGTGGATAATCTCAGGGTTCTATTATTTCAGCACTTGGGATCTAGACCACATTGGTCCATAATGCCTCCACTTCATGGAAGGACGTTGTCATCTAGTTCAACTACAGGGTTATTCCTAATATAAAAACATTATCATATTGTTCAGGGTGTTAGTCTGTGATTTGGAGGTCAAAGAAAGAGAGATCACCTTGAACTACAGACAATATGCAAAACTGTGTTTCCCTGCTCTCTTGGCAGAATTGCAAAGTACATACTTGCTTTCATTGTGATGCACAACCTAATAGCAGTATTCAGAGATAAGTACAATACATTCGGATCCCAGCTGCATCCAATCATCAAAGGCTCCTGATATTTACCAAAAGAACCTGTCATTTACAAAATGAACAACTGGCTTATGTCAGTTTATAAAAGCCGATTACAAATATATAGACAGTCATAAGAAGTGTTTCACTTGACAGTAAATATCTCTGCTTTCTATTTCAAGATTTTACTATAGATTTTTTAAAAAGTATCAGGATTGTATCTATTTACATCTATCTGTAAATATGAACAGGTAAATATGAATAGGTGTAAATATGAATAGGCTAGGCAGCATAGTAATCATCACAAAGAGCTAATTACCTACAATAATAAACGGTGGTACAAAAGAAGAGAAGAGGAAATGCATAACAGATTCAATAGGACTTTTGCTTCCAACCATGATGGACTAACAAAGACTGGATTGTCCCAAGTGCTTTAAAATACTAGAAAACTGAACAGTAGGTATGAAATTATGATTTTCACACGTGTGACAATACGTAAGACAGGTCTGTGATCTCTGAGTGAAGGGAAACAAAGGAAGTAAGCCTTGTGCAGGGAGGGGAAATGCAAACAGAATCCAGAGATCTTATTCTGTTGAAGAGATCAATATCAGAATTCAGGCAGCCTAATGCAGACAGAACTGGGGGGGCAGAATATTGGGAAAAAAGGAGTTACATAGATATTCAAAGGGGCCTCCTCAAGTTTTAGTTGAGTATTAATATGGCTATATATAAAAATAAATTACACAAGGGCAGGGAGAAAATTACTTGACATAGTAGGATTATCAATTCCTGGAGCTCACACAGGGCTGGGAAGAATTTATCTTCCCATCAGCCAGAATAGAAAGACCTCCTAACCCATAGATCATGCAAGGTTTGAGAGTTATTAAATTAATAATGGGGCTTAATTATGTCCACAGTAACAGCTGATCTGTACTCACTCTAACAAATTTTAAAGCAAGCCTTAAAAGGATTCAACTGATCCAAGTAATTTAATTGCATCCCAAGCTAAATCCAACACAATTTAGAGGAATACAACAAAATCCATGACTCAGATTCAAGATTCACAATGTTCAGCACTCAATCACCAATTACCAGGTGTATCAGTCAGTGAGTCAGTGTTCCACCAAAGGAGTAGAACCAGTAGGAAATCAACCTATTATATATGTAATTTATTTATTTATATCTTCACATATAGTGTTATATATAATAAATATATTTCACAAGGGATTAAATTATATAATTATGAAATCTGGCTAAGCAGTTTCTTCAAATTTGTCTCTACACATAATGCTGGAACCCAAAATTCCATAGGCAGGCAGGCAGACAGAAAGGGAAGCTTACAGTCTGGGGTCCCATGTGATCAGAATGACACTCATGCCCATTCTCATTGCCTCTGACCCTAGAGACAAGGAAAATGGTATCTTGTATAATCCAGGACCATTTATCCCAGAGCTGACTACACACCATTAGTCAGGAGTCAGAGAAACTGAAGGAATATCCAGGAGCAAAGGAAAGTCATTGAAGACCCAGCTGCTGCTTTACGCCAACAGTGTCAGTCAGCAGATCACTAACAACATGAGTGTGCCACCAAATGGTTGCTGTCTCCATTTTGCCCCCCAACTCCAAAATCTATAATATCTACTGTTGCATAACAATATTACCATGAACTTAGTGGCAAAAACAACAAATGTGTCTTCTCACTGTTTCTCTGGGTCAGGAGTCCAGACTTGGCTTATCTGGATCCCCTGAAGAGATGCAGTCAAGGCGTCAGTGAGGGCTAGTTTCTCATCCAGAGGCTCTACTGGAGAAGGAGTCACTGTCCCACTTGTGTGGTGTCTGGCAACATTCAGTTCCTTGCAGTTGTCATATTAATAGCTTCAGGTTTTTTCCTGTCTTCTCAACTGGCGGGAGGTTATGCTCAATCTCTACAGTCTGACCATAGTTTCTCACCACGTGGGGCTTCCTAACATGCTACATGCTTCCTCACAGACAGAAAGAGAGACAGAGAGACAGAGAGAACTCAGAGAGAGAGAGACAACTCAAAGAGAGAGAGAACTCAAAAAGAGAGGACTCAGCAAGAGAGCTACTATTTTATGTAACATAATTCCATGTAAATAGTCACGTATATCTTGTTACCTTGGCTGTATTCTACTGGTTAGAAGCAAACCACAGGACTCATCCACACGGACAAGGAGGAGATCACACAAAAGCATGAACACTGGAAAGTGGTGATTGTGAGGGCTACCTCAAGAGTATCTCTATCACACCGCACATGCAAATGCATAGGAAAATATGGTTAATAATCAGAAGGAAAAACACAGTAAAAAGGCCAGATTTGATGGAGTTAGGAGATTAGGACATTTAAAAGAACTATTATCAATATATACACGTACTACATATATTCAAATGGCTAGCGGAAAAAGTGAACGTGGCTATGACCAAGAAACAAGAAACAATTTTTAGGAGTTGTATGGTTTCAGGTCTCACATTCAAGTCTTTAATTCATTCTGAGCTATTTGGGGGGGTATAATGTAAGCTAGTGGTCCAGTTTCATTCATTTGCATGTGGGTGTTCAGTTTTCCCAACACCATTTATTTGAGAAACTGTCCCTTCCCCATTGTATATTTTTGGCTCCTTTGTCATTAATTAACTGTCCATATATATGTGGGTGTATTTCTGGGCTATTCTGTTCCATGTGTCTGTTTTTAATGCCAATATTGTACTGTTTTTATTACCACAGCTTTGTAACATAGTTTAAAATCAGAGAGCATGATGCCTCTAGCTTTGTTCTTCTTTCTCAAGATTGCTTTGTCTACTGGGGGTCTTTTGTGGTTCCAAAAAGATTATTTTTAAAATAGGAAGAAGATCTATTCTAGTTTTGGACTTTTTAGTAGGCTAAAATTTACTTGAAACATATTTGCCATTCATATTAAATTTAATTTCTAACATAACAGAATCTCAGATTATTAGTATTACCAAAAAACTCCTTTGGAGAACATCCTGTCCACTAATATAATTCAAATTAATATATCCATTGCCTCTTTATCTTCATAAAATTGTTTCTTCAATTGATGTAAAAATTGTATGGCTGGTTTCAATTTGTAGTTTTGATAACACTACATCTACATCTCTTTTTTTAAAAAACTATATTGTTATTATTTCTTTTAGTAGATGAGTAAGTGAGAATTCTAGAAGTAAATCATTTGCTCCTGCCACATGTTTGGGGAAAGAAATAGATTCAAATAAGTCTGTATGACACTGAATCCTGTGCTTTTTCCAGAACACTGTTTTACATCACTGCTATGTCTATCAAAGCAAAACAACTGTATAAATATGTTCTCACAAAGACAGTTACTTGCATGCTGTACAAGTATAAATGCTTCATATTTCCAATTAATATTGGTCCAGCAAACACTTACTGAGGGTCCATAATGTTCAAGCATTACGCTAATCCCAGTAGTTCTGCTTTATGCCTTTGACTAATTTAGAATTTGTTAATGTCCAACTTAACTGCAGAAGTACCAGAATCATAAGACATTTTGAAAAATTAACTCACAACCCTCTTAAATAATTTAGTGGCTCATTACTTAATGGAATATCTTACTCAGCAAGGAAAATTTGATCAAATGAATCATGAGATAAGACATCATATATGTCCCATTTTCCCTAATGATAATTTCTAACACTTTAAGTTTTCAAATTCTTTTTGATTTCTTATTCTGATTACCTATTCTTTCAGTGAAATAAGATAAAAAAAGGTGAAACTGAAGCTCAGGGCTGTATGTGACTTGCTATCCATCACAATATACTTTAATGGTTGGCTAAACAAAAGTAAAAACCCAGATTCCATGGGCCTTAACCCAATGAGATTGTTACATTTATTCCACAGAGACATGATTTCTTAGGGAAATGGATCATCTTTTTATTAAAATTTCTTTAATGTCCCACAGGTTTTGCAGTTTTATATATACTGATAATTGAACTTTATTCTCATATCTAGGTTCAATCTTACTATGGTGTCAAGTAAAAAAAAAAAATCTTCAATAAAGAACTTTAAAAAAGAAAATAAAACCTTACATCCACCAGTAGGTATTTCACTTTTCATAAATAACACTTTGGATAACTGAATTTATTTAATTTTAGACACTTCCATCATTCAAAAGTTGTCATCTATAAATATCTAAACAAAACAAGAAAGTAGTAATATTTCTCTCAAGTCCTTATCTCAAACATGTCATAGTACCTATCAAGAGATAGCTACAACACTGTTTGACTATCACATTATAATTTAATGCACAGACTTTGGTATTTTAAATATAATGAATAGTCCTAGAATATTGAGTTCCTGGAATTAAATACCAAGAACAAGTATAAAATAGTATTTCTGAGATTTTAATTGTTAAATATTTTTAAGTACATAGAAAAATTCATTGATGAGTTTGACTTCTTATGCTTACAAATTTTTATTGTCATAAATCTCTTTTTCGATGAATAGACTTTTGAATACTTTGAACAAAGCATACACAGAGTTAGAGAATACATTTTAATGTGGACTACATATCTTTTTAAATTTTAAACTGTGGTAAAAATGACATAACATAAAATTTACCATCTTAGCCATTTTTAAGTGTGACAGAACCTCAAAGAGATATTTGTATACCTACGGGCATAGCAGCATTATTCACAATAGACAAGAGATAGAAACAGCCCAAGTGTCCACTGATGTATGAATGAATGAACAAAATGTGTTATATACATACTGTGGAATATTATTCAGTGAACAAAGAAGAAATAATGTACATGCTACAACATGGATTAACTTTGAGGACATTATGCTAAGTGAAATGTTAGTCACCAAAAGACAAATCGTGTATTTTTAAAATAAGAATTTAGGACTTCCCTGGTGGCACAGTGGTACCAGGGGACCTGGGTTTGCGCCCTGGTCCAGGAAGATCCCCCATGCAGCAGAGCAACGAAGCCCGTGTGCCACAACTACTGAGCCTGCACTCTAGAGCCCGCAAGCCACAACTACTGAAGCCCGCGTGCCTAGAGACCGTGCTCTGCAATAAGAGAAGCCACCGCCATGAGAAGCCTGCGCACCGCAACGAAGAGTAGCCCCTGCTCACCGCAACTAGAGAAAGCCCGTGCGCAGCAACGAAGACCCAAAGCAACCAAAAATAAATAAATTTATTTTTTAAAAGAATTTAATAATATTATTTGAATGAGAAAAAAGTTTACATTTTCCATTGAGTTCGCTTTATGTTGCCTGAGATTGTGCAAGCATTACTGTAAATCCATTATTATGGGATTCTCAATTTAAGCCTACGGACGAAAGGCTTTTTACATACAAAAATAATTTGCTTTTTTGGGAAGATCTCATTAGGTAGCCAGTTTGTGATAAAGTTAAAATTTTGTTTATAGATTATCTGGTATTTGGCAATGAGGCTGCATGCAGCAAAACTCCTGGGGACTGTCCTCCTCCTGCTCTGAGGATTCCAGCAGGGGACGGGTGTGTGTGTATGTGCGTGCAGAGTCTGTAAACAAGTGATGCTTATTGGTCAATAAGTTCATTTGTTATAGTCCAATAATTAATGTCATGCCACTACTTCTATACTTTTCTCTACATTGAACAATATGTCACTGACATTAATGCAGGTCTCACATTTTATTTTTGTAGACTGGCTAAAATAGATAGGCAACCTGAGGAATGAATTCTTTGAACAACTTGAGAAGTAGACAACACATTTTTTGAACATGTATAGATTTTGAAAAGAAGATAAATATACAGAAGAACTGAAGAAATAATCTAAAGTTTCTACTGAAATATGGAGTGAGCAAAATTTTCTCTAAATCTAGCAAAGGGAATATTTAATAGTTTGCTTCTCTTGTAACATGAACTTAGTAATTGTGTGAACAATATGTACTCTTAACAATCTGTAACAATCTGTATTTCCATCAATGCATTCATTCATTCTTACGTTCATCAAATATGTACTGAAAAGCTGCTTTATGCTAAACACTCTGCTGGAAACTACGTTTAGAAGGTTGCAAACCTCATGGAGTTTACAGGTTAGTAATCTATTATCAATATTGAAACTATTAAAAGAGGAATTAAAATGGCCCAACTGTCTCCATATAATGTGCTTCATGCGCCTCTTGATGTTACCCATAATTCTACTTGTGCCCATAAAAGAAAATTGTGACTTTATAGTTTTAGATGAATTTCAGCTCTAGCAATCTTTATCATTTTCCCTCTGCTGGGGAGCTCTTAGTCTTCTGAAGGCTTTAAGTTGCCAAATTTTCACACTGTAACCATCTGGTCTCTGTAGTCCAGATGTTGAATTCTCATCTTGAATGTCTAGCAATGGAACAGGTTGAGTGTTAATTCACTCCCTCTTTCAATGCACAACGATTCATCAGTAAAATGTTTACCCATTTCATGTTGGTGTTTCTGTCTTATTACTATTGTTGGGTTATTGCAGAAGACCTTTTATCCTAGGAGTTCTAAACAGATATGATTTTCCACCGTATGTGACAGAGCAAGAAACAGCAGGGTAAGTGCACAGAAAATGTATTGCAGACCAGGGAAGCAGAGTTCAATTCCTCACAGCACTTCTGACTCTGCTACATAATTATGCAGCGAAACTAAACAAGAGATGAGCCTAAAATCATTAGACACATGCTATGTAAGAAGAGTTCTTTGCTGAGAGTAAAACAAATCATTGATTAGATTTTGTGTGTGTGAAATCAACACTGGGTAACATTGATATTTTTGTTGTCATTTGGAGTTTTTTGTGTATTTGTTTGTTTTCTTAACCATTTTCTTTTGTATCAAGACAACCTTTTCTTGTAACACCTAAAAGTAGTAAAACATAGAATACAATTAATATTTGTATAATTAAATTATCCTTTTCCTCAATGAAACATTCCACTGGGAAATTCTCCTCAGGTTCAGAAATGTTTTTGTTTAACTTTTATTTATAAAAGTTTTATAAACTTTTATTTATATTTGTTCCTCCCTAAAATGAGGAACAAATGCATCATTATCATGACAGACAAAAAGTAAGAGAAACAACTGGAGGAAAAATACATTATTAATGGAATTCACCTACTTATTCCAATCTAAACCTTTATCAATCTCCTCAAGAACAGGATTTCAGATAATGCATAAAATTCCACCACTAAAACTAAAGCTAGAAGCCTAATTATATTTGAATATACCCTGTGAGATCTCTCCCATGACTTACTTTCCAGGGTATTTCTGTATTAATTTTTATTTATTATCCCTCTATCACACATTTTTATCTGAAAACATGGGAGAAAAAAATAATAAAAGAAAAGCACACCTTCTTGAAAAGTCTTCCAGGCTTCATACATTTCACTGAGGAACTGGAATGTGCAGTAACTGGTAGCTTCTGTAAATATCTGCATTAATCAATTACCCTGTGCCTGAAAACTTATGGATTGAAATAGCTCTTTTCACTTTTTGAAATGTTTGATCAGTTTATTTGAAACATATGAGTCTAATTAGTATTTCAGAACTATATCACTAATTGAATCTTGAATCTTACTTTTCCCAGAAGAAAAGGTGTAACTGTTGTTGATTGTTATAAAATAATTATACCTAACAAAATTAGATATCAGAATTTGAATATAGCTCTGGATGCAGTATGAATATATGAGTATACATGCTCAGGATGAAATGTCTCCATTCCTTCTGAATTTTTTTTTTTTTTTTCGCGGTACGCGGGCCTCTCACTGCTGTGGCCTCTCCCGTTGCGGAGCACAGGCTCGGGACGCGCAGGCTCAGCGGCCATGGCTCACGGGCCCAGCCGCTCTGCGGCATGTGGGATCTTCCCGGACCGGGGCACGAACCCATGTCCTCTGCATCGGCAGGCGGACTCTCAACCAGTGCACCACCAGGGAAGCCCTCCTTCTGAATATTTTAAAACCACTATTTTACTGCTGAGGATCTGCTGGATGATCTCTGCTTTCATAGGTTAATGCATAGATTGGGTAATCAAGTCAAATACAAATTTGTCTGATTGGTCAGAAATGCTTCCGGTAAGGCAGCAGAAAATAATAAAGGCTAATATAAATAGCTATTACTTGAAGCACAAAATATCAGCTTCTCTTGACAGTCACTTTCTAGACTGGAGGGTCCTTTCTTGTGGGTCTTCACAGAGGCTTATATTGGTACGACATCTCACTAAAATGAAAGAAAAATAAGGGCCCCGTGGCAGGGACAGATTTGGGCACTTCTTTTTAAAGGGAATGTGTGTATCATCATTATAATCCATGGATCTGTACGTGTCTATTGATAGGACACCTTGCCATCTTAGTATGAATTTAATTTCAACACACTAGAGATTAAGGATAGTTTAGATGTTATCATTTACACATGGGTAATGCAATCCCCAGAGGCTTATCTATAACCTTTGTTGCCATCGACATAGTGTAGTGACGGAACCCACAGACTCTTGAATGATGCTGCTTTAATACAGAGCTTTGCTCCACCACTTGATCAAAGTCTGTAATCATTTTGTGTCTCAGTTTTCTCTGTTATCAAATTGAGATAATAGTACTGTCTTAAAGGGTTGTTTAGAGAATTAAATGAACTTTGCATTTAAAGAACTCAGAAGTGGACCGGACACATGATATTTTATATGTGTTTTGGTTATTGCTATTATGTATAACACCCGAGTTACAGCAGACATGTGATTCCAGCTGAGCCACCTGATTCAGGCTCTGCCACTATTTACAATGCAGAGCTCACTTCAGCCACGGTGATTGGTCGAGTTGTGAGGGGGGACATATATTTTCTCTCTTTACAATCGTCCAAGTGTAGCCATAGCTCAAATTTGTTTAGGTCCCTACACTTACAGCTCTAGATTAAGTCATATAGTCATCGCCTTTATAACATAAAGCTTCCACCATGATAGCAGGTTCTCTACGAGCTGCCCCGCAAACTAGAAACCACATTATTCCCCCTAAAGCCTTGGTTCTCGGTGTGGAGGACACACTTTCAGATCAGTTCTTCTAACTTCCTGGTGAATTTTGCCATAGGGAGCTTGCTGACTATTACCTACAGCATTATCTGTTAGGCTTGGGTTAGACCAATAACCAAGTTACTTTAATAACTTTGAAATTCAAAGCAAAGGAGTTGAGAGTCTCGGCTCCTTTAACCTGGAGGCCTATATAAATTCATGGTTATAGATTGAGATTTAGGCGGGGGGGGGGGGGCGGCGGGGGGCTCTGCCCATGACTGCTCAGCATCCAACTGTTAACATGGGTGTATCAAGGAAAGAGTAATAGGATTACATCCATCTACGAGGCCTTATTTCAGACCTCAGTTCATGTAAAAATATTTTCTTTCATCATACTTATTTTCTTTATAAAATATAGAAGCAATAAATAATCTTTCTGCAAAAGATAAAATATACTGTACATATATAAAAATTATAATGAAAACATTTCAATCACTTCTCACTTCCAATCCATTCAAAGAGATGACATCTGAAAATTTTGTTTATTTCCTTCCATATGTGAATGTGTGTGTGTATGTATATACATATACAGGCAACCTTATGTGTGTATTTTAATAGTTTTTTTGTTTACTTGCTGTTTTCTTTTCTACAGTTATTTGGATGTTCAAATATTATATTTTGTGCAAGTAATTTTAATTTTAAACATATTTTGATATTTATCTTTCTCTAGTGTTTTATTGATATTAAGTGAAAATGGTGTATTTTGGTAATCTTTCTGTATAACATGGATCTGATAAGAAAATTCACATATTATTACTTGTCGCCCCTCTTACCTTTCTCACATATTCACAAGTCTTGCCAATAAAATCTACAATATTAGATTCATTCAGGATTAGCACTAAATTTAGCTACTTTCTCTGCTGCCAACCCTTTTTCTTTATTAATTTATAATTTTAGTTCCTCATTTTGGTTTATCTTCAGTGTTCTAGAACAAATATTTGAAAAAAATACGTTTTGGGGAACATATAAAGTATTATTCCAATTTCTGAAGTCTCAAATATATGGGGATATCGTTGAGGTGCCCTCAGGAGTGATGGCTATGTGACTGTTTACAGAAATTTGGGGTTATCATCTTTTTTTCTCATTAAGACCTTGTAAATACAATTCTACCATCATACATTTACTAATGTGAGGAGGGCCTCAAGCTAGGATGCATTTTGTTCATTTATTAGTAACAACTTATTGTTCCCAATTGGAATATCCTAAAATGATTTGATTATATGTGACATTTTTATATACTCTAGATTAGGTCTGAGTATCTGCATTTTAAAAACTTATTAATTTTGCTTAGTACAGGGTAAATCCTCTTCCTGTCTAATCTGTTTCTGTACAATTAATGAATATTCTATTAAGCATAAAGTGAATCATCTCAATCTCTCCTTCATCTCACTTCCCTGTTCATTGTATTGTATCAAACGTTTCTTTGGGCTCTAGAATAAATTTCTCATATTAGCCATTTAACTTGTTAATTTGATTTTCTGAGCTATCCATCATGTTTATTGCGTTCATCTTGGTTTTAAATTCAGAAATCATGTATTCCTTTAAGTATAACTATTCTGGTCTAACTTCCTTAATAATGTATTCTTGATTGATTTACACAAATGAAATGTTTTCCTTAATTTTAAACCTCCAGATTTCTTATAAAAAATCTTTCAGTAAAAAAGGATTTCAGCTGGAGACATTACTCATTAATATTGTATCCACTTCATTTTATAAGGAAATACAACTCAGTTCTATATATTCTGAGCCGTTGCTTATCTGATATTTTCCCATCATATTCACATATGAAAGACATCTTGCCACAGAAGAAAAGTTTTGAAAGGAAGCATTTTACCCACTTTTATAACCTACCACTTATTTGCATAGAAAGAGCCCAAGTTGAGACAGATTTTTTCTTCTGAAAGTAATTAGTCTTGTCCTGCATCTATGCTTATAAAATTTTGTTCACTACAGTATATACTTGATGTGACGTTGCAGCATCCTTTTTCCTATGATCCAGCCACCTCTTTGGTGATTTTAAAAGTGGCTCCTCTCTGTAAACTGAGCAAAGGATTGTGACCTTTTCCTCAGGTGACCATTTCATCATCCTATTATCCATTCTTGCTTTTATTCTGGTTTTGGATATTAAGTAGTTTTCTAGTTTTGTATGTTAAGTAGGTCCTTTTTTGCTGCCTGCCCAACTATTTTGCTTCTGTAAGTGTTAACTGGTCTTTAACCAGCCCTGCTCTGTTACAATTTCTCCTACTACCTACCTTAGACTACAGAGGGGAGTTACCACTGAAGTTCTTAATGATGCTGGTTCCCCTTTGACCAGAAAATCCCAGATGGCCTTGGTGAATTATATTTTCTGTACCCTCCTGTAAAAAACAATCCTCTACTGGTTTTTCTGGTTTCACCCTATTTAAGTATGAATACTGCTCACAGCCACTTTATTCTTCCCATTACTATATTCCAGGAAGCTCAGGCATTTACACTTCCCTCAGCAGGGCCACCATGTTTACAGGCTTCTAAGAGTCACCCTACCCAGCAAATCCACTCCATTTTCCAGTCCTTTCCAGGCTATTACACCCTGTGTCCTGAAAGAATGCCCAGAGACAGTGAATCCTTGCTTATTCAGTATTATAGTTCAACCTCCTTGATCAAGTGTCCTCAATTCCAACTCCAAGGATAATGTCCTTGTTCCTGACAGTATCTGGTAGCTAATTCTTGTGGCTCTTCTGGTGTATATCTTTTCTTCCTTTACCAGACCCAGTATATGCTTGGATTTAACCCTAATTATCACTGTAGCACCCAAAAGAGGAAACAGGAGGAACTTTGGAAGGGCATCTGTTGCATTGCTCAGGAGAGGGCTTTGTAGCATTTCCTAACACGGTGAAAGCATTACCTCTTACTAGGGAAGACTGGGCTACTTCTGAAAACCGTTAGTTAAGAGGAGTCACATAATCAGCGGCATCCACTTAGATGTCCCCAAGTCATGTCTGAGGGTTCGAGGTTTTCTCAATCAGGGTTCTGATCTTACCACAACACTATTACCTTAGATGAGCACATCATCCTTGGATGACACATTTCGGCATCTCTGTAGCTTTTTGACTCTATCAAATATTGTCTGATGGTCAGCTGTATCTGTTCTTCCACTCTATTTAAGCTCCCAAAGAGAGCCTTTGGTTCTCACAGTTAGCCTTTCACTCATATGCTGTCAGTGAATTTGCCCTAGTCACTGGCTGAGCCATGACTCATGCATGCATAGGGAGACTCAAAGAAGCACAGTTAAATTCAATTTGTGTAATTTGTGTTTGTGTAAGGGTAATGTGATTTGGATTATGAAGTTAGAGATAGAGGTTGGCATTTGAGTCTAACCTAATTAATTGCCTGCTACATCAAAAAATATCAAAACTCCTCAGGGGAGCATAACAGACACAAAATTTCCAAAAATATCACCCACAATGTCCAGGATACAATCCACATGAAAATCCAGGCAAATATGACACACTTAGAAAAGACAGTCAAGTCAAGATTATCTCCAAGGTTACCAGATGTTGGAATTAATAGGCAAGAATTTAGAGCAGCTATTAAAGCTATGGTCAATAAAATGAATTAAAATAGGCTATCAATGAATGAAAAAGTTGGAAATTAGCAGAAAATAGAAGTTTAAAATAATCAAATATAAAATCTAGAACTGAATATCTTAAATAAAAGTATCTTCAAGAGATTAACTAGAAAAAGTAGATGACAGAAAGTCAGTAAATGTGAAATTAGATCGACAGAATATATTGTATCTGAAGAATAGAGAGGAAAATACTAGAAGAAATATGAACAGAGCTTCTGGAGCAACAGAGCTCTTGTGGAGCAACGTGAAACTATCTTAACATTTGTATGACTGGAGTCAAATAAAATGGGGACAAAGAGAGTAGGGAAGATAGTGTTTGAAAACAGAATGTGCAGAAATTTCCCAAATTTGATGAAAAATGGAAACTTACAAATTCAAGAACTTCAGGGAACCTAAGCAGGATAAATATGAAGAAAGTCATAATTAGAAGCATATGATCAACTATTAAACCAAAATTAAAGAAACAAAAATTTGAAAGCAGCCGGAGAAATAGGACGCATTGCATCTCAGGTACCCAAAATTCCACTCCTTACTGATTTCTCATCAGAAACCATGAAAAGAGAGTGAAGGAGATCAAGACTGCAGAGTAGGAGGACACTGAGCTCACCTCCCTCCACGAATACATAAAAAAAAAAAATCTACCTGAGGAGCAATTCTCAAGGGAAACAAACCGGAGACTGGCAGAAAGACTCTTATACAACCAAGACAATAAAGAAAGATCCACGTGGAGTCAGGTGGGAAGGGAGGAGGAGCAATTATGTTGGGACTTGTGCTCCTAGGAGGGGAATTACATGGGCTCAGAGATTCTCCCTGGCTAGTGAGTGGTCTGAATCACAAACTGGGCAATCTAGCCCTGGTGTCCAAAACCAGGAAGATGACTCCCCTTAGCTTGTTTGAAAACTAGTGGGACTAACAGGAGGCCTGTAAGAAACCTAGACTCCACTTGTGAAGAGCACACACATGCTTGCTTACAACCAGGAACGAGGTAGGAGACAATAGAGACCCAGCATTGCATCTGAACCGGTGAGGACAGCCATTACTGGCATTCACATAGTCAGCAAACTGGGAGTGGTCTGGAGCTGTGACTGGTGAGCTGGGACTGCACCAGTGTGTGCCTTGGCCTGCACTGGGCACCCACTCTGGCCCCTCTTGCTCCAGCACTGCTGCCCTCATGAGTGAAGGTACTGATGTTGGCAGTGGGGGAGAATGCACACATAGAGGAATTAGAACCAGCTCAGACCTGACTCTCAGGGCTTTGGCTCCAGCACCTTGGGACTGACTGCATCTCTGATAGGGCAGTGTTGGCCACGGAGCAGAGAAGCTCCAGCTCACACCTGGCTTTGGACCTAGCCGCCCATTTTGGGCCCCACCTCTCACCAAGGTGGTAGCTGCCAACACACCCCAGGGGAAGACATATCCTGTGCTCACTTCAGATCCAGCTCTCTTACCAAAGCCACTGGGCACATGTAGGCTGCATAGCGATGCTTCCACAAAAGGACACTCCTTCAAGACCAAGATAGGTAACTGTTTCTCCTAATTTCATGGAGACAGAGAAAGTTAAGCAAAAAGAGAACACAGAGGAATTTGTTTCAATGAAAGACCAACAACAAAAATATCCTGAAAAAAACAACTAATGAAACAGGGATAAATAATTTACCAGATAAAGAGTTCAAAGTATTAGTAATAAGAATGCTAGTGGAACTAGGGAAAAATAGATGAACATAGTGAGAATTATAACAAGAAACTAGAAAATATTAAAAATAACCAGTCAGTGCTGAAAAATATAATAACTGAAATGAAAAACACACTAGAACAAATTAATAGCAGACTAGGTGATACAGAAGAACATATAAGAGAACTGGAGACAGAACAATACAAACTGCCCAAACAGAAAAAAAAAAAGAAAAACAACTTAAAAATTGAGAACATTTTAAGGCACCTCTGGGACAACATCAAGCACACTAACATTTGCATTATAGGAGTCCCAGAAGAAGAGACAGGGTCAAAACTATATTTGATGAGATTATGGCTGAAAACTTCCCAAACCTGAAGCAGGAAACAGATATCCAGGTACAGGAATCACAGAGAGTCCCAAACAAGATGAACCCAAAGAGATCCAAACCAAGACCTATCACAATTAAAATGGCAAAAGTTAAAGAGAGAATTCTAATGGCAGCAAGAGAAAAGCAAAGAGTTACATACAAGGGAACCCCCATAAGACTATCAGCTGATTTTTCTGAAGAAAACTTGCAGTCCAGAAGATAGTTGCATGATATATTGAAAGTGCTGAAAGTGAAAAACGTACAACCTGTGTCCTGCAAGATTATCATTCAGAATTGAAGTAGAGATAACTTCACAGACAAGCAGAACCTATAAGAGTTCATCCATACTAAACTGATCCTAAAAAGAAGTGTTAAAGGGCCTTCTTTAAGTGGAAAAGAAAAGGCTACTATAAGAAGAATTTATAGGACGGGAAAAATCTCACTCGTAAAGACAACTATATAGTAAAGGCCACGGATCAACCACTTAAATAAGCTAGCACAAGGATTAAAGGACAAAAATTGTAAAATCAACTATAACTACAATAAGCAGTGAAGGAATAAATATGAAGATGTAACAGATGACATCAAAAACACAAAACGTGGTGAAGAGTAAAAAGAAATGTGGATTTTTTGGAATGTGTTTAATCTTAAGTGACTATAAATTTAAAATAAGTAGATATAGTTGTAAGTCAACATATCTGAACCCCATGGTAACCACAAATCAGAAACCTACAACAGATACACAAAAACTAGAGAGAAAGGAAGACAAGTATGCCACTAAAGAAAATCATCAAACCACAGGGAAGAAACTAAATGAAGAAAAGAACAGAGAAGATCCACAAATACAACCAGAAAACAAGTAACAAAATGGCAATAAGTACATATCTATCAATAATCAATTTACGTATCAGTGGACTAAATACCCCCATCAAAAGACATAGGGTGACTGATTGACTCTGTCCTCAATATTGACTCTGTCCTCAATGGTGAGTGTAAAGGTGACAGGGAGTACAATGCCTATCATAAATGGAATATTGCCTGCCATATCGGTAAACAAAGCATGTCACAGTCATCAGCGATTGCAGCCCTCCAATGTGAGCGGATGAGCCCTGAGGAAACTCAGGAAGGAAAGAATACCTGCCATCTAGCAGCCAGCAGACTGCAGCCCCTCCCTACAGTGAGCCCTGAGGAAACTCGGGATGTGAAAACACAGGATACTGGCCCCAGACAGCTGAGGTGCACATCACAGGAGGGATTTCAGTAAGCCCAGACTCTTGCATCTTCCTATATATAGAAAAGAACTAAATTCCTTAACTTGGGATATCTGGTTTTCTTTAACTAACAATAATCTTTTGACATTCAGACCTACCTGCCCTTTGTTGCAAAACTTTTATGTAACCTGGTCCCCCCACCCCCACCCCCACCCCCGCCTCCTTGGAGCAGTTCTCTCAGGGTTACTTGAGATGCTGCCACCTGGGCTTGAAGTCCTAAAAATTCCTGCCGAATAAAACATAACTCTCAACTTTTAGGTTGTGCATAGTTTTTTAGTCGACACCTACAATAGATTATTGTGTTAGATTATTTTCTAATTATCACTACAAACCACTCTCTACCATTTCTTATAACTTAATATGCTTCAAGAAGCTGACTTATTTGACTTGCATCAATTAGGCTTCATGTCATATAGCTTCTGTGTAGTTTTAGCCAAAATACGAAAGAGGGGAAAGGCGAGGTCAGAGTATATTTGCCCCTAGTTCCTTTCCTCATAGGCTTAAACTGAAAGTGGCTGCTTTCCTCTCCCTAAGGCCACAGCTCCTTTTTAGGGTCAAATGGCCCGTTCAAAAAAATTAGCTCTAGCTCTGGCTGCATTCTGGAAGCCTATCCCTCCCTTAGTATCTTTGGGACTAGGAGCACTGAACCCTCTCAGCTCTTGCTACCTTTGGGTTGTTTCCTTTGACGTTTTCTCATAAATCTTCTTCTCATCTTTGTAAATAAAGTTGTCCCTTCGTTAAAGTCCCCTCATTTACTCTAGTTGTGCTACCTTTTTCTCTTTGGGGACCCTAAATTACACAATGTTATAAGTAAAGGATGAAAGGATGACCACAGTCTACCTCTTTAATACTTAGTCTTGCCCAAGTTTCTTTTCAAAGAAAACATCTGTACTTGATATCAATACAATATTATTTATGGTAAGCTTTATAGTTGGTGATGCTTAAATAAACGTAATTTATGCGATGTCACTTCCAAGGAGGGAAAATTCTGCTCAGGTTGACCTTCTGGAGAATTAGATGAATTAAAAAAAAAAAAAAAAAAACATACTGACAAGAAAGCAATGACATTTACCAGCTTGTGAAATAGGCATTGTGTTCTCTGTTTTCTTAAGCGCATAACACAGCTAACTGAAAAGATCTCAAAGTGACTTGACAAAATGTTGGAAGCACCATATGAGAATCTGGCTGACATCTTGTCATGTTAACTTTATCTCCACAAAGTCAGATGTTCTTATTCTCCTCTAGTTGATGTAAAGAGATTAAGGTGCTGCATGACAGATGGTTTTTAAAAGTGCATACCATTCCATCTGGTCCCAAGTGGAAAAATGAAAGTCACCCACAACTTTTCATCTAAAAATTGCAGTGAGAGGATTTTTAAAAGTGAATTTTAACACTTCACAAAGAAATTCCACAAGATGCTAGTGATGGTCAATTCCAGTTATTCCCCCATTATAAACATTTGTGCTACCTGCCACCCTAGATAAGACCAAATTTTAACATAAAGTTAAACTTAGAAAGTTCCAGACCCATTTTATGGCAGTAACTTCTCTGCTCCCTTCCAATTTTGATAATCTTTCCTTCAGCTGAAGGTTTTATATGCTAATTTATTATGTCAAATAAATGTTAGAAAATATTTAATGCATTTTTTTACTGAGTGTTTTCACTTGTAGATAAATAGAGCCTATAACCAAAGAAACAAAATTCTAACTGTGTCGTTCCCATACAAAATTCCTACTTATACGGATCCAGTGCTCAAAGTTTTAAAGATATTAGGTTGATTCTATTCTACAGCATATGCAAAATAATTTAATTAAATGTCATTGGTGTTTATGCATTAAATTGATTATGGTGATTTAGCATTAAGGAGAGACTGTTCTTCAACAATAGATAGTAGGTTTTTTGTTTTATGACAAAGGCTAATCAGGTGGGAATGGAGATCATATGAAAAATTGGATGCAATGTACATATGATTATTATATAAGATGGGACTTTTTTTTCACTGTCAGAATATTTCCACACTTTATAGTTTTATGTAATCATGAAATAGAGGGAGCGGTAGTACAAATCTAAGATTAATAAGATAGATTTAGACAACATAATGTTTACAATAATTAACAACTGATTAGTAATCAATATTTATATAGTCTGAATTTCAGTTACGTTCACAAACACTATATATGTAATATATGTGTGTATGTATGTGTGAATCAGTTGATGTGACATAGACTTTTTTAAAATAATGTTAAATGACACTTCACTGAGGAATTAATAATGCATTATATTTTATTAACAATTCATTCTACCATATCTTTTTTTCTAATTGGGAAAGAAAAGAAAGATTATTAATCTCATATTATTTACTTATTTTTCACTGTTACTACATTGAGAATTGTTCTCAAAAATGGGTATAAGATGTTTCCTAAGATAATTTTTTGGATGTCTTAGAATATGGTTATCTGTGATATTCAACTATTGTATTATTAGATATCACAATTTTAATTAATTGCTTAAACTGACTGAACTTCAACTTGGCTTCTGGCAGGTGATATTTACACACAATTTAGAGAACAGAATATTAATCACATAGCTGACTGAAGATATATTGTCACTGAAACACAAATTTCCTTGCTATTTCTATTTTCTTTTACCCTTTCTTCCCTTCTCTCAGAAATATGTGAACCACCAAATCTTTGCCAAGTATTGGGATATAAATACAGTACATAAAATGGTTTTGAAAAAGGTCATATAGAATTTATGCTTTCAAACGCTTATATTCTAATGACAGGACAGAGAAATACATATAAGTAAAAAATGAATTTGCGACGTATACTAGTTAAACAACTAAACAAACAAAAAGAAAATGCATGATGACCAACTGGAATTTATCCCAGTAATGAATAGATGATGGTTTATCATTCAAAAAGAAATCGGTGTAATTCATCATTTGTAAGAAAGTGAAACAGGAAAAAAAACATCGCATCAATTGTGCAAAATGCAGTTGAAAAAAATTCAACATAATTTATGTTAAAAACTCTGCCACATTGAAGTCCCTGATAAATGGCGTCTACCAAGACCTAACATTATTCTTAATTGTGACTATCTGAATTCTTCCCCATAAAATTGGAGACATTGTTCCTATTCAGAATTATACCAGAAGTCCCAACCAATGAAATAAGAAAAATAAAAATCAGAAATATTGGAACTAAAGTAAGAAAACTGTCAATATTCAGACAACCTGATTGTTTACAACAAATTAGAAAATCTCTAAATTCTACAGGCAATCTCCTTAAATCAGGTGCATTTAGAATGTTGCAGAGTGCAAAGTCAACATACAAAAATCAAGTTTATTTCTGTATATTGGGAAATCAACCATTGGAAGCCAATATATCTCTCATACCATTTACTATATCTCTAAAATACTGCAATACTAATGTATATAAATCTAATAAAACATATGCAATATCTGTATGCTAAAAACACAAAATGCAGATAAAAAGAAGCAAAGATTTACTATCAAAAGACATATACCAAGCTCATGAATTGGAAGACACAGCATAGTTCTGATGAAAGTCCTCTAATTTATGTATAGATTTAATGCAATTAAAAAAGGGTAGAAATGCAACCAAAACATTTCCTCCAGGGCAAGACTTCAAGGCAAATGGCTTACTAAAAATTTTTAAGGAACAGAAAATTTTCATGATACATAATATTTTCATAAAATAGAAATATATGGGGAGCAACTAAATTTTTTTATTAAAATATACTACCATACTACCAAATAAATAAATGATAAATAATCCCCTCAAAATTATCTCAGCAGTATATTTTTTCTAAACATGAAGAAGCTGCTCTAAAATATATAAGAAAATGCAAATAATAGTCAAATCTATGTTGATAATGAAAAACAAAGTTGAGAGGGCTTACACTATATGATTTTAAGGAATACTTTATAGTTACAATAACAAAGACTTTGTGGTATTATAGCAAAGATAGACCCATAGATTAGTGAGAAAGAATTCAGAGTTTAGAAATAGATCCACACAAATATTGCCAGTTGATTTTTGAAAAGTGGCAAAGGAAAGTCAATGGAGAATGAACAGTGTTGAGTGAATGTTTGAACAACTGGACATACACTTGAAAATGAACCTTGACTTGTTCTTCACACCTTTACAAAACTTAACTCAAAATGAGTCATGTATCTAAAGGTGTAATGTAAAATTATTAAACAATTAAATAAAACATAGGAGCAAACCTCAATGATCTTGAGTTACACAAAAAGTACTTATATATGTATGCAAAAGCAAAATCCACTAAAGAAAAGCTGGACTTTAATAAAACAATAAGAAAACAAACCACCCAATTTTAAAAATGGATAAAAATTTGAATTGTAACTTCACCAAACAAGATATGCAGATGACAAATATGTTCAGGAAAAATGTTCAACCTAACTATTCAATAAGAAAATTTAAATCGAAATCAGAAGGAGATAACAATACCACTCTACACCTAGTAGAATGGCTATAATGAACAAAATTGACAATACCAAGTGCTAGCTGGTAATAAGTATTTCTTTACATACCTCTCTCAAGAAATCTCTCCTGAATTAAAGGTCCCCACTTAAGAACTTCAAACACAACACAACTGAAGTTAAATTCATTCTTTTCACATACATACCCACCATGCATACAAAGTCAGCCCTTCCAAATTGCAGTCTACAGCCTGTTTCAAAACTTAAAACTTATTTCATCTGTACCTTTCTCTTGTTTCCTCATGGCTACACCCAATCACAGATTTAGTTCTGGTGATTCTATCTCCATTTCTTCCAATTCTATAACAAATTGGGCAACTTCACTTTCCTTGGTTTCACTGTTGACATTTGCACGTTTTTCTTAAAAAATGTGTTTTGATGCTTTTGTAAAATTAAAATGAACTTGGAAGTTTTACATCCTAGAAATTAACACCCAAACATGTTGACCTCAGTTTGAAGGCACTGCATAATCTGGTTTCTAACATATGTGGAAATCTTATATTTTCAAATCATAGTAGCATGAAAGCCCACAGATTTTCTTTTTCTAGCCCCACTGAGCTGCTTTCAGTTTTCTCTCCATGCTTAACATTTTCCTATTTTTGCCTTCATTCTTATTTCTTATTGTCCTCTCCACTTAGACTGACAGTTTGTTTTCATGATGTAGTAGTTTGGCTTTCCCAAGTCGATGTGGTTCTTAAGACAAATGGAAATGCTCTCTCTTCCAGAAAGTTTTATCACATTCCTCACAATAAATATAACACGCATCTTCTCTATGTAATCTCAAAGCATTTTTCATCACCAATCTAGCGCCTGTCACATTCGGACCCAAAACTTACACATTGGCACTTTGCCTGTATGTTACACTCAGCCAGGATTAAATAAAGTTAATCGTTCACATAAAAACCAAGGCTTCTAATTTATCACATCCCCTTGCATGTGCCCTTGCACGTGAGACCAGTTACATAAATGGTCATTGAATTGAATGCAAGAGTTTGTTTTTCTTGTTGTTTCCTTGACACATGAGGGAAGACAGGAAAAGGGTAGCACTTAAAGAGGTGGAGAATAATGCTATCTAGAATTTGTGAAGGGGTGTACAAAACTAATAATAAAATAGTTTTGCCCTGTGGAAGTTTATAAAATGCTATCATAAAATATGTACTGTGTGCTTTTAAAACTGTCATTATTCACCTGAATGAAGACAATGAATAATTCCAAAGATATTCAAAGTGATATTTTTTACTGTCTTCTTGAGAAAATAAAGGCAGACAATTGAATTTATGGCATAGGTACTATGCTTTTACTCTGCCAGAGAGATTTGTTTGGAAATTGGGAAGTAGTATTTTTATACCCTGGTGTTGGAAAGCTGACAACAAACTTAAAAATAAAAATGTTTACAATATAATAACTTAGGAAGAGTTTATTCTTGAATTTTAGTATATGAAAGTAACAATAAAACCATGACAAAATCATGATAGAACAGGATAAGACCATTATTTGGGAAATTATTATGTAAAATGTTTATATCTGTCAATCACTATCACCATCACATAAGGTTAAGTTACAGTCATATGTGCCTTCTTACCTCCAGAACCTCAAAACTAGTCTCCTGGTATCCACTTTTATTCTCCTAGCCATCATCCCCTTGCTGTCGGATAATCTTCATAAAACACATATCAGATTGTTTTACATTTTTCACTACACCATTCAGTAGTATTCACTACTGAATACTGAATCATGTGGTCCTCTACATATGGTTCATCTAGCCAGCTTTATATTCCACATTTCCTCACTTTCTACCTACTCATTTCCATTCGCCTTCATCCATCTCCTCTACCATCTCCTTCATCTTTTAGGTCGCTAGCAAATCCAGGCTTCCCTTTGTGTTCTTCTGATAAATGGAGCACACTACTCATTTCAGTAAAAATTGCTGGATTTCTTCTATCATGATTCATTCTTCAATGTTTACTCATTTTACTTTTCAGGTCTCTTTTGTCCTCTCCTATAATCTGGTTCTAATCACCCCAAATCCCTCTCTGCTCCTCCTCCTTCCTTCTCTTCCTCCTTCCTCCTTCTTTTCCTTCTCCTCTCCTCTCCTCTTCTTTTCTCTTCCTCCCTCCCTCTCCATCTCCTCTCCCCCTCCTACTCTTTCTCTTTCAATATGAAGATCTAAGACAACTCTGGGATGGTGCCATTATCTGGTATGGTTCAAGCAGAAATGTTCCCAGTTATGGAAGCATTTTAAAAGAAAAAAATTCCCAGAAAAAAGGCAGAACTCTCGACTGTGATAAAGCCAGGATTTTTTTTTTTAGCAAGAAACAGAATGCAAACAATGTTAACAAGAGGATTAAGTGTTCCTAATACAAGATGAGACAGCTTATTCTAAGGAAAAAAAATTACTATAAATAAATAGTGATATATCTTCCTTTAGGTAAAGAACTACTCTGATATTCACATATTTTGGGCATACATGTATTCATACTTTTTTTTGGCTGATAGATACAATAATATAGTTCTTGAAGACTTCATAGTCGTACTGGTCTTCTATTGCTGTGTAACACATTAATACAAGCAAATCAATATAAAATTGTCTAGACCTGATTATTTGTGAATAAATAATGTGCACTGGTAATATAAATTAGTTACTCAGACTTACAATTTTCATATATTTGTACATATTTAAATGATTATTTTAAATTTATTTCTATTTATATATTAACTTAGCATACATTTACCTACTAAGTGTCTGGCACTGTACTAGTTGTTTGGGATATATCAGTGAATAAAACACACAAGAATCTCTGCCCTTCTAGAGCTTACATTTAAGTAAAGGGAGAAAAAATAAATAATTAAATAAAACATATAACATGTCAAGATGATAGTGCTATTTACAGAAATAAAGTAGGGAATCATGATGGGGTATGGTGTAAAGGTTACTTGCTCACTTCCAACACAGTCTTATATAGATTAGAATCAGAGAAAGAGGGAGGAATAGTGGGAACTCTTGTCTTCTTGGGGTGTACAGAGATAAAGGTCATATAACAACAGTCCTTAGTGTCATAGGCATTTCTGGTGGCTGTGAAGTTGAGTTTGTCAGAGGAGGAGGGGCAGGTGTAGGGTTTTTGCCATGGAGGTATGAAGATTTTTCAGATGGAAGGAACTGACTTAAATGTCTAGAGGCCTGCAGGTGGGAAACTTATCTAGAGCTACCTGAGTTGTGGTGTGACTTTTTGAATCCAGGAATGAAGAATACTTGGAACTTATTTTAAAAAACACTGATAAAGAGCATAAGATTTGGTGAAGATAATTTCAGATCACACACAGAGCAACTTTGACTCCTTGACCCTTGCATAATCATTTTTAGTATCTTTGTTCAAAGTCATCAAACTTGAAAATAAAACACTGGTATTCAGATATACACCCCACTTATCAAAATTTATCATTTTGAAGCGTTAAAGTCAATTTAGATGAGTTTGAAGGTTGACCGCTACTGAAAATGAAAACAATGGTGAAAGACTAGTTGAGCACTGATGACTACAAAACATAGTCACACAATGGGAAAGAACAGAGGGAGTATTGAGTAGTGTTCTCTTTATTAGAATTACACTTTCTAAACTCTTGGTGTAAGAGAGTTTTTTAAAGTTCTAGAGAAATCCAACGGGTTTCAGAAATGAATAAAAATATTGTGGCTAATTCAGAAAAGATAATGATGATGATTCACAAACACTGAAAGGAAAATCACCAAGTGAATGGAATTCACATATTATGTGGAAAGCGCACAGTACTTAGATCTATCTAGCTTAAAGGAAGTAAAAAGTTTTAAATACAATGGGCTGACTTAATTGGTGGATACAAGTAAAATAAGACATTTTATGTAAATATAGTTACAACTATGAAATTTCATACTATAGCCAGAATCAATTCAGTTAAACATTAGGAAAAGCCATATTAGATGATAAGAGAAATAAAACCCTGGAAGTTCTACTGAGAGCGCTTGAGGGGACTTATTCCTGGAGTTCATTAAGCAGAGAATGACAACTCTGACTTAGATAATTTAGTCATTTCACCTGCTTCAAGGAAAATGTTGGGATTTGATGAGTTTTTAATTTTTTTTTCTAAACAGCTTTATTGAGTGATATTACTGGCATAGGAAAATTATATATCTTTAAGGTGTACAAATATATATATATGTATTTAACGTGTACAAATACATATAATTGATATACACTGTGAAATGATCACCACAATCAAGCTAATTAACATATCCCAATATCTGTCACTATAAGCATGGAACAGAGAATCTAAGCATACTTCTCACATTAGATGAAAGCCAGAATTCTATCAGGATTGGTCTTGATTATTGAAGGTATAAACATGAAGGCACCGTGTTTATGAATGGTGGGAGAAAAACTTGGAGATAACATTCTGCCATGTAATTACTTAATATTGCTTCAGTGTGTCCATAAAGTGGTGCGTGTCATCCAGAGTGAATTTTTAAATCTGAGAACAATACGATCAGACCAACTCAACTCACAAAGAGCATTTACTGCAGCAGCTGTGGCTCAAGCACATATTTCTAATCTTCAAGCAGATGGCTGAGTATGTGTTTTATGATAAAAGAACTATATCACTATGAAAGGGGGTTATCATAATTGTACAAACACTATTTTCCCTGTTCTCACAAATCAAGAGAACTATATTTTCCCCCTCATCTGTTTGTTTTTCTTCTTTCTTTCTTTCTCCTTCTCCTTTTCATTTTGATATTTCCATCGTTATACACCAAAGAGTAAATATTGTTGAATTAACTTACTTTTCTTAAAATTCTATTCTTTCTGTGTTAACATTTAGACAGCAACAGATAAACCAATTCAGTGTTTTAGTAGAGTATAAATATGACTGTAAATTCACTTTGAATTTTTGCCATGTTTTTATATATAGTCAGAATTGAATCGAAGAGAAATATCTCTCACAAATAACAAATATACTTTTATATGTATATGCATAGATATACACAATACAAAAACAAATAAATAAAAGTAATATAGAGCATGCAGAGATATACATGGTAAAGAAAGTTTGTTTCCAAGGTGTAATCTTCCTTTCAGAGTAAACAAAAATTAATGATGTTATTTAGGGAGAATTTAAATTATCTAAAAATATATGTTTACTTATCTACTTGTTTTGCCATATGTAACTAAAACATTTTCTCTTGACCATGAGTTACTTGTTTCAACTTTAGGAGTCACTCTCTAAATAGAATTCACTGATATAATATACATTCAGGACAACATATTCTTTACCTAAACCAAAAGGTTTGTTTGAACGTCACAAAAATCAGAGAAACATAAGTACACTGTATTAAAATTAAGAACATTTGTTCATCAAAGGTGTTTCTAAGACAACAGAATGCAAGCCTCCAAGTGGGAGAAGGTACTTGTTGTCCTTTATCTGACAAAGTTTTTGAGCCGCAATGTATAAAGAGTTCCTTCAGATTAAAAAGAAGAAAACAGATGTTGCAATAGGACAATGAACTAATGACAGGCACTTCAAAAAGGAGAATATCCAAATGACCAATAAACATTTGGACATGCACTAAACTTCATTAATTACTAGGGGAATAAAAATCACAACAACGAGATACTACTAAACAACCAAAATGGCAATAATTAAAGATATATGAAGCAACTAGAATTCTCATACACTGCCACTGAGAGTATAAATTTGACCAGGATTCTGTTTGGCATTATTTGCTAAAATTGAATATGTGGCTACTTTACAACCCAGCAATTCCACTGCTAGCTATATACCTAATGGAAGTGTTAGTTATATTCACTAACATTCATAAGCAAGAATATTCATAGCAGAGCTTTCATCTAGCTCCAAATTGAAAACAACCCAGATGTCAGTCCACAGTGGAGAAGATTAATATATTTTTAAATAATTACTTATACTACAGAATTCAATATAGAAGTAAACATGAATAAACCACTACTATATTCAACAACAGGGATAAATCATATTGATATTCAATTAAACAAATAAATCAGATACAAAAGAGTAGTACTGTATGATTCAAAAGCAGACAACACTAATATCTCAAGTTATCCCAAAGACTGGTTAGGATAATAGTTACTTTAGGTAGGAATAGTGCCTGGAAGGGAACAGAGGGGGACTTTTTGGGGTGTCAGTAATATTCTTTTTAAAAGATGGGTGCTGATTACACAGGGGCACACACGTTATGAAAATTAACTGAGTTTACATATATGAAGATATAGATATGCCTGTTACCTGTATGTATGCTATAATTATGACCTGTTAGATGATAGGTGCCCCCATTTGTTTAACATGCAAGATTCAATAGGTAAGGTCATCCCAGCTTTGTATAAGTTGATTCTAATAATTAAATCCAATAAGCAACACAATTAGAGAAAATTCAGGACATAAAAGAGAATATTCTTTAAAATATGCTTAGTATGCTTAGTGTCACTGATACAATCCCTTGGCATGTGGATCCTGAACCTTTTGGGGTCATCTGATCTTATTCCCCTTCCTGTGGAGCTCTCATCATTATTATCTCATGTGGTCTATTCTGCACTAGTTATTCCATTTCTCTGAACCTTTTTTTTTTTTTAACTAAAATAATCCTTTCTTTATGCAGTTTTTTAAATAGTAGAATAGATACTTTATTGATTTTGCTTCCTTCCTATATGCTCTGTGTAATTTTGTCATGGACCAACCACATTTCAGAACTCCTGTGCACTGGCTCTAACCTGTGCACACCACATCTCTGAGGAATCAGAGAACAGACGTCGTGTGATCGATCGGTGGCAGACTTCTCCCCAAGTTGGGGCTGGGATGGGTAGTTGAAGGCAGCATTTAAATCCCCATTGGTGAGAAAAAAAACACTTCCTGTTTGGAGGTGAGGATAAAAACATATCTATGTTTTGTCCGTCATGTATACCTAAACCAATAATTCTTCTTTATAATTTAATTAGTTTCCAAAATTAAGTCAGTTACTTTGACATCCTGACTTCTGGTTATGACTTTTTTAGCACTTTCATGGACTTAACCTCTAGGCAGGGGAGAATCCAGGATTTGTGGGGCCCAAAGCTTATACAGTCTGGATGCCCTCTCTAAAAAATATATTACAAACGCAAATTTAGGTATGCACGTGGATATTTATTCTAAATGATAAAACATTTTATTTGGTTGATTCCAGGCAAAGGCCCAGCAAATTTAGACTACTAGATCTTATGCCTCAATATTTTATTATTTAAGCTACCTCTGTCACAAGGTTTCTACTCTGGTTCTAGTTTAGAAAATTCCTTACTTGAATGTTCAGATACTTATCTCTGGGGTCTGGACTGAAACTTGTTTTCATCATTTTAAAATTCTAACCTTCAGGTTTTCTTGTTTTAAAAAACGGCCATAATTGTCTTTCCTATTCTCTAATCAGTGCTTAGTGACCTCACTTTTCACCCTCTGAGATCTACCTGTTTGGTATTTCTTTTAAAGGAATGTCCTTCTGTTACCTGCATGCCCTTTTTTCTCAGGTCTATAGAACTGTGCATGTGCTGGTAGCTTTATCTAAAATGTCTCTCCGCCTTGTTGGATAAAGGATTCCTTACACATTCTTCAAGGTTTAGTTTAACCACAATCCACTACCTCTTGGAATGCCAGTTATACTCTCCTCTCCACTACAGCGTTCACCTCATTGTGTTATGATTGTGTCTGCTTATCTTTCTCACACACTGGATTGTATCCTGCTCAAGAGCAAGGACTGTGCCTTTTTACTTTATATCCTTTCCCAATTACCTCACACAGAGGTACAATAACAAGTTATACTATATAATCAGGCATGTTGGTTGACTGCCTAAATCTTAAATTATAAATCTTATTTTTGGTGAAAAACTACCATGAAAAAACATGACCTGCAATCATGTGGGTTTTTGTTCTATTTTCCTCATGAACAATGTGTGTATGTGTACATATGTTTTATTATATTATTGTGACCTTGTGGGAAACATTATGTGAAAAGTGGAGTACTGAATACCTATTTTCTAGAAATATGTTGAAATAATATATGACATTCTTGAATAGAAGACTATTTGGAAATCACCCGCCCCTATCTGTCTTCTCACTCCCAAATAATGCCCTTCAGCATTTACTCAAGGGAAAAAAAAACGAATTGGTTGCTGAAGCAGCTGCAGTTCACCTTGAATAGAAGCATATTTCAACTGTTTCAGAAAAAAAAAAATACAGCACCGTTTATGCTTAAGAAACAAAAGGGAAACCATCCTGAAGTAATATATAATGAAGGAAATGGTAACTATTGGATCCAAAGGTTTCCTGAATCTCACAGTTCTAATATCGTTTGGAACTGCTTCGTGGTGAGAATAGTACCTACAGAAAAGAATGTGAAATGAAACCCTGTTGAGGGCTCTGGGGTTTTACAGAAAGCTACTATGCCTTTTAAGAATGATGGAATCACATGCTTTATTCCCCAGCTTCAGCGGCAGGCTCAGGCTCAGCTGCTTTTGAGTATGCTGTATTTATTAGAAACATTATGGAGAGAAACAAATGTGTCAGTCACAACTCTATCCACCTCCTAAAATGGAGCTGGGAGGCATCACTGAGTAATTCTTAGCTTAGTGTTGCCATGAGAGATAAACAAGGTTTCAATCCTCTAAGCAAATATAATCCTTATTTAAAGACTTACATTAGCTTCTCTCACAGAAGCCAGATAGTTTAGTCATTTCACTCAGTTTTTATTTTTAAATATGCTGCAATATAAATCAGTTAGGTGGATTTCCCTACTTGACAGAAATAGATGACACAGTAGATGTCCTTGGGCCTGTTCCATGGGCTCTTAAAATCATATTCTAGTTCAGTGACATAAAATCATTCTAATTTTAATGTAAGAGCCAAAAAATGATACCTGCTGGAGTAGTTCATTAAATACAACTGGTTCAGAAGCTAATCTTTCATATTATTGCTTTGAGGACTTAGGAAGTGCTTCGGGTCAAAATCCTTCAAGCTATGTTTAATTGTAAAAGAAAATATACTTAACTGCTTATTGCTTAAATAAGTGTTGCCTAATTTATTTTCTACTGATAATGACTAAGTAATCCTCAAATTAAAAAAAAAAGATAGCTAAAAATTGGATGTTTGTTCTAGGGGCACTAAAAGGATCATCAGTAAATATTTTTGCATCCAGGATACCTTAAACCAAACTGAGTTCAAATTATAACTATTCCTCAAGTAACGGCTTCAGGCTTATCTTTGCTTGAAACATTTCATGATGCCCCAACACTCACTGAACTCTTTTTGTGTATTACCATATCTGTTATTGCTTTTGCATCTTTAATCCTATGCAGTTTAAATGACAGTTCAACAATTTCCTCATCATGACTGAGAAGCTTTTTCTGAAAACAGTTTCATATTGAATGTTCTCTAGGGAATCCTCTGCTCCCCAGAAACCAGCAAAAAGTAGGAAGTACATCTCTATTTTACAACTATAAATCGAATTTCTACTCTCTTTTCATGAAAGAAGAAAGTTTAATTCAAGCTATTGACCCAATTTCCTGCTGCGCAAATATCACTGTGTTAATGGGAAACTTTTAGTTCTCCAACTTCCAAAATGCTTTTAAGAAAAACTGAAGTTTCATTCTAGTTATCATTTCAGAATTTTTAGCAATTTGAATTCCACCCTGACTTGACCAAAAATTTTCAGCTTACATTTTGAAATATACAGTATCATTTTATAACCACTATGAATGAAGTATTTCTGTCTCATAAACATAGCTATATTTTCCTTGTCATTAAAAAATATATTCACTACTGTCAGTTAGGAAATCATGGTTCAAAGTATTTAGTAATCAATGTCTTAACAAAATAAATTATTACCAACATGTGATGGTATCCTTGTTTAGGGAAAAGGACACCGGGCAGAGTCAATTTTGAGATTTAATAACTGTGATTTAGTGATGAGAGCTATGCTAAACATGGACCCAACAGTTATAGCCATAACTTCTGAGCTTGGGGAAGGCTTACACTGATGCAAAGTATAGCTTCTTATTCAATATTTATGAAGTACATGCCACTATCACAAGTACTGGGGAAACCCTAGATGTGCACCACGCATGGCACATTCTTAAAACCAGCATACTGAGGCTAATACAAGTGATAAAATTTACAAGAGAAACTACAATAACCTAATGATTCTTAGCCTATTGCTAATGATAGGAATCAAGCAATAATAATAATAATAGCTGCACTGTAATAGCTGTATTTTTTTTTGTAACATCTCCACCAAGCATCCAAAAACAAACTCCTAGTTCACATCTGGTTTATAGTCCTGGGTTTATTGTTGTAGCTATGTGCTCTTAAACAGGTTCCTTAAGTTATCTGAACTTCACTTTAATAAATATTAAAGTAAGACAGACTCCTCGTGTTCACTTAACTCTAATATTATCCAATTCTAATCTTGACATAGAACTCAGCACTAAGTGTATACCAGGAATACATGTGGCTTGCAGGAAGAATCCACTTTGACGTTAACACAACAGCGCCTATAAAACAGCAATGCTCCACTACACTGAACTAAATTTCTGGATACTCATTAGCTTTTGTTACTATTAGACTGAGAGAATTGAGAGAATAAAGCAAATGAAGCCTATCAAATATTCTAATAATTCAAAAGTTGTGCCTCTAAAGTGATTAAAATGTGAATCTAATAGATCCTGCATGTTTAGAAAACATATGTAATATAATTGTGTTTTTTCTTGTTTCTAAAAATATATCCCTAAAAGTTACCTAAGGATAACTGAGACTATTTCCAGTCCAAGCTAGTATCAAGTTGTAAATATAACTTATGACAAAATAAATCATTTTATTTATAGAATGGCCTTTGAAATTTAAGTAGATATTTATTGAATGATTCAACCATTTGTGTATTCTACCCTTAATATAAAGAAATATTATTTACCTGGGAATGTTCTTTTGTCATGTAAGCTACAACAGAAATTTCTAGCAGGCTTAAGGATAATTTGGCCATTCTTTCATTGTCTAAGGAACTTATCTAAAAATATGTACTATATCTTCACAAAAACTTTCTAAATATTCACATATGCCTTCTGGGCAGATACTGTGAAAAGAGAAATCAATAATGTTGGAAAGATTCTAATTTGGTTAACCTTTTGACTATTGTTTCATTTTTTCGTTTTCTACATTTGGCAAATGCATTTTCTTGAGTAGAAAACTATTTTTCAATAAATATTTCAATGTACTGCAACTGAAATTTTAGAAAGAGTCTACAAAAATGTATTAAAAAGCTTATCATTACGTTCCTTCTATAAAATTTTTACTAGTGAGAGGAAAAGGCCAAAAATCCAAATATGTCTTGTATATATGAAGAATATGCTGACTTTTAAGGTATTATGAACTTTAGGACATTTTCATTTTAGCTTCATCATATTTTACTGGTTCCTCTGACCCTGCCACACCTCTATGAATAGTCTCTTCAACAATTATTTTCAATTTACCATTGGGAATGCCAAATGTTTTTCCCGCCAGGAGCCTAACTACTGTAGTCTTTATCTCTTAAAAAATGAACTAGGCCACAATGCAATTCTGATTTGTAGGGATGAAATTTATACTAAATTATACAGGACAATTATATTAATCAGAAATCTTTCAGTTCCAAACGTCATAAACAACTCAAAATGACTTTTAAAACCACAAAAAAACAGAATAATAAAATATACTGACTGCTATCAAATGGTGTCACTTGTTTCTTACTCACCTTTTCACCTCTGATTTCAGTTATTTGGCTTCATTCCCCAGTGAGAGCTTTGCTCACGGTTGGAATTAATTCTTCAGCCACTCAGGCTTTACATGACCCTTATAGTTTGCCCTCTCAAAAGGAAAGAGACAGGCTATCTCCCATCTCTTATATCAATCTCCTCAAAAGATCCCCAATTCACTCTACTTGAGCCATATGCACACTCCTACAGCAAAATTTTGGTCCAGGAGGATAAAGTTCTCTGATTGACTGGTATGAGTCAAGTACTTCAGTACTTGTTCAGGAAGGCCAGTACCCAAAGACAAGAGATGGAGAAGACAAAAAAAATAGCAGATGCCTAAAGTACTTTCATAAACATATTGTCATCGATGTTCATTCATTCCTTCACTCACTGGCCATGTGAAGTAATAGCTGTATACAAGCAATAAGACTCTTGTGTAGATAATGGGGAAAATACTTGGTATAGATAGAGACAGAAAGAACAGATAGTGAACTTCATACTGGAATTTTCAAGACCTTATGCTTAAGGGCTAAGATGGGAATTAACGGAATTGTTTTGCAGGGTGGTTCTGATTTATCTCTTTTTCCTTTTTTCTCTATTTATAACTCATGCTTGAAATGGAGATAACCATACATTAACTTGTGAAACATTGCTATAGTTTGTGAGAACCTTGCTTCCACCACTAGGTTAAAGAGTTTAAATTTATATATGCATAAATGTAGCGGTAGCAGCGTTGCCGGTGGTGGCACCAGGGAATGAATCAATCTGAAATCACTGGTCGATTTCAAATGCAAGTAAGATATTCAAGCCTGCCTCTGGCTATTTATACAAAGAGACACAGAATAGAATTGACACTGCAAAACCCATACTTGCTTTTTCCAATCTGCAATGCCTGTGCAATTCATTTATGAGAGCTTGTTTGCCATCACTGAATAAAGAACAACTTATTTTTAAGTTGCTAAGGTTAGAAACTGTAGAAAGGCAATTATATTTCTGACTTGTAAATAATATGCCAGCAAAATTAAAGATGTCTCCATAGCTTAGTCTATTGAAGTATCTACATAAAATATCTTCATAGTGCAATGTATTATATAATGTAGGACATATACATCTATATAGTATATAGCAGTATAATATACTATGCTTTTTTTCTTTGTAAATGCTTTATATATTAGCACTGGAGAGCTTTCAACTGAGTAATAAATCATAAGAAGAGTTTGCTTGAAAGTTTGATCACTGAAAATATATACTAAGAGGACCTGTTAAACTGAAGTCATATTTTCCAATCTGAATAAAGAGGAATTTATTTGTTTCTATCTGGTTCAAAAGTACTGGAATTTATTTTGGACATTTACCTAAGTAAGGCAGATCCCTTTGTGGTCACCACCTGTCATTCATCAGGCCAATTCCATAACGCATGACATGAACTAACGAATGGATTTTATCAGGGAAAATGTACAAGGCAGGTGTCCCATAAGAAGAGAAGGTACTTTTTTTTTTCATTCCCAATCCTTTCATTAATCTCATGTGAAGCACGCAGGATCAAGGAAATTGCTGGATATGCAGTGACATGTTTCATTTTTAATAGTGAAAGGAAGTATTCTACAACTCTTACCGTGGTCACTAAGCAGTCTGATTTGCAGTTCCAGCTGTTCAGAGTTGTTGCCTGGGAAAGACATCTGCCCATTATCTGGAGTACTTTGGGACCGATGGGAAGTTGGGCTCAGGAACAACACCTCCTGCAAGGAGAAGGAAGGCACTAGACACTAGAAAAGCAGAGATTGGGTACAAACACTTCCATGGAAAAGTGGGCCCCAGGTTGCAGGTGACTCATTGTTCAGGTAACCTAGAGTATTCTCCTTGGGTCATTCCCAGATAATCCACTCCGCAAGCTACATGTCAAAATGTAAAGTGTTTGTGATATTTGTTTAAGTTTGGAAGTAGGAAAAGCAGCTGCTTCCGATTGATCAGTGTGATCTTTTCAGAACTTAGTGAAACTTGATATGAAATTTGCATTTTAAAAAGATTCAAGAAAGATGTCAATTGTGGCAACATTGTTTTTAATTTTCCCAAATTCTCTATAAAGTCTGATAGGATAGGAAGACCAAAAGTCTTCTAAGCCTGAAGTAAGGGCATCGTTGGGGAGGGAGTAGGTTTTCGAGGCATAGAGACTTGTGGAAAGATATGAGTGACATGAACATATTTGAAAGTTTCGATTTCCCTGACACTTACTTGTTATAGAGGGAACCCATCCTCTTACATACCAAAAAAATGCTTTTAATGGTTGCGCTTTTGATGACTGTTGCACAACCTAACAAGAGCATGCTGATTCTGTTATGGACCAATCCCTGCTACTCCTTGTTGCCTCTATGGCAGTAGTTATGAACCTGGGTGATTTTTGTCCCCTCCAGGGGAAATCTGACAGTGTCTAGAGACATTTTTGGTTGTCATAACTGGGAAGGTGGGTGCTACTGGCATGTATGAGTACATGTCAGAGATGCTTCTACACATCCTTCATGGAAAATCCCTGACAAGAAAGAATTATCTGGCCCAAAATCTCAGAGCGCTGAAGTTGAGAAATCCTGAGCTTAGGACCACAGTATGGGTTTTTATATATGTTGTCTATGCCGTGAAACAAATGACCACTAACAGAGGCTTTAAAAAATATCTGTTTATGATCTCAGAGCCTTTATAGATTAGATTTTTGGGTTAGCTGGGTTCTCAGTTCTCTACTCAAGGTTTCATAGGGCTGAAATCAAGGTGCCAGCTTGGCTGCACGTGCATGAGGATGTCCAACTGGACAAGGGTTCACTTCCAAGCTCCCTTAGGTTGTTGGCAGAATTCGTTTTATGATGGCTATAGAATCCAGGGCCAAAATGGAGAGGCAGACAGACAGACAGACACATGCACACAATCTTCTTCGAGTCTCTAACTTTCAAAAAGGCTTGTGCTCTGTTGTAAAGGGCTCACCCAGTTAGAACAAGCCCGCTCAGGATAATCTCTCTTTTGGGTCACTGAAGTTGATAGAAGATTAGGGACATTAATTACATATGTAAAATCCATTCTCCTTTACCATAAAGCATGAGATAACCATGAAAGTAGTATCCTATCACCTTTGCCATATTCAATTGGTTAGAAGCAAGTTACAGAGTCCACCACCATTCAAGGGGAGTGAATTACATAAGGGCATGGCTCACTGGAGGTCACTTTTGGCTGGGTTCACCACAGTTCCTACCATAACCTGGAATGAAAAAAATGTCTAGCTTCAAGAGGAGACAGTATCATTCTGTACCCAACCTGTGGTTATTCCAGACTGAATGGGGAAATAGATGTTAACAGATAGATTCCTTGTATTGTTTCCTAGCTTGTGAAGTGAGACTCATTATGGCAGGAAGGGGAAAAGTAAAAAGTCCTGGAAATGCCACCAACCCCTATAAAAACAGTAAATCAAAACGATATAGCTTCACTAGGGCAAATACAGAGTATAGAACTACCACCAAATATCTGAAAGATGCAGGGATGGTGAATCCTGTCACATCCCCATTTATATCACCTGCTTGGCCTGTACAAAGTCTCATGTGCTTGGGAAGTTGATAGCAGGTTTCCATAAACTTAATGAGATGGTAATGCCAATTGAAGCTGCCGTACTGGATACAATATTTTACTGGGGAAAATAATCTTAACCCTGGCACCTGGTATACAGCTGCAGGCCTGCCAAATGCTGCTGGCTACGTTCCCATAAGTACGGAAAATCAGAAGCAGTTTGCATGGATGTAGTGAGGACAATAGTACACCTTTACTGCCTTGCACTTTCTTTCTGTTATAATGTTTTTTAAAACACTTTTGGTCATCTTGATATCCCTCATAATATCCTGCTGGTTCATTAGGCTGAAAATATTGTTAACTGGATCTAGTAAAAGTAGTAAGAATACTAGAAGCCTTACTATTAGATATGCTTCCGAGAAGGTGGTAAATAAACCCTCAAAGATTTAAGACCTACGTTATTGGTGCAGTTTGTAAGGATCCAGTGGTATGGAGCATTTACGGATATTCCTATGAAAGTAAGAGCAACCTTGCTTCACTTCACACCACCCATCAAGCAGGAGACACAGTCCCTGTGAGACCACTCAGATTTTAGAGTGTACAAGATACCCTACCACTCGGATCACATGACCCCACAGAGGGTCATACAGGAAGTCCTAAGGCAAATAATTATACTGTAGGAGATGCTGGAAAATCCCAAAGAGGAATCAGAGCACAGACTCTCCTAGAGTTAACTACTTCACTACTTCTATTTCAAACCATGGTCAGAAGAGAAAAAAAACAATGGCCAAGTTTATGGGAAAACCTTCATGGTGTTCTGACCCAGGCTGAGGTTGATGGCTTCCACACTACTGCCTCACTTAGCAGTGACCTTATCCTTACCCCCTGAAGGGAACACTTTTCACTCGGCACAACTTTGGTGGTCAAACTGTTTGGTCACCTAATGTGAAGGAAGAGATTGCTTGACTACCCAAACCTGCCAAGATCAGAGGCAAAGGCTGATCCCTAGTATATCACCGTTCTCTGGGGAAACCAACTAGCTTCACAGGGATAGGTCCACCATGTTAGACCCCTCCTCTCACAGAGACGTGGCAGTTTGCTGTTACCAGAACACACGTATATTCCAGCTATGGATTTGCCTTTCCCTTCTGTAGTGGTTCTATCTGTACTGTTAATGCTTAATACACAGCCATGGCATCTGTTATATCAATAATACTGCCTTCAACCAGAGGACGGGCTTTTTTATAGAATAAAATTTTACGCGTGACTAATGCTGCATATTTCAATTTTGGAGTATAATACATTTGCTATAACCCTGAGATGATGTCATATCTTGATGGTAATTTGTGGACCTTTCTGTGACCGAGACACAAATGCTTCACTACACAAAGGACAGAGTGGCTGCTGAAGGGTGAAAGACATAGACTGTTGCAATTATCTTCCATTTATCCCTCAGAACCTCTCTCCACTTTTTTCCCCTCCTGCTCTTTGTCTTGGGGAACTGACTTGTATGGACTATATGAAATGGCTCCCATGTTGTCTGGTTTCAGTTTCATTCAGTCAATGGTGAGCCCTGAGAGGAGATCAGAGGGGAGAATAATTACTGAGTGATACTGGGATGTATGACATTCTTGACCTTTTCTCTTTTGCTCTCCTTAGGTTGGCTGTACCGTTTCTTTCTTTCTTTCTTTTTAAACATCCTTTAGCGGATTTTAAAAAATTAATTAATTTTTGGCTGCATTGGGTCTTCGTTGAGGCACGCAGTATCGTTGAGGCATGTGGAATCTTTCATTGTGGCATGCAGGCTTCTCTCTAGTTGTGGCGTGCGGGTTTTCCCTTCTCTAGTTGTGGCACGCGGGCTCTCTAGTTGCAGAGCGCGAGGTCAGTAGTTTTGGCGTGTGGGCTTAGTTGCCCCCCGGCATGTGGGATTTTAGTTCCCTGACCAGGGATCAAACCCACATCCCCTGCATTGCAAGGCGGATTCTTTACTGCTGGACCAGTGGGGAAGTCCCTGGCTGTATCTTTTCAATGAAGGTCATAGCTCTTCTCAAGTTGGCCCACTCTATATGATTCTGCTGGGTTTAGGTAACTGCTCCCTGCCATCACCCATTTGAGCTTTGGAGTATTAGCAGCACGACTCTATCTTTCTCGATTCTATCTATCACTCTGTCTCCTCCTCCATTTAGGTTTGAGTGTGGTAACTGTCTATCATTACTAGTCCCGGGTACTGCACTGTCCCTTGTGGTACAGGTTGTCCAACTGTTGTAGATAGTCCCTTGTTAATTAGTAAATTATCCTAATTTGAGTCTGATAATTATTTACTATGGTGGTCCTGACTTATATACAATGGCAGAGGCCAGAACACAATTGAAAGAGGAAAAGAGATAATATCTTAGACTCATCCTGATATTACTCTTCAAGAAGGAGAGGGAAGCCAGGAAACTATTGGGATATAATCTCTTAATTTTGTGGACAGTGACTCTACAGCAAGCAGACTCATTAATATTTCTCGTAGATTTGAACAAATAAATCAAATAGAAAGAAATTCAGCAGTTTCGAGAGAAAAATACAGAGAAAATCAATATTTTAGCATTTGTTCCCTCCAGTTCATTCTTTCTCAAAAGTGGCTCAATTTGTAGAAAAGTTACATGAGCATTCAAACCATACAAAACTAGTATAGAATGAGTGACATTCAGGCAAGATTGAACCAAGTTTTGTCTTTTGTACTTACTTTTCCTTTTGTGGACATAGCTGAGGCTCTGGTAGGATTTTTGGCAATGCTAAGGATTAGGCCTGGAGCTATAAAATTTGTTTGGGACAATGCCATTAGTAACTAAACATTTCTTTGCTTCTCAAAATGTCCTGAGTGTAAGGTCCATACTTAAGCTCCAAAAGGAATGTGACTTTTTGTTTTCAGGGTTAGATTTTGTCTCTTCTATTAAGAGATACTCCTAATTCTATGAGGTGGAAAGAAAACCCCATAGTTTCCACTCCTATGAAGGCTTCAAATAGCATTAATTTCCTCTCCCTTCTGTCTGTCCATCTATGTGTGTGTGTGTATCCATCTTTCTATTTTCTTTATATCCTCATCAGCGCTTTATGTTGGGGTTCATATATGAAGAGCTTTTTCTTTTAACGTATCTGGCTCTACTTATGGCAAGCTCATGTGAAGTCACCATGGCTATTCTGTTCACAGCAGAGCACAGCAATGCAATTGGTAGCACTGGCTCAGCCCCTGGGAGAGCAGCAGGATAGCAATGATTGTAAATTTAAAACAGAAAAAATGCCATTTTTGAGCTGTGGATACTTTCTAGTTGAACGTAACAGTGACTTTAGAAAAACATTTTTCTGTTTTAAATTCACAGTAATTGAACTTCTTGTATATTGGCTTCCCTCTCCACAGGCTAAGCCAGCATGGCCATTTTGAAAGATTTGCTCCTCTGTGACCTAAAAGGCAATAGGCTTTTCAAACAATGGGCTCAGAGGCAAAGCACAACACCATGCACGGGAAAATGACTAAAACATCCTGAAAGGATTTCCAATGCCAGGGCCTTTGGAGAATCGTTCTAGCCCTATACATGCTTTCCTGCAAAAGACTCAGATTTGAACACACAGAAACAAAGAAAAACTAAAACAAACCCTGTTAAGAGATTAATTTAAACAATCATCTGGGGATTTCTTGTTTGCTTTCTTTCTTTTTTGTTTTGTTGGTTCTGTTTTACACTGGCCTTCTTTATTTGTATTAACATTGAAGAACTGAATTAAACCAGTACATCAAATATATTAATTCTGGAGTGAGCCTTGGGCAAAATGGTGAAGAAATATGTGCTTTCGAGAGACATCTTGAGCTCCTTCTTTGATTTACAGTTTTCCCTTTCCCTTTTTCCCACCCAATTCCTTTCGAGCTTTTGGCTAATCATTTCCCCTAATTGTTAAATCCAGCGGATCATCCTAGCATTTATTATTTATCCCTCCCTGTAGCAATGAACGGCAAATATCCCTCCTCCCTTGATTTCTATCACAGAATTCTGCCGACATCCTCCTACTCCTTTCTGACTGCCCATTAAACATTTTTCTGCATGCTACCATTCTTCTTTCTCTTCTCAGCTGTACTGCAATGGGATAATCACATCTAAAAACTTATTTTTAATCCCTACTGAATTAAGTTCATTATTTGAATATGTAAAACACAAGGTATAGGCAGAGAAGCCACATTTCCTGTCCTATCCGTTTCATATAGTTCGATCCACCATACACGATCAATGTGACTAGTTTCTGGTGCATTACTTCTTCGTTTATTTTTACAAAAATAAGAAAATATATACGTATTCTTATTTAGTTTTATTAAGCAAATGATGGAATATTGTATATATTCTTTTATTATGGCTTATTCTATTAAAATACATTTTATAAATCACTCCATAGCAGTTCATAAAACATTTTTCACTTATTTTTATATCTCTGTAGAATTCTATTTTGGTCTCAATCCTCAGCCCTATTTGACCTGAGGCTGAAAGAGATAGAAACTTCTTCAAATATGAAATGAAGACTGTCTTTTTTCCAACTATTAGTTGGGAATTCTATATTTTGATTTTCCTACTTCCCTCAAAAAAAATCAACAGATTCTCAGTGCACTTAGGACAGTGTACATATTCTTTAATATAGTTAATATAACTTTGCAAGACCTGCCCCTTCGTATCTTTCTGGAACATACTATTCACTCGGAATATATTACTTAAATGAAATATGTTTGTTAGTGGACAGTGAAGAATCTCACCTAATAGAAACAGAAGATATAAATATCAGTTCAACTTGTTAAAATGCTTATTTGGGAGACATTACACATTCTTATGTCAGGGCTTGGCCTACTGAAAGTGAAATGGTCGAAAATTTAGTCTGTCAGTGGGTTACACAGGGGATTTTGTTGAGATAATTTCATTTTAAAGATAAACTAAGTATTGATACTAATTTTTAAAAAAGTATACACTATTGGAACAGTACTTATTTCCTTCCAATAAACTCAAGCTGAGACACAGTCTTCCTTCCTGAGGCTGTCTTCGTGACCAATGAGAGACTTTCTGTATCCTTTTTTTCTAATGCCCTATTCACAAATCCTCTGTGATCATTCCAGCTTGGACAACAGAACGTTGATAATCCTCCACACAATTTCAGCTGGTATTTATCTTTCTTGGGAACAAAAGTTAATGTCAAAACCACACTGAAATAATTAGAAATTTTCTAAGCTTATTTAAACAAAGACCTTTATCAATCTATGTTCTGAGTGAGAATTATTGGCTTTACTAGTGAGTTCCTCACATCTAGAGAATACTAGAACCAGATTAAAATATGTTAATTATGGAAGAGATAGATACAGTTGTCCCTTGGTATCTGTGGGAGATTGATTCCAGGACCCCCAGCAGATAATAAAATCCACGGATGCTCAATTCCCTTATATAAAACGCACAGTATTTGCATATAACCTATGCACATCCTCCCATATACTTTATTTTTTAAAGTATTTTTTAAGTTAATTAATTTATTTTTGGCTGCATTAGGTCTTTGTTGCTGCATGCGGGCTTTCTCTAGTTGTGGTGAGAGGGGGCTACTCTTCATTGTGGTGCATGGGCTTCTCATTGCAGTGGTTTCTCGTTGTTGCGGAGCATGGGCTCTAGGCGGGCGGGCTTCAGTAGTTGTGGCTTGCGGGCTTAGTTGCTCCGCGGTATGCGGGATCTTCCCGGGCCAGGGCTTAAACCCACGTCCCCTGCATTGGCAGGAGGATTCTTAACCAATGCACCACCAGGGAAGTCCCTCCCATATACTTTAAATCATCTCTAGATTACTTATAATACTGATCACAATGGAAATGCTATAGTTGCTAGCATGAGGCAAATTCAAGTTTTGCTTTTTGGAACTTTCTGGAATTTTTTTTCAAATATTTTTGATCTGTGGGTGGTTGAAACCATAGCTGTGGAACCCACAGATACAAAGGGCCAACTGTATAAAATTCAGTTTATTAAGATGTAAAAGAAGGAAATTTTCAAAACGATGTATTCTTCTGAAATAAAGCTGGGCCCTATTTTTTCTTCAAATTGAAAGATTTTAATGCCTTTTACTTCCCTAATAAATTGCATTACATAAAAATATAAGAATTCTTCAACTGTATTGAAAATGGTTCTAGAGAACTCCTTTCATTAAAAAACTCACATTTGAAATAACACTAAAAATGACATAAAACACGATAAAAAAGTAGGAATACAGTAAAAACTTTCTATATCAGAACAATGATATTGCATTTCTTTTGAATTTTGTTATTAATTTCACATTGAATAGACTTAGATATAATATTTACTGAACCTTGGATATTTAGAGTATTAAGCAATACAGATTCTTATAAGGCAAATTATGGGAAATTACACAATTCTCATAAAATGGAATGCAGAAATTCAGTAGTATTTTTTTTCTTGCAGAGCTATACTTAAATTTTATTTTATCCTTCTCCTGATTATGTAAATCGATTAGAATATAGTTCTAATCAAACTAAGGTAGTAGATAGTAAATGGCTATCTCATTTGAAGCCATTTTAATTCCTATTTCCTTGGTCACAGATTATACATTCAAACTTAGGGAACTTGCCAATATGTTCCATTAGTCATGAGAAAGAGGTGTTTGGGTCAAAACATAAGGACATACTGTATAGCACACCTGGAACTCTGCTCAGTACTCTGTAATGGCCTATAATGGGAACTGAAAATCAAAAAGAGTAGATATATGTATAACAGATTCACTTTACTGTATACCTGAAACTAACACAACATTGTAAATCGACTATACTCCAATAAAAATTATTTTTAATAAATAAATAAATAATAAAGTGCAAGTAATTTGAACTCTTAAAAAAAAAAAAAACAGACTCAAGGGCTCCCCTGGTGGCGCAGTGGTTGAGAGGCCGCCTGCTGATGCACAGGACAGGGGTTCGTGCCCCAGTCCGGGAAGATCCCACATGCAGCGGCGCGGCTGGGCCCGTGAGCCATGGCCGCTGAACCTGCACGTCCGGAGCCTGTGCTCCGCAACAGGAGAGGCCACAACAGTGAGAGGCCCGCGTACCGCAAAAAAACAAAAACAAAACCGAAAAACAGATTCAAAATACATGTGTGCTGGGCTACTGGTGATATGATCATAGTTCAAAGATCTTATATACATGTGCCTCTTGAATACAGAATTATATTCTTTCACACCAATTCATTCCCTATACTAAGTCCAGATAGTTTTAAGTCAAAGAAAATTTTTAAATTACTTACTGTGCAAAATATACATTTATATGAATGCCTACTCAAGCAAGGCAGCAGTAAGACATATTTGCTTCTTAAAATGGTATTATATTGATATGTGATTTCTATGGTGGTCTGCATCTTTTGTAGTTTGGTTAAAAGGCATTAAAGCCCAGGTTGCAGTTTTAAAAGTATAATGAATACGCATTGTAATACAGAAGTTGAGTAATTAAACAGAACTCAGGCAATCTTACAATAATTTGTCAATATTATCGCTTTATATGGAACACGTGTTGCGGAGAATTTACCGTTTCTGTAGTTTACAGAAAGTATATATACAGTGTCTCTCAAGCACCCACTGCACTTATTTTTATAGTATTCCTACAGGTTAAGTGCTATCCATCTCATTTAGAGAAATTTAAATGCCTTGTTCAGTTCAAATCATAGCTAAATTTTATTAAGAAACATCTTGCTCTATGGTATGTGGAGTGATAATATATTGGATGTGCCCCCACTGGTGAGAACTTGCTTCCTGGTTCATTTAGTAGTCTTTTCACTGTGTCCTCACATGGAAGCAGTAAGCAAGGGAGTTCTCTGGGATCTCTTTTCTAAGGGTACTACTCATATTTACAAGCATTCCACCCTCGTGATCTAATCACCCCCAAGGGCCCCACCTCCAAATACTATGACATTGGGTGTTCACTTTCAATGAATTTTGGGGGGTCACCCAAATTCAGTCTATACCAGCTGCCAAATCAAAAAAGTCTTCTCTGACACCTTAACTACTGAAGCACATCCACACCCCCAGCTCAACCCTCTCTCATCCTTTATCTTGCTGTATTTTGTTTATAGCACTCACCTTTGCCTGGCTATTAACATTTCACATTAATTTGTTTATAATTTTATTGCCTACAGTCTCCCACTAAAATGCAATGCCTGTGAAGGAAGGGAGGGTTTCACTCTCCCAGAGCATGGTGTTGGTCATACAGGTGAGTATGCTGCATATTGTTTATAATGTTCACCCCAACTCTTCTTTGTTTTTCTCCATGCCTATCCTTCCCCAAACTCCTTTGCGGCCAGAGTTCCAGCTTAGGTTTTGCCAAAACAGCCACCTGTTGATATCTGGAAAGGAAAAGGGAAGCAGAAGCCAGTACTGCTTCTGCTGCAGAAGTGGGCAGGACACAAGCTTCAGGGGACAACCAAGGAGAACTCTTGCCCACAGGTTCAGAGAGTCTCCTGGTAAAGTAGCTACTCTGGTGCTGCAGGCAGATGAGATCACTGGTAGCAGTTTCCAATGCTTTCTGCACTTCCTGTTTTAAAGAATACTACAGTGGCCTCTCGGACCCCTTTTCTGTCAATAGATCCAACTTTTTTCAGCTTCCAATTTCTTGTATTAAGTTATTTTTTGGTATAAAATACCTGGACGTCGCCACTCCCCTGGCTAAATATCCTCTTTGGGCTTCATTTATTCAAAGCAGGGAGATTTTCATTGGCCCAAGTAGTTTCTGATTTTGCTCCTGGAGACACTGCTCAATGGGCCACTCAAACACAGCCTTCCATTCAGCAAGTAGGAAAGAACGTGTTCCCATGATGAGCTCCCGCTGGCCTGGCCGAAAAGTGCCAAAAAATGGGCCTGTTCCCACAATCATGAAACACACAACCAAGCCTCTGAAACCCATACACAGCTCTGTAACCATCTTAAATTAAGGCTGAGTAACCTGACACAAGTCTTTATGTTATTAAATGACCATTTCTATCCTCATCAGACTAGCTGTTGGGGAAAGGCAGTTCCGTACATTTTTGGCATTTACTAGAAACACACACAGATACACACACACACACACATACTCATATAAATTTACACTCTACAACTGTATAATGGATGTGCATTTAAATTTAACACAGCCAAAACAAATACTAGTTGTTTCTCACTATTCTAAATCTGCTTCACTTCAATGTTCCCAATGTTGGTAAAATGAAGTACCACCTATCCAGGTGCTCAGGCCCAAACCCTCACAGTCAACTTTTAAGACTTTTTCCCCTTCATCCCTGCATTTAATCGGTTAGTTGTATTAGTTCTACTTCTGCAATAAAATATCTCATATCCATGTGCTTCAGCCTTTCTTTACTCTTCTCAATTTAGTGCCTGGGTTACTTACCATCTCTCTGTGAGATTATTGCTGAGTTTTTGGCCTAGATTCCCATCACTGCCACTGCCTGTCCTTTCACAATGATTATATATAAATATATGCATACATTTACATAAATATACACATATAAATGACTAGTTGGTAATCTTTAGTTTTTAGACTTTACTGCAAAAATTCTCAATCAGAGACTCCTTTTTATAAATTGGGAAATCTGACTAAATTGGCTCTTTCTTCCCACACAGCCACAGGGCATGTGATTTTTAGGTTGCCCATGTGTCAAGCCGTTCCTGTGGTGTCCTAACTCTGAGGACAGGTATCAGCGGCCAATTTTTATCATGAGGCCTTTTTTTTTTTTTTTTTTTTTTTTTGCGGTACGCGGGCCTCTCACTGTTGTGGCCTCTGCCGTTGCGGAGCACAGGCTCCGGACGCGCAGGCCCAGCGGCCATGGCTCACGGGCCCAGCCACTCCGCGGCATGTGGGATCTTCCCGGACCGGGGCACGAACCCGTGTCCCCTGCATCGGCAGGCGGACTCTCAACCACGGCACCACCAGGGAAGCCACCCAGCTGCCAATTTTTATCTTTTATACTATGCTGCCATTTTTCTCATAGTAAAAACAAGAGGGAAAAAAGATGTTTCCTGCATGACAAACACATCTCTATCAAGAAATGTAAAGTAAAAATACACCTAAAGCATAGCATGATTTTACAAAAGAGTTGAGGGAAACCATATATCTCTTTGTAAGTGAAGAATATTCCTTCATATTAATACTCAAGCTAAAAGCATCCACTGTTGAGATAATAATATTTAAGGTACCGTTATAATACCTCGGCTATAGGCATTTGAGTATGAGACTACTGCTCCAATAACAATTATTTATTCATAAAGATGTACATAATGCTTTATGGTTTAAAAATCCTATTTAGCATGATATCTCATTTGTTCCTTACAACACGGCCAAGAAGGGAACGTTGAAGGTAAAAGAAGGGATAGTAGAAGTTGATTTGTGTAAGTACACACAATTAATGATACAGCAGGGATCAAATCTTAGTCTTTGGACTTTAAGACCTGTAGTTTTTCTAACTCAGGGGATACACACGCTATAATATCTCAGTATAAAGTGATTTAACGTGTCTAACTCATTTGCTTATCATGTTCACTGCAGTGATACTCAGAGTTCTTCAGTCAAAGGACATTAGTGCATCTCTGTAGCTCACGACAGAGCTGTCTCAGGGAGACAGTTGCATTTAATGGACAGAATTCAGTCTTGGGTTGACATTCCAGTTCTGATATCTACCATCTTCTGTGGGGAGTGAAACATGATATAGGTTCATGAGTTAAACTTACTTTGCTAGGTTATAGAGAGGAATAAGTAAGCTAACATATGTAAAGTGTCCAGCGTAGAGTTTGGCTTAATAAAAGTTTGAGTCTCTCTTCTTTCCTCCACATGGCTGGCCCCCTTGCCTCCCGTACCCAATCCACACTGGGCAAGCACACGACACAAACCAGAACACTGTGGCCTGCTCATACCATCAGCCCGATAATCCTCTCGTTTTTACTTCGCTCCAGAGCAAAGTTCAACAAATAATAGGTATGAATTGAGGTAGCAGAGGTGACTGTTTTCTATTCTCCATTACCAAGAAAAATTAGAATGTAGCTCTAAGTGTCTTTCATTACTGAGGCCAGCAGCTATTTTCCTAGTAACAATACTTTTCCTCTATCTTGAACAAAACATAGTGGTGTCTGGAATCCAAAATTTATCTATGACATTACTGATTTCTATTATCTAACCAACTGCTCATTCAAATCAAATTTTAGGTACATTATAGAGTGGAGGCATTCTTTATTTCCTTATTCGTTGAAAACATAATTTGAGTTTTATATTATTTCTCTCACCGGATCATGCAGAAGAAAAAGGGACATCTCAAATTCAGATTCAGATACAGAAATCTGGTGGCCCATTTATAGAATTTGTTTTGGAAAACTTGGGCCACAGATAATCAAAACAGAATTACGGTGATTATCAGAGAGGATGGTAGAATTGAGAGATGGGTAGACAAAGCTGCCGTATGAAATTATTAACATGGAGATTGGTAGCACAGTTTTATTTTATCAACAAAAAGCTTTACTTTATGAGCCATCAATTTAAAAAAAAAGATTAAGAAAGCTAATCACTGACTAGGACAAAGGTATTTCACATCTTTACACACTGGAATTGAATTTGATAAGAGACTATTAAATTCATTCTGGAACTCTCCAAATTAAAATAAAAGCATCTAATTTGGAAGACCATGGTAAACAATTAAACCTGCATTTTTCTTTTTCAAAATCTAACTTGAGATGTCACTATGTGTTTGCAATTTCTTTTCAAACTAGGTATGTCAATTTACTTCTATTTTCCTTCTTGTATCTAAAAATGCAAAAAGGTGCATAAAAAATCTCTTTAAGAGGGAAAAAAGAGGAACGTTTCTCAGAGAAGATTTTGATTGAAAACAGCCGTTGCTTATTTACCAAAGTATATTCTCAGGAAGTTTTTTTTTTTTTTTCTCTAACCCATTTGGAAATGCAACCTTGAAGCATGGTATTTCAGGAGAAGCACTTTCTGAGTTGACAAGGCACCACTATGCCTCCTCACTAAGCACTCTACTTTTCATTTCTTGCTATGACAATGGTGTTGAAATATCCAAGGTGATGTTTAGGCTGCTCTCAAACTATTCCAATAATTCAGGAACCTTAAATTCCTTTCTAAAAAAGCAGAGTTGATAAAGCTTTTAAGCTTTCAAAGAAGAGTGTATTCTGAGTTTCCATTGAATAATGCTTAGATATATTTTACATGGGCATGCTAGGTTTATCTAATTTTATTGCTGTAATGGAAAATTTAGAAATTTTACATAAAGTAAAACCTAGCATTTAAGTTTCTAGATTTCACTTTATGTAATATAATAATAAAAAACAAATGGAGACATTGTTAAAGGCCAAAGTATGGCAGCCAGTGGCTGGGGGCGTCTGCTGTCTTTCCTAGATTCAAGGTGTCCTAATGACTTATATACAATGTACATTAGTGACTATGTTGTCATTGTCTTCCCAAGGCCACTGCGACAAACATGCACACCCATCCTGTAAGCACACCCCAACCCCACACAGCATACAAAGCCCTGCCACCTTCCCAGGTCACTGGCCCAGACTTAATCCCCTTCCCATACTACCTGCAAAACTGCATCTCATGCATGCTAGTTGCATGGCTTATAAACCTCAGGAGACACTGGAAGACAAGCCCTCCAGTTGGACTAGGGATTTAAGCACCATTCTTTGAGACAAAAGTCGATATGCTTTCTATAAGTTGTTTTAGCCAACCAATATTTTTCCTTGCTTTGTGTTTGCTTAGATTTTGTTTCAAGTATTTACTTTTTTTCAGTTATAAATTAAAAATCAGACAAATGAATTAAAAGTTAGCAGTTAATTGCACAATTATTTTCAATAACCACTACCTTTACACTATTTAATTTTTATCTTCGTTACAACATAGTTATATATTTTCCCTTTGAAAAAAAATTTTGGAAATTTTTAGATATACAGCAAATATAGCTATGCATTTTAAGGTACAGTTGCCTTTAAAGTATCTTCATTTTGTGGCTGGATACTGGAAGGCAAGGTGGATCTTTGACGATAATTAAGTTACCAGTATCTTCTTCCACTAACACCAGGGCACTGACTATGGCTTTCCCATCTTCCATGCCCTCCATTACCAGGCTACACAGAGAGAACAGCTAAGATTTCCTTTCTTTTCTTTTCTTGTAAGAGTAATACTTAACATGAGATCTACCCTCTTAACACATTTTTAAGTGTATAATGCAGTACTTTTGACTATAGGCAGAAGGTTGTACAGTAGATCTCTAGAACTTATTCATCTTGCATAACTCAAATTTTATACCTGCTGATTAGCAACTCTCCACTCCCCCCTCCTTCCAGCTTCTGGCATTCACCGTTCTGTTTTCTCTTCTATGAGTTTGACTATTTTTGACGTCTCATGTAAGTGGAATCATGCAACATTTATGTGACTGGCTTATTCCACTTAGCATAAGGTCCTCAGGGTTCATATATATTGCCATTCATTGCAGGATTTTCCCTTTTTTTAAGGCTGAATGATATTCCATTGTATGTAATGTATATACCACATTTTTTATCCATTCATCCATTGAAGAACATTGAGGTTGTTTTCACATTTTTACTTTCTGAATACCGCTGAGATGAACATGAGAGCTCTAACAGCTCTCAAGATCTGATTTCAGTTCTTTTGGATAAATACTCAGAAGTGGGATTCCTGGATCAAATGGCAGTTGTATTTTTAAATTTTTGAAGAACCTCCATACTGTTTTCCATAGCAGTTGCACCATTTTGCATTCCTACCAACAGTGTACAAGGGTCCAATTTCTCCTTGCCAACATTTATTATCTTTTTTTAAATATAAAAGTCATCCTAACAGGTGCAAGGCAATATTTCACTGTGATTTTGATAGGCATTTCCCTGATGATTAGTGATGTTGAGCATCTTTACATATACCTGTTGGCTTCTTTGGATATATTTCTTCTTTGGATAAAGATCTATTCAAGTCCTTAACCCAACTTTACTTTATACCTAAAGGATCAAGTAAAAGAACAAACTAACATGAAACTAGCAGAAGGAAGGAAATAATGAATATTATAGCAAAATAAATGAAACAGAAAGTAGGAAAACAATAGAAACAACAATGAAATTAAGAGCTGTTTTCTTTCAAAAGATAAACAAAACTGTCAAACCTTTAGCTAGAACAGGAAAAAAAGAAGATTCAAATAAACTGAATCAGAAGTGAAAGAGGAGACATAACAGTGATGTCACAGGAATAAAAAGGGTCATAAGAGACTACTATGAACAATTATACATCAATAACCTGGAAGAAATGGAAGAATTTCTAGTAATACAACATGCCAAGACTGAATCATGAAGAAACAGAAAATATGAACAGACCAATGAGAAGTGAGGAGATTGAGTAAGTAATCAAAAACCAAACACAGAAATCCAGGACCAAAGGACTTCACTTGTGAATCCTACCAAACGTTTAAAGAACAATTAATACCAACCCTTCTCAAACTCTTCCAAAAATCTGAAGATGATGGAACATTTCCAAACTCATTTTATAACATCAGCCTTGCCTTGATACCAAAGTCAAAGACACCACAAGAAAGGAAAACTAAAGGTCAGTACCTCTGATGAACAGACACAAAAATTCTCAACAAAATACCGGCAAACTGAATTCAACAGCACATTAAAAGGATCACATACATGACCAAGTGGGATTTATCTGAGGGATGCAGAAACAGTTCAAAATACAAAAATTAATTAATGTGATACACCACAGTAACAGAAAAAAGTTTCAAAATCACATAATCATTTCAATAGAGGCAGAAGCATTTGATAAAAATCAAGACCTTTCATGATAAAAACTCTCAGGTGAGATTTCTGGCAAAAGTTATGGAGAAGTTTTATGGTGGGCAAGGTCTGTAGAAACTGAAGATAGGAGAAGTTGATCTGAGGTTTTCTAATAAAGCCATCAGTGACATTAACAAGTAAAACTAGAAAAAATATATCTTTTAGGAGAACATATTTTGACTAAGCATTTTGAAACAGAAAGATACACGTAATTACTAAAAGGATTTAAAAAAAAAACATGCCTTGTGATTCATACTAAATAGAGATAACACAGAGTGTGCTGGGTTTATGTGATGTGATGTCAGGTATTGAATAAGTCAAGTAGATGTTTCAAACCATCTCCCTCCCTTTTTATCTCTGTACCTTTGAACATGTTTGAATAAAATACAACAATCAAGTAAAAAATATTATTAACAGAAAATAAACATCTTCTGAGTTATACTGAGACCTCATGGCTAAGGTGAAATGCTCCAGTCAGTCATGCCCTCATGATAGAAACTGCCCAGAGACTGTGGTGGAGATCTGTGGTGTCATGTCATGCTATGCAGAGAATAATATAATGAGTTACACTATTTAATAATAATAAAAATAATCTAAATACAGATTATATGCTGTTTTAAGCCCATGTCAGTTTAAATGCATAACCTGACAATACGCTGTGTTTTTCTTCATAATCTATTTCTGTACAAGGATGAAATATATGACGAAACCTGGTTACTCTGCCTGATACAGTCATTCTTGGAGAGAAATCATTATTATTTCTTTTTTTGTAAATGAGTTCTACAACACTCCTTTCATCTTTTTCCCCCAGAGATGAAACCATTAACCATCATCCTACTGAGTGTTTTTTTAGCAACAGAAATTTTTATGCTTCATCAGTGAATAATTAAGAATAACCAATTTCCTATTTTGATATTTCTTTTGAACAGAACAGAATGTTTTTAATACATAAACATGTATTAAGTTTTAGTACATATATACATATAAGAAAATACACTAATCCAAGAAGCAATTATCAAAAAGAAACAATATCAAACAGACTGCAGTAGAACATTGCTCTTTTTGATTCTCCTTCTGTTACAGTGACATGCCCCTGTTTCTAGCGCGTATACATTGTCCTTTTTTCTCCTTCTGCCTCTCTTATTTCTGTTATGCGCGCTCTCTCTCTCTGTCTAACAAGCAATGAGTGACTGGGTGGAGAAGGTGTGGGAGCAGAAAACAGTTGAGTTCAGGAATTGTACTGGGCTAGGTTTTGCACAGTGATAAACAGAAAACATTTTTTTGTTTGCTTGTTTGTCATGTTTTGTTTCTCCTGTTTTGTTTAGGGGAATGTGTATTTAATTTTCAAGTTAGGCATTTTGTGGCATTTCTGTCGATTGTAAATTGGTATTTTTTGCTTCACCAGAGCCACAATATACGTTAACAGAGGGATACATTCAATATTATCTATAAATTTTCATTACTATTATTATTATTTTTGGGTCTGTTGCTAGTTGGTCTCTGGAGAATTGGAAGAAAAAAATAGTGAAAGTAGTGTTTGCTACAGTCCTGTTACTAACTGAACCTAAGCTGAGCTTTTGATTGCTATCTACTAGTGTATCAACAGAGCTGGAGAAAAATAAAACAAATCCTACAGAGACAGAGATCAGACAATACAGATTTTATAGTTTGTTCTTTTTTAAAGATGATTTTTCAACATATTCTTGAGTATATAGTCTTAATTTAGAAAAATTAGTTCATATTAAATTAGCCTTCATTTAGTTCATTCTTGGGCCGGAATGTGGGGATTTATTCTTGAAAATATTTTCAACAGATCGTTGTTCTGGTACAATTTTTACGTGGCTAGTTACTCTAAAATAATGCCAATTCTATCCCTTATGTTTCTATATTTTTTTGTAGATGTGGTTTACTTGATGAAAACAAGAATTCGTGACATCCTAACTACAGCTTCTATGAATCCAAAGTTGGAGTAGAAATGAGCTGTTGGTTAATGGGAATGGTGGCTGGGAGTCCTCACCTATATGATGAGGGCATCCTCACAGTAAAGGATATGACATGTTCATAACCGGAGAGTAAGAGGGAGAGAAAATCAATCTCCCACTATCAGCCATCATACATATTTTTCTGCAATACATTGCTTTATTTCTTTATTATTAACTTTTAAGGTAATTTTTACGTACAATGAAATGTTTTGTCAAATGTATCTACCCATGAAATCAACAATCCAACCAAGTTATAAAACATATTCACCCTCCCAAAATGTTCACTAGTGTTTCTTTCTGGTCAGTGGTCCCCTCACTCCCACTGATAAACTAGTGTTCTATCACCACAGATTAGTTTTTCATATTCTTGAAACTATTATAAATAGAATCATAAATAATATACTCTTTTGTGCCTGGCTTCTTTTACTCAATATAATATTTTTTGAGATCCATCTGGATTGATGTATATATCAGTAATTCATTCTTTATTCCAAGATTGCCAGGTGATTCTAATCTGTATTTCTAGTTCTATAAAGTGAAATGCATACATGCCAAGTGTACACACAGGTCAATGCTTTTTGACAAATGTATATTCCCACATAACTGGCACCCACGTTAAAGATACAGAACATTATCATCACTGCCAAAAATTCCCTTTTGTTTCTTTCCAGTCATCCCCGCCTGTTTTCACAGGAAAACACTGTTTTAATTTTTATCACTATAGACACATTTTGTCTGTTCTAGAATTCATATAAATAAGGTCATATCATATAAACTTTTAGTGCTTGGCTTCTTTTGCTCAGAATAATATATTTTTGACATGAATTTATATTGTTGTGTGTTATCTGAAGATAAGCACCTTTTATCGTTGAGTAGTATAACACTGTATGGATATACTAATGCTGTTTATTCATACTTCCATTGATGGATATTCTAGTTGCTTCTGGGTTTTGGCTACTATGAGTAAAGCTTCTCCAAGCCTTTATGTACCCATCTTTTTTGGACACATTTTATCATTTCACTTGTCCATCTCTAATTCGTGTGTGAGTCTAGTTCAATGAAACTATCCAGGGCAATAAAACTCCCTCCCCACCTACAACCATACAAACCTACAGTCTCTACTTTGCGGGGTAATACATGTTAGCTTTGGATACACCTTTTAAAAAATAGGATGAGGTTATTTCCTTCATAATAAAGTCACATAGGCAAGGAAAGATGAATAGCAATGCAAGGAAAGATCAATTCACGTACTATGTTCCGTTATTCATTTATTCGACAAAAGTTTATAAAATGCCAGCTTTAAATGAACTATTGTGCTAAGAGACGAATTGGAATTCCAGAAACTTTAGTTTATCATTAATAGAATATTATGCTTATATGACAACCACCAATTTAAATCAGAAAATTCAGTGGAAATAAAAGTCACAATGGCTGTCAAATATTGTTTAACTACATCACCTGATTGTGTTTTTGAACACCTAATTTAGAGTTTTAGAGATATCTTTGTAGTAAAGATATGTTCTTTTAAATGGATATTTCAATTCTCATTATTCAAACCAATTATTGATTCTATTAACACTGAGCAATTTTTATTATATAGAACGTAGCAAGACCACTGGAAATTATCAACTCCTTCTGCAGTAGCAAGCAGCCACACTTTTCCCTTCAATTTCTAAGTGGGAGTTCTTTTGCAAAGGCTATTTTGCTGAATTAAGGATAACGATCACAGTTAAAGACAGTGATACTTTAACAATAATTCCTCTAATTTACATGTCTGGCAAAGAAAAACATAAAAACACAGTGGCATTTTCTAATCTTATTTTGTTTTGTTTTGAATTTAAAATTAATGCTCAGCTCAGACTCCTAGGTGCTTCATTTAAAAATGCAGTTGCCCTGGACTTGAATCAGCAGCTCTCGCTTCCCCTCCTGTGGCCTGATATGATTTCTTAGTCGATACAATATCATAATGAAAATATCAAACGATGAACACTTATGACTCTATTTCTACAATACTCGGTTCACTCTGCAAGGTCGTTTTGTTAGAATTAGATGCGGCAGGTCCAGTAGCATTCAGTCAGTTACTGACTGACACTCACTCAGCCATATTTTTACCTTTGAATTCTTTTAAATGAATATCTAGCTGTCATCTACAGTATCTGAGAGTTAAAAGCAATGGGATACAGTTATTTTAAATGTCTTAAAATCTTTCCACTATGCTATTGATGTCTTAGAAACTATTCACTTCTTTCCAATCTTACAGCATTTCTTTCTAAGGTCAGATTTGCTTAAGTATTTAGTAGACAGGCTTATGAAAGCATCAAACGATTTCAAATATGAAAGGAAACAGATCCATAAAAATAAAGATTCTTTCATAAAATTTCTTCAGGAAGTTTAAATCACTGCTTTTTAAAAATTATTCCTTCTGCCTTTCTCCAAAATTCTCAAAATTAGATCCTCTACCATTCATTGGAGAAACTGAAGATTATCTAAAATTAATATAACTTTACGGATCAGTATATCCTATCATCAATTCATCTAGATTTTTATCAAATGTCTATAATGTGCCCAAATCTGAAATGTTCAAAATAGTGCCTGGGGCCAGGCTTGATGTGTTGAAGATTAAAAGTTAAGTCAAAATATTTGTTTGTTGACTGCATTTTATCAGCTGTCTAATGTGTATTTGTTTAACAGTTCCACATTACCTCATTTTTGACCTATGCATTAATTACAGAAAGGAAGTAACAGACTTCAAATATTTTCTTGGCACAGACTCTGTACCTTCTACTTCTGTTTTCTGCTTACCCATATCACAGAACTTATTTTTTTTCTAGGGTATAATGGTTTGGATATTGATGTTGTTGTCTTACTCATGGGTATCTCCTATCTTCATCTCTATGAATGAATTAAAAAATCGGCTTTGAAAGGACACCTGTCAGTATTTGCAAATGAATCTTCTTCGAGGTCATTTCTTTGATCTCTGAATTCTTGGCCATACATCATCTCGGAACTTCACATATTTAAGAGCCTGTTGGTACGGTTTTTATTATGTATCTGCTTCTAACAATGCTCCCTGAAGAATATGAGCCTCTGTGCTGGCAGACAGAAAAGAACTAACTGCAGAGATGAGTAGTTGTATTTCCTCATAATGGTGAAGCAAAGCAAAACAACTTCATAATGGACCTAGAACAAATAAGTCTACAAAGAAAACCAAAAACATAAAAGTACAAGGATACAGATGTATAAAGAAAATAAGACATGCCCATTCACAATACAGACTAATCATCTCAGTTAAATTGAGATTAAAACACTGTGAGGCTGAAAAAATGATTTTTTGAAGAAACAAAAAATACATATATTTTACTACCTTTTTTTTTTTTTTTCCCCCCCAGTACGCGGCCCTCTCACTGTTGTGGCCTCTCCCATTGTGGAGCACAGGCTCCGGACGCGCAGGCTCAGCGGCCATGGCTCACAGGCCCAGCTGCTCCGCGGCATGTGGGATCTTCCCGGACTGGGGCACGAACCCGTGTCCCCTGCCTCGGCAGGCGGACTCTCAACCACTGCGCCACCAGGGAAGCGCTACTAACTTTTTTCTAACAAGAAACTTTTTCTTTTTAATAAAATTTTGTGTTCATTTCAATTACATGGTCACTTTGGTATCTGTATTCAGCCTATTTGTGGCTATATCACTGTTTATGGGCTTATGGGAAATGGAATAACCATAATACAGACATCCATATATAGTTTTAATTGAAACTTAGAAAAAAAATAACTTAAAAACCGATCTCTAGAAAATAAGGTAGAGTCAAGTATGCTTCCAACTTATACGTTAGAAGCTAACTGAAATGACTAAAGAGAAGCAGCATGGGGATGGGATCACGGATTGGCCTCAATTAGTGTTGAAATAAAATGAGTAGAAATGGTGCTAACCATGACTGAGAAAAACATTTGCTAAACACTGTATATATTGGATAAAATTGGTGAAGGACACCAAGAATTCATACATTATTCTCCTACCTAAGAGAGTACTATAGTATTGAAAGATATGGAGGAATTTTCTGCAAATCCAACTGACTCCATTAATTTGGAGGAACAATGGTTACACATACATTTCTCAAATTTCATTCCTAAGAATTTACTTGAAGAAAGTCCTATATCATTCAAAGAATGTATGAAAGCCTATAGTTCTAAAATGAGGAGCAAAATAGCACATAAATAGGAAAAAATATTGTATTCAAGGTTTTCAGGTGAGCACTGAAAACATTTAGATATAGAAATGTTTAACTGTCATAATGATATGGTTAAAAAAAAGAATCAAGGAACACTCTCAAATTCATTCTATGAGGTCATCATTACCCTGATACCAAAACCAGACGAAGACACTACAAAAATAAGAAATTAAAGGCCAATATATCTGATTAATATAAATGTAAAAATCCTCAACAAAATATTAGCAAACTAAATTCAACAGTAGTTAAAAAGGATCATACACCATGATCAAGTGGGATTTATTCCAGGGATGCAACAAGGATGGTTCAATATCCACAAATCAATCAATGTGATACACCATATTAACAAAAGGAAGAATAAAAATCACATGATCATCTCAATAAATGCAGAAAAATCATTTGACAAAATTCAACATCCACTTATAATAAAAACTCTCATAAAAGTTGGTATAGAAGGAACATATCTCAACATAATAAAGGCCATGTAAGACAAATTCACAGCTAACATCATACTCAATTTTGAAAAGCTGAAAGTTTCTCCCCTAAAATCAGGAACAAGATAGGGATGCCTACTCTCTCCACTTGTACTTAACACAGCACTGAATAGAATATTAGCCATAGTAATCAGACAAGAAAAAGAAACAAAAGGCATCCAAGTTGGAAGGGAAATAGCAAAACTGTCACTGTTTTTCATTTTTAAAATGAAAGAAATAAAGTGCCCTTGTATACTGATAGAAATGGACAAGGTAAAATGGATACATGCAGGTACAAAGGTATAACTGCAAGAGCAAAGTCCTCAAGAAGGTGAAAAATGATAGACTTCAGCAACCCAAATCACTTTTGAACAATGAATTTTGACTGTATACCACCTCTGGACCAAAGGAAAAAAGAAAACTATAAACAAATATTGAACTCTAAATAGTAGGTTGTTTTTGATTTTGAGTCCTGTGAGTTAGCAGGTTTGAGATAGTTTTCTGTGTATTTAAGGCTATTAATAATTAAGTACACTGAGATGTTTATTTCAGTATAAAGAAAATGGAAATTTAAAAAAAAAACTAAAAATTGTTTGTAAATTATTGAGGGAGGGGAAATACAAGTTCTTCCTTATAATAAAATGTCAACCAATGTCAAAGATATTGATTACCAGCATCCCTAATTCCACTTCACGAAATTAGAAAAATACCATGTTTAAACCATCATAGTAATAATTGATTCACACAAGAATCATTAATGATGCTAAATCTAGTGAGGAATGTTTGATCTGAAACAGCATTTTGCATAGTCTCAAGTACCTTCTTATGATTCTTCATTGATTAAAAAGTGAAAAATAGTAATGCTATAATGGAAAGAATGGCAGACACTGTCTTAACCAAGTGATCAAAGTTATTATCATCAGTCATGGGACAATCCAAAAATCATGTTTCCCAATGTACTAAGAAGCATAAAACATCATCTTTGTATTTCTACTAGAATGCATGAGTTTTTTCAGTTCATAAGGAAACATGACACAAACCAAAATTGAGTGATTTTTACCAAAAAAAAAAAAAAAGAGTAAAATCTGGTTTGTCCTTTTCCAAGTTTCAAATTCATCATGGACTAAGAAAGAGTACTCCAGATTAAGAGACTGAAGGCCATGCCCACTAAATGCAATATGTTCTACTGGATTGGACCCTGACCCAAATTTTGGTATTCCTATAAAGAAAAGACTGTTAGTGATATTGAGTCTTGGTACATTACATCATAGCATTCTCTCAATGTTACTTTTCTTATTTTTTTTTTTTAAATTTCACTGTGTTTAGCTCTAAGGAAATATATACTGAACTACGAAGTGGGAATGGAGTATCATGTTTTAACTTACTTTCAAATGGTAGAGAGAGTACCTAAATAATAAATATTTTAACCTATTATTGAATATAATTCTTAAAAAATAATGTATCATTAAACATTAAGTATAAATAAAATGCAAAATATATAGCAACACAAAATATACCAATATGTATATACATATAAACCTCAGATGTTATAAATATTTAGTCTAACCTCAGTTACATAAATTCATTACAAATTCATTTCCTTTTCTACCCTCTCATTGCTTTTCCACCCTATCATTTCTTTTCCTTTCTTTTTCTTCCCTTTCCTTTTCCTTTCTATATCCTTTCTCTCCCTTTATTTCCTTTCTTTTTCTTATACTGGCTCAGTAGCCAAATGAAACAAGGATTACATCTGAGTTCCATGAAGCTTGATACTTCATTTAAATCTGCATCAAAGCATGTGACTGTGAGATGTTAAAAATTTAGGGATGTTTCACATGTTTTCTAGTTACATTTTTTTTGAATTTTTGAATTTTATTTATTTTTTACACAGCAGGTTATTAGTTATCTATTTTATACATATTAGTGTATATATGTCAATCACAATCTCCAATTCATCCCCCACTCACCCTCCCCGCTAGGTGTCCATACATTTGTTCTCTACATCTGTGTCTCTATTTCTGCCATGCAAACCAGTTCATCTATACCATTTTTCAAGATTCCACATATATTTGTTTTTCTCTTTCTGACCTACTTCACTCTGTATGACAGCGTCTAGGTCCATCCACGTCTCTACAAATGACCCAATTCTGTTCCTTTTTATGGCTGAGTAATATTCCATTGTATATATGTACCACATCTTCTTTATCCATTCATCCGTTGATGGGCATCTAGGTTGCTTCCATGTTCTGGCTATTGTGAATAGTGTTGCAATGAACGTTGGGGTGCATGTGTCTTTTTCAATTGTGGTTTTCTCTGGGTCTATGCCCAGTTGTGGGATTGCTGGGTTGTATGGTAGTTCTATTTTTAGTTTTTTAAGGAACCTCCATACTGTTCTCCATTGTGGCTCTATCAATTTACATTCCCACCAACAGTGCAAGAGGGTTCCCTTTCCTCCACACTCTGTCCAGCATTTGTGTTTGTAGATTTTCTGATGACGCCCATTCTAACCGGTGTGAGGTGATACCTCATTGAAGTTTTGATTTGCATTTCTCTAATAATTAGTGATGTTGAGTAGCTTTTCATGTGCCTCTTGGCCATCTGTATGTCTTCTTTGGAGAGATCTCTATTTAGGTATTCTGCCCATTTTTTGATTGGGTTGTTTGTTTTTTTAATATTGAGTTAATAGCTCATTGAGTTAATAGCTCATGAGAGCTATTTATATATTTTGGAATTTCATCCTTTGTCCATTGATCCATTTGAAAATATTTTCTCCCATTCTAAGGGTTGTCTTTTCATCTTGCTTATAGTTTCCATTTGCTTGGCAAAACCTTTTAAGTTTCATTAGGTCCCATTTGTTTATTTTTGGTTTTAGTTCCATCACCCTAGGAGGTGGGTCAAAAAAGATCTTGCTGTGATTTATGTCAAAGAGTGTTCTTCCTATGTTTTCCTCTAAGAGTTTTATACTGTTTGGTCTTACACTTAGGTCTTGGATCGATTTTGAGTTTATTTTTGTGTATGGTGTTAGGGAGTGTTCTAATTTCATTCTTTTACATGTAGCTTTCCAGTTTTCTCAGCACCAATTATTGAAGAGACTGTCTTTCCTCCACTGTATATCCTTGCCTCCTTTGTCATATACTAGTTGACCATTGGTGCATGTGATTATCTCTGGGCTTTCTATCCTGTTCGATTAATCTATATTTCTGTATTTGTGCCAGTACCATATTGTCTTGATTACTGTAGCTTTGTCGTGTAGTCTGAAGTCAGGGAGTCTGAATTCTCCAGCTCCATCTTTTTCCCCTGAAGACTGCTTTGGCTACTCGGGGTCTTTTGTGTCTCCATACAACTTTTAAGATTTTTTGTCCTAGTTCTGTAAAAATGTCACTGGTAATTTGATAGGGATCGCATGGCATTTGTAGATTGCTCTGGGTAGTATAGTCACTTTCACAATATTGATTCTTCCAATCCAAGAACGTGGTATATCTCTCCATCTGTGTCATCTTTGATTTCTTTCATCACTGTCTTATAGTTTTCTGCATACAGGTCTTTTACCTCCTTAAGCAGCATTATTCCTAGGTATTTTATTCTTTTTGTTGCAATGGTGAATGGGAGTGTTTCCTTAATTTCTCTTTCTGATCTTTCATTGTTAGTGTAGAGGAATGCAAGAGATTTCTGTGCATTAATTTTGTATCCTGCTACTTTACCAAATTCATTGATTAGGTCCAGTAGTTTTCTGGTGGCATCTTTAGGATTCTCTGTGTATAGTATCATGTCATCTGCAAACAGTGACAGTTTTACTTTTTCTTTTCCAATTTGAATCCCTTTTATTTCTTTTTCTTCTCTCATTGCCGTGGCAAAAACTTCCAAAACTATGTTGAATAATAGTGGCAAGAGTAGACATCCGTGCCTTGTTCCTGACCTTAGAGGAAATGCATTCAGTTTTTCAACACTGAGAATGATGTTTTCTGTGGGTTTGTCATATATGGCCTTTATTATGTTGAGGCAGGTTCCCTACATGCCCATTTTCTGAAGAGTTTTTATCATAAATGGGTGTTGAAGTCTGTCAAAAGCTGTTCTGCATCTATTGAGATGATCATATGGTTTTTCTTCTTCAATTTGTTAATATGGTGTATCACACTGAGTGATTTGTATATATTGAAGAATCCTTGCATCCCTGGGGTAAATTCCATTTGATCATGGTGTATGATCCTTTTAATGTGTTGCTGGATTCTGTTTGCTTGTATCTGTTGAGGATTTTTCAATCTATATTCATCAGTGATATTGGTCTATAATTTTCTTTTTTAGTGAAATGTTTGTCTGGTTTTGGTATCAAGGTGACTATGGCCTCACAGAATGAGTTTGGAGTGTTCCTTCCTCTGCAATTTTTTGAGGAGTTTGGAAAGGATGGGTGTTAGCTCTTCTCTAAATGTTTGGTAGAATTCATCTGTGAAGCCATCTGGTCCTGGACTTTTGTTTGCTGGAAGATTTTTTTGTTTGTTTCTTGTAGTACGCGGGCCTCTCACTGCTGTGGCCTCTCCCGTTGTGGAGCACAGGCTCTGGACACGCAGGCTCAGCGGCCATGGCTCACAGGCCCAGCTGCTCCAGGAAGATGTGGAATCTTCCTGGACCGGGACACAAACCCATGTCCCCTGCATTGGCAGGCGGACTCTCAACCACTGCGCCACCAGGGAAACCCTGCTGGAAGATTTTTAACCACAGTTTCAATTTCATTACTTGTGATTGGTCTGTTCATATTTTCTATTTCTTCCTGGTTCAGTCTTGGAAGTTTATACCTTTCAAACAATTTGTCCATTTCTTCCAGGTTGTCCATTTTATTGGCACAGAGGTGCTTGTACTAGGCTCTTAATGATGCTTTGTATTTCTGCAGTGTCCGTTGTCACTTCTCCTTTTACATTTTTAATTTCATTGATTGGAGTCCAATCCCTCTTTTTCTTGATGAGTCTGGCTCAAGGTTTATCAATTCTGTTTATCTTCTCAAAGAACAAGCTTTTAGTTTTACTGATCTTTGCTATTGTTTTCTTCATTTCTATTTCATTTATTTCTGCTCTGATCTTTATGATTTCTTTCCTTCTACTAACTTTGGGTTTAGTTTGTTCTCCTTTCTCTACTTCCTTTAGGTGTAAGGTTAGATTGTTTATTTGAGATTTTTCTTGTTTCTTGAGGTAGGCTTGTATTGCTATAAAGTTCCCTCTTAGAAGAGCTTTTGCTGCATCCCATAACTTTCAGATCGTAGCGTTTTCACTGAAATTTGTCTCTAGGTATTTTTTGATTTCCTTTTTGATTTCTTCAGTGATCTCTTGGCCATTTAATAATGTATTGTTTAGTCTCCATGTGTTTGTGTTTTTTACATTTTTTTCCCCTGTAACTGATTTCTAACCTCATAGCATTGTGGTCGGAAAAGATGCTTGATATGATTTCAATTTTCTTACATTTTTTCTTACATTTTTCAATTTTCTTACATTTTTCTTACACTTTTTCTTACAATTTTCTTACATTTCTTACAAGGCTTGATTTGTGACCCAATATGTGATCTATCCTGAAGAATGTTCTATGTACACTTAAGAAAAAAGTGTAATCCACTGTTTCTGGAGGGAATGTCCTATAAATATCAATTAAATCTATCTGGTCTCTTGTGTCACTTAAAGCTTGTATTTCCTTATTAATTTTCTGTCTGGGTGATCTGTCCATTGGTGTAAGTGAGGTGATAAAGTCCCCCGCTATTATTGTGTTACTGTCGGTTTCTACTTTCATGGTTGTTAGCATTTGCCTTATGTATTGATGTGCTCCTGTGTTGGGGGCATAAACATTTATAATTGTTATACCTTATTCTTGGATTGATTCTTTGATCATTATGTAGTGTCCCTCCTTATCTCTTGTAACAGTCTTTATTCTAAAGTCTATTTTATCTGATATGAGTATTGCTACTCCGGTTTCTTTCTTTTTTTTTTTTTAACATCTTTATTGGGGTATAATTGCTTTACAATGGTGTGTTAGTTTCTGCTTTATAACAAAGTGAATCAGTTATACATATACATGTATTCCCATATCTCTTCCCTCTTGCGTCTCCCTCCCTCCCACCCTCCCTATCCCACCCCTCCAGGCGGTCTCCAGGTTTCTTTTGATATCCATTTGCATGGAGTAACCTTTTCCATCCCCTCACTTTCACTGTGCATGTGTCCCTAGGTCTGAAGTAGGTCTCTTGTAGACAGCATATATATGGGTCTTGTTTTTGCATCCATTCAGCAAGCCTGTGTCTTTTGGTTGGAGCATTTAATCCATTCACGTTTAAGGTAATTATTGATAATGTTATGTTCTTATTACCATTTTCTTAATTGTTATGGGTTTGTTTTTGTAGGTCCTTTTCTTCTCTTGTGTTTCCCACTTAGAGAAGTTCCTTTAGCATTTGTTGTAGAGCTGATTTGGTGGTGCTGAATTCTCATAGCTTTTGCTTGTCTGTAAAGCTTTTGATTTTTCCATCGAATCTGAATGCAATCCTTGCCGAGTAGAGTAACCTTGGTTGTAGTTTCTTCCCTTTCATCACTTTAAATGTATCATGCCACGCGCTCTGGCTTGTAGAATTTCTGCTGAGAAATCAGCCATTAAACTTATGGGAGTTCCCTTGTATGTTATTTGTTGTTTTTCCCTTGTTGCTTTTTATAATTTTCCTTTGTCTTTTTGTCAATTTGATTACTATGTGTCTCACCATGTTTCTCCTTGGGTTTATGCTACCTGGGACTCTGCACTTCCTCAACCTGGTGGCTATTTCTTTTTCCATGTTAGGGAAGTTTTCAACTATAATCTCTTCAAATATTTTCTTGGGTCCTTTCTCTCTCTTCTCCTTCTGGGGCCCCTAAAATGCAAATGTTGTCGTGTTTAATGTTGTCCCAGAGGTCTCTTAGGCCGTCTTCATTTCTTTTCATTCTTTTTTCTTTATTCTGTTTTGCAGCTGTGAATTCCACCATTCTGTCTTCCAGGTAACTTATCCGTTCTTCTGCTTCAGTTGTTCTGCTATTGATTCCTTCTAGTGTACTTTTCATTTCAGTTATTGTATTGTTCATCTCTGTTTGTTTGTTCTTTAATTCTTCTACATGTTTGTTCTTTAATTCTTCTAGGTCTTTGTTAAACATTTCTTGCATCTTCTCCATCTTTGCCTCCATTCTTTTTCCGAGGTCCTGGATCATCTTCACTCTCATTATTCTGAATTCTTCTCCTGGAAGGTTGTCTATCTCCACTTCATTTAGTTGTTTTATCTTGTTCCTTCATCTGGTACATAGCCCTCTGCCTTTTCATTTTGTCTATCTTTCTGTGAATGTGGTTTTCACTCCACAAGCTGTAGGACTGTTCTTCCTGCTTCTTCTTTCTGCTCTCTGGTGGATGAGGCTATCTAAGAGGCTTGTGCAAGCTTCCTGATGGGAGGGACCTGTGGAGGATAGAGCTGGGTGTTGCTCTGGTAGGCAAAGCTCAGTAAAATTTTAATCTGCTTGTCTGCTGATGGGTGGGGCTGGGTTCCTTCCTTGTTGGTTGTTTGGCCTGAGGCGACCCAGCACTGGAGCCTACCCAGTTCTTTGGTGGGGCTAATGGCGGACTCTGGGAGGGCTCACACTAAGGAGTACTTCCCAGAACTTCTGCTGCCAGTGTCCTTGTCCCCGTGGTGAGCCCCGTGGTGCCACCCCCCACCTCTGTAGGAGACCTTCTAACACTAGCAGGTAGGTCTGGTTCAGTCTCCTATGGGGTAACTGCTCCTTGCCCTGGGTCCTGATGGGCACGCTACTTTGTCTGTGCCCTCCAAGAGTAGAGTCTCTGTTTCCCCCAGTCCTGTCAAAGTACTGCAATCAAATCCTGCTAGCCTTCAAAGTCTGATTCTCTAGGAATTCCTCCTCCCGTTGCCAGACCCCCAGGTTGGGAAGCCTGATGTGGGGCTCAGAACCTTCACTCCAGTGCGTGGACTTCTGTGGTATAATTGTTCTCCAGTTTGTGAGTCACCCACCCAGCAGTTCTGGGATTTGATTTTATTGTGATTGCGCCCCTCCTACCATCCCACTGCGGCTTCTCCTTTGTCTTTGGATGTGGGGTATCTTTTTTCTTTTTCTTTTTTTTATGGTACGTGGGCCTCTCACTGTTGTGGTCTCTCCCGTTGCAAAGCACAGGTTCTGGACACGCAGGCTCAGCAGCCATGGCTCATGGGCCTAGCCACTCAGCGGCATGTGGGATCTTCCCAGACTGGTGCACAAACCCGTGTCCCCTGCATTGGCAGGCGGACTCTCAACCACTGCGCCACCAGGGAAGCCCCTGGATGTGGGGTATCTTTTTGGGTGAGTTCCAGTGTCTTCCTGTTGATGACTGTTCATCAGTCAGTTGTGATTCTGGTGCTCCTGCAAGAGGGAGTGAGCACACATCCTTCTACTCCACCATCTTGAGCCAATCTCCTCTAGTTACTTTCTTTAGTAATCTACACAGTGTGTGTGTGTGTCTGTGTTTAATTATGTATGCATGTAAGCAGAAGCGATATTAAACATATTTAATGCAGGAAGACTGTTTACAAGCAGTATATAAATATTTTAATAGTTAAGTCGTCTTAAAGCCAGAACAATACCCTTATTTTAAGAATTCTGACAATTTGCTCCTATTTTCTACTAATCTCAGTGAATTAATATTTCTCCAATTAAAAAGAGTATATTTAAGAAAACATGCTTCTAATGAACACAGATCTTTTTTCTTTTTTTGTAGTGGATGTCTTACCTTTATGCCACTTTAAAATTCAGTTTCTGCTGTGATAGATGTTTTAAAATAAATATATAAATGACATTTGTTTTAATCATTTCTATACTTCATCATTGGGGTGAGGCTAAAGAAAATGCAACTCAAATTTGAAAATAATCTTCAGTTTTGATTAAAAAATATGAAAATGGCTACACATGAAAATGAAAGAAAAATATAAGGGCATTTTAAATTAAATATGTATTGAAGCATGTTATTTTCATCATCTGAATATTTAATTTTGATCAAACCAGTGTTCACATTTCAAAACCAATTTGAATGTCCATTGTCATCTACATGGGAGTTTAAATTGTTTGGAAACAGAAAATTTAGATATCTTAATAGAGAATATAAGAAAAGGATAAATATGGCGCATATATCTTAGTATTAATAGAGAAAACAGATTTATTAACAATATATTACATTATAAAATATTGCTTTATAATTAAAAAGGCGTGAATAAATTAAACATCAAACATCTTTATACACCTAATAACTTAGCTTCAGTACATATAAGGCATGAGCTATAATAAATATAAAGTAAATCAGACACATTTCACATCATAATCTAAGAATTTACAATATATAGCTAAAATAGAAATAAGAAAAAACAAAGAATTTGAATAACTCAATAAAGCAAGTTCCTTTAGAAGTATTAAAAGATAAGTATATACTAGGTCACAAAGAAAATCTCCATGAACAATTAACATTTATGTTGGCCCTATTTTGTCCATAAGAGTTAAGACTAGAAAATATATCTGAGTACTATCTCAAAAGCTACCACTTAGAACATTAAGTAAAAGAAAGAAAGAGAGAAGAATACTGTTTCAGGTAACTTGTGGGCTGAAAACAAGGAGAGAGTCCTGAAATTATAAATCACTCACAAACACAAAATAAAGGGCTACGATATGAATCTGAAGAGGCTGTAGTGAATTAAAAAGAGGCACAAATGCTCTGACATTCTCCCAAGAGTTGGAGTTTACAAATCTTAGTCATCTGACTGACAGAACCCTGAAAAGGGAAACTGTGCCAGCTTGGAATATTTACTTCCCATCACTTGGAACCTTCTCTGTTGGGGAGGCCAAGCTCCATATGAGAAGACTCACTACCTAAGGCTACCAAGATGGTAGAAACCCAAACACGTGAAGAGATCTGAGGGATAAGATGCCAAATGAAAAGAGAGAGACACTAAGTTGTCAGTTATACGAAGTACAGAAGCTATTTTATTTAAGTGCTGTCAGTATTTTGAATTTATTTTATTATTTTCATTTTTTTTGCAGGCTCTAGAGTGCAGGCTCAGTAGCTGTGGCACACAGGCTTAGCTGCCCTACGGCATGTGGAATCTTCCTGAACCAGGGCTCGAACCCATGTCCCCTACATTGGCAGGCAGATTCTTAACCACTGCACCACCAGGCAAGCCCTTACAGAAGCTATTTTAAAAGGTGACCCTTCAGCTGAGCCCTTACTAAATTTCTGGCCAACAAAACCATGACCAGAATAAATGGTAATTTTAAGTCCTTCAGTTTAAAGCAGAGAAAAGCTCAAAGCAAAAATGTTTGCTGTAGATAAATTTATTAAAAAATAAGAAATACTGGAAATAAATGAATATATGACCCATTTCAGAAAAGATTTTAAAAAACACACTAAAAGAAAACATTTAATGAAAAGAAAGCATTTGAAATAAAAAATAACATTTTAAAATTAAAGTTAATAGACAAAATTTAAAAGGGATTCCTTTAAAAGGCTGATAAAATAGACTAGCTTGGAAAATCTCCAAGAAATGAAAAGATACAACAGCATCAGAAATGGTTCATCTCTATACAGAATTGAACAGTTCTAAGGTAATTTTATTTATCATTCTTTGCAATAATTAAAAAACTATATGTAATAAATGGTTTATATATTGTTTTAAAAATTAAAATCAAAAAGACAAATCTGAATAGTCAGAATCCACAGAAGAAATATAAAAGTATTCTTTACAACATAACAAATTCCTAAAAAGATAGGAACAGAAGCAATTAGCAGATACATATACCTACACATAAACACACACACACACACATACAACTTGATAAAGATAAATTACTGGAATTCTATAGTAATTAATAATTAATACTAGAAGTACTGCCCATCAAGTCAACTATGTCATAGAGTCTTACTACTGCACCATTATTCAACACTGCACTAGAAAGTCTAGTTAAGTAATAAGAAATGGAAAAAAAACATGAAGGTATAAATAATGGTGAAGAAGAGAAAAAACAAAAACATGTAATCATTTGCATGATATATGATTGCCTATATAAAAAATCCTGAAGTGTTAAATGAAGAAAAAGAAACAAGATAAATGCAGCAAAGTGAGTGAACATAAACTTCAACACGCAGTAGATATCATTTACAACAGAAATGTTCATTAATAATTGTTATAATACTAATTATAATTTAAATCCTAATTAAAATTGCCAAAACTCACTAGATATTACATAAAATACACCAAATACGAAATGTATAAGAAATATAAAATCAGGATGGTAATATTCCATATTATAAAGATGCTGTTTCTTCTTTAATTTATAAATACAGCATAATCCTATTTAGCACAAAATTATCAAATAGGTTCTAAAACTTATAAACTAGAAATGTAATGAAAGAAGAGGCAAAAAATTTTCCAAAAGAATATTTAAATTTCCTCTATCATATAGTAAGACTATAAATCTATAATAATTTAGCAAGAGAGGAAAAGATAAATAATAGTAGAATCAAAATACTTTCCTTTTTTAAGTGACAAAGTAGATGTGAAAGAAGTGTTAAACCTATTCAGAGTGTTCTGATGTTGCCAAAAACAACTTTATTGTATCTTCTGAAGTCTGCATGTCAATCTCTACCCATCAGCTTTGATCAAGCTCCATAGACTACTTTCCAACTGCAATCCTCCAAATACGCTACTAACGACCTCTCTCATCCAACCGTATCAAGACGGCTACTTAAAAGGCATTACTGACAAAGGTCAGAAACCCAAATGATAGATGAAACAGTGATGTTTTAGTATAAAACTGCTGGCACTAAAATCATGAAGGAGCTGCAGCAAAATCATCTTTGGTATCAAAATGGGTTTATCAAAAAGTTCTGATTTATGGGGGAAAAACACATTACATGATATCTTGACCAATCTGAAGCATCCATCTTAAAGAAAGAGCATTTTTAGTTATAGTCTCATAGGAATGATCTCCAAATGCAAAGTTGGGCAAAGGTTTATAGGTCGTTCTGGGCAGTGATTAAAGCCACATGCATATAACAAGGGGGATACTGGGCTAGAATCAAATAACTTGGAAATATAAATACCTGAATTTTATAATTAGAACTTCAACCAAGGAGTTTGAGTACAAATCTGACACAGGTGCCTGTCCCTGAAGCAAGACACACAGGCATGCACACACACACATGGCATGCAGAAGTGGATGCACTAAAAGTGTAATTTAATTAATTAATTTGGGAATTTCAGGTTTAAATATATTTAAAGAAGAATATTTAAGATACCTGAAAAACTGTAAGATTCTAATGCAATTTACGCATTACTTTTTTTAAAAATATCCTTATTGGAGTATAATTGCTTTACATTGCTGCGTTAGTTGCTGCTGTATTAACAAAGTGCATCAGCTATACGTATACATATATCCTCATATCCCCTCCCTCTTGTGTCTCTATCCCACCCTCCCTATCCCACCCCTCTAGGTGGTCACAAAGCACCGAGCTGATCTCCCTGTGCTATACGGCTGCTTCCCACTAGCTATCTATCTTACATTTGGTAGTGTATATATGTCCATGTCACTCTCTCACTTCGTCCCAGCTTACCCTTCCCCCTTCCTTGTGTCCTCAATTCCATTCTCTATGTCTGCATCTTTATTCCTGTCCTGCCCCTAGGTTCTTCATAACCATTCTGTTTTTAAGTTTCCATATATATGTGTTAGCATACAGTATTTGTTTTCCTCTTTCTGACTTACTTTACTCTGTATGACAGACTCTAGGTCCATCCACCTCACTACAAATAACTCAATTTCATTTCTTTTTATGGCTGAGTAATATTCCATTGTATATATGTGCCACATCTTTATCCATTCATCTGTCGATGGACACTTAGGTTGCTTCCATGTCTTGGCTATTGTAAACAGTGCTGCAATGAACATTATGGTATATGATGCTTTTTGAATTATAGTCTTCTCAGGGTATATGCCCAGTAGTGGGATTGCTGGGTCGTATGGTAGTTCTATTTTTGGTTTTTTAAGGAACCTCCATACTGTTCTCCATAGTGGCTGTATCAGTTTACATTCCAACAGTGCGAGAGGGTTCCCTTTTCTCCACACCCTCTCCAGCATTTATTTTTGTAGATTTTTTGATGATGGCCATTCTGACTGGTGTGAGGTGATACCTCATTGTAGTTTTGATTTGCATTTCTCTAATGACTAGTGATGTTGAGCATCCTTTCATGTATGCATTACTTTTTAAAAAGGATATACATTAGAGTGTTCTAATGTATATTAGAACATTTTCCCTAAGGCTTGACATTGGAAATGGTGAAGAGTACAGATGTGAAAGTGCCAAAGTTTGAAATAAAATCCTAGTTCTACAACTGATAATTGTTTCTGTTTCTTCAACTATAAAATGGCTGCAGTAAAAACTACTTCATAGGGCCATGATGAGGGTTAAAGGTAACAATTTTTTAAAGGCTTGGCTCAGTGTTTGGCCAAAAGTATATAAATGATACTTATAATTATTATTGAATATTATTATGGACATTTAAAAATTAGACATATAGCTAAAATTATTTAAGTATTTGTATATGATTTTAAAGAGCTTTAACATGCATTAAGTTATTTCAGAAAATAACTTTTTGAATTGTTGGTATTATTACAGCCTGCATATAATATATGGACAATTACATTTAGTGTAGTTGTAACTTAACTAAGATCAGGCGTCTTTTATGTAGTGGAGTGGTCATTCACTTGCAGCTTACTGGTACAAAGCTCTTCTTCTTTCCACTATATGGCTTTCAAATATTTAGAAGTCATACAAGAATTCACATATACAAAGGTATCCAAACACTTAAGCATATATAATTTTATTGCAGGCACTCCCTGACATCCTTCTCCATTTTTTATATCCAATATTTATATAATGTTATAAAATGTTATATATCCCATATGATGGAAAGTATACTTTTTTATTCTTGAATGAATGTGACATTATTTATGTGATCTGGAGTCAAAACTTCAGGTTTATAACAAATATATCTGGCATATTTAATCAGTAGCCTAAATGATGTGCTTAACTAGCTCTAAAGCCAAAGAAAGTTCTATTACATTTCATGGGGTGTAGAAAATTACAACTCAGAGTGCCTTTGAAGATCATTTTAAATTGTCCAAGCAAAGTAAACATTAAAAACTATCCTGAGGCTAATCTGCAAAGTTTTCATGTTTGTATGATATAAATATTTAAAAATAAACAGGATTTATACACTCTTTTAATAATATCATTTATAACAAACATTAACTAGTATTGTAGGAAGCCGAAAGATCTAATTGTTTTTCTAGTTTCATGGGTTCACACATTCAGGTATATAAACAAACAAACAGTCTTTGCAAGAACAGATATAATGACTCTGCTTGTTAAAATCTGGATCGTATTTCATGACCTTATTAGTTTAGATTAAGAAGAATCATGTAGTATAGCTATTTGCCCTTTCCAAAACTCATAACTTCTATGCCTTAAAATTCTGACACAAACAGCTCCTGATGGGGGTATTCAGTCTCATTCCTCAACTGTGTTGTAAAAGAAAAGAGTATTTGTAGATAAAATTTTGCAGAAGATAGCTTATTTTTGCACATTCTTTTTCTGTGCCCATCATTTGCCTCAAGATACCCTCATCGGCTCTGTGGATCTAGTATCCTTACATTATCCTTTAGAGTAGGTCTTCTCTCACGAAGTCTCTTAACACCTGCAAAATCCAGGCATTGCCTTATCCTTTTATCCTCTCTACTCATGGCAATAAAAAACCGGAAGTTGTTGTTACTCCATGCTCTAAAGGTGGTAGGAACTACACGCATTTATAAATACAAGAGGAAATTTCAGAGGTATAGAAATACACAAACAAACTAAAATTGGGGGGATTGCATGAATTATTTAAGAAATCGTGTAGCTCAGAGCTGGAGATTAGGATAAATGGAAGATCGCAAAATTGGTCACAAATTCTTCCTATTCATGCATTCATATTCTGTTTACAATGTGATTTGGCCACTCCTCCGAATCCAATTCCTCCACCTCTTGAACTCAGCCTGACTGTGTGATATGCTTTGGCCAATGAGACATCAGCAAATTTGATACAAGCATAAGCTTGATGCAGAGGCTTGAAGAGCACTCTTCTGAACTTGCCTCTCTTGCTGATGTCTAAACCCTGTGACTGCCACATGAAGAAGGCTGGGCTGACTTACAGGAGAACAAGAAGGCATCTGTAGTAGAACGAAATCATCTCACCTGAGCCAGCTTGCCCCCTAAAGCAACAAGCCTTTCACTACCAGACAAGCAATGGAGACCATCCTAGACCGTCTGACTGCAGACCAGCCAGCCCAGACCTGAAGAACTGCCCTGCTGACCCCCAGGACAGACAGAGGTAGTGAATGTTTGTTTGTTTGTTGTTTTAATTCTCTAAGTTTTGGGATAGTTTTCAGGCAGTAATAAAAATGTATACAAATATTTGAATTACTTTTCACTATTCTAAACTTAAATTATATGTTTAAAATATATTCAATGTTTCAAAATCATAGAACTTGGAATTGACAATTACCTGAGAGGTAAGTCCATCTCAATTTTTTATTGTAATTCAGGAAAACAAGTCTTAGGTTAACCAACTGGTCCACATCACAAGTTTAGTGGGAAAAAAAATTCACATAGCCTCATTTTTAGTTTGAAACTCTTTCTCCTATCCCACACTGTAAATCAACATTTAATTTCTATAATCATTTCTCTTTGTCACTAAGAAGCGTGAAGTATAGAGGATACTCATTAAGTCCCTAATTTTCCATTTTTACTCTTGTATCCCAATCTACCACTTATGATTTTCAAGACTATTAACTCTGCAGAAGTACATTTTTTCTATAGGAATTTAATCATCAAACTTTTCTCATCAGGAAATATCTCCAGCCTTATACAAGTAAATATGCTTTGTGGTGATTAATGGTACACTTGTCCCAAATAATAGATGCTTTTACATTTGTTCTTAAATATTATATGTGTGTATCGATCATATACATAAAGAAAACACAGCACATGGAAGTGGTCAGAATAAAATGAAAAAAATGAGATGGAGCTAGAACAGGAAATAAACCCATTCAAAGGTATTTTGGGTACATTAGTGGTCATATAGTTGACTTTTTCACTGTTATTAAAAGACTGGGCTCATATATCCATATTAGGCAATTTATGCAATGGCTTCAGTTAAACTCTTCTCAAGAGAGAAAACAGTCTCTTTAAAACGTGTGTGTATGTGTCTCACAATTTCCTCCACTGAAAGTCCATTTCATTCCAGGTTGATGTTCTAATCCTTGATGTACATTTAAAAGCATTTTGACTTAATTCGGTGTGCACAGGGATCTCAAGAGTCAGGAACTCAACTGTTCAACCTCAGCTAACCCATTTGTGAAAAGATGACCATGCTGGATTTTCTGTTGTCAACTCAGCGCTACCATATTTTAAGGCTGATCATTATGTTTCCCAGAATCCTCTTTATTTTCTGATTTCTTTGCCTAAAAGAAGAGTTTGTGAAGGTTTGCAAGGCAGATGAAAAGCAGAAACCATTGTTCTCTAGAAGGGGCTGTGGCTGGACTTATAGGGAGACAAACATTTACAGCCACTGCCTGGGAAGCTTGTGAGAACCACCTCCCAAATGTTTCAGTGTCAAATCCTCTGACCCGCACTGCAGCCTCTCTGACCTCTGGCTCTTTCAACTTAATTCTGTACTAAGCTTTGTTTTAATTCAGAGTATGCAGAGTGGCTTCTATTTTCCTGACCAAATCTTGACTGATACTGATTTTAGTCTGTGGATAGAGGTTGTGTCATAACAAAACACTAAAATATGCGCATTGGATTTTGGCAAGAAAACGTTTACCAGAGGCTGCAAAAATTATAACCTATATTCTGTAGTCATAAAACACCTGGTAAAAGTACGTATCAGACAATGTACCTTATGAACTTGCTGCACTGGGCAAGAAAGTTTTGATGCAGAGGTTTGAAAGCATGAGCTAGCTGCCATGAAAGGCACAACAAAAGGAAGAGCACAGAAAAGAACTCACCAGTTTAAGGGGAATATAGAGGGAATATGCAGTCCAGAAATACCAGTGTTTTTAGATAAAGTGATAGCCCATTAAATCAAAGGTCATTGACATAGCCTCACGGAATGTGGAAGGGAAATGACTCATGACGAAGATGGCCCACTGTGGCCTTATGGGGCAGAGGGTGTACTTCCCCTCCCCTTCACATAGGTTTGGTCATGTGATGCTTTGCCAATGAGATGTTAGCAGGTGTACCACGGGCAGAGGCTGGTATTGCTTATGCAGTTTGGTTGCTTTTTTGTGCACCTGCCTTTGTCATGAGAAAAATACATTGAGGATAGACAACACCCCCCATCTTGATTCAAGAATGAAATATTATAGACAGTCAGCTTTGGTGTCCCACAGCACATCAACCTAAAGGAGAGCTGTCCTAGCCAAGTGCAACATGTGAGCTAGAAATACATGTTTATTGTTGCATGGTACTGAGATTTCTGTGACTAGGTATAAAACAAGAAGCAGCAAAAGCTAATTGATGGAATGGGCCTGACAGGGGAGTATTTTCATAGGTAGAAACTCTTCTAAGAAAAGGAGGAGGAAGGTCAAGATACACACACTTGGTTCTGAGCAAAAAGATTCTCACTGAAGGGATTTGTGACAGATTGGATTGCTGTTCCAATTATTACTCCCTGTAATATATCCAAACTTTTCAGTCCTGGAAATACGTATTATCTCCCCATCTGGATGGAAAATATATATCCACCCCACTGAGTTGGGTTTGGCCAGTTTATCAGAGGAAGGGAGAGATTTTACAAATGCTTTCCTGGTTTGGTTTTCCCTCCTGCTTTCTTATGATCATCAATTAGAAGCATGTTCCACAGTAACCAATGGACCCAGAATCATAAAGACACACAAAGCAGACCTGAACAAAACTGAAAGCCCTAAGCAAACTCACTCCACCTGCCTACTGGATCCATGAGCAAGACATTTTTTTTAATTGTTAGTCTCTGAGAGTATGGGTAGTTTGTTATTCAGGAAAAAAATCACTAACAGAAGGAAGGTATGATATTGAGAACAACATGCTGAGGGTTATTTGCATGGCCTGCTATCTTTGGGTTGGGTATTTTAAATACTGAACATCTGATAAAACAACAAACAAGGAAGGTAAGACTGCTCTGTGACCTAGTAAAACTGGGTAAAAGAAATGGAAGGTAGCTCCCTTATTTCAGCAGGGTCATTAATGGAGAACACAGCAGCAGAATATTTCTGGCATCATAATAGTAACTTATGATTAATTTTAGAGACTGTGTAAAACAACAGCATAGCTCCAGGTCAAGGAGCTTAAGTAAGAAAAGCAGGTTATGCAGCATCATGACCAAAGACCTGCGTGGCCATCACAGGGAGAAGCAAGGAAGGAAGCTTCTAGGTAGGCAAGAGGACATCATTTGTAAGCACACGTGAGATGATCTCATTGCCACCAGAAGCCTGGAAGGGAGAGCTAAGCAGAGTTAATGATTTGATGTTGCTACAGTTAGATAATCAAGACCAATTCATATACTCTCGACTTGGAGAATTCTAGGACGAGTTCTATTCATTTTATTTTAAAAATACACCTTTAATTTACACTAAAATTTTTCACTTTTTATGACTTGAAGGAAACAGGCAGTTTGTTGCGATGATTTAATCCACTAAAAACAAAACAAAACAAAAACTAATTTTGAGTGTCAGTTAAGTCACAGACATAGAAAATCCTTTAGAGAAAGTTTTCCAAATGATTTACTTAATTTTTCAAAAACAAAAATATTTCCATTTTTCAAAAATACATCACTTGAGTATAGATGAGCGTTAATAGGTTGAGAAACGTAGACTGAGAAAGACACTATAATTAATTTAGTTTCCAAACTTTTTAAAAAATAGCACAAGCAATTTCACATAAATATAAAAACATGAAATAAGAAAGTCAGAAAACTGTAACTGGTCTTAGTATCAGCAATCCTGTTAAAAGACTCAAGCTTTGCTTACCTAAAGAACCACTGAGAAGTGAATGTTAGTTTTTGTTTTAATCAGATTTTTTTTTTGCTGTAATTCACACACTATTTCACACACACACATCCATTTTAAGTGCACAATTCAATATTTTTAAGAAAATTTACAGGTTCAACCATTGCCTCAATATATTGACAGTTGTAGACCCATTCCATCACCCAAAAAGTTCCTTTGTACTCATTTGTAGTCAATCTCCATTCCTACCTCAGCTTTAGGCACTAATCTATGGATCCACCTTTTCTAGATATTTTATACAAATGGAACCATAAAGTACATAGTCTTTTGTGCCTGGCTTCTTTCATTTAGCATAAAGTTTTTGAGGTTCATTCATGTTGTAATATTTATCAATAATGTGTTCTTTTAATTTCAGAATTGTATTTCATTGTACAGATATACCACATTTTGTTTATCTAGTCACCAGCTGATAGATTTTTTGGATTGTTTCCAGTTTTCAGCTCTTCTGAATAATGATGGTATCCATGCTTGCATAGAAGACTTCGTGTAAACAAATGTCTTGATTTCTTGTGGACGTAAGAATGGAATTACGTTTATACTTAACCTTTTAAGAAGCTGCCACAGTCTTTTCCAAAGCAGCTGTACCATTTTACATTCCCACCAGGAGTGTATAAAGGTTCAATTTTCTCTACATGTTGCCAACACTTTTACCGTAAAAAAGCCATCATCTGGCTTTTTTACGATAACTTCTTTATGATAACAGTGGAGGTCCGGTCAAATGAGTAAGAAAATACTTTGCCCATTTTTCAGTTGGGCTGCTTGTCATCTTATTGAGTTGAAGGATTTCTTTGTATATTTTGGATACTCATCCTTTATCAGACATGTGATTTGCAAATATCTTCTATCCCAGGCTGGAGGGGAAAGCTCATTCGTACCCACTACAAATTGGAATTCCTAAATATAAAAGTGATATTTTGTTGAAATAAATACAGTTTATATATTTAAAGTATTTTTTTTTTTTTTTTTTGCGGTGCATGGGCCTCTCACTGTTGTGGCCTCTCCCGTTGCGGAGCACAGGCTCCGGACACGCAGGCTCAGCGGCCATGACCCACGGGCCCAGCCTCTCCGCGGCATGTGGGATCTTCCCAGACCGGGGCACGAACCTGTGTCCCCTACATCAGCAGGCGGACTCTCAACCACTGCGCCACCAGGGAAGCCCTAAAGTGATATTTTATTGGAATAAATCTGGTTTATAAATTTAAAGGTACAACATTTATACACTAAAGAGTTTGTCAAGAGAAATTAGATTCGCTAGCTATTACACAAAAATGTAGATCCAGGCTTGCATATGATAGAAAAAGTAATATAACTGATTGACCTTTTATGGTTTGTAAACCATGGAGAAAATTCTGATTCACAAGGCTAAGAAGTCGCATTTTTAATGGCTCTGGCTTGCACTCTTCAATTAAACTGATAAAGCGTCTTGAAAGAATAAGAAGACATTTTTGTTTCAAGTTAGATCACTAACAATATCAAAGGAACTGCTTACTTTCAATGATAAAAATAAAGATTCAAGCACAGAGGCTCAAAATTCAAAACAGCTAAGACTTTGTAAAAACACAGAATTATCTTAACATGATATGTTATGCAATTATTTGTCATTGCACAATTGACTATTAGGCTGTGACCAGAACATGCACCCAGCAGATGCACTGGGATTGTGCTTGGCATTTAATTGAGCATGGCATTCAGGCTCGGTAGATAGATATTATTTCTACACTTTTACGTGAGCAAACATATGCTGCGTTGAATTTTAATAAGCCCTGATGCAGAGGTACAATCGTCCCTAATCAATGGTATGTTGACAAAGTTTTAAAATATACACAGAAGTGCAGGGCGTTATGTTCAGACATTTGCCCCCGCAATGAGGGAATCTAGCAGTACAGTACGTGGGATGGAGCTGGCCCACAATGTGAGAAAACTAGTGCACAGCCAAGAATTTAAATATACACATTTGAATACCCCAATATAATTTAAATGAAATTATTAGTAATTATATGCAGAAATCCTGATGAAATTCTACCAAAATCTAATACTTGCTATGATAATATCTGAAAATAAGTTACTTGTTCACCCTACCTACCAAAGATATAGGAGAAGAGGAACTAGCTCCTATGAAGGGGCCATACAACAATTTGCACCGTAAACCTCAAAAGTTTTTTCTCAGAGTGAGAGGACACCCTTTCCACTTTCCTGTTGTTCTTCCTTGCTAATGCTTCCACAGATTCTGACTTCTGTCCTTTACTCTTTAGAGAGGCAACTAATAAGGGGTACTTATTAGACACACTTCTGTATTGCCTAGCTGGACTGTCCAATATTGTACCCACTACCCTTATGTGACTATTCAAATTTAAATTAATCATAATTAAATAAACTTTAAAAGTAAGTTTTTCAGTCCCATTAGCCACATTTCAAAGGTTCAGTAGTGCAAACATAAACTATTTCTATCAGGGCAGAAGTTCTACTGGACTGTACTTCCTTAAAGTTTTGCAAAAACTATTTATGACCTTCATAATTAATGAAGAATAAAGAAATATGTATTTTAGAGCTATAAACAATTAAGACTGGTTATGGAAATGAAACACATTTCTTTAGTGGCTCCTTTTATCTTTTGTTGTTGCCTTAGAAATATATATTTTAAGATTTTCATGTTTATAATTCATTATTTAACCAATATTTATTAAGTTTTTATTCTAGACTTCATGTCAGGCTTTCAGATACAATAATTAAGATCACAGACATGAGCCCTACCCTCATGGGAGTTATAATCTAGCTGGATTAAATAGACATTAAATTGATTTTTACACAAATCATAAGAAAAAGTAGCATCTCATGAGTCTTGGGGTGTGGCGGTTGCTAACCTATTCTGAGAGAGTTGGTGATGCTTTGAAACAGAACAAGAAAATAATTCACACGGGTAACGTTGTATATATTGGGCACGGACAAAAGGAAGCTGTGATGGGACACTAAATGGGTGTTCTAGGTGCAATGAATAGTAAATGTATGTATAGGTATTGAGCAGAAAGAGACTGAAAATCAGCTGGTGTTGGGCTTGCCAGTATGGCTGGTTTGCAGGAACAGTAGTAGAAGAAGGCTGGGTAAAGAAAGCCAGGAGATAGTCACACAAGCTTTTATCTCAGCAGTAAGGATCGATCTTGTTTTAGAAGTGATGGCAAATTATCAAACACATAGAAGCAGAGAGTAGAATGTGGTTATCAGAGGTTGGGGGAGGAGAAAATAGGGAGATAATAGTAAAAAGGTACAAAGTTTTAGTTGTGCAAGGTGAATAAGTTTGTAAGATCTAATGTATAACATGGTGACTACAGGTAATGATACTGTATATTTGAAATTTGCTAAAAGAATAGATCTTAAGTGTTCTCACCAGCAGTGGGTGGGGAGATGGGGGAGAATTAACCATGTGAAGTGCTATACATGTTAATTAGCTTGATGGTGGTAATTATACGATGATGTATATGTATATCAAGTTGTACATCTTAAATTTATACAATTTAAAAAATGTAATAATTTGAAAATTAGGAGTTCATGATCAGATCTGCAAAACCATTTTGTCAGGAAATGATAAATATAACATGGAAACATTAAAACAATTTCATTATTGCAGGGCTGCTTTCTGTCATTTTGTTTTTAGACCATCAATGGTGGAAAATTTTTGACCCATACTGCCTTTTATTCATGGTCCTGGTGTTCTTTCAAACTGATTTACCTGGACTCCCTTTCCTTATTCTCCCTCACTCCCACGTCGAAGGTCTGTAGCACAGACACAGGCACATTCCCTACTCTCAGGTGGGGATGTAATCCTATCAATGGCCTCTACCAACACAAATGATACTTTTTCCTCTACTGTAAGGTGATCTAGGGGACCATGGTTCTCTGATCTTCTCTGTATTCTCTTTTATTATCTACCCAGAAATTCCATTCTTTTCATACAATTTCACACCTTTTTAAAAGAAGAATGTGTGTCTCATCTTACTATCTTGTCTAAGAAGCCTACTTACATGTTCATAGGCCCTGGTGATTGTTAAAAAGAACCCACATGCCACGCAAGGAACTTTGCTCATCCACCATGGGATTAAAAAATAGAGAATGACATGCCTCCACTCAGTATCTGCTCTCAGGTATTTTCAGAAATTACATCTCCTAATTTTATGCAATGATGCTGGCAACACATCACATGGTAATTATGTGGCCTGGAAACTCCTGACTCAGTTCTTGGCCTGAGACCATATTCAGAACTTCTAGAACTCTTCTGGCCTTAGATATTTCATTTAGCAAACAAGAAAGGAGTTGAGGATTATGTGATTGCAATTTTCCTATCAGGTTTGCTGATGAAACACCAGATTCAAGGTCCTCTAAAGCGTAAAGATTTTCTGTTTATAATTTGTTTTATGCATTTTCATTTAAACCATGCATGCCAAAAAATCATTCTTCTTTGAGAGAAAAAAAAATGGTTATTGTTTGGGCAGTGATTTTATTACATTTTTTTCTTTTCGTTTGTTTGTTTTTAGTTTATATTTTATCTCCTGCCTTGTTTTCTTCTGGATAGAGCCAGCAGTTGAGTCAGCAGTATGTAGGCAACTCAAGTAGGACATGATTACTGAGATTCCTTTCATATTCCCCTCCAGGGCAGCCACCTGCTTTGTCGTTGAAGAAATGACTCATGGCAGCCTGGCAGGTGCATGGTTGCTCAGCATAGCCGTCTGTGAGACACACTTGTAACTCTGCTTTAAGGGAGGGTAAAAACGAAGCTTAAGAATTCATTGAAATGTCCCTGCAGAGCCCAGCTAAAAGGCAAAGAAAGACCTTCATATCATAAAGAAAACATTAGCAGAGTCAGTACAGGGCACTGGGCCTCTTTTATGATTATTATACCTAAATGATGCAGGAAAACAAGGCAACAAGATAAAAATATATGTCAAAGTAATACCTGATTCCTTGATGTATTCTCTAACCCAAATAAATAAAATTAAATTAAAAAAAGGGAAATGCTCCCTTCTCTTCTGCATTAAAAGCTCATAGTGCTGGGTTCTCTGCCATCTGAAAATGGCATTGGAAATTGTCCCATTTAATTATTTCTGGGTGACATGCTACCTCAAGACTATGAGACTCACAACAATTATTTGATTTGCTTATGACATGTGGGTCAGAATTCAGGAAGATCTTGAGTGAGTGGTTTATCTCTGACCCAGGGCACTGACAGCTGGGCATCTGGGGCTGGAGGACACAATTCCAGAATGACCTCTTCATTCAAATGTCTGGTGCCCCAATTCTCTGTGGTCTCTTTCTCTCCACGTGGCATATCCTGGGTCTGTCCACGTGGCTTGTGCTTCTCACCATACGGTGGTCTCAGGGTAGCTGGACCTCTTACTTTCTCTAGAGTGAGTGCTCCAATAAGTCTAGGTGAAAGATGCAAGGCTTCTAAAAACCAAGTCTCAGAAGTCCCAGGGTGTCACTCTCACCCATTATATTGAGCAGTCAAGTTACATCCCAAGTGGGGAAAAACAGACCCCAGCTCTGGATGGGGGAATGGTATGCACATACAGGAAGCATGAAAAGAAAAGTCCATTTGTTTAGTAACATTATGTACTTAATTTTATGAGACTGCATGGAGGTTCTAGCTCAGTGAAGGAGATAATATTATAGGTTGCAGGATGGGCTTCCACATATTTTCTTCATGTTAATGAGAAGGCATAAAATGTAAATAATGCAGTTTTCATTTGGCTGAGATCTGCTGCTCAAATCTAGTCCCATTCTTTTTGCTTTTATATATATATATTTTGTAGTGGGTTGTCTTCATATTATGTATGATACTGAGTAGATGAAGTTGTTTATAGCTCCTGGATTCAGTCAGTTTTTCCTAAAGAAAAACTGACTCATTTTGTTTTACAAGAAACATATAATCATTACAGATTTATGGGATTCTACTTTAAGATTTTTTTTTAACAGTGTGAATTGGGTAAAATGATCATTTACAAATATACATCTACTAATACGTCAGGTATTATCTTGTAATAATTTCTATAAATTGACATTTTATTAATGTAATTATATTTCAAATACTCTATTTTGGTTGTTATTAAAAGTAATCCACTGAAGAAAATTTCTCTCATAAGAAAGGATTATTCCAAATTATCTTGATGCTACTATTGTGAACATATGGATATTCCTGAAGAGAGTATTCCTTCTTATTTTTATACTTTTGAGAACTTTGGGAAAACAGTACAGTTTGTATTCTCTACAGACTGCAGTTACCCTCTTTAAGTCAAACATGAAAGTTTTTTTTATTTCTAAGACAAAATCCTAATTGATTTTATCTGAGTTTATGGAAACTAATAACAGCTTAAACATATATTTGCAGAGCAAGGCAGAAAACAGTGAAAAATAGCTGTTAGCATATTCCATGGGGTGTGAAGGCCTTCAAAGGAAAAGCACTGGTCCTTAAAATGGAAATATAACTGCAAGGTATATTACACAGAATTGGTTGTGGTATTATTGAAGTCCTCTATTTAAGAAATCACACAAGAAAAAAAGAACTTATTCTTCTATTTCAAGTAGGTTCATGATAACTTTGGGGAGGACATACAACATTTAATATTTATATTTTGAGCTATTTATTGCCTAATTTGTTTTGTAATAGTAGACTTTTGCAGCCATGATCCATGTATGGCTGAAAGAGATCTTAAACTATGAGTTATGCACACAGCTAAGTCATAAACTAAAATTAGATTCCAAATATGGTCATTTAAATATCTCTTAATTTGGATTTATGGGCCCTAATATTGAAAGACAATCTCCGATCTTCAAGGAGTTCTCACAGAAGTTTTATGGTAAATAAAGGCAAAGATGGTCACATTATACATCTTCTGCCTCTACTACTACTAATGAATTACTATGATAGTACCAATAATAATCATTTTGCAGAAAATTCCAAACTATAGATATCAGTGTAAAATATTCATGTTAGTCTTCAAATCATATACGCAGACATTCACAGTAGCACAGCAGCATCTATTTGACATGCCCTGCTAAGAGCTTTTTCAAATTTAAATTCACCAATTTCTAATTTAGGTAATTTGCCTGTAATCTCTAAGTTTTTTCCAACAAATTTTAAAGTATATTTTCATGTACTACCATTATTTTTGTGATGAAAATGTAAAATAGAAATGTAAAATTGAAGCATATGCTCGTTTTCTAAAGAAACATACTTTGAAATTAGCAAAAATCACATAGCTAGGAAAAGCATCGCATGTTTGGAAGCCATCTCTCTTATTCTTAAGTTGTGTCTGTAGGCCACTAAACATCCAGCTTCTATCTCTATCTTTATTTAGTTTTTGGGTTCCAAGGCACCTGTTAACATATTTTATTATTTATGTATTGAAATTATATACATTGTGGAATTATGTATTTATAGCCACAGAGAAGTATACAAGGGGATAAGTAAAATTGGGCTTGTTTTTATTTCTTTTACTTTTCTGATAAAACTATTGAGTCCTCTTTCAAGTGATAACCTAAATAATGTCATAGTTTACAGATCTGAAACACTGTAATAATGAAACATAATTAGTAAATGTGGATAAATATTTACATTGGATATATTATGAGTAAAAATTCTGCCCACACCATTTACAAAACCTCCTAGATTCAGGATTATAACTATTTTTCATATTTCCCACCTAGTTATACAATTTTGTAATAAACAGAATTCTTCTGTTCTTTCCATCAAATATTAATGCCTACTTTTCTTATGAATCAGAAGGTAGGAAAAGTGCTATACAAGTCATTTTTCATACGGTGTTTTATATTGCATTATTTTTTCCAGAAAAGTGCTTCCCTGCTCACATTGTGTGCTTCCAGAAAATTACGCAGTATACATTCAAAAACTAGAGGAGGGAATCTCCTAATTATGAGTATATCTGACCCACTAAGAGAACTTTATTTGTTCTGTTACCCTATTATTTCTTGGGTTCTTTATAGAAACACCGGTAAAAAGCAACAACGATACAACAAATGCCTAGTTCATAAGGCTGAAGAAAACTGGAACTAAAGACTATCTTTATCTCATTGCAATGTGTTTTTTCTATATATGTATGTTTTGACATACACTGTGTGTCAAAATGAGTGCTTTATTTACTATAAATTTCCAGCATGATTAAATAATAGTAAAATCCTCCTAAAAGCAATATTTAATGGGATACCAGTATATACTGCCAACAGAAGAAAGAATAGGTAATGATCATTAACATGTAATTATAAGGGCATAAATGAAAATATCAATGTCTTTCAATATTTCTAGCAAATATTGCTCTTATATTTACAACTAAGGCTGCCACCTTTTAGCCTCAGTACCTATGCCTATAGATAATATTCCAGAAAAATTTGAATGTCTAGAGCTGGAAAACCTTCCATTTTATCCATTGGATAAACCACCAACTTGATGCACTGGTACAAACTATCAAATAATGCAAAATCCTAAGTATATTTGACAGTGAAGAGTGGTGCTCATTTTTGAGGAATTAACAAAAAGAGTAAAAAAATGTGTAAAGGGAAATTTAAACGAACGAAATGAAATGCTCCTTACTAAATATAAACATATACTGTATAAATAATCCTGCAAAATGCCAACTTGATACTGGGCTGGGATAGCAGAGTGGCTTTGGTTCTATGGTCAAATATATTTTGGGAATGATAATTATTTTATATCCTATTTTGGCAGAACAATGTGCCGCAGTGAAGGCTCTACAAAGTACTTAATAAATTTGGTTAACATTTTTTATCCCTCAATTTCCCAAATATATGTGACCTCAGAACCTTGTTTTATCTTTTTGCTTAGTACCTTTTAAACATAAAACACACTCTGTAAAAAAAAAAAAAAAAAAAAAAAAACAGGGTACAGAAATATGCGAATCCCAAATTATTTTGCATAGTTCGAGTGTTCAGGGGAAAGGTTAAAAGAGCTGCAACCATATCTAGGAATTCAGATTTCTTTGAGAACATTAGGATGAATGTTTTATATCTACTTGTGTATATATACAAGTAGATCAGGTATTCATACACAAGTGTATGATCATACACTTTCCTTTCGTTTTTCTATAATGTGATTTTTACTTTATATCTGAGACCCCCAGATAATTAACACAATTAAACAAGTAAACTGATATTCTAGAAATCTTTTGGCTTGGAGGGCACCTAGAGAACTGGCCATCTATTCACAGTGGATACGCTTTTTATCTGACTTACCGCTTATCTGTACTTCAAAGGGAGCAAAAATCATAAAACAGCCTTCAGCTTAAAATGGTAATGAGTTTTTATTTTGATAATACCATCTCTCCTATTGCCTGAGAACAATTACAGAAAGGATACCAGAATTGTTTGTCCAAGTATGCCTGATCAAAAACACCCGCAAACATTCATGCACCGGAGAGAAAGACAGAGCTGCTTATGTATGCAGCAGAGTAACATCACACTGAATCAATAAACTAGTCTCTCGGGACCAATTTTATGCCTTCCTCTACAGCTGTATGGAGCCACTTTGGAACATAATATATTCTTTCGAAGTCAATGATCCCTGAGGGTTCAAAGCATGATAAAAATTTGGCTCTTGATAGAGTGGATGCATTGTGTAGAATAGAGTCTTTAATTCTAAGCCTCACTGAGCACACACACCCACAAACATACAAGAGAAAGAGACAGTGGGAGCAACTCACTGGAGAGTATGTAAAATGATCAGGACCCAAAATATTGATTTGACATGCAAGAAACAAAATCAGAAGTTTAGCCATCCTTTGTATTAGAGTAAGGTTGTGGAGGTATGTTTATTTATTTGTCTTTACTTAAAAGGGGGAGAAATAATAGGAGAAAACTAAAAGACAAACGATCAGATGGTTCAAAGGGGTGTGACCACAGAAAAGATAACCAAGCTCTAAAGGAAAAACATAACCAGTTTTTCTGAAATTATGTTTTACAGTATTTAACCTGGAACCAATCTCCAAGTATGAATCAAAGTTCCAAAGGGACTTGATTGGAGTAAAGTTATTTACAGGTTTAACTCAAACTTACGACCATTCATTATTAATTTGTGTGTGTGTGTGTTCAGCTTCTTTGAGAACTTCTACTGCTCACATTATACAAAAAAACAAGAAAAAAATCCATTTTTCTATGCATAATACATACAGTTAAACAGCGGAAGTGATCAATTCAGCATTACTGCAGTGATAGTTCTGTTAGTATTTATGTGTGTGTTTTTGTTAAACTTCAATTCATATAGAACATTTACTCCAAAAGCAGTTTGGCTTTTGTTAATTGTTGTACCTTATTTCAGGTTACTAGACTTCACAATGCACAGTTGAAGTTCTTTTTAACATTACTAACACATATACTGGAATCTGACAGCATGTGAATAGGAGGGGCTCTCCGGTTCCTATTCAAAGAGCTCTATAATTAGAAAAGAGTTGAAATTCAGAAAACTGTTAACAGAAGTAAAGCTTGTGAACAAGAACCGCTGGGCAAAAATCTAAGACAAAATGACTTCCTTTTCTCAGTAATCCTTGAATCTGAAGGAGAAAAGATAAGGAGACATTTGCCCCAGGAAAGGGGTTCACATACATATTTATCCAACTGGTTAGACTGAAAAAGAAAGCTCAATTTCAGAGCAGTGCTGGAAGCAACTTGAAACAGTATACACTCCAGGCTCCTTGCTGCAAGGGTAAGATATTTTTTGTAGATAGCAAAAACTGAAAGTTTGAGGACCTTTTGGTGGAAGAGGCAGCAATGTGATCACACAGTGATGGATATCTTGGACCAATTCCAACATAATGACTGTTGCTGGGCTCCCTGTCATCAAGGGGATGGGTTGTATTTCAGCTGGAATCTTCTGGCTCTTCCACTGCAGTGCCTAAACTATTGATTTGGAAGTTTTGACTCTCTATTTCTAGATATTGGAGATAGGTTACATAGGTTATAATCCTAGATGAGTTACAGATTGGTCAGCTCTTTCTAGGTCATGTATAGATCTTTTTGCCTTCTTCTTCAATTGTTCTCAACCTATCCCTCTACCCTTCACATTTGTTCAGCTGAGCTTTAGACTTTTTCCCATTGCTTTCTGCACGTATTAGCTTGGTACAGTGTTCTTTAAATTCCAAAATGTATTTCGTTAGCAAGAACCTGGGATTCTCTTTGTTTCGCATTCTATATATAGACTCCTGGCACAAGCCGGGGGAAAGCCATGTAGGATTTATTTAATGTTAGACTAAAACTTTAGCACACTGTCACATTTTAAAGCAACTTACGATACCAGTCTCTCGTGAACTCCAATACAGAATGCAGAATACAAGCGCTGTTGCACATGTAGAAAGAGTTTCTTAAAATGATTTAATCACAGAACAAAAATGAGAACATTGTCCATAGAGGAACAAACAATATTTAATTGAATAATCATGTAAAAATAGATACAAAGAGAGTCATACCATTCTACCATTCTATTTGATTTAGCAGAAAAGAATGAGAAAATGGGACAAAGGGGAAGGGAGGGATACGCATATATCTAACTGCCTTACCAGGAGGAGTCACCCTCCATACCCAAACATGCAAAGTGAGCACATTTCCATGCCAGTAAAGGATGTGGGAAGGAGTTATGCATTATGACTTAGTAGGTAAAGGTTTTGGTGAGAATAAAACAAATAGTTAGAAAATAGCATGATGATATCAAAGGACAAAAGGTGATATAAATTCCCTCACAATGAATACATTTTCACATAACTTCTGGAATAGTCATTCAAAAATGTAGTTTTCCTCATTTCCACTTAAAATTATTTCGTGAGACGATACCTTTGCATATAAATCCTAATTTAATCTTAAATGGAAGCTCTTCATGATCATGTCACCACCTCCCTCTCTGGCTTACTCACTCTCACCTCATCTCTAAGTATTATACCCAAGTTCCAGAAATACCAAGCTTCTAGCTGCGCTTAAATTCACCAGGCAAGCTCCTTCCCAACTCCTGCTACCTCTGCTAATGCCTAAACATCTCTTCCCTCAACTTGCCCTCTTTGCCTTGTATAACTCCTTTTCAAGTTTGATATTTCACTGACCCTTTCACACTCCCAAAGCTGGACCACATAACCATCGTTTATGCTCCCATAGCATCCGTTGCTTAACTCCATCACACTTCGTTTTAAAAATGCTTTTTCGTTCTACCTACATTAAAGTGATTCACTGCCATATATGCACATATATGCCTAATACAGCACGTCCTACATAAAGACAATCCCTGATTTTCACTTATGCTTTTTTGACTTCACAGTAGAAAGTGTAATTCAAATTTTGAATTTTGATCTTTTCCTAGGCTAGCAATATGTGGTACAATTCTCTCTTGTGATGCAGGGCAGCATCAAGCCACAGCTCCCAGTCAGCCATGCAATCACGAGGGTAAACAACTGATACACTTACAACAATTCTATTCCCACATGGCCATTCTGTTTTTCACTTTATGTACAGCATCCAATAAATTAAACAAGATATTCAATACTTTATTATAAAATAGACCTTTTGATAGATGATTTTGACCAACTGTAGGCTAAGTGTCTGAGCACTGGTAAGGTAGGCTGCACTAAACTATGTTGTTTATTAGGTTAGGTGTATTAAATGTATTTTCCACTTAATGATACTTTCAACTTACAATGAGTTAACCAGGATGTAACCTCATCATAAGTTGAGGAAGATCTGTACTATCAACTCATATTTTCTAACCAAGTGGAAATCAAATAGATGGCTTACTGGGTCACCTAGAAAGTGATTTAGACAATTCTACAGTTCTTTTATAGAAAGTTAAATTTTAGGAGGGACTTCACTATATATATGTAATTGCCATGTAGCTATATGATACTAGGATTTATTAATCAATGCTCCTGAAAAACGTCAGCATTTGGGTTTTGATCTTTTCTGTTTCTTTTTTTGTTAATCTTAATATCTGAGGTGCTGTATGGATTATCATAAAAAGTGCACTTTGATATATTTGTCTTAGGACAAAGAACAAATTTCAAATGCTTCATGAAACAAATATATAAATCCCTAGCAGTAGACATTAATAACACATTTTTAAATGCTATACACAAAATATCCTCTTTTAAGACTGCTTCCAAATTTACTCTATGAGGCCAGCATTACCCTAATATCAAAACCAGACAAAAACACAACAAAAAAGGAAAATTACAGGTCGATATTCCTAATGAACCTAATGCAAAAAACCTCAACATATTAACAAACTGAATTCAACAATACATTAAATGTATCGTAGACCATGATCAAGTGGGATGTATTTAGGGAGGCAAGGATGGTTCAGTATCAGCAAATTGATCAACATGATAAATGACATTAACAAAACAAAGAATAAAAATCAGATGATGATCATCTCAATAGATGGAGAAAAAAACTCGACAAAATTCAACATCTATTTATGATAAAAACTCTCAACAAAGTGTATATAGAGGGAATGTAGATGAATATAATAAAGGCCATATATGACAAACCCACAGCTAACATCATACTCAATGGTGAAAAGCTGAAAGCATTTATTCTAAGATCAGGAACAGGACAAAGCTACCCATTCTTGCCACTTTTATTCAGTATAGTATTGAAATTCCTAGCCACAGAAATCAGACAAGAAAAAGAAACAAAGGGCATCCACATTGGAAAGGAAGAAGTAAAACTGTCACTGTTTGCAGATGACATGATACTATATATAGAAAATTCTAAAGACTCCACACAAAAAAAAATTATTTTAACAAATAAATTCAGTAAAGTTGCAGTATACAAAAGTAGTAAACAGAAATCTGTTTTACTGCTATACACTAACAATGGACTAACGGAAAGAGAAATTAAGGAAGTAATCTATTTACAATTGTATCAAATAGAACACCTAGTAATAAATTTAAGCAAGGAGCTGAAAGATGTGACTCTGCAAACTATACAACACTGAGGAAAGACACAAATAAATGGAAAAATATACTATGCTCATGGATTGGAAGAATTAATATTGTTAAAATGTCCATACAAAAAAAAAATAAATGTCCATACTACCAAATCAATCTATACATTCAATGCTATCCTTATCAAAATACTAATGGCAGTTTTCACAGAATTAAAACAAATAATAAAATTTGTCTGGAACCACAAAAGACACCAAATAGCCAAAGCAATCTTTAGAAAGAAGAACAAAGCAGAGGTACCATGCTCCATGATTTAAAACTATACTACAAAGCTACAGTAATCAAAACAGTATGGTGCTGGCATGAAAACAGACATCAGAACAGAACAGGATAGCCTCAAAATGAACCCACACTTATATGGACAATTGATCTATAACAAAGGATGAAAGAACATATAATGGGGAAAGGCAGCCTCTTCAGTAAATGGTGCTGACAAAACTGGAGAGCTACATGCAAAAGAATGAAACTGAACCACTTCTTCACACCATATACAAAAATAAACTCAAAATGGATTGAAGACTTAAATTTAATACCTGAAACCACAAAACTCTTAGAAGAAAACTTAGGCAGTATGCTCTCTGACATCAGTCTACACAATGTTTTTCTGGATATGTCTCCTCTGGCAAGGGACACAAAAGTAAAAGCAAACAAATGGGACTACATCAAACTAAAAAGCTTTTGCACAGCTAAAGAAACCATCAACAAAACAAAAAGGCAACCTACCGAATGGGAGAAGATATTTCCAAATGATACATCTGATAAAGGGTTAATATCCAAAATAAAGAACTTATACAACACAATATCAAAAAAACAAACAAAAAACGCATACAATCTTATTAAAAAATGGGCAGAGGACCTGAGTAGACAGTTTTCCAAGTGAGACACACAGATGGCCAACAGACACATGAAAAGATGCTCAACATCACTAATCATCAGGGAAATGCAAATCAAAACTACAATGATATATCATCTCACACCTGTTAGAATGTCTATTATCAAAAAGAAAACAAAACAAATGTAGGCAAAGATGTAGAGAAAAGGGAACCTTCATGTGCTGTGGTGAGAATGTAAATTTGTACAGCCACCATGGAAAACAGTATGGAAGTTCCTCAAAAAATTAGAAATAGAACTGCTATATGATTCAGCAATTCCATTTCTGAGTATTTAACTGAAAAAAATTAAAACACTAATTTGAAAAGACATGTGCACTCAGAAGCAGACTCATAGACACAGAGAACAAATTGTTGGTTGCCAGAAGGGAGGTGCATGGAGGGGTTGGGTGAAATAGGTAAATGGGATTAAGAGGAACAAACTTCCAGTTGTGAAATGAATGAATCACAGGGATGTAATGCACAGCATAAGGAATATGGCCAATAATAATGCAATAACTTTGTATGGAACAGAAGTTTACTAGACTTATCATGGTGATCATTTATTTGTAATGTATTTAAATGCTGAATTACTATGTTGTACACTTGAAACTAACATAATATTGTACATGAACTATACTTCAATGAAAATAACTGAATTGTTAAAAAATTCTTGCTGAATGAATAAATGAATAATTAGATAATCTAAATAAAAATAAAAGGTGACAGACTAACAATGGAATTAATATAGTTTTTAGCTAGTTACTTCTGTATTCAGAAAATTTAGTATCAGTACTGCATTATAGCTGTAGCAGGAAAGCCAATGAAATGAATATGCAAAGCAATATACACCCCCAAACAAAACAACATGACCCCAAATAAACTGTGTCTCACAACGTAAAGGCAAATTCTGTTTTGTCAGAAGTATAGCAGCACTTCTGGGTGCAAACCTAGATCTCAAGATGCTTATAATAATCAAATAAATGGGTGTACTTGGGAATGTTAAATGCATTTACAATACCTATACATCCATGTCCATCATTTAGCTGTGGAGATAGTAAAGGATATACAGATGCTGATCTAAATCAGTAAAGGCAAATAACAGTACTTTCCCCCTACATTCAAAAGATATTCATTACACCATCATCTTTCATATGCCTCTTCCTTTCAAATCTGAGTATTAAAATTTTGAAAAAAATGTCATTTGTCACCATTAAGAATCAACTTGGTTTAATTTTTTCTTGCTTTTATGGGAAAAGTCTCAAATATGATAAGTAATGGAAATAGTGTCAAAGGGTTAATTACTCTGCATGGATTTTATTGTAATAGCATCCACAAATATATATACATATCTAGCTTTAAAACTAATAACTAAAGCACAGCATTTAAAATGTTTCAGTTCAGAGACAGCAGTAAAAAAAAGAAATTCAACTTACTCCAAATAGAAGTAATTTTTCTTGAAGTTAGGCATAGTTTAGTGAAACACTTACAACTCTAGGTAAGTCTTTTTTTTTTTTTTTTTTTGCTGTACGCAGGCCTCTCACTGTTGTGGCCTCTCCCATTGCGGAGTATAGGCTCCAGACCCGCAGGCTGAGCGGCCATGGCTCACGGGCCCAGCCGCTCTGGGGCATGTGGGATCTTCCGGGACCGGGGCACGAACCCGTGTCCCCTGCATCGGCAGGCGGACTCTCAACCACTGCGCCACCAGGGAAGCCCCTAGGTAAGTTTTTAATGGAAATAATACTCAAATAAATAAAAGACAACTGAATTTTTTCCTGAATTTATCAGGATACACATTTTGCATTTGACAGCTGACTATGCTTTTGGGTGAGGCCAACCCTTGAATCAAATTATTTTCCAATTCTTTTGTCTTCTTCACGAACGCTGTTCATAGAGCCAGGCAGATGTTTTTTATGACCAAAAGAAAAAATCCGTTTTAACGAATTTGACACTGTGTCCTTTCATATTTAATTCAAATAATAAAAATATGTATTTTCCCCCTAGACTGTGACTTCTTCGATACAAATAATTTTGTGTATAGTTTGTGCATTCCCTAAAACTTAGTATTGTTCTTTGCACTTAGTAGAGAATAAAATAGCTAATGAATTTCTGTAATGTTACCTTAATAGCATGGAATCTACTAGCACCTCTGGTAAAATGAAAGTCTATTTTTAATTTCCTACAATGTGCAGTTTACAAGTTACAGCTCTTCAGATTAATTCATTAATGTCTTTCAACAATACTGGAAACAGAGGATGGAGAATTCAAGATAACCAATAATTTTCCTAAGTATGTGTCATACATTTTGTTGATTATGGTACACTCTGTTTTTACCTTGTTATTGTGGACATTAGTGATATCATATCCATTAGATATCATATATGCGAACATTAGATTTTTTAAAAGATTTTAATTAATTTATTTAAATAATTTAGTTTTATTTATTTGGCTGCACTGGGTCTTCATCGCTACACATGGGCTTTCTCTAGTTGCGGCGAGCAGGGCTACTTTTTGTTGCGGTGTGCGGATTTCTCATTGTGGTGGCTTCTCTTGTTGTGGAGCATGGGCTCTAGGCGCACAGGCTTCAGTAGTTGTGGCACGCAGGCTCAGTAGTTGTGGCTCATCAGCTCTAGAGTGCAGGCTCAGTGGTTGTGGCACACGGGCTTAGTTGCTCCACGGCATGTGGGATCTTCTAGGACCAGGGATCGAACCCGTGTCCCCTGCATTGACAGGCGGATTCTTAACCACTGCACCAACAGGGAAGTCCGTGAACATTAGATTTTTGATTTACTTATTTATTCAGAAAGTTGAAATACTGTCGTGCTATGTTCTGTTCCTCATTTATATCACACACTACCTGAACTAAAGTTGGAGCTGTACATAGATGTATGAATTTTCATGTTTCTATAAGATGCATCTGGTCTCATAAATAATGTACACAATTTTTAAAATACAGTTTAGAATGTAACTTGTATGACTTTCAAGGTATAATCAATTAGGAATAGTAGGTAGCCAAAGTAAGATGTAAATACTTTACTTTTTTTTTTTTTTTTTGCTGTATGCGGGCCTCTTACTGCTGTGGCCTCTCCCGTTGCGGAGCACAGGCTCTGGACGCGCAGGCTCAGCAGCCATGGCTCACGAGCCTAGCTGCTCCATGGCATGTGGGATCTTCCCGGACCGGGGCATGAACCCATGTCCCCTGCATCAGCAGGCGGACTCTCAACCACCGCGCCACCAGGGAAGCCCTAACTTTGGGTTTTGTTTGTTCTTCTTTCTCTAGCTCCTTTAGGTGTAATGTTAGATTGTGTATTTGCGATTTTTCTTGTTTCTTGAGGTAGGCTTGCATTGCTATAAACTTCCATCTTAGAACTGCTTTTGCAACACCCCATAGCTTTTGGATCATCGTGTTTTCATTGTAATTTGTCTCTAGGTAATTTCTGATTTCCTCTTTGATTTCTTCAGTGATCTCTTGGTTATTTACTAACGTATCGTTTAGCCTCCATGTGTTTGTGCTTTTTATGTTTTTTTTCCCTGTAATTGATTTCTAACCTCATAGCATTGTGGTCGGAAAAGATGACTGATATGATTTCAATTTTCTTATATTTACCGAGGCTTGATTTGTGACCAAAGATGTGATCTATCCTGGAGAATATTCCGTGTGCACTTGAGAAGAAAGTGTAATCTGTTGGTTTTGGATGGAATGTCATATAAATATCAATTTAATCTATCTGGTCTATTGTGTCATTTAAAGCTTGTGTTTCCATATTAATTTTCTGTCTGGATGGTCTGCCCGTTGATGTAAGTGAGGTGTTAATGTCCCCCAGTATTATTGTTTTACTGTCGATTTCCTCTTACAGCTGTTAGCAGTTGCCTTATGTATTGAGGTGCTTCTATTTTGGGGGCATATATATTTATAATTGTTATATCTTCTTTCTGGATTGATCCCTTGATCATTATGTATGGTCCTTCCCTGTCTCTTGTAACATTCTCTATTTTAAAATCTATTTTATCTGATGTGAGTATTCCTACTCCAGCTTTCTTTCATTTCCATTTGCATGGAATATCTTTTCCATTCCCTCACTTTCAGTCTGTATGTGTCCCTAGGTTTGGAGTGGGTCTCTTGTAGACAGCATATAGATGGGTCCTGTTTTTGTATCCATTCAGCGAGCCTGTGTCTTTTGGTTGGAGCATTTAATCCATTCATGTTTAAGGTGATTATCAATGTGTATGTTCCAATTAACAATTTCTTAATTGTTATGGGTCTGTTTTTGTAGGTCCTTTTCTTCTCTTGTGTTTCCCACTTAGAGAAGTTCCTTTAGCATTTGTTGTAGAGCTGGTTTGGTGGTGCTGAATTCTCATAGCTTTTGCTTGTCTGTAAAGCTTTTGATTTCTCCATCGAATCTGAATGAGATCCTTGCCGGGTAGAGTAATCTTGGTTGTAGGTTCTTCCCTTTTATCACTTTAAATATATCATGCCACTCCCTTCTGGCTTGAAGAGTTTCTGCTGAGAAATCAGCTGTTTACCTTATGGGAGTTCCTTGTATGTTATTTGTCGTTTTTCCCTTGTTGCTTTCAATAATTTTTCTTTGTGTTTAATTTTTGTCAATTTGATTACTATGTGTCATGGCATGTTTCTCCTTGGGTTTATCCTGCCTGGGACTGTCTGTGCTTCCTGGACTTGGGTGGCTATTTCCTTTCCCATGTTAAGGAAGTTTTCGACTATAATCTATTCCAATGTTTTTTCGGGGCCTTTCTCTTTCTCTTCTCCTTCTGGGACCCCTATAATGTGAATGTTGTTGCATTTAATGTTGTCCCAGAGGTCTCTTAGGCTGTCTTCATTTCCTTTCATTCTTTTTCCTTTATTCTTTTCCATGGCAGTGAATTCCACCATTCTGTCTTGCAGGTCACTTATCCATTTTTCTACCTCAGTTATTCTGCTATTGATTCCTTCTAGTGTATTTTTCGTTTCAGTTATTGTATTGGTCATCTCTGTTCATTCTTTACTTCTTCTAGGTCTTTGCTAAACTTAATTTCTTGCATCCTCTCAATCTTTGCCTCCATTCTTTTTCCAAGGTCCTGGATCATCTTCACTATCATTATTCTGAATTCTTTTTCTGGAAGGTTGCCTACCTCCACTTCATTTAGCTGTTTTTCTGGGGTTTTATCTTGTTCCTTCATCTGGTAGAAAGTCCTCTGCCTTTTCATTTTGTCTATCTTTCTGTGAATATGGTTTTCCTTCCACAGCTTGCAGAATTGTAGTTCTTCTTGTTTCTGCTGTGTGCCGTCTGGTGGATGAGGCTATCTCAAGACAAGGCCTCCTTTAAAAACATAGAGCTAGTAAGAAGTTAGACTTATGTCTTATGGTATTAAGGGTTGAATATGGGTACTTTTCGTTTTCATTATGCTCCCTCAAACTTTTTTTTATTGAAATTAACCCACCCATTCATGTACATTTCTACTTTATTACTCATACAGAAAGCTGGATGTAATTGTTTATTTGAATTTTTCCTTCATCCCAAATGCATAGTCACTCTTTCTATCACCAGGAGATACTTCAGAGTTGATGATTTAAATGCTCCTTTATAATATGAAATTACACTTTATTATCATCCCCATTTAGTTTTTCATCATTTTCCGTATTCTAGACCTGGGATCTGTAGGCTTCTGATTCACATGTTTCCACAATGCATGCTGCATACTGACAGCCCCTACCACAAAGTTCAACATAAATATTTGTTTTAAAATGGCTAAGTCAGGCGTTCTTATGTATTGAATTTTCTAAACTTGGATCACTTTTAGTGCTAGTAATGGTACAGCAGCTGATTCATCACAACCTGATAGCAACAGAGTTTTCAACAAAAACTTTGATTCCCTAAGTATCCATTCGGACCAAGCAATTCTAAAATTTCCTCAAAAATATGAATATTATTTATCTGAAAGATTTTCAGCTATGTTTTCATCCAAGTTAGAACATTTTGCTATTTTCTTCCAATTCCATAGAAATAAGACAAGGCCTCCTTTTATACACTTTGAATTGTTTATTAAATTTTGTTGATGTTAATGCTAATGGGTTAATATATTGCATAAACTGTAGACACAGCTCTGCATTTGTAGCACTTCTGACCAGTAAGATTTCCACTTTAACCTAAACATGAGGCTCTCCACCAGCAGATTCTGCCTGTCCTTTCCTCCTCATGCCAGAGTCTACAGTGGTCATTTCTTTAACTCTATCAGATCCTAGACCAGGCATCTGAACACAGCAGCCTCTGTTTTATACTTGAGGGAAACTGATGAGCAGGATCTCTGCCAGAATGGCAAGATCACAAGCAGCTGGCCACTGGTGCCCTGATTATTACAAACCAGTATCCGCTAGGAGTTGGCTAGAAACTGTTTCTTTCAAAATCTAATGCCATATGCAACAGTATGGATGAATCTGGAGGGCATTTGCTAAGTGAAATAAGCTAGTCACAGAAGAACAAATACCCTACGTGTCTCTATCCATGAGGTATCTAAAGCTCACAGGAACAGAGAGTAGAATGGTGGTTACCAGAGGCTGGAGGGAGGGATTAATGGGGAATTGGCTTTCAACAACATAAAGTTTCAGTTATGCAAGATGAATAAGTTCTACAGAGGTGCTGTACAACATTGTGCCTATTACTTAACAATACTGCATTCTGTACTTAAAAATTTCTTGAGAAGGTACCTGTCACGTTAAATGTTCTTACCCCCCCCCAAAAAAACAAACAAAAACAAAACCCTAATGGAAGTCTAAACCCTATGAGTTTCCTCTCCTTCATCACAGCCTAGTAAGTAAAATCTTCTGCTTCCTCTTCTTCCTCAGAAGTTTCTCACCATATGGACTGCAATGTGTCTTCTCTCAAATATAACTTCCCCTTGTTCCCTAGCTCCTTACCTTCTCAAAACTTGCAACTTTGTTTTCTGTAACTCTCAGTCCATAGGACAGAGATTTCCTATGTTCTCTTTCTTTTTTCCCTACATAGTCTCTCTACCTCCAAATGAATGTGAAACTTACCATAAAAATATCCCTTGCTTGATACGTTTGTCAGGTGCTCTGAGATGCAGACCCAAAGAAGTAAGCATGCCAAGATTTTATTTGAGGAAAGACTATGTGAAAGAAAACGGGGAAAGAGCCAGGGAAGGCTGAGAGAACCAGTCAGACAGTGATGCAGTTTGATCCTTAGTGAAGAAGAGAAGAGAAGGTTGGGTGGAAGTTGTGCAATGTAATAAACATTCAACAAAGTCATCAGGGAGTCCTTGAGCCCAAGTCTGTCCCTGCCTCTCCAGAATGGCCTACTTTAGTATTTCTGACACACTCATGTTGATAAGGTGAAGCTTAGAGGAGGTGGGTAAATGCTGTGATGGACTTTAAAGCTCAGAACCTGGGGCCCTTTGCTAATTATGCTCCAGGTAGTAGGAGGTACACAAGATGCATTACCACGGCTATCCATTCAACTCCCTATTACCAGTCTGCTAGCACCCTCTTTCTTTCTTCATTTTCATGCCCACATATATTCAACAAGGTTTCTTCATTCATTTCTCTAGTTCTCATGCTAACACCTCAGTGTACCTCATCCTGGCTTCTTCTCTGTAACCACTTCACAGAAAATGTTCTCATTAAATTCACCAATATATATTTGTCATTAAGCAAATGCATAATTTTCAGTTCTTTTATTCAGTCTCTAAGCTGCAAACTGCAGAATACAACCTTCTTTTGAAAGATTTTTCTTTTCATTTTCATTTCTTTGCTAGTTTTTGACCTTTAAGTCTTATGCTCCTTTTTGTTGATATCTGCTTCTCACTGAACTTTATACATTTGGCACTTTGTATTTACAGGTTCTGCATCTGTGGACTCTACCAACTGCAGATTGAAAATATTTTCTTTTTAAATTCCAGAAAGTTTCAAAAAGCAAAACTTGAGTTTGCCATGCACCTGGCAACTATCTACACAGCATTTACATGGTACTAGGTATTATAAATTATCTAGAGATGATTTAAAGTATATGGGAGGATATGTGTAGGTTATAAGCAAATACTATGCCATTTTACATAAAGCACTTGAGCATCTGTGGAGTGGATTTTGGTGTCTGAGGGGAGTCCTGGAACCATTCTCCATTCATGGATAGCAAGGGAAAACTGTAGTTGATGTGTCTCAGGTGGTGATTATCTCATCCTCCCAATCTCTGTATTCAATTACAATTGATATACCAATTAAACGTGAATTTAAATCGCAAGCCTACATCTTTCTCCCTGAGCTTCACATCTAGATATCCAAATGTACTTGGATACTCACATACATACCTCAGATGCAAATACAAAATGAATTGTTTCCTACCAAACCTTCTCCCACATTCTAAATCTATAATAATCATGCTAGCAGTGCTCCAAATGCCCAAGTTAGAAACTGGAACACCAATACATTCTCTTTATCCCTATAACTGCTATCTATATCCAATATGATGGGCACTGTTAAACCTAAGAATTGCTCCCCCACTGCCATTCCCCTATTTTAAGCTACCATATTTATCATGAATTACTAAAAAAATTAGTCTTACTTTGTTCCCATCTTTATCCTTAAACATGTTAATGCATTATAGACTACAGATAATTATTACATTACTTTAATTTATAACACATTAATATTTTTCACATTATATCATATCCAATCTACAAAATAAATAGATCAAATACCACAAGAACAGGATTTGGAAAATAAATATTCCAGCTCAAATTCTACCATTGACTAGCTAGGTAACTTGGGCACTCTGAATTTCAGTTTCATTTTTCTTAGTGAAAAATGGATTAGATGAGATCAATACAGTCTGAACAGTGGGCCATATGCAAAACTAATTGTGTTTCTATATCATGTTCATAAGGGACACTAAACAACATGGCTACTATAATTTGAGAGTCTCTGTTATTTTGCTATTTTAAGAAAGGATTTATACTACAGAAAGTGGTATAGTCCTCTAACCAGATTATTTTACTCCCTCACTCCAGTCCTTCCTTGATAATTCACTGTCTTCAAGGTAATATACAACATTTATTCAACACTGACATGCTCTCAAGATGCCGAGGTTCCAGGTCTTAGAACCCTATTGTGAAGAATTTGTACTGTCTGGTTCTATTGGGAAATGTTTCTTATGCCAAAGAATGGAAAAATTTATAAAAGCAAGTTAGGGTTTAGTATTGTATTAATCTGTGAATTTCATGATGTAACATCCTATCCACTAAAGAACAAATATAGGCATAGGGATTTTATATAAGGTAAAAAAAATTTCCAGAAAGGATCAGGAGAGAAAAACACTATTATTGTTTTATCATTAGTGATATATCAAAAGAATCTAGACTAACCCATTAATCCTGTCACACTTACCACGTTTTTCTCTTTGTATTTATTTTTTTAACTATTAAATCGTTCCACTAGCATCAGAGAATTGAGGCTCAGGTTTGAAGGGATCCATCAGACACTCAGAAAACAATGACTAAAATTTATAACTTCTGCTGATGTTTCAGAAGAGAGGAGATTGGAAGCCCTAAAGAAAGAAATATTGCTCTAGCTGTTGAGGTCAGTCCCCAACTCACTAATTACATCCAGGACATTGAAGATGATCCAATAAATCTCTGTTTCTCATATGATTCCTTATAATAGATCACAGTCTTTCAAAATATCAAAGGGTTTAGCAAACAATCACTGCAGTTAAATTCACGCTCTTCTCTTTTAAATATTAAAGAGAAATAGTCAATGGGTCAGTGAGATTGCTACCAGATTAATCTTAAAGCAACAACACTGGCACCTTATACTGCTTCTTTTCGCAGTAAGCGATTAGGACTACACATCTGTATGGTTAAGTGATTAGTTTTAGAATTAAGGAATAAAATCCTGTTCATATAAAATTCTCTAATAGTGACTACTTTATATAGTTTTATGATCCCTATTATTTGGTATGAAAACAATAATAGTGGAGGAAAATGCTTTTCAGTATTCAACACTCATAATGTATCTTGGACATTTTTTTACATCTTTTGTGACATGATTTGCAAAAGTGAGTAAAAAACATTTTGACAGAAGGGTACAAGAGTTATAGGAAAATAAGCACAATCAAAGGGAAATGTCACATGCCTTTTCTATATCAACCCAAAAATTATTACTGCAAAGCATATCCTGAAAATGATATCTGTTTTCATTTATGAAATATTTTATCTTAGTGCCACTATCATTTCCAGAAGTGACTCAAGGACACATTTCATTCTTGAATCTTCTTCATCTTATACATGTGACCCTTCATGTACACTGAATAAAAGGACTAAATGGGTTAGGACTTCACTATCAATACAATATGCCCATGTTAAAAATAATCTTTCTCCATCAAATCCTGCTCCTTAAATCGGTTCCTTTTAATCAGTTAAAATCATTTGGTATTATGGGGCCTGTGTTTATACACTAATATATATCTTTTGAGGGAAGGAGAAAAAGGAAATAAAATGATAAGCACTTGGAATAGGAATGTGTGTCAATACAATGAGGAAAAAGGGCCAATATCTAATATGTAAATGTAATCAAATCACATGCATACAATACAAAGTTTTTTTGCATTGTGGAAAAAGGACATATGAATTCAGACAATGTGGGTTGATTCTGACTTTGGTTACCTAATGTGCATGATCCTCACATATCACTTAACACCCTGATATGTAGAAGGAGGATGAAATACGTAACTCAAAGGATTTGGGTAAAGGTTAAATGAGGGACCTAAGAGCTAGACACATGCTAGGTACACAATGATGGTGCTATGTTAACAAACTCCTATTGTTTCCACTCAAACTTCTCGCCTTTCTTCTATAAAGTCCCAAATGTATCTCTATATCCAAACATAACCCTTCTTATACTTTACACTTCATAGTAGGCAAATATGTACACATTGTAAACAAGAATAAGAGACTGAAAGCAACTGATACAATTTGGTAAAACTATACCTGCATATCTTTAAGAGGGTATTTTGTTATAGAATTTTATTTTCAAAGCAGGAATAAAGTATTGTTTTTCCATGTGTGTCTCCAAAGTATTTTAATTCTTCCATGGCTCTTTTATTTTCCTTTCTGGTTTCCTTTGTAATTGTCTGCCTCCTCTTTGGTCAAGGCCACCGGAGACTGAATTATAGTGTTTCATCTTGGAGGGGATCCACACTCACTTTTTAAGAGCTGCCTGTTTGTTTCTCGCTAGAGTGGCAGGGGTCTTCTCAGGCTATTACTATACCACCAGCAGTGACTGCATAGCATGATCTGTTTTCCCTGCTCATAGATTTTTCTCCCATTTTATGTATAACTTTACACAGTTTATATGCCATCTTTAAATCCATGAAAATATATTCATGAAATAATATCATGCCTAACTAAAAATAGCACAATAGCACAGTTTGTACTTTAAGTATGCATCTCACAGAACAGGGCAATTTTCGCAGTCATCTTTGAATTACACATCAAGGAGGCTTCTTTGTTAGAGATCTTTCATGAGTAAATATTGTTCCACTGCAACCTGAACTGTTTGTTGCACAGTGTTGCACAGTTTGCATAGATATTGAGTCTCTGTTATGCGTTAATGAAAAAAGAAAGCACTAGCTATTCAGAAAAATTAATCAGTGGCAGCATCACATATAACAACAGCTTTTTCTGCTGTTGATGTCTATGAGAGGGTTTGCTATAGGCCAAACACAGGATTGTTCTTAACGTTTACAACAATGTAGTAAACTGACTTCTGAAGAAATGGGCAATGAAAAGAGTCGTCAGAGAAGAAAATGATGAAACAACAACTGGTTTCTCTGTGGATGGAATTAGCCTCCTCCAAGATACTTTTTCCTCACACAGACATATATATTACTGTCATTACCGTCAGCTCATGAAAACCTTAGCCTCCAAGAGGCTTACGTCATTACATATAACAAACTATACAAAAACTGTGTACTTCCACTTACTATCAACAAGCAATTAGGGAATAAAATTTATTCAAAATAAAAATATAGCATTGAAAAACCATAAATTTTGTAGATAGGAATATAATGAAAGTTTTGTACATCTCTACTTAGAAAACTGCATTATGTTACTGAGGAAATTTTAAGAAGGTATAAATAGTTGATGTTCATGCACTGAAGACTCAACTGTGTAAAGATATCAAGTCCTCTCAAATTGACCTACAGAGTAATATAATCTCAACTCAATTTTAGAATTTTTAAAAATAAATTAGCAGGTTGACTCTAAAATGTATATACAAATGCAATGGGCCTGGACTAGACAGTAAGATATTGAAGAAAAAGAACAAAACTAGAGAACTTTTCCTACCAGACATCAAGATTTCTTATAAAGGTTTCACTAAAGCACTGTTGTAATGTCATGAGGCTATCCAGAGCCATAATCAGCATGGAAAATTCAGAAACACACCCACACATTTATGGACGCTGGGCTTCTGACAAAGTTGGTCCCATAAAGCAGTGGGAGAATGACAGTCATTTCAGTAAGTTAAACTCAGTTAAAGAGCCATTAAAAAAATAATCTTGATCCTCTCCTCCCAGAATCCACAAAAAAATCACCTCCAGGTGGATTATAGATTGACATATGACAGGTAAAACAATAAAGATTCTAGAAGATAACATAGACAAATACCTTTATGATGATTTTTTAAAAAGAGGATTATGAATATTTGGTCAATGGGCCTAATTAAATTTAAGAACTTTATCTATCCAAAGACAACATCAAAACATTCAAAGACAAGCCACAGATTGAAGAAGATATATACAGATACTATCATTAACAAAGGACTTGTATCCAGAATATATAGAAATGCCTATAAATCAAGAAAAAGAAATAAGCTGTCATTACAAATGAGTAAAAGACATACAGTACCTGGGTACTTCACAAGATAAGATATTCAAATACAATTATGAATTGTATTCAATTACACAATTCAATTATATTTGACACAATTATGAAAAGTTGCTAGACCTCATTAATCACATAGAAATAAAAATTAAAACTGCAAAGACATGTCATCACACATCTCTATAATGGCTAAATAATAAACAAAAACTACTGTTGTAATATCCCATGTATATGATGATTAAAAAAAGAAAAACTTATTCATGGAATACAAAGTTACCTTAAGGAAAGGCAGGATGGGTTGTGACTGGGATGGTGCAAGAGCAGAGCTATTGGGGGTAGAGACAGGGTTTTGTTTTGTTTTGCTTTTCTTAATCTGGGAAGTGGTTACAATTCTATGTTCACTTTGTGAAAATGCATTGGGCTGAACACTCATGATATATGCAGTTTTCTATATGTATGTTATACTTCAATTTAGATGTTTATTTTAAACATTGAGAAAATAAAAGGAGAGGAATAATGACAACTCTATTTTTTCCTTGTTTAAAATCACTCTATTGAAGTATGATTGACAAACTAAAAGCTGTACATATTTAATGTATACAACTTGATGAATCTGGAGATAAGTATATTTACCCTTGAAACCATCACCACAATCTATACCATAAATATACATACATTACCTCTAAAAGTTTCCTTCTGCCCTCCTTACTACTAATTTTTCTCAAGAAATTTTCTGTTAAGGGACATAGAGAAATGAAATAACACTGTAAAGGAAGTTAATTTTCAGAAAAGCGGATTTTTAAAAGATATTTAAAATAATAACATAGTCACATATTGCTGGAAATAAAATATACATAGGAAAAAAATAATGCAGGAGGAAGAAGAAATGTTGGATTGCCCCTGACCTGAGAGAATAAGAAAATGGGACCTGAGACAAGTAGACAGTTTGGTTTTAGGTAGGAATGCAGGTATGTCCTCCATATTAGCAGTGTGAAATCACACTGTAGATCTTTCACCCTCAAATGCTTCTAAACATGTCTTCCTGTAACTATAACTTCAATGCATACTATTCTCCTGAGGAAATGATTTTCTGAGTTTACGACCTGCTGTGTAATATATTGTAGTAAATATTGTAATAAATTAGCCTCTTCCATGTTTTGAGATCCTGTCTCAATTCTTTTATATTATAGGACTCAACCACATTTCTCTTGCATTGCTATTTCAGAGACTAGAGTCCTCGTCTTTTCATCCTGTCCTCATTGGAGAGTCATCCCCTTCTCATTTCTACTATGCCTTTCTTGATTTTAGCTTATCATCTCTGTATACTTTCCAGCTCCATTCTACGTACTTTGATAGATAAGATCTAAACAATTCCAGGTGCAGCTGCATCCTGATATTGCACAAATTATTTTTTAAAAAACAGCATTGTATTTATTTTAAATAAGTTTTTGACAGTGTCATTATATGGGTTCCCCCACTCTTTTTTAAGTATAGAAGCACATTGAATTGGATATTTTCAACCTATTTACTTTTTGCCAGCTTACCACAAATGGGTGGTAAGAGATTATGTAGAGTTATAGAAATATTATTTTATAAAAATACTACCTTATTATATTGGTTCATATTGTGTTCATCTTCACGCTCTTCATGTGCTCAAAAATATTTATAGATCACCAATCAACAAATAATAAGTCTCCATGGTATAGTATAGTGTTTTCACAACTTGATCAATCGACTGAAACTCTGTGGGTGCATTTCAGCTGCAGGTTCCTGAGTCTTACAGAGAACTGCTGAACCATCATCTCCAGAGACTGAGGATCAACACTTCAACAAACACTTTATATGGTTTTAATTATTAGTTGTTTTAGAAACACTGAATTTTGAAGACTATTGTGATCTTGGTTTGTATGATCATTGGAAAATTTTGTGGTTAAAAAAAATCTAAATTATAAATACAAATACCTTCAGTAGATATTTTGAAACATTGAATAATTATCATCCCAGCTTCAGATCGAAAGTCTCCAAAATTTTTGCATCTCATTCTCATAACATACCTCTTCTCCATTAGATTCCAAAAGCACCTCTCATTTCTCCCTACTTTCCTACACAATTTCTGACCTTTTTTTCTCATTATTGCTTAAGGAATTCTTTCCTCTCTACACATCCTTTCATTTCGATACTAGCATTATTAGGTAGGCAACTAGTAATGCTTACTGTAGGTGAGGGAATTCAAGCTTTTCTTTACATCCTCTCCAGCATTTATTGTTTGTAGATTTTTTTGATGATGGCCATTCTGACCGATGCAAGATGATACCTCATTGTAGTTTTGATTTGAATCTCTCTAATAATTAGTGATGTTGAGCATCTTTTCATGTGTTTGTTGGCCATCTCTCCAGACATTTTTAAATGAACCTTCTTACTCAAATGATTTCAGTAAGTCAATAAAATTACTTAGTTCATGATGTCTGTCCAGAACCTGTCCTTGATCATTGGATGTGTGTGTTGTACTTTCAGTTTAACATGTATACCTGAATATTTAATATATTTTTCCATGTCAACTTATTACAAAAAACCAAATTTATCATCTTTAATCCCACATTTTTATTGCTGTGGGATTCAGTAAACACACATATAAGATTTTTGTAACTTCACAATCACTATCGTCATCCAGCTAGTCATTAAAAAGGTGTTCTTCATCCCTCCCTCTCACTTCCTTCTCATCCAAACTGTTGCCAGTCTCTCCACTTTCATTTTACGCATCTGCCTACACTCCTACCCGACTCTACCACGTCTACACTTTACGCTGTTCAAGATTTATCCTTCTGAAACACCAATCTAATCATATTACTTCAAACGTTTAAAATTTTCAAAGGCCCATCACTGATTGATAACATTAAAAACAACAACAACATTATAGTGTGGCATTTAAGAACTCCAGGCTCCTATAGACTCTATCCCAACAGTCTTCCCATCTTAATTATATCCTAATACTAGATATGACAAACTTTTTCTAAACTCTTTACATCATTTGTATATACTGTTTTCTCTGCTTTTAATTCTTGTTCTCCTTTTTAAGTTCTATCTGGAGAATGTCTTTCCTCTTCCCAATTCCACCATTTCTATAAAGCTGTTCCTTGTCTAGAATACATTATGAACAACCACTTTCATCTTCCTTTAGCAACTTTGTATATATCATAATTGCAGCACCTGACATACTCTTATTATTTCTTTTCATCTTTACTTAAAAAAAACCTGAGCGGTTATTAAGGGTAAGACATTAAGTCTTATTACATGTATATTCTGTGTCTACAACAATGCAAAGAACATAGTGGCATGCTGAATAAACACTGACTGCATGAACCCATACCATGTAAATCTGCAAAAAGGAAGTTCCTCTAATTCATGAATCCTTAATTTTTAAATTAAACTTTGTTGTAAAAATATTATATATGTATATTTTTTTGCAAGAAGCAGAGTTATATTTTCTACTTGTGCCTTTAATCCTATCTAACACAATCCTCATAGAATGATAGTCTAGTCACAGATGACTTCCCTGAATAGATACTCCTCCAATCCTCAACTCCCACCCTCAACCTCCTACAATTGAGGAAGCTATACTTTATTATAGTAACAGCAAGTTTCTAAGCATGGAATGAAGATTTTTACTCTGAGAGGATCTAATATGTTTCAATAGCAATAATACAGGCGATCAGTCCACCAGATGTGCCACATGACATACTAACACATTACAAAATTTACTAACAGATTACATAATTTACTAACAGAGACACAGTTTCTCTTTGGCACGCTTTCAAATATCTTAGGCAAGTGCCACATACTCCCAGTAATTTATCTACATTCAGTTTGGCAAATAAGTTTATAAAAACAACTGGTCTGAGATACCACAGGTCTTTCTTTGTATTGGTCACAAATCTGGTATTAGCTCATTAGGTCTTTATATAGGAATCATTAATATGTTTAATTTCATAGTGGGACTGTCCTAATATTTCTTCTGCAGAGACCAAAGCAAATAATATGTCTGTCAAATGTTTTAATGTTCAAGCCACATTTTGCACTGTAGTTATTAGTGAATAAATTGACTTTTCACCATATTTAAAGAACAATTTGTTGGAAAGATTTAAAAAGGTATCTTCATAAACAGAATTAAGGTAAACTGTCCAGCAGCCTAGACAAAATGGAAAACACATATGTGGTTCACTATCTTGGCCTACATTTCTTCTCTACTTGATTTTTTTGGTTCAATGCCTTTTATATTGTTATTATTTTCTCACACCCAATATTTATTTAATTATGGTTTTGGCTTACATAATCTGAATTCTCTTGTTCCTTAGAATCTTAGCATTTCATTTTCATTTTAGGGCATACCTTTTAGTAAGATAAATCAAACTGGAAATTTTCACCTTCTGCATGTTCTACATAGGATTTTGTAAACTTGGTATTTGACTCATCATTAATAGACAGATGTGGGTTTTTGAAGTTATGACATTAAGCAGGATCTATTTCCCCCACCCTTGTGGGGCACCTTCTTAGATGTCTTGACTGGGTCCAGAGAAAAGTTCAGGAGAAAAAATTGGATCTTTAGATGATGCCCTTGATAACAAACATCAATGCATGCTTCTTCCCTGTAACACTTCCATATCAGAGTTATTATGGAGAAGGTGAAACCTGAGTTGGGAATTATAAATTATATTAAAGTGTAAAAGGGAGTTTTGAAAGTTTGGTTTATGAAATTACAATATACATACTTCCATGCTACCAGCATGAAGCATGGCTCTAATAATACCTTCTACAATTTAGTTAGTTCAGTTGATCTCGGTTGTAACTAATTGCATTTGTAATTCCGAGGAGGGTTTTAATTTTTCAAGGAACCCATAACTTTTAATATCCATCCTAAGCTAATTTCATTTTGACTCATTTCTACATTGCACCTGTTTCATCATCTTGGGTAGTAGCATTTTGAAAATTCTTCCATGATGGCTTTTTTCTTTGGCTCTTGTCTGCTTGTATGTCCTGTCTTTTGATTCATAAAAAGGCAGCAGTACTCAAAATGTAAGGAATGATCAAAACTTGCATTTGTTCAAAATTACCATGAGGGTTAATATCTATAAATAAGCAACTATTTGTAAACAAGTAAACAGGATAAAATAAATAATTTTAAATAAACCTATCCAGCTCTATTACTTTTAATTTCCCTTAGGCATAAGTATTATTAAATAGCTCTTGGAGTTTATTTCATAATTGAAAAACTATGTCAGCCTCTTCAGATATTTTGCTGTAGGGTTCAAAATTTCTTGTCTTGTTTTTTAATCTCCTCTGAATGTTCTTTCCCTGGGCAAATATTTCTCTTTTTTTAAATAAAATTGTGATAGTTGGTACTTTTTCATTCTCAAAATAACCACCAGAGACCCCATGAGCTCATTCTTCCTTAGTCTTATATAGATTTACCTGTAAGAGGCAACATTTATCATCTTAGATGAATAAAATAGAAATTGAGGAGTATCATTATTCTACTACATTTTTTTAAAGAATGAGATCTCTTTTTGATTCTTACACAATGGGCAACTGTTAATATTCTAAGGATAATAATCATTACCTACAAAATAAAACACTGTCAAAATAATAAAGACAACTTAGAGACCCCTTTCCGATGAAACTGCTGTTTTGTAATATTGACAATATTACTGTGTAGAAATTACAGTTCATAGTACTTTTTTTCATGCATTTCCCATTCTATTATGGAACAGCATGAATTTTCCTGTTAATAGCCTTCCAAATATTTAATATCTCACATATTCATTCAAAAACATAGTTTTCCAAACTTATTAATGTCACACTAAAGCTGTATTACATTCATCTAGATAACTACAACACTTTACCAATATCTGGAAGTAGGACTCAAGATAATTTATAACTACAAAACTTATTTATCACTTATTGCATAAAATACACTATAACAACTCATAGACCCTGAATGCCAGAGCTCTTGCCTTTCTATCATGAAGTTAAATACCATAAGATGAATTAATTACTTTTACTACCTAATCACAATCTTTTCTTGCCTCTAGTGCCAGTTGATTCAGTGGACAGAGTGACATTGCTGTTCCAGGTCTCCTAAATGCTATAGAGACAGACTTGTCAGGTAGAGCCATCTAGTCTAGGGGATCTGAGATACCTCTCTGGAGGGAAAGCTGAGATAATTTCCAATAAACACCAGGGCCGTAGGAGGAAGGATGAGACTCTTTTGACAAAGAGGACCCTGAATTTGAGCAGTGCAGAACAGGAAGCCACAGGCCTCTGAGTATTATTCTAAGGAGTCTGAGTTGTGTTTTTAATCTTTTTTCTCATGAAATAAAAGCTTATGGGGTCACAGAAACGCTATAAACAAATAGAAGGTTAAATGAACGAGAAATTTCCCTTATTTTGTATGTAAAAAGATGAATACAGTCCTTTCAAATCCTGTCCTACGAAGGCATGGATTACTATGTCTAATTAAGTTTATCACTTAAAAAAAAATGAACAAAGAGAAAAGGTAATTCTGTCTCATTTAAGATCGATGGGCATATGAAATTTAAGAATTTATTAGAATGATTATCATCACCTTCACTCGTTTATAGAAGCCATTTTTAACACTAATTCAGAATTTTGGCCCTTTAAATGGGTTAAAAACTAAATGGATAATATAAAATAAATGATAATATAAAGTACTTGATAATATAAAAACATCAATAGTTATTGCTTATCAAATCCTTACCAAAAGTGTTCCAAAAATGTGCTAAACATTATAAATGAATTATATAATTTGGTTCCCACAAAAAAAAAGCCGTTTTAATGGTTGCATTTTAAAGATGAGAAAACTGATAGATAATTTAAGCAATATGCTCCAATTCATTCAATAAGGAATTGAATTCTGGTCTATCAAACCACATTAATAACTGTGCTCTCAAAAACTGTGCTATAATGCTTTTCTAACAATAAAATAAGGTCTTTGTACAAACAATATATTTTCTAAATAAGCAAATACTTCAGTTACTTGACACTGAAGAATGAGGGCTTTTCAATGAAAGCTTTTCCTGGATAATTAAACTATCTTATTCCATCTGGTGTAATGAAAATATTTCTGAAGTGTTCAACTTAATTTTCAGGTTTAGAAAAACCACAATTGAACAAGTTTTACATGAGTCAAGTTAATATCTCAATCTGTTTTTTATACCCCACTAAATACATGGATAGCAGAAATTTGAAGAGATACTTCATATACATCCACATCAACTAGAGAAACAAAAGTATTGCCATTTGCCTATTGCTCATAAAACGGATGTGCAGAATATAGGCACGTGGCCATGGTATAACAAATCTTTCAATAAAATAAATTGCTAAGGAAAATGACAAGTGATTTTTTTGGAGTCCCCATGACATCAATGTCTAAGGCTGATAGTTTTGAAATATAATGTACAACCTTCTAACACCTCATTGTAGTATTTATTTTGTTTACCTGAGACAACAGTGCTCAGTGACAACCTGCAGAATTCAAGAATTACGTGAATGGATATTTCTGCTTAAGAGGTCAAAAGGTTTGTATATTTTGACAAAATTGTACAGTTGTATGAATATATAATTCCATTTGTATATAGCAGCATTGCTAATACATACCAGTAAACCTGAGTAATAATTAGCAAAGCTCAAATATTGAAAATAATGAGATCTCAACTTTTGGCTCCTTTTATGGTGCTGTATTTGCAAGGCTTCTTTTTCAACATGATTCCTCTTTGTGTTGGACAACTTGGGTCAACTTTTGTCTCCATTTACTATATGTCCAAAGATCCACCCCATGTCTTTTCTTTCTCTAAAGTGTTCTACAGATGCAGTTGCTACAGGATTATGAATTTATGCATAAATTCCAAATCCCAGTGTAGGATGCAGAAGCAAGTAGGGGAAATTTCTCCAAAACTGATTTTGTGCCATTGTGTCTGTTCTTTTCAAAACATCTCCCAATTATCTTCTCAAAAACTGTTTGAATTAGATCTTATCCACACTATACGTTAAAAGGTATAAAAACATAGGGGAAAAAAAAGAGATTAAGTAACTTTCCTAAAACATACAACTCTGGGATCTGGAATTTGAAAATATGTAGATATGCCTGGCCTCATAATTCATTATGTTTCAATTCACCAATACGTGAAAACAAAGCATTCAAATAAAAAGGCCCCTTGCTTTCAAAAGTTTTCATATTAACACTGTTAGTGTTTATGAATGAAGATTTAATATTGCTATTATTTTATTTTTGTTTTCTTTAGTGGTTGGACTTTTAGTCACTAGTGATTACAGGTTAAGAGGTATATACAATTTCCACTTCATCCTCAAATTGAAATGATTTGCTTGCCACATTTTGGTTAAAACTTGATGGTATTTTTGCTGAAGGAATTATAGGAGTTTTACTACTAGCTCAGAGAGACTTACCTGTCTATCTTTAAGTTATTGTTCTCATTTTTTTAAAGGCAGCCAACCAAGCCACAAAAGATAATGCAGTAAGATAGAATTCAGTCCATTGTTTAAGGCAATAAGTATGGCAAAAAGGTCACATTAACACATGCCAGTTTTCCTGCTCACTTATCCATTAAGAGTTAAAGGTACAAAATTATATTTTAGAAATTGTTGGTTACAGTAGAAAACATTGGTAATGTAACAGAATATATATATATATATACACACACATATATATATAATTTCACCACAATCATAATTTATAGGTCACAGGATTAGTGATAGGGTAGTAAGTGCATTACAGCCACTGAGTTAAGACCAATTTTCAACTATTTGTGGATTAATATGTCAGAGGGAGTCTCCTGTAATATACCACAGTACAATCCAAGTTGTATATTATGTACTGATCAACTTGAATTATGTAATTATTACACTCAAGATTTGGTCAACACCAAATGTAACCACCTCAATTAGCAAGTTGAGATTGGACAGAGACGTAAAAGAGGTTGATATAAGTGTTTTTTTTTTAATAAGAATATAACTGTACACTAGATTCAGTTTCAACCAGGAGACTATTAGGAAAGGGTAAATTAGATGTGGGAGCAATATCAGTAACTAGTATTAACAGTTACGAGTATGACAAAAATATAAGAAAATGTAAGAGAGGACTAAAGTATTTTAACTATCTTGTGAAAAGATGGGAAATGATTCTTTTTTTACTTTAGTAACTTTAATAAGTAATGGGAGAGACTGGATATCTATTAATAAACATACTTTATAAATTATATATATATGTTTTTCTCTTTTCTGGGTTAAATGAGGAAACTATAAGTGTGATAGCTTTGAAAGGACAGGAAATGTACCAAGAACTGAAAGTACTGATCAACAAAATAACAACGTAAGAGCAGACTTCAGTGGTGTGTTTCAAATGGGTGAATTAGCCACAAGTTTCTAGAGGAGACCAGCTGTGTGGAATCAGTGTTATTCATATGTTCTGAGGCATGAAGGCTCTGGAGGACACTATTCCATTATTATAATGAGATGGAAACGAGTTATAATGATGCTACAAGTTGTGGTAGAGACTGTAAGTACACCTCTTCCAATTCTTCTTCCCTTACTGATACACAAAAAAGTATAACTCTTAGGCCCTTTGCTGTTAGGTGCAGCCACGTGACTAGTTTTAATAATCAAATGTAAACTGAAGTAACGTTTTGTCTTCTTCGCTGAGACAAAAGAGAAATCCCGTCTGCCTCTGGAAGCCGTATGTTAAGATGTCTCCATCACAAGATGGTAGCGTCTCTATCAGCCTTGGGTCACTAAATGACTCATGTTGAACACAGCCCCAACTCATGCCATAGATATTTATGAGTGACTGAGAAGCAAATCTTTATTTATAAAGCTACTGAGACATTAGCCTATGCTGACTAATAACAGAGGACTTAGAGTGGCCAAGACTTCACAAAATGAGAAGCAGGAGAAAAAGAGAAAGGGAAAGTGTAGTAGGAGGAGAAAAGGAGAAGAGTCTGCAGTTCTGGAACATACCTAAGCCAGACTCTCCAGTACATCACTGTGCTTCTTCTAGGCAGAAGAATGTCCAGACAAAGCCACCAACGGAAATATAACAAAATAATCACATTTCTATGATTCTGTAATATATATTTTTTCACATTTTGACACCTCTGAAATCTCATTACATCTTATAATGAGTGTCACAAGACGAATTGCATCATTGCTTAACTGGCCATTTTATTTAGTAGCACATAATTCTGCATCTCACAATCAGTAATGGCTTAGATTTATTGAAATATGTTAATTTCTGCTACTCTATCTCCAGTTTTTCTTAGGGAATATGACCTACTGGATATAAATTAAATTCTCTGACCAAAGTTGAAAAGATGCAAACATTTAAATAATTAACATCAGGTTGAAAATACATAAACACCTATTTATTTAGAGTTTGTAGAAAACCCCTGCCAGAGAATGATCATTTTTATGATCTGTAATCACAGAAGCACGTATTGTGATAAATTGCTTGGATAGTTATAATTATACAGAATATGAAAATTCTCCAGCATGATGATTTATGTGTGCTTAAAAATACTGATTTTGTGACACATGTGCGTGGCAGACGTGGAGATGCATCACTCAGGTCCTCCTTCAAGATCCTCTTTCATTGTCCAGTTTCCAGGAGTGTGGCTACCAGGCAGTCTCTAGCTGTTTGCTTCTTCACAGGTGGCCTCATTTTTGAGCTAAGGTTACACTCTTCCAAGGATGGCCCCTGGCTAATGACTGAGCAAGGTGGTACCACAAAGGCCTGGTCATTTCTACCCAAGGCAAGACTACTCTAACAGGTAATTCTTGCTCTAGAGCTCCCCAATGGGCTGGCAATCACTTCATCGTGTCCGTGTAATGACATGACTCTTTCTGCCTAATTGTCCTTCTTTCATAGGTTACTACCCGATAAAAGTTTTGAACTCCTTAAAAATGTTCCTATCTGCTTCCCAGAGAATTCAACCGGCACAACATGAAAATACAATTTTGATCATGATCAGGAAAAAGAGAACAATATTTGTTTTTTAGTTATCTCCTTGACTTTGAAAATTGCTAGCATTTTAGATTACGTTTTCACATTCTTTTTGTATTTACTGTTTCTGAAATCTGGATGTATCTTCCAAGTGATGTGAATAAGGATTATAAGCCTCTAAATAATGATGGACTTGATACAAGTTGTTATTAAAATAATGGTGGATATTTGAGTATATGTCAACTTAGAATCATGGAAATAGAACATTATTCTAAGCTGCATGTATCAAATTATGCAATGTGCTATATTTTATATTTAAAAGGCCAGAAGCTAGCAAACATATGCTACAAAACAACTTCCCCCATATGTAATTCTACATTCACGTGCTAGCTAATTAACCTCTGTCAGTGTGAAAATACAACCAGTTTCAAAGTTGCTATGAAGATAAAATGAGATTAATATCAAAAGCCTTTGAAAATTTAAGAGAACCCTGTGATTTCTCCCAACTGTGTACAGCACACTTTGAATGTAACTAGCAAGTAGCAAATATCACACCATTTACCCTTGCCATGCATGAAGAAAACATCTATGAATCATGGAATATTCTATGAAGCTTTAATGTAGCATGAGATCTCTTTGAATACAACACAATAGTTTACCACTAATGATTACCTATCATTATGAACTGGCAAATAAGAATTATATGCTTGAACTCCTAATTTTTGCACTCAAGGTCTTTTAAAATCAGATTTCAATGGACTTTTATTTCAAGACCACAATAATATGAATGCTCAAGGGTAGCCAAATTACTCTACAAAGCAATTTTTGGATTTTACATTCTGTCTCTGTTGCTTGTCAGAAACAACTTAAAGTTAGTTGTGTGGTTGTCCTGACCAGTCAAGTGAGAAACCCAGATATTAGTAGACCTGGCAGCTCAGGATAATAAGTAACTACTCAGAAAGGACTGACAGGTTATTATACAATCACTTAATGAGCAACCAACAGCCCTAATAAAAAGTTCTGTGGTAATAAAAAATGATCCATGTCCTCACTGTACAATAAGGTAACCACCAGTCCCATGTGACTCTCAAGTAGTTTAAAAGTAAGTAGTGTGACACAGGAACTGAAATTTTAATTATATTTAATTTAAATATAAATTTAAATAGGGAAGTATTTCCAGAATGGCAGAGGAAAGAACTGTAACTATCTACTCCTTTATAAAAAAAAAGAAGTGAAAAAATAGTCAAAATCAATTTTTTCATAACTCTGTAAATTAACTAAAATTTGAAACAATCAGATGAGTGTTTACTCAAGAAAAATGGCATAATTTCAGTAGGACCAATAAACTTTGTGATGGTTTAACTTGAAATATTATTATCCCCTCCTCCCCAGCTCTGAGGTAGCCATGAAAGCAAACAGCATCTACATGAAACCCATAAAAACTATAAAAATAATGTCTGACTACAATAAGGAGATCAGAACATGTTTGATCTCGCACAAAGCCCCATCCCCAGAAAAATGGTAAGTGTTTAACCTCTCTGGCAGATTCCTGGAAAATCAGGGTTTGCCTCTGATTTGACTCAGAGCTCATACTAAGCAAACACCCATATTTCCAGAATGTTTCATGTAAACAATTAGCAGCAATTGTTCAATATTGCGTCTTCCTGAGGTAAAGATACTAGTTGTGGCTAAAAACAGGTTGACCAAAAAACTTAAAATGAAAAACTTGGGAATAAGATGTCTATAGGAGCCTCTGAAAATTTCAACATATCCCTGGGAATCTAGAAGGCCACACACATATTTACAAGTTTCCCATGCCTAGGAGAGATCTGAGAAGACTTAATCTCTCACCTCAGGCTGACCATGAGCCTCTGTAAGCAGGAAGTTAAAGCTAAAGCAGAGTTATAAATTGTTTGATAAAAACCTTAAAATTGTGCTCAACAGACACACAGAGTGTCTTGGAAAAGTTTCAAAGAATTATTGGTTTAAGGCATTTAAGAAAATCTCTGCCCAATCACTAGCAGATCACTAGGCTAACGGAGCAGACTTTAATGGCCACACATGATAAAGAATACAGACTTTAAAAAATTAGCACTGGAAAGTCACTAAACAATAGCGGCAACAACAACAAACAGTAACATAACAAATAATAAAAAACTCTGGGAGGGGGTGGAATTTTCTTTCTAGTGTTGCCACATTATATTAATTTGAATTTTTAAAAATACTACACTTGCAAAGAAATACGAAAGTATGGGTAATACACAGAAAAACAAATACTTTCAAAGAACTAAAGAAAGTCATATCTAAAGAATTAAAGCATAGGAATTATGTAGGGAATATCAATAAAAGATAAATGAAAATTCTAGAGGGAAAAATAAAGTAATGGAAATGAAAAATTCACTAGAGTGGCAAAAGCTGATATCAGCTGGCTGAAGAAAGTATCAGTGAACCTGAAGAAAGGTCAGTTGCCATTACTCAGTGTGAGGAATAGAAAGTGTGTCACCATTCCCCCCCAAAAAAATGAACAGAGCCTCTCAGAGATATGGTATATAATCAAGTGTACCATCATGACCACAGTGGACTTCCCGGAAAGGGGGAGAAGGGGAACAGAAAGGATATCTGAAGAAATAATAGCTGAAAACTTACCAATTCTAATGAATAGCATTTATCTATACATCTAACAAACTCAACACTCTATGTAGGAAAAACTCAAAGAGAAATACACTTAAATGCATCACAGTAAAACTGTTCTAAGACAGAGACTATTAAAAACAGGAAAAGAAAAATGATATATCACATAGAAGAAATCCTCAATAATCACAAAGTATGTTCTCAAATCACCATGGACTATATAACCACAATAAACTATCATATCTAATAAGTAGTACATCAAAGTTTCAGGATACAAGATCCATACACAAATATCTCTTGTATTTCTACACACTAGCAATGAACACTCAAAAGATGATATTAAAAAAATAATATAATTCATAAGAGTGGCAATAAGTATATATATATATATATATATATATAAAACAATACATTAAGAAAAGAAGCCCAAAATTTGTACATACAACTCCTCCAAAATTAAGGAAATTAAAGAAAGCCTAAATGAATGGAAAGAAATCCCATGTACATGCACTGAAATAGTGAATACCTTAAAATGGCTATAATCCCAAATTGATCTACAGATTCAAACATAATCCCTATCAAAATCCCAGCTGCATCTTGTGTGTGTGTGTGTGGGAATTGACAAGCTGATGATAAAATTTTATGCAAATGCAAGGATCCAGAATAGCCAAAACAATCATGGAAAACAGGAATAAAGTTGGATCATTATTACATCCCAATTTCAAAGATACTACAAAGCTACAATAAAGACAATATGAAAAAGGAAAGGCATATAGATCAATGGAATAGAAATGAGCATCCAGAAATAAATCTTTACATTTATGATCAATTAAATTTTAATTAGGATAACAAGAAAAATCAATGGGAAAATAATAGTCTCTTCAACAAAGAGTGAATATTGAATATTGCAAGTGAATACTCACATGCAAAAAAATGAAGCTGGATCCCTAATTTATAGTATATATTGAAATAGTAACTTAAAATGGATCACAGACTGAAATTTTAGAACTAAAACTATAAAATTCCTAGAAGAAAACACAGAAATAAACAATGATTTTTAGATGTGACACCAAAAGTACAAATGGCAAAAGAATAAATTGGACTTCATCAAAAGTAAAAATTTATGTGTTTCAAAGGACACCATCAAGAACTTTTGAAAGACAATACACATAATGAGGAAAATATTTTCAAATCATGTATATGATCAGAATATATAAAAACTCTTACAACTCAACAATACAAAGGGGACTTCCCTGGTGGCACAGTGGTTAACAATCCACCTGCCAGTGCAGGGGACATGGGTTCGATCCCTGGTCCGGGAAGACCCCATATGCCACAGAGCAACTAAGCCCATGTGCCACAACTACTGAGCCTGTGCTCTAGAGCCCGTGAGCCACAACTACTGAGCCTGCGTGCCACAACTACTGAAGCCCACACCCCTAGAGCCCATGCTCTGTGACAAGAGAAGCCATCAGAATGAGAAGCCTGCGCACAACGAAGAGTAGCTCCCACTCGCCACAACTAGAGAAAGCCCACACGCAGCAAAGAAGACGCAAAACGCAGCCAAAAATAAATTAAAAAATTAAAAAAAAATACAAAGACAAATAACCCAAATGAAAAATTATCAAATTCTGAATAGACATTTCTCCAAAGAAGATATGCAAATGGCCAATAACTACATGAACAGTTGGTAAGCATCATTAATCATTAGGGAAAGGAACATCTTACAGAAAAATCCTAACGGATTTTTTGGCCAACCCGATACAATGAGATACCATCTCACACACACTAGGAAGGCTAAAATCAAAAAGAGAATAGTAAGTGGTATCGATAATATGGAGCAACCAGACTCTCACACATTGCTTGTAGAATTTGGCAGTTTGACAGATTCTCAAATTGTTAAATATATATTATAAATAAAATAATAGATTTATTGAATTTTAGACTTATTTAGAAATTACCATATGCATTTTCAAGATCAGAGGAAATGTTAATTTTACGTAAAAGACAGAATTTATATAAATGTACCAAAGGATAAAATATATGCAAAATTAAATCTAACAAGCTTCAGAGATGATCCAGCTAGACAATCCTATTAAAGTATTCTTATTTGTTATTAGAGTAAAATACATGAGAAATTATAGATGACTAAGAGAAGTTACCTTATCTTACTGAATAAGCCCAGAACATGTGCCCTATTGATAGAGTTCCTTGTATGCTAACTTCATAAAGAAAACACATCCACTAACCTGTCAACCACTTTAATTATTTAAATATTGTTTTAAGTAAAATCCATTTTATATTCCAATGCTTTACTGAGAAATGTGGTGAAAAGTTAGCCATCCAGCATTGCCAAAATAAGAGAATGACTTTGATCCTTAAATTATTTTTGCATCTACAATATACTTTTGGGAGGGTTGCATTTCATTTGATCAATAAACTGCATTTTCTCAGGTTTTTCTTTTGTTATTACAGGAGTTGAACTAAATTCATCACAATTCTTATGAGACCCCAGAGAGTTCCATTAGCAGTTCTGTGGATCTGGCTCACTTGCCAGGAAATGGAAAGGAAATGAATTAGTAAAGTGAAATTTTGAAATAAGATTTGGATTTATGAAAGAAACTAGTTTTGAGAAGGTCACAAAAATCTTCTCGGTTCAGTAGAAGACTGAAACACAAATGAGAAAAATAAATGACATCAGCCTCCTGGTAAAAAGATAAGTCGTGATGACATTCATGACTGACACTTTTCTGAGTCTTCTGCGACCCACCCCACATTTAAAATTATCCGTGGCTTCTTGTCTATTAATAACAATGTTCGTGTTCAAAGATCACTATCTGAAATAGTTACATCATTTATAATAGTTCTATTGAGTCTGCATCCCAGCATTGTAAGGGAGATCAACTTTAAATTGCAGACCAACAGCAAACTCTCTGGAATAACAGAGGTAAATTTATTCCATTTTTGGAATATTTTATTTTCTTAGAAATTGATGATTTTTTTCATAAGCAAATGTATATAAATGTTATCACAAAAATGTTTTTTAAATAATTAGGATGTTCAGAATGCTCTGTTCATGAAAACACACTATAAAAAGAAATCATCTGAAAATACTGCACATTTGTGAAAATCAAACAAACAAAAAATCAGACAAATAGGGAGAATTTGATAACTAGTCTGATACAGCATTAGGAGACAATGCATTGAAAACCCAAAAGGAGAGCATATCTCTTTCACCCATTTCTTAGTGGGAATCAGCACATTCTTGGCTTCAAGACAATTAATATTACTGCAGTAGCATGGGGCAGGGGTTCCTTCAAGTCAAGAGCTGGTGGGATGAGGGTGTTTGGATTGGTCTGTTTAATAAGGAAAATAACTCAAAGGATCAAAGAGTTAAGAATGTTTACACACCCCTATTAGTTAGGGTTCTCCAAGGAAACAGAACAATTGGATATGTATCTAAAATGAGGTTTATTATAAGGAACTGGCTCATATGGAGGCTGAGAATTTCCATGATCTGCCTTCTGCAAGCTGGAAACCCAGGAAAGCCAGTGGGACAGTTCAAAGGCCTGAGAGCCAGGAGCAGTGCAGGAAAAGTCTGATGTTCCAGCTTATATAACCAGGCAGGGTGAGAGAGAAAGAGGGTGCAAATGCTCTCTTCCTCCACCTTTTTGTCTATTCAGGCCCTCAATGGACTGGACTGGGGAGGGCTATCCACTTTGCTCAATCTACCAGTTCAAATGCTAAACTTTTCAGGAAACCCTCTTAGAGACACACTCAGAAATAATATTTATCCAGATATCTGGGCATCCTGTGGCCCACTCAAATCGACATATATAATTAACCATCACAAGTCTGTACCTTGTCAATGTGGTACAACAATCCTTAACCCATATTAACCTCTAAATAAAGTCAATAATAAGGTCATAGTTTCACCTAATATCATACTTCTCCTCCTCTTCTTTCCTAGAAATAAGAGGAAACATCATTTTGAGTGATGTTTACTTTTCTTCTTGATGGCCTATAACTTAAATACCATGAAGTAAAATGAACAATATTAAATACTATGATATAAAGTTAATACACCTTATGTTATATGATAAGAGGATCAGAGTAGGATGAAGAAAAGATAGTTTATAAGCATTTATGTATTCAAGTATGTTTGTAACAAATTAAGGAGAAATATTCATGACAATTACAGTCCTTATTTCTGTAACTTGTCATGCGATTGTAGCTGGTATGTGTAACAACCTTTTTCAACTACTCGTTCTATATTCCCATTGCCTTTAGCAGGTACCTCAGCTGTTTATAGTTTCTTCCCCTGGTAGGGTGACCAAAACCTTCATTCTTGAAGGGTCTGGGTCATTAGCAGTCCCATCTGGATTAGGTTGTTGTGGTTTCCATTGACCTAATGCATAGGTCATAAGAGACACTAAGGGATCGCCCATACTCCAGATGTACTCCCCCTTACGCCTATTTCTGGGTTCAAGTCCAGGTTCTCCTTGGTAGTCAGCACAGTAAGCCTGTGGATGCAGGGAATGGGCAGTCCAAAGTGGCTGGGCAACAGTCTTAATTTCCAGTTCAGTGGAATCATTGCTGTGTCTCCTTGGAAGTGTTCCTCCCTTTGGAAGTAAGACCTCTAGGAGAGGAAAGCATAAGGTCACAGGAACAGGACCACAGAACCTGTGAATACTGGCTATGGGAGAAACAGCAACATACATGGAATGATGACTCAGAAAATATATGCCCTTGTGGAGAGCACTGCCCCAGACTTATCATCTATTGCCATCTACCTGGCACTGTAATGAGTCTTCAAAAGGCTTTTCCACTATTCTATCAAGCCAGTTGCTTCAGGATGGTGGGGAACACAGCAAGATCAGTGAATTCCATGAGCTAACTGCCACACTTCTTTTGCTGTGGAGGGAGTTCCAATATATTAAGCAATTTTGTATGGAACACCATGACAGTGGATAAAGCATTTTGTAAGTCCATGGACAGGAGTTTGGGCAGACGCATTACATCCATATCCACAGTAAGTATCTATTCCAGTAAGAAAAAGTGCCGCCTCCATGATGGAAGCTGTCCAATGTAATCAACTTGCTACCAGGTAGATGGCTGATCTCTCAAGTGAATGGTGCTTTACTGGGGACTCAGTATTGGTCTTTGCTGCTAGCAGGGTGGCCTGAGCAGCAGATCAGCTTGTACAACAGCCTGGACTTGTTTCAGAACCTTTTCCTACTCTGGACTACACTCAAAATGAGCAGCTTTTTGAGACACTCATTATTTACTGGAGTATCGCACCCAAATAAAAAATATGTTGTCTCCAAAATCTAAAGAGGCCTAGGCTTTGCTTCTTTTTTTCAGTTGTAGAAGAGGCCTGATGCAACAACTTATCCTTTACCTTAGAAGAGATATCTCGGCATGCCCCATACCGCTGGACCCCTAGAAATTTCACTGAGGTAGAAAGCCCTTTACATTTTTGTTGGATTTATTTCCCATCCTCCAGCTTTCAAATGTCTTACCAATGAGTCTACAGTAGTTGCTACTTCTTGCTCACTAGATCCAATCAGCATAATAACATCAGTGGAATGGACCAATGTGATATCTGATGGAAGGAAAAGTGATCAAGATCCCTACAAACTAAAGTATGACATAGAGCTGGAGAGCTGATATACTCCCGAGACAAGACAGTGAAGCTATATGGTTGGCTTTGCCAGCTGAAAACAAACTGCTGGACCTTAGTGATAGGAAGGGAGAAAAGGGCATTGGCCTGCTTAAGAGCTACATACCAGGTAATCAGGGGTGTGTTAATTTGCTCAATTACAACACATCTGTTACAGCCGCTGGACTGAAGTCACCACCTGGTTCAGTCTATGACAATCCACTGTAACTCTTCAAGAGCCATCTGTCTTCTGTACAGACCACACAGGTGAACCGAAGGGGGATGTGGTGGAAATCACCACCCCTCTATCCTTCAAGTTCTTTTTGATGGCACTAATCTCTGTAAGCCCACCAGGAATATGATATTATTTTTGGTTTACTATTTTCCTAGATAGAGATGGTTCTATGGGCTTCCAATTAGCCTTTTCCACCATAACAGTCCAAACAGGGAACCAATGTGGGAATTCTGTCAGCTGCTCAATGTGTCTCTGCTCAATATGTCTCTTCCAATTATGCATTTAGGAATTGAGGAAACAATACATTCAAGAACAATGGACCCAAGATGAGATGGACCTCCTGAGCTAAAATTCCACTGATTAACTGACCGACTGAAGCCTCTACTCTGACTGGTATATCGCACTGACATTTTGGGTCTCCAGTGTTAGTGTCAGTTCAAAACCAATGTCCAGCAGTTCCCATAAGGTCTCTTTATTTCCTTTTCCTCAATGCACAGTTACTCTGGTAGAAGGCTATAGGTTCCTTTGGGGAAGGAAAGGAGAAAAGTTAACAGTATAAATTGCTGGCAGCATACAGAGTCCTTCCTCAAGGAGATCTGGCCTTCCTTTTATTCAAGGGCTTCTGGGTCTATAAACTGACTCAGATTTAACTAATTCAGCAACTCTGACCCTGTTTTTATGATTCCTGTTAGACTTTCGTTCACTTGACCTAATCTTTTCTGCTTATACAGATCAAATAAAGAATTTATTAGGCTATTTCACTTCTAGAAACTCCATGATCAAAGCCTGCTGGACCTTCCTAATACTCCTGCTGTGAGCACAACGGAGGCTAGTGGAGAGGGTGGTCCACTTTGAAACAGACGCTATAACGTCTCCTTGAGAACGTTTTTTTTCAGTTTAGTCATTTTCACAGTTGACAAAAGTAAGGATGTGTCCATGCCAGCAAGGTGCAAGACAGCCAGAAATTCATTTAAAAGGAGAGTAAACAGCTCCTAGAAGTTTGCCACTGAGGTTCATGAGATTCAGAACTGCTCTTCCTCCTTTCTCTCTTCTCATCTCTCGCTCTCACTGCCTCAGTATTATACATTCCTTTTAGAGTTTTTCAGCTTTATTGTGGAGACTGCAACAAAACTCAAAACTCGGTATTATAGTGAAAATATCTAAGATCAAAAAGAGAGAAAAAACATAAACTGTATGTAATCCAAAAATTGTATTTGTCACAGACTCATAAAAAAAGAAGCGTAATATTTCCAACATTTTACAAAATATTAAATGACATTAAAAATGAATATGTTAAAGTAATGGATAATTTTACTCCTTTTCCAGTAAAAAAAAAAGAAGCGTAATATTTGCAACATTTTACAAAATATTAAATGACATTAAAAATGAATATGTTAAAGTAATAGATAATTTTACTCCTTTTCTGTATTTTAGTTAAATTATTTTCTCAAATGGTGTATTAATTATGTAGGACATGCTATTAACCTAGCTGTGGTTTAATGTATTACTTCTTTGTTTCCCTGCTACACACACATTTGCTTTGACATAATTATGATTTGTACTGTGATATTTTAATTTTATTTTGCTTCTTTGGACACTCAAAAACACGATTTTTTTTAACAATACCAATATTTTACTGTGTTTTGTCTGGATGTTCTAGATATTTATCAAAGATGTTTATTAGGGAGAAAGTAAATGTGTGCTGTTTGTAAGCAGTGTTTCCTGTGAACAAATTTTGAAAATTCAGTAGAAATACTTTAGGGAAGAAATGAAAAAAACTTGACTTTTTAAATTTCTAAATTCCTTGGTTCTCAATATTATCATACTTTACTGAATGTATTTCTTATTAAAATATGTATCTTAAAAGACTTTTTCTGACACTACTACACTTTTTTTTTCAGTGAGTAGAAAGAAGTGTTGCTATTATATTATTTTGGTGGTTTATGGTAAGTATCTATCATAATCAACCTATTGCTTATGACACACGGTAAAATAAGATATCTCCTGCCTTGTTACAAGTTTACAATGTAGCTTACTATCTCGTCATACTTGCACTGTTTATGCATGCTGCATATCATTTAAATATTTTAAATTAAGAATATAAATGTAAAACCCACAATTTTAATAACTAAAAACTGTCAATTACTTTACAGGGTCACATTAAGAATTTTGCCTTTCCTGAGCTTTTATTTACTAATGGATAAATATGTTAGGCACTTTGGGTTTTTGTTGGATTTTACTGGCATTTTACTTTGATTTTTTTTGATATTTGTAATAACTCATACCATTATTTTACAAATATTATATCAATCTTTAAAATGTGGCAAAATACTATATAACCTAAAATTATATAGTATCCATGTCCTACCAAAGGTTGAGTGCAAAGTAACACTAAAAATCTTTAGAAAAGTGATTAAAAGAAATACATTCTAGCTTTTATTTTAAAACATCACAAAGCCAGAGAAAATATATTACCTTTTTATTTAGATTAATAGGACTATTATTTCTATCATTTTGCAGGAGCGAAATTACTTTTTATGGCCATAGCCCTAAAATGAAATAGCATAATTATGTGCAGTTACCCTTCCTTAGAAATGCCTTTCATTTAAATATTTGGCAAGTAAACAGGAACTGGAGTAGAAGGATCCTAATACTCCTGCAGTATGATCAATGAGGAGGGAGTCAAACACAAACGGTGATTATTATTTATCACTGACACATAACTTTAGTTCTGCAAAGGGCTTTCAAAGATTTTATTATAAACTTCTTATAAAGAAGTTCAAGGTGGGCCAGTATAAATATTTCTTTTGAAAAATGAAACAAATATATGCTCCCGTATTGGCTTCAGAAAGACTCATTTTGCTGACCAGGGAAAAACAGGGAAGCAAGGTGAAATGTGCAAAATTCCAATCATACAGGCGTATTTCACAGATACTGTGGGTTTGGTTGCAGACCATCACAATGAAGCGAATATCTCAATTAAGTGTCACATAGATTTTTTGGTTTCCCAGTGCGTGCAGAGGTTATGTTTACATTACACTGTAGTCTGTTAAGTGTGCACTAGCATTATGTCTAAAAAAACAATGTACATACCCTAATTAAAAAGTACTTTATTGTTAAAAATGCTAACCATCTTCTGAGCCTCCAGCAAGTCATAATCTTTTTGCTGGTGGAGAGTGTTGCCTTGATGTTCACGTCTACTGACTGACCAGGGTGGTGGTTGCTGAAGGTTGGGTGACTGTGGAAATTTCTTAAAATAAGACAACAATGAAGTCTGCCACACAGATTGAGTCTTCCTTTCATAAATGATTTCTCTACAGCGTGCGATGCTGTTTGATAGCATTACCCACAGAACTTCTTTCAAAATTGGGGTAATCCTCTCATACCCTACCACTACTTTATCAAGTAAATTTATGTGATATTAAAAAAATTTTGTTGTCATTTCAACAATCTTCATAGCCATCTTCACCAGCAGTAGATTCCATGTCAAGAAATCACTTTCTTAGCACATCCATAAGAAGCAACTCCTCATCCATTAAAGCTTTATCTGAGATTGCAGCAATTCAGTCACACATTCAGGCTCCACTTCTAATTCCACTGCTCTTGCTATTTCTATCACATTTTCAGTTTACTTCTTCCACTGAAGGTTTGAGTCCTTCCAAGCAATCCATAAGGGTTGGAATTAACTTCTTCCATGCTCTTATTAATGTTGATATTTTGACCTATTCCCATGAATCACAAATGTTCTTAATGGCATCTAGAATAGTGAATTATTTCCAGAAGGTTTTCAATGGACTTGGCCTAGATCCATCAGAGGAATTACTATCTATTGCAGCTATAGCCTTATGAAATGTATTTCTTAAATAATTAGACTTGAAAGTCAAAATTACTACTTGATCCATAGGCTGCAGAATGGACATTGTGTTAACAGGCAAGAAAGCAACATTAATCTTATTATACATCTTCACAGAGCTCTTGGGTGACCAGGTACATTGTCAATGAGCAGTAATAATTTGAAAAATATTTTGAGCAGTAGGTTTCAACAGTGGGCTTAAAATATTCAATGACCAATATTGTAAAGAGATGTGCCATCATCCAGGCTTTGTTGTGCCATTTATAAACCACATAGAGAGTGGATTTAGCATAATTCTTAAGGGACATAGGATTTTCAGAATGATAAATGAACAGTGGCTTCAACTCTGAAGCACCAGCTGCATTATCCCCTAACAAGAGAGTCAATCTGTCCTCTGAAGCTTTGAAATCAGCAATTGGCTTCTCCTCTCTAGCTATGAAAGTCTGAGATGGCATCTTCCAATGTAAGGCTGTTTCATCTACACTAAAAATCTGTTGTTCAGTGTAGCCGTCTTCATTGATTGTCTTAGCTGGATCTTCTGGACAACTTGCTGCAGCTTCTGCATCAGCGCTTGCTGCCTCACCTTGCACTTTTATGTTATGAAGTTAGCATCTTTCCTTAAACTTCATGAACCAAGCTCTGCTGGCTTCAAACTTTTCTTCTACAAACTCTGCACCTCTCTCAGACTTAAACAGAATTAAAGAGACTTAGGGCCTTGCTCTTGCTTTGGCCTAAAGGGAAAGTTCAAGCTGGTTTGATCTCCTACCTGGACCACTAAAACTTTCTCTATGTTAGCAATAAGGCTGTTTCACTTTCTTATCACTCATGTGTTCACTGCAGTAGCCCTTTTAATTTCCTTTAAGAACTTTTCCTTTGCATTCACAAGCTAACTGGTCCAAGAGGCCCAGCTTTCATCCTATTTCAGCTTTATACTGCCTTCCTCAATAGTGATTTCTAGTTTTTGATCTGAAGTCAGAAATGTGAGACTCTTCCTTTCACTTGAAACTTAGAAGCCACTGTAGGGTTATTAATTGGCCTAATTTCAATATTGTTATATCTCAGGGAATAGGGTAGCCTGAGGAGATGTAAAGATACAGGGCTGGTAGTTGGAGCAGTCAGAACACACACACCATTTATTAAGTTCACTGTGTATCTGGGTGAGGTTCATGGCACCCCAAATAATAACAACAGCAACATCAAAGATCACTGATAACAAATCATAGATCACCATAACAAGTAGAAAAATAATGAAAAAGTTTGAAAGAATTACCAAAATGTGACACAGAGACATGAAGTGAGCAAATGCTTATTTTAAAAAAATGGCACTGATAAACTTGCTGGATGCAGGGTTGACACAAACCTTCAATTAAAAAAAAAATCTGTTAAGTGGAATAAAATGAAGCACAATACAACAAGGTACGCCTAAAATTCCATATTATCTAAAATTATCCCAGCAAGTTTTTTTTTTCCCTAGGAAAGATTCAGGTTATCCACATGACAGTGATTTTGACAATATTATAAAGCTGAGACTCATTTAGTAGTTCCTATGCTTGAAAACAATTCTTAACATATAATTCTCAATTAGTTGAACAATAATGTTAATAAGCCAGTATTAACCTACGGCAGTGAATTCTCAAAACTTGCTGTATATTTATAATCAGCTGAAGGGCTCTAAAAACTTCTCAATGTCCAAGCTCTGACCTTGCATATCTCTAGACATGAGACCTAAGTATCAGTCTTTTTTCAAAACTTCCACAGGTAATTCCAACTGCAATCACATTTGATCACTAGTGACACAGAAACCAGACAAAACAAATATTCAGTTGAGGCAAGACTTGAATTAAAAATTACATGGAGTCAGAATTAATCAATTGTTCACCAATAAACAAACAGGAAACACTTTTCCTAAATATATGGCTAATCCTACACATCATCTAAACATTACCAAAACGTAATGCTAGTGCTGTAGCTCTTGTTGCATGTAATCTCGTTCACCTTCTTACTGACTACAGTTGACACTGCCTCTGAGTCTTCTTTATTTTTCTGTAGTAAAGACAACTCTGGGTTTTTTTCCCCCCACAAAAAGACTAGGCATGATCAAATGACAGGGTTTCTTATTTCCTGTCTTCTCTGTGTCACATTTTCATTTTCTTGATATTGTTTCACTTCCTTTTTAGATCATGTAATTTATTCTGCTAGGGCATCTTCATTGTGTATACCACTGTTTATATGAGTGTAAACTGTGGTCCACCTACATCAGAATAAGCCGGTTTAAGAAGCAGATTTATGAGGCCTACCAAAGAATAATTTCAAGGAACCTCTAGAGTAGGACACCTTTTATAATTTGTATGAGAGGTGATTCTTAGGCACATGAGAACCACTACTTTTAGGCATTCTTCATGCTCTAAATCTTTGGGCAGAAAAGCAAAATCATTAATGAAACAGTTTTGTACCTAAAATCACAGACCACTATAACTTTCTTCAGTTTTCACCCTCTTATAGATCAAAGTAACCCATATTTTTCCATAGCTGTCAGCTGATTATTGCTCCCAGGTGTGCAGGGTTTAGTGATAATTCAGCTTTCATGCCCACCTGTCTGCCCCCACTTGTTTCCTCTGATGAGGAAACATTTAGTATTTGTTATCAGCGATTCTACAGCCTGGCTGCACATTAAAATCAACTGGTAAGGTTTTAAAAATTACTGATGCCTTAGCATGACTTCGTAAGATTACAAATAAATTATTCTGGGATGCAACCCAGGCATGGCTATAGTTTTTTAACCCCAGCTTATTATAACAGACGAAGTTTAAAACCACTGAGCTACCTGTTAGCACAATAGTTTGGTCTGCAATTTTATCAGGAACTCAGGTTTTCAGTTCATTATGATTTCAAGCATCAGGACTAAGGTATTAGTCCCAGGGTATTAAGGCATAATAAATACACAGTCTTATTTTACCACACAAATACCAGAATACTGAAAAGAATAATAACATCTCTCAGTTTGAAAAGTCCTGTTTTCAAGCTGCTGTTACATCTATCTTCAGAATTTATTGCCTGGGTTGCAGATGGTAGAGTGCTACTTAGAAGAGACACCCTGTTGGGAAAACCACACTGCTGTGCAATTATTAAGCAGTGGAATTTCATTTTCCACACCCTCCTAGTTACCAGCTGAAAAGAATCTTTATTGACTTACAAGGTTAACTAACCTTATAAATTTGATATATATAAATGTATTTACTTTTAAAAATGTTTTATTCAATGACTTCCCTGGTGGTGCAGTGGTTAAGAATCTGCCTGCCAATGCAGGCGATATGGGTTCGATCCCTGGTCCAGGAAGATCCCACATGCCATAGAGCAACTAAGCCCGTGCACCACAGCTCCATAGCCTGTGCTCTAGAGTCCGTGCACCACAACTACTGAGCCTGTGTGCCACAACTACTGAAGCCCATGCACCGACAGCCCGTGCACCTCAACAAAGAGTAGCCCTTGCTCACCACAACTAGAGAAAGCCTGCACGCGGCAAGGAAGACCCAACAGAGCCAAAAATAAAATAATGTTTTATTCAAACAACAAGTAAATAAATATGTTGAGAAATATTTTACAAATATTTGTCTCAAGGACAAGTCAGTAGAGAAACTGTCTTCATCATTGCTTGATTCAAAAAAACATTTCAGTATGCTGTGATATTTTTGTATCATATCAGATAAGAAAATTGATTTTTCAAGGCATATTTCTCATTTTTGTTGACATTCCATCCAATAAGTAAACAGTGACCAAGCAGTGTGAAATTTTCCTATTGCTTGTATACATCTTTATATTGTTACAGCTTTTATGTATTCAGAAATTCAAATGTATTTATTAATTATTGATAAAAGAAATGCACAGGGAAGGTGAGGTCAAGAGAGTGGAGTAGGAAGACCCTGAGGTCACCTCCCCCCATGAACACACAAAACTAGAACTACATATAGAGAAATTCTCCCTGAGAATGAACTGAAGCCTAGCTGAATGGCTCTTCTACAACCAAGCTTAAAAAGAAAGAACCACACAGAGGCTGGTAGGAGGGAAGAAGTGATCTAGTCAGGACCCACACTGCTGATGGATGATCCAGAAGAGGAGGAAGATATCACAAGCATGGGGATCCTCCCTAAGGAGTGAGGAACTCAAGCCCCATATGGGGCACCCTAGCCTTGGGTCTGGCACCAAGGAAATGAGCCCCCTTTGCTGGTTTGAAAACCAGTGAGGCTTACTGGAGGGCTATTAAAAACCAAGACTCTGCTCTTGAAGAGCAGGAAGACAGATTTGCTTGCTCTCAGCCCCAGCACAGAACATTGAAAACTTTCTGGTGCTCAGGCCAGCCTTCCAGGACCACCCCAGTATGCCCCAGTATGCACCATGCTCCTGCTGCGGTCCTTCTTGATTCCACACCATTCCCAGCCAAGGTGGAGATGCCATCACGTGTACTGGGGAGAAGCTGATCTAGCACAGATTTGCAGCTGAGCCTCTCCAGCCCCAGGCCCAACCCCAACCAAGGAAGAGACTACTATCGTGCCAAGGAGAAGCTCAGAACTGTGGCTTCCAGCCCCTCTGGCCCCATCCCAACACCACACCCCTGACCAAAGCAGAGACAACAGCTGTGCTAGGGAGAAATGGAGGTAGCTCAGATTTGCCACTCCAGCACCTCAAGCCCTGGCCCTGCCCTCAAACAACCTGAAGACTGCCATGACCCTGGGGAGAAGCATAGGTCCCTCAGGGCTCCTGCTCTAGCACCTTGGGCCTTGGACCGGCTCCTCATCAGGGCACAACTGTCAATGAGCCCAGGAAAAGCCCCAACTCCTACCTGGCTCTGGCTCTAGCCCCTCTAACCCTAGCCCTATGCTCCATCAAGGTAGCGAATTTTAAGCAAGATGAGAAGGCAGAGGAGGACATTCCAAGCAAAAGAACAAGGTAAAACGCCAGAATAAAGCCTGATGAAATGGAAATAAGTAATTTACCTGATAAAGAGTTCAAAGTAATAGTAATAAAATGCTTACTGAACTCAGAAAAAGAATAGAGGAACACAGTGAGAACTTCAACAAAGAACTAGAAAATATAAAAGAACCAATAAGAACAGAAAAACACAGTAACTGAAATGAAAAACAGACTAGAAAGAATTAACAGCAGGTTAGGTGATACTGAAGAATGCATAAGCAATCTGGAAGACAGAAGAGTAGAAATCACCCATCAGAAAAGCACAGAAATATTTTCCTTGTTTCTTTTGTTTTTCGGTAAATGAGGGCAGTTTAAGAAACTTCTGAGACAACATCTAGTGTACTGACATTCACATTACAGGGGTTCCAAAAGGAGAAGAGAGACAAAGAGGCAGAAATTGTATTTGATGAAATTACAGTTGAAACCTTCCCTAAGCTGAAGAATGAAACAGATATCCAGGTCCTGGAAACACAGGGAGTCCCAAACAAGATAAACCCCCCCAAAACCCACACCGAGATATGTCATAATTAAAATGGCAAAGTTAAAGATAGAGAATTTTAAAGGGAACAAGAGAAAAACAGAGTCACATACAAAGGAACCCTATAAAGCTCTCAGTGATTTTTCAGCAGAAACGTTTCAGACTAGAAGGAAGCAGCATGATATATTTAAAGTGCTGAAAGGAAAAAAAAAATAACTACAATCTAGAATACTCTACCCAGCAGATTATCATTCAGAATTGGAGGAGAGAGAGAGTTTCCCAGACAAGCAAAAACTGAAAGAGTTCATCACCATTAAACTGGCCTTGCAAGAAATGTTAAACGTTTTTTTTTAAGCAAAAGAGAAAAGGCTGTAACAAAAAATTAAAACACATATGAAGTGTTTTGAACCATAATTCAAAAAGAGACGTGCACTATAATGTTCATTGCAGCACTATTTACAATAGCCAGGACATGGAAACAACCTAAATGTCCATCGACAGATAATGGATAAAGAAGATGTGGCACATATATACAATAGAATACTACTCAGCCATAGAAAGAAATGAAATTGAGGTATTTGTAGTGAGGTGGATGGACCTAGACTCTGTCATACAGAGTGAAGTAAGTCAGAAAGAGAAAAACAAATACTGTATGCTAACGCATATATATGGAATCTAAGAAAAAAAAAAAAACCTGATGAACCTTGTTGCAGGGCAGGAATAAAGAGGTAGACATAGAGAATGGACTTGATGACATGAGGTGGGAGGGCAAAGCTGGGGTGAAGTAAGAGTAGCATCGACATATATACACTACCAAATGTAAAAATAGTTGACTGGTGGGAAGCAGCAGCATAGCACAGGGAGATCAGCTCAGTGTTTTGCGATGACCTAGAGGGGTGGGACAAGGGAGGATGGGAGGCAAGCTCAAGAGGGAGGGGATATGGGGACATGTGTATACATACGGCTGATTCACTTTGTTGTGCAATAGAAACTAAAATGGTATTGTGAAGCAATTATACTCAAAGATCTATTTTTTTAAAAAAAGGATAAAAATCCAATGATCATCTCAACAGAATGCAGAAAAAGCATTTTACAACACTGAACATCCATTCATGGTAAAAACTCTCAACAAAGTTGGTATAACAGGAACATACCTTGACATAATAAAGGTAACTTATGACAAGTAAAATTTTTATTTCAAATACTAACAATAATATCTTCTAAATGAAAAGCGTTGTCTCATTTTCTAATATGTATGAGTTTTGCTTCTTTATCTTGCCTTGCGGCACTGGTTAACAGCCTGCAGAAAAATGTTAAATAGAAGCCGCAAAAGCAGACATCATGCCATGTCCCTGCTCTTAGGAGAAAAGTGTGTTTACTGTAGGTTTTTTTATAGACATCCATCAGCAGATTGAGGGGTTTCTCTTGTAACCTAAGTTTGCTGTCAGTTATATTGTTGTATTATTTTTTACATAACAGGTGTTATTTTTTTAGAAATTTTGGCAGTTATTGAGATGATGATATAATTTCTTATTTATTTGGTTTACTTGAGGTATTTAATTCTTGATAATTAAACCAAAGTTAAATTTCTGTGGATAACACAAGTTATTTATTTTATACAGTGTTGATTTTGTTTTGTCAGTATTTTGTTAAGAAATTTTGTATTTCTGTTCTGGAGGGATAGTATTCTTTAATTTTTTTCCTTGTAATATTTTTCATGTTTAGATATAGGCATTTATGCCTGGCATCTTTCGTTCAGCACCATGTGCATGTGGTTTATATAATTTGCTGTATGGAGTTTTAGTTTATTCACTTTCGTTGCCATATAGTTCTCCACTTTGTGGAATTTCTACCACAATTCATGTGTACCTTTCTATTGTACATGTACATTTGGATAGTTTCCAATTTTTAGACATTTTGAATAGTGCTACAATAAACATACTTGTTTATATCTTTTGATGAACAAATGCACATTTCTGTTAGCTATATTCCTAGAATTGGAATGGCTGTGTCATAGTACAGGTATATGTTCAGCTTTAATCAATACCAAAAACCCACACTGTTTTCATGACAGATAGCTCTTGCCAATCTTTGTTTTGAGATGGCTTCCTTCTAGTGTACACTAGTTACTTTAACTGGGGATAAAATAGATAAATCTTTTTGGAAACATGGGCATTTATTTATTTCACAGAAAACCTAAGGAAGTTTTACTGTAGTATTTTTATCTCATTACAAATATCAGTTCCATGTAGAAGAAAGAATAAGCTGGTGGAACAGGGATGCATTAATCAACTTGTCAAGGAAGTATCTTTATAACGTCAAATATTTGTGTTATCACGTAAGTCAAATTAGTCTGCTCATGAATAAGACAACAGAAGTAAAAGTTTCACACATAGTAAGAAAAAACATACAGATAAAAGAATATATAAGAAAATACCATATGAACACAAGGCCAAGAAACAAGCCTTTTATATCCTCCCTTGGACTCCCAATTTCATGTACACTTTCAATTTTTTTTTTCAGGGAGAATAACATTTTGTACTTTTGTAGATACAAATTAACATAAGAATTAACCAAAATGCTTACATAAGAAAGTGCTGACAAGGTCAAAGAAGAACTCAAGGAATAAGTAAAGATACATCGATACTTTTAGATAGAATGTGGAGTTAACTTGGATAGTGGCAGCCATCTGCCTTGAAAGTAAATTACTCCTTCCTTTAGAAATCTAAGCATCGTACAAGGTAGCAACCTGAAGTATTTATATAACGAACACAGCGACAGTTAATAATACACAGCTGTGTGCCAATTTAAACCACAGAACATGTTTCTAACTAGTGCACAATAATTTCAGGGTCACTATATTCAAATGCAATCAGTCAGGCAGGGAGTTCAAAACTCTTCAGAATCTGAAATGATGATCTTGGTAAAAGTCAGGTAAGAGTAATGGCAGCATTACGAGGGGGTTAACCCTCTCAATCTACGATCAGATCTCTTGAGCTTTAAATGCCTTGCCACAAATATTCACACTTTCACAATCAAGGCCAAGCAAGATAAAGCTGAGATTCTATTAAAAGTTCTGATGTGGTACGTAAAACTGGAATTATCATTTATGACATCATCAGGCATACGTAATATTTTCCTCTGAAACAATGTTTTACTCCATAATGTTACTTAACTAATCCCAAATTATGTTCAAAAAAAGAAAACAAACAAAAACATTAATTGTGTAAAGGCACCAAAGTATTAAAATTCTATACGAGACACTTCAACCATGACAAAGCTACTAAATAATTTTACTCTTCTCTTGTCGACAAAATAAAATTTGCCACTGAGAAATCACAACAGCACCAAAGGAATACTGCAAAAGAGGCACACTATATAACTGAAGAACTTGGAGCGGCAGAAGAGTTTTCACTTATTTAAGAACCCAGGAGAAGTGTAGACAATGCTGACTGCTACTTCAAAGGTTGAGACTGAAGGGACAGGGGACAAACAGAATTTTAGTGAGACGATTAGGCACTATAGTGGCAGCCTTTTTTCCGCATCACACTGCAGTCTAAAATAAGCGAGTCCAGGGAGAAAGAGCTGAATTCACTCTGATTTCTGGCATCCATACTTCAATAAGTGGCTGCCTCTTTGGGACAGCTGAGAGTTGGGGGATTTGCTCAATGCAAAGAAGTCATTTAGGGGCATCACAATCATGATGCAGAAAAGTGCATGTAGTGAAAGTAAGAATCAACTTGTTTACTAACTGGATACTGTGGTTTAACTTGAGATAAGAGCCTAAATATAGGTACGGCCTTAAAAATTGCACATTGTTACATGAATATAGCACAGCTTAGTTGCATGGCTGAGGTTCCCAAGCATTAGAGTTTTAATGATTGTACCTGAGATACTTTCCGCAGACAATACATTGAGATTATGCCATGGAAGAGTGTCAGTAAAACATCAGAAGGTCTGGTAATCTGCAGGTCTTTGAGATATAATTTGCCTTAGCATATATTTATTTTCGATGTTAACATTATCAAAAGCCAATTCCTTGCTCATGTTAGCCTTCTGACTCACTCACAGTAAACTCTGGTGGTAGTTACTGGTTGTATAACTATAGGTAAATACTTAATCTTACTGAATCACAGTCTTTGAATAAATATTTATCACATATATTAATTATTCCACGTAAATCTATAAAATGAGAGAAAAAAGATAACAGAGTTATTGAGATGACTGAATGAGATACTTTGTGTGAAAGCAAATGCCGCAAATAATGATGCACGTTATTTAACATTAATCGAGCGTCTATTTTAAAAATCAAATGCTTACAATCATAATGTTCTTTCTTACTGAAGATTATTTTGTTCTCTCAAAATCACATCCTTGCTGGAGATCTCTCCCAAATAAGCATACTATACAAATATTTTAAAAATAATTAAAATGCACTAACTAGTCTGATGTATTTGCTTTATTATCCCTCATATGCTTTTTAAATTCATGAAACCTGATATATTAAATTAAAAATGTAACTCACTGGCTAAACATACATACTTTTCTGATATTACTGCCATTAAAAAACATAGTATCTTTTGTATTCACAGTGATTTACTTGGTAACAGGAGAGACATACTGACTAGGTTAGGTTCCCCCCATATCTAGAACATAAAACCCTGCACTTCTCTGTAGCATAGCACCCAACTCAGCTGATTTATGTAATGTTGATTTCTTTCTCCTCCTCTAAAATATACACTTCATGACTGGAAGGTCTGTTTCTTTCTTTTGTCCCCTACTATCCCAACTGATTAACAGTGCTTTCTTCACTCTGAGAAGGTATATAAATTCAGCTGTTAAAATTTTAATTGGTTTGAAAAAGGAATTCTCCTTGCCGCTGAGAGATGAATGTACATCTGTCTATAATTATGTGATAAGGTCTATAAAAAGGGACTGAATTTTATCAGGAAAGATTTGGAGTATGGATCCCACTTATGTATATGATGATCTTAGTCACAATGCCAAGAACGTCAAATATAATACAAATATATTTGTATTATATATTTTTGTATTATATTGTATTATATATATATGTATAATATATTTGTATACAAATATAATACAAATACAAATATAACTGGAGCCACAAATGTTAGCCATATGTGTAAATGTAAACTTTCCATTACCACAATACAGAAGTAAAAGGAATTAGTAAAATTAAATAACATATTTCATTTAAGCCAATATATCCAAAATATAATTTTGCCATGTAATTAACATAAAATGTTAATAAGCTATTTTACATTTTTATGCTAAGTCCTTGAAATGGGGTATGTATTTTATAATTACAGAATATCTCAATTCAAACCAGTTACATTTAAAGTTCTCAAACATGACTTATGGCTAGTGGTTACCATATTGGACAACACACCTTTAGAACAAAAGAGAAGATATTAATTTTGTTTATTTTAGAGGAAAGATCATTAAAATACTTATTTGAGTAGATAAATTTATATTTTTTTTCAAAAGTTGACATATATTGCTGGAATCCTATCTTAAGTCTCATTTTACTAAGATTGATGGCTTGACATGGAGTTATATCCATAGTGGCTTTGATTCCACTTTCCCACTGTCTACAGGAAAACTACTACCTTTCGTGCCTTCCTCTTTTTTCTTTTTTTTTTTTTATGTTTTTGCCTCTCAAATTATTTGCCTTCTTTATCTCCTCCAAATAACTAACTGAAAAGAGAATAAAAGAGTCCTGAATTTGGGGACTTTGGAATTGGATTGCATTGGAAAAAATTGGAAATTGCATTTCCAATTTTCACGTCTAATGCCAGGGGAAACTGTTCTTCACTGAAAGAAATACTTACTCATGCATAACTTCTATAAAAAGTTTACTGATATTCTAAATGTGTTGTGAAAGACTGTATCCAGAAACATACTTTTAGAATTCTCTTACTCAAGAATTTTCAAAGAAGTTGCCCAAACCTATACCTTCAAACAAGAGGAATGAGCTTATGGTGCTGCCTGCTCTGACGCTTTCTGATTCAACTTAAATTTTTTCTAGTTCAGCATGTTGGATTGTTTGCGGTACTCTAACCCTGATTCTTTCCAATAAATACTGTGTGCAGTACTCTAATCCTGATTCTTTCCAAGAAATATTGGTATACAACAATACCTACTCTCATTTATCTATGTTCTATAATGGTACTTCGGTTATTTTATGTCTATACTGTATGGTCATTAATCAACCCTGTTTCCTCAGGGTGCTTGATGATAGGTCTTCCACACTCAATTTATTCCAGGGGCATCACAGAATTTTGGCTGATGTGGTCTGGTCTTTCACTATCTCTACTCCTCTTCCTTCTCTTTCCATTAAATTAGGTTTAGCAAGCTGCGCCAAGCACAGCAATGGATTATGCATCTCTTTTCGAAACAGCCCAGTTTTCAAAAATATTACAAAAAGACAAAAAAAAAACCAGGCATGGTTAAGTGTCCTGTACTTTAAAGGGCTGGTAACCATCACTTCAGCTGGCCTATTTAATGTAAACTGTAGCAATTATCTGTTGTTGTAGCCCTGTAAACAGTAAATAGAATACTAAAAATGGCATATATTTTGAAATATCAAAGCTTTGAAAAGAAAATGCAAATCCTGGGGGGCATAAAATTGAAATGTGAATGATTTTAGGCTAGTGCTACCTGGGTTCATTCTGGGTTTGGCCCCCCAGAATTTTATTGCTGGTCTTTGGAAATTCACAGTTTTAGTGTAAATAAAACATACCTTATTTAGACAACAGAAATGTGAGACTCAAAGAAATTAGCTTCCAAGATAGTATGAGAAATGCTCTTTTTGGTCCATGCACAACAAACTCAAAATTACCTCTAACAAAATTATCCAACTAGCAATTATATTTTGCTAAGAAGCATACCAAGAAACACACTAGAAAAATTCTAAAATAGACTTTATTAAACATTTAAATAGGCCCAGCTATTCACAAGTAACATATTTGCCTTTCTTTTACTCCTCACCTCCAGTCTGTCTATATTTTTCTCACACACAGATACTGAAATTCTAATGCATTACCTTCTGAATCAACAGCACATACAGTATTAATAATGAAATAACCCTAATTATTTAAAAAATTAGGAAGTGGGATTTTCAGCTTGGTATTTTAAAAATGAGAGCTGACAAATATTAATGCTGAGCAGATGTTAAAACATTTTCAATACTGTCATAAAATTATCTATTTTAATATCCTGTTCTAGCAATGTTTTTCTAATTCTCATAATCTCTCTAATTATTTTATAGTAACAATTTAATGATACAAGATTATTCTAGGTATCTAAATGGAAATAAGATTCATTCTTTACGTAAAAAATAGGAGGAAATATCCCCAAGCAATAGAATTACAGCCACAGAAGGTAGCTCTACTTGACCAGCTGCTCTGTGACACAGTGCAAGAAAGGATCCAAAATAAACAAATGTGTGTTTGGGGCAAGATTCTGGTGCTGCCTCACTGACTTGGTAGTGGAGTAGGGACATATGGAACTGAGAGCAAGAAGGAATGGAATTTTACTTTAATGAATACAATGAACATGTTTATAGAAGCCAAAGAGTTTTCAGTGTCACGCTTACGACTAATGCTGAAGAAGGAAGACTTGTTTGTGTCTTTAAATGACATTGGTGGAATTCCTCAAGGCCATTTTATTATGTAAAATATTACTCAAGAGAAACTGGACTCTTTCTAACACAAAAATAAAATATACTAAAAACTGTTACTCAGGAATTAATGTATTTTAGTTTTTATCATGAACCTACGAGGTAAACTTGCCATTTACTAGCAAGCTGGCAGCAATTTTTTCCAGAATGCAATGTGCATGATATGTAAGCAGTCACAACATTCCTCTCTTTCCATTCATTCTGGCAATTAAAATTTAGTTGCTTTAATAAGAACTTCATTGTTACAACCTCACGGGACAAATAAGGCAAATAAAAAGGTAGCACAGACTTGGGTTATTTGAGGAATGAGTAGAATATCATCAAATATCCACAAGTGAAAATCATCCTCTTTGGCATTCAGAAGACAAGAGTGACTTCTGCTTTAAAACATTAATGGTTTTTTAAAGAGTTTTAAGTGAATGGAAGGCATTGGTTTCATTATTGCGTTATTGCAAAGTTAGCAAAAATATATTACTCAAAGTCTCACAAATCTTAGAATTAGTTATGCTTTTGTATACAAATTTCTGTTGTAAATCTACAGAAGTAAACTATTTCCCTTAATAGGGTGTTACTGACAATGACGGATTTGTGAAGTTGAAAATTGAAAAATAAAGAAACGCTCTGTTATAGGTCATGAACTAATACATTATATTTTATCCACAAACCTCAATTTCCAGTTGATTATCCGGGATAATTTATATACATATGTTACAAGTAGTAAAATGATACATTTTGTCATTTAGTGATTTTAATTTGGTTTAAATTGCAAAGAAGAACACAGATGGATATGTACCTGCCATCAACTGCCTCAAAATTAATTCTTAGATGAACAAAAGCCCACTCTCTTTCCTAAAGGGGCCGATTCTAAGGAAGGGGCAAACTTGACCAGTCCCAAAGAATGAAGAACGTATAATGAGCTCCTGGTCAAACCTGGTTAAAATAAGCAGAATCTTGCAATAACCAATCTCATCACCATGAGAAAACAGTGTGAATGTTTAAAGCCTTATTATTCAAAGTGTGGTCCATGGACCAGAAGCATGGGCTCCCACCTGGGAGCTCATTACAAGTGCAGAATCCTAGGCTCTACCAGGTCTACCAGGTAATTGAAGAAACACTAGTCAAAAGGAAAATGGTGGCATAGTAACAATGAAATGCTCAAATTCCCTTTGATGGTGATGAGATTTCAGAAAGAAACTCCATCAATCACAGGCCCAAGACAGGAAAAAGCATTACTGTGAACATGATAAGAACACAAAGCCAAACTGAGAAATACGAGAAACAAATGAGGAAGCTAAACCAGAAAACAGATCAGAACACGTTTGGAGAGGTGGTATGGGTGGTGGCGTTTCATACTATTTACTGATTTACTGAGATCCAGAACCAAATCCAGCAGAAGCCATATGTTCAGTGTTTGGGTGGATAAGCTCTGTGACACTCCATGTATGAAAAAGCACCTAGGGGGCTTCAGAATAAAATGGTGCTTAGGCTGTCATAAATGGAGTCCAAAAAGTAAATCAGTAAAATAAAATGAATACATTAATGTATGTAAATGAGTATTTCCTATAAAAAATAGAGACTATGCAAAATTTAACTAATACTTAGAAAGAAACTATATGTATCCCCCCATACACTGGGGGGGGAATGGGCTAAATAGGTGAAGGAGATTAAGAGGTACAAGCTATGAAACTTGTTAGGTATGAAATAAGTTACAAGAATGTGATATACAGCACAGGAAATATAGTCAATATTCTATAATAACTTTGTATGGAGAATATTCTATAAAAATATCAAATTACTACTTTGCACACCTGAAACTAATAGTGTAAGTCAAATATATTTCAATAAAATTAATTAAAAATAAAACTACTTTGTGACGTGAACAGAAGGTCAGAAATGGAAAAATATAAAGTTAAAGCAATTTGTGACAAACAGAAAAAACAAGCATGGTACAAATCAATTTAAATATATCAATTTTCCCTATATGGATTAAATTCACCTAAAATGTACAAAATCAAATAGGATGAAAAAGTACAAGTACTCACTAAAATTAAATGACTCAAAAAGCCAAGAATAAAAGAATGGGTAAATATAAAACAGATAAATAGTAACCAAAATAAAATTTGTAAAAGAAATATTGCTATCAGGAAAAAATATCCAGGCAGAAATACTAATGAGAGTAATATACTCATGGGGGTAAATAGTAAGGGGAGTAACACTATGACATACTATATAATGAAAAGGAACAATTTTTCAAAACTAAAGATAAAAACTAAGATGTTGCATTAACCTAATAATACAGTTTGAAATCTATAAAGAAAAGTTAAGAGCAGAATACCAAGGAGAAACAAACTCACCCAGAATCTGATAATGACATTGTAATACAACAACTCTTTAATCATTAGATAAAGAAACCTTTTTGATTGTAAAAATAAAGAAGATTTCAGCAAAGTAGTTAAGAAACTTTACCTAATACATAGAGAGATCCTCTAAACATTACAGCTAGTAACCAGTTTTGTCAATCACACATGAATCATTTACAAAAAATGAACACGTTTAAGGCCAAAAATTTAGAAATCCCAAACATGACACTGATAAAATTCTCTGATAATAACAAATCCAAAATAATAAAATCAATAAATGGTTTTAACGATGTATTTAAAAACTAAGGGAGGTGTATGTTTCCAGGAAAATGTAGGAGACATACTTTAAACTATTTTATTTTTAACACTTAATTTACCATTAACAACAAAAAATTCTCAGGATTAAATACAAAGAAAAAGAAAAAGTCTGAAATGTGAAGAGAAGACAGTATATACTTTCTTTAGGGCAGAGATGCTTGCAATGGATTTTCTTAGCTTTTGTACAAATCAGTTAATGTTTTAATTATCCTTCCGAATGACAGTTTTAGTGTAATAAAATTCTTGATTGAGTCTTTTTAAAAAACACTGAATATTTTTACTTTAAAACATGAAGGAACTTTTTGGCCAACCCAATATTTTGAATATGCCGTCTCTGTTCTCTCCCTACCTAAACAGAAAAGGAGGTATCTCTAATGGGATGCAAATTCTTACTAAACTGATCTTGCAGCAAATACCAGTTATAAAACTTTGGGAGGAACCTTAAATGAGAGCTAAAACGAATGAACAAAAGCACAAGATTTTAGGAAAGGGAGAGCAATTTAAAAAGCATTCATATAAATTACATTTATAAATTACATAAATGTAAAACATAATGGGAATGATCACTTACCTCTTATCAGATATCAGGGAGGTCGAAAGAGGAGCATCATCTTTGCAGTGCTGAAATAAAAAGAAAATAACTGTCAATTCAGAATTCTATATTTAGTGATAATATTTTTCAAGAATGAAGTAAAGACATTTTCAGATAACAGAATTAGAGTGATCTCAAAGGTTTAAAGGGGAAAAAAAAATCCAGCTCACAAACTACCAAGAATAGTGTCTGTTCACCACAGTCAGATTAGAAAACTTCCTATTTCATGGGACATCGGCTAAAGTACTCAGAAGAGTTTTGTCTCAGATGTGAGGGCAAACAACTCATAGAAAAAATAATGTACTGGTCCCATCTTAAAAGCTTAGAAGCGGGACCTAAATGTATCACGTTCTTTCCAAGTAAATTAACAGCATCCCAGAACTCAAGAATATTTATAGCATGCAGAAATATCCAGCACCCATAAATCCACATTGTCTGGCATCCTGTTAAAAATAATCAGGCAGACAAAGAAGCAGACAATATGACATGATTATAATAAGAAAAAAAACCAAACAACTGACCCAGCTATGATACAGATTATATAACTAATAAAAAAGATGTTAAAACAGTTACTGTAGCTATATTCTGTTTGTAAAAAAGGAAGTATATGCTTTTTAAACTAGCAGAGAAAAACTGAAAAATAAAATTTTTACATTTCACTCACAATATAAAAAAAAATAAATAAAATACTCAGGAATAGATTCACAAAAGCCATGTAATATCTATAGACTGCAAACTACAAAGTATTGCTGACTCAAATTAAAGAACACTAATACAATAAAGCTTGTTATATTTGGGGGAAAATCAATCATCTTATGGATTTAAGACAATAACTATCAAAATTACTACAGATACTTTTGGAAAAATGAATAATTTGAAGTGGATGTGATGCTGCTAGAGCTATAATACATTGATGGTAGGAAGTTAAAATGGTACAACTACTTTAGAAAACTCCTAAAATATTAAACATATACTTGCCATAATTCCCAGCTATCTCATTTTTATGTATTTACTCAATTAAATGGAAACATTTGCCAACATAAAGATATATTCTTGTACATATACCTAATACTGTACCAGTTGCACATCTGAAAGTCCAAAGTGCTGAGAAACCCCTCAATCCTGGGCAAATCTGGATGTTTTTGTCACCCATCATACAGGTATGAGTAAATAAATTAAAATTTGATGAGTAACAATATTTATATGTTTTCAAAGTGCCTCTCTCTAAAACACATTTACAAAAAAGCAAAAAATAACTTTTCAGTGTGGAAGTCTGGCAAACAAAACATGAATCAAATGGTCAAAGTGAATATCATCAATAACGGCACAAATGGAAATTTTGTGCTACTCGATAGGATGCAAAGGTCATGCAGCACACTTCTGTGACATTCTTATCAAAAAGTGTAGCCTGAATTTAATCATAGGGAATATCAAACAAATTCATATTTAGACACATTCTTTAAAATAATTAGCCTGCAATTTTCAAAAGTATTAAGCTCCTAAAAGTCAAGGAAAGGCTGAGAAACTGCTCCAGAATGAAGGAAATTAAAGTGATATGACACCTAATTCAATATGTGATTCAGAAGTGGATACTTTCTCTATGAAGACCATTGCTGAGGCCACTGGTAGGATGGAATGGGCTCTAAAGATTACATGATAGTAATATATCAATGTAAATTCCCTTATTATATCAGTCGTACTGTGGTTATGTAGGAGGATCACCTTATGAACATACACACTAAAGTATCCAGGGCACAAGATTAACAACTTACTGTCAAATAGTTCAGCAATAATTTTTCTGTACTCTGTCTCCTTGTTTTTCTAAGTTTGTGATTGCTTAAAAATTCAAAGAAAAAATTTAGAACCTTCTAAATGGAAAAAAGATACCAAATATAAGGCTCTAAAAAAGTTATATTTTAAGGGAAGATGGTCAGCAGCAATTTCTACCTAATGTGGAAGGCATCTAGTACGTAAGATTTGCTGAAGAGAAGTCTGGGGCTGCTAGGATGAAGAAAAAAAGGTATCCCTAGCTTAGGACAATATGAGATGTTAAACAGAGGAAGTAAAGTAAAAGTCCATGGACCATTAAAATTTCTATGAAGCACTTCCATTTTCATATTCAAAGTTGCAAAATACAGTCTTGTAATTTAAAAACTAAGTGTATGGAGACTAATCCAATAAAACTTTTACACTCTTTTAAAAATTATTAATTAAACTTATTAACATTAAATTTCACATATTTGCATTTTAGTAAACAGTACACCACTTTTACGTAAGTTAATGTTTCTGCGCTTATATGTATTTATAACAATTTGGATAACTAATCTATTTTGCGGAACCCTAGACAATATCTTTTATGAAAAGACTATCACAAACTCAAGTGTATCTACCTTCGCTGAAGTAAACACAATGAATTGGAAACTTCACTATGTCTCAGTAACATTCCAAAAATGATTCAACAGCAGTGTTGGTACAAATTATCTTTCCTAGGTTATACACTGATATATTGCAGAAATCTAGGAAAAAAATAAATGAATTCCGTGGAGAATACTCTATTTTTCATTCTTTCTAAAGCAGTTTAAAGGAAGAGTGGGTGATCTGAGGAGGGAGAGAGATCTCACATTCGTTAGTAAAGCCAAATTAAAAGTCTGATCAATAAAAAGCGTCTTTGCCACTGAAGGTGATTTGCATGTTCCTCTACATAAAGAGAAGAAAACTTAGGGAAAATAATAAAGATAAAAGAAAGTGAGTGAAAGGAAAGAACCATTCTAACCTGGCTTCTGGAAGATAAATTGTATGACAGACCCAAGGACAATTTAAAATCTTCCAGCACAGCTTCCTGGGGGCTCTACCAATAAGCAAAGGCTAAAGCTAGAAAAAATGTTTTTAAGCTTGACATCAGTACTTCACAATGGCTATCAGGGATTTAATGGTGAGCTGAGGTTCTGACCTTCTCAACAAAGTAAGAAGGAAAATTCAGAGGGAAAGAAGTTGAAATATGGATTGATGAGGTTGGGATCTGTACATGATCATCACAAGTCGTTCTACGTGAATGCATCAACGGTGTATACTCTTGACACATGAGACACAATTACAAGAGCTTGAAAGAAAGTCTGTTTTTTTAAACAAACTTGGCTTAAATCTTTAGAATTCATACTTTCTTTAGTGTGTACCCCAAATATTAATATTTTATTTTGTGGTGAACAAATACATTCATATTTTATTTTTTCAATATATTTTAAGTTTATTCACTGAACTCACCAGAATCCTATATCAATTACCATTTTGTTAACATTAACTTCCTCCAATTATTTTTCAGTTTGTTTAGGTTAAAATATTTTTCTGTTTTCATCTCCAGAAAGTTATTTAAAGTTTTAGTGATTCTTTTAGAAGTTCCCAGTAACACCTAATATGGTATTTGGCATGAAAAGGACACTTAATTCTGTTTATTGGTGAAGTTATAACAGCTATTACATAAAGAGATTATGCATTCTTTTCTTTTTCTTTCTTTCTTTTATTTATTTTTGGCTGTGTTGGGTCTTCGTTGCTGCGCACGGGCTTTCTCTACTGCGGCGAGCAGGGTCTACTCTTCGTTGAGATGCACAGGCTTCTTATTGCAGTGGCTTCTCTTGTTGCAGAGCATGGGCTTTAGGCGCATGGGCTTCAGTAGTTGCAGCACATGGGCTCAGTAGTTGTGGCTCGTGGGCTCTAGGGCGCAGGCTCAATAATTGCGGTGCACAGGCTTAGTTGCTCTGCAGCATGTGGGATCTTCCCAGACCAGGGCTTGAACCCGTGTCCCCTGCATTGGCAGGTGGATTCTTAACCACTGTGCCACCAGGGAAGTCCCGACATTCTTCAAATATAAAAATTATTTAAAATTTCCTTCCTAATGATCTTGACTTTGCCAGAGACTGAATGTACTAATAAGTCATAAAACAGAGGAATTCAGGAGTGCTTCTTTGAAACACATGGATTATTGTGTTCCATTCTCTTTTACCAGCATTATAATGTGGATTTCTACAAAACACAAAATTATTGAAAAGAATTGGAAAGAAACAGTATCCCTGATCCTACAACCTTTGTGAAATGTAAGTGGTTATATGAGAAGTATTTGGAAAACCGTTGAGAGCGCACACATCCATGAGGAGCAGGACTTACTGAACCAAAGTTAGGAGAAACAGCATAAGGTAGGAACAGCCTAGGAAGGATGGGGAGGTAGAGGTGTAGCAGAAAAGGAAGGTTACGGAAGGAGAATGTCAGAGTACAGGGTTAAATGAAAGATACGCAAGTGAAAACTTTACCAAGAATAACAATTTCTTGAGTGTCCAGTTTTTCATCTCGAAATTTTCAGAAAATATTTACCCTAATCCCACTTTCATTTCAGTTTCCTTTAAGTATCTGCCTTCTTGAGTGGCTCTGGGCCACATTAGGTGATGTATTAAAACAAATAAAAGAACCTGCACTGTACACCCCATTTTGCGAAAATAGGGAGTTCTTTTTTTTTTTTTTTCTTTTTTTTTTTTGCGGTACGCGGGCCTCTCACTGTTGTGGCCTCTCCCGTTGCGGAGCACAGGCTCCGGACGTGCAGGCTCAGCGGCCATGGCTCACGGGCCCAGCGGCTCCGCGGCATGTGGGATCTTCCCGGACCGGGGCACAAATCCAGGTCCCCTGCATTGGCAGGCGGACTCTCAAGCACTGTGCCACCAGGGAAGCCCTCTTTTCTTACTTCTTTTCTTTTTTTTTCGGTCTACAGATGGCCAATTGTTCCAGCATTCTTCATTGAAAGTGCCATCGTTCCTCCACTGGATTGCTTTTTCATCTTTGTCAAAACTCATTATTGCATATCTGTGTGGAACTATTTCTGGATTTTCAATCTTGTTCCATCGATCTATTCCATTGACCAATCTGTCCCTCTTCCAGCACCAAAATGCCTTGACTACTCTATGTAGCATTCCTTAAAATGGGCAGAGTGATTAATCTCACTCTATTATTCTTATTCAAAATTGTTATATCTATACTAAGTTCTTGTTCTTTTCATGTTATTTTTAGGATATGCTTAATATGTCTACAAAGAACTTGCTGAAATTTGATAGGAATTGCCTTAAACCTATAGATCAATTTGGAGAGAACAGTTTACTATGTTGGACCTTCCAATCCATGAACATAATATTTCACTCCGTTTATGTTTTCTTTGATTTCTGTCATCAAGACTTTGTAACATTCCACGTAGAGATCCTATACATGTTTTGTGAGATCACCCAAGTACTTCAATTTTCATTGAATCAATTAGAAATGATATTTTGTTCTTAATTTTGGTATCCACATATTTATTGTCAGTATGTAGAAATGAGACTGATTTTGTTTGTGTTAATCGTGTACCCTGAGACCTTGCTGAACTGACTTATTAGTTACAGGAATTCTTCTGTATACTACTCAGAGTTTTCTATGTACCTATCATATCTTCTGCAAATAACAAAAGATTTATTTTTCTTTGCAATTTCTATGTCTTTTATGCTTTTTCTTCCCTTGCCTTTTTGTGCTGGCTAGAATTTCTACCACTATGTTGACTAAGTATGGTGAGAACAGACATTATTTTGTTCCCAATCCTAGGGGGAAAGCATTCATTCAGTCTTTAACAATTAAACATGATGTTGCTGCAGGTTTTTGTATGTGTCCTTTTTCACGTTTAGAAAGTCCCCCTCTATCCCTAGTGCTCAGAGTTTTTAGTCATGAATTAGTGTTGGATTTGATCAAATACTTATTCAGCATCTACTGATGATCAAATAATTTTTCTTATTTAGCCTATTGATAGTGGGGGTTTTACTGATTAATTTTCAAATGCTGAACCAGACTTGCATAACTATAATGACTCCCATTTGGTCATGGTGTATAATTCTTTTCATAAACTGCTGGATTTTTTTTTTTTTTAAACTGCTGGATTTAATATTTTGTTGATGATTCTTGCATCTATGTTCAGGACAGATATTTGTTTTTAATTTTCCTTTCTTATAATTTCTTTACCTCATTTTGGTATTACAGTAATACTGGCCTCATGAAATGAGTTACAATTTCTGCTGGAAGAGAATGTAGAAAATTGGCATAATTCCTTCCTCAAATGTTTGGTAAAATTCACTAGTGAAACCACTTGGCTCAGCACTTTCTTTTTTGCAAAGTTACTAACTGACCACCTTGCCAGTCCTTCCTCAGGTCTCTAACACTTGCTATTCTCTCTGCCTGGAATACTCTTTCCCATTACAACAGCTTGTTTTACTTCCTCAATTCTTACAGGTCTTTATTACATTTTCACTTCTTACTGAAGTCTTGATACTGTTCAGCATTAGTTTACTGAATAAATTAACAAACCCCCTATTCTAATGGTTAAGAACGGGTCATCTGGGAATGCTTGGGTTCAAATCTTCATACAGGCAGTGTGTAGCTGTGTAATATAGGGAAACTTATTTAACTTCTCCATGGTTTAATTAATTCATCTATAACACTGAGAAAACAGAAGTATTTATCTCATAGGGTTGTTACTAAAATATCAGGAGATAATATATGTAAAATACTTTTCACACTGCCAGGCACATAGGAAGTGCTAAAATGTTGGTTATTATTATGATGATTTTTTGATATTTTGTTATACAATGATTAGAAATATCATTAGAAATATATTCACTAAATTATCTATATTAGTTAATTCGGGGTCCTTGGTGGTAAAGATATATTTTACATTACGTATTTTTGTATTGTTCAGGTAAAAACAATTATAAAAAAATGTCTGTATCTGTACATAATACCTGTATATATTATACAGATCTATGTAGACACCCATCTTCTGTTTGTCTCCTTTTCCTTAGAAATAATTTTAATTTTATTCATTACTTTCCACCAAGAACTGATTATAGATATAGTATTTTTCACATCTTCTGTGGTCCTCTGGTGAGACTGATTTATGATTTCTTTACTGCCCCAAAGGTCCAACTCTAACACATGAGAGTTTTATTCCTTGGGGCTTTCCTTCTCAACTTCCCAGGCAGCCTGCTTCTCATTTGCTCCACAGCTGCGTGGTGGTACTTCTATTAAGAATATAGACCTACAGCTATCAAAACCAGCAATATACTGATGGGAATTTTAAAGCTCTCATAGACTCCCTTAGTGTTTTCCCCTCAAGAAATCCATGGTATTTCACTTCAATCAGCATGTAAATTCTTTTCCTAAATCCCTGTCATGGTTGAAAATCATGTGTTAATCTCAAAAGGAATGAGAGGTTAATGTTTCAGAGGATTATTTTTGTTTCTTATTATAAGAGTAATATACAATTACTATGGAAAATTATGAGTAAAAATACAGAGATAGAAATATTCAGAATGCCATTTTTAAAAAATATAAATTGTACAGCAATGGACATTTATATATCTTAAGATTTTAATATAATTCTGTGCATTATCCTATACTACATATATGCATATGTATGTATATATGGACACACACATACATGTGTCTACATGTACATATACATCTTACAATGCCTTCATATTTCTTTTAAAATCTATGTGTATATTATATATGCAAACACTATATATGTGTGTGAGAATACACACAAACACTCCAATATTGTCAATTTACACTCTAAAATAAATACCATTTTATGTGCTCAAAGGAATGGCCTTATTCATTTCACTCTCATTAATTATTTTTCTCACTCTTCTTCCTCCCCTTCTCCCTCTCCTTTTCTTTCTCCTCCTGTTCCTTCTCTCTTTGTTCCTCTCATTTTACCCCAAAAGAAAGGAATAATATAACTACTTTAAGTATGCATTCTTTTGAAACTGTAACTAAAATTATCATTATGTTACCAGCAATTTGTATTTTTTTTAATTTTGTGAAAGGCATATTTCTCCCAGTTGCCCACTTTTATATCAGTTAACAGCTTTATGTCATCTCATTCTAATTTACATTAATGATGTTTTTATGAAGAGAATTGTGCCCCCCCCACACAGAATTTACATGTTGAAGTTCTAACCCCTGGCACCTCTGAATATGACTATATTTGGAAATAAGGTCTTTTAAAAGGATGGTTATGTTAAAAAGAAGCCATTAATGTGGGCCTTAATCCAATATGACTGGCATGCTTTTAAGAAGAGGAGATTAGCACACAGACGCAAACAAAGGTAAAAACAGGGAGAAGACAGCCATCTACAAGCCAAAGAGAGAGGCCTCAGATGAAACTAATCCTGAAAACACCTTGATTTTTGGATTTCCACTCTCTAGAATTCTTAGAAAATAATTTCTGCTGTTTGAGCCACGCAGTCTATGTTTTTTTTTTTTGACAGCCCTAGAACACTAGCATAGGTGTTAATCACTTTCTTCAATATACATTGAAAATATATTTTCTAGTTTGTCATTTGGTTTTTATAAGCAAATTCCTTTGAAGTATGACATAATGTCAGAAAGTACAAAATCATAATTATACAGCTTCATGGATTTTATCAAAAGGAGTAGACCTACATAACCACTCCCAGATCAGGAATGAAAACATCATTAGCACCCAGAATCTACTCTCATTCTTCCTCTGAACTGTCCTTACCTCCAAATGTAAAGAGCACTCTGTCTCTATTAACTAGTTCTACATGGGTCACAAGATATGTGTAAGCTCAGCTTAGTGTATACTGCCAACCAGTTTTCCAAACACCAGCAGCAATGCAGCCACATATGGGAGCCCCATTTTCTCCACACCCAGGCCCAAACTAGGTAATTCCAGTCTTCATTTTAGCCATGTGTCTTTTCTTCACTTTAGCCATTCTCTTTTGCCTATAGTGACAGAGCTTTAAATTTAATTTTTGAGTATGAGATTGAGCATCTTTTCAAATGCTTTCTAATTAATTGCACTTCCTTTTGTATGGGACCCTTGATCATCAGCTTTGACCATGTTTTTATTGTTTCAACTGTCTTTTTCTTATTGATTGTAAGAGTTCTTAATATATTGAAAATATACATAATTTGTTATCTACATATATTGTACACTTTGTCCATATTTCACTTGCCATTAAAGCTTTTAATGATGTTGTCCTTTAATGAACAGAACTATTTAATGTAGTTCTATCATATTTTTTATGGTTAATGTTCTTTATGTGTTCTTTAAGAAATCTTTGGCCTATCACAAGGTCAAGAAGTTGTTCTGCATTTCTTATCTTCTAGAGAGTTTTTGGTGTTTTTTGTTTTGTTTTTAGATCTTTAAAGCATCTAAAATGTAGAATTTTTAGTTTTATGATCTAAGATTACTTTTTTTCAGGAGGATATTCAATTCCTCCAATATCATTCAATTTTTTCTTCACTGCACTGAAGTCTCACCTCAATCGTAAATCAAGGCCACATATTTGTAACTCTTTTTATGGATTTCCTATAACCTTGCATTAATCTGTCTATTCCTGCACAAAAGCCACTTCGGTGGAAGATTCTCTCAGTTTTTGACTATCTGAAAATATGTTTGCTTTGTCCTCATTTTTGAAACATGTATTTACTGGGTTTGAATTTCAGGGTTAGCAGTTATTTTCTTTCAGGTCTTCAAAGGTGACATTCTATTTTCTTTTGGCTCTCTTTGTCTCTTTTGAGAAGTCAACAGTGAGCTTTACTGTCCCTAATCAGGTTGACTATTACTCATTTAACTGTAAATATATTTTCAAAACATGGAAACTTTTCGGAGGGAAAAAAGGGTAGTATGAAATATCACACCAGAAAAAAATACATAGCCTAGATTATTTATGCAAACTATGATAAACTATGACACATAGTCACTAACTATAAAGCACTTAGGTAGGTTTTCTTTGCTTACTGTACATTATTGGAGTTCTTAGTTTTTTCTGATTTTGGCTGCATGTCCCATTGTCTCTATAGCTTTTAGAACTCTGATTATACTTAGGTTAAAATTTTTCAACTATCACCTATGTCTGTTGTTCTATTTTCTGTATCTTCTATTTGTATGACTCTCTGTGCTCCAGATTATGTGTTTTCTACTGACCTATATTATCCAGTTTACTAGTTACCTCCTTAGCTCTGTCCTTTCTAGTGCTAAACTCATCTACTGAGCTCTTAATTACAATTATTTTACTGTTCAGCTCTAGAATTACCATTGTATTTTGATTACAGATGTCCAGTTCTCTGGAATTCTAGTTCTCTGGAGTCACCTATTTTGCTGAATATAATTGCAGTTTAAGTTTGTATTTTTATAAACTAGATGTGAATAACCTGTAGATCTCTCGCTATTTTTTGTTTCTGTCAATTCTGTTTGTATGCATGGTGATTTTTTCACTAAATACCAAATAAGTTGTTTGTAAAATTTTTAAATTTCTAGGTAATCTTATCCACAAATGGAAATAATTCATTTCAGTTTATGACTGTCAGTAAATTTAATGCAGATTACCTTAAATTCACTCAGAAATTGAATCACAGCTGTGTGTCCAGGCCTTTTTTTGATTTGCTCTTAATCCTTAGCTGTATCTTTTCAGTTGTACCAGATGAGGGTCTGGAATGTTGACAAGAGCTCTACATACTTGGGAGGTCCTGAACTCAAATATTTGTACCTCTAGAAACATGAGACTACCGAAACTGTGCCCAGCCAAAGCTTTCCTCATGCTTTTTTATCCTCTTACCCTGCAGCATGTATACATGTGCAAAGGACTCAAGGAGAGAAGAAGTGCAGTGTATGAAGGTTACTTCTCTATGCTTCATTTATCTTAGGGATCCTGATTCTTTAAGTCACGGCTACCTTGGCATGTCAGAACTCTAAATCATTTTCTCCCCCATCCCAGGAGATTACCAAGGCCAATAATATTCTTATTACCTTGGTAACTTTTAGATGCACTTTAAATTGATGTTATTATTATCATGCAACTATTATTCACTGAAAAATAGACAATAATATTATATTAATTTCAATGATCCTAAATTTGTAATGTTTGAGAATGGTTCAAACATTAAAATCAAATTGATTTTATTCATATAATTTATGAAATTTTCAAAATCATGTCAAATTTTTGGATTGTGATTTTTTATTTTTTATAGATATTCTCTTGGGTTGTAATAACTATTTTCAAATATTTTTAATCTTATCATGAAAGTTTTTTTAGTCTTTAACCAAATATCTCTGCATTAGAATTCCCCTTTGTGTATGTGTAGATTTACTTGCTTTAGAAATCTAACCATTGCTATTCTAATTTTGATAGATTGCTTTTTGGGTCAAATGTACAGCTTCACTCTACAGATTCTTATTATTTCATTTTAGGTTAGTTCTATTTTTTTCTTGAAATCCGTATCTTTCTCCTTCTTGCGTTTTTTTTCCTTTCTTTTGCTAAAGTAATTTTACAAATGTAAAATGTAGTTACATGATGAAAACTCTGAAAGTGAAGTTAAGAAAACACTCTCATTTACCATTGCAACAAAAAGAGTAAGATATCTAGGAATAAACCTACCTAAGGAGACAAAAGACATGTATGCAGAAAATTATAAGACACTGATGAAAGAAATTAAAGATGATACAAAAAGATGGAGAGATATACCATGTTCTTGCATTGGAAGAATCAACATTGTCAAAATGACTATACTACAGAAAGCAATCTACAGATTCAATGCAATCTCTATTAAACTACCACTGGCATTTTTCACAGAACTAGAACAAAAAATTTCACAATTTGTATGGAAATACAAAAGACCCCGAATAGCCAAAGCAATCTTGAGAAAGAAAAACAGAGCTGGAGGAATCAGGCTCCTTGACTTCAGACTATACTACAAAGCTACAGTAATCAAGACAGTATGGTACTGGCACAAAAACAGAAATATAGATCAATGGAACAGGATAGAAAGCCCAGAGATAAACCCACGTACATATCGTCACCTTATCTTTGATAAAGGAGGCAAGAATATACAGTGGAGAAAAGACAGCCTCTTCAGTAAGTGGTGCTGGAAAAACTGGACAGCTACATGTAAAAGAACACTCCCTAACACCACAACAAAAATAAACTCAAAATGGATTAGAGACCTAAGTGTAAGGCCGGACACTATCAAATTCTTACAGAAAAACATAGGCAGAACACTGTATGACATAAATCACAGCAAGATCCTTTTTGACCCACCTCCTAGAGAAATGGAAATACAAAAACAAATGGGACCTAATGAAACTTAAAGGCTTTTGCACAGCAAAGGAAACCATAAACAAGACGAAAAGACAATCCTCAGAATGGGAGAGTATATTTGCAAATAAAGCAACTGACAAAGGATTAATCTCCAAAATTTACAAGCAGCTCGTGCAGCTCAATATCAAAAAAACAAACAACTCAATCCAAAAATGGGCAGAAGACCTAAACAGACATTTCTCCAAATAAGATATACAGATTGCCAACAAACACATGAAAGAATTAATCATTACAGAAATGCAAATCAAAATTACAATGCGATATCATCTCACACCAGTCAGAATGGCCATCATCAAAAAATCTACAAACAATAAATGCTGGAGTGGGTGTGGAGAAAAGGGAACCCTCTTGCACTGTTGGTGGGAATGTAAATTGATACAGCCACTATGGAGAACAGTATGGATATTCCTTAAAAATCTAAAAATAGAGCTACCATACGACCCAGCAATCCCACTACTGGGTATATACCCTGAGAAAACCATAATTCAAAAAGACTCACATAACACAGTATTCACTGCAGCTCTATTTACAATAGCCAGGACATGGAAGCAACCTAAGTGTCCATCAACAGATGAATGGATAAGGAAGATGTGGCACATATATACAATGGAATATTACTCAGCCATAAAAAGAAACAAAATGGAGTTATTTGTAGTGAAGTGGATGGACCTAGCCTGTCACACAGAATGAAGTAAGTCAGAAAGAGAAAAACAAACACCGTATGCTAACACATATATATGGAATCTAAAAAAAATGGTCATGAAGAACCTAGAGGCAAGATGGGAATAGAGATGCAGACCTACTAGAGAATGGACTTGAGGATATGGGGAGGGGGAAGGGTAAGCTGGGACAAAGTGAGAGAGTGGCATGGACATATATACATTACCAAATGTAAAACAGATAGCTAGCGGGAAGCAGCTGCATAGCACAGGGAGATCAGCTCAGTGCAAGGGAAGGAGATGCAAGAGGGAAGAGATATGGGGACATATGTGTAACTGATTCACTTTGTTATAAAGCAGAAACTAACACACCATTGTAAAGAAATTATACTCCAATAAAGATGTTTAAAAGAAAAAAAAAGTGTAGTTACATCAGAATGCATGATCAGAAAATTAAGATCTCCTTTGCCTAAAATTATCTTGAACTGCATTAACATAAAATTGAGAGCTTTACTGGAATACAAGATTCAAGTGTCAACAGCATTTCTGGCTCAGAAGTTAGAATGCTGTAGTCTCTGACATTTGTTTCCATGCATCTAGAATGCCTCTTCTTTTCCTCTCTAGAAGATCTAGAAGATCTTATACACTTTTTTTTTCCTGATTCATTAATTTTATGAGTGTGTTTATAGATAGTAGAGATTGTTTTCTTTCATAAATCCTATTATACACTAAGCTACATTTTAAAATCTGAAGATTTTGTCTCTCTTCAGCTTTGTTTCACATTCCTTTATCATTTACTTAGTTATTTCATTAAAACTATGGTGCCCTGATGAATACCAAATGAGCCTTTTCTTAGAACTCTTATAGAGTAACTTTTTGTAATTTTTTTTACAGTTATATTAATGGAACTGTAGTAAAGATACAAGGTAAGTCCCTTCCCAACACTTTAAAATATGAACAAATGAAATAAAAATATCCAAAACCTGTGTAACTTAGGGAAACCAAAGTTTATATATCGTACACAGTTCTATTCAGGTAAGTCATTTCAATCTCTAAGATATTTCCTATTACCTTGATCAACATATCTATATTCTTTTCAATGTTACAAAAATTTTATATTATTTCTCTAATATTGTCATATTGAGCTTATTTACAGTAGTTCAAAGTTACATTTAACAAGCTCACACAGAATATACAGAGGTCTCTGTTACTTACTGTCCTAATGTTTAAAATAGTTAACACTTATGTGAATTAAAACACTAAAAATACATTTTCTTCCTTTGAAAATGAATTTGTAAATTTCTATTTTTATTGAAATAGCCCACTTATTTTATTTATTACTATTTGTACTTACATAAGACATACCCATTTCCTAGGGTGGCTCAAAACAACAGAAATTGTTTTGTCTCACAGTCCTGGAGGCTAGCAGTTGAAAATCAATTCTAATGATCTTTCCTGATTATGAACAATCTCTCTCTGAGTATCTTTATCCATGTATCTCTACCTATCTGTGTTTTACTCTCTAATTTGTCCATATGTATTTTCTTGAATTCCATTCCCTCCTCAAATTGATTATTATATCATATACAACTTGATCTTATATTTTGCCTAGAGTTGAAGCAGGAACAGTACAGATGACATTCTGCATAGGTCAGAGAGATTTTTAATATCTCTTAAGACTTTAAGTGTAAACATCAGATGAATCTTGCAGTTGATACATGAGGCATCATTATGGATGGAGGAAGGAAGAACTCTGCACTCTGAGGCTTTGAGACACTTTGTGTAGGAAAAAAAAAAAAAACATTTCCACCCATCAGGCAAGAAATTAAATGGGATTGTTAATGTTCATTAGGGATTCAAAAACCTAATAGTCATCACCTATACTGCTTTCAAAAAAACCTAATTATTCCCCAGAAGACCAGAATTCCAGATTTAGAAGGTCTAGGTAATGGAAATGAAAAGAGGGGTTATTTCTTTGTTTATTTATTTATTTCTGATTCTGTAAAGGAGCAAAATATACCAGTTCTTGGTAGGTTGGTTCAGAAAACCAAAATATGCTATGTAAAATACTTCATGTGTTTCTTTTTTGAAAAAGGAAAGCTTAATGACATACTGAGAATTATCACCTTTCCCCAGTTCCTTCCAAAGATAGCTATTCAGCTAAAGGCCGTATTTCAAGGGTATGTGAAGAAGGAGATACCATAAAGTAAGCCTACCTCCTGAGAGGAGCACACTAAGAGTATAATGGTTGGCAGCTTCCATGCACCACTGTATGATGGGGCCTGGCGTGGTGGTGGTGACTCAAGAATCGAGCTGAGAAGGGTCCACTCTATGCATGACATGAGATATTCCTGATGCTCTCTGAGAGGGCCAGTAAATTAGACTGAACTTAGGGAATTCCTTCAGTATGTCTAGGAGGATTTGAGGGCCTGTAGTTAAATAGAGAGAGTATTTAGAGTCTTTTAGGCCATGCTCAGAATCAAGGATTTACAATAAACATTAAGCAATACTACTGCTTTGTTAGCTCAGTTGTCAATAAAGAGTTTGGCTGTTATCTCATCTGTGTTTATTATACTTTCTCTGTTCCACACTATATACAATTGGCCAAATATTGTGTATGCATATTGTTAGTTTTAAGTTTGAACATGATACATATTGTGGGTTGATGAGCACAAATTTTTCAACTACCACTACAGAGAGGTGAGGTAGTCTGACAAAAAGTACCTTTTCTAGATTCTGATGGAGGTATTTTAGGATAGTTAACCCACTCTATGCTAAAAGTAAAAGTCTGACCAAATCACTAGCCCTCACTTCAAAGTCTTTGGGAACTCAGCTAATTTAACTCTGTCCTAATTTCCAGAGGTGGCAGTAGATTTTAGGTTAGAAAGTCAGTGAGTTTGACTTCTGGCTGGGGATGTGGATTTCACCTCCCATGATCACTCAGATGGTGGATAACTACCCCAAACTGGGAAGTGTATTTAGATATAGAGGAACCCAAAATTGGCAAATGCTCTCATTACAGTGTGTATTTTAAAAGGAACTATGAGAAATGTGACACGAGCTAAAAATTCAACATGCAACACTCAACCTCAATCAGAAAAGTGGTATTGGAGGGAAGATCAAGATGGCGGAGTAGGAGGATACAGAGCTCACCTCCCCCAACAAGCACATCAAAATTACACCTACATGTAGAGCAATTCTCACTGAAAACAAACTGAAGACTGGCAGAAAGACTCTTCTACAACCAAGCCTGTAAGAAAGATCCACATGTAGGAAGGGAAAAGAAGTGATCAGGTAGGGACCTGTGCCCCTGGGAAGGGACACAGAAGAGGAAGGGGATTACACTAGCTATTCCATCCACATATGGGGCACCCTAGCCCTGTGGGTTTGACACCAAGGGGATGAGTCCCCTTAGCTGGCTTGAAAACCAGTGGAAGTGACCGTAGGGCTGTAAGAAACCTAGACTGCACTTGTGAAGAACAAATTCATGCTTGCTTACTAGTGAAACAAGGATTGTCAGTACCAAGAATATTACTTGGTGTATAGCAGATGCTCACTAAATGTTGACTGACTTACTGGATAAAGGAGCTTCAATTTCCTCAACAATTTTATTTAAGGGACTAAAATAATATCTATTTTATGTTTCTTTTAAGAATTGGAGGTACTATTTGTAAAGAACACATTTAGTTTATAACTTTAGGGTCTGGCAATAGTGGGAAATCAATAAGTACTAATTCTCTCTTCATCCGTTTTTTCTGAACACACATTTATACACAAGAGCTAGCTCAGTTACATTTTTGAACTGATGAATACATTAATAGCCATGATTATATATATGAGAAAATTTTAGTTTTCACACTTAAAACTAGACTTTAAAATTGCATTATGTATATGAAAATTGCATACTAGCAAGCATTGCTTTCTTTTACTTTTGTCAAACTGATTTCTAATAGAACCACATCACATATTTTGTTAACTATGTAATATGATGAATGAAAATATGGGATTCACAATTTAGGCATGTCAAATTAAGTTGAACATAGAAATATTACACCAAACATATATTTTCTACTGCACATAATTTTAAATGGAAGGCTTTATGTCAAATCAATGTTTACCTATTTATCCAGACCTCAAAACGGTATTTACCATTCATTTCAATCATTATGAGAGTTCTGCTATTCTTAGTTGATCCCTCAAGCATTAAGACATTTAAAACATATATCTTGCACTTGGGTTTCTGTAGAGAACTGTTTATCACAAATAGCTGAGTGGTAACCAATTAGTGTGTTAGCTCAAAAAAAATCTCACTTCATTATTTTCCCCAATGGATTTAGTCATTTATAAAATATTTTGTTATATCATATTGTTATATAATGGTATACTATATATGTCTATTAAACCTGTCACTGTGCATACCTGTTAAATAGAAAGGTAAAGTTTGGGGGTCCTAAACAAGAACAGATCATGTATTGTGTACTATAATCTATCACACTTTAGGTGAAATAATTGAAATTATGGTAGTCCAGATTTGGATTGAATCTATTCACACTGAAAGTCTTTGTTTTCCACACCTTTGACAGTGATACGGCTTCATTTTGTTATTGGTTTATTTGATAGCACCAAATGAGATGAGTTTCGTTTTTATATTTCGCATTCTCATTTAATGCATTCCTACGACACAGCTGGGAACAGCTGCAGTTGTAAACTCAAATGATTATGTGGTTTCTAAAATGAAGGAAAACTAATAGAACCGATAGAGCACAGTTTTTAAATCAAAAGTTAAAATGTTAGGAAAGATTCATGGTTCATTTGTAGCTTTAGGCCAGGCTGATCACTCCCATCAGCCCCAATAAAACTAGTTAAGTTGAGTGTAATTCAATTACTATGTATAAAGGCAGGTAGCCTCTCAGGAGGGTGTGAAAAACATTTGCTGCAAATGGATTTTATGGTGTGTGAAATAGTTTGTGTTTTTTACAGCATGTATAGGAAGTAAATACTTTTCCATTTGGTAGATAACCAAAAATCTCAGGCAAAAGTAGGTGAAAATAAATAAAGGAAGCAGAGTGCAATTTAGATGTTCATATTATTTTTAATATTTTGTTTCTTTTGCTGTGATGTGTGTGTGTGTGTGTGTGTGTGTCTGTGTGTATTTGCATGTAGCTCAGACTCTGACAGTGAAATGGCTAAATTTTGCATCTTGTCAGATCTCCAATCAAAAATAAGATATAAATATATAAAAATACAAAATATATAAATATAAATATAAATTAAGTAATAACCATTTGTTATATTAATTTTACTTCACAGCAAATTTTAAATCCCAGCAGCTATTGTTAATTGTTTGCAATATAACTTAAACGGACTGGACATAGCAAAGAACTACATAGCAAGCCCGTAATTACCACTGTTTGCAAATATTAAATAAATATCTACATGTAAAACAATTTCCTCCAGATGCACACAAAGTGAATGAACCAAACATCTGGTACATTTCTCCATACTCCCTCCCTTGATTTGCATAGGCACTCAGGTTTGAAACAAAATATTAACTGTCTGTGGCATAAGACTTCATTATCTAGATTATATTGCTTAGCTCACATTTTTAATTTTTAAAAGGCCTACTGTTTCTTTCTGGCCCTTAAAACTATAAATTAAATTACAGAGCAGTATTTGAAATAGAGCAAACTCATACTGGAATATAGAATATATTTCATATACAACTATAAGATTATCGAGTTTATTCAAAATTGATGTGATTCAATTATAAAACTGTAAAACTCTTATTTCATGTAGAGAAGGAGTTCCCTCTTTGAGTAAAGGGCATATAGATTGCATTTCACACACAAGAAAAAGAAATTAAAAGCAGAAAATAGAGGATTTTGGTCTATGAAATTTACAGCAAATTTTAGCATATTTTATTTTAATATTTAAGAACATAAAATACAATGGCTTTTGAAAACACAAGCAACACTACCAGGGAGAATGATGCTGCCTACTGTATATGAAAATATTCCTTTGAGCAACAAATACCATTTAGTTGTGCTCTGTTCTTCCTAGAACAAACCCCTAAAGGAAGGAAGTTTCAGCTGAATTTTCTCATTCATCATGAAATGACATTTTGCCTTCAGTTTCTATAACCCAACCTGGTTCTTTAATATCTTCCCATTTTATTATCTAACCGATGTGAGGACCTCAAAACACATAAATCTAAAAAGCCAATACATTTCTGCCGGCTGTGATCTGTGCTAATGTGAAAAGAATACATTGAAGTACTGGTTGGCATCTCCCCCTAAACTGTACACATGCAAGGCTGCTCTCACAAATATGCAGAGATACGCTTTCACAAATTATGTTATTGAAGATATGGCTCCTGTGCACCAGCTAGTAAGCCTGACTTTGTTCTCTGATGCTTTTTTTATATTTTTTTAAAGTAAAAGTCTTATATATATGTACAATGGGGGGAAAATACTAAACCATAATCAGTGGATCTATTAGATGAAAATTATTAATCCAATCAAATCATATTTCAGACCACTGTGGTTAAAATATATCCAATTATTTTGCTAGCTCAGATCATGTTTCTTTTGTACAGAGAAGAAAGAGCAGGATGGGATAAAGAAAGATGCAAAAGATGGAATTATGGGAAAATAGTGAACTTATGTCCCTGAAATACTAACCCTGCACCCGTCTCTCTGGATTAAAAGAACAACTCACTTTGTTATACAGCAGAAACTAACACAACACTGTAAAGCAATTATACTCCAATAAAGATGTTAAAAAAAAAAAAAGATACAAACTTATACAAGAATTAAAAAATATTTTCTTACTGAGTGCTGTCATCTGGCTCAAACACAAATGCAGCAGTAACAAAATTATTATATACATGATTGTTTCTTTGTGTGTGTGTATGAAAGTGTTATTTTTGAAATCACAAATGCAGAAAAAATTTTCTTTCTTTTTTAAAATTTTTTAAATTGTAGTTGATTTACAACATTGTCTTTTGTGTTAGTTCCAGGCGTAAAATTTATTTCTTTAATGTCTAATCTGTGCTAGATTTTTTTTTTGCTGCACAAATATTTAATTCTCAGTTGAACTTCAGATAAGCATGAATGGATTTTATTTTTAAATGAAATGAGATCATTTTTTGATTTGTGGTGACCTAAATGGGAAGGAAATCTAAAAAAGAGTGGATATATGTATAACTGATTCACTTTGCTGCACAGCAGAAACTAACACAACACTGTAAAGCAACTATACTCTAATAAAAATTAATAGGGCTTCCCTGGTGGCGCAGTGGTTGGGAGTCTGCCTGCCGATGCAGGGGACACATCTTCGTACCCCAGTCCGGGAAGATCTACTTTTACAGGTTTGTCATTATCCAAGTGATCCCATAAGCCTGCCTTGTAGAACTAATAAAAGAACACAAAATAAACTCTAATTAAAGAAAAATAATATAAATCAGCTCACTGAAGGAGGATCGGTAACCTGAGGGAGGAAGATCCAGCTGAAAATACAAAATTATTGGCTCCTATGGAACTATAATGAATGGAAAAAACAAAAACACGTTTTAGGGAAACGATGATAAAAACTCCCAGTGACATAAAATTACAGTGCAAAAAGCTTGCCAGCATTAAAAAAGGAAAATGAAAACATGACTTTTACACGAACAGACTGAATAAACAAACTAAAAAATAGAATGCCACCACTAAAATCTGAATTAATATTCTGAAAGATCAAATGGAAATATCATCTGACAACAAGAATATAAGTTCCAAGAAGACAAGTACACATCTACATACCTTTCTATATTTTAAGCACCTAAAACAGTGGAAAGGTTTGTTAATGAAGACATAATCAACACATAATAAGTTGGAGATTAAGAATGAAAAAGAGAAAACATAATTAAAGAGTTTAAAGAGTATAAACTGAAGATAGGCGATCTAGAAGGAGAAAATCATTAGCTGATGATATAATAAATACAGAAATGCCAGGACAGATTATTTGGCAGTGGAGAAATGCACTATATACACATACATATACGTATACACATACGTATACATATTGTGTGTATCTTAGTAAAAAATACAAGTGATAGAGTAATATGTATAATGTGATCCCAGTTTTTAAAAAACAAAAACACAATTATATATATCTAGATAATTCAAATACTTTTAAATGAATGACTCAATGTGTATATGAACTTGAAGAATGGCACATAAGCATAACAGCAGATATTTATTAATGTTTACACCAGAGGAATGCAATGGAGTGCAAGAGTGGCGGTTTATACCTTCTGAATATTTTATTTATTGTTAAACTTTTTAATAAAGATCAGTTCAAAAGGAATACACATTATACATAAAAAGCAAATAAGGCTAGGGAATCTAAGATGTTAGCAGCTATGAGTCTAAAAGGCAATATAATACTTGATTATTATCACTATAATATGTGATAGTATAAAATTTGTTTGAGAGTGCAGACACCAGGGTTAAACTGCTTACACTGAAATTCTGTTTTTTCTATAAAGTAGTAACAAAGCTATAGGAACATTTTCCTCCCTCGTAATGGCTCCAACCTCTTGTAAGGTGGTCGTGAGGATTTATGAATTAATAAATGCAAAGAATTTAGAAGAGTAGAGGGAACATAAGGTCTTCAGAGATCTTAGTTGGCATTACTGCCCTGCTCAAAAGTTTAACAAAGTGGGCAGACTATAGGGCATTTTGGCCACATCAAAAATCCCTGATGACCCTAGCAAATTTGAAACTCAGAAATATAGGTGAAGTCAGTTTTACAAAATAACCCTCTCTCACAAGTTCCTCAGTCAGTCTGGACTTGGAAGGTAAGCTGAATTCTCTCCTACTGTCCTCAGACTGATAGGGTAATTTGAAACTGACTCTTTGCTCAAGGCCTGTAAACAGTTTGGCCACTTCCCTAGATATCACCGCATGCCAGGGCACCTGCAGGGAGAAGAGATAGAAGAGGACACCACTAGGCCAGTGTGTTCTGGCAGGGAGGGAGATTTCCTAATATCTCTCCCCCCGCTACCTAAATCTGAACATGTTGCTGTAGATAATTCTAAAGATGAGGTTCAAATATTCTTGGGTCAGGTTGCAATTTGTATTTTCCTGCTAATGGATTTTAGAGCTTTCCTTGAGAGCAGTTTTTCAAAGTTACAAAGTATAACTGAAATGAGAATAAAGGTCTGTACCTGGAAAGCCAGGGATAACTACTTTGCAAAGTGGCACAGGTCAGTACTTCTCTCACATATATAAGTATGTGTAGTGATTATTCATCAGTATCTCCCCTCATCCAATTGGTAAGATCAGCTATTTATTGTATTGAAGGCCATGTTCTCACAGGTTTTCTTCATTTTAGAAGATATATAATTTGATGATAGCTTTGATTCAAGAAAGGATAAAAAGGAGATAAACTTTCTGAATCTTTCTTCCAACTTTTAAAATCATAACCACTAATTTATACTTTGTATTGCTCATATTAATTTTACTTAAATTTTACTTAATTTATAGTAAAATTTAAATTTTACTTAATTTTACTTAAATTTTTAAATTTAAATTTGCCTTTTTTTCTCTTTTAACATGGAGTGTATTTTTTTACAGACAAATTAGCATATGTATGTCTGTGTGGCTGCGTGTGCACGTGTGTGTGTATAATGCAGTTTAACATGAAGGTGCTACACCTCTCCATTTACTTATCTACCTACCCCTCTATCTGTATTTAGTGGCTGACTGCTACTGCTTTGTAGTACAGCATAATTTATTTAAGCGAATCTGTATTAAAAGCTACTAATAGAAACGTTGTGATATACATACTGTTGCATGTATTGTTGTGAATTTATCTAATTTTTCCCTTCACATACATTTCAAATATAGAATTCAGGATCAAGGACTTATTTTTTTTAACTTTTTGATACCTAATGACAAGAGTTTGCAGTATACTACACACAGCCAAAAAAATATCTGCTATAAGCCATTTTAAATTTGTCAAGTAGAAAGATTAGGAAAAAATACATCAGATTATTGTTTTTCTTTGCATTTCTTTGATTACTGGTATGTGTTTGTACATATCATGTTTGGCATTTCTTTTATATTTTCCCTCAACTCCTTAAATTCGGAGGGTCACCAGCATGAAGTATACTGGGTTTGCAATATTCTTGAGCAGCTTAGGAGAACACAGCACGAATGATCCCAGGGTGAGGGAGGTAAAGTAAAATAATTACAAAATGCTGAGAAGTAAGCCATCTTTCAGTACGAACATGAATAAAATTCTTAACATTGTCAAGAACCCAAGTGAGAAAATTGTAAGATGGCTGTCAGAACAAATGCCGGGTGCACTGCCAGAGTGAGAGGAAGGACATCGAGATACACCAGCTACAATCTTTCCTTGAAGTTACTCACATTAATGAAATTTCACCTACTGAGTACTTAACTGTACGGAAGACTGTGCCAGAAAGAATTCTGGTTGCAACTTCGAAGCTTAACACAAGTCCAACGTATAAAATAATGAACGTCAACAAGAAAAAGAAAGAATGTCTCCTCAAGTCCTTTTTGAATCTCTTTAAAGTCTGCCAGCTGGCAGGCATACAAGCTGTGGGGTTTTACAATTAAACCCCCTCTAAAATACGGTTTCCCCGGAAGTATAAGACAATGAGTTAACAGAAAACATGGGATGTTTATCTAAATAATCTTCCCTTCATTTCAGCCGTATACCCTAACCAATTATGACTCAGTGTTCCTTATTATGATAATAACCATCTTACTTTCAAAGCATTAGAGTTGACTTCACTTGATATTTTTTCTTTACTGCCTAGCTGTACAGGTTGGGCACATTTCACAGCCTGGATTATCCCTGGAGATGCCCGGTCACTTAGAGAGGCTCAGGGATAAGACACTGCACTCACTGAGTCTCTATACAATGAATATGCAAGAAGTTAAAGATTCAACAGGGGTCTCATTAGCCTCATAGACCAGTGTAAAAAGAGGAAGTCAGATGTTCTAGACCCAACTTGAAAATTGGGTAGTAGCTCCAACAAATTTAGTGGGAGGATCCAGACTGGGAGTATAATGTGAGAAAGTTTGGGATAACTCCTTATGCATCTCTCATTTTCTGTTAAAAACAAAAAACCAAAAAACTATTGGGACTAAGTGGAAGAAGGTTGTTCTCTTGCCTGGATCACTTATCTTTTTCCCCCCATTTGCTTTATTTTTTATTTGAATCATCACCTTAAATATCTGCTTTCCTACATTTCCTTTTAGCACAATTTGTCCCACCTCTAGTCAATGCTCCAGTCTCCCTTCCATTAGGTGAGTCACCCACTGCCCATTCCACTTAATATGGAGATAAGTGTTGTAAGACAGGCTTGTTTATATTCTGGAATTAACAATATGCTGACTGAATGACCTTGAGAAAATCGCTTAACTGCTCTGTGCTTCAGTTTTCTCAGTTGTAAAACTGCATTAACACCTAACTCATGGGACTTTTAACAGATAATTAAAAATTAACATATAACACTAAGTGCTTACTATATGTCAGGAACTATTCTAAGGACCTTTCATATATTGACTCATTTAATACTAATCTTTAAGATAATCCTCTGAAAGATAGTGTTATCCCTATTTGACAGATGAAGAAACTGCACTGTACAGTGGTGATCAAATATCCAAGTGTTGCTCAACGATTTAGTGATGGAGGTTGGACTTAAATGTAAACAGCCTATCTCCATAGCCCATAGCCTTGACCTCTATCCTGTGCTGACATAAGGAAGGTCAATAACTGTTAGCTCCCTTCCCAATTTCATCAATCCTAAATGTAAAGAAAACTAAAAATGAAAGAGAAAGTATAAGTGATTAAGCAGTGTTCCATCTAAGCAGATAGTTTAGGGAATGTTTGATTTATTGATTTTCATCTTCCAGGTGATCTTTCTGGTGTCTTGACTGACTTTTCTTAATCAGGAATGAAAAGAATTAGAACATGGTCACAGATGCAGGGTTCAGGCAGGAACCCTGTTCCTCTTTACTCTAGAAGAGTCTGAAGAAGCAGCCCATATCTGGAACAATACTGGGCTGTGGTAAAAGGAAAAGAAGAAAATGCAATCACAAAATAGCTCTGAAAGCTTCTTTTCAAAAGTGGGATATGTTACGTCTGCTTATATCCATTGGCCAAGGGAAGTCATACAACCAAGAAGTATGTCAGTGAAATAGGGAGTAGAAGGCTTGCACAGAGAGGGGGACTGAATGGGGGAAAAATAATATCCATCTCATCTTCTAAATATATACACATATGGAAACAAGGAGGATGCTGCTAGAGAGCAACCCTATTACACAGGAAGAACATTCAAGCACATGTGGTTCTGAAACATATTAACTTCTGATGGAAAATATATAATTATAAGAAGTAATTGGCTTTTATGCTGAATTTAAAGTGTATTCCATATCAAAAAAATGTCCTCAACCGTCTTTCTTAATCGAGATACTAAAATTTGATGTTTCTGTCCACATAACTTCAGAAATGTGGGAAAGAGCTGTTATATTCCTTGCCTTCTTGAAGGATTTTGTTACGGGGGCCCAAAGAAGAACACGTCCACAAGTCAAATCTCTGTTCTTTTTCTTCCTAAAACTTCAACAGTTCACATTATTATGCTAAATGTCATAGAAAGGGAAGATAGAGTGCCTCTGAGAAGTAGAGAGGGAAAGAGAAGTGAGAATAGGGAGAGGGGGAGGGGGAGAGAGACAGAAAGAGAGCAAGAAAAAAATCTGAGGTTAAACACTGCACCACTTCCAAGCACCAAGCAAATCTCTAAGACTTGTATACTTTCCCATCAACTTATCAAGATAGCAGTTTGTAGTCCAAATTAAGTTGATTTAAAGAAAATTAAAGAACTACATTTCTTAAAAGTTTGAGTTTATGGTCTTAGTTTCTCGCACTCTGCATTTATCAAAGGGAACTTGATGTTGGTCAGTGACAACTGTCCTATGGTTGCAGACTTGGAGTTAAGTTTTTTTCTCACTTTTTTGGGAGTTAAGTTTTCTTCTCATTTCTTGATGCTTATCTACTTCACCCTTACATATAGGTAGAGAGACAAGGGACAGAAATAGTCTTCAAATGATTTTATGGGAACTTGTAGAGGACCCCAAAATACTTTCATTATCATATCATATATCCTATCATATAATATCAAAAGTGGAGGAAGGGGCTTCCCTGGTGGCGCAGTGGTTGAGAGTCTGCCTGCCGATTCAGGGGGACATGGGTTCGTGCCCCTGTCTGGGAGGATCCCACATGCCGCGGAGCGGCTGGGCCCGTGAGCCATGGCCGCTCAGCCTGCGCGTCCGGAGCCTGCGCTCCGTAACGGCAAAGGCCACGGCAGTGAGAGGCCCGCGTACCACAAAAAAAAAAGAAAGTGGAGGAAGATACGTCTGAAGAGAAGTGCTGAACATCCTAGTTTTTGTTCCTTTTGTTCTTCCCACTAACTATTCCCTCCTCCATGCCTTTTCTCTGACTTCATCTCCCACATAAAATGTCCCTCCACTTCTTCTCTGCCTTCGTATTTTAGAATTTAACACTCATGATTTTTTAGCCTTAACTTAATTATCTTAAAATAAAGGAAAACTAGAATAAGTGTTGAGGGCTGTTACAAGAATCAGATAACTCTTCTGAAGTTCACAGGCCAGGATCTACCATGTGGTTGGTGTTATGTACAATTCCCTTTCTCTCTCACTCTCTTTTTTTTTTTTTTTTTTGGTAAACTTAATTGAATATTTAGGTAATTATTTCTTACTTCAGTTGTTCTTGTTCTCTTCCTGGAACAAGGAAGTAGAAATTTACATCATGGACCACCATCCAGTTATCTACTCACATAGAACTTAACGTATATATTTCAACTTCTCACCACTTCCACTTATAGTATACCAATTCGGATATTTTAATTAAGTTTTTACAGCCACTATTTCTTTACTGTTCTCTGTGCCTCTAGCTACCACCTCTCCTCACAGCCTGACACACACATTTTGCTTTTAATTCAATCTCTATGCTATTCCCATAATTATTTCATACCTCATGCAAACCAGCACTGTAAGATCTATTAGATTGTGTTACATTCGTTGGATATTTCTGCCTTCCTTCTAGACTATAAATACCTTAGGGTGGAAAATCAATTCCTTTCATTTTTATATTACCAATACCTATCACAGTGCTTGGCATATTTGCTGAATAAAAGAATGCTGCTTTGAAACACTTGTGGATTTGTTTCATAGAGAAACAGTAAGATATAACATAATATGAACATACAGATATGACAGAAGAAGTGGCTTTTAGTCCATGAACACAGCCTTGACGTGAGACCTATGGAAAACTGCTTGAACATTCTCATCCTCACTTTATTATCTACAAAATAAAATTTAAAATATCTAGGTGTTTATTTATCATTTATTTTTAGAATGAAACAAGGTAATAAATGTGAGATTATTCCAGGTGCTATTGCTGAATAACAAACTAACTTAAAATCCACTGTCATAAACAACCATTTTATTAGGCTACCAATTCTATGAGTTAGGAATTAACTATGGAAAAGCTCGGATGGACGTTCTTGCTTGAAGCCTCTCTGGGGCTGTGGTCAGCTGGTAGCTGGGGCTGTAATTATCTGAATGTTCTACCTTGTTTTCTGGTACAGTCCTTTGGAGTCCTGAAACTCCATGTAAAAAATTCTACTATCCTGAGGCTCAGAGTAGTTGAATTTCTTCTGTGGTGGCTCAGGGCTCCAAGCACAAGCAATCCAAGCAGAAGACTAAAGCTGCATTATCTTTTATATCTTAGCTTTAGAAGCCATGAGACATAACTTCTCCTGAATTTTTTTTTTTGGTGATAAATGAAGCACCCAAGTTTCCCAGATACAAGAGTAGGGGACACAGGCTCACTGATTAGTAAGAGGGATGTGAAAGAATATGTGGGCTTTTGTAAAATTGCCACACAACTACAAATCATACAGGGTTAAAACAAACATATAAAATTATCTCATTATCCTATGAAAAAGTCACTTAATCTATTTTCATTATATTGTCCCTACTGTCAAAACACAACTACGTATGTCTCTCTCTTGTCTTTCAGGACAACATAATCTGCAGATTTTTCTACTACTCACTGCTTCCTATTCAGCCTTTCTTTCTTTTTTTTTCTGACTCTGACTTTTCTACCTTTACATTAAATGTTAAACTATCTGCAGCTTGGCCTTGGGTTCCCTTATCTTCTCTAAAACAGAGTGACCACCTTTAGTCCCCCAAACCTTAAATACTATGTAAATGGCAATTAATCTCAAATAAATGACTCTAGACATGAAACCTCTCCTGCAATCTAGATTCACATATCCAATGTCTATTTGAAATTTCAGCTTGTACACTAAACAAAACTCAATACATCTAAAGAGAACACAAAATTTCATATCCCAAACATGGTATCCTATCAGTAGATTCCATCACTACTCATCCAAATTGTCAAACTTTGTCTAACTGTTGTTAAACTTTCTCTTACAATGGATGCATAGAAACTGTAGGTTCAAAGTCTATACAGTGCATTGGATCTACTGTCCCATACACCCATTAGAGAAGTACAAAAGAGATACTAACAATCTACTCATCATCAATAACTTTCTCTCTGAGCATGTAATGAGGAACATGCTTCTCTCTCTCTTCCTCTCCCCCCTCCCTCCCTAACACACACACACACACACACACACACACACACACACACACACACACCCTTTTCTCAATCTTACTAAAGATGCTCATATTCATTGAAATAAGTAAATCTAAAACAGACCAAGAAGGAAAAAACATAGCACAGACATGGTATTTATCTAAAGAAAGTCAGTGTTAACTATTTTAGTATAAACTTAGAAGCATTGATTCTTAAAAATTGGAAGGGAATGACTCCAAAACCTTGACTGCTAACCCAAAAGTCACTCCCTTCTTGGTGGGTGGAAGAGTTTCCCTTTTTTTCAGTTGCTCTCTGACCGTCTGGCCATCTGTTCACTCACCAGTTGGGTAGATACTGAGTAGTGTTAGGCATCCTGGAAATCCTGTTCTCCACACCCGTTATTAGTTTGGGTACATATATGATGGAATTTGGTCAATAAGATGAAGATTACTGAAGAGCTTCTAAGAGTTTCTTAGCTTTTCAGTCAGAAACATGAAGAGAATGTCCCTTTTCTAACCCTCAAAGGAACTATGTGAGGAAGTGGTGCCTGGAAATATGGAATACTGAATTGGGAGGAGATCTGCCTTCAAACGAACAAACACACACAAACTTCAAGATACAGATAGAACAGATGGAAGAACTTGGGTCCTTGGATATCACTGGGTCATCAAATTAACTAGCCATGGAATCATCCTTTCTCTGTGCATCTAGTCATGAGAAAAAATAAAGTACTTATGGATTTAACCATTTTACCTGGGTTTTGTGTTGGCTGTAGCTGAAAGTATCCTACCTTATTTAAGGACTTTAACTACCCCAGCCTACATAAAGAAAGCTAAAAATATAAAATAACTTGTTATAAACCACCCAGGTCTTCTCTCTCGCTCTTTCCCTCCCTTTCCTCGCCTCCTCTTGCATCTTCCTGTCATTCTGTCTCTCCCTCCCTTTCTCCTTCTCATAGCATACCCCACAGACACATTAACCATGTGTGTGCATGCACACACACACCCATTCATTCTTCACTCAGTTCTGCTTTTCACCCCGGCCAGATGAAAACCAAAACTGAGTATACTGACTCAACTGAGTGCATAGCTAACTCAACACACTGACTGTCTAGCTAATCTGCCCGTTAGATATTTAAGAATTGTTTGTTTTTATATTGTAAGTTTCAGAAATTTTAGATAATGAGGATTTAAAAAATATTTGGATTGTTATGCCGAAATTTATTGTGGATATATTAACTTCAGTTGAGGATTTAATATATGCAATAAAACAATCTGTACATAAAATATATTCTGTGATATATTCTGAAAAATGGGAGCCACTGAATAGGTACTATTTTAATAGCTGTTCATTTCTAATAAACAAAGAACCCTATGGCTTAAAAAACACAAAAAATATTATTGAATCATAAAGTGGCTAATTAGTTTTGCAAATTTGAAGTGCTGGGTTTGCACATGAAAACTAATTAATGATTATATGTAGCCTTGAATCGAATTTTTTTATATGCTATTCTGATTGATGGTTGTAAACCTAAATTTACCAGAAGTTGGAGGCATTTCCCTGGCATCCAGATTTCAAGCATTTGGTCAGTAAATAGTTTCATTATTTACCACCTATATAGTAATAAATATAATCTCAAATCTTCAAGAAACATCTTATGTTTATGCTTTGCTAGAATTATACACCATGGAGTCTAATCGAACTTTGATGTATGATACATCAGCTGTAGTGTTTTAATCAACACTAGCAGAATTCTGGCAATTACGTCTCAGAGCGTTCATCCAGCTGAGTTTAAACACCACATGTATGACCTGGATCAATTATGAACACAGCATAAACACTTAAATAAAAAAAAACACTTAAAAAAAAAAATTTATTTGTATAGTATCTCTAATGGCAGTGAGGAAAAAATAAAATTAACCAAATAAATATGCCTGAGTCACCAAAAAATAAAGCCACACAAAATACTATTTGCAAAATGGGCATTATTTTATGCAATATATATCAGTCTTCAGGAGCTGGAGTTACCCTGCCTACAGCCTTATTCTCCCCAAGGAACCTGATGAAAGTCTGTCGCCATGACTTCAGCGTCTTCTTCAAGGAACAATGAGTTATATTTTTCTCTCATCCTTTCTCTAAACCTTCTTGGGATCTGTCCACAGTAATACTTTAGGATCTTAGCCAGTTTTCACTTGAATAATATAATATTTCAGGTGGATGAGGAAGAGAGAGAAAGAAAGAGGGAAAGAGGGAAGGAGAGAAAGAGCAGGAGAGAGCGGGAGGAGGAGTTCTCCAGCTTGAATGTCACTACCTTGGAATATAACTTTAGATTAGGCAAATGTGTCAAAAAGGCAAATGTGTCTATGGCCTTTTTAGAATCTTCTTTTCTGCCTTACGTGATAACCCATCCCTTTTATGTACACCTTTGCTCTTAATTACCTAACACTATCATCTCTTATTTTCTCTAGATCTTTTCTAACTTCACACCCAGAAAAAAATGATGACTGTACAATCATTTATTCATTCATCAGACTCATATACATGTAATTAATTAAGATTAATACACAGAATGCACTATACAATTTCATGGAGAAGGAGTGGATTCTGAAATTTTAAGTAATAGTCACTGAAGAAATGAGGCTACTTCTTTGATAGCACAAGTAGAACAGATATCAGAGAGCATTCCCCTGGTCCTCAGTTTCAATCTGGTCTTCTTTTACACCCCAACAGTATTCTTCATGCATCTCCACTTCTACTTTTATAATTTACTCTGAATTTCAAGTATGCTTAGAGAGTTATTTTGTTTAGAGTATCTGATTTTGTTTTTTACTCAAAATAAGCCCTCATTATAAAATCACCTAGGTGGTTCTGACAAATGGCATTCCATAATATTCAGTCCTCTGAACACAATATTCTGTACTTAAAAAGGTGTTCTTCAACATCTACTATTTTATTCTCACTCCTCATTCCTGGTTCAATGTCCCACACATCTTTGTCATTATTGAAAACTGCCTCTGTGACCCCAAATGGGTATCACCCAATATCCCATCCAACACACTTAAACACATGCAATCTGAAGGCTGTCATACATTTAACAAATAAAAAGTCCCAGCAACTGAGCAGAGATTGATCTTTGAAAAAAGCTTTGTAGATTATTATCAATTCAGTTAAAGTAAGACCAAAAATACTGAGAAGATGGTTACTGAGCTGTGAATGAAACGAAAAATCTTGGGGGAAATAAATGAAATTGCTTCTTTATTCAGTTTGTCCCCCAACTAGAGCATAGCCTTCCCTTTGAGATGCCCCCTTAAAAAATAGACATAGACTACCATATGATGCAGCAATCCCACTACTGGGCACATACCCTGAGAAAAACCATAATTCAGAAAGATACATGTACCTCAATGCTCGTTGCAGCACTATTTACAATAGCCAGGACATGGAACCAACCTAAATGTTCATCAACAGATGAATGGATAAAGAAGATGTGGCACATATACACAATGGAATATTACTCAGCCATAAAAAGAAATGAAATTGAGTTATTTGTAGTGAGGTGGATGGACCTAGAGTCTGTCACACAGAGTGAAGTAAGTCAGAAAGAGAAAAATACCGTATGCTAACACATATATATGGAATCTAAAAAAACGGTACTGCTGAACCTAGTAGCAGGGCAGGAACAAAGACGCAGATGTAGAGAATGGACTTGAGGACACAGGGAGGAAGGAGAAGCTGGGACGAAGTGAGAGAGTGGCATGGACATATATACACTACCAAATGTAAAACGGAGAGCTAGTGAGAAGCTGCTGCAGAGCACAGGGAGATCAGCTTGGTGCTTTGTGATGACCTAGAGGGTCGTCACAAATATCTCAATCCGATGAATCCCTGTGTTTAGTGAATCCTTGATTTCTTAAAATAGGTCCTTCTTTCCTGACAGACATACCTGTCTTTAAAATTAAACTTTTGGCAAAAATTCAGATAATATGTAGGTACGTATTTTTCTCACAGTGATCTTATTATAATTACTACTGAAAAAGTGAATTAAACTGCCTTGATTGCCTCCAAAATAAGTGTTTCAAGTAACAAAATAAGAAAAGATTTGATATCTTGGGAAAACTCATAACTGAAAAATTCGATATATTTGACTATACCTAAATAAACACCTTTGTAATACATAAGACAACAACATTTAAACTGCAAACTATGAGAAGATATTTGCAATAAATATAACAGAAGAATTCCAGAATAAATGATGATGCTTACAAATCCATTAGAAAAATACAAACAACCCAATGACTAAACGGTTCACAGAAGAAGAAATCTGAATCCCCTAACAGAATTTTCTTTAATGAACTTTTTTCCCCACTCATAGTTTTGGCCAAGGTTCCCAGGCAACAGGTGCCAAAGCAACATTCTGAAGCAGGTTTTGAAAACAGTGTAGAAGACATTTGTATTTGTCACCTTTAGCCGATCACACACAAGTTCGTAAAGACCTTGATGCTGAAAAAAAAGTGGGGAGTGGAAATTAAGAGCGCTGGTTTCCTGAAAGTGGCACCATGGGATTTAAGCCTACAGAGCACGTTCATAGTTGAGGAGCACCACAGCTGGCTGGCCTAGGAAAGTGCAAAACTGTGGCTGGCTAGCTGCTCTGATGGCAGTTTCTGGGAAAGCCTGAACTTCCAAATTCTGTCAGAGTAAAAAATGTGAGTATGAGGGGCTCGAACCGAGATGGCACTGAGAGGGGCACTGCGACCCAATAAAGAGACTTGCTATGTGTGTCACCCCAAATCAAAAGCTGGGAGTCAAGTCGTAAGCTGCTAATCAAAGGACACATTATCAATAATAGCTGAAGATGAGATATCCTCAGTGGCAGCAACAGATCTTTCAGGAAACCAGAAGGCACCTCATGAGAGAGTAAGATTTAAACAACCACCAAATCCATGAAGTTTTATTCGAATAAACCATCACTGTTTCTTATTTTCCTTCCTCTCCTATGAAGCTTAACTACTGATGTGAGAGGGTTCTGAAACTAGAAGAGACAAAGATATATCTATTATATGACCTAAAAGATTGTGGGACACCCTAGATTTTTATCCAGGGTTTGGGAAAAGGAAAATATTTGGGTGTTTTATGGGTATTTGAGAGGGAAGAATAAAATGGCTTTACTAATGCTCCATACTGTATTCCAATTTTTCATAATTATCACAAACATATGAAATAAATATTAAGTTTACTAGTAATCAAAGATACACATATTAAACTAAAAATAAAATTTTATTTCACAAATATAAAATTTTCCAAAAAACTACAGTCTTGCGATATCTAGTGTTGACAAGAGCCTGGAGAAAGAAGAACTCTCATACACTACTGCTGGTAGTATAAGTTGTTATAGCAACTGTACATTAGCAGGTAGTAAAATTCATATCCATACTCAAATAACAGACTAAGTAATTCTTCTGCATGTACAGGCAGGAGGACCTTCTACATGTGAGAAAGGAGACACTACAAAAATTCTTACTACAGTCCTCTTTGAGACCAAATAAAGTGCCAATCTAATGGAATGGTAAATTACACAATGGAGGATGAGAAACTATATCATGCTAAAAGTAATATATTAAATACATGCATATCTATTTAAACAGAATATAGAAATATAACATTTGGTAAAATATTTGCCTAGATATATGAGTAATGGTACTAATTTTAAAATTTTAAAACAAAAATATTTATTATGCTCATGAATTCATATATGTGAATGCAGGTAGAAGTATAAACATAACAGATTTAGAGATATACAATAAACTCACTATAGTGTACTCCTCTTCTGGTCAAGTGTTTTTGACTCAATTTATTCTGGCTAACTGGATTAGGGGTATATTTTAAATTATTTTTAAGTCTAAAACCCCAAATGTTTATTCACTTGTCAATCACATCTACTCCCTATTATATTTTTACCATTGTATCATGGTATAGATGCAATAAATTATTGAGGTACTAGGATTTTATACTTTAAGGACAATAAATACTAAGGTTCTTTAAGCAAGAAATAAAATAAAAATCAGTGATTTTTAAAATCATTTTTTCTTTTTAGTGTAAAGGTATAACTCATCATGTCAGTGCAACACACTACACAGTGTCTTTTAAGATATGATGTGTGCACACGTGTGTGTTTTTTGAGGTGTATACTGGAAGTACATACTGTATCTTTAGCCATCACTACTTTTAGAGCTGTTATCCATCTCTTATTAATCCTATTAGCCAGTATTACAAATGGAGAAAAATAATAATATAAAACTGCATTCTCTGAATTTTTTGTTTAGGACTACAAAGTTTTCCTTCTTCAGTCAAGTAATCAAAATCTATCCTATATAATTAATATTAAAATAAAACCGTAGTTTTTATGTTCCCAGTTTACTGTTGTTTCAGACAGTTTATAGAGACAACAGTTTTTTATTCTAATTCCCTTGGTATAGAAAACAGATATGTAGTCCTTCAGAACCACAGAATGTGTCCAGTTAGCCCAAAGAGAAAGCATCAGTAGTATCTTGATTAAATGGATTTCAGTGGTCACTATATTATTCAATGTAGAGGAGCAAGTGACTAAGAACGTGTTTTTTCTCCCTGTATCTTTTTATCACCTTACAGTATGATTTGTGAGCTGCAAGTAAAGTAACCGGAGAAACAAAATCTAAGTCATTAAATTAAAATGTATCATAAATAACTCCATTTCTCTCCTCTTTGATCTCCAGTTCATTTCTTTTTAGTATAATGCCCCTGCCCCAACCTCACTTATTTCAAATTATCCCAAATTACCATCACTATCATTAGTAATCTTTTGTATTTGCTATGTAATTTTGACCTCCATGGTCAAATACCAGGTTAGCACTTAGATTTCAGACTGTAAGTATAATTATACAGTTGATTGTACAATCAATTAGCAAATATACAGTTCAAGTTTGCTGGATAGAACCATCCTTATTCATAGCTGGACTACATAAATATTTCAGGTTGTCTCCCAAACAAAATTATTACCAGACTTGCTGGTAACTAAACTTTACCTAAACAAGATGTCAGCCACGGTTGATTCCTCCTCACTATAACTTTTCAGGTTCCTCAATTTATTTTAATAAAAATGTAAAAAGAACTGACTACACAAGAAACTTAATTAACCTCATGATACATTTCAACCAGTATCATGGTAGACGTAATATGAAACACCAACTCCAGTTTAAAGAATTAGTCATTTATATAATGTTAAGCTAAGTAAAGCCACTATGCCCCTATCAAATTCTAGTTTATCCATTTTTCAATTATATCCTGTTATAAGCAATAGAATTCTTTATACTGAGAGGGTAAAAAAGGAATATTTTGATGTTTCTTCTTTAGTATCTGTCTGTTGCTCTTTTATTCTGGTGGCCACGTGGCATTCATGCATTAATTTTGAAAATTTGCAGATGGATTTGAGTGTTCTCCAATTTCTGACACCAATAATATCGTTCACGTTCATAGGTATTCTTCTCAAAATTCAGCATACTAACATCATACGTAAGTCAAATAATAAAATTACACAAATGCATTTTTGGAGAGACAAGTAGAACTAGCCCACTGAATTACTCCAGTAAATCTCTGGTTGCCCGGCAATGAACAAGCCAGACTCAAATACCACAGGTGGAAAGACTGCTACGACCCCAGCTTTCTAGAGTTACCTATATGGTGGGAATTGACATACCAAGAATCAGAATGCAACTTCACCCAGGAACATTACTCCTCAGACTTCCCCTTTACTTTGTAAGCCCACTTTCATTGAAAACCCACACATATGAAGAATGGCAGAGAGTGGGATCCCTCTCCTGCTTCCCAAACCATGATGTCTCAGTTGCACTGAGCCACGTACACATTTCTGTAAAATACCTGAAGAACTAGTGACCACATGCTTCCTGCAGCTGCAGAACTTCTCCTTCCGAGTTCTAGCCTTTGCTAACTCTTGCACGTTGTTTGGTAGATCAATTATAATAAACAGTATCCCCAGCTCATGGTCTGCCATTTGTTTATCATCCTGTGAGGCGAGCTGGGTAAAGGTAAATCTTTCTAGTTTTAACTTCCTAATCATAGCCACATCCCAAAAGGAGCTGGTAAAAATCATTCTAAGGCAAAAGCAACTATTGAAATGTTTCATAGGAAATTTAGGAAAAACATGGAGATAAAAACTCTAAGTACATACAGGAGGACAAAGCCACAATCTATGAAAGTCAAATCAGGTTTTAAATTCTCACATGAACTCTTCTCATTTTATTGTGCTGTACTCAGCTTAGTACTCGAATTTGCTCTTACCAATAATATTTAGAACCTCGATTTTAATCCTCCCCCAAAGGAATTCACATGGATTCTGGAATCGGAAAAACTTAGATTTACACCCCAGCTCTGTCACTTAGTAATACTTTGACCTTTATAAAATCACCTAAGGTTTCTGAGTCATTAAATACTCATCCTCACAATAAAGATAAAGACAACCTCACGATTCTATAAGTTATTTTAAGCTATTTTAAGGGTTAAATTAGATAATATATATGGTATTTCTGCACACAGCCACTTCATAAGGACTGGAGTATTTCTTCTGCACACTGGAATTAATTAGTGTTAGTTACACTTCTTGCCATTCGATCTCCTATAGTACCTAAAAAATTGCAAATCAAATAAGATTCCTGTGCCTTTCTTTTTTCCATACCCATGTGATTTACCATCTCTGCCAAGGGCACTTTCTTTGTGACAATCTGAATTACTGACCACACAGAAAAAGACTGAAGAGTACTGGGGGCCAAATTCTGCCAGCTGATATGCACTGAAGCTTAGCTCTGAAAAGCAGAATAAGTTAAACTTTCCATGAACTGACAGCAGCATTTGTACATGATTTATGATCTGCCAGTACCCTATCATCCATAAAAGTATTTCTTTACAACTATATACCCTAGGAGTTTCTAACAGTAGTTAACAGATAGGAACTTCCTCTTAGAGTTTCTTCATATAAGCCTATTAAATGACTCTCTATTTATATTTACGGTTAAAGAGTAGAGTGATTGAAATAACAGGATAATATTTTTAAATCGTGTGTATTTGAATTTGAAACACAATTTTGCATTTACAGCCAAATATAGACCTTAATTTATCATCCCTCATTACTCTCTCTATCTGAAATAATAAATCAGTTATCTCACTTTCTAAACACAGTGTCATTTAATTCCAGGTCTCTCACTCAGCTTCTCCCCATGAATGGGTTGTTTGGTCTCACAAAACACCTCAGTGTTTTTTCTCCATCTAGCCGCCCCATGGAGCCTAACTTTCTTCCTCTTCTGGAGAGGAAGAAAGAAACTTCCTCTTCCTCTTCTTTCTTCCTCTTCCTTCCTCTGGCCTATATTCCGTGACCCACTGTTCTTTAGTCAATCACTGGATAAAAACTTGAGCCTTGGTTGAATTCTATAGTCACTTTTCATCAAGCTTTCACTTAAACAGATCAAAGATACTCTTCAACCTGGCAGCCAACCTCTTTGGGCCTTAATGGTACCTGTGAGGGCCCACTAGTACTTCATTCTCCCATTCCCCTAAAAATTATTTTCAATTCATATTATGGAGAATTCCAAACACAGTAAACCAAATAAACCAAATACCATAATAAACTCCAATATACCTATCATCCTCCCTTAACAAACATCAACCATTTACCATGTTTACTTCATTAAAACTCTGCACACTCAGTAGCTACCCAATTTTCAATTCTTTAAGTGAAATATCCACACATTGAGAGGTGTACACCTTAACAGTTTGATTTTGATAAATGGATAATCATGTAATCCACACTGATATCAAGATGCAGAACATTTCTTCCACACTGGAAAGTTCTCTCATGTCCTTTTCTCATTCAGTTCCCTCTACACAGAGCTAACCCAGTATTTTTATTTTTTTCCCACCACAGATTAGTTTTGCATAGATGAGATTAGTTTTTCTAATCAAAGAATAGCTTCTTTCAATCAGCATTATGTCTGTGAGACTCATCCGTGTTGCATGTATGTTTATTCCCTTTTATTATGGATAATATTTCATTTAATAAACAATACTACAATTTGTTTAGCCATCCCTCTGTTGATGACATCTGAGTTGCTTCCAATTTGCAGCTATTATGACTAAAGCTGCTATGTGAACTTTCTCATACAACTTTTGGTGGACATCTGCACTCATATTTCTGGGGTAAATATGAACAAGTGGAAAGGCTCTGTCAAAGAGAGTAGGCACATGTTTACTTGGCTCTTTAATCTGATTAGACGTAAAGACACAAATGATTCTACCACCACTAGAGCACTGTGAGTCAATGGCATGATATAGAAATACACAAAATATCTCCATTGGATATTCCTAATCAAACACTAACAAAATGCAAGGATCTGAGTGAACATGTATGTATATAATATTTTAGGTTACTTTTGCCAACCTAATAAGTATGATGAGGTTGGCTGGTTGCTCCTGATGCCTCTGGACAAAGTGGGAAACGAAAAGGATGGGCTCAGGAAATCAAATTCCCAGCAAAAGCACTGCAAAGATGACCTGAGTGCTTCTGTAGTTGCCTGCAAAGAGACACTTATCTCCAGTAGCTGCAGAACTAAAATGGCTGAAATCCAAACTCAGAATCTCATCCTGCAAGTGACTGAATTGCAACACAAATTGAATTCCCAGCCCCACAGGGTGTTTGCTGTTAAAGTGAGGGCATTAACTGGGAACGAGTAAGATCCTGTGCATTTTAACGGGGATGTGTGGTAAGACCCTGAAAGAACTGAGGGTCGACCTGGTCTCTCCACCTACTGCTTCTGAGAGGACTAACTATGAATTGCCCGAGGAAATGTAATGGCCTTCCCTGAGGCACTGCCTTCCAAGACAATGCAGACACTCCTGAGGACCCCCCCCCATCACTTCTCTTTGTTTCTAGATCTATAACTAAATTCAAGTCCCAGTAGTTCCCTAAAGGTGAGGTGTACTACACGCCAAAAGAACTACTTGAGTTTTCTAATTTATATAGGAAGAAATATGTGTGGGAACAGATATCAAGGATGTGAGATAATCATGGAAGGAACATAAAGTTGGGTAAGGCCAAATATTTCGACGTGGGCCCACTAAGCAAGGATTCTGCATTAATTTTGTACCTAACCTGGGAGGTTTGAGAAGACACAGCTTTCACGGCAAGTATGAGAAATAAATTTGTGAAGGTAGACTCAGCATCTCTGAAGAACTGAGATCATTCTTCTATGTAGACTGAACTTACAATGGGGACTGAGTCCCCACTGAACTGAATGGTAAACTGAACTGGTAAACCTGAATGTAATGTAAGTCACTGGATCCCAGGGTGGCAGAAGCTGAATGACAGCAGACAACTGCCAAAGGCAAGATGAGTATGGCTGCTGTAATGTACGGTAGAGTCAAAGGAGTACTCAGAACAGTCTAACACAAACAAGGGAGTTGGCTAGCTATTAAAGTATTCCTAGAAGTGAAATACGTAAGTAAAGTGTTCCTAGAAGTGAAATACATAAGAAGCTTACTAAATTCTTACTTGATCTACGGCAGTAGTGCTGACCTACAACAAAGAGACTGCCAGATATTCCTCCACCAAAGATGGATTTATTCAAGATCAGCTGAGAGTTACAATTAAGGTTCTGTAATGATGGCAAGCCAAGTGCAAGCCCCACACAATAAGGTAAGAAGAATGCTTTTACAGAGGGGAGAAGTCGGTAGGGCTATAGCAAACCAACAGTCCACAGCTTTTCATTAGCTATGTCCCTGCCAGGAAAGAAGAGGAGTCTTTATTCTTCCTGTTGGGCACTGGCAAGTGCTTTCTCTCCACACCTGTCAATAATGTCCATCAGAAACAGTTTCCTTTCAGCTGACAAGGTCAGCAATACAACTTCACTGTCCTATCTCAGAGGTATACCACTCTCCATCCCTATGTCATAATTTAGTTCACAGAGATACTAATCTTCTTTCCCTTTCACAAGGTATTACCCTGGCCCATTACACTGAGGTCATTATTCTGATTGGACCTAGGGATCAAGAAGTATCAACTACTCTAGACTCACTGGCAAGACATTTCTGTGTCAGAGTGTGAGAAGCAAACCCAATAAAAATTCTAGGCCTTTTATCTCTAGTGACATTTCTATGGGTCCAGTGGTACAGGGCATATCAAGAAATCCCTTCTAAGGTAAAGAATGAGTTGTTGCATCTGGCCCCTTTTACAACCAAACAAGAGTCACAAAGCTTAGTAGCCCTCTTTGGATTTCGGAGGTAATATCTTCCTCATCCGGGTGTGTTACTCCAGCTCAATACCAAGTAACCTGAAAAGCCGCTAGTTTTGAGTGGGGCCCAGAACAAGAGAAGGCTCTGCAACAGGTCCAAGCTGCTGTGTAAGATGCTCTGCCACTTGGGCCACAAGAACCAGGAGATCCAATGATGCTTGAAGTGGCACTGGCAGACAGTGATGCTCTTTGTAGCCTTTGGCAGGCAACAGGCCCTATCATAGTTATTATAAATCTGAATTGAAATTTTCTATGTATTCCTTTCACTTTCTGATAGACAACACTTTGAAAGATGCTTAAGGAAAGGTATTATGTCTGATTCACCGTCCTCCCCATTTATAAGATAAAACATCTTATGTATATTTTTGTTGGACTTTAGTTAGAAAGAGACATAAAGATTCTCCTTTTTATTTTGTTATTTAAAACTGTCTTTCAATTTTAATAGGTATTTGCTATAAAAGTATTAACATGACTATAGAGAAATGTACTATTTTTGAATACAGCAATTGTTATGTTTCAGAACAAAGCATTCTATCCTTCAGACTTTTGAATGTGAAGTTTCCTGTTGTCTTTCAGCAGGATATTCTCACTGCACATGCATGCACCTTAACATCTGTGCCATTCTGTTTTGAATGTTTGACAGAAAAATTATTCAACAGGTACCCCAGCTGTCAAAGCATGCCATTTGTGACGCTTCAACAAGCAGCACAGACTCTTCAAACTACACTGCACCCAGGGGAAACCTCCACTAGGAACTACTGCCTCAGATGTTTCAAAGCATACATAGGACACTGACACTTTTTAACATCCGGTCTCCTATTTCTGCAAAATTGGTCTCTGTTGATAATCTCCTTATTTTTCACCTAGGGTGACAGTGATATGATTGATACTGTTTACTCGCTTCTCGATGGGCCCTTAAATACTGTCTTATCTTTGACATGTCACTTATCTCTGTTTTACTTGTCAGTTATTTATTTCATGTATTAATTATTCCTTTATTTAATGGTGACCTTTCTCGGAGAAGTTCCATGTACGGATGTACTTTTTTTCCTTTTGGTATCAAAAAATACTGAGGAGTAGAGATGGAGAGAATTGATGAAAAATGATATAAGATCAGTTTTTAAGCTACTTCTGGAAAGCACATCCCAAATCATTGCTATATAAGAAAATCTATTCACATAAGGCATACCTTTGACTATTTTATGAAAAATATTATTTCAGGGAATATTGTGCCATTTAAGATATGACACAAGGGAATAGCACTCACTTTCTACTTCCCTAAACTTATTATCCTTCCTCTATTATGCGTATCCATTGGTGATTCCTTATTTTTCCGAAAATCCTAAATCAGTAAACTTGAAACGATCCTCGAGATTACCTCCTCATATTCAAAAATTCATCAAGTCCCATTAAATCTATTACATTTACTCATTCAGACAAATCCTATTAAGTACCTGACACATGCCAGGGACTTTTATATACAGTAAGATGGAAGGAGAAGCTAAAACTGCATGATCCCTGACATCATGGATCTTATGGACTCGTTTGAGAGAAGAGGCAGACATTAATCAAATAATTCCACAGACAACTGCAGGTACATGAAGGAGAGGTACAAGAAGGAGAGGTTCTTAGTGGTCCTCATGCATATATTAAAACTTCAATTGAGAAGTGGTGAATCGTGTTCGTATTAGAAAAAAGAATAGGCCTTGAGCAGATGAAGGGAGGTTTGGAGTGTTTCAGCTGAGGGAACAGCATGTGCAAAGGCTCAGAGGACAGAGGGGTACAGTAAGTCTGTGACACTAATAGAAGGCAGTGTACCGGCTGGGTGAAAAGTAAGACTGGAAACTTTCAAAATGAGTCTGAATAAGTTTAGGAGGGACTTTTCTATGTCAAACCTTATAAGACATATTAAGTAATCTGGTTCTTAGTATATAAACTATTTAAAGCCAATGAGTCACTTCAAGCAGAAAATGGAAAATGAGGGATTGGCACAAACAGATTTGAGTTTTGAAAGAGCGCTCAGCTGTGAGAAGAAAAATTTGGAAAGGAGCAGTGGCTGGACATGAGGAGAGTACTTCAGATGCTCCTGAGAAAAGATGATCTAACACAAAGACAGTGTTAAAGATCACTTACTGTTATCTACATTTTACAGCTTGGGGAAAAATGGGAAAGGACCAGGTTTAATGTAGTGAAGAACCATAAAATGTCTAGACATGTTGATTTTAAGAAATCTTAGTGAAGGCCAATGGGGTGATATCAAATAGACTGTCATATATATATATATATATATATATATATAATGTGCTTAGAAATTCTAGGATGAAGATATAAATCTGATTTAACTGCATATAAGAGATAATTAAACCCAAGATGAAATTGCTTAAGTGTTATAGGAGACCTAAGATTGGAATGTGATGACCTTTGGCACATAATATCTGAGGAAATAACGATGAAATTAGAAAGCAAAGCAAGAAGCAAACAGAGAGACAGAAATAAAATCAGAGAATGATACCACAAAGGGCAAAGAAAGAGTATTTCCAAAGAGACTTGTTGGCCATGAGAAATGAAAGCATTTATCTAAACAAAAACTTGTATTTAAATGTTCTATAAGCAGCATAAGAGCCAAAAAGTGGAAACCACCCAAATGCTCATCAACTAGGGAATGGCTAAACATTATGGAAAACTACTCAACCATAAAAAGTAACAAACTAATAAATATGTAATAATATGGAAAAGATTAAAACCACAGCACTAAATGAAAGAAGGCAATGACAAAACATGAAATTTAAGAAACAGAGAAAATGACCATGAAATGAAGAACATTAATGCTTCTCTGGAGCTGGCGGTGGGAGGTTAGACAGGGGGAAAGACTGACTGTAAAGGGTCAGAATGGAACCTTTTGGAGTTGTGGAAATCTCTTATACCTTGATCATGGTGCAGATTAAATGAAGTAAATTACGCCTCAATGAAGTTGCATAGTCAAGGGAGTTGTAGGTCAACAAAATCAAATGCTACTGAGAGGTCAGGTGTGATTGAAACTGAAAAATATTTTTTAAGTTAAACACAATGATTTATTAAGTTAAACACAACGGACACCAGGTATTTATCAGAAATGACTGTGCGAGAAGTTAAATCAGGGTGATTATTTTTAAAGACTGAAGTAATTTCTAGTGACTAAAGAAACAAAATCACTAACTTTTCTAAAATTTAAGACAATTAATTGATTACTTCAGTACCTATCAACTATTTAATTCTTCATCCTTAGTCAACTCCTAACAAACACATATAATGTTTCTTGTGATTAATATAACACTGTCTGGCTCTGTTTTTGTTTTGCTTTGCTTTGTTTTGTGTCCCCCACAGAAACTGTCAACCACATCCAAACTGAGGATGGACATGGGAATGGCTACAATTCACTACCTTAAGATTAGAAGTGGAGATCAGTGCTTTGGCAATTGCACCCATGCTATTATCATCATTCGAGTTTTCTTTTTCCTTTTAAAGAAGAGTTTAATGTAATGTTTACTACATCAGAGTTGGCTGCGTAGTGCCTTTCAGAGGAAAGCGCCATATAAATCTAATAAATAAATAATAAACAAGTAATATAGGCAGGAGGAAAATTACGTGTTTTAGGTGAGTTGTCAAGAACATTGTAAAACCTGTAAAAATGTGTTTGTTAGATGAAGAGACAGGGAAGAAAATGCAGGTGGTCATCGTTCATACAGAAGTGAGTGCCATGCAATATTTTAAAGTACAGAAAAACCCCCAAGATTTTTAACCCTTTGGGAAACTGACTCTTGCCTGTGCTTTTGGCTGCAGGGAATGTGAGGCACAAAACAGCAGGTAGCTCAGTGGCATTTTGTTTACTTCCTCGGTAGGCCACAGAGGGGCTATATCATTCGGGTTTTAATTTTTTTTCTACTACATCATATTGGTTGGAATTTTCAAGTAGCCTAGGGCAATTTAGCACTGTCTGACTATAAACTACATAAGTTCATATCTAACACTTAATGATTAATCATCTCACACTAAGTGCTTGCTAGGATTATCGCCTTAAGAGCAAAAGTAATCTTAACAATATTACAGCTATAATTTTATGGGGATTCCTCAGGTACCTTGAAATTTTTAATTTAACAGATAATTAAGATCAAAAATAGTTTTGTGTACAAATATACTTCAAATCCATAAGTTGTTTTATTTCTTAAATATTCATGTGCACATTTAAGTAACCACATCGAAATATTTCAGATGATTTTGGAGCATCTGATATATTTCACTCGAAAATGCATCATTTCTCTCTAAATATAAAAAGTAAATATAAAATACATTATATTTACATAAAACATAAAGTCTTTCTCAATATAATATTCATTTTGGTAATCAATTTTATAAAGATGTTTTCTTCATCCCAATCTTATATCAATGAAGAAACAGGGGTACATATGTACCATATTGTATGATACATATGGAATAATCTGTATTTTCCTATCCATTCCATAATTGAATTTTCATTAGTTAGGCTTCTGATTTGATGATTTAAGAATTTGCTTAAGTGATGTTGTTAGCTCACAGTCTCTCCACAAGGACCAGAAAATCAAGTTTGAAAGCAATGACCAACATCATGTAAAAAACTAACCCAGTGAAAACACCAGAGCCTTGAGCCATAGAAAACAGATATTGCAACTTGCATCCTAAAACTGGGCACGGTATTCTGCCTCTATGAGAGACACTGACACTAGTTCTGGAACCTGGAAGAGCTACTACAACCCATCAGCAAAACAACTTCTGTGTGATCCAACTTTCCTTACGTCAGTATATCCAGATTCATCATCCAGAGCAGGTCCATCTGAGTAGTGGAGCACACATCTGATGCTCGGGCTGTAACTTCTAGGGAAACTGCCAAAGATAGACTGTAGGTATTTCAGCTTCTTTGGTGAAAAGGAGACTGCCATAGAAGATGGTTGATTCCTCTAACATGGGATGAACTTTCAGATGTTGGTGTGCCAAACGAAAAAAAAATATATATATTACTACGGACATTAGTAATGATTTTCTAGAAGCAAAAATTATAATATTCTTTTTTCTATGTACTGACAATTACTCCTACTTGTTCAAAGAGTTTCTGGTGCAATACATAAGCATCAATTAATGCTCACAGTTTGTAGCCCACTTGACAGTCTTTAACTGAGTCAGCACTCTATAACTTAGGACTGCATTACTTTAAAAGTGTGAGGGTCTGAAGCCTATTTATGAAAACCCCACAGATAACATCATTCGGAACGGTGAAAAGCTAAAAGTCTTTCCTCTAAAAGCAGGAACGTGACAAGGATGCCCACTCTTGCCACTTCTGTTTAACATAGTACTGTAAGTCCTTGCCACACTAATCAGACAAAAAAAGGAAATAAAAAGACATCCAAACTGGAAGGGAAGCAATAAAACTCTAACTGTTTGCAGATGGCATGATACTAAATAGAGAAAACCCTAAAGTATTCACCAAAAAACTATTAGAACTAAAAATGAATTCAGTAAAGTTTCAGGATACAAGATTAACACAGAAATCTGCTGCTTATCTATACACTAATAATGAACTATCAGAAAGAGAATTCAAGAAAACAATCCCATCTACAAACCCATCAAAAAGAATAAAATACCTAGGAATAAACTTAACGAAGGAGGTGAAAGACCTATACTCTGAAAACTATAAAACACTGATGAAGAAATTTGAAAATGATACAAAGAAATGTAAATATATCTTGTGTTCTTGGATTGGAAGATTAAATGTTGTTAATATGTCCATACTACCCAAAGCAATCTACAGATTTAATGCAATCCCTATCAAAATATCCACCACATTTTTCATAGAATAGAAAATAATCCTAGTATATGGAACAACAAAAGACTCCAAATTGCTAAAGCAATCTTGAGAAAAAAGTACAAAGCTGGAGATATCACACTCCCTGATTTCAGACTATACTACAAAGCTACAATAATCAAAATAGCATGTTACTGACACAAAGACAGACACACAAATAAATGGAACAGAATAGAGAGCCCAGAAATAAAGCCACATGCTTATGGTCAATTAATCCCCAACAAAGGAAACAAGAATATACAGTGAAGAAAGGCATGGATTTAAGTATACTACCAAATGTAAAATAGACAGCTAGTGGGAAGCAGCCGCATAGCACAGGGAGATCAGCTTGGTGCTTTGTGACCACCTAGAGGGGTGGGATAGGGAAGGTGGGAGGGAGACGCAAGAGGAAGGAGATATGGGGATGTATGTATAGCTGATTCACTTTGTTATAAAGCAGAAACTAACGTACCATTGTAAAGCAACTATACTCCAATAAAGATGTTAAAAAAAAAAAGAAAAGTCTCTTCAATAAATGATGCTGGGAAAACTGAACAGCTACAATGTAAAAGAATGAGATTAGAACATTTCCTCATACCATATACAAAAGTAAACTCAAAATAGATTAAAAGACCTAAATGTAAGACCTGAAACCATAAAACTCCTAGATGAGAACATAGGCATAACACTCTTTGACATAAATTGTAGCAATATTTTTTGGATCTGTTTCCTAAGGCAAACGAAATAAAAGCAAAAGTAAACAAATGGGACAAAATTAAACTTCAGAGCTTTTGCACAGCAAAGGAAATCATTAACAAAACAAAGAGACAACCTACAGAATTGGAGAAAATATTTGTAAATGATATGATCTATAAGGAATTACTGTCCAAAGTATATAAACACTGATAGCACTCAATATCAAAAACAAACAACCAACCAACCTGATTAAAAACTGTGCAGAAGACCTGAATAAACATTTTCCCAAAGACATACAGAGGGCCAACAGGCACATGAAAAGATGCTCAACATCACTAATCATCAGAGACACGCAAATCAAAACCACAATATCACCTCACACCTATCAGAATGGCTACCATAAAAAAGAACACAAATAACAAATGTTGGCAGGAATGTGGAGAAAAGGAAACCCTAGTACACTGTTGATGGGAATGTAAATTGGTGCAGCCATTATGGAAAACAGTATGAAGGCTCCTCAAAAAACTAAAAATAGAACTACCATATGATCCATCAATTCCACTCCTAGGTATGTAACTGAAGAAAACAAAAACACTGACATGAAGAGATACATGTACCCCAATGTTCATCACAGCATTATTTACAACAGCAAGGTATGGAAGCATCCTAAGTGTCCATTAATTGATGAATGGATAAAGAAGATGTGATATATACACATACACACACATACATATACAATATTAGTCAGCCATAAAAATGAATGAAATTCTGCCATTTGCAAAAAAATAAATGGATCTAGAGAGTATTACTCTAAGTGAAGTAAGTCAAACAGGGAAAGACAAATATACTGAATGTTATCACTTATATGTGGAATCTAAAAAATAAAACAAATTAATGTATATAACCAAACAGAAACAGACTCACAGATATAGAAAACAAACTAGTGGTTACCAGTGGGGAGAGGCAAGACAGGGGTATGGGATAAAGGGACACAAATTACTATGTACAAAATAGATATGAAAGAAGGATATTTTGTACATGGTAGGGAAATATAGCTACTATTTTGTAATAACTTTAAATGGAGTGTAACCTATTAAAAAATTAAATCACTGCTATACACCTGAAACTAATATAATACTGTAAATCAACTGTACTTCAATAAAAATAAATTCCTTTTAAAGATAAAAATAATAATGAAATAAAATATGTCATCTCAATTAACTTGAGCATGGCTTGGAATGAAACAGATTTCCATATCCTTATCTGCGTCCTGGCTTCTCTAATTACTCATTATGTGATTTCTGAAAACTTATTTTACCTCTTTGAGCCTGTTTCCTCATCCTTTAAGATATCTCCTTGAATATCTTAAAGTATTCAAGAGAGTAATAAAATGGTGAACATGTATCTCTTAATATAAGTAGAATTATATAAAAACTATGGTATAAGATGGATAGAAAATATGAGGTATTACCTATGATTTGTGTCACATATCATAGTTTACCAAATGTCTTCATATGTAATCTCTCTTAATATATCACGTAATCCCGCATACCATCCTGTGAGGCAATTCTGTGGCCTCTACACCACTGTTGTATTATATTGATATTTCATTGCATCCACTTACTGAATGCACTTCAATAAAATACAGACATGACACACAACTGCACATTTATGTGAGGTATGACCATGTATATCTGGGTGTGAACTCTATCATTTAAAAGCCAAAATAAATATGCCACAGCAAATCCCCAATCATGACCAGCCATTTGATAAATTGCTCTTATATATTTAAACTCTTCCTTACACTGATAAAACCACACAAAACGTTTTTGTATCTGCACTGAAATTTTTAAGTCTAATGCTTTATCTCTGCTACATATGTAGCACTTTATTATACTGTATATTTAATTTCAATTATTTCATATATCTGAATATCCACGTTTATTGTAACTCTTTTGTTGGCAGAGATGCTAAAAAGCAGTGCAGAACAGAATACCATATATAAGCATGGAGGAAAAACTGGACAAAGGGAAAGAAGGACTGATATCTAGCTGTAGATCTACTATTTAGTTGTTGCATGGCCCTCAGAAACAGTCCTGGAGCCTGTAGATTTGCTTGATCTGCCCCCCAATGTCATTGTATTGCATATCTGATCAGCACTGAGGTTTCTGGGCTGCCTTTAATCTCTCTGTATCACAGTTAATATATCTTTTGTATAATATGAGGGGAATGATATATTGAAGATCATAAGTTACTAAATGTAAATATTAAATGTAAGATACCTAACATGGTGACGATCATGTAAAAGGTGCTCAAGTGATGTGTTCCTTTTATATCTGTCTCTACCTGTCTCTCTTTAATTTCCTACAATGTCTAGGCACATTAAAAACACCTTTTTACATTAATTTGGTCAATACTCTCACTTCCTTATTGAACTGGTATTAAGGAATACTATTAAACTCTCAAAAGATTATGTATATATATTTTAATACATAATCCTTACTGACGACAAACACCATTTCTTAGCCATGTTTTACCAGCACTGTTTGAGATATGCTCCTCACTTCCAGGAGAAGACAGTATCCATTCATTTAAAAACAAAACTTCTATTTTGGCAACAGACTGACAACATTTAAATAATCAATTTTCTAACCAGCCCTCACGATATCAAACATGACATATAATAAAACCAAGCAGAAGTACGGACTGTTGTCTTGAAGAAGGGTATATGACCTGAGGATCAAAAAACAATGACAGTCAACAGAAGAATTATGCTACTTAATTGCTCTGCAACGACATGGGTCATGAAGACTGTTTGTAATCCTGGATATGGTGGGCAAATAAAAATTGTCTTTCATCTCCACTGCTTAAGGTTGAATGAGATTGCAGATGTAGCTAGAGAAATGATGAAAGGAAAAATTAATGAACATAAATTAAAAATTCTTCGTATGTCTGTACTGATAAAATCTCCTCACTCTCTAATGTGTTTCCCTTCCCAGGCCACCTGGAAGCATCTGAGTCCTGCAGTTTCATCTGATCTGTCCCACCCATACTATCGTACCCCTGCACACCTGACAATGGAGTTCGGGGGATGGAATTATCTAACCCTTCTACTATTGACTGAGCTAACGGAATTGGGTTTCAGTTGAAAAAAGAGAACCAGCAAGGAAGAATGAGAGAGGTAGGAAGAGAGATGGCTGTAGCTGGTGGCACTATTTTTTAATAGAACACAGTAACCATTTATAAAGTATCCTTAGGAACTTCACGCTAAAATCAATATGCCAGCTGTGAATACAGCACTGCTGCAGGCAATTTTTTTTCAAGAAAAAAAAATCTTAACAGATTTAACAAAAATAGAAAGCATATGAGTGAATTTATCCCCAGGGATTGAATGGTTCCTAGGAATAGAAGCTAGAAAGAAAACTATTAGCTGCCCACTATGCCAAGCTTTAAGCATAAAGGAAGCATGGCGGGAGGCATGGCAAGACAGACCATCTTCTCCAGGATGGTCTGAACTCAACAGTAAGAGCCCCAAATGCTCAGACTTACCTTTGACTGAATTCTATCTACGCCCACCTCTACCCGCCTACACACATACACATACACCCTTCACGGCATTAATACTAAATGGGTCTTTACATTTTAAAATATTTACCTAATTCTAGCATGACCAGGCACTTTTACTGGCTTGCTTTAGATGAAGAAAACATTTTGTGTCTATGTTCTTCGGGAGGCTGACTGTGTGGATGCAGTTTCTCAGTTTAGATCCCATTAGAATGGTGCTGCTTTTTAGACTGCCTTTGATGTACCAGAGAAATGGGAGGCATCACACACCACTGACAGAAGTGTAACTAATGGCCCTCTCCCAGGATTTCTGACTCAGGATGTTGATAAATGTAAGCTAGTAGGATTGGCAAAAGTTAGCGAAGTTCTAATAGAATTAACAACCAGGCTGTCAGCATTCAAAGACAGTCCCTCTCAAACGGACTAGACACTATGGCTTTGTGAATAGCTTCTGTTAATGATGATGACGATAACTAAAAATTTTTGACTAAAACTACATGACAGACACTTTCCTAAGTATGTTATGCAGGGGTATCTTTTTTTTTTTCCAATTTAATTTAATCCTGTGAGGTAAATGCTACTATTACTCCCTTTCTACAGCAGGAAATGGAGGTAAAATACAATGCTTTCTAAAATCAAAGAGTTAAAACGATTCTTCTTGTTCCGTTGAGAAGACTTGAAGTTAAAAGCATTGTATAAACAATGTGAAGACAGTGTGGATTCAATCAGAGAAATGGAAAAGTAGAATGGGAATTGAAGTAAAATCTTTAAAAATTCCTCCTAATCATAAACCTGAATAGAAAATAAAATGATCATTTCAGTGGAAGAGAAATACAAAGAATCATTATTGTCTTACACTCTCCTCTCAGAAAAACTCAGAAATCAGATAAAACAATATATTTATGGATGAAGAGTCGTTTCAATACTTATCGCTAAAAACTTAGTTTAGAATTGTGGATATTATAGTCCCCACCGAATATCACTTGATACATTCATGGATGAATGACTCACCTGGATAGATTTTATTCTTGACCCATTATAACAGCTCCTTTCTTTAAGGCATATGCAGTTTCCATCTCACAAACTATTGCAATCAATCAGAGATAGGTTTCTAATTCTTGACCCACATTCAACAACAGCCTGTTGTGGGCTAATTTTTTTGGCTTTTCTAATAAATAACAAAACAAGAACCAAAATAAAACCCCCAGAATAAGAACCAAAAAACACACGACTTAAGAGGTTTATCTGAAGCATGGACTCTCCAGTTTGCAAGAGAATTTACCACTCCCTAAGATTTTACATCTGGCAGTTTTATACAGTCACTTATGCACCTACCTAGAGCTTAAATAGTCCCATTAGTTAAGGACATCTTTACTCTAACGTAAAAGAAGGAAATGGTTGTCTGAGTCAATGAAGCAGGAAGAGGGCAGGGTGGTGGGAAGAATAGTGTCACTCCGTGTCCTGGCACACATCACAACTTGTTCTTGGCTAGCCAACCAAGCTCTATCTTCTGAGGAAGGAGAATTACCAGTGTAGGTGGTAGAAGGTGAATTCAGAACACCAGAAAATGTCTTGTGACCTCAAGTCTCATTCTGAAACCACCCAGAGCATATGGAAACGGGCTAACCTTTGCTCAGTGAAGTGGGAGGTCCGACTGCCTTCCTGAGACACAGGATGCAATCAATACCTGCAAACTGCAATCTCCTATCGTGTGCAAACACTGCTGAGGATGCGATCATCGGAAAACCAGCAGAAATTAGTTTTCCCCACGTTTCTCAGGATTTTTTCCTGAAGTTGCCTTAGGGCTTTGGTTTCCATCCTTGATAGATAGATAATTTAGGGAGAATGAGATTACATGTGTTTGGGTGAATACACATATACACATATATAGAGAGAGAGACACAGAGGGAGAGAAAATATGTTGATATATATCTACAACTATATATACATATAGGGTGGGCAAAAAAGTGCCATCAGTTTTTTAAGTAAAAATAAAGACATATTTTTCATTTTCACCAAGAACTTTACTGAACGTGTTCACCCTTCTGTTCCGCCATTTTTCGGGCAACTTCCTAATTCCATCTTCCCAAAACTTTTTATGTTTTTGAGCAAAGAACTGTTCCAGGTGCCTTTTACAGTCTTCCAGGGAACTGAAATATTTTCACAAATGCTGAGTTACCTTTGGAGGAAAAAATTTCCTTTGTAGCTCCACCAAGCTGTGATTTTTAGGTTGGGGTTGAAAAATCCTTTCCAGGGATTATTCTTTAAGATAAAAGAATCCGCTAACTCTGGAATAAAAGATTTAGGGGGGCTGAAAGGAACCTTTAAAAGCTAAAGGAAGAAAAGACCAGCGATGCTTCAACACAGGCCATCTTTCAGCTCAGTATGAATTGTGCCTTTCATTTTAAAGAACAAAAAGACTAGAGGATATGGAGTAATAAGAGAAAGCAAAATAAAAATACAAATGGATATTTACTATGGGTTCACTCACTGATTCAACAAGAATTTAGTGAAGCATTTACTATGATGGCAAGGATTTTTCTAGTTGCTTGGAAGAACGCAATGAATTCAGAGAAACAGGATCTTTTCCCTCATGCAGTTTATATTCTGGTAGAAAAACACAGACAATAAACAAGTAGGCAAATAATTTAAGAATAATGATTGTTTTATATATTGTTAGGTAGGTGTGAGATCCTATAAAAGCTTACAAATACAAGTATTTGAGGACAACTAGTTGTACACCAGCAGGTGATTGGGAAACACCAGTAGGTGACTGGGGAAGTGAATTAGGGAAGGCAGCCAATAAATAATGTTATGAAGGAGCTCAATCCCTCTTGGGAACTCGGAGAATGTGTAGAATGGCCCTCAGGTTTATTCTAATCTAAAGACAAAATAGCTAGTGTTTCTACCCACTTCTGCCTATTTTTCTTCAAATCATTTTACTCTTTGTTCTTCAGACTGAAGAATTTCCACTGCTCTATCTTCCTAGTCATTCATTATTTTTTTCTGGTATTTTGCATCTACCATTGAATTCATTTAGCAATTTTTTCTTTTCACCTCTAGAATTACACTATTCAACTCTAGAATTTCCATTTTTAATTTCTACTTCTCCTTTGAAGTTTCCTATTTATTAAGCCATTATATATTTTTATTTAATTTTTCAAACATGATGTCATTCAGTACTTTAAGCATATTTCTAACAATTACTTTGACGCCCTTGTCTGCTCAATCTGATGTTCAGCTAACTCGAGGACAATTTCTGTTGCCTTTTTCGTTCCCCTTAACATTGGCCATTTACTTTACGTTATTTATTCTATTTTATATTTTACTGGTCAGCGAATGATTTGGCCATGCATCGTACTCAAAAACCTCAAGTCCTGTGTGTGTATGTGTGCCTGTGGAGGAACTCACTTAAACTCCAGCCAGTTTTCCATCTGCCTTGGCTTCAACTGTATACCAAGCTCTTCTCAGTTCTCCCTGAACATGTGTGGAGGTTTCTATCAGTCAGGCAGGTCTGGATGACTTATGTGTGGACCTCTCATTCTAAGCTCTCCTCATTAAATTTCTGGCAGGTCTGCCACTTGCCCCAACTGTGACTGTAACTTCTGACTCACAGACATGTGAGTTTCCTCTCTTGTTTCCTATGAGTTAGCAAATTTTACTGATAATGTCACCAATGTGAGTTTTCGGTTATATTGGTCCAAATGGAGCCCACCCCCTCTGGCAACAAGATCGATTCCCAAGGCCAGGTCCACCCTGGTAACAACTACCATTCTTGCTGCCTGAGTTGGGTGGGTTCGATTAGAGCAGTACCGGGAAAGAATGCCATAGCCTTTGCTACTGTTACCGAAATTGCTGGCAGCTTTTATAAATGCATGCCTCTCAGTTTGTTTGATCATTTTCTGAGAATGTAGTATGGTTGTTTTCAACCATTCTGTCCAATTTTATACTTTTTAATTTTTAGGAGAGGATTTGCTAATTTTTTAAAGTTACTATAGATCAAAGTCTACCCATGCCCCTCCCTACTTCCTTTATATTAGTACTGAAAAGACATGGTGCATAGGCCAAAACATATTTTTATCAACTTCACCATTAAAGCAAGTCACATAATTTCTCCATTTTTCAAAATTCTTGCTGCGCTTTATAAATGACGGTTATGAAAAAGTGGTCAATATAAAACAGTGAAAACTCAACTGTGCAAAGAAAATGTTGATGTCTTTACAGCTGCATACACAGTGTCTCAATGAAAATTTTTTTTTTCTGAAGTTATACAGAGAGGAGGCCATCTGTTGCAGTGATAACTTGTCTTTATTCCAACTTTTTTCTTGGTAGCAGAGATAGAATAAAAATAACTAAAACGAGAATAAAAACTGATGGCAAATATTTATACCCAGATTTATTTGCGATAAAGTCATCTATAATTTAGTATTCCTCAATTATGTGTTCCAGTTTGAGGTTTCCTTTTTGTCCTGAGAATGCATACCTGTGAAACCCATCTTGCATCCTTCTGAATTGACTCTTTGCTAAGTTAGATTTCTCTGAAAGCTTTTAGGTTGTAAGTTGTCTTTTGAAAGTAAAACGATTTTCATTATACTAATCCCTCACTTAAAGTCATCCTTGTTTACTGAGTCACGACTTGTACTCCTTGTGCCTTCTTGACTCCATTTGCTTTTGAAATGCAATTTTATTATTTCTTTTAAATTTATTAAATTGCCTCGATGGCAGAATTTATGCAAAGCAAATAATTACTAGCATATGTGAATTCAACAAAGATTATTTAGGACAATTAAGAATTATCTGAGACTAAGAAAAGGGAGATGTAATTGGGAAGCAAAGCAATCTGGCAAGATGAATATATCTTGAAGTATCCTGAGGCACACTGATTAAAACAGGGGACGCTCTTCTCTTCATGATACAGAGTGAACTAAGAAAACTAATAAATCTGTTACATGCATACACATATGTATATTTATATATGTGTACACATATATATGTATTAGCAAGGCTTATCAAAGAAAAAATTGCAGAGTGAAATAAGAAAACTTATATACGTATGTGTATGTATGTATTAGCAAGACTTATTAAAGAATAATTGCAAAAATTAAAAAAAATAATATTGTCAAGCCCTCCTACATATTAAACCTTGGCTACTATTTGATAGAGTGTGTAGTAGTCTACCTTGGTTTTCTCAGATCCATCTGATTTCTGCAGGGGCCAGAATGACGTATTAAATGGCGATATAATTGGAGGTATGATGGGGACTACCATCCCTGCATTCTACAGAGCCTTAAAGATAGCACTATCTCCTCCATTCTTCCCCCTACAATATTATTTTTTTTATTATCTTGCATAGGGAAGAGGGACTGTTTCAGAGGTTTCTGGCCTTCATAACAGCCTATATCCCACAACTTAGGGTTACCACAGATACCAAGTGTATCGATCCCAATTATACCTTCTGAGCCTGGGTAAATACCACCATGTGGGTGTACAGGCCTAGTGGACACTCTATAAGCTTAACACAGGCTAGGATTCCATCTATTGATATTAGCTGGACTCACATGCCTCCAATCTAATAGGCAGCCATGATGACACTGGCTCTCTGGGTATCAACCTGCACCTGTGTCTAGTGGTCCTTGGAATGTTTGGGTATTTCTCTTTACCCAGTATATAGTTACTCAAGTTACCAGCTACAGATACCTTTCAGGAAGGACTGAGGGGATCATTATCATTTATAGTTACAGTGGCATTGCAGGTTCCTTTTTCCTGGAGATGAGGCTTCCTCTTCATTCAGAGGGTTCCAAGTTTTCACACTATCTCAGGAAAGGAAACTGGGAAAGAGATGGTGACACTTTGTTGGGTGCCTCCCCTCAGGTCCTGATACTCCATCATTGATATCTTCCTGTAGAACAAGCTTAGGTGTATTCCTGTTGGCTGGCCGCCTCTTTTTCCCCTTGACTATTGTGTTCCATCAATCATCTTTGTAACTCTCTGTAATCCAGGTCCCTTGGCTGGCACTCTGATCCTTTCCTTCTCTACAGTAATTGTGTCCACAAAGCTTCAGTCAATTAAGCACTGACTCCCAGCCTCTATAGGTTTCAAGTTCTATGATTCTCGTTACTTCCAGTGAGCCTAGTTACTTCAAGGCCTCTGTTACCATCAGCCCTGAATTACAAAGAAAAGCCCACTGGGAACATTTTAGTGATGCTGAAACCAGCCCCTCCCACCTGTTTTCTAACAGTCTTGTTTTTCTCAAGTCCTGATGCACACACCAAACCTCTGCTAATTAATCAGTGTAGGTTTATACCTCCAGCTATCTCCCCTCCAAAATAAGGTTTACTGCCTAAGGTCCTTCCCAATAGAAGAATTTCCCTCCTTCAGAGCCACATTCTGAATGGATACAAACTGCAGCAGTACTTTTCTGTCTGATGCTAAAAAATCATGGATACCCACTGTAAGCCCGGTTTGACCTATCTTTCCTTGTCAGCCTGTTACAGGACATCTCATGATGACATAGTGTAGATTGAAGGGTAGTTAGAAAAACAGCAGCAATAAGCATTGTGGGAGACTGAGACACGTATCCATGCCTTTTTTCACTATCAAGGAGGCTATCGTTGTGCTCTTTATACACTGTGAGTAACCCAATGCAAAAACCCCAGCATGCGTTACCTGTTCCCTGGGACTACTCTTGATAGCAAGAACTTGATAGCAAGTCAGAGTCTAACTGGAAAACAGAAACCACTTGAGGATTAAAATAGACTCACTTTAATCTAGGGATTTAATCTATGGGAACACTGAGAAGCCAAGCAGGGGACATATGAGTATATCCATCGATAAATCCAATTATCTGAACTATCACTGAACTTACATTTTTTATCCTTGCAGGAATAGTATGCAGGCTTACTTATTAGAATAACTGAAGTGGATTTGATGATATTTCAATATTTTATAGATTTTTATGCTTTGTCTCATAAAGCAATAGCTTATAAAGCTTGATTTCTAAGTAATTCCATAGGAAAACATTTACTTTTAACATCAGGTTTCTTCTTTAGAGATCTCTCTTCCTAACTATCAGTATATATTTAGCTTTGAATCAACCTCCAAACCTACAGCATTTGACTTTCTCTGACCAAATAATTGTGAAAAAACTGGTGTCAGTTGACAAATGGAGAGGAAAAATATATATAAACTATTCATCTCACACTGCTCTTCCACGTGTCCCAGTTATTTGCATACTACTTTAAATTCCAATTTAGCACCCCATTTGCGAAATTGGCTATTTGGACCTTTTTACATTCAAACCTGTTGTAAGCTATTATTAATGCATTTACAGCACACTAGCTAGCAATGGCACCTTGATACACGGTAATCGGCATTAGCTGATTTTCTTTTGTAAGAGCTGTAACTTCTACAAACCTATGGATATTGATCATTAGCACAATGATCCATGTCACAAACACCTCCATTTATCACCACCTCATTTTCATTAATGGCATCAGTAAACACGTTCATTCACTTCCTCAAGTCAACAGGATGTGACAGAGCTTTGTAAAGGAATTCAAGGTTTTGGGGGAAAGTGAGAAGTGTTTTACATCTACTTTAATAGTGGCACAAAAGCTTATATATTAGATCAGACATCATTCACAGCACATCACAGGGTATGCTGGATACTTCAAGAAACAGTTTGAAACTTTAAAACTGATGGCTCCTTCTTACTGGTACCCGTAAATATATTATAAACAGTGTATTTTTTCCAAATATAAATTGATTGTAAAGCAGGTGTCAAATCTTGAAATAACCCTTTCTAATCCAGAGTGTGAATAAACCCATACTGAAAAAAAACTTTTTAATAGAAAAATCATGATCCAAGTATGCTCAATCATTTTAGTACATATATCTGAGATGTCTGGAGAGAGGGAAGCTTCTACTTAGAGTATTAGAATAGGGAATTTTATTTCCTTTCACCACTGGAGAGAATGGGGAAAAAAAGAATATTGTTTATGATGAAAAACACATTAGGAGCCCACACATCAGAACTGCTTTTATTCCTACCTACCATAGTGCTTTAAATTATGTGGTATACTGATAAGCAACCAGTGATGACAATACTATGCTATGGTAGCCTGATAACTAATATATATATGGTTTATACCCAAAAGGGGGCATAGTTACAGAGAGAGACTTTAAAATGAATATGTTCACATGCGTTCACTTCTGTAGACATCTTTATTTTACCTGTCTCCCGTCTAGATTATTTATGGAAGTTTAGTTCGTGGTTCACTACACCCTGAAATTGCTTAAATGCCACAACTGACCTGACAGAATCCAAGATAGGAGAAGCATAAATAGAAAACAAACGTATGATACATAAGGCAATATCTGACTAGAAAATTCTCTATAGCCTCCCTATTCAGATAGCATTGATAAGGGCGGCACTGACATCAGGTAATTTTTATTGCTTCGTATATTCTTAAATGTGATCCCAAAGTAACTGCTATTAAATTAAAATAATGGGGCTTCCCTGGTGGCGCAGTGGTTGAGAGTCCACCTGCCAATGCAGGGGACACAGGTTCGTGCCCCGGTCCGGGAAGATCCCACATGCTGCGCAGCAGCTGGGCCCGTGAGCCATGGCCGCTGAGCCTGCGCGTCTGGAGCCTGTGCTCTGCAACGGGAGAAGCCACAGCAGTGAGAGGCCCACGTACCGGAGGGAAAAAAAAAAAAAAAAAATTAAAATGGTAAGTAAATAAACCTTTTCCACTATGTAAATGTGTACTATCCTGGCCAGGTTATGTAGAAAAAGAGCTAATTGCATGGCTCATGGAAAATGACTACCTGAATTCAACTACCACTTACATGACTTTGATCAAGTTATTTATCCTCTAATTTACTTTATTTTTCTCATATACGAAGGGGGGATAGTGACATACTTACTGAACATAGTAAGAACGTTAAGTGTTATAAGCACTTCTCTTCCATGAATCTGGTAAACTACATGCCTAAGGTTTGTTTGTGTTGTTCAGCAGAAAGCAGTACCTTTGATGGCAAATCCATCTGTATGCATGAGGCACCTGATGTGCTGTTAAATGTTCATGTGAATAAGGATACAGAGACGAGACCAGTGGTTGCCTGAGGCAATGGGCAGAGGGTGGGCAAAATGACTGAGAGGGTCAAAATGTACAGATTTCCAGTTATAAACTGAGGAAGCCACAGGCATGTAATGCACAGCATAATGTAATATACAGTAATTAACAACACTGTATTGCATATTTGAAAGTAGCTAGGGGAATGAATCTTGAAAGCACCCATTACAAAGAAAAAAATTGTAAATATGTATAATGACGGATGTTAACTGAACTTACTGTGGTGATCATTTTGCAATATATACAAATATCGAATCATTACACTGTATACCCAAAACTAATATATTATGTCAATTATACATCAATATTTTTTTCAATATCTTCATGAATCATCAATAAGTTCTGGTGTCATTTTACTATAGAGTTACCAATTATTTGGTATATTATGATGTGTATGCCCTAGAAAAAGAAATATTACATATACTAAGTTTTTATAGTCCTCTAGGGAATGACTTATTCCATATGTATCTTCTCTGATTCATTGAAACCAAACTTTATTTTAGATGACAAACTAGGTATAGGGAAAAGCTAGGTGCTGTCACCTTTTTATGAAATCCACAGTCCTAAGGATATCCAATAATTACTGATTCACATTAGTTTTTTTTTTTTTGGTATGGTGTGGACATAGTGATATAAACACAGAAAAAAGTTTATTTTATTCATGAATATGCTCAATAGCTTAAAATTCAGCAGTTTCTTGAAAAGAATAAACACAAGTAAATCACTATATGTGATCACTTTCTCAAAGATGTTGAACATCTACTAATTCGGGTGTACAAGGTTTTGTTTTTATATATTTAGGATTTCCTGGATTGTGTTTAGTCTGTACTAATGGGGGTGGCAACCAAGTGATACCGATTTCAGCTATTTTTCTGGAAAACAATTTACCTCATTAATGAGGCCATTTCTTCTGTCAATATTCAAATGCAGAGTAATAAAGAGACTCACATTTGGCTGTCCTCCCACCTTCAATGGCAGCTGCATTAACTCCACCATTTAAAACCTCAGTGAATATCATTCATTTGAAAATATCAATTTCAGAAAACAGAATTGTACCGCCATCTTTACATTGGACGTTTATTTTTAGATAAGCAAGATAAGCCATTATGTTGAATAACGGCTCCTTAGTAAAGCTTCATTTTGGCTATCTACATTTCCTTGTGCATATAAGAGTTGTGGCTAGCTGTACGTGGGTGTGTAGACACTTCTAGTGCATCACTTTGACATTCTACCACTGGGATGATGGTATGACACAAAGCAGTTAAACATTAACTAATCCACTCCAGGTCTTCAAATTGCCCATTTTGAGAATGGCAAACTTTCTAAAAAAGAAAGGTATTATGTCTTTATATTGTCATGCTTGTAAGTATATTATAAGGAAAAAATGAAATGGTTAATAATACAAATAGATATACCATAGCAAGTTCTCTAATACTGCCCTTTTTCTCTAAACCAAGTATTTATAGCAAGTTCTCAAAAAATTGCTAAAATTCTCAAAAATTCCCCACGTATTACAGTTTTTCTCAATTTATCTTGTTACTAATTTTTGCATGGCAGAGATTTATAACATTTCTTTATTTCTCTCTTTCCTTTCCCTTCCCTTTCTTCCTTTCTTAAAAACAAAACAAACTGGGCTTTGTTCAGCGTTAGTTCCCCTGATTGTCTTCAGAATGCTTTTCCATTGGCAAAGGACACATCTCTACTCCTGCTCCCGTTTGCCACATCTCCAACCTCACACTGCATTTAGTTTTTAATCCCCACCACGTCAGAGCTTGATTAAATAGAGCATCTTTAATAATGCTTTTAATTTTTTTGCTTTCCATAGTGGCTCACACCCCCCAAAAGATGTCCATATCTGAAACCCATATCTGAACAAGTCCATATCTGAACTTTTAAATATGTCATTCCCCTACTTGCAAAAGAGACTTTTCAAGGTGTGGTTAAATTAAGGATCTTGAGATAGGAAGATTATCCTGGATTATCTGCATGGGTCCAATGTAATCATAAATGTCTTTATAAGAAGGATGTAGGAGAATAAGCATCACAAGAGAAGATGTAATGATAGAAGCAAATGTCCAAGAGGAGAGATGATGCTATGGCGCCAGCTTTGAAGATAGAGGAAGCCAAGGAATGTAGGTGGCCTCTAGAAGCTGGAAAAGGCAAGGAAACAGATTCTCCCCTAGAGCTTCCAGAAGGAATACAGTCTTGAGGATCCACTTTAGACATTTAACCTCCAGAACTGTAAGAGAATAAATTTGCATTGTTTTATGCCATAAGGTTGCAGTAATGTGTTATAGCAGCAATAGGAAACTAATAGACATATATGAGCACTGAACACATTCCTACTGACTATTTTCTCACCTCCCTTTTTGCCTTTGCTTATTGTAATCGCATTCCATACATTTAGTATGTTCCCACTTCTCTACCTCCCCAGTCATTGACATCTCAAAGAATCATATTTTTCAGTGACTATGAAGTTTATCCAACTCTGCAATTTCCTTTATACTTACAAATGGTGGAGAGTTGAGAAATGCAAAAAGAATGCAAAAGATTACTAACAAGATAAAGACTAAAAAGAAATTGTAAAAATATATAAAATAGCAAAAGTGTGTGTGTTCCATAACTTTGACTGAAATTTGACAGGGCAGGTGGTACATGGACCAACCTTTCCTTAAAAGGCATAAATCATTAGGCATATGCTCTGATTTAGATGTGCTCTACAGAAGGAGCTGTGAGCCCATTGTTGATTAATGCATTGTGAAAGCTGATTACTATGATGATAAAATTCTGAGTCTAAAAGATAAACATGATGTTTATTACAGTATGTAACAATATATTCAATACTAATTGTACTGATAATAGCATTTAATAATAGATACTGAGTACACACTTTATGCCAGTGGTTGTCACATGTTATCTCATTTAACGCTCACTACAACTGTATGAGATAGGTACTATTAGTGACTTTTATAAAAGAAGGAACTGAAGCACAGTAACTCACCTGAAGTCAAATCCACTTAAATTTTGAATGTCCTTGCTACACAGATGAAAATTTAATTGTCACAAATATGTTCGTAGGCCGCTTATTTTATTTCTGAAAGACTATTAATATATCTAACCCTTAACCGAAACTGAAAGCTGTTAATTTAAAATTATCATTTTTTAAAGTAATGGGTTGAGAAGTATTTGTCTATGCAATAATTGTCTATTTTAACTGTCTCTTTCATTCCTAATGACAAGTTTGTTTTCAATTTAACAGAATATATCATGTTCTTTATTGCCAGTAAATGTCATTTAACAGAATGTGGTAAAGATGAAATTGGCATAGCCTAGGGGAAAGGGGAGAGAAACAAATTATTTAAATATACTTCTTTCAAAGTAAAAATAAACAAAAAACTATTTTAAGACAAGGTTTATTTAAATCACAGTAAATTGCTATTATTTTATGACTGGTTTATGATATAATTTATGATGGAAGCTATCTATATTATGATTGAATAGAAGCACATCAGATTACAGAACGTGAGGGAATCCTCTCATGTGCATTGCCTCCTGCAGACTCCTACTCCCACTCCGCCTGTTCACTGACATTACCTATAGTGGCTGCCAAGCAAGTGCATTTCCACAGGGAATTTGTCATCTGTGTTTGTTACTGTTTTGCCTGCTGCTTTTACTGGGTTGGCAGCCATGCTAGACACTGACTTCCAGTTTTTTTTTAATGACAACTGAAAAAAATAAGTTGTAAACTGTCAGTTCTCATCCATCACTGTATTATCATGAACCACTCCAGCCATGGACCTCATCTAATCCATTCTCCAGCCTTCAGGCAGAATTATATTAAAAAAAAAAAAACAGCCTGAGATCTATTGGATATTTAAACTGTTTCAAAAGCCCTAGGGAAAGACTGAGATGTTTGGCATTCTTTTAAATGCCATACGGCAATTTCATTGTTTTGATTATTTTATGACATTAGTAAATATTTATTTGTATTGGCTTGTTGTCAGGGTGACAGCAATAGGTAGGATAAGAAAGATAAATTACACCTAAAAGGAGCTAATTAGCACAACTGTGAAGACAACTAGGTTACCTATATGGTTGTAAAGTCAAATCATGTGACAGCTTAAAAAACATATTGTGCTTCATCATAGACAGCTGGAAAGGAAATGGATGAATCTGAGTTGCCAACGCCAAACATCAGTTAGTTTTATTTATATATTTTTAATTTTTATTGGAGTATAGTTGATTTACAATGTTGTGTTAGTTTCAGGTGTACAGCAAAGTGAATCAGTTATAGATATACAAATATCCACTCTTTTTTAGGTTCTTTTCCCATATAGGTCATTACAGAGCATTGAGTAGAGTTCCTTGTGCTATACAGTAGGTCCTTACAGCATTAGTTACCTATTTTATATATAGTAGTGTGTATATGTCAATCCCAATTCCCAATTTGTCCCTCCCCACCTCTTACCCCTTGGCAACCATGTTTGTTTTCTACATCAGTTAATTTTAAACATAACTGTGAAAAGTACTATACAGTACAATTTTTCCATGCGTTCTAATAGGATAGATAAATTTAGTCAAACTATATCATAATCCTTAAAATAAAAAGCACAAGTACTCTAATTCACCGGCTAACAAATTCTTATTCCTATAAACACTTAAATATGTGTTTGGCTCTACAGATACTGAAGTCCTGTTGCCATACTATGGTTAGTATTAGAATTACGCAATTGCATGCAGTATTATGTGGTCACACTGCCTGCAGGAGATTGCCTAGGTGGCCCCAATTCTTTAACTATCCCCTTTTCTATATCCTTTCTCATGGGACTTTCATGTCCCTCTCACTGAGTGGATGGAATATGTTTCCCCATACCTTTACTTTGAATCCAACCTTGTGACTTGCTGTGGCCAGCAGAATGTTACCAGGTAGCAAAAGTGTGTGTACAATTGGTCTTATGTCCCTTGCAATTCTGACGTCTTCACAAGACCTGGAGAGCTTCTGCTCCTCAGGCAGGACCACAGAGCGATCACACGTAGAACATGTATAAAGAACATGTATAAAGAGCCCCAACTTCAGAGAAGGCCCACCCAGACCCACTCCTTGAAGCAGAGCCATCTAGCCACGTCCAGCTAATCCCTGCCAATCCACAAACTCATAAGCCAAATGAATATTTGTGGCTGAGATTCTGTAATTTACATGGGGACATTATTGTGACAATAGATAACTGATGCATGGCCTTTCCATGATTCCATTACTTCAGCAGCTATAATCCTAATATCTAGTTTGCATTTACTAAGTATTTGTTGAATAAATGTGAATGAAGGAACTAAAATATTACATGAAAATTCCAGATTATCAGTGCATGTTCTTCTGGAAGAAAATTTCTAGTTATGATTTAGCAGCAACATTGGAACAATATTAAAACTGTTGAGTTTTATGTGTTCTGCTTCAATTATTAAAGACAATTTATGTTCATGTCTATGTTTTATAAAAAAAATCCCATAAGGATGCACAATTAGGACACTGCACCCAAAATTTACCTGAAAAAAAATATTTTTGTCTTGTTGTTGTTTAGCTATGTCATCAGTTTGACTTACAGTTAGTGTCATTGGTTCCTTTTTTTTTTTTTTTTTTTGTGGTACGCAGGCCTCTCACTGTTGTGGCCTCTCCCGTTGCGGAGCACAGGCTCCAGATGCGCAGGCTCAGCGGCCATGGCTCACAGGCCCAGCCGCTCCGCGGCATGTGGGATCTTCCCAGACCGGGGCACGAACCCGTGTCCCCTGCATGGGCAGGCGGACTCTCAACCACTGCGCCACCAGGGAAGCCCATTTGGCTCCTTTTTATATTTGATTTTAGAATGTGCATTCTGGACCCTGTATAAGAAATATTCTCCTGGGCTCTCAAGGATATTGTCCTATATTATCTTCTAGAAGGTATATCGATTTGCTTTCACATTTTTATCAACAATCCTCTTGAAGTTGATTTTTCAGAACAATTTTAGTTAGGGGTCAAATTTAATGTTTGTTTCCAAATAACCCCAGAGCAAATTATTTAAGACTGTACGTTCCACTGCTCAGAAATGTCACCTCTGCTTTAAACTGGCATCCTTTTACATAAGTATCTAGTTTAGGATTCTCTATGCTCTTCAATGGATTTATTTGCTTATATTTGAGCCAGTAAGACTCTTAATTATTGTATATTTATAACTTGTTTTTATATAGATCCATTCAGGAAACAGTACAAGTTTATTATGAAGAATTGTTACAAAGAAAGGGGATGAACAGGATTCCATGGGTCTCAAAAGTATCAAATGTAGAAAGCAGCTACAACTTGTAGGCTAAAGCAGTGGGAAAAAGAGAAGGCAGTGGGAAAAAAATGTAAGGTTTGAGTTGACCACTGCTGGTCCTTGAGGGCTGCTGCACTGAGCGCTGATGAGCCTCCTGCACTCCAATTCGTGAGCTGCCATATAGGGAAAAAGAAAACAAAAAACCACCACCACCACCACCAGACAGGAAAGCACCTTCTTCTGATCTGGCCTAGCAGTGTCCCCTCAGCACCTAATAGCATCAAAGTCTGCTATCAAGCCAGCTGGCAAAGGATAAATATTTATAGGATCCAGCTGCAGTATCACAAATCAGGGAAAAGATGGGTGAATTTGGAGCTGAAAGACAATAAATTGATACGACACCGTCCTGACAGCTGGCAGAATAATTCCTATAAACTTGTTCTTATTCAAGCTTGCATTGGATATATTTGGACTTTCTCACTCACATACATTTTAAAATCTGATTGCTAATGTTAAAATTTTTAAAACCTTGAATTTTAATCAGGAATTCTGAAAATATTGGTCAATTTGGAGAGACCAATAAGCTTCTAATTAATGAACATGGTATTTCCTCATCTTTGATTTCTCTCAAATTATGTAATTTTGTATATACATATATTTTATATTTTTGTTATTTTTATTTTAATTTATAATCTTTCATATTTAAAATCTGAGATTTTTTTGTGTATAGAAATACAATTTAACGTGGCAATCTATTTAATCAACTTAACAGTTTATCTGAAGGCTCTTCTTGTACTTTTCCAAATCCACAGCCAAATCATCTCGTGATGAGATGATAGCAGATCTATTCTTCCTATTTAACAATTGTCATTATATATTTTTGTTGTTTTATTGCATTAGCTAGGAATGGTACAATGTTAAATGTAAGTGATGACAGTAGATACCCTGTATCTTGTTCCATATCTTAACTTTCAACATTTTAAAATTAACTATGATACCTTGTAATGGCACCTTTCACCAGATTAACAAATTTCCCTTCTACTTGATTCGCTAAAGACTTTTATCCCAGATGGCCCTTAACTTGATTAAGCAGTTTTCTTGGTTTATTAAAATAGCCATCCCTCTTATCATTTAATGTAGTGAATTGAATTGATTTTTTTTCAAATATTAAATAAGCATTCTATTCCTTGAAAAAAGCCAGCTTGAGAGTAATTATTCATCTTATATACAGATAGGTACAATTTACCAAAAAATCAAATTGTGTTTTTAAAATCTAAATTTATGAATGAGACTGGTCTGTTATTTGGCATTTTATATTAATTTATTTTTTATTGAGATACATATATATTCAGTAAAGTGCAGAGTTCTTAATTATATACTGATGAGTTTTGACAAATGTATATACCTGTGTAATCAAAACACCAATCACGATATACAAAGTTTCTTTGTGAATCTTTCAAGACTATGCTCCCTACTCTACCCAGAATTAATCACTATTTTGATTTTTATCCCATAGATCAGTTTTCTCTGTTCTTTATATAAATGCATTATATAATAAATTCTCTATATTTGAGCATTTGACCAGGTAAACTCAAGTTCATTATTTTGTTAATAAAAATACATTAGTCACCAAGTACTAGAATAATTTAAATACTCAATTGTTTTAATATATTCAAAATTTAATATTTTGTAGAAGTATATGGTATTTCAAAAAGATTATTAGAGGCAATTTTAAATACTTATTTAGACAATTGCTACAGTAGATATTACTTTTATATTTCAAGAGCTAAAATCTAGAAATATATATTTTAGCACATATGCTTAGTTTCTCAAAGAAAAAAATTCTGTTTCAATTGGAAAAATATTGCATAGCTTTATACTTCTTACACACAGAATTATCACAAAACAACACAGAAAGAGGCAGAGGGTATAGCTAGAAAATAGAGAGGAAATATATCTTTAGCTTCAACTTGGCAGTTTTTCTTTCATGGCATTCAGAAAATAGCCAGAAAAATAACAATACGTATAATCCAAAAAAAAAAAAGTCAAGCTAAGAAAAGAAAGCCCATAGCAACCAGAAGAGTATCACTGACTAGTCAGATCATTTGAGGGTCTTTCTATTACAAAGATGCCTGAAATTTCAGAATCTGGGTATGCTGGAGAAGGATATCTGACTCAGGTGAGTTTTGATGGTGAATTTTTAAAAAAATTATTTTCTCAAATTTATGAGTTGAAATTTGTGATGTTGTAATAGCTAATTGAGGGAATACAAATTTTAAAAACTGTCAATTTCTGTCTAGGCATTTACTCTTAAAATCTTACTTATTACGTATACTCAGTGTTTTGAATGCCTCACTGATCATTTGATCATTTTCAATCTCCTCCCTCTGCCTTCCTTCAAAAAACAAAGTTTAATGAGACAGAGGAATAGAGCAAATGATATAATGAATACTCATGTATCCATACGGAGTATCAGCACTTACCAGCATTCCACTGCTCTTTATTTATAGCCCCATGCTAAGCTATTTTTTCTAAGTATTTCAAAGCAATTTTTCAGATACCATCATTTTACCTATAAATGTTTTGAAATGTATTGGGAAAGAGCTTTTTATTTTTTTGAGGGTTTCATGGTATATACATGTGTCAAAATGAATCACCTTGCATACTTTAGATATGTAAAATTATTTTATGCCAATAATACTGCAAAAAAGCTTACAAAATGAAGATTCTGTACACATATATATAGATATTGTATGCATTTTGTCATTATAAGTGAGATGTTTTTGTTTTTTGCTCATATATGAAACATAGACTTCATTTTATAACTATTTATCCAGCAAGCATACTATATTTCTTGATTTTTAATAGTTTATCTGTTGAATGTACTGAAATTTCTCTGTATAATGATAGTTTTCATTTTTTCCCCTAATCTTTATATGTTATCCTTTTAAACTTGCCTTAATCCACTGGCTAGGATTTCCAATACAACACTGAACAGAAATAACAGTAGAAAACTTTGACATTTTCCTAAATTCTAGGGGAAAGTTTTAATATTTCATCACTATGTTATTGGCTGTAAGTTTTTCCTAGATGCACTTTATCAAACTGATAAAGAATTTTGTCATGTTACCAGTTTATAGATTTTTAAAAAGATTTTTTAGTTTATGTGGTTTTTTAAAATGAGTACGTGTTGAATTTTATCAAAAAAACTGTTCCTCATCTACTGAAAAGATGTTTTTCTTCATAATTAGTAAATAAAATTTTCTGACTTTCTAACATTATACAAAACAGACATTCCTAAAATAAACTTCATTGTCATATAGTTGTTTTTATATATTGATGAATTCAATATAATGAATGATTTTTTTTTAATATATACAGCAGGTTCTTATTAGTTATCTATTTTATTATTGCTTTATCTTTAAAGTCTACTAATTTTATCTGGGTAAATCTCCAAAATGGCTTCATAGCTCAATTTTCTAAATTATATGGCAGGTCTTTTCAATATGAAAATGTAGGTCTTTCATTTCTCTTGGAAATGGTCTCTTGGAGTATAGTTTTCAATATTAACTTTGTTTCATTATTCTGTTTTTCCTTTGTAGGAACTCAGCGTATATTTATGTACTTTCCTTGCCTAGCTTCTGTATTTATCACTGCCACTCTAATGGTGTTTGCTTATGTATTTTTTATTTCTTCTTTGTTCCCTGCCTTTACTAAATGACCTTTCCTACGTTTTCAATTGAATCTAGGCTATTTATGTGTGTGCTCCGTAATCTGGTCTTATTTTGTGAAATGATTTTGTATTTTTCAAACATGAAAGATACTGGGATACCTTTGATGAGTTTGCCAGCTCTTCCTATTTTACTTTATTATCCATTTCTGATCTAAGCAGTTTTTTTTTCTTTTTTTTTTTTTAATTTTGGCTACATTGCGTCTTTGTTGCTGGGAGCAAGTTGTGGCGAGCGGGGGTTATTTTTTTGTTGCGGTGCATGGGCTTCTCATTGTGGTGGCTTCTCTTGTTGCAGAGCACGGGCTCTAGGCATGCAGGCTTCAGTAGTTGTGGCATGCAGGCTCAGTAGTTGTGGCTCGCAGCCTCCAGAGTGCAGGCTCAGCAGTTGCGGTGCACGGTCCTAGTTGCTCTGCAGCATGAAGGGTCTTCCCAGACCAAGGCTTGAACCCGTGTCCCCTGCATTGGCAGGCGGATTCTTAACCCCTGCACCACCAGGGAAGTCTCAGTTTCTTTTAATATGTACATACAAATGATTGTTTAAGGATGTTTAATATAGATTGATATGCTCCCTTGCCTTTTTCTAGATTTGGGGTTTTTTTGGTTGGTTGGTTGTTTTTGGAAGAGTTACTCATTAGCTAAAATCCCGTAATTATCACTTTGTTTTCTTTCTGTTGTGGTTTATGTGTTTTGCAAACAAATTTCTGTCCATCGGAAAATGCCTCATAATGTACAGAATCAGTAACATCACCAAGCAGGGATGAGAGGTTTGGGTTGTTTACTACATTGTTTAGTTCAAGTTCGCCTTCTTCTGTTGCTACAGAGAAGTGCGGTTTCTATAATGGCAGCTTTATTTTGGGGGGAGATTCACTGTGTCTTCTACTTCTGTGGTTCTTCTTCTCCTCCTCCTCCTCCCCTTTTTTCTCTAGAAGACTTATTTTTCCTCTTGCTTCCTTCCCTTACATTCACCACCAACCATCTAAGGAATGTCTCTGAAGTTCTCTCCTTTTTGCCCCATAAGTGATGAATTTCTAACTTCACCATCTAGTCCAAGGTTCTTTTTTGGTTTTAGGTTTGGTTTCTGAAAGCTCTTTTCAACAAGTCCCTACTTTCTGATGATATATTTATCTCTGTCCAAAAACATTTTGTACTACAACCCTCTCTCACAAGTTAGCTTTTTTAGTTGTGGATATTTATTTCTCTACTTACATGTAAACTGGAGAAGGGGAGGGGGAGAGAGAAAGAGAGAAATATTAGTTCTCCTAGCATGAATTATGCATCGTTTTATTTGTTCAACTTGTTAATCTGTTTGCTTTTTGCACTACATGTGAAAAGACTTGGATTTAGGGGGCATCCATTTTCCTTCACAAACAGAATCCTCTAACACTTTTAAATGAAATAGTGAAATAAAGCAAGATGGAACAGAATAGAAATAGATTGGATTGCATTCACACATAAAGTAGATGGTACGTGCATACGCTTACACATGAGCAAATATATATATATATAATCTTTATTTACTGAATTTTAATAAATACTCTTATTGTGGGTGTGGTTAAAAAAAGAGTAAAAAAGAGGAAAGCACTGCTCTAGAATACATTTGGAATTTTTTTTTTTTTTGGTCCACATCATGAGAAAAGAATTTCTGATGGAAAAAGTAAAAAGAGAAGCACTGAAACAAGTTTGGGTGCACAACAGAGAGAAGCATTTTGAACTGAGAATGGTAAGTCATGCCAAAGTCAGCACATCAGAACAATGTTAAGTTGTCCTTCTTTAAACAAGATCATGAATGTCAAGCTCAGCTACATTAGATCTTCATAAAAAATCTAGAGAGAGCAAGACCATCAAATAAAAACAATAGTTTTGGAATGTGTGTTCAAGTTACCATTTTTTGCTTTAAAAGTCTTATTTTACTTTGTATATATTAAGATTTATTTCCTCAAAATAATTGTTTGCCACATATGACAAGAAAAATCTTTACATGCCTGAAAATTACCATATTCAAAGCTTTCCTTACTCTATTTTTCTCAATTGTTCTTTTTATTTGGTTCCATGATCCAAATAAAAGTAATCATAGCCTGAATATGTGAAAGCATTTACATTATACAAGCACCCATAGAAAGGAGAAATGCATATAGTTGACAGCCATACAAAATGTCTTTACAATTTTACTGTTTAGTCTAAACAGCAGCGTGAAAATAACATAGAACTCCAATGATTAAGTTTCTTAATTAGACCTACTGGACAGCTAATCCATAGTTAAATGTTTTCTGATGTTTCTTATTATAACCTGCCATATTTGAAAGTTAAAATTAAAGTATACATTTCTTCAAAATTCAGTGTTACTAGCAGAGAAAATTACCTCAACACTTTGTCATTTTATTCAGGGGACCTGTGAGATTCTGATCCTGGGAGTGAGTAAAACTGTAAGAACTACAATTTCTTGAAATTTTTGCACGTATCGTGTACTATTTAACACACTAGTAATCTGTTCTCATTTAATTTCTATAACAATGCTCTGAGGTACCATTTTATATGAGAAATAACTGAGATTTCAAGGTGTTAAATAATTCGCCCAAAGGTACACAGTTTGGGAGATGAAGACAAGCTCACAGTCTCAACCCTCCTGCTGCCTTCATTCTTCCTAGGCCTGCACTCAACCCCACTCTTCCTACCCCAAACTGGGACCATGTTTATTCCCCACAGAGAATGAGCCCCCAACTTCATCTTCACCCTCCTGATCATAAATATTCAGAAATGAATGTATTCCATAGGATAAACCCCACTGGTTCATTTTAACTCTTCATTGCCTTTAGATCTAGTAGCTAGTAGATCATTTAAAATACTATTTTTATTAAGCATAAATTCAGCCATACTGTAAAAAACCTAATTTTGGAGATGAAAAGTAGTAACTCTGAGTGTTTTTTAAGTGGTCATTTGTATTACCCTAATAATTTACAACTTTGTAGTACTCTGTTATGGTACCCAATTATCTTCTACATGCCAGGAGGAATTTAAAAAGGTTTCAAAATAAAATAGAGTCTTAACTGAGAAGAAATGAGGTGGGGGTGAGAGCCAATGTATTTTTAAAAAAGAGGAATCTTAGTTTACATCCATATTCCTGGGAGATACAGCAAAGAATCACTTTATGATAAAATAGTCAAGAAGCTCAAAGAACCCCAAGGAGAAAATACAAGCCATACCAAGGCACATTATAATCAAAATGTGGAAAGCCATAATAAGGAAAATGTCATTATGAATGGGAAAAAAGGTAAGAATAATGACTTCTCATCTGAAACAATGGGAACTGACAACTGTGGGAATTGAACCCACAGCCGTTATCCTCTATGCTAATCAGCCCCAGACTAGTATCACTAAAATATCTAGATTTGTCTTCAAGTTGCTGAATTCTCTTCTCATAGTTAAGAATTAAAGATAAAAATCTGAAATGGAATAAGTTGTGTAGGAGAGGGCTTGGAGATAGTGTTTCAATGGATTTGAGAAGCGGCATATTTTTCCATCAATTCTGTGTTTATACTTCATTATTTCTATAAGAGTCTAATAAGGTAGTATTATCATCTTGCCTTTAAAAATGGCTTTCCTGAAACCCATCAAAGAGTTCAGGTCTTTTGAGCATTAGCTGCCCCAGACTCCTTGTCTGGTGCCTTACAATAATCGCTGCACTTTCCTTCACCAAAACTGTGTGTCAGTAAATTGGCTTTACTGTGGCAGGCAAGCAGAACCAAGTTTGGTTTGGTAACAATAAGGAAACTAAACCCAAGAGTGTAACAAAATTTGCCAAGACGATAAACAGAAAACATTGTTGAAGTTAGATATACTAAGCACAGAACATTCAGAAAATGAAGAATAGTCAAAAGAAATAATATTTAAAATACTCAGTTCTACCCCCTGAAGTAAATACCACTATTATTTATCTGTTTTCCTCCAAATTTCTTTAAAATATAGTTGAATTGAATTTATGTATCTGCAATATAATGCAACTCTTAACATTTATAAATCAGAGTTCATGCTATTCAAAGAATGTTTCTCACATAATAGATTTTCCTTTAATTCTCTAATATAAATGTTTATCTATTTATAATCAAGCACATTGTTTAATGTTCAGTATAAAATTATACATTCATTCCAATAAGTAACTTTTGAAATTAAAAAAATCTACATAGCTTATAAATGGAAAAAACAAATTCATACCCAAATCTTTTTGATTCCAGGTCCTGGGATCATAATCATTATTCTGTACTTTCCTCTAACTAAATTGTACCTGGAAGATACTATTCATGATACTGAGATTAGCAGCAAATGAGACAATTATTACCAATAATGTAAATATCAGGGGTGGCCAAAAGTAAAGTAGAAGTAATTTATTTTTATTTTTGTAAAAATAGACTCAGGTACATAAGTTCTCTTATTTTTTAAACATTCTTTTTTTCTGTCTTGGTTACTACTTCCAAGAAAAATGGACACTGTTACCTCTGGAGAATTCAGGAACTTTGTTTTTTAAGCTAGCAATATAGAAATTTTGTGAAGCTGAAAACTTGGCTACTTAATAACTGAACAAAGAGCAAAAAATATTCATTCTTCTCTATTTTCTCTTCCTTTGAACACAGGTTTTCCAGTAAATTAGCTAGCACCAATGCTGGTTAACAGAAATATAAATGACTGAGATGAAATCATAACCTTTCCAAAGGAAAAGAGACAAATTGTACTTTGATTTTTGACTTTCTCCTGTAATGAGAAAAAAAAATCTCAAGTTTTTACAAATGTGAAGATGGATTTCCTAGAATGAGATTTGCTCCAATTTTAAAATGCATATGGTACATTTTCAAAATGATTTCCATTGGTTTTTTTCTTGCATGCTTTTGAGGTAGATAACTTGTTCTAACTTTGTTGGCATATACTCAAATTCACATGCAGAATTTCTTTTGTGAAGTCATCCAGAGGATATAGGCTAGAACACTGTGCTCAACTGAACAATATTATCTCCACTTCACAGATGACAGAACTGAGACAGAAAAGTAAAGTGACGTGTTCAATGACACCAATGAGTCACTGGAAAACTCAGGATTAGAATTCACTGTCCATGATTTCCAGGATGGCATGTTGGCAGAACTTCTCCCATATTTGACTAGAGGTTTTGTTAGCTTTGCAAACTCCAAAACAAACATGAATCTATTTATAACATTGGTGTGGAAATAAGACAAACCTCTACTTAGGAATAAACATGATACATACATTTTTATCATGGTGGAAATAGATTTAAATGCAACATGTGATCCATGGTGTATCCAATTTGGGTAAAAGTAAAGTGTACTATAAGTAGAAGTATATCTATACTATACCTTCACATTTTCATGTAATTAAAGCAGATCCTATTTAGTTTGGCCCATACTTCTTATGCTCAATGTTCAAAATTTCATATGATTCCAACTTATATACGAATAGAAATACAATCATATAAATAGTTTATTTTCTCCTGAAAATAAAGTCTTAAATTCAGAGCTTCAGCACTAATTCCCAAACTTGGTTCCCAAAACACTAACGACTATGTATCTCATTTATATGAATATCTCATAGTCTGAGCTTAAGACAGTGAAGGGAGAGTTCAAATCCCTGTGAAAGACTACTGCCCTAAAACAGTGGTTCTCAGAATGATTCCCAGACCCCTGGGAGTTCTGGAGTCATTTCACTGGGTCAAATGTGGTCAAAGCTATTTTCATACTACTACTAAGATATTTATGCCATTTTTACTCTCATTCTCTCAAGAATGTCTCTAGAGGCTGTATCACATTTGATAACATTATTGCTTTGATGGCTAATGTAATAAGTGCTTCTGAAATCTCATGCCTTAATTTTGTTTTCCTTTTTAATTTCTAATATAACTACTGATAGATACTGCTACACAAACAAAACCTCCTTGAAGTACTTGATAATTTTGAGACTAGAAAGGAGACCAAAAGCTTTCCGTTACAGAAGATGACTTCCTAATTTTAAAAGAGGGAACAGCTCCCTGGTGGCCACTTTTGAGGTGTAGCTTTGAGAAATCTTCCGGAAAGTTCCTTCAGGTTTATATAGGCTTTCAAATAATTCTGTAAGCCATTTAATAACCTGAAATAAATTTCTCTATAAACTAGCCACAATGTGCATGTTTTTCTTCATCTGAACTCAGACTAATAAGCCATGTCTTTTCAGTCAAGAGAAAAAGATATTTCCATGGCAGAAAGGACTAAAATTCATTAAGAAAGCATTGTGTTCAGTGAATGGTGGAAAATCTAGTCTAACTAACACCTAGCCAGCATGGCTAGAATTGACAGGAAATGGTCTAGAAATGCGGGTAAGGTGTGGAATGTGCAAGGCCTTCAATGTCAAGTTGAATAATCTACACATTATCCTTTGGGGCATGTGTTCTTATACCTGCCTAGAAGTTTTATAAAATACAGATTCCCATGCTTCACTCCAGACATGTTTAATCATACGAATCTGTATTCCATCAAAGCTTCTCAGACATTTATTGGCTAGGTTTTTGAACTAGACTTAAACAATGGAAAAAATGGTTGTGAGCAGGAAATTGAAGTGATCAGATATGTGTACTGGAAAGAAATTTCTGATTTTGCCACTGGTAATTGACTGTGAGACAGAATAAGAGGAAACAGGGAAAATAAAACTCAATAATACAGTCAAGAGATTATAAAACAGTAACAGTGGGGGAAAGATAAATGATTATCAATACAAGAAGCATTTTACATGACCCTCTTTTTTGTGCATGTCTCACTAACCTAGAATATAGTTTCCTTGTATATACCATCTGTAGTATATTATTTCAAAAGTGCTCTCTTATCCCAGTTTTGAGATCACATCTAAAAAAACTCTCAATTCCCCCTTACAGAAGTTTGCTAAATGCACATCCCAACCATTTTATCAGGCTCTAACAAATCCTGGGTTACAACACTCATACCCAACTTCCAGAGGCCTCAATGCCAAACATCCCACTCTTCTTTGGGTCTGTGGAATCCTTCAAAATACCCAATCCACAAGAAGCCCTCCAAATCTAGTTAACCCTCCCTTACTTGCCATACATAAGCCACTTCCTACAGTTCCAGCCAGTGCTTACCACCCTTTTCCCAGGTATAACCCCTTGTGTGGCTCTGCCTGGGAGTCTTCTCTTATTCAAACCTACAGGTGACAGTCTTTTTCATTTATTCAAGTAGGCATTGTGTTGTGATCCACCATCATGAGAATCTAACAAATGTTTTTATTCTTATACATTGTAGTCACAGATGAAGCAAAGTATAAAGATCACTGCTCATCACACAGTATGTGCAGAATTTTTTTTTTTGATGAATGGAAAATTGAGAGAACCTGTAAAATGGGGAATTATCTTTTCTCTGGGGTTTAGTATTGTTATACATATTAGAGAAGGCAAATACTGTATTTGGCACATGACAGGCTACTGAAACATGATAGGGATTATTCCTACGAATAAAAGGGTTTCAAACAAAAATGAAACAGCTGACCTAATAGTTGGGTTCCACAATGAATGACTAATAAAATCTTTGTGGGCCGGATAAAGCCCCTGGCTTACCAAAATGTAAAGATAACTGCTCTCAACATAGTGTTTATAGAATTAGCAAAAAATGGAGAATAGAAGCTAAGAACAGAAACCCCAAATAATTTCTGAAATTTCAAATTATCAGGGGACGGAATGGCATGTTTAAACTGAAAAAAAAATTATCACTACTTCTAAGTTCTCCAAGATCATACATGTTAAAAATGATAACATCAAATAAGTATGTACATAAATAATTACACATCTATGTTTACTATACCCATAAATGTTTATTTGGGGAGGATTTCTACACAGGCAAACATGTCATCTGCAAAAAGTTTTATTTCTCTTTGTGGTCTTATTGCACTAGCTAAGACTTCTAGGATGATGCTGTAGGAGTAGTGATGATGTAGGAGCAGTGACAGAGGACATCCCTGCCTATTTTCATTCTTAGGGGGAAATAATCCAGTATCTCACCATTAAGCATGGTAAAAGCTATAGGGTTTTTTGCAGATATTTTTTATCCAGATAAGGCAGTTTCTTCTATTCCTGGTTTTCTGAGAGCTTGTATCATTAATGGCTGTTGAATTTTGTCAAATGCTTTTTCTCCATCAATTTAATGATTATGTCACTTTTCCTCTTTATTCTGTTGATATGGATTACACTAATTGATTTTCGAAATTGCATCAGCCTTGCATACTTCAAACAAATCCCACTTTATTATGCTATATAACTTTTTTACATCTTTAAATTTTATTTGTTTTGCTTTTATGCAAAATTGATGTATTCTGTAATAGTAAATAACCGATAGACTTATACTTACGTTGCTATTATAAATAGTGTATGATATTAAACAATTATTTTTAACTAATGCTGTCCTGCAAATGAAATCGGCTTTTGACTTCCAGCCAAATTGCTAAGCTACCTAAAAATGGTGCTTTTCCTTGTATTTGAGCACTTCACCTGTGAAAAATGATTGTATTAGAATTTCTTTTCTAATCTTTTAACTCTTATTTTTTAATTTCATTGCACTGTATAAAATACATTTTATGGTCACTATGTTGATCAGAATTAATAACAATAGCATATTTATCTTGTTCTTAATTACAAAGAAACAGGTTCCACTAACTAAAGTCTTTGATGATTTATTTTTTTCTCTTGACTTCTGTTATTACATAAATATCATGAATATAAGGTAGATTGAATTAAGGCCAAAACTATGATAAATGTACAGTAGTACTTTAAGAAAAAAACAATCTAACAAAAGGTACGCAAGATTACTACTGAGGAAAGTTCAATACTATTAAAGTCATTACAGAAGATCTGCCTCATCTCTGTATGCTTCTGAGGACCTAAGCACTGGCTCTTATTTGGCTAAATTAAACCTCTGGGAATTCTGAGGGAAATGGATAAAGGACGAGAAATCTAGAACAAATTTTTATTTGTATCTTCCAGGCACCAAAGGACAATACCAACCTTGAATCACATTAACTTTTGGGGCTGGACTTTTTTCTTTCAAGAAAATAAACCAGCTAAATCAGCAAGAATAGTTCATTGATTACAAATTCTCAGAGGATTCTATTATTGCTTTCCACGAGCAGGTAAAGAGACACATTTCTTCATTTGAGACCTTTGCAGGAAGGCAGATTCTCCCACGCATATTCTCTCAATAAGAGAGTGCAGTATCCTTGAGTGTCTCATATATGAGAAAGCGCTTTTTTACAGCCCAAACCTGCTTAGGTGTAAAGCTGATATTCCAATTCCCAGTGGTTATTATTCTCACAAAGGGTGATTTCGCATGTCTCTCTGTTCTCTGATTTATCGATGTTCTCCTTGCATCTATGTTCAAAATAAATGTTTATTGAACTCTATGTATAGACTATACCAGGTAAACTGGAATGAAACACAGATACCAACTATACTATAGTTTATAATCTATTTAGTGTTATGCATTAGTTATGTCTAAAGAAATACTACAAAGTCGTATATCAAAAGATGCATATTGAAAATAAATGTATCTAACAGCTTACGCCAACACCACAGGAAAAAAAAGTGAAGGTATCGTTAAAGTGGAATGAAATTAATTTAGAACAACTAGCTCTCAAACTTTGTTTTTAAAAAGGCAATGAATATAGACTGCTTTTAAAAATACGTATATTATTTTCTAGGATCCTCAACTATCACGTGCTTGTTAAAATGCTATTTTCCCAATACCTCCAGCTAGTGTAACGATGCCTGGTTGCTCACAGAAGAGATTTTGCTCATTCCATTGCTTTCTTAATATACTTCGCTGTATTTGTTTTACCATTTTATCTCATTTGTTGGGCTCTGTGATTATTTACTTCTGAAATTACTTCAAACATATGAACACAAAAAATGATTGATTTAAAACATGGAATTTGGCAAGTGATTATACATAATGTGCTCTAATTACTTGCAGTGCAGCTTTTATCCTATGAATTTTTCATAAGAATAAAAAGTGCATGGTAATTAATTGATGATTTTTCTTTCATTTAAATAGTGAATACGTCTATAACTTATAGATTAAGACAATTGTTCTGATGAACTGAAATTATATTTTTTTCACATGTTATGTAAACACATCATTAAAGCTATTAGGATCTCCTAAGTAAATCATGTGAATTTATTTCAAACTACTATAATTATTTTTTACCAATGGGCTGTTAAAAATCCTGAGGTTGGAAACTCTCTGCTCTGTATGCACATCTTATAAACTTGCCCCCAAATATATGTATTTTTAAGAATAATACAGAATTGTAAGCACTAACCCACTGAAATCAAGTTTCTCTTTGGTCTAGAACTAGACTTCATATTTTTTCAATCTCATAAAGAGACTTTAAATACATTTCAATTACTTTCAAGGAAATTTTTGACAACTTACTGTTATAGGAGAGGTATCAAATTGGGAAGAACTAAAGAAGAAAAGGGAGGAAGAAGGGGATGAGGAGGAGAGACATGAGGAGGAAAAAACTGTAGTGACCAGCAAGACATGCTAAATTCATAACAGCGGGTACTAATACTTTTTAACAATATAATTAACAATTATGATACCTTTCTCAAGATAAATGCTGCCATTTATTACTTTACTTTGAAACAGGTTATGACTTTTAGGGATAACTCACTTCATTTAGAACCTGATATACTAAACAAGTCAGGGTCTGAAGTCCACATACACCTTCACTTATAAGCTGTATTAGCATTAGAGGAAGTTTAAATTACAAACACTATGATTAAATAAATATCTAGTTGTTAACTGTTCCAGTAAGCTCTAGTCTCCTAGGGATGTCACAACAAATTACCACAAACTGGATGGCTTAAAACAACAGGAGCTTATTCTGTCATGTTTCCAGAGGCCTCCTAGAAGTCTGAAACAGACGTGCTGGCAAGGCCGTGCTCCCTCTGAAGGATCTGGGAGGGAATAAAGGGGTTCCTGATCTAAAGCAAGTTCACAAATAAGCAGGACAATTTCCAACAGGTTTCAAGGCCTGAATATAATTCTCTATGGCTTTATCTGCCCCCTAGGCCTGTGGAGGTCCTGGAGGTCCTGCCTTTGGGTTGCATTTGCCCCAGAGCGGCCTCTGAGTCCGCATCTGTAACACTTGCTATTACCTATCTATTGACGTGAACAATAAATTAATAAATGGTCGGTGTGATTTGGAACCGATTTTAATCACAAAATTAGCAATTATCAAAAAAAATCCTTCTAATTTCAAGCTAATAGAGTAATGTTCTTGAGAATACTTAAAAGAACACATGACTTCCTTTGATAAACACAGCATATATTAAGTAGAGAGGATAAAACAAAAGTACAAAGGGTGAATAAAATCTGTATAATGAATAAATTTAAACACAAAAGAAGAGAAACTAAATAGAAGTTGAAATTCACTGTAAGTTCCAGTAAGACTATTAGGGAAGTGATATATTGGGAACATGAGATTATTTAAAAGTAGAACCAATTGAGAGAAAAACACGATAGAAAGGAAAGGAGCAGTTTACCTAAAAGAGTAAAAGAGTGAATTCAGTACAGAGGTAGAAGGTGATTGGATAGGGTAGCTGCTAAATTTTGGGGACAGTGAATTGGCTGGGGAGGAACAATAGGAAGTTAATGGAAACTTGCAGGAGAGAAATACGAAATAAGTGAGCTGAAAGAATCAGTTGAGGAAAGACCCCTCAAGACACTATATTATTTACCTTGCAATCAGTATAAAGTGTTTTGAGCTGCAGCCCCCAAGGAGATTCCTATGACCAAAATGGCCATTCCTATGACCTGCCCTGTCAAAACTGGCCAGCTATAGAGTATGAAAAACTGTTAAGTCTGTTTCCGAAAGTTTGTCTGTGACACGGACTTATTAAATCAAAGCCCATAATGACACATTAATCCATAAACATAATTTTATATTGAAAATAAAGTATCTGCAATCATTCGGTCCATTATTGCAGTTGACAATTACTGGATTAAATGCCCTATGTTCAACAAGAAAGACTTACCCGTAATATTCAACCATTTTACTCAGTGCAGCACTGTCTATCACTATAATTAAAGCCTGGTTTGGATATGTCCCAAACACAATTTAGGGTAGCCTTAGTTGAGTTACCTTTTCTATCCCTGGAATTCCATATTTAAAAGAAATTGGAATTAGTATGTGTATTAGTCCACTTGGGCTGTCATAACAGAATTACACAGGCTTACACAACACAAATTTACTTTTTCACAGTTTCAAGGCTGGATGTCCAAGATCAAGCTGCCAACAGAGTTGGTTTCTGGTGAGACCTCTCTTCCTGGCTTGCAGATAGCTGCCTTGTTGTTGTGTCTCCACATGGCCCTTCCTCTGTGTGCGTGCACTCCTGGTATCTCTCCTTATAAGGCCACCAGGACTCCTGGATTAGGGCCCCACCCTTCTGACCTCATTTAACCTTAACTGCCTCTTTAAAGGCCTCATCTCCAAATACAATCTTATTGTGGGTTAGAGCTTCAACATATTAATTGGGGGAGGGGGGACACATTTCAGTCAATAACACCATGAACAGCACAAAATGAAAGATAGTGAATTTTGATGCTGAAGGCACATGTCTGTTTATTTGTGATGATAAAGTTCTTTACACTAGCAGCAAAATTACTCTCTTGCTGGCAGTCAGTATTAACAACAGATTTTTTCCCCCAGCAAATGCATCCATTTCTTCTAAAGCCTTCCTGTAGGTCTGTAGATTGTTAAGCAAAACTCCCTGTTGTAAACATTATGCAAGAAAAAGTCCACGCTAAATGAAATGACACTCTAGCTGCACAAAGTGCCATCATCATAAAGGTCTGAGAAATCTGAGCATCTCAGCATAAGACAATTCCAGTAGGATCACTTTTCTTTCTTATACTTAAGCTGATAATTCTTTTAACTTCTTGCAAAGATGTCCATTTCATTACAACATGGAATTATATGTAATATGTTGGCATCATGATAACAAAAATAGCAGAGTGAACTTTTTGTAATATTTGGAGTCCTTTATCATCATTCTTCCTTTTATTTCTGGAATTGGGAGGCACTTTGCCTGTGCAGACATAACTATGCAAATGATATTGCTTGGCTTCAATGGGGTTTTTCGAATGTTTGCCCAAGTGAAATTTAGGTCTGAGGCATCCGAGGTATAATCAAATTTGAATGTGGATTCCTGGAAGGGGGATGTCAGAAAGTCCTCCAGTATTTGTGGTATAAAGAGTTTTTGAAGCAGCAGGAGAAAAGAGCTGCTGAACTGCCTGAAGGCTCGCTGAAAGCTTTACATATTTCCATTTTCAGAAGGATATCCTGAAACTAAAGCTATCATCAATATATTAAAATGATCACATTTTCCTTCTTTTTCCCTACTTTCTTAATCTGCACCAGAGAAACAATAATAAATACTCCTTAGAACCATGGAGCTTATGGGGAAATCTGTCGGGAGCTTATTTTTAGAGCATCTAACTATTGTTTCCCTGGAATAAAATATGCAAAAATCATTCTGCAGGGTAAAATATTAAGGATTCACATATATTATCTTCCCAGTGCTGGGTTGCTCACTATAATATCCTCTAAAATGTATCTATTATGTCTAATTTAAGTTCTGCAACTTTCCTATTAGATCAATATCACTGGGTGCAGAAACCTGTGGATAGCAGCTGTTACAAATCCTTTCTCCTTCAGACAAACTGGGATCTCAGTATATTTCAGGTCTCCAGTTCTCCTGAACATAGCTATGTGAAAGTCTTGGACTGTCTTCTTGCACAAGGAAACAATATTTACTTTACTCTTCTAAGAAGAGAAGACACCTATTTGAGGTTCCTAATGATCTGTATAAGCCACAGAAAACGTCTTTTATAACTTGCAAAAGAACACTGACTAAATCTCTATATGTATTGCAATTTTGATATCAGAACATAAGTTGTGATATCAAGGTTTAATGACCTGTTCCCTTACACCATGAAAAGGGCATGGGACAAGTAAGGGGACTAAGGGAGTTTCTGTTTTACACTTATATCCTTATTATCCTGAGATTTAATAATGTTTGAGTATTTGGACGTCCCGTAACTGGGCATGTTCAGATTAAAGACGTCTGGGTCTTTATATGCCTTAGACACTAGTTTACAATATGGAATTAGGGCTTTGGAGCCACCAGAAGTTGGAATGACGTTTTATGGAAGAAATTTTTGGTGATAAAGTTTAGTTCATTGATTGATCGATTCATATATTTATTTATTCACAATAATTACTTAGTATCTCTACATGCTAGGCAGAATTCTAGATACCAGAGACACAGAATAAAACAAAGTCCTGCCCTCACGGAGCTCAGAGTCTAGCAAGAGGAGGCGTGCTAAATAAATACATCATGTGCAATGGGAAAATATAATTTAAAAAATCTTCTAACCCAGAAAACTTCTCACAAAGGTAGAAGAGAAAGAAAACAGTGTCGTTACTGAATAAACATTAAACCAGAATGTGTTGTGTATCACAGGTGATATGCTAAAACATTGCAAAGACAGAAAGAAATCTCTACCCTTTTATGAGAAAAGCAGATACAACCCACTACACACATGTTCTCAAGATAAACAATAACTGGAACTCAGGTAAGAGTACTGGACTGCACCAACTGTCATATACAGTTCATTCTAAATTCACTTGGTAACTGGGGTGGTCATCTCAATTTGCTAATTGGCTTTATCAAAGGAAAAATAAACTTCTCATATCTTTACAGCAAGAGGTAGTTTTGCAACTTGGAGGAGGTGCTCGTGATCATAGCCTTCCACAGAAACTGGGAAGCTATTCTTCCTTGAAGATTACATACCAGAGATAGCTCCCAAATCCTTGAGAAAGACATTCCTTGGTCTTTAAAGTTGGCAAGAGGCTATCTTTCTTTTTAACAAATTTATATACATTTCAAAGAGATAAAGAGAACTTAAAATTACAAGTTTTCTAAAGTAAATGCTTTAAGAAAAGTGAGGAGGATAAGCCTTTTCTCTTATTTTCAACAGGGAGAATTAAAGCTTCTTATTTTTATTTTGTATTTGTCCTTAGAATCTCCTCCCTGTGTTACTAGAAAATAGTAGCATTACACTTTGCTAATAATCTCCATTGCTATCTTTCCTTTCTCTGGGCAAGTTGCAGACATCTAATATCCAGCAAGTCCAGTGAAATTAAAGAAACCCTTTCTTTGAAGCTTATAGTAAAACAAATCTTTTGTTATCTATTTCATTCTTTTAGCTTTTTTTTTCCCTGCAGTAAACAAGAGAGTTATAGCTTCCTCCTCCCCTCCTAGAGAAGAGTTCTGAGTTAAGAAAAAAAGTTCTGCTGCCCAAAAAGAAATGTTATCAATGTTATCTATATTGTTACAGTTCCTTGGAACTGAAAACAAAAAAAGACATTGCCTCTTTAAATGCTGAATCTGTTTTGATCAGTTTGTTGGAGAGAAAAGTGTTGGACTAGGGTACTGTGACAATGTCCAAAGGTAGAAAAGGAAAAGGAAGAAAACAGCACCATCTGTTTCTCAATGGAGTTTCCAGTGTCATTTCCACTTACAGCAATTAATTGGCAACACAACCTAAATCAGACTACGGTTAAGATACAGGCCTCCATCCATATGGTACAATGATTTTCAAGTCTTAGAATTCATTCAGAGAAGTGAAGTCCTCTATTATTTATCAAATGGATAAATAATAAATGGATAAACTGCTTTTTTCTCTGCCTGGAAGATTCAACAGTCCCCCCACCCCACCCCAGATACCTATTCATAGAGCTCTTTCCCTTCCATCTGGTTCCCTCTCATATGTAATTTTTTCAAAGAGGTTTTACCTGACTACCCTATATAAACAGCACCTTCTCCTTCACTTTGAGAACTTCCCCATCCCATTTGTTATTTGCTAGCACTTATATTTCCTTGTATTTCCCCCAGCGCTAAGATGACACCTGACATGTGTGAGGGCAAAACTGTCAAGCGCAGATTGAGTCACCCCCTCTCTTGTAACCTCTACTAAACCCTCTTCTATTCACTAGCGTTAAACAATTTTCTCAGTGGATCTGGACCTAAAGTCTTCATCCTCTTCTCACATTATTGTGTATTTTCATTTTCCTAGGCTACTGTGTGCGTATTTATCCCATAGCATTTGCTACCTTCAATGTACACGTTTCTACTGTAAGAATTAAAGGCCTTTAAAGGCAAAGACTGTGTTCTGTTGCTCTTTAAACCCTAAAAGTGCAGCTGCTAACAAACTGCCTGGTACACAGCATGTACCAATAATTAGTTACTGAATATTAATATTTGTTCAGGTATACATAAGTATTAAAATCTATAATTTTCTATAAGTTGAAATATCTTATAATGAAGCAAGTTAAACATATATATATAGAGAGAGGAATGAATTCATTAGCTTTCCCAGGAAACTACTGAAATTTGGATGGTGGAATTCATTGCCCTATCCCAAAGATGAATTGGGCTGACAAACCTATTCTTAAAGTTATTTGAGAACAGGAAGGTCTTTAAATTCTTAAGTAACACTGTACAGACAGCCTGCTCCTCTGTTTTCTAATGATAATGGATCTATCACTATGCTTCTAACTAAGAGGCCCTCTTGAAGTAGAGCCAATTTTCTCTCTACAGTCCTTTCCTGTTTGAGATTATGCTGTAATCTACAGGATGTTACTGATGATACCTTTTTTTTTTTTTCCTTTTCCTACGTTTGGACATTGTCACAGTAACCTAGACCAACACTCCATGGAAAGAAAGAGATTGAAAAAGATTCAATACCTGAAGGGGCAATACCTTTCTTTCAATTCCAAGACACTGTTACAACATAGCTAACACTGATAAAACTGTTTCAGGGGCAGAGCTCTTTTCCTTAACCCCAAAATCTTTTTGGGGAGGAAAGAAAGCTATAAATATCTTGTTTACCACTGAAAAACGTATGCTAAAATAATTAAACAATAGATTTACTTTATCTCAAACTCCATATATGCTAACTCTGAAACAATTGGAAAAAAAAAACATGATTATTTCAATCCATTCAGCAGTAAAAGAAAGAAACCCCCCCAAATTGGATCACTTTACATTAAAAAATTTACAATTTTTTTTTTTTTGTGCGGTACGCGGGCCTCTCACTGTTGTGGCCTCTCCCGTTGCGGAGCACAGGCTCCGGACGCACAGGCTCAGCGGCCATGGCTCATGGGCCCAGCCGCTCCGCGGCATGTGGGATCTTCCCGGACCGGGGCACGAACACGTGACCCCTGCATCGGCAGGTGGACTCTACCACCGCGCCACCAGGGAAGCCCTATAAAAATATTTTTAAAACTTAAAAGTTCTATATCATTTTATATTTGGACTATTTAACATTTTATATGGTAAAGTAAAGAGATATTTTCTGTATGTCAATTGAAGAGGATAAAATGGGTCATGGGCTTATAACTAAAATCATTCAAGTCTTAGGATTACTTTTTCTGATCATATGCCATTATATGTTAAAGCCCCCAAAATAGATGAATACATACATGGAAATGGCACACTTGGAATGTAAGTTTATGTGAATTTAGTGATTTTAGAGAGTCAAATATTCTGAAAATACATTGTGCAATGGAAACAGTTTTATGTCTAGCAGAGGGGACCTGGTTGTTACCTGATTACTAGAAACAGGTCTGGTTTCTTTGAGCAAAGTCACAGGGGATTATATCCACTCCTAAATGCAAGAGAAACATGGTAGAATAGCAGAAGAGCTCCTGAGGAAGTCCACGACTTTTCTTTAGTCAGGGTCCTATCCAGTCACTGATTAATAAGCCTGTGACCAAACAGCCATTCTCTCTGAGATTCACAGAGTGTTTATCAGGAATTAAACAGTACGTAAAATAAACAGGAAATGTCATGTAGTTGTAAAGCATAATTAAATACAACCATATGTTTTCAGTCTTTCCTTTGAGGTTGGTTACCCAAATCTACATATCAAAGTAGAAGCTGGACAGGATTATACTCACTCTCAAAACCTCTTAGATTCTGTCCTTAAACCTAGTTTTACTCCGAAACAAAAAAATAATTTACCCCCAGATTCAAAAGGAATTCCTTCTCCATAAAGTTGAGAGGCATGGCAGATACTGTTATTTATGCTTTTTAATAGAGACAGAATTGACGAATTCATTTTTATTAGACATGGAATTCAGCACGCACTCAGTGCCCTAGCACATTCCACTCAACACATCTCATGAATATGATAGGATGTCAGGTTGACTAGCTGCAATTCCATAAATGGGTTACCTTAGTCCCTTTGGGCTGCTATAACAAAATACCATCGACTAGGCAGCTTACAAAGAACAGACACTTACTGCTCAGAGTTTAAAGGATGGAAATCTGAGATCAGGGGTGACAGCACGGCTGACTGAGGGCCCTCTTTCAGGTCTTAGACTCCTCACTGTATCCTCAAGAGGCCCAAGGAACTAGAGAACTCTCTGGAGCCTCTTTTATAAGACACCCATTCATGAGGTTCCACACACATGACTTAGCATCTCGCCAAAGCCCCATATGCTAATATTATCATCTTCAGAGTTAGGATTTTTAACCTATCAGTTTGGGGAAGATACAAACATTCAGACAACAGCATGAGTATAAAGCAAGACCAACAAAAATCATATAGACATTCAATCAGATAGTGGCAAAAGTATAAAGAGTTCATACCCTGGTCTCTTAATATTATTTAAACTGCCAGGTGGAACATATTCTGTGCGCAGCAGTTTTAGGAATCTATGTATAATTCTGTTAGACAAATCCAAATTCCTTTATTGTGAGAATGGAGAAAAACACAGACAACAAACAGGAAAGCTCACTTTATATGAGAACTACTCCCACCTCCCCCCAAAAAAGATTCATGCATGGTACTATAAGGTAACATCTGTGGCACTGAAATTAGAATGAGATAATAAAATAACATGAACAGACTAATTTGAATTAGATTGTAGGGTGCAAGATGTGTGCAAGTTTCATACTGAGCATGGCCTGTCTTATTACCTTTCCCATAAGCCTTACTGGAGGATTCCTTTGAACTCATAAAAGTGAGATCAACACCAAAATCATCCCTCTACCTAACCCATTCAGAACAAAATGCTGCTATTTGTTTTCTCTGATGATGTTCTCGAAATCTGACATGTAATATGATAATCTGCTTTTTTTTCCCCCGTGGGTGCTGATGTGTAAGTTCTAACAATGCAAAACATCAGGGTTAATAAAGACAGAATGATTCACCTCTTAAAAGGCAAAAGTCCCTTACTGTTCAGCTACAGAAAATGGAGACTGGCAGTTTCATCACTGACGTTAGGAATTCTCTCCCTTTTAAAAAACAAAATAAGCCAAGATCTATTACGTGTCAAGGGTTAAATTCACATAAGGCACTTAGGGCTAAAACCAGCTATAGCTTTGCTGGTTTCAAGATAAGCTTTCAGCTTCTATTACCTAAAAAGAGAGGTTAGCAAATGCAACTAGTCTGTGAAACTCCGGTATTTTAGTTTTGGTTCAACTCTAAGGTCAAAACCTGAGGATATTTAGGACATATAGGTTGTACACAGGTCACACCTTAGCCAGAACCCCTACCTCAAAAAGTGGAATGCTTTTAAATTCAACTTAATTCAGTGGTTGAAACAAGCAGTATTTAGATCATTAAACTGACTTTTTTTTTTCATTTGTTTGTAGCTCCACTTAACTGTGCTAAGAGTCTATCTGTGCATTAATTTTGTATCCTGCTACTTTACCAAATTCATTGATTAGCTCTAGTAGTTTTCTGGTAGCATCTTTAGGATTCTCTATGTATAGTACCATGTCATCTCAAGCAGTGACAGCTTTCCTTCTTCTTTTCCGATTTGGAGTCCTTTTATTTCTCTTTCTTCTCTGATTGCTGTGGCTAAAACTTCCAAAACTATGGTGAATAACAGTGGTGAGAGTGGGCAACCCTGTCTTGTTCCCGATCTTAGTGGAAATGCTTTCAGTTTTTCACCATTGAGGATGATGTTGGCTGTGGGTTTGTCGTATATGGCCTTTATTATGTTGAGGTAAGTTCCCTCTATGCCTACTCTCTGGAGGGATTTTATTATAAATGAGTGTTGAATTTTGTCAAAAGCTTTCTCTGCATCTATTGAGATGATCATATGGCTTTTCTCCTTCAATTTGTTAATATGGTGTATCGTATTGACTAACTTGTGTATATTGAAGAATCCTTGCACTCCTGGGATAAACCCCACTTGATCATGGTGTATGATCCTTTAAATGTGCTGTTGGATTCTGTTTGCCAGTATTTTGTTGAAGATTTTTGCATCTATGTTCATCAGTGATATCGGCCTGTAGTTTTCTTTCTTTGTGACATCTTTGTCTGGTTTTGGTATCAGGGTGATGGTGGCCTCATAGAATGAGTTTGGGAGTGTTCCTCCCTCTGCTATATTTTGGAAGAGTCTGAGAAGGATAGGTATGAAAATGACTATACTACCCAAAGCAATCTACAGATTCAATGCAATCCCTATCAAACTACCACTGGCATTTTTCACAGAACTAGAACAAAAAATCTCACAATTTGTATGGAAACACAAAAGACCCCAAATAGCCAAAGCAATGTTGAGAAAGAAAAACGGAGCTGGAGGAATCAGGCTCCTTGACTTCAGACTATACTACAAAGCTACCGTAATCAAGACAGTATGGTACTGGCACAAAAACATAAAGATCAATGGAACAGGATAGAAAGCCCAGAAATAAACCCACGCACATATGGTCACCTTATCTTTGATAAAGGAGGCAAGAATACACAGTGGAGAAAAAGACAGCCTCTTTAACAAATGGTGCTGGAAAAACTGGACAGCTGCATGTAAAAGAACACTCCTTAACACCACAACAAAAATAAACTCAAAATGGATTAGAGACCTAAATGTAAGGCCAGACACTATTAAACTCTTAGAGAAAAACATAGGCAGAACACTCTATGACATGTATCAGAGCAAGATCCTTTTTGACCCACCTCCTAGAGAAATGGAAATAAAAACAAAAATAAACAAATGGGACCTCATGAAACTTCAAAGCTTTTGCATAGCAAAGGAAACCATAAACAAGACGAAAGACAACCATGAGAATGGGAGAAAACATTTGCAAATGAAGCAACTGACAAAGGATTAATCTCCAAAATTTACAAGCCGCTCATGTAGCTCAATATCAAAAAACAAACAACCCAATCCAAAAATGGGCAGAAGACCTAAATAGACATTTCTCCAAAGAAGATATACAGATTGCCAACAAACACGTGAAAATGCTCATGATTAATCATTAGAGAAATGCAAATCAAAACTACAATGTGATATCATCTTACACCAGTCAGAATGGCCATCATCAAAATATCTACGAACAAAATGCTAGTGAGGGTGTGGAGAAAAGGGAACCCTCTTGCCCTGTTGGTGGGAATGTAAATTGATACAGCCACTATGGAGAACAGTATGGAGGTTCCTTAAAAAGCTAAAAATAGAACTACCATAGGACCCAGCAATCCCACTACTGGGCACATACCCTGAGAAAACCATAATTCAAAAAGAGCCATGTACCAAAATGTTCATTGCAGCTCTATTTACAATAGCCAGGACATGGAAGCAACCTAAGTGTCCATCAACTGATGAATGGATAAAGAAGATGTAGCACATATATACAGTGGAATATTACTCAGCCATAAAAAGGAATGAAATTGGGTTATTTGTAGTGAGGCGGATGGACTTAGAGACTGTCATACAGAGTGAAGTAAGTCAGAAAGAGAAAAACAAACACCGTATGCTAACACATACATATGGAATCTAAAAAAAAAAAATGGTCAGAAGAACGTAGGGGCAAGATGGGAATAAAGATGCAGACCTACTAGAGAATGGACTTGAGGATACAGGGAGGGGGAAGGGTAAGCTGGGACAAAGTGAGAGAGTGGCATGGACATATATACACTACCAAATGTAAAACAGATAGCTAGTGGGAAGTAGCCACATAGCACAGGGAGATCAGCTCGGTGCTTTGTGGCCACCTAGAGGGGTGGGATAGGGAGGGGGGGAGATGCAAGAAGGAAGAGATATGGGGACATATGTGTATGTATAACTAATTCACTTTGTTATAAAGCAAAAACTAACACACCACTGTAAAGCAATTATACCCCAATAAAGATGTTAAAACAAAAAAACACTAATTTTTGTCATTGTTTGGTCTAAATTGTACTTACTTTTCTCCTAAAGGAAGGTACAGTAAGAGCTCTGTGGACAGATAATTACTACAGACCTAGACAAGGATTGATCTATTTTTTTGTTTTCTCTCAGAAGACACTCTGCTTGTTTTATTCTGGCTTCTGGTTTTAAGATATGTTAAAGACATATTTACAAAAATTTATATTCACATGATATTCTTCTCCAAAACATCAGCAAATCTAGCTTAGTGAAAGTCATTTCTGATGAAGAATCTGCCAAGGTGAGATATCAAAAAAAAAAGGTGAACCTCTCAAAGGTAATTACTGGATCAAAAATTGAATATCCACATCCTTTACTTAGGCATGTAATCTACTCTGCTTGATTCACTTTACCTAATCAAAGGACTCTGTTTAGATATTTGTAATGCATGTGTAAGTTGCACGAGTATGGTAGATTTAAGATCACATAACTACCCAGATATATGAACAATTATTTTGCACCATAAATTTAAAACCCCATCAACACAATTTTTTAAATTAAAGCAATCATTACATAATCATAACAAGTAACAAAAAGAATGTACTGAGTATATGTAGCAATAGTAGATTTTGAAAGAGAATGTGTGATAAATAAGTGTAAACTATTTTGTAAGCCATAGATCATTGTAATCTAAGTGTTCTTCAATAATATAAAACAGAATTAAGGAGCTATCTTCATGAAGTTCTAATTTTAGAGACAAATAATGCATGTTTTGAAAAATTTTAATTATTCATAACTGCCACTGGTTCATAACTGGAGTATATACACACATAGTTTTAGGGTAGTTTAAGTCATACTTTTAAAAGCAGTATTAAAAACCTTTCAACGTTTTGGAAAGATTTATGTACTCTGCTTTCAGTTGGTTGAATGTTTTGTGAGAATGCATATGCTATATAAATGTACATAAATAGACTTAAATATCTATATATACACACATAGCTACATAATTTGTCCTAATCTAAAAAATACTGATCTGCTGATCTAGATTGACAGTGGTAATGTATATATTGTCAAACTATTTGAGATCACTGCCTGTGAATATGTATTTTTGAATTTCTCAATACCTAACACAAGCTAGGCATTAAGTGTTTGTTCAAAGAAAATTTAATACAGTGAAATTAATTGATTTTGCATATAATATGTCTTTGAGTAAGGTAAACGGGTATTTAAATACAATGAATAGTTTAGTTTAATATTGAGAAATATAAATTACTATTTTTAAGACAAGTAGAATATTCCCTTATTTCTGAATAGAAAATAAAGCCATTGGCAATACAATACAGAGCGCCCTCACTGAACTTATAACTTCGAGAGCTCTGTTTGCTCTCTAGTAACAAGCATGTATGGTGTTGGGAGAAAAAATAGTATTGAAATATTACTAAAGGAAACACACATGGAGAATACATACTACACAAAGAAAAATCAGGTATATAGTTGAGTAAATATGTTGCATACATTATATAAAATCTGCTAAAAGTATTAGAAAACTGAAATAGAGAAAGACTGAATGAAATATACATGAGAAAAAATTTGATAGTGTGGTTTTCCAAGGAATGTGTCACACTGGGGATTTTATGAGAATGTAGCTATATTAATCAGATAAAGAATTAATACTTTAAATTCAAAAAATTCTAAGTTTTTAAAATGCTGCAATTTAAAAAAATTTATGTGAAAAATTTATAGCAGAATTTAGTAATTTTGCAAATGACAAAACGATAAAGAATCAAGGCCACCTGAATTTGGTCTTGATCAATGATTCTTTTTTGATCTGATCTTTCTTAAGACATTTTAAAAAGTGAGACCCTCAATAACGAATAATCGCATATAGAATGCCATTTTACTCATTCCTATCTATGTACATCAGAAAAATATCACATACTGCTGACTAGTCCATTTTAAAAATTCTTTATATAATTTTATAATAGGTACATCATCTCCTTTAGAGAGATTCAGTGTGTACAGAGACACCTCATCTGTTCCCTAGAAATTAGGTACCAGAGGTTCTCTATCCCACCTTTCATGTCCAGAGGTCCTTGAACTTAACGGAGTTAAATTTGGGAGTTGCTGGGCTGTAGAACAATGAGTCCACCTTCCCTGGAAGGTCACTGTTGACCTTCAATACAGGAATAAGGCTTCAAGTCCATGCAAAATAGTCCTTTCCCTAAGTGGTAGCTTCAGTGCTTCTGGGGACACAAACATCAATATGTAAAACCAAATAGCTTCAAGCTGTCAGGTTTGATCGAACGTAAGTTAAAAAAAAAATTTAAAAATAAGCATTCATAAATTTAGTTCTAAAATCACCACACCAGGTGATTTTGCTTTCTTTGTAAAAACACCCAGTTATAACTGTATACTTAGATTGATCAGTCAGCCCAAAATAAAGATAGCTACAAAACAAGGGGTAATGTATTCAAGGAAGTTGATGAAAGTTGAGGACCAATCCTAGGTTACTAAATCAACTAATATGACATATTGGCGTTCAACATGCATTCCATAAATTATCTGGATTTTTTATTTCATAAAAATGCATGTGGAAAAACTAGTTGTAATACAAATGTAAGTTAAAATGAATACAGAAGAAAGATATTGGATCAGCTTGGATTAACGTCATTTCCTGCGATGAATCAAAAGAAACTTTCTAAAGCAAAGTGCCATGGGGCAAAAAAAGTTGCAATAACTGAAAGGAGAAGATAGTACATTAGCTTTAATCAGTATTGAAAGTAAAGGAGCTTATGAATTGGGCTTTTAACTCACACAGAAAGCTTTAGTAGCTAAAGCATCTTGAAAGACAAGGAAAATGATTTATGTGGAAGTCTAAGAGAGAACAAATATGGGAGTTATTTAAGCAGCGTCTAGTGAAAACAAGGCAGACTGATATGTGAACCTGTAAACTAGATTTTGGTAATAGAGAAACAGCCATAACATTCATCATGGGACTTTGAATAAAAATGAAAGGGAAACCTTTAATTAAAGGTAATTCTTTATCTCTCAGTCTCATCTAGTTTCCAAGTGTTTGTAAATCTCATGGGAACACAAAACTCTCGTCTTTTCATTCTTCTCTGCTCCTACTCTGCTTTCTAAAAATGTTTTTAGCTCAGCTTTACAACAAAAAAACTTTAGTTCCATAAAGACTTAGAGGATTTTTTAAAATGTAAACGATGCCGTGAAAGTGAATGATCAGTAGGCTCTTAAAGACAAAACAAACTCAATGAATTAGATTAAGTAATCAAAAATGAGTCAACTTTTGCATTCTGCTTGGGATGTACAGAACAGGAAAGGACAATATTTCTTTACCTTACAAAAATATTTTAAGAAATAGAATCTTTTAAATTAATAACAGACACCAAATACAGACCCAAAATGCTCAGAAAACATGAAGAATAAATACAAAAAATAACATTTGTGACTTGCAGTTTCAGCTCTGTCATCTGCACAGCTTAGAAGTTGTCACTCTCATTCTTACAGCAAGAAAATGCTCAAAGAACTGAAAATCAATAACTTTTCTTAGGTACATCAAGGAATTAAGGTTGCAGGGCAAATTGTCACCCTGACATCTGGAAAGGCAGATCAATCCAGAGAATTACAGTCAACATTTACTTACTTGGAGAAGAAGCTGCAGCAGCCATAAACTGGTAAAAAATGTATCAGTGGTAATTCTGATGAACTGTGGAAGGCTGAGTGTGTACTAGTGTGAGAATGAGAAACTCCTGGGGGGCATGTTCTTAGGGGTAAACTTAAGTAAAGTTTTCATGGGCTTTACCTCCCGGATCCACCCTGAAGGTTCTGAAGGTGAGAATTCAAGAAAGGTCATTATGTGCCTCTGGCAGTAGGAGGGGAAGAGTGATAATTGTGAAGTACATCTTAGAACAAAGACCTGCTCCCCAGGGAAAAATATTTTACCAAAGCCTTATCCAACTGCAAGGACATTCATCTCACTCCAGCTCCTTCTAACACTCTTGTCTCACATTAAGTGTGTGCAAGTGGGAGGCTGCGCCATTGGGAAATACTTGTGAAGGTCACGGCCCCAAGTCACCTGTTCATTAAAAGGCTGAGATTTAATCATAATATATTACAGAATGCTTTCCTTACCCGATACTTACTTAGAGAGGCCCAAACTTGAGAGGAGACCAAAACAAAACACTAGATGAATTTGAAGCCCCTGGTGTCTATACCTAGAGCAAACACTAAATGCAGCCAACTTCTAGTCAGATTAACATTACCTGATACTACATATCTGGCTTCCAATTAAACATGAAGAGGCATGCCAAAAGGCAAGTAAAAATACAGTCTAAAGAGGTAACTCAAGCATTAAAATCAGACTTAGCTATATCACATATGTTGGAAATTTAGAGTACCTGTGATTAGTACGTTATGAACTACCATGGAGAAACTAAACAACATATAAGCAGAGAGACAGAACCTCTAAGGATTAAGGAAACAAAACATCTTACTTACAGAAGAAAATTAAGATTTACAACAGACTTCTCATCAGAGTCCACTCAAGAAGAAAATGAAGTGAAATATTTAAAGTGTTAAAAAGAAATAATAACCACTAACTTAGAATTCTATGTCTAGAGAAATTATCCTTTAAAAAATGAAGGTAGGGGTTTCCCTGGTGGCACAGTGGTTAAGCATCTGCCTACCAATGCAGGGGACACAGGTTTGAGCCCTGGTCTGGGAAGATCCCACATGCCGCGGAGCAACTAAGCCCGTGTGCCACAACTGCTGAGCCTGTGCTCTACCGCCTGCAAGCCACAACTACTGAGCCCGCACACCTAGAGCCCATGCTCTGCAACAAGAGAAGCCACCACAATGAGAAGCCCACGCACCGCAATGAAGAGTAGCCCGTTTGCCACAACTAGAGAAAGCCCACACACAGCAATGAAGACCCAACGCAGCCACAATAATTTTTTTTTAATTAAAAAAAAAAATGAAGGTGATACGGACTTCCCTGGTGGCACAGTGGATAAGACTCCGTGCTCCCAATGCAGGGGGCCCGGGTTGGATCCCTGGTTAGGGAACTAGATCCCACATGCATGCTGAACTAAGAGTTCACACGCCACAACCAAGGAGCTGGCGAGCCGCAATTAAGGAGCCCACCTGCCGCGACTAAGACCCAGCGTAACCAAATAAATAAATTTTTTTTAAATGAAGATGATATAAGGACTTTCTCAGACTAAAAAGAGAGAGGGCTTCCCTGGTGGCGCAGTGGTTGAGAGTCCACCTGCCGATGCAGGAGACATGGGTTCGTGCCCCGGTCCAGGAAGATCCCACATGCCGCAGAGTGGCTAGGCCCGTGAGCCATGGCCACTGAGCCTGCGCGTCCAGAGCCTGTGCTCCACAATGGGAGAGGCACAACAGTGAGAGGCCCGCGTACCACAAAAAATATGAAAAATAAAAAGAGAACAAGTGTGTGACCAGTAGACCTGACCTGCAAGAAATGATAAAAGAAGTCCTTTGAGCAGGAGAAAAAAGGATATAGATGAGAAATTCAGATCTTCAGAGCCAACTTGAGAGGACCCTAAGAAGACAAGAGAGGTAAATGTAACATGATCTGCTGGGTGGGATGCTGTAAGGGAAAAAGGACATCATGTACAAACTAAGGAAATCTGAATGAAGTGTGGACCTCAGTCAATGATAATGTATTAATATTTGTTTACTGACTATAACACATGTAGCATATTAATGCAGTGTACTCATAATACAGAAAATTGGGTGTGGGATATATGGAAAGTCTCTATTATTCTTACAATTTTTCTGTAAACTTTAAAATGTTCTAAAATAAAAAAGTTTTTTCAAACCAACAAACAATAACACTTTGGCATATCATACTGAAAATGTTGCAAAAATTATAAAGAGAAAATCTTAAAAGCAGCCCAAGAAAAATGACACACTACATAAAAACAAAGATGTGAACTATAGATTTTTCATCAGAAACCACGTGATCCTGAAGACAGAGCGATGACTTAAAATGTTAAAACACTGAAATACACACACGTACATTCACACACACACACATTCACACACACACACACCTGTCAAGCTAAAATACTATGCCCAGCAAAATAATTTTAAAAATTGAAGGACAGTTTCCAAGTCTGCCTAAAATGGAATAATCATTCTTCTCTAGCTCAATTCTTCTACTAATTACAAGTAAAATCCTGGAAAGAAGGCAAGAGCTCTCTGTTTAGACTCTGAAAAACACATAATAGGAGGTGGATTGAGAGGAAAATCAAAACCCAAATAATGGCTGATACGGTGATGGTATCTTTTAAGCTGAGGATATCTTTCATACATTCAGCTTTAGACTCTATGATGGCTGCTATCCCAGAACCATGCAGTGAACACAGACGAGCCTTCAAGAGGAATCCTCTCTTTCTTAACAGAAGGGAGACTGTGGGAGTAATTCTCGTTTTTGTTTTTACCCTCCTGGCCCCAGGCACGTTACAGCAATGAGGCTTGGCTCTGAGATCAGCAGAAGCCACAAAGGTACTGAAAATTAGGAGAGAAAATCTTTGTATGTGGCCAGAGGAACTGGTAAATGGATGTTCATATGTCCTAAAGTTTGTGTGGGGAATTCCTGTTATCTTTTTCTCTTTGCTTGATCCACAAAGCAGGCCCATTTAAAGGAAATGTGTGCCAACACAGGGAAGTTAAAACACCATATTTTTAGCCAGAGAACCACGGAAAAAGGAGTTGTAGGAACTATAGGAGGTAAGGAAACCTAAAGAGAGACTGGAGATGGACAGAGGGCTCCTATACTTGTGTACAAAGTCAGGCTTGCTCCTGAGCTGCACATGTATGGAACTGAATTACTCGTTGGGGTCTACCCTAAATAGGCTGATTCCCTGCTAAAGGAAAGAAAAGCAAACAAAAATTTTAAGTATTACAGTGTGCTATAATTCATACATTAAAATAAAAAACCTTATACAAATGAATGAATAAATAAATGGGGAGAAGGGAAAGTCTTCCTTCTCTCTAGTTGAATGTCAACTAATAAATACAGAGGAAATGAGGTTAGCAAATTATAAATGACTGCTAAAAAAAGGGATAAAGCCTTGATAAGAAAAAGGATATTTACCTATGTTTAAATAATCTCAAAATATAACCCCACATATTACTTATTCCAAAGGGTACCGTAGTAGTTTATAGCACAGAAAATGGCAGACATTATCTTATCTGATCAAAGTTAACATTATCACTTCTGGACTCAATGTTTCCATTTCTTCAGTTTAAAACTTAGTCAAGTCTAACTTAAAATCTCAATGTCAAATTAAAATCTCAAGCCTAGACTTGCTTGCTGCAACCAGGAGCCACTTGCTGTGGAGAATAATGCAACCTGAGGTTTACTCTTGTCTATCCCACCGCTCGTGCTCCACTTGTGTCTGCTCTGCTGATGGTGATGGGCAGTGAAGGGATGTTTGCTCAGACAGCTTGAGGAATTGTGGTGGTGAGTTTCTAATGTTATTTCTTATTGTTCTTCACTGTATATTTGTCTGTTAGTGTCCTCAGAGAGTCGAGTTTCAGGTTTTAACTGTTAACTAGCAGCCAGCCTTAATAAATGGCATATTAGGTTGGTTTCAAAGCTGATACCACCACGTTAACCTTTCTGAAAATGGATGGTGTGTGTGTGGGGGGAGGGTTCTTCATGTGCTCCAAACGTTAGTCTGCTATATCCCAGTGCAGTTATGATCTTGGCAAGGTGTCCTTATGCTTGGCCAGATTCCTTGTAAAGCAAGAGGGGGGGGAGGAAAGACGAAGATGACTGCTTGCCAGCTGTCTTCTTTCTTTCCTCCCTTCTTGCCTGCCTGCCTTCAAGTATTTAGTAGGCACATATAATACAAATGATTTCAAATAATACTTTAATAATATTTGAATACTATTAAACTGTCTCTAAATTATCACTCTTACCAAAACATGCATCAATAATACTCAATATCATTACAGTAGTGCCATCATTACATTCATAGTCATTGAGTTCAGAAATGTATATAAAATGTGTGCTTACGATGCCAGCTATTTCAAAATATATTAAGGCCCATAAAAAATATCTTCCATACATTTTTCTGCAATGCTAATAAAACTGTTTTTGCTCCAGAAGACTAAATTTCATACAACTCTCCCGGCTGAACCATGCAATCAGGTATCAGTGAGAAGATGCAGCATCTGATTGTGATTCCTTTAAGATCTTAATAGACCTGAGAAAGATCCCTAAGTTTCAGCAATGTAAGATTACTAGGATCCCACAGTGAACAAGGAAAGTTTGACAATCATCCACTACAGACGATACCTGTGTAATTTCAGAAGGGTTGGAAGAAGGACTAGTAGAAAAAGATTCTGTCTACAAACCAGACCAATGTCCTCAAATCTAGAATTGTCTCAATCTAAAGTTAAGAAACCAACAATTCAGTCCACTGAACCACAGAAGCCCCTCTCCATGATCTACAATCAGCTTGTGAGCAAGTCTGCCCCTATAAATTAGGCATCTATGAATAAAATCCTTCATTATCTACTTTTCTATCAGAACACCAAGAAAACCATTTTGCAATTTATCACAAGAAATACTGTGAAAAGATTTAATGGAAGCTTGGATTTACAGTTCATATACCAATTTTAGAAAAAATAGATATACTAGATGATGATACAAAAGCAAAAAAAAAAAGAATCTTGATGCAGAGAATTCAAGTGGTGTTAATTGCTCTATCGGGGAGAAAATATTAAGGAACATATCATGTTTGGGGAACAGTGGGAAGATTGCCAAACAGATCCTGAAAGTAGCTGGACTTCCTAGGTTAGCATCTCACAGGTGCCTCATGTTCAATATACATAAAATTGAATTCAATATCTTTAACTTCTGGCCTTCCTTTTAAAACAAACACACAAATACACACACATATATATAACTAAAAGGAAAACAGATTGGGTGTTTTGTTCTCTTTATATTTTATTTTTTAATCATGGTGCAACTCCCATTATCCGCTTTCCCAGGCCAGAAGCCTGAAGATTCTTTTAAAATTTGTCCCTCTGTCAATGTCTAATATTCATCAAGATACACTGGCTCTTCCTTCTCCATCCTTTTGCACTGACTCTTCTTTGGTTCAGATTCTCATTAAGTCTTGCTCTAGGTTGTGGTTCTAATACTGCAACTGATCTCCCTCTCCCTCTCCTTCTCTCCCTCCATTGTAGTCCCATCAATAAATCTGTCAAACTTCTGCCAGAACAATCCTTTTTAAAGCATCAAAATATCAAATATCATTCCCTCTTTAATAGCTTTTATTGCTCTCAGGATAAAACAAAGCTCCTTATCATGGCATATAATACCCCCTAGAAATGTGCCATTTCTCTAAACATAAAATGTGCCTCATGTTTCAGACATGCTAAATTTATTAAAGTTTCTCAAATGTATCATGTTCTTGAACACTTCCATAACTTTCCTCCACCTGGAATCATCTTATTCCCTTTTCACCTGGTCGGCTACTTGAATAAAAGGAAAAAGATGTTCCATGATATCATCTCTTGACTGAATAAGTATTCCTTTAGCACCCTGTAAATTTTTAAATCAAACTTGTTATAAATGTTCTTTTAATTTCCAATGCCCGTATTACATACAGAATAAAAAGATTAGTAAGACACAGTGCCTAATTTCAAGGAGCTTGTATTCATTTGGGGGAAATGTTAAAATGGCTAAACAAAGAGTATATAAGGACACAGCATCTTTTATTACTGGTTTTCTCTGTACCAATTTTTATTAAACCTAACTTCTAAATCTCTTAAAAGCAACCTGTCCTTCAACAAGTCTGTGTCAATATCCTCTCAAGTGACCACCCAAACTTATCTCATATCCCTTTAATGCATTATCAACACTGCTGGCAGACTGATGTTTCTAAAATATAGATTGGCTTCTATAACTTTCCAGCTTAAAAGCTTTCGGTAGCACCATGTGGTCTATGGGATAAAATTCAAACTTGGTGACACTGCCTTCACAGCCTGTTAAAATCTGACTCTAAATTACCTTTCATGCTTTATCTCCTACAAATCCTACTTGGTTCTAGCAACAGCAAATCATATCATTCTTTGAACCGACCATGGCTTCTAACATCTCTTGCTTCTGCATGTTATTCTTTTTTCTTAAATACCGTTTCCACTTGGAGAATCAATACTAGCAAACCACCTTTTCCTCTCAAGTTTTCCTTGACTTTCCTCTCCCTGCTATCATTACTCATTACTCTATGACCACAAATACCGACTACTCATGAAATAGCACTGCTATATTGTATTTTCATTTTAGAATACATACTCCTCTATTAGACTGGAAATCTCTCAAATGCACAGACTATGTTTATTCATCTTTGTGCTTCCAAGGGCTAAACAACATAGAACAGTTTATAAGGGGTTAACACATGTTTGTGAAATGAACATATGAAAAAAGAGTGAATTATACACATATTCATACACACACACTTTTATCCATATTTACATTTGTATATTGAAATATATTTTTCATCCATATTATACACACACAAATATGTATTATACATACAAATGAGCGTATTGTACGTATGTGCCCAGCTTAAACAATAACACTCATATATTCACCAATAGGAAATGGGTACTTTGGTTTAAAAATGTTATATGGCATGCCAGGATGTAAATTTGATACTCTATAAACCCTCGGATGGTGGCAGTACTGGCAAAAGCACTGGGCTGGGAAAGGTAAATGCGTATCCAGACTAGAAGCCAGTTCCAAAAAGGATGGACTATTGTCCCCAAACAGTTTGGACAAGATTGATGTAATCAATCCAGGACCGAGTGGTTGATGGGTCTCATTAGTTGCCTTTGCTCTACCGAGTGCACCATGTTCCTCTCAGATATTGGTAGGTGAGCATCCAGCAGGGGCAGTAGCTAGATCTGACACAGAGAAAGAGAAACCCTGCTGCTGGACTATTCTCTTCATGGGCTCATTGCTCGAGAACTGGGGTGGCTAAGAACAAATTCTGGCTAATATCCTTAAGAGGAGTCCTCTTATCTCTCCTGTTGTTAAGGGTCTCCTCTAGGTTGGATGCTCACAGGTAGTTAATAATGCGAGACAGATTTTCATGCTTTTTGCCCACACCCATGATCCATCCATGGACTCTTCTGCAGAGTTCTTATTGTTTCCTTGCTGAAATCCCAATCTTGCTCTTTGCAGGCCCCTGACCAACCAACCTAGCTATTTGTGAATGCTCAAGTGTCTGTTTGTATAAAAGTAGATCATATCTAATTACATGTTGCTCACAGCTATTCACACCGAAAGAATTTCTTCCTAACATTGTGGTTAAAGCTATCTTTGAGTTTGTGGTTACGTGGAAGTTCAGTTTCGTTTCTGCAGCAACACATCAAGTTAGTTTCCTCACTAAGGAAACCACCAGGAAGCTATAGGTATGAGCTAAGGGAGAAGCATTGCTTCTAGAGAGTAAGTGGAACAATTTACACTTCTTCATGTAAATTACTGTTGCTTCTGAACCTGCTGAGGCCCAAATCTAAATACACCATTTCAAATACACACTAAATTTTATTGCACACATTCTATCTCATTGGTGGAGATCTGCTCTGGCTACACAGTCAACAGATGTTCCGCCCATAAAAATTCAATTTCTACTGTGTTCTGTAGCAAATAAGGATCTGGTTTCTAGAGAGCACATGGTCCTCTAGTGCAGATGCCATGACCCTTGAGATACATGCAACAACTTTATCTATCCTTGATACTTCTGCCACCACTGATTGTAAGAGTCATGTGGCCCCAGAAGTAGGTCAGTTTGCACTGCACTAGAACAGTAGTTCCAACTGTGAAAGACCCACTAAGTCCTTTGACTCTATCTATCTTAGTGGTAGATCTATCTTAGGATGTGTGAAGAATAACAACTTGTCCTTTATCTCAGAAAGTAAATGCTCATTGATGTGGCAGGCCTGTGGTTTTCTAGGAGTATATTTACCACTTCTGGGATGCATGTAACTTAGTAGGGTATCTAGAAAACTTGTTGAACACCAGGTACAATTAGCATGATAAAATCAATCTGGTGAACCATTGTGACGCATGCCCCTTAAAATTACAATCCTTTAACAAATCATTTGTTTAACTTTTAAACAGCTGTACTGAAGTATAATTTACGCACAATAAAATTTACCCACTTTAAGTGTGCAATTCAATGAATTTTTTTTTGGTAAATGTAAAGAGGTTTCCATTGAATTAGTGTTCTCATCTCCAGGCCTAGCCAAACACTAATCTACATCTGCATCTCTAGATTTGCCTTTTCTGCATAATTAACATAATTATTCACGTGACTTTACACCAAGGACTTATTTTCATGAAGATTTTCTAAATTTAGACTCATAATTTTACACATTCATATGTCACTAATTTGTCCATCAGGTATAGAACTGAGCATCAAGACTCCATAGAAACTTCAAGTTTGCAGAAATACTATAAAAAGGTCTCATTATATGAATTAAACCCTGTAAGAGTTTAGATCACTGTGCTTTAGAGAGTTTACCATGTGCTTGTTTTTGTCACCAGTTATATACTATGTTGCTCTGATAATGAGTGCTAAACTCAGAAGTTCTCAACTGTTATTTTCTTCCCCATCGATTTTTTAATCTCAAGGTGACCCAGTCTGATGTATGCCTATACCCGTTATACAGGGTTCCCAATATATCCTAGCAGGCAATACTAAAGGTAATAAAAGTTGCAAGTCATCTATCTAAAACTACCTGGATAATGAAAGCTCATTTCAAGGAGGTGAATAGATAAGATATTGATTCTGGTGAAAGACAATGTATGCTCAACTCATGGTCTGGTAATAGAGGGAATGGAATTAGAGAGGCTAGCTGTCACCACAAATAACCTGAATCTCCTCATGAAGCAAGATGGTTTCTAAATGTGTAAAAGTTTCAACTCGGAGGAACTTGAAAAATATAGCACTTTCAAGTAAAGCAGAATGAAAGTAGAAGAGGATTTCATTATTTAATTATAATCCAGATACCTGATGTAGCTCTTCAATTAAGATTAGCCCCAATTACTATTCGGTATCACTTATTAAACTGAGGAAACTTCTCTTTCTACATTATTTTGTTAAAGAGGAGTTGGATTTTGTTTGTTTTATTTTTAGTGCCTTATGTCCCCAGGCATTGTTCTAAGTCAGGGCCTTGAATAATGAATGAAATAGAAAAAGCACCTGAGGTTACAGAGCTTATATTCAAGTGGAAGGGAAAATACAAATCAAATAAAAAGCTATCATACAGTATGATTGCCGGTAGTTAAAAAAAATGCTGCCCAGGAAAAATAACACTGTAAGGTGAGAGTTTTAGGAAAGTAGGGATACTTTTTTCGGTAGGGATGCCAGGGAAGGCCTGTATAAAGATGATATTTGAGCAGAGAACTAAGTAAGGTGAAATACAGCCATATGAATATCTGGACGTGAGCTTTATAACCTGAGGGGAAGTCAGGTGTAAATCTTAGGGAGAATATGTGATAAGCACATTTTGTGGAGGAGGGGAGAGAAGTCCAGGACATCTCAACAAGAAAATGAAAAGTCAGACATGAGGACACAGAGTTACCCAGGTCAACTAGGTCCTTATGGGGAACCTTGATAAGAACAATGGATGTTGTTCTAAATATGGTTGAGACACCATGCAGAGATTTTTAGGTAGAAGAATGACAGTCATTTTAAAAAGAAACAGTCTAGCTATTAAGAGGGAGTTGGAAAAAAAGGAATCAGACTGCCTGATAGAGTTTTGGACTAGTTCAAACAACAGATAAAAATGGCTTGGACTGGAATTTTAGTGATTACAGTTGAGATAATATGTCACATTTGCTGAATAATTCAAAAATAAAGTATAAAAAATTCCCTTATATATTAGATATAGCATTTGAGAGAAAAATCAAAAATGATTACAATATTTTAGTATGAGCAACTCATGGACTGGTAATCCCATAGACTTCAAAAGGACTGGGCAGTGAAAAAGATTCATGGAGATGATATGGGAACCAAAACTTTGGACTTGGATATGTTAGGTCTGAAATGCATATTAGATATCCAGGAAAAAATACATGTGTCAGGAAATGGGATAGTCACAAGATAGTGAGAAAGGATGAGTTTCTAAATAAATGTTTGTGAGTCATCAGTACAGAGAGGATTTTTAAAACCTAAGTCTGGATAAAATCACCAAATAGGGAAAAAAAAAAAAAGTACATGGAACCTTGGGACATCACGGCATTTCAAAGGCAGACACAGGAAGAGAAGAAGCAAAAGCAGCACTGATCTCTAGGAGTGATCACTCCCAGAATCCAAGGAACAAAACTGTTTTAAGAACGAGAGCAAGACCAACAGTGCTAACTGCTCTGAAAAGGTCAATTAAACAAGAATTAACTGCTATAACATACAACCCGAAATCTCAGTGGGGGAACCCAAATGTTTATTTCTCATCCACATAGAAATTATATGTACATTAGCAGAAGGCAGAAACAGTGGGGTCTTGGCTTGTCCCATACAGCCATTTGCATACCAGGCTTCTTCTGGTTCCAGAAAGAATAATTACAGTAGTAGAAGCGGGTCACTTTTTGGTAGAGAGACAGAGCCAATCTTTGGTAATGTGGGAAGAAAGGAGCTAGAAGTAAATGTCCCTACCTCATTCTCTGCCCTCGCTCTGATCTCTTGCTGATCCTTCCATTGATTAAATTCAACTGGAAGATAAGAGTCAAGGAAGGCATTGATGTAGAGCATAACTGTAAGAAATGTGGAAAGTGACAGAGTATATTTGGTGGGGCAAATATAAGATATCAATACACCGCTGTTTTAATTGCTGGAAATATGTAAGAAATATTGGTATGCGGCTATTTGTCTTCCTTTTGTACAAGCGGCTTGGATATTCTTACATACAACATACACTATATGAATTTAGAGTCAGCTTTTCAATGTGCACATAAAAAAACTGTGGTATCATAATTGGAGTTTCTTAATATTTATAGATTAATTCACAAATAATTGATACTTTAAAAAGATACGGAGCCCTCACATCCATGGACTTTACTTCATTATTTATTTAGGTCCTCTTTTATAGCATTCAACAGTACTTTGTAACTTCCTACCTAGAAATGTTGCACAGTCTTTCTTAGATTACCTTTTTTTTTTTTTTTGCGGTACGCGGGCCTCGCACTGTTGTGGCCTCTCCCGTTGCGGAGCACAGGCTCCGGACGCGCAGGCTCAGCGGCCATGGCTCACGGGCCCAGCCGCTCCGCGGCATGTGGGATCCTCCCGGACCAGGGCACGAACCCGCGTTCCCTGCATCGGCAGGAGGACTCTCAACCACTGCGCCAGCAGGGAAGTCCCTAGATTACTTTCTATATATCTTATAGGTTTGTTTTGCTTTCGAGAGAAATATTTTTCAAACTATTTCTTCCCGTTGGTTACTGTTGATATATATTATCACTATGGTTTTCATATATTTCTCATGTCTGATAGAATGGTGTTAATTAGTAAGCCCTTTTTTAGGTATTTCATCCCTTCTTCCAAAATATTTTTTCAAAAAAAAAGTCTGCCATTAGTAAAATGTTTTTATTTTGTTTTATATTTTCTATAATCACTTAACTTGAACAAGTTTTCTTTGTCCCACTTTCATTTCACATAACTTTGTACTCTCTGACTTAGAGCTGTGCATTTAGTTTTGAAACATTTTATGAGGTTAAGCAAGTTCTAATTTCTTGTTTACTATGTGCTTCTTTTGTGTTAATGAATAAGTGTTAAATTTTAAAGTGAGGATTTCACTTTAAGATATTATTTTCTTCTTTATAGTTTGATGTGGTAAATCTTTCTGTGTGAGACTGATTTATGAATTTATCTATTTTACATTCTTTGTGTTGCTTAGCTGTTTGTTATATTATTCTCATGAAACAACATACAATTTTTCCTAATTACAAATGTTAGATTTTGAAGCTCTGCAGCTTCACCTGCTCTTTGAATTGTTAACATCAATACAATCACCTGCATGAATGTCAAAGCTTCTTATACATTAATTTTTGTGAGGAAAAGCAGAACTGGTGAAATAGTTAAATTTTCACTTCCTTTAAAGGATATGGCTGTAGCCAGGTATAATATCTAATCTTCATTAAAAATGGAAAATAAGTAAAATTGAATATATTTTTAAGTGTCTTTTTTTCTCAATTTTCCTCATTCCCTCCTTCATTTGAACTGGTAAGGTTTTATACATCCTACTCTCTCTCACCCCACCTTTTTCCCTATTTATTTTTTAAACTACAGCTTTGATTTACGTTCCTTCGGTGATTACTCTTATATATGTATGTCCGTATCTGTATCTACATAAGATGTGGAATTAAATTAAAATTATACATTAAAGTCTGACTTCTGGTTCTGGATTTAAGTCAGAGGCATCATCATGAATTCTTATCGTACGTTATTGGGGAGTGTTAACACATATACAGAAATATAAATGTGTATATATGCACGGGTTACTACATACATTTCCTAGTTCTCTCCACTAAGAGGGCCCATAACTAGTGTCACTCCAGTACCCAGATCTTGGTTTCTATATTCCATTTACCAGTAAAAGGAGCCAGAGCTCATTGGATAAGTGGTTAATTCCAGAGCTTGGGCAGGGAAAATATAGTATGAGCTTCGGGTATGTTGGAATGCCAGAGGGAACTCACAGTTTATGCTTTTGTATAGTTTAAAAAATTAAAGTAAATTTTAAATTAATTTTACAATTTAACTCAGTTTTGAGGTATTTTATGAAAGTTATAAAAGACAAAATTTGGTTAACTTCTACAGAGTCTGTAAAAGTTTCCAGAACATTACAATGCAGGTGTATACAATCACGCTAATCAATTCTCTCAGGCTTACTTCCCCTGTATTGCTACCTCTTTTACCAATTGATTCCTTGACTCCCTTAAGTCTAATTGTAATGATAGTCCCTAAAATTTCTGGAAATGTGAGTCCTCTTTTAATTAATATATGCTCATCATGCAGCCTCTCTCACCACTCGACGTAAGTTACACTGTGCTTAGAACAGGACCTTCAGCAAAATGGTCATGTGTTGAACATGCTGATTTCACATTTATTGTAAGTCACTAATAATCCTTTTTCATTTGTCACAATGTTCTGATACTCCTTCTTTCTTTTTTGCAATATCAAAAAAACAAAGAACCTAATCCAAAAATGGGCAGAAGACCTAAATAGACATTTCTCCAAAGAAGATATACAGATTGCCAACAACACATGAAAGAATGCTCAACATCATTAATCATCAGAGAAATGCAAATCAAAACTACAATGAGATATCATCTCACACCAGTCAGAATGGCCATCAAAAAATCTACAAATGCTGGAGAGGGTGTGGAGAAAAGGGAACCCTCTTGCACTGTTGGTGGGAATGTAAATTGATACAGCCACTGTGGAGAACAGTATGGAGGTTCCTTAAAAAACTACAAATAGAACTACCATATGACCCAGCAATCTCACTACTGGGCATAGACCCTGAGAAAACCATAATTCAAAAGGAGTCATGTACCACAATGTTCATTGCAGCTCTGATTACAATAACCAGGACATGGAAGCAACCTAAGTGTCCATCAACAGATGAATGGATAAAGAAGATGTGGCACATATATACAATGCAATATTACTCAGCCATAAAAAGAAACGAAATTGAGTTATTTGTAGTGAGGTGGATGGACCTAGAGTCTGTCCTACAGAGTGAAGTAAGTCAGAAAGAGAAAAACAAATACCGTATGCTAACACATACATATGGAATCTAAGAAAAAAAAATGTCATGAATAACCTAGGGGTAAGACGGGAATAAAGACACAGACCTACTAGAGAATGGACTTGAGTATATGGGGAGGGGGAAGGGTAAGCTGTGACAATATGAGAGAGTGGCATGGATATATATACACTACCAAATGTAAAATAGATAGCTAGTGGGAAGCAGCCGCATAGCATAGGGAGACCAGCTCGGTGCTTTGTGACCACCTGGATGGGTGGGATAGGGAGGGTGGGAGGGAGGGAGACGCAAGAGGGAAGAGATATGGGGATATATGTATATGTATAACTGATTCACTTCGTTATAAAGCAGAAACTAACACATCATTGTAAAGCAATTATACTCCAATAAAGACGTTATAAAAAAAAAAAGAGTATCTGCTCTGTGACAACCTAGATGGGTGAGATGCAGGGGGGTGGGAGGGAGGTCCACGAGGGAGGGGATATAGGTATACATATAGCTGATTCACTTCATTGTACAGTGGAAACTAGCACAACATTGTAAAGCCATTTTACGCAAAGAAAAAAAAACAGTCTATCTGACCGATACATGACTTCTGCAAGTCTATTCCAAAGCTGGAAATGTGTTCTCTAAGGAAATCCAGCAAAATTGGTTTACTGAATCAAATAATTCCTCCAGGAAATATGTGCATAAACCTCCTAAATATAAGTTGTTACAAAAGCTGTTACAAAATAAGAAATAAACCAAATAATGCACTTAAATTAAATAGTAGAAAAATGAGGCAGTCTGTGACTCTATGTATTCACTGATATTTTGTGCTGCCAAGAATTTGAAAGCATTTAATGAATAAATATGTGAACTATCTGACCTGCTTTTGCACCTGAATTGAAATATGAATAAAAAACACTTTTGGTTTATAGAGGCAAAATATACATTCAGAAAAAAGAGATTAAAGATAAAATACTAGAAAGTAACAGATAATCTTTAAATAACTTAATTATTTATAATTCTAAGATTTTGGGAAAATAAAATTTTAGGGCAATTTAGATTTCTACAGGCTGCTTACAAGCTTAAAACAAATTCTTAATGCTATTGATTTTACCAGAAATGGGTATACGTCTGTAGTGCCATATTTATATGTAAGAAAATCTAAACTTCTAAAATATTCTCAGTTTTTTTAAATATTTAAAATTAGAATTTCAGTATGTGGTTTAAGAAATATTAGGGAATTATTTTTAAATATCTACTGAAGCACCACATTCAAAGATTAGTTAGCAATGAAGTCTTTGGTAAACCTAAGTAAACAAAGTAAAATGGAAAAGGCATGAGTTTTTCTATAAGAAATATTTAAAAAGCAATTGGATTACTGTGATAATATCTAAATAAATTTTGGCATTTTACATTGTTTCTGTAGTGTAGTAAACCCCTCCTAAAGTTCAAAGAATTCATTTTTAATATTATATGATGAGATATTTATAGCTCACAGAAAGTATATTTCTGTCAACTTTATAAAAACTAAAAATTATATCAACTTTCTAGTTTGGATTTATGTAATTATTTTCACCTATAATAAAATATATTTTATTTGAATTCTTAACATGGTAGAGTTATTTTTACTGAATTCAGCATACATATTGGGCAACTTTTCCTCACCAACATGATATTGAACTTTTCTGATTATGATACTACATTGGGTAGAAAATGATGCAAGAAGTCTGGATTATAGTTTTGACCAAATACAAACTGTTTATCTTTGAATAGAAGACATACTTCCTTTTATAACTGTAAAATAAACCTCTAACTTCCATCCATTTTATAACACAAACTATTCAGCAAATGGTCAACTGGATAAAAGAATACGGATAGACAACTCAAAACTGCGTGTTTAAAAAAGGAGTATCTTAATTTCATACGTAGTAAAATAATTTTTTCACTCACTATAAACGATTATTTTAACATAAGAAACCAACTACATAAAATTTTGGTACTGTGTCTCTATTAGTCATTGAAATAATCTTCACAAGTTTAGTTTTCTTCAAAAGTTAAAATAAATATACTCCACATGGACATATAAGACCTACTTTTCTATATAATATACAAAACAACCTGTATTACAGTGTTCATGTAGACAATCTTTACATAATCTGGGATTTACTGATAAATTATATGAGGCCATTAAAAATATGTATGTATATTTGAACCTCATTATTTTTGCTTGCATTTAATTATGCTTTGATTTTACGTTCTCTGCATATGAAACAGTCACTGGGGTAAAAATTCATTACAAAGCTTATTTTAAGGATATTATGAATGAATGCATTTGACTATTCTGTATGTCTTAAAGTTTCGAGTTAAATATTTAGCCATATTTAATAACTATGTATTATTGTATCCAAATTTCATTTTGTTCCTATTATACAGTAAACGCTGTTGGAAGTCACCTAAAGATTTGTTTTAAATTATATGGCATATAGGTAAATATGCTGATATATACATATATATGTATACATACATATGTATATTGTTTTTATATCAAAAGCACAAATTTATCTGGACCCCTTCACATGGGATTAGTACCAAGTCAAAGGTTAGAAAACATCTGCCTACCACATTCCCTGGTCCACCATCTTGACATTTTGTTTCTCTACACACCGAATATCACACAGCTCTCCTGAGGTAAGAGCATAGGAGTGATACTCTACTTGATCCCATTTTACAACAACACAGACATCACAGCATCTGCTGAAAATACGACAAATAAGGAAAAGCAATAGCTAAGCAAGGTTCAAGGCTGTGAAACACAATAAACAGATGGAATAAAAAAACGGTAGAAATAAGTAACAAACAGGCGAGGAGGAATTATATAGGTTTCAGATAAACAAAATGCTTTGCTGAAATCAATGGTATAAAGCCATGAAGAATACAGAAATCAAGTTTTACTCTCATTTTCATTCTGAAAACAAACCTGGCGAAACTGAACAGCTGCCCAAGAACTTCTATTTTCTCATTTGTTCTTAAGATTACTCTATCAAAAGCCATGGCAACTGTATTTAGCTACTTCTCTTTCTTCCTAAAAAAAGTGTGATCCAATCCCATCAAACCTTTCTTTCAATCTCATTCATTCACCATCAGAGGCACAATCATCCCAGGTGACTCAAATTTTCAGGAATGGTGAACCCCACATTGTTCAATATATCTCTTTATTTGATCCCAGCTCCCACCCTTCCCACTTTTCCTTTCTCTTTCAACAAGCCCTCTGGAATCCAAAGTCTGTCTTATCAAACTCCCACACTATATTTTCAAAAATCTCTACACTCTATATTCCTTCTCTTTATCTTCTTATTCCAAGGGGCACCTGGCTTTACACTGAGCACATAATGTTCCTTTGCAGTCCACTCAAATGTAGGCTGAAGGAAACTGCTTTTTTCCCTCCAACCCCCTCAGGATTTAGAGAGGTTTTATATGGTACATGGCATTCTTGCTCCCCGCCCCCTTTTTTTTTTTTTTTGTACTTTGAGACTTTGATTTTCATCTCCTTCCTCCTTCAAAAAACTCAGGTCTTTGAAAACATGTCGCTATCTCCAGCCAATGTGTCTTCTCTGGCTACCACTTCTGTCACCTTTTTTGGTTACATCAATGTCCATGTAAACGATGAATTCAAAACACTGCTCTTCCAGTATCTTGGTTTTCTTAGTTCAAATAAATTGTCCTCAATCTAATTTCACTTACCTACTCAGTTCTTTCTTAGGCTGAATTTATCTTCAGCAACAGCAGCACTACCCCTTAAATTGCACTTTTTGATATTCCCATTTTCTAATCTCCATCTCTTACCCTTCCAGTTCACTTACCCCAGTGTGGCCATGCCAACAGTTGTTCAACCTCTCTCAACCTGCCAATCCATCACCACATGGTAACCACATACTTGCAAATATCCCTGACTTCCTTGCCTCTCTCTTCTACTACTGCATTCGCTGGCAAAAATACCAAACCTGTTTGACCCAAACTGCAGACTTACTCCCTGTTTATAACCAAACAACTAAGCATTTCTGGAGAAAATCAAACAACCATTACTGACGGGTTTGCTTTAAATCTGTAGCCACCAATTTCAACTAGGCACTGAACACTGATGATCACAATGTGTTACACAGAAACTGATTTTCCATTTTTGGATATAGCAATTTCCCATCTTCTCTCCTGCAAAGTCTAGTCTACAACTCAATCATACTTCACGGACAAAAAGTTGTCATTACATACAAGTGATTTTCTTGTTTCCACCACCAAATCTGTACCTACCTGTGCTGCCTTCCCTTCTGTTCTGTGAACATAGAAATACTTCTGCTCCTATTATGGGTCATGGCTTTATTTACATGAAGGATCCCATCCTTTCCATCTTCCCTGTAATTCTCCCCATCTTTACCCTATCAGCAATTTCCTTCTATTCTATTGCAGTATTTTGTGGGTATGAAAACATGCTCTGCTATCATGCAAATTTTAAAAAAACAAAAATTCTTGATCACATATCGCAATCCCATTGTCTCCCCATTTCTCAGTTCAATTCCCTTTAGAAGTTACCCATATCATGGCCTCCCCTTTCTCATCTCCCATTCCCTTCCAAACCACTACATTCATGTTCTGATTTCTATAACACACTGAAACTGGTCGTAAAAGTAACACAAGTTACCAATATCTTGCTTGTTCTAAAAGTGAACTTTCAGTTGCCATTCTAACGCAGCTCTGAGCAGCATTTTACACTCCTGACTAATCGCTTCATCTTGTTATTTTTCTGTGTTTTCAGATATATATATCTAAAAATACAGAAATACATATATCCCTCTAGATGTCATGACATGGCATTTGTCGATTTCCTCCAACATCCCTGAACAGTCCTTCTCAGTCTTCTTTGCAGACTCCCCTCTTCTATCCAATCCTTAAGTTTTGGAGCTCCTCTAAAGTTGTCTTCTCAACGCTTTCCTCTATCTACACGCTCTCCTTAGTTTGTTCATGGCTTTATTCTTTACATTTTATATATTTACTCTTTTGTTTGTTTAGGTATAAACATGTTTATTATGGAAATCTTCAAACATAGATAAAAGATTCACAAATCTCATTTTTTATAACTCAGGTGCATAGCAAACATATAATGAATCTTGGTTCATTTATAAGGCCTATTATCCACCCATCCCAAGCCGAACCATTTTAACAAGGCATATATTATTTCTCCTTTAAATAATCCATAGTGGTTTTCAAAGCATAGCCATAAAACAATTACTTATTTTTTCTCATATCCAGTCAGTGTTAAAATCTCCCTGATTATCCCATTTCAATAAATGTCTTTTTACATTTGCTTTGTTTAAATCAGGATCCTAATAAATGCCATGGGTTGAATTTTTTACATAGCTTTTAAATTTCTTTTACTCTAGAACAGATCTTTCTCCTTTATTTCCCCAATTCACTTCTTGAGGAAACCAGTCCTTAGTCCTGTAGAATTTCCAACATCCTCTATTTGGCTAATTGCATCCCCATGGTGCCAACATGCTCTCAACCTCAATGCTTTCTATAAACTTAATTAGACATAGAAATATGATGAAACTCATGTGAAACTTTTAGACAGGGACATTTCACAGATGATGCCATTTATTTTCAGGTGCTATGCATTTCAAATCAAGAGATACATCATGTCTATCTCTTTAAGCAGTTAAAACTGATCAGCTGGTTCGGATCTTATCCAACCACCATAACATTTCTCTATCAGTCTTTCACCCAATGATTTTAGCAGCCACAGAAGATCATTTCTTTTCATTTATCCCCATTATCCACATGTTTTAAAATGTCACCTATATGCTGGTAACTGATTTCATATTTATAGCTCTAGCCTTCATTTATAGCCAACTATCTACCAACTTTCTCTGCTTGGAGGTCTAATACTTACATCTAACTTAACCTTACCAAACAGAAATATTAGTCCTTGCTTTTAACCTATAACCAAGTCTTCTCACTTCAGTAAATGGAAATATCAGGCAGTGAGTTTCTCTCCCCATAAACCTAGGAATATTCCTTGATTCTCCTTTTTTTCTCATTCTGTATTATAATCTATTATTATACCCTATTAGTTTTACTTTTCAAATATGTCCTGAATATAACCATATCATATTGCATATCCTGCTACAACACTTAGCCATTTTGCTATCATCTCACTCCTAACTTAATAGTCTTCTAATTACCCTCCCTGTTACCAATTTTTTCTCCTACATATTGGCCCAAGTAATCCTTTTAACAATAGATCCCACCTTTCTCCAATAAAAACCCTCTGAAACTTTTTTATTTCAATGAGCATACAATCCAAACTCACTAATATGATCAACCTTATTCTACTTAACCAGGTACCTAATCTCCCCAACCTCCTTTTCTGTACACTCCACCTACACTTGACCTTACCCTGCTCAAACACACCAACCATCTTCCTACCCAACGCTTTTGTACTTGCTAGTCTCTATATTTAGAATGATCTTCTCAGTATCCTCAAATGACTCACGTCATTTCAGCGTAAGCTCAGCAGATCATTCCTGAACCTCTCAGCTAAAGCAGCAGTCCCACCTACCCCTAGTCAATTTCTGTCATATTACCATAATACTTTTGTACAGCAATAATTAGCTGAGTGTCATATAAACTGATTATTTGTTTTCCCCAAATAAAATACATGCTTCACGTGGTTAAAGAAGTCTGTGCTTTTTCATCCCTGAACCTAGAACAGTGTCACACACGTGATTTGTAGTAAGAACTCAATTATTGTTGAGTGACTGATTTGCAACAAAAACTCCATTCAAATAATTTGCAAAGAAAATTTTCTAAGGAACCAAAAAGTACAAAATGTGATAAGTTTTATTAAAATTAAGCTAACTACTCATATTAAACCCAGAGGCATTAACGAAGGATCTCTCAGCATTAGATAGGATAACGTTTGAAAAAGAAAACATCACAAAAATAGTAATAGTACTTGTGCTTCAAAACAGGATTACTTACAAATCATAGGATTAAGGAAGGACTTTAAAAAAACTGAAAACTTTCCTAAGAATATTTTTGCAAACAAGTTATCTTTAGGTCTTAATTTGCAAGTCAAATATGATACTAAATACATCAATATATATTAAATATACCTTAGTATGAAATATTTTTCAAAACAATTATGCCCAATATAAAAGTGAAGCCTATTTTATTAAATATATTTTATTATACATAGAGTTTAATAAATATAAGGTAAAAATTATAATCTATACTTTATTGTATGTAAGGCAGATAAGTGTTATTTTTAAATTTTTGATGCTTAATATAAAGTCCCAATGCAAGCTTACTACTGCTAATTACTATGGCATTTCATTCCTCTTATTTTGCCCCTTTCTAGTACCAATTATCTGAAAATAGTAAAAACTACTTGCACATATTTTATATTTTGAATTTAATTAAAATTAAATCTACCTTAAGGACTTTCTTTTTCAGATTAAAGTAAATAGCTAAAAATGTCAGAAAGTATGGCTAGCACATAGAATGTGTTCACTAAATGTGTTCCTTTCACTCTTGAATAAATATACCAAGTTTGGGGATGTGGAAGGAAGAAGCAGATTGAATTTATCTCAGTGACACTGTTATTATTAGGCTTCATCCAATACTTTGGGTTTGAATGTGTATCATGTAAACAGCTTCTGTGTCTTTTCCTCAAAACCGGCCCCCTTTATATGCACTTCTACCACTGGCTTCATAGCAGACAAAACATAGCCTTGCAAAGTTATACACACTTATTTTACTACTTACAAGTTGCTGAACACCGTTTCACTTTGGGATAAATGCCTTAAATTATCTTAATATATTTTATTACTTATAAAATGGAGATCATCATCATCCCACCTCACAACTATTTGACAAGTTTGCTATGTAGTTCATAAGAAATCACAGACACAATACGTGAATGATTGTATCACTGTTCCTACTGCTGTTATTGATTAGTAATATTAACAAATAATTTACTAGAGGTAATATGTAATACCGGAGGGCATCTCTTCGTGGCCATAACGCTTAATTTTTTTCCTTCATTTACCTAAATTCTGTTTACTCCTAATAGTAAGGAAGCGTTTGTTGTCCCAATGAAATCTCTAGTTTGTCTGGCTTCTGAATTATATTACATACCCAGCATATCAATACTAGTTTAGACAAGATATATTATGAAATATTTTTTTAAAAATCATTTTAAATGAGTGACTAAATATTAGGGCAGTTCTATGATTGTTGATGATAATGTACCACCAGACTTCAGAATGTGTTTCTGAAAAATTAACTGCTTCCAGGGCTGGTTGCCAGTTTCCATAGTAACCAGAACATATACTGAAAAGTGAAATACGAAATTTTTTATAATGTTTTTCACAGTTTCTTTTCTAGAATGGTTCTTCAGCTAATAATACCCATCACGCGACCGCAGCTGGAATAAACATTATCTACTAGTTTATAGCTTGACTAGCATACTCAAAGCGTCCTTGTGACACGAAACATATTTCTTTTCAGATTAATTAAGACAAGTAACCAGGCTATTGATCAGACTCTGCCTCCTGGCTGATTCATGAGGTTTGTCGCACTTAAGTAGCTAATGTTAACTAATATGACAGCCAAAAACAAAAATAGATTACATTAACATGTAACTGATGTTTTTTTATTTGGCTAAAGTTCCATATGCTGCAGCTTGTTTAGTACTGGATGTTAGATAACTGTGTCTCCGTAATATTTCTAGAAACTTTTCATTTAGTTAGAATTAACTGGATCTAGAACAATATTCCAAGTCAAACACAGGTGTTTTTAACTACCATAAATACATCTAGAAGTAAAGAAAGTTTGACATTTAAAAATATAACATAATGGCCTCCATTTTTAATAGAGTTACAATTCATTTTTTAAGTATGTAAGCATACAAAAGAAGTATACTTTGTGAACTCTGCGCAAAAACATCTTGTACTAAATTTCAAAGCACTTTTTTCCCCACAAGCATACCTTAGTTAGTAACTGTGTGCGTCTAACAAATGAGAATAATTTTCGATGTTCCTTACATACAAGAGAAGACCTCCAGGTCTCCCGGCCCCGCCACTCTAGGTCCTTTTACTCAACTGGGAAAAGGCACTGCTATTAACATTCAAATGTCCCTGAATCCCGGGGCAGGACCCAGAAGAGTCCCAGGCACGGAGCCATCATTCAATAAACGCTAACAGGGACCTCAAGCTCATGGGCTTCCACACTTCACCGGATGCCTAAAACAAGATTTCACAGAAATGGAACAAGAGGTCATAAACCCTGCTCACAGAAGACGCAAATATCTCCGCTTACCGCAAGGGTGGGCTCCAATTTCACGAATTTTAATCCACTGTAACATTCAAAAATCACAAAAAACTAGCACTGGTAGCATGCAGGGAAATGGGGCTTGCAGGACGCTCAAAATGTGGATACCGAAATTCGAGAAAAGCCACCTTCACCACCAAACAAATCATTTCCTTCAGAGTTGGGGAGAACTGGAATAGGGACGAAACCAAATGGCCACCGGAGAGGGCCCAGGAGCCAGCCGGCACAAGGCGGTACTCGTGGTCCCACCGCGGCCCGCACTCACCTTCCTGCCCTCCCGCTCCAGGGGCAGGGCCGTCTGAACTCAGGGGCGTCCGTGCAGCTGCCCGGGCTCTGCCACAACCCACAGGCGCGGCGCAGCGGGCTGGGGTCCGAAGAGAGCCAATACACAAGCTCCAGGGCCGCAGGCATGGAAGCGTCTCAGCCGCGGCTTGCAGCCTTCTCCAGGACGCTACTTAACGTGCAGGCCACGTGACGGACGCTGGGCGGGGCCCCGCAGGTGGTTTCGATTCCCGCCTTGTGGAAATAGAAGCACCTGGGCTCGTTGTGGCGTCTTTTAACCTTTTGCACAGCTTTGCCTTCTTTCCATTAGGTCATTTCTTGACTGCATTTCTGCTGCTTCTCCTTGTCAGGTCCTTCATTTCCAACCTGGCGCCTTTCTCCACCCAAACAGTATTTGGAGATTTAGGGGATGACTGGGTTTTTTGTGGGTTCAGAGCAGTGGGCTTTGGCTCTGCATCCCCTTACTCTGCAGTTGCTCTCACCAGCCTTGGATATCAGGGAGCTCAGGCTTTCCTTCCACCTCTCTTGCCCTTCTGGCAGCCACGTGACTCCATCTGGTTTTTGCAGTGTGCATAAAGCACAAACAAGAAATGATTTTCATGCCACAATCCTTAGGTTCCTACTATGCCTCAGTCTTATCCTATCTCCCTGTTTGATTTCTGAAGTTATAAACCCAACAAAAATAAGGATAAACCCAATATAGAAGAAAGCATTAGCTTAAACAACCAAGTTGTTTATTAGGCACATAATGTAAACCTGGGCACTTCCTGGAGCAGCCCCAGTTCCTTGCCCAACCTCCTCCAGTAAAGACTCCCTGGGAGTTCCCCCCACCCCCGCCACCCCCGCCATTAGGCAGTATCACTACCTAATTTTACAGGTAGGGAAATAAAGTTTCCATCATTACATGATTTACCCAAATTCACATTTCATTAAAAAGTGAGCCCCTTTATGATAATCAAATAATTATGTTTACATTTAGTTTCTGGAAAAAATAATATCCAAGTAGAGAACAGTGCAATAAAACAAAATCAGAATTAAATAGAATGGATTGGGAACTCTAAGTCAGCCTGCTCTGTGTGTGTGTGTGTGTGTGTGTGTGTGTGTGTGTGTGTGTGTGTGTGTGTGTGTGTGTGTGTGTGTGTGTGTGTGTGTGTGTATCCCCACTGTTTGCTGAGAAACCTTTCGTAAGGCTTACCAATGATAAATTTGGGTTTTGTTCAAATTTCAGAGCTCATAAAACTTAACATCTGTGTTCTATGAGTCAGCACTGCCCAAGGAAGCTAGGCCATCTCTTCGACACTGAAAATTGACAAAGTGCTTTTCAAAGTCAGGATCCATTAACTTAAACTGACTTTTTGTCTCCACTTCAAAGTAAAATGTGTATGTATGGAGTGTGAGTGTGTGTGTGTGTGTGTGTGTGTGTGTGTGTGTGTGTGTGTGTGAGCACTAACTTTATGGAAGCTGGGGAAATAGAAAAGATAAAAGAAGGTTGAACTGTAACCCACTGTATCAAAAGCAAAAGAAAACAATATCCCCCAAAATGTCTATAATTTTTCTCTGGGATTAGTTGCTTAGTCATAAGACTTTTATTTAAAACTCTGATTTTCAACATTAAAGGGTAAGAGTTTGTGTTGTTAGAAGTTAAGATTTGATATAAATTGAGGCAGGACATGGCGTGGGGAAGAGATAACAAAAGTTCAAATCAATGATCATGTGAATCAAATTTTCAGAATCAGAGAACGGATTGAAATAAAGAGGTGTTTATTTGGGATTTGTTAGGACTGTAGCCCAGGAGATGCAGACTCAAGAAGCAATTGAACTGTATTCTGCTGGACTACAAAATGAAGGAAGCTTATACAGGCAAAAAATGCAAGGCCACAGTCAGTTACATAAGTTATTTGTCAAAAATTACAGCTGGAGCTGGTAAGAAGTAAGGGTGCTTGTTAAGCAAGGATTGGTTGGGGGCTGAAATGGTTGCAGAGTTACAAGGGGTAACCTTGAGACCGTAAAGTGGCAGCTGGCAGCTGTTCCAGATACCACTGATGGTGTCCTTGGTTTGATACATTCACAGAAATTTCAAGTTCATGTGGTGCAGGGATATGTCTAAGACCGGATCCTCAATGGTTGCCAAACTCCACTTTCGTTTGCCTGAACTGTGATGACACCATTACAATTGCAGTTTGTCATCAGCAGCTTTTCTGTGGCGAGACAGGCTAAGAGCAAGCATTCAAGTACCTGGCAAGAGGAAGGCTTTGGATGGCAGGTGAAGCATACTTAGATTCTGGCATCATGCAATAAGCCAAAAGATGAGCCCAGATTTAAAGCGTTGAAAGTTCACTAATAAGAAACAGGTTCTGGCAGTCTGATGAATTCTGACTTCTGATTGTTTGCAGTTGAAGGGAATATAAGGCAGACATTCAGCTTGGATCAGACTGCAAAAACCCAGCCAAGACAGGTAAATTCAGCAACAGGTCTCCTGCCACGTGGAGGAGTTTGTAGTACTTGAAAACCTGTGTCCAGAAATAGAGAAAAAGTAGAGAAAGCATCTAAAACAAAGGTTAAAAGGAGAGCCCTTGAGGTACCTGGCAAGGAAAAGAGCCTAGTTTAGGAATCTAGTTCAGACTGGCCCAGCAGCTGGGCTGACGCGATGAAAAACACTTGACTCTCTTAGGTTTTGTCAAGCACTTAACTGTAGTGTTAAGCATGTAAGAGTACTGAGGCTACGACAATGAATAAAAGAAATAAAAGGAATGAATAAAAGGAACGTCTTAAAATACACCTGTATATTCTCTCTGGGAATTGACGGATGATGGAAATCAGAAGGACACCTATAACCTTCTGAAGGTGGAAAATCAGAGGCTGGCAGAATGGCAATGGCTGATAGAAAGATGAACCCCTTTTTAAAGTCAATGGGTAGTAATCACTGTGGTGGGGCTGGTCCGTAAGCTGTCATCAAACATGAAATTGTGGGTATTTGCGTGACAGGCAGCATCTGGCAATGAAATAGAAAGTAATTATTGGCAGATCAAGTCATCGGTATGAATGGAATGAGCAAAGATAGAAAATCCAAATGGGAACAAACTAGGGTGTGTGATAAGAATGAATGAGTTCAATGTATACATGAAGTAATCAGCCCTGGAGAAATTCTCTGAGTTTGTGAGATACATGGTCTAAGCCTCCTCATACCCTTGCTCTGTAATGAGCGGCTTCTGCTAGTTTTGCCCCTGTCCACAGCCTCAGCAAATGGGAAGCAGCTGTTAAAGGTATAGGCCTAGTTAGAAAACAATTAAAACAACTCTCTCCTGAGAAGAGGTATTTAAGAAGTCTTCCACAACTTGAGTTTGAGGGATAAGACTGTATGATACCACTTGTACACATTCTACAACTTGTCTACTTTAGGACTTCACTGGTACTGTGGTGAACAAGCAAATAAGATCAAACTCCTGTACCAAGATATTTCAAAACTCAGATATGCTGTAGTGTGATATGCTTTCCACATCCAAGTGGTTTCAATCCCAGGAGAAGCTGTCACTGTGAGATAGGGAAAAATACAAGAGATGCATGTGGAGAGAGAAACAGATGAGTTACTCTTGCGGATTTTTCCCAGTACCCCAGAAAATGTAGCTATCTAGCAGCTGTGAAGATGAATAGGACACTTGGCAGTAAACGGGGTGACTGGCAAAAAAGTATTGGGAGCATATGGAAATATGCTGGGAGCATACTGGACCATATGGAAATTGGGAAAAGGTACTTTTTGGATGATGTCTTAGAAACCCACTTCTGAAGACAGAGGGCTCTATTTGGAGCCACATACGTGATAGGAGGACAAATCAGAAAAGAGTTACTTTGCTATTATTTTGTATCATTACTTTAGCCCGAGGCTGAGTGATTTTAAAATTACCTACTGTGAGACATAATCTCCAGCCTCCGGGAACTGGTAATATAGAAGGTAATATAGAAAGATACATAAATGTAACTGAAATATATTGTGATCATTGTTAATGGGTACAATAGGAGTATGCAGACAAATAGAGCTGATATAATGCAGGAAGCATTTGGCTTTTTTAGGGCATGAGAGTTGAGAAAAGGCTTCACAGTGGAGAGACAGTTAAGTATAGCCATATGATTATTTCACAGATTTAAAAAATTATCATATCTGAAACTGAATTTCTTTTATTAATTAATTTATGTATGTATTTATTTATTCACTTATTCCTGCATTCCCTAGGGGTGTTAATGGAACCAGTTGTCCAACAAAGCTTCTAAACTGGAAGTCTGGACATCATCCTAAACTCATCCCTTTCCCTAATCCCAGTCCCTGATTTAACTGATCACCCTCACCTTGCAATTTCTACCTTTTATTTTTCAAATATGTTCTCTTTATCTCATTGCCACTACCTCATTTCAGGTCTTCATTATCTTTTGATTATTTCTGTTGATAGTCAGCTAATGGAGTGCCCTTTCCCCAGTCTTTTCTTTTTCCTATCTTTTCCTCCACCTAACCACCAAGACAGTTTCTCTAAATGTAAGTACAACCACATATGTCCTCTGCTTAAAAACTTCTACAGGCCACTCAAGCCCTGGCCCCTCTCCATACTCAACTACTGTCCATCCTCTTCCCACCTTGCCATTCTCCTCATTTAAATTGTATGAGGTAGCAATATTAAATCGCTTGTATCCATGCAGATAATTTTCTGTCTCTCCCTTTATTCTACATTTATATCTCAAAATCAAATATCAACTATTGCATTATTAATCATTAATTATGAAATTGCTAATTATCCTACATATACTTTGGTTCAAAATAACCAAATATTTCATTACAAATCTAGTGACTCTAAAATTAAGACACTGTGAACACTTTATATGTCTATCCTGGTCGATCTAACTTTACCAGTTCAGTTTCCATCATTAAAACAAAGTAATAGTTCAAATCTGCATATGCTTTCCCAGGAAGATCTCAGAGAGGCAAAGACAGTCAAATTCTAGAACTTTTCTTTTTTTTTTTTTTTAAGAAGTCAGTTGATATTCCATAAAGTGAATGGAAATAGTTCTGCCAGACCCAGGAATCTGAGGTTTTAGCTCTAGCCCTGGTACTCACCAAATATGTGGACATATTTTAAGTCACTTCACATCCTGATCTCATTCTTATCTATAAAGCATTGAACAACATAAACACTAAGCACTCTTTTTCGCAAGTTATGACTCCAATAGGGTTGGCAAGTTTGCAAGACCAGGATGAAACCCCCATAAGGTTATGAAGTCTGTTCTGTTGCTGCAAAACAAACTACAGTTGACCCTTGAATAACGCAGGTTTGAACTGCACAAGTCCACTTATACATGAATTTTTTTCAATAGTAAACATTACAGTACTACACAATCCGTGGCTGGTTGAATCAGGGATGTAGAATTACCGATTTGGAGGGCCGACTATAAGTTTCGACTACTTCGAGGGTCATTCAAGGGTCAATTCTACGAGTGGCTTTAAATAGTCATTTTGTTTCGCTAACAAATTATGAATCCAGAATTTGGGAGGGTCTTAGCTGGTAGTTTGATCACTGATCTATGTGGCACAAGCTGGGGTGGATGGGGCTGGAACATGCACTTCCGAGATGATTTCTTCTCTTAAATATCAGGCACTTTAAAGATCCTTCCCCTCCCCCGTCTCTTTCTCTTTCTCTAGCATCACAGTCTCCATGGTCACTTTCCACATGCCTTGGCTTCTCAAACAAAGTTTTCAGTCTTCTTACATGGTTGCTGGCTTTCTCCAGAACAAGCGTTCCAAGAGACTCAGATACAAGGCTTTTTATGACGTAGCCTCAAAAGTCTCAGAACATCACATCATCATTAAGCAAACTAATGTGTGAAACAAAACAGAGACAGATTAACAGATATAGAAAACAAACTAGTGGTTACCAGTGGGGAGAGAGAAGATGGGAGGGGTAAGATATGGGTATGAGATTAAGAGACACAAACTGTTTGATACTATGTACAAAATATATAAGCAACAAGGATATATTGTACAGCACAAGGAAACACAGCCATTATTTTGTAATAACTTAAATGAAGTATAATCTATAAAAATATTGAACCACTATGCTTAACACCTGAAACTAATATAATATTGTAAATCAAATATATATATATGTATATGAAAGAACATCATCTCATCACATTGTCTGATTATATTGACCAAGGAAGTTATTAAGGCCAGTTCATAATTAAACTGCACCTCTTATAGGGAGGAATAACAAGGAATTTACGGTCATCATTAACATATAACAAGGTCAAATTCCAACAGTGCCATTTTTCTACCTCTGTTATATTTTTCAGTACTCTACTTCTCTGAAGTTTGGAATTCCTGATTGGAAAATCATTTATTTTATACTCAAGTAACATGCAAAACAGTTAAAAAAAAAAACAAGACAAAAAAAATAGTGGCAAAATAACATGAGATAGAGATGTTCAACAACAATATGAGCTGGGTAATGTGTATTTTGATTATAAATATGACCCTTTTGCTGCCTTCTATAATTTGTAGAGGTATGTGCACACCCACAGTGAGCTACTGATGCTCTCAGCATCAATGAACATCAACTTATCTGTTTATGCATATTTGTTGGAATTGACAATATTTCAAAGTCACACTTCACTGCATCCCATTGGATTAGAAGCATTGTAAATAGCTTTGTTTGGAAATATATAAGAGGAAAAGCTTAGCAAATATCAAAAAGGGTATTCTTCAAAATGTTAATATTTCTTTTAGTCACTGCTTAAGCTTCAAAGATGTAGCTGAATTTTCAATGAATTTTATTTTTCATGTACTTCTTCCATGACGACATAACACAATGCAAAATATGCAGTAGATATTTTCCAGTCATTTGGGTTTGTTCAAGTAATTACAGTTTATGGTTATTAGTGCTCTAGAAGTTAACCGCAGAGACTATTGGATACACTGACACCACACTAGGGTTGCAGTTTTGCAAAACCTGGCCGTCTTTTATTTACATTGTGATTATTTACTGCCTGAGTTTGGACACAGAGAAGAAATGGGGGGAGGGAAATGGGAATCTCTGGATGAAGTTGATCTGTTCATCCTCCTGGTAGAGTTTACAGAACTGATTCTACCAACGAAGATTTTAAAGGGATGCAAATACATGAGCAGAGTTAAACCAAACAATGGAAAAACCTTGGGAACTTCAGATTGAAAGCATTTTGTCATGATCAGCTACATGAATATACTTCACCTGGCACTTCTGTTATTTCATAAGAAAAGTTTGACCTTATAAAATTTATGTTGTTGCAGGGGAAACTGATATGCTGGAAGGGATCAATCATTAAGTTACTTCTGGAACCATCATGTTATTTTCCATTAAAATGGGTAATTGGTCGTTGAGAACACAATCTGCGATTCTAATAAACATTTCTATAGAGTTTTCAAAGTCTTGATACTTAAAAAAATACTAGCCGTTATAGCACCAGTAAAGGTTTCGTGCCTGAAGTCAAGGGCAAGTGTAATCTGATGTAAAGAACACTGGACTTAAAGTAGAAGTAGTGAAATCCAAAAAGAGTTAATAAACCAAGCAGAAATTTCCTTGTTTACAAAATGAGGATGAAAAGACCTCCTAAGATATTTGTGGAAAGAATTTCAAGTTAACAAAACACAACAAAATATATGTACAAAACAAATCAATATACATATTTAGATGGATAGGTGTGTGGGCATGTATAGATAGGTAGATGTTTATATAAAATGCTTATATATATGCATATAAAGGTGAACATATATTTATATTTGTAAATGTAAAAGAGAGAAAAACTAACATAGTATTGATTTATTTTAAACATTTTATCAAGAAGGAACATTAATACCAAAAATTCCTATCAACTATTATCATCATTAATGTTTCATTAAAGGTTAACTCAAAATAAATATTAGATTAAAATAGATAACCAACAAAGACCTACTGTTTAGCGCAGGGAACTCTGCCCAATACTCTAATAACCTAAGTGGGAAAAGAATTTGAAAAAGAATAGATACATGTATATGTATAAATGAATCACTTTGCTGTACAACTGAAACTAACACAACATGGTTAATCAACTACACTCCAACATAAAATACGTATTTTTAAAAAAGGAGTTCTATCATGGTAGGGGTGGAAGATAAAAAATAATATTAGAAAGATAAATATCAGCATCTATACAAAAATATTACTGTATCACACTCATGCTTTTCAGTTCACTGTGGACCAGTGAAATCTTCGAAAAGGACAAGGACAACAAAAGAAATATTTTGGGGTTAATGGGTTAAATTAATTGTACAAGGCATCACAGTAAGAGTCAGAATTAGAATTTCATTGCTTTCACAGCCCTATATTCTTTTCATGAGTTTATAGTTTTTGGTTCTTGCAACAGACATGAAGAATTGTCATCACATCTAAGGCTTACTATAATTTCATGAGAAATATAATTAAACTATTATGTATTAGGCTCTGATCAGTGGGAGAGATGGAAGAGAAAGATTAAATTGATATTTTATATGAATCCACTTGACAGTTATAAAACTACCAATCATGAAACTATAAACAAAGATTTATATTGTTGGACTTTGCTTTGGGAGCTATTCAATTCATACTTTCAAATGTATTAATTTTACTTCATTACCTCTATACTTCCATCCTGCTGCTTTGGCAATGAGCTACCTGCACAAATTAAAATCAGCTTCAGACAAAAGGCTGGCTTGTGTTTTACTTGTGTTTTCATCATAGACAATGTTTTTCTAAAAATTCCCAACAATTAGAGGAGCAGTCAGTGGAAGAAGGAAAGTGCACAGAATTGATGGAGGGAAGAAAATCCCATAGATATTGAACTTTAAAAATTATAAAGGTCTCATGTTTTGTCTTCATGTTATAGTTGTTTTTCTGCAATAGCTCTGTCTTCCTCTCCATGTTTCTGCTCTACTACTTTTCTGGTTTCCAAGTTTTGGTTTTTAAAAATACTATTTAAGTTTGAGTTAAACTTGTCATCCTAGAAAGAGGAAGCCTCCTATGCTATCATTTTCTTCTCCAACTCTTTCCCAGAGAAATTTATTAAAATTATCCAGATCTTGGATTGTGCTTCTTTGAGAGATTATTGTATTTTATATATAAATAAGCTACATATGTACATAGATATAAATATTTTACATGTATTTACATATTTATTTACATTAAATGTAAATATAATTTATATTTTACTTCAAGGTATCTCAAAACCTATTTACAGTCAGATGGAATTCTTCTTTCGGAAACAGAAAAACAACTGTAGGCTCAGGGGTTTATGAGATACTGCTATCCTCGCATCACACTTTTGAAGCTTCCAATTCCTAAGTACAGTTTACTTTCTATACTGGATACCTGACAACCACCCATTATGATCAAATAACATGTGGCTGCACCCAGCCATGAAGGGCTCACACGTGGAAGACTGAAAGCCCAGGCAAAGAGGCCACTTTGGCTCTCTCAAAACAGTTTAAGTATCAATCTGTTAAAAAGTTTTCTCAAGTATTACATAAGACAATACTTTACATCATGAAGCACAGCTGCTGCCTTTGGCAGATACTCCACCAATTACCTCCCACTTAAAATGGGTCCCAGTATATTCACAGACACATGGAATTGGGATGTGTGCATAATCTTTGACAGTACTATAAGGTCTGAAATTGATAAAGTTAACATTTCTTCAAATGAGAACTGAAATAACAGCCTTGGTATCTTCTCAAACTACAAATATTCAACTTATTTTAAAAATTCAAACCATTAAAGACAAATTTAAAAACCTGATGTATTTCTCTTTTTGACTTACTTCACTCTGTATGATAGACTCTAGGTCCATCCATCTCACTACAAATAACTCAATTTTGTTTCTTTTTATGGCTGAGTAATATTCCATTGTATATATATGCCATATCTTCTCTATCCATTCATCTGTTGATGGACACTTAGGTTGCTTCCATGTCCTGGCTATTGTAAATAGTGCTGCAGTGAACGTTGTGGTACATGACTCTTTTTGAATTACGATTTTCTCAGGGTATATGCCCAATAGTGGGATTGCTGGGTCTTATGGTAGTTCTATTTTTAGTTTTTTAAGGAACCTCCATACTGTTCTCCATAGTGGCTATATTGTAGCACTGACATATATATGCTACCAAATGTAAAATAGATAGCTAGTGGGAAGCAGCTGCATCACACAGGGAGATCAACTCTGTGCTTTGTGACCACTTAGAGAGGTGGCATAGGGAGGGTGGGAGACAAAAGAGGGAGAGAATATGGGGCTATATGTATACATATAGCTGATTCACTTTGTTGTACAGAAGAAACTAACATGACATTGTAAAGCAATTATATTCCAATAAAGATGTTTTAAAAAACCTGATGTATACATACAAATATATACAGAAATCTATAAAAAATATGATTTCTGGTCTATACAACTGGGAAGGTCAAAAAACACTCTTGAGTGACACAAGGCAGAAAAAAGTAGCAAGATTCCCATAATAATCAGTTATTCAAGCAACTTTTTACAATTGCAACATCTCCCAGAAAAATTCTTCACAATGTGAAATCAAAAGTGCAAACATCAAAATATAATGATATTTGTTAAGTGTGATACATTTTTTATGGGACATTCATCTGCATACAAACTAACTCTTAGAGTTTCATCCTAATTTTGATCCAAAACTAAATTTAACATGTTGAAGCTACAATTTGATCTACTAACTCAATATTGAATAACTTAGGAAATTTGAAATCTCCATGAAATATCTATCACTTATTATAAAACTTTTAGTCTTGTAATCATTTAAAGAAAAAAACGACTTTACTGTTCTTTTTTCATGCTGATATATTTAGCTCTGTGAAAGAGAAGTTTATTAGTCTTTATCTCAACCACTGCTCCCAAGTTGTGCTGACTTAACTTGGCCATGGGCACTGCTGTCCTCTAAGCCCTATATGCCTCTTGCCCACTAGTATTGATACTTCTTAGAAGAATTGTATTGGAGCTGTGGCAGACAAGTTATTTGGAATGACTAATTAGAACTTTTGCTATAGGGACAGGTATAAGTGGAGGGAAAGACCATGTCACTAATAAATATTCAAATGCCTTAAGTCATATCTGAATTAACATATAAACAGTATATATTTTTCAATGTATCTTTTTTGTTCATTTAAGGTGGCTTTTAATCTTAGAGGAAATAGGTAATAAATATTTCTTAGTAATCTTTATAGACAAATGGAGGTCAGAGATAATCACGTTTAGAAAAAGTAATTAATTAAATAAGAAGAAAATTATTTTCTCATATGCTCTTCACACTATAAATGAAGAACATAAAAAAATACATGCTGAGCATTAAATTGATAGGTGTTTACCCAAAATCTAAAACCAAAAAGTTATTTCATAAACAGAATTACCTGAAAATTGGGTCATGTTTAATATTATTTAATTATTATTGATTAGAAAATAATTATTTTTGTGCTCATCTATACTGATTAGGATAAAGAATCAAGTTAATAAATATATATTGTTACCAACAGTGTTCCCAGCTCTTTTAAGAAAGTTTGAAGACAATAAAAAAAGAAATAATATACTCTTGCCCTGCTTACAATATGTGATGATTTATTTTCAAAAAATTAAATCTAGAAAAATGATGTCAGCAAAATGGCACAGTAAACTTCTTCTTCAAACTACCATCCATCCACAGAAACATGGAAAACTCTGCAGAAACTGCCAGAATCAAGTTTTTCGGACCTCTGGAAAGTAGTCAAAGATTTACATCATCCAAGCTAATGCTGAATCAAGAAAAGACAACTTAAAACACGGCAGGAAAGTTTTGTGGTGTTTTTACTTGCCTTTGCCCTGTCCCCTACATGGCTCAGCAGTGGTCTTGAAGACAATGGTCTGCATTCCCAGTGTAGAACCCTGGTCCCTGGTTCTGGAAGTAGCAGAGAAGACCTTATTACAAATTAATGTGTTTATTTGTTCTAACCTTTTGGCAGGGATACCTGAAAGATTAATGCAAGGCACTCATATCTGTCCCACCTAATTAGGAATTTACTCACTTTCATAAAGTGGCAGACATTACTTAAGAAAAATTTTAAGGTAAATGAAAAACCCACAGCCCCCCTGGGGCAAAAGGTTATGCTTAAGACATACAACAGACCATCTAAAGCCTAGGATGAAAATCTGGACAGAGAATTTCTTTGGAAAATAAGGGCATTCAAAATGACCCATATATTCTGAGGAATTTAGAAGATCTGTGCATGCCCAGGGAAGTACACATGCTTAGAAAACACCTGAGAAGATTCTAAGCTTTCACCTCCGGCTGATCTATAGCCTCAGTGCAAGTAGGAAGTGAAGGCTAAGCAGAGTTCTAAACAGTCGACCTAAGTGTTAAAGGACTGCCCCAACACAAAGCCATTGTGCAAAGACTGGGAGAGTGTTTGAGTATTTTTTGTTTTTGGTTTTTGGTTTTTTTGTGTTTGTTTGTTTATATCTCCTGGCATTCATGGAAATCTCTGTAAAAACACCACCTTACACAAGCTAAAAACACATAGACTTCAGTGACCACACATGATAAAGAATACAGTTTTTCTGGGGGTGAGGGGATGGGACAATTTGGAATAGTTACTAAATATACAAGTGACTTCAGCCTTAAACAATCAAAAACAGCAAATCCTAGGAAAAGGGTAGACTATTATTTCCCGAGTTACCATATATCCACTTTGCAACAACAACAACAAAAACCACCACAGGGTATACACATGAAAAGGAAAGTATGACCTAGGTTCACAGGAGAAAACAAATTGACAGAAACTATCCCTGAGGAAGCCTGAACACTGTAATTACTAAACATAGTCTTAAATATACACAAAAAGCTAAAGGATACCATGTATAAAGAACAAAAGGTAACCAGGAAAATAACGTGAGAACATCATAAAGAGATAAAAATTATAAAAGAAGAAATAGAAATTTTGAAGATGAAAATAATAACTGAAAGTTTCTCTTTAGAGGATTCAACAGTAGATTTTAGTAGGCAGAAGACAGAATCAGTAATTTAAAAAATGGGACAACTGAAATTATTGAATCTGGAAAGCAGAAAGAAAAAAGGATGAAGAAAAATGAACAAACCCAGGGGAACTGTGGGACATTATTAAACCAATCAACATATGCATTATGGAGTCCCAGAAGGAAAAGAGAGAAAATGGCAGAAAGAATATTTAAAGAGATAATGTCAGAAAACTTTCTGAATTTGATGCAATTCATGAATCTACACTTCCAAGAAGCTCAATAAACTCTGATGACTGGAACATATTCAAAGAGATTACCAGGAAGACACATTATAATTAAACTGTAGAAAGCCAAGGAAAAAAGTCTTGAAAGTAGCAAGTGAGAAGTAATACATCATGTAGAAGGGATCCTCAGTAAGGTTAACAGCTGATTTCTTGTTAGAAACCATGGAGAATGAAAGGCAGTGGGATGACATATTTTAAATGCTGAAAGAAAAAATAACTGACAACTAAGAATTCTATGTCTGGAAAGAATGTCCTACAAAAATCAAGAATAAATTAAGATATTTTCAGATAAACAAACTCTGGAAGAGTTTGAAAATAAAATGCTAAAAGGAGTAACTTCAGTTGAAATGAAAGAACACTAGACAGTAACTAGAAGCCAAATGAAGACATAAAAATTCTAGTAAAGATAACTACACAGGTATATGCAAAACCCAGTATTATTGTATTTTGGTTGTTAACTCCAATTTATATTTCCTACATGATTTAAAAAACAAATGCATGAAAATAATGGTAAATATATGTTATTAGGTATACAGTTTATACAGATATAATCTGTGACAACAGCGTAAGGAGGGTACATATCTGTGTAGGAGCAGAGTGGCTTTTACCCTAATATCAGGAACAAGAGAATGATGCCCACTTTTACCACTGCTATTCAATATTATACTGGAAGTTCTATCTAGAATGGTTAGAAAATAAAGGCAAATAAAAGACATCCAATTTAGAAAGGAATCAGTAAAACTGTCTCTAAGCACAGAACACATGATTGTCTATATAGAAAGTCCCAAAGAATCCACAAAGATACTGGAGCTAATAAACAAATTCAGCAAAGTTGCAGGGTACAAGATCAACACCCAAAAATCACTTGTGTTTCTATATATCAGCAATGGATAATCCAAAAGGAAATTAAGAAAACAATTCAATTTATAATACATCCAAAGAATAAAATATTTACAAATAAATTTAAAAGTAGGTAAAAGACTTGTACACTGAAAACCACAAAATTTTACTGAAAGAAATTAAAGAAAACCTAAATAAAAGGAAAGCCATTCTCTGTTCATGGACTGCAAGACTTAATATTGTTAAGATGTCAATACTACCCAAAGTGATCTAAAATTAATTAAAAACTGATCAAAGACCTCAGTCCAAGAATTGAATCCATAAAACTTTCAGAGGAAAATATTGGGGTAAATCTTCCTGACCTTGGGTTTGACGATGGATTCTTAGATATGACACCAAAGACATGAGCAACAAAAGACAAAATAGATACAGTAGACTTAATCAAAATTTAAAAACTCTGTGGGCCAAATGACATGATCAAGAAAGCAAAAAGACAATCTACAGAATAAGAGAAAATATTATCAATTAATCTATCTGCTAAGGGACAAATATATTTGACAAAAAAACTCAGAGAATTTAGAACTCAACAAAAAGACAAACTACCTAATTAAAAAATGGGCAAAGTACATTAATAGCCATTTTACAAAGAAAATATACAAATGACCAACAATTACCTGAAAGGATCCTCAACATCATTAGTCATTAGGGAAATGCAAATCAAAACCACAATGAGGTATCACTTCAGACTCACTAGCATGTGATAATTGTAAAAACAGAAAATGACAACTGTTGATGAGTATGTGGAGAAACTGGAGCCCTTGAACATTGCTGGTGGGAGTGTAAAATGGTTCAGCCGCTTTGGAAAACAGTTCTAAGTTATACATAGAACTACCACTTCACCCTGTAATTCCTAGATAAATAAACAAAATAACTGAAAGCAGGTACTGAAACAAGTAAATGTACATGCATGTTCATAGCAGTCCTGTTCCCGATAGCCAAAAGGTGGAAACAGCCCAGTGCCCATAAACAGCTGAATCGATAAACACTATGTGGTATATAAGTACAACTGAATATAATTCAGCCACGAAAAAGACTAAAATTCTGATACATTCTACAATGTGGATGAATCTTGAAAACATTTTACAAAGTGAAGGAAGTTAGACACAAAAAGTCACATGTGGCATGATTCTATTTATATGAACTATCCAGACTGGAAAAAATCCACACAGATAGAACACATTTGGTGGTTGGCAGGGGCTGGAGAGAGGGGAGAATTGGGAGAAATTACATAATGGTTAAGGGGTTTTCCTTTGGAGTGATGGAAATGTTTTGGAACCAGATAGAGGTGATGGTTGCACAACACTGTGAATATACTAACTACCACTAATTGTCCATTTTAAAGGGGTTAATTTTATGTTATATGAATTTCAAGTCAACAAATTCTTTGAAAAATTAAACTGTAAGAGGGATTAAAGAAATGTTGGCACTCATATAATATTCTAATTCAGGAGCGGGAAAACTACAGCTCTGCTGCCAAATCAAGCTTACCAACTGTTTTTGTACAGCCCTTAAGCTAAAACGGTTTTCATATTTTTAAATGGCTGAAAAAAAATACAAAATTTCATCAAAAATACTAGTCTGGTTTCAACTTAATTAAACTTGGAGAACCTTTTCTACTGTCTATTCTTTGGATATTGAAAAAAGATGAAGACAACCTTCCCTTTTTATATGACTCTGTTGCTGCCATCTTCTGAAAAAAATGATGTATTAATTGGACCCAACTGAGGTAACACGGTCTGGTGCAAAGATTAAAGAAAGGCATTTGGGGACCTGGGTTCTAATTATAGCTCTAACACATATTAGGAGTGTGAAATTTGACAACATACCCTATTTAACCCTCAGTTTTTCATCTGTAAAAGGAAATATTAGCAATATTTCAAGGCTTCTGTGAAAGGTAAAATAAGTTATGAAGAATTCATGTCACATAGTACGCATACAGTACAATGATAATTTTCAGTCATGAAGAGACAGATAATTTTTTCTCTTCTAGATTTTAAAAACAATTTCCTAAGTAGCTTCTCAGATTGATAGATATATTGGCATACTAATTATTATTTTTTTTGCAAAAGTAGACTATTTTTAGAGCAGTTTTAGGTTCACAGCAAAATTGAAAGTACAGAGTTCCCATATGCCCCCTGCCCCTACATACAACAATTCCCCTTTTAATATCATAATCAAATATTTTAATAATTATAGAACAATTAATTATAGCTTTCTTTCATGACATAGGCCCCTGTTCTTTCTCTAGCACTCTTCATCTCAATATTGCTTTTCCACTAGTGATTCTAGAATGAGGGTGAGAAACCCTATCCTGTGAGTAAGACTTTAGGACTCTACTATTTCCTCTGGCTCTAAACATCATTGTATTGTGGGAATTCATTGGCTCACTTGTTGGCTCCTTAATCAGCAACAAGGCAAACCAGCTGTGTTCTAATCCCCTTCTGCACAGGTTTGCAGAGGTTTGAGTGGGAAGGTAAAGAAAACTTGGATTCTTTTGTTTAGACTTTACCTGAGTCTCTTGCTTGTGAAATCTGTAGTTACTAATCACTGAGGTCTTAGTCCTTTGGTAAGTGATTAACAACCTTTCCTAGAAGACTACTGGACTTGTTAAAATTTTGATGTAATATTGATCTTGTCATAACCATCTATTTCTCTAGATTGATCCACTCTCTGTATCTTATATCATGCTTTGTTGGCAAGATTTGACTCTTTCTTTCTGCTGGTCATCTCTACCCACCTAAGTGTCATAGGGAGACAACATCAACATCATCATCTAAACTTATAATGTCTAATATTTAGTGAGCACAAAGAGTAAGATGGACATTATAATGAGTGCCTATAATTTAATCCTCAAAACCTTATGAAGTACATAATATCATTAGCACCATTTTACAGACAGGTAAAGTGAGAATTTGACACACAAAAATAACGCTAATACTCTTTAATGTTTACAGCGATGGTGAAAATAACTTTCTCTTAATCCAAAGATAATGTAAATATTTGGATAAGTAATATTAATAATAACTTAATAATAATAAACTCATACAAGAACCAAACTAGGAGATCCCTACTCTATTTGGAGTGCCAATGACTCTCATATTGCTTACCTCAATTGGTTAGTTTTTAATTTGTTTCTTTTTCCTTTCCATTTCTCCACATACATTCCTCCATATACAATTCAACTTATTTTTCTTATCTCATCCTCCCACCACCATTTAATCATTGATCTCTCATGACAAAGTATGTATTGAAACGATGCTAAAAAATAGTTGATGGGCAGGGAGTGTAGGAATATTTGTTAAATCCAGTTTGATTTAAAAATAAACAGGTGGGGCTTCCCTGGTCGCACAGTGGTTGAGAGTCCACCTGCCGATGCAGGGGACACGGGTTCGTGCCCCGGTCCGGGAGGATCCCACATGCCACGGAGCAGCTGGGCCCGTGAGCCATGGCTGCTGAGCCTGCGCGTCCGGAGCCTGTGGTACACAATGGGAGAGGCCACAACAGTGAGAGGCCTGCGTACAGCAAAAAAATAAAGAAAGAAAGAAAGAAAGAACAGGTGACCTAAATAATTTACATCAATCTAAGTGGAAAAAAATTTTTTTTTCTTGAATAATTGTAGCTGTTTTACCTGGTTGTAGCTCTTGATTGACTTTATTACATTGCATTGGGTAGAGAGGAAGTTCAACTGTTTTGCGTAGACTGTTTGTTTTACATTAATCTAGTTGAGAATTTCTCAACCTTGGCACTATTGATATTTTGGGCTGTTTAATTCTTTGCTTTTTGTCAGGGAGAGGCTGTCCGGTGCACTGTAGAGTGTTTATTAGCAGTACTCCTGGCCTCCTAGATTCCACTAGAGGAATTAGATTCCATTAACATTCTCACTCTGTTATGACACCCCAAAATATCTCAAGGCATTGCTAAATGTCCTTGATGGGGGAAGTAGGGTTAGATAGCTCCAGCTGAGAGCCACTGGTCTAATCTATTGTTCGGTGTGCCTAGTTGATTCCCAGTAACCACCTTCAACAAATTTTGAATTTATGGTTGAATCTGGTAAATATTTTTTACAAAGTTTGAAGATAATTTGTGGCATGGTCATGATTTTTTTTTTTTTTTTTTTGCTGTACGCGGGCCTCTCACTGTTGTGGCCTCTCCTGTTGCGGAGCACAGGCTCTGGATGCACAGGCTCAGCGGCCATGGCTCACGGGCCCAGCTGCTCCACGGCATGTGGGATCTTCCCAGACCGGGGCACGAACCCGTGTCCCCTGCATCAGCAGGTGGACTCTCAACCGCTGCGCCACCAGGGAAGCCCGGTCATGATATTTTTATTTTTTTCTGATTTTTATTTGTGAATCTTTTTTATTGTATTGTATTTTATTTTTAGTTTTGATTTCTGATATCTGGTAGTTATTTTCTGCTCCATCCTGAAAACAGACTTATTCTAGTTATATCAAATATGAGAAATGAAAGACTACTGCATTCTTCTGTTGCAAAAATAACTCATTCTGATGAGGATTTTGAAATCCAAAAAGATTAGTCAATTTGTTTAAGGATTGGTAACTAACTTGAAGCTAGCCCAACAAAAACCTCTCCATCCACATGTTATGAATGAATACATTTTATCCAATGTTGAGACTCTGTATTCCTGTTACCTTGAGTTGATATTTTAAAACATCCATTGCATTACTTACTTATAAACCTCTTTTACTTGATAACTTGACTTTGCAAAATCAGTAACCAATTCAAATACTTCCAATGTCTAACTAAGGCAAATCAAATATTTCTTATTCATCTGAAAAATCATGGTATCTGAAATAAACATAGTGTGATTCCATAGCCTATTTTCTGTTGTATAAATAACACAATGCAATTTCAAATTAAATCATGTATAAAACTATATTTTTATAATTTCTTCATTTGGAAAGAGACTATAATAATTAAAACTAAATCACAAGTAATTGAACATGATGACTTGTTAATGACCTCATCTTATGTCATTCATCATTTTGTGTATAAAATACAAACCCCAAATCATTAAGTTATGCATGGAAGGTTTAACTTTTGTTTTATACTTTATTTTCAGGGTCACCTCAAAACAGGTATCAGGGGGCTTCCCTGGTGGCGCAGTGGTTAAGAATCCGCCTGCCAATGCAGGGGACATGGGTTCGAGCCCTGGTCCGGGAAGATCCCACATGCCACGGAGCAACTGAGCCCGTGCGCCACAACTACTGAAGCCTGTGTGTGCCTAGAGCCCGTGCTTCGCAACAAGAAAAGCCACCACGATGAGAAGCCCGCACACCACAACAAAGAGTAGTCCCCGCTCGCTGCAACTAGAGAAAACCCATGCGCAGCAACAAAGACCCAACGCAGCCAAAAATAAATAAATAAATAATAAATTTAAAAAACCAAAACAAAACAGGTATCAATACTTGCACTGCATTCATATATTTAGATTTCAGGCTTCCCTCAAAGTGAGTCACTTAAAATATAAGCCAAGTCACTGGCCTAGAGATAAAAATCTCTGATAAATGAAACAAGAAGATATGCCTTGAAAAACAGTATAATCTCCTAATCTCTAGGCCACAGTAATCCCATGTGGTCTGCAATCACTGGCAATTACTGCATTTTTACCCTTGTAGAAACAGGACTGAAAATATTTCATTTGGGACAATGTGAACTGAATACCAAACAACTCCTGTATGCTATTTGGGCTTAACTGGTTTTGAAAGATATATAATTATTTAACATTTAAAACTGTCTTATGCTTTCTTTTCAATGGCAGAGATATATTTTCCCGTATTTGTCTTCACGGAAGATGATAACTATATAAATCAATGTAGGTATTAATATCAGCGTTATATTTATAAAGGGCCTACCATGTGTCAAAAGTGTATGAGTGACTTAAATCCTTCCTCAGTTATTCAACAGTGAGGAGCCTATAAATACAACCATGTTGCAGCAGAAGACACTGAGTCTTAGGGCCCAAAACGACTCATAAAACCTCACAAAGACCAGTAAGGGGTAGAGCTGGGATTCAGGTTTCATTTCTTCTTTCTGGTACACTACACTGAAACACTTCCTTGTATATGTCAATAGTTAAACAGAATTAAAAGCTTTCACAGCAAGGGACATTTGAGAAACGTCTTATAAGTATGCTTCTTCTCAGACTAAATCGCTTTAAGGTTATTTGAAGAAGGAATAACAAAGAGAAAATAACTTGGTGTACTTGATTAGGGCATATTTAAGGGATGACAAGTTGTCAAATAATTCAGGAAAGCAGGAGTGCAAAGAAATTGAGTACAGACCTTTGGAAAGTGAAGAAATAAAATCTTCCTTTCTCCCCGCAAAAGATAAAACTCTGTATGCAGGTTATGTTAGATTGTTTAGAGACAGACGGGAAGCAGGGAAATAATTCTTTTCAGCAGCAGCATAAGTAATTTTCATGATTCCATTTGAGGAGCTATTCAGTTGAAAAGCAGCAGAGTACTCGAAGAGCAACGACAGCAGGTTAGGTACATCCATCATTAGCAGAGAAGTGACTGAATTCCCAAAGGGACTTTCAGGTTATATTGCTAAATGAAACATGTGGCTAATTTAAATTAGAATTATTTATGCACCTCCAGTTTGTGACAGGTATTTTGACATAAAGTCTGAAGAAGAGACTTGAGGTGATGGCTTCAAAAACTAGGAGGGATAATGGAAGACTCTAATACAGTTTCCTGCAAGTAATGAACACATGGAACAAATTAATAGTATCTGGAGACATTACAGAAAGTACTGCAAATAAGTTATAAATGAACATCTGAAAATAGGAACAGAGTTTTTGAATTGATAGTGCCATGTCAAATTTCGGCTCAGAAACAAGCAGAATGGGAGCAGAGTTGGAAAATAACTGAGAAAATAATAACAATAATAACAAAATGTGGAACTCGGGGAAACTCAAGAGCACATGGCTTTACGATGGCACCCGTTACCCCTTTCTGACAAACAAGAAAAGAAAAATCAATAGCGTATGCTTGGTTTCAGAGTAGTTTGAACTATCTGATTTAGTGTCTTGAAAATAATCCACAGAGGTCAGGCCTGTCAAAGCATTAAAAGAAAAAATCTAGAACTTTGAACACTCGTACTTTCTATTTACTAGTTTCCTCTTCTTGACCGGAGAGGAAGAATGAAGGGGAGGAACAAAATTGTCAAAACTGGTAGTGATTGGGGCTTCCCTGGTGGCGCAGTGGTTGAGCGTCCGCCTGCCGATGTAGCGGACACGGGTTCGTGCCCCGGTCCGGGAAGATCCCACATGCCGTGGAGCGGCTGGGCCCGTGAGCCATCGCCGCTGAGCCTGCGCGTCCGGAGCCTGTGCTCTGCAATGGGAGAGGCCACAGCAGTGAGAGGCCCGTGTACCGAAAAAAAAAAAAACTGGTAGTGATTGGAAGTATCATAAAGGTCAAAATTCACTTTTTAAAAACTTGTCTGTGGACTTCCTATTGGCGCAGTGGTTAAGAATCCGTCTGCCATCGCAGGGCACACAGGTTCGATCCCTGGTCCGGGAAGATCCCACATGCTGCAGAGCAGCTAACTACTGAGTCTGCGTGCCACAACTACCAAAGCCTGCGTGCCTAGAGCCTGTTCTCTGTAACAGAGAAGGCAACGCAGTGAGAAGCCCGCACAACGCAACGAAGAGTAGCCCCCACGCGCTACAACTAGAGAAAGCCCACGCGCAGCAACGAAGACCCAACACAGCCAAAAATAAATAAAATAAAGTAAATAATTTTTTAAAAGATTAAAAAAATAAAATAAAATCCCACAAGCCATGTGGCAAGCCAAAATAAATTTTAATTAAAAAATAAAATAAAAACTTGTTTATTCACCAAATAGCCATATATAATTATGGCTTCTCACCTGGCAAATCACCCATTTTTGGCCAATAGGTATATTTTGATCTATTTCTATTATTTCTATTTTTTATTATTTCAACTCAACTACTCTTTTTGACTCCTTTTCACATAACTTTTATAAAAGTCATAATATTAAATAAAAGCAGCTAACCAAAAATATTTAAGAAGGGAAGAAACTTAACTTCTTCTACCTGGATGTTAAAAGCAAATGGGAGGATAAATAGAGAGGTATTTTAAAATCAAACGTTAAAATCTGTGAAGTTATTTGAACAATTAAATGCAGCCTTCCTTTAGACACATAGTTTAACTTCATAAGACTATGATGATATTATAAATAAAACATTAGTGCTACCACCCTAAGAACTGTAAATATGTCAAGTTGCATTTTCTATGTCTATTTTTCAACAGAGGAATTACTCAGTTTGGGGACTTTTTCTCCTAGCTACTATTTTTGTGGAGTTCCTTCAAGGCAACCTTTTCACAATATTATATCAAACACATGTTTTCATTTAAGCAGCACATATAGCATGAAGTTAAGAGTGATTAGGCCACTGTCCAGGTTCTCTGAGTGATTTGCTCTATTCCCCAATCACTGTAGAAGGAAACATAGGACTCTGTGAGGCAAATATTAGAAATCAATAGGGATATAGCCGAAATGTGCCTTAGGCAACATATTAATGAATGATAGGAAGGTTTTTGTTTGTTTATTTCTATTCATTTTTCGCAAATATAATTTTTAAACATAAGAAAACCAGACTTTAATAGGAACTGAAGTAATCGTAGCTATCATGATACTTGATCCCTCACATGACTTATTTTGAAATATATCTAGAACAACATACAATCCTCCTGAGAAGAAGATCAGGCACAATGTCAGTGCAAGCACACAAGAAAACATGAATTTTTACATCTTTGCTATTTTGAACTTATATTAACTTTACCATAAAATCATTTTTTATGTTTTTCTTAAGATTCAACATCACTTAATGGAAAAGTGGTCAACATTTACCGAATATACATACTATTTATAATCATTTGATCACTGTTAGAACAATTGTAATTGCTGATATTTTTGCAAATGTTAAAGTGTAATTTAATACATTGTTGCTATTGCACATATGTACAGACATACATACATACAAAACTTCCCTAGCTCAGTCTGCTTGAGGTTTGGAAATTGCAACACTGCAAAAGCAATAAGTATACCTACCGCTAGATTTTATTATTATCTCCACTTAAAGGAACCAGGGCTCCTCCATCCTGGGTTGGCACAGGAAAAGGACAAAATGTGGCTGGAGCTCTACTTGTTCCAAAAAGCAAGGAAGCTCACCTCAGTGAGATATGCCAGGAGATGGCCTCCCCTTCTGGTTGAGATGTAATAATGGGGGCTGGATTTACTCTCCCACCTGAAATAACTAATAAATGAACAATATAATATGTGAAGCAATAGTTTTTAAGACATTGGGCATCAAACAAGAGAGGACAGTGATCCCTGAAACATGGAAAACAAATAAGGTGAACACTATGATTGCCCCTACTTAGAGCTTGGGCAGAGTTTCAGGGTCATGGTGCAGAGAGGGGGAACGCAGGCAGAGCCCCTGGAATCCTTCAGGTGATGAGATGGAGCTCTGCAACTTGGGAGATCCAAGTGTCTGTAGTTCACAGGACAGAGTACTAAAAGCCAAAGAGCTGTGGAAGAGAGAAATATGGAGATCTGAAGGTCCTGCCAATTATTTAGCTAAGTGCTAAGTGAGGAGACTACCTGGGGCTAGAACAGAACCACACACAAGGATATGTAGTGGAAAAAAAGGAGGGGGAGAAAAGGAACAAAAAATAAATAAATAAAAGAGCCCCAGTGAGCTGGGGGACAACATGAAGCAGCCTGATACATAAGTAATTGCAATCCTGAAGACAGGGTGGCGGAGCAGCAGAGAAACATTGGAAGAAATAAAGCGCTGATTTTTTTTTTTTCTGATTTGGTGAAAACAATGAACTCACAGATCCTAGAAACTTATCAAAACCCAAGCACAATAAGCATAAAGAAAACACATCAAGGCACAGTATAACTGCTCAAAACCAGTGATAAAGATAAAATCTTAAAAGCAGCCAGAGGAAAAAAAGAGTCACATTGTTAGGGAGAGACAGAGATAAGGATAATACCAGGCTTCTCAGTGGAAGTAATATGTCAAGAAGATAATTAAACAATATATTTAAAGTAGATTCATTAAAACCTGTCAACCTAGAATTCCATACCAACTTAAAAAAAGTAACCTCTCATAAATGAAGACAAAATAAAGATGTTCAAAACTACAAAAGCTGAAAGAACGAATCCCCACAGATTCACATTCTAGAAATGCTAAAGGAAGTCCTTCAGTCAGAAGGAAAATGATACAAGATAGAAATCTGGATATACACAAAGAAATAAAGACATTGGAAATGGCAATTCAATGGGATTTGTTACTTATTATTATTATTATTATTATTATTATACTAGACTACTGTTTCAGGGGGTCCCAGGAAACACTCTCAGGCTTGATAATTTGTTACAAGTATTCACAGGACTCTAGAGAGTTCTATACTTATGGCTAGAATTACCTACAGCAAATGATACAGTTTAAAATCAGCAAAGAGGGACTTCCTTCGTGGTGCAGCGGTTAAGAATCTGCCTGCCAATGCAAGGGACACAGGTTCGAGCCCTGGTCCAGGAAGATTCCACATGTTGCAGAGCAACTAAGCCTGTGCACCACAACTACTGAGCCTGCAAGCCACAACTACTGAAGCCTGCACGCCCTAGAGCCTGTGCTCCGCAACAAGAGAAGCCACCGCAATGAGAAGCCCATGCACCACAACAAAGAGTAGCCCCCGCTTGCCACAACTAGAGAAAGCTTGCTCACAGCAATGAAGACCCAATGCAGCCAAAAATCAATCAATCAATCAAGTAATTAAATCAGCAAAGGGAAAAGGTGAATGGGTGACGTCCAGGAGAAACCAGGTATAAGCTTCCAGAGGAGTTGTATGGATATGCTTAATTCTTCCAACAACAGTGTGTGTCAACATTTGTGAAATGTTATCAGTCAGGGAAGGTCACCTGAGCCGTGAAGTCCAGGGTTTTAATTGGTGGTCAATCGTGTAAGGCATTGAGCCACCACTTTTTACAATCAGACATAGCCTGCTGTTTCAGATTTCTGTACCAATACGAACTTCTTTCAGGTAGGTTTATGAATGGGGAGCTAGTAACATGTCCATATGTAAAATACACATCTCCCAAAATCCAAACAACCCAGCCAAGTGCTTTGTCTCTTGCTTATTTTCAAGAGTAGGCAACAATAGCAGTTTATTTTTAGTTGCCTGTGGAATGTTACAGGTGGCCCTGCCCAGGAGCTGGCCTCTCTTAGTCATGTGTGTCACCACTGCATTTAGTCAGCCTAGCTTATTCTTCAGTTTCTAATACTATCATGCTATCAACAACTTAGTGTAATTTCATACTCAGAATTCTGCATCAAGTTCAAAACCCTTCTACTCAGATATTGACAGGAAGCTGGTGAATTCAAATAACCTGTGAATACAGTAAATGCAAATTGATATCATTCACACCTGAAGGCAAACTGTTGTTGGCTCCTTTCCAAGACTGAGACAGAAAAGTATTTGCAAATTCAATCATTGCGTACCATCCTCCTTTAGCTTGATGTATATCTCGCACTGCTGAAATCATATCAAGGACTGCTGATGTTACACATGGTGGTATTTTATTAAAGTCTTGGTAATCTACTGTTGGTCTCCATCAACCATTTTTGTCACGGGCCACTCAGGGCTTTTGTACATATATTGATATCAGCACTCCAACTTCTGACATGCCATTAATTAAAGTGATGTTTTAGTTTTCTAGAGCTGTTGTAAAAACAGTACTACAAATTGGGTAGCTTAAGACAACGTACTTTTTTTTTTTTTTTTGGTCTCACTGTTCTGCAAGCTCCAAGTCCAAATTTAAGGTATTGAATCTGAGTTTGCTCAAGCCTTCTGATCCAGCTGTCAACTTGCAGAACACACAGATGACAGAGGAACACACTGAACTGTACCATGAGAGTGCAGCCGGCAATATTCAGATTGTGGGGAAATCTACAAGTTAGTGGCTTGGATTAATTAACAGATAAAAGGTAATGAACAAGGTTGGATGGAGAGAGAGACGTACATTTGTGGATTTTTGTTGTTTTTGTTTGGTTTATTTTTTAATTCTTTTTAGTGTTTTTTTTTGGAGATATGTCTTTTATGATTTTTAAAAAGCTGAAAAATGCTGCTGGTGAATATAGAAGTTTTGGCATATTCTCTGATTTTTCTTGATGTTTAAAATGTTGATAGTAAGTTAAAAAGTAAAACAGAAGTGACTACAGAAAGTGTGCAGACTAATAGGACTATGGGCTATCCATCACTACAGTTGGAGTAATCTTGAATATTCTGGAAAATTAGTGCCAATTAAGTACTTTATTCACCAAAAATGGCAGGTAAGAAGTATGCTTTTTAAGTCAATAATGTTGATAAATACAATTTAGAGATAGAGGATTCTATAAATCGAGACAATTGTTAAGAATTCCCTCTTTCTGATTATTGTCAAGGTAAGCCTGAAGAAAGTTAGCTATTTAATGCTAATGAATTATTTACTTGTCAGGTACAATACAAAAGGCAAATTTTGACTCCTGAACCATTCCATCTGTCTGCTGATCTCTTTTTGTGTCTTGGAATTGTTGCCTGTTCTGGGTACCATATGCCCTCAGCCTTTCCTATAGCAACAAAGCCACATGATTGAGATTTGTAACTGATGTGAATCCCTATTACAACTTCATGGTAAGAAACATAACCTCAAAAACAGGTGAAATAGTCATGTGATATATTCTTTCATTAGCTCATCAAGGGATTAGGTGTGAAAAGGATAATGCTTTGGAAAGAAAAAAGATATGTAAGTTCTTAATGTGAGAAATTAAAAACCAACCAAACAAACAAAACATCCAAAAAAGCTTCCCAAACGATTTTAATGTCACTGCAGTAACTAATGTGATTCCTTTAGAATCAAGTCACTCTCTTACACCCAGGAGCTCTCTTTAGACAAATAGACCCCTGGATGCTGGTCGTACTTTGCATTTGGCTGTCCTCCATCAGTGCTCAGATAAAATAGGCTCTCTTTATAATGTCAGCATTAAGTTGGCTGGAACTGAAATAATTGGTTTTTACTGTTTTTCATCTTTGACCATTACTTTAGAAGAATTAAATTCTTATTTTATACAGTTTGTGCCTTATTCTTTGGAATAAGAAATTTCCAGGTGAACTCATGAAATTTGATATTCTAAAGTTATCTTCCTGTTCTTCTTGACAATGATGAACAATAAAAAAGAAAAACTTGATGTTCATAAATGACATTGAACCTAAGATTTGGGAGTTGCAGAGACATGTTTTGATTTAAAAATTGAGTAGAACATGTCAGATGAGAGAAAATGAGAATATACACATGCCAAAATGTCATTTTCATAAAATACCTGTTTGAAAGATATTTCATTTTAAGCAGAAGATTAAATAAGGCTACAAAAAATAAGTAGGGCCACTTTAAAACACTCAAGATTTTTCTTTGTGTGGATTTACATTGTAGATTCCAAAGGTTAATATCACTCCTATGCCAGAAAAACTAGGTGTTTGTAAAAGCAGAAAATAGATCGATAAAATGCATCATCAAAAATATCACCATGTTTATCATATAGATTCAAATCTAAGTTAGAAACATGTCCACTTCATAAGCATATCAAGCAGTGGTCATATATTCAGACTGTATTCAAGTTCACATAAGCCTTTAGAACTTCCTAAAACAAAGTAGGGGAAGAGTTCTAATAGGAAAATAAATATAAAGTCTCTCCTAACTTAAGTTGAACTTAACAGAACAATGACCTTTTAGGTCATTTTGTTTCATTTCCAATTACTGAGGTAAGTTTAGTAAAATGTTGCCTTTTGGTACATGATCCTTAGATTTAGCTAAAATTATAGGCAATTGACAAGTTACATTATTATCAATTCTCTTTAACACGTATTGGCAAGTTTTGTATCACTTCTAGTCAGCTAATTCTCATAATTTTGTTTCAAATCCATTTACTTTTCTCCATCTACACTGACACTAATTTAGCACAAACTACCTTTATGTTGCATCTCTATTAATTTTTAAAAAAATTATATTACTGCCCTTTCTGTCTGCAGTCTTGCCTTTTCTGATCCATATTTTGCCTGGTGTACAAATTTTATCTGAGCAATTCCTGCTTAAAAGCATAATTACCAGTTGCTTTTGGGAGAATATACAGTCCTAAAATTGCTGTAAGCCCCTCATGACTTGGTTCCTTCCTTCATTGCCTTTTGTAAACCTCATCTCTTACTACTCTCTAACTTTGCCTTTTGTATGACGCAGACATGCTGAACTGTTTGCAAACTGTCTCCTCTCTAGGCCTTTGCATAATCTGTTCATTTGGCCTGCATGTAACAATCTACACCCAATCTTATCTACTCTCCTTCACTAATTCAACAAATATTGACTGATCTCTTCCAGGCTCAGTAGGCAAGACTAACTCCAGCCCATTTAGGGTAAGATCACCCTCCTTTCACCTCTCCAAGGCTCAGTTGGCCAAAAAGACTTACCTTAAGAGATGTGTCTAAGTATGCAACTGTGGGCTTCAGGAATTGATTAGAGCAGGACATCCAGGAATAAGAACAGGAGATTGTCTGAGAGAAGCTGAGGCCGTAATAGAATTTAAGCAATCATCAAGCAGAAAGGAATGTCAGGTCATATGGGAATCCTGGTAACAGTTAGTGGTGGAAATTCAGGCAGGCTCCTGTCCACAGGTAGCAGAATCCTGTACCCCTGCTGACATGAGCAAGGCAGTTGATAGGGTCTCAGCCTTGGTTTAGTTCACGGTTCTTATTCTAGATGTGGTCTGGAAGTTTGAAGTGAGGGATGAGTTGGATCCAGTGAGTAGGCCCTTAGCAAAGGAAAAATGAAAAGGAAATTAACATTTTCAATAGTCTACCAAGTGTATATACACCTTTCAAATGTATGATTTTCTTTGATCTTTATAAAATCACAGCGTGAGGAGTTGAAAAAATGGCCCAAAGCCACTTAAATAGCAAACTAGTAATGCAGGTTTTCATAAAAAGGCTGATCCCAAAGGCCAGGCTTTTTCCACCACACAAGATTATCTCTCAATAGGAGCCCCATTCGAAGAAAAAAGAATGTCTTGGGACTTAGAAGCAATAGGCAATCTATAACTTGTCCCTAAAGCCAATAGTATTAGAAGCAGCAGATCAATTTTTAGAACAACCCAATGTAATTGTGTCCACCAGATCACTGTTCTGGTTTTCAATCCTATTCTCCACCAGAGAGCATAGTTGTTTCTTTTATATGCCTTTTGTACATGCCTCGTCTCATAAGATAGGTTCAGTTACTGGGTAGGACTGAGACTAAGGTGGTTAACGTATGTGTTATCAGTCACAGTGAAAAAGTAAAATCAGAAAAAAAAGGAGAACTTGAGTGAGTCTCATTCAGGGCATGTATGTGCGTGTCTGTCCTATGTATATATGTCTTTGCATGTGTGCTAAAGAAGGGTCTCAAAATGTCCTCTTCATTTATTTCACGTTCCTGTATTGTATAGCACAAGCTGGCCATCTCAGCTAAAAATATTTTGTAGACTTATATTGCTATACTTGGGTTGTTTTCCTCAGCCTGTATTCACTGTTTATCTCTCCTTTCTCTCTCTTAGTGCTGTGTTGTATTTTTCTCTCTCTCTTGTGTTTTTTTTTTGCTTATTATAACTATCCCTTTTCCTGTATTTCTTTTCAAGGCTTCCATTTCTCTTTAGTTATCTGGCCTATGACTAGGTTTCAAACTACCTTGTCTTTTAAAGAGACGATACTCCTGTTTCCCTGGTTCAGACCCAGGGAGTTAATTGTTATCATCTTCTACATTATGATGACCAGAAGCCTCATGGACCAGAACATTTCTTGGAGTCGAGTTATTGTGTTAGGCAGAATTATAGCCCCTCAGAGATATCAAGTCTTAATTACTGGAATGTGTAAATACTACCTTATATGTCAAAAGAGTCTTTGCGGTTTTGATTGAATTAAGTATTTTGATATAGGGAGATTATAATGGCTTATCCAGATCACAACTGTCATGATAAGAGAGAGGCAGGGAGACATCTGACACACAGAGAAGGTGATGTGAAGATGGAGCAGAGAGAAATTCGAAGATACTGGCCTTGAAAATGGGAATGATTGGACTACAAACCAAGGAATGCCAGCAGCCCCCAGAAACTGGCTGAATCAAGGAACAGATTCTTCCCTAGAGCTTCTGGGTAAAGTACAGCCCTGATGACACCTTGATTTCAGCCCAGTGATAACAATTTTGGACCTCTGGCCTCCAAAACTGTGAGAAAATACATTTCTGTTGTTTTAAGCCACCGAGGTTATGGCAATTTGTTACAGCAGCCAAGAAATGCTACTGCATTTATGTAATTAGTTCATTCTTTGCATAATTAAATACGTTATTTAATCATCTGTCTGATTTAGCAAAAACAATACTGGTTTAATAGGATTGCTCCACAGCTATTTTCTCTGTAGGAAAGCCTGTGTTGCCCCTGCCCATTTCCTTTAAATTATCCTTCTGCCACATGTCTGGGTTAAGGCAGTATTCTCATCTCAACATTACAGTTTTTCTTTAAGAATGGACAGACTTTCCATTCTTTCTTCAATGTAATATGTTAACATATGAAGTATATTATCCTAAGTTATTTTAAAGATACTATGGTTTTATAGCTAATCTAAAAAAAAATCCTCAAGTTTCAAAGAACCCCCTTTCCTTTACATGAATTGTTTAATTTTTAAATCCTAAGCAATTTCATTTATACAATATCTTCACATTATTAAGTGCTCTGAAACAAAAACAGATATGTGAACACTGAAAAGTAATCTTATATGTGTTTCATTTTTCTTGTTTTTGTGTTGGAGACAGGGAAGTCCATCCTCTGAGAGCTAAAAATAATATAAATTTCCAATCAAACCTCACTTTTTAAATGAAACTCTGAGCTATATAATCCATCCCAGGATGTCACAAGGTCTTAAATTTATTTTATTTCCCTTTGCATTAGAGCACATGGCAAAAACATCTTATATCTAAACTTGTAAAGCTGAGAATGGCTGATATTAACATGCATTAGAATTATCATTTTCCCTCCTCTCTCCATATTTTTCAATATTAAGCAAAAGGGGTAAAATATAATAGGCAAATACATTGTTCATGCCCTATTGTAGAGGTAAAGGAGATGCTGCTACAACTCAATCACTGTCAGTCACCATATAATAGCACAGAAGAGTCATTAGTGCAAATATGATATAAAATAGCTATTCAACGATATCATTTATTAAGGAATAAAGCGCGGACTATATGAAGCTAAGGATTTTCTCTTCTAAGTTCCAGGCCTCTCAGAATCATAGAATTTTAATCAATAGTTATCCCTTTATCCTACTGCCCTATTATCTTTTCCTATGTTCATATTTCCCCCTCTGGAAGACTGAAACATTTTGTATAAGATTCAAAGGCAAACTTGAATAATTTTAAGAATACCTGAAGGTTTATATAATTTATACTCAAAATTAAAATAAGATGTATAACATTCATTTTGTTTATTCCTGGTTATTAGCTAGATTTTGGAGGTGTTCTTTTAGGTGTTTCTAATTTCCCTTTGACATGCTTTTATTTGGGAAAAAAATCAAATACTATTTCTAATCCTCCCCTCTAATTTTTTTTCTCTTTTGTTAATTGAAGTATAGTTGAGATACAATAGTATATTAGCTTCAGGTGTACAACATAGTGATTAAACATTTATATACCTTCCCCCTAATTTTAACCAGAACACCCTATTTGAGGGAAGAGGAAAAAATATATACACTATCTGGATAGTCACCTCAGGTGTCTGTTTCACTTTGCTTTGGTAAAACTAATTAATATTAACTGACAAGACATAATTTCTTTAAATGGTAGTGTTCTAAGGCTTTCAACTGAGGCTTAAGCAGCAGTTATATTTATTAGTCCACATAAATTCTCTGAGTAGTCTGAAGGAAGCATTTGATGCTGTGTTTGATTTGCAGCCAAGCCATTCAGCAAAATTCTGTTTCAACATCCTCTACGAACATGTAAACCAAGTAAAGTAAATGTCTTTTAAGCTTCTTATCAATGAAAGTGTCCTCATCCAATGCATTAGCAACAATAATAAAAACAAAGTACACTCAGACCAAAGGCACAGAGCTGAGCCATGGGCCTCTAGAAGCTCTTGTCATAAATCCATTGATGATGTCTTTACTATGGAGTATCCAATTAACTGTAAATAAAACTTCAGACATGCTTAAAAATTGTTTCTTCCCCCAAGAAATGACAGTTAGAAATAGCTTCCTGATAGCAATCATTACTGGCTTTTACCATTTAGTACAGAAGGCCTGACCATGGTTAAAAGGTTTAATTTTTATGTTTCAGTGGTCACAAAGTCAAAAACATGGATTTATCTACAATAGCAAAGATAGCTATAAATTCTGTTACTGGTGACAGCAATTTTCTTCAACTACCTTATGCTGACTGTAACTTTATTGTTACTTCCAGGAGGAACTTGCAGGCAATTTCCATTTTACAGCCACCACGTGTTAAACTCACAATCCCAAGCAGCAGTCATCCCAGGCTGGTGCATAATTTAAAGGAAGAAGTGTAACATGTAGATTGTATTATCTACCCGCACTTGCCTTGGTGTCCTGGCTGCTTAATCTTTTGCCAGCACCAGCCAGTCAATATGTCTGGCCTGTCAGGGTCAGATTGACAAGGTGCTTGCCATGCAATTTTTATATTGCTTTCACTATTATCTTCACAGAGCGTTTTTACATCTCCCTGGTAGGGAGACTGTCAAAAGGCAGCTGAAGCCAGTAGTTTGCATGGAACTCTTTTGTAAATGAGAGGTCACTAATTAGAGACCCCTCTAGCATAGTTAGTGCACTAATGGCATAATATCCATTTGTTTCCCAGCAACTATCAAGGTTTTAAAAAGAGTTGATAAGAATTGTTTTTAGATATCAAACTAATAATAGAACAGCTGTATTTGGGCCATTTTTTACAGAACAAAATATCATCTATATGATAAAGGTTTATAATTTTGTTTATAAATTCACTTATTAGGGTATTAATGTAGAGAACAGAACTACATATTATTCTTTCATTTCAAGCTGGATATGTGACAATATCAGCAGAGTAAATATTCTGACTGAAAGGCTCTGGGGTTGCATGAACACTTAAACAAGTTTGTTATGATAGTATTACTATTACCAAGAAAATCTCATCCATCCTTTAAAAAAGCATTTGTAGTTATTTCACGGCATAGGATCATCTCAGGATGGAAAAAATGTGTAATATATGCCACATTACATAAAATTGTGCCAAAGTGCAGAATATTCAGTAATTTATTCAGGATTACACTCCTATTCAGAGTTTAACCAATAATGTCTTGTATGCTGGTAAATATCAGAACTGGGACCAGAACCCAGAAACACGTGTCTAATGATACTGAGCCCGCAATAAACAACTGTTGTCTGAGTGAGTGAAGTTTGTTTTAAATACATAATTGAAGTTGCAAAAAAAATTTTCCACTCACAGGTAAACCTAGTTAATTAGTTTCCTTTGATTTTAGCTTAGTTATGTCAGATAGAAACATTTTTAAAAACACAGACCCCTATTTAAAAAATGACCTAAGATAGTTGGCTTGCCAATTAGCTAAAACTTGTTTCCCACCCTTATTAATATTTTATTCTAACCAAGTATAAAGTTGCAAGGCACATAATTTACTCAATCAGACATTCTTTCACTTCATTTTCCCTGACATTTACTATAAATGACATTTATAAATGTATTATATGTGATCTGCTTCTGTAATTTAATTCAATATTTGTATCATGATGGTGTTAAAAGCAGATAAACAGATGTGCAAACATATGAATGATGGAAAAATACTGAGAAAAAAACATGCTCATAAAATTCAGAAGTAAAAGCTTTAATTAAAAGTTCAAGATGCCCCAATCTGTTCACAGTTTTGTTCCTTTCACTTCTCTCAGAAATTTTCAAAATAGTAAATCACTTTTAATCTACGTGAGATTTTTATTTGGGGGTAGTTGTAAATTTTCTGTGTAGGTAAAATTTTACGTGATGTATTTAGTTACTTCACTCACATTTTCAGATGTCTCCTCATTTTATTAGTTTTTAAGTCTCTAAATTTTGGTCTCAATTTGCTTTTCTAATTTATATTATATCACATCCTCTGTGTATTACCCAGTAGATAGTATTGTGTGTTTTATCAAGTAGATACTCAGTAAGTATCTCTGGAATCTGCTAAAATCTTTTCCCACACACCTGAGGCTTTTGTGTCTCTGCATGTTAACTTAGTCCTTTGCTCCATAGTCTATAATGTTTTCTAAGAATTTCAGCATGCAGATGCTAGAGCCAGATTGCTCGGGTTCAAACCCCAACACCACATCATGTGACCTTAAGCAAATATTTAAATCCCCCTTTGCTAGCCTCTTCATCTAAAAAAAAAAATGATCTAATGCTTGTAGTCTGCACTTATCTCATTCAATTGCAGAGACAAGTGAGCTATCCTATGTCATCTGTTTGAAACAGTGCTTGACATTTAGTAAATGCTCCATACTGGTAGTTATTATTATTATCATCACTTTTATGAATCTGGAATTTACCTTTTATAAACTTTATCAATTTTAAAACGTAGGTTTTCCCTCCTTCATTCAATTTCCTATTACAAACTAAACTGCAAATCTATTCTTCTTTTGAACGTCTTTAGAATTTAATTTTTCATTTATTCATTTAACATTTGTATAATGCCTAATGTGTACTAATTTTTCTGCTGGACATTAGCATAGAAATTAATGTTTTCTGTTTCAAAGGGCTCACAATCTGGATGAATTAGGGAAATAAAATTATCAATTCTAGTCGAGTTTAGTGGAGACTAAATACAGGAGAAACCTGGAAGTATATACTTTCAAACAGTTTAAAATGAGAATTTTTTAAATGTAGATTTTGTTAAATCTAAGGACATCTTATGAGCCAAGTGCCTGCTACCTATAGTTTATAAAATCAAAATATCATACGTTTGGCACTGAGTATTTTATTCTTAATAACATGTATTTCCCACTAGCAAAAATACACCTATGAAAAACTTCTTTATAGCCATGATTTTATAAGCATCAAAGATTACTTTCTTTAGACAAATTTTAAGTAGTATTTCTAGGTATAAGGCTATATTAAGATTCTCATATTTTTTTCATATCTATTTGTAAAATACTTTGATAGAACTTTAAATGCAGATTTTTAACAATAATATTTGTAATTATTTCTCTTCTTATATAACAATACTGAAATATTTAAAAATTGTTTTTCCCCTATGCTGGATGAAAAATGGCATATTTTTATTATTTCAATTTGTACTTTAAAACTGTTATGTTTGAATAGATAAAATTTTTACAAGGTTCAACATTTTAATGTTAAAAGAGTACTGTATCAGCTAACTACTACTATGTAATAAAACACCCCAGAATGGAGAGGCATAAAGTAGCAGCCATTTATTTATATTTCATAATTTCCATGATATCTGGGCAGTCTGCTTGGATAGTCACAGATGGACTCACTCATGTATCTGTACTCATTTGGTAGCATCAGCTAACAACTGTCTTGTTGAGAATAGCCTTGGCTATGATAAATCAAATTTCTTCTACTTGTTTTTCACCTTAAAGACTTATTTGCGAATTGAATTTTAAAATTCATCGACCTCAGATATTAACATTTTCTGTTTCTCTGAACTTTATTGATTTGTTCTTTAAATACTTTTGAGTTGGTGCTTTTATCAATGTAATATATTTATTTGCATTCTTTTATATATATTTATATATTCATATATATATACACATATATTTTTATCTCATTGCTGGATTTCATATGTATGTTTTATCATATATTGTCACTATTATTACTTTATAGGTATTTTGAAATTAAAACGTGGATTTCATCTGTGCCTCAAATGCTTTTGAGAGCGAGATTTTCTTTTTACCTTACTTTTCCAGATGAGAGAAGCTGTTTATTTTCTGATTTTATAATCTTTTAGTACTTAGAGATTTCACTGTCATGTAATAGTTAACTTTGGTAAATGTTCCATGGGTTCTTAAAAATAAGTTGTATGTGTTTTATATATAATCTGCCTTATCATTATGCATTTGAGTTATAAAACCTTATCTCTTACTCTATCATGAAATGAGAGAAGAGAAATAAATCCTCCAGTCACCAATATACTTCCATATTTCCTTTAGAAGTCTATACCTATATTTTCTATAGATATTTATTATAAGATTGATATTAACTGTCATATCTTCATTATGAATTACATCATATACAGGCACTTATATCATATTTAATCACATTTCCTGAACTTAGTGCTTTTCTAGTACACAATAATTCATTCCATTATTTCTCATGTGTTGGGCAGGAAAAATTTTCCTTTCTTCCCGTCTAGGTTTTTTGGCTGGTTTAAAAACTAAATGGACATTCAGACAGAAAAACAGGAGAAAAATAAATTTCATATGTACAGGAGCCCCTGTGACACTCAAAGGCCGTCAGGCATTGAGACATATATCATCCTGAGCTAAGGAGAAGGGGCTAGGGATTGGGGCTTCAAAGGGAAGCTAATTCACAGGAAGATGAGAAGATGTTTGGTCAACAGGTGTTGGCCATGCAACGCAGGTAAGTCTCTCTGATATAAAAAGTTATCTCTGGTAATAGCTCTCTTCCTGGTTACAGGCCTCCTTTCTGAACTCTTTTAGGCAGTTAAGGGAAAGGTAAAAAGCTTTTCCTGAGTCTGCTGGGTCTTAACTGCACAAAACAATACACATGCCAAAGTGGCACCATTTGGGGTGGTATATTCTGCTCCCCCTCACCTGCTGTTTTATCTAGATCTCTCTTTTACAGCACTGAGTTGGTTTTCGTTTATGGTCTACTCTGAAAACTAGCATTTTGTTCAATAATTCAGCCCATTTATATATATTAAGTTGAAGGATATAATCGATATTTTGTTCCACTATGCTAAGATTTTAAATAACACGCTACATATATTTAGTTAATGTTGGTCTTCCTTCTCACTTACTATAATTCCCTAAAACTCTAATTTTTATGATAGTTTCTATTAATGTTCTCATATGAACAATAAAATGAGTACAGCTCTGCTGGCCCTCTACTCTCTGACTTCAGGTTTAATTTACTACATTAAATTTGTGCTTACCTCAGTGTTATTCAATAAACTTCTAATTTTGTCACTTAATTTGCCTTCCATAAATATCATTTGAATTCTAGCTATTATGATAAGTAAATAGACATAATTTCCTTACCTTTAATATTTTCCCACTTTTTGCTGCAATGTTTGTGGATATATAATTTAGATATATCAGGACTTATAAACATTACATTCTTTCCAGGAAGCTTTTTAGTGTTTCCCTCACTGGAAATAAAAAATTATGCTTGCTGTTTATTGTTCATCTTTTTGAAAATTTTCCTCAGTACTTCTTGAGTTTGCTGAAGTTTGTCCTCTAGGTAAATAACCTTCCAGAAGAATTCTTGGGGAAGTTTTCTAAGTTTTTGCATATTCAAAATTGTTTACCTGCTACTGTCATACTTTGAAAAATGCTTTGACTGAGTATAAAACCCTTGGAGCACACTTTAGTTTCTTGTAAACTTTATGGATGTTTCAGGGATTGTGTCTGGAGGACATCTGATGTCAGCGTAATTATTCCACCATTACACCTTTACAATTGACATGACTTTTGGTACAACTCTTAAAAGTATTTTTTGTCTTTGATTTATCTGCAGTAATTTTAAATGGGCCTATATCTCGGCTTCACCATTCTTTGTCAAATTTACCTAAGAAATAGGTGTAATGTAAATATGAAGCTTCAACTCTTTAAGTCAGGGAAACTTTGTTGAATTATAATTTTAAATATTTCTTTTTCCCATGGTACTGGTTTTGGTTTTCTTAACCAAAAACATTGGTGATGCATATAGTTGATTTCCTTACCCTGTCTTCAGCAGTTTAAATTTTTCTTCTCTTAAAAGGTAGATTATGACTGTTTTCTTTTACTTGCCCCTCTCATTTCTATCCTCTAGATCATTTGCTATCTGTTCAGCTATGTCTGATCTTCTTTGTGTCAATCTTAATTTCATCTCCTATTTCCTAACGGTTTTAATTTTTTATTTTCTTGAGCTCTTCCCACTTACATTTTATGTCCTTCTATTTCAATCTTTCCTATATGCTCAAGCATTTCTTTTTTCTTTTTTTTTTTTTTTTTGGTCTTAAGTCTAGAAAAGCATTTTCTTCATCTGTTTCTAGGCAAAAAAAAATTTGGCTGAGCATTTTTGATCTGCTATTTGCCATTTCTCTTCATTTTTTCTTTTAATCTTCATAATCTGCACCTTGTGATCTTGGTGTAGTTAATGACCTTTGAGACTGTTGAATATGCTTGGACAGCTAATTGCCAGAGACCTTTGCTGGGCAAGTATACCAGCCATGGTTCAGAGGAGCTAGAATTTCACTACGCTGATTTATGTGTGCTTTGTATTTAATTCTCTCCATCCACAAGGGAGAGACCACTGTGAGGTTTTTTTAAATGCAGTCTCTTTGATCCTCTCTAACTGCTTCCTGAAAATGGGGCTTTCTATGAGATTCCTTGTTTAGGTCTGTCTCCTCTGCATCCAGGAATAAATTATCCAAGTGAAGAATAAATTATCCCTCGCCAAATTATATTCTCCCTCTGCACTATTAAAAATAAGGAATTGAGGTTTTATTTAATAATGATGCCTCTCACCTCCAAGAAGGTCCCTTGCGGGTTCTTTCTGAAACATACCATGTGGACATCCTCTCTCTGTTTCCAACCTTCCACCACTAGTTTTTAAATAAATATAGTGTTATGGGCTAAACTGTGCCCTCCCCTCAGAATTCATATAATGAAGCCCTAATCCCCAGTACCTGATAATGTGAACATATTTGGAGTCTTTAAAAGATGATTAAGTTCAAATAAGTCTGGCTGTTATGGTAGGCTGTAATCGAATCTGACTGGTGTCCCCATAAGAAGAGGAAATTCAGTCACAAAAAGGACCCTGGCCATACACACGCACACAGAAGACCAGCTGCAGGCAATGGAGAGAAGCCTTAAAGGAAACCACTATGTGGACACCTTGATCTCAGCCATGTGGCCTCCAGAACTGTGATGACATAAAATTTCTGTTGTTTAAGGTACCCTATATGTGGTATTTTGTTATGGCAGCCCTAGCAAATGAATACACATAGTCATGTTTTTAAATTAATCATTTAAACAATTAATAAATAAAATAGAATATCTGAAAATCAGGGTGTATTCATACTACCGATGATATGTTAGCTATAAACAGAGCACTCTTCTTTGGTTTATAGGCATTAAAACTAAAAATGTCAATTCATTTTTTAAAAGTGTGCATTTATAAATATAAAAATTAGTTAATATTTAATAACCATTGACAGTTTGTGAAAAAACTAAGCTACTATGTATGACTAGGTAGAAATTATTTCTGATTTAAAAAAATACTTTTTTCCCAATTTGGCTCTTTTTAAGGGTTCTGTATTCTTATTTTAAAGGAAACTCATGAGGGGTTTGCTCAGGTGCTTCCACAAGGAAAACTCAGTTCCTTTTCACTGTCCTAGAAAGCAATACTGCAGAATTGAGGTCAGTGAAGTCACTTTGTCAAACCTGAACCCTGAGTCTCCTTCCAGTGTCAGGAAGCATAAAGCATAATGGGACTATGAGAGGAGCATTCTAGCTCAGGCTTCTAGAAGAATCCATGTTGGGGCTCAGCAATCTTATTATTGACCCCTTGTAAGATAAAGGAAATGGACATCACTTCTCCTATTCTTTCTACTCAACACAAACCACCTTTGTGGAGTCATCAGCATTACTAGGATAGTTTCCAACAATGGTGAGTCCTGCAGTATATGACAACTGTGCCCATGAACAGGTATCACTTCAATCAATGGAAATTCTTATAAAGAATATCTGTGGTTGTGGAGATTGATAATCAAACAGCTAAAGAAACATTAAACATGTAAAAGGATGGTGGCAAGCTCCAAGCAGCTTAGCACATATTTATTCAGCAGACAAAGGGATGGAGTTTAGACTTGGCAGGTATTTTCTGTAGAGAACCTCATGGGCTCTTCCCTTCAGCTACTCCCTAAATGAGACAGAAGAGCAGGGCTTCTGAAAACTTCACACTTCATTTTTAAAATATAAATCATCTCCCTTCTCTACTTCATGATGAACTTTTAGTTTACTGAGATAAATACAGAGAGAGAGAAAATTATCCTTTTCTGATGTTGGTAATGTGGACTAAATTCCTTGAATAATTGCTATTATAAGAAATTATACTAAATAAATTCATCTACCAACAAAATTCCTAGCACAAACAATAATCATACTAGCAATATCTGTTATAATCCCTTACATTTGCGAGGAACGTAACTAATGAGTCAATTGTGAGGCACATTGTTTTTTCCACATCAACCATCAGACCATCCCTCATTTATTAAAAATTTCTGTCAGATTTAATAGTTCTCTTTTATTAATGAGCGTATTGCCCTGCTGTCTCATCAGGAGAGCATAGAATGGAGAAAAAATAAATTAAGGTTTATGTTTTTATATTTCTGCATTTTCCAAAATTGCTGAACAGAAGCTTAAACAAAGGTGTCTTCAATATCCATCTTCCTTACTTGCCTGCCCCTACCAATAACACACACATACGCATACACACCCAACAAATATACATCCCATATGCACACGCACAACTCCGATCTTTCAATACCCTTACTTCAGTAATTATGTAGCTAATAAGGGATTGACCTAATCTGCCTAGTCCAAATTGCAAAATATATTTAAAAACTCATGTGTTAAAATCTATTTTAAAATGCCATAGACACATGAAGACAGAAAAAAGAGAAAAAAATTAACAAAATAGTAGTATGCTGATCAATTTACTAATGTTATAAATCACAGTATGTATAGACAGTAACTTAATAACTAGATACTGTCCAACAAATACTCATCTGGCAAAACCTATAGCTAACAATATACTCTTTCCCTAAGATCAAGGTCAAATACAAGGATATCTTCTTTTATCAGTTTTATATAACATTTAACTTGATGTCCTAGCCAGCGAAATAAAGCAATAAAATAAGAATATATTTTGGAAAGGAAATAGTAAAACTACCTATTCACAAATGACACAATTGTTTAATTAAAAAGTCTTAAGGGACATACAAAAACTTCTAGAATTAATAAGTAAGATTGGCAAGGCACAGAATTTAGGGACAAAAATTAATCACATTCTTCCTATATTATCATTAAATGATTAGAAAAATGAAAAAAGATACATTAAAATATCATTAAAATAAAATACTTATGACTAATCTTCACAAAGATATGCAAAATATCTACAATGAAAACCAAAATCAAAATAGCATTCCTAAGGAAAAACTTAAAGTTTTAAATAAATGAAAATATATATATTCATCATTAAAATAGTCAGCATTGTCAAAATGTCCATTCTTCCCAGTGTGATCTATAGATTCAAGGTAATCCAAATCATAATCCCAAGATGTTTTTCAATAGAAATGGACAAAGTAGCTCTAAAATTCATATAGAAATGCAAAGGATCTAAGATATTCTTCAAAAAGAAGAACAAAATTGAACATCGATTATACAATAAAGTTATAGTAATCAACATAGTGATATATGCAATAAGTAAACACATAGAGATAGGACAGGAATACAGACACACATACAGTCAGCTGACGTTTTAAAAAAGTGTCAGAGCAATTCAATGGGGGAAATGAAAATTCCTTAATTAATGGTGCTAGAAAACTCGGATAACCATTTGGAAAAAAAGACATGAGAAATAAACCATACCTTTACCTCATATTATATTTAAGTTAGTTTGAGATGGGCCATTAACTTATATGTAAAAGCTAGATATATAAAGCTTCTAGAAGTGAACACAAGAATAAAGTCATTAACTAGGAGCAGGCAAAGATTTGTTTGAAATAACCTAAAAGACATAATTGGTAAGTTAAATTATATTAAATACTTCCTGTCATCAAAATACACTATTACAAAAATAATGAGGCAAGAACTCAGAGAAAAAAATTGTATAATATATATCTGGTGGAGAACTTTTATCATATACAATCAAACCCTCTCAATTTAATACTTAAATGACAAAAAAAAATCCAATAAGGAAATGATCAAAAGACTTGAACATACACTTCCAAAATAAGAAAAATGAAGAACCAGTAATCACACTGGTCCTTCTAAATATTCACCCAAGAGAAATAAATATAGATGTTCACAAAAACACTTATGAATGAAAGTTCATAACTTTACCTATAATATTATAATATCCCTAAACTTAATATTACACAAATGCCCACCCACAGAAGAATGGATAGCTAATTGTGTTGTATTCATACAATGGACTATTACTCAATAATAAAAATAAGCAAACAACTGATATATAAAACAAAATGGATGATTCTAAAGGCTTTATGATGTGTGAGACAGCTGATAACAAAAGAGAAGTTACTGTATGTCTTCATTCAGATGAATTTCTAGAATAGATAAAATTAATTTGTGGTGAAGTAAAAAAATTAAATGGTCACCTCTAAGGAGATGTTTGGCAGGGACAGGAAACAAGGGAATTTTCTTTGGTGATCAAATACTCTATATTTAGATAGGCATTATACATGTCTATTTATGAAAAAAATGAAATCACATGCCAGAGATATGTGTATTTTAAGGTACTTAAATTTTATGTCAAAGAAAATCTGTAAGCAAACACTGAACTTAGTAGGCATGATTTCCACAGTTTTAGTTATGAATTCTGAAGCACTTTTTTTTTATTCTGAGATTGAGAAAATGTATAAATATATTGTGGATAATGGAAGCCAGATTTACCATTACTCACAAAGAGAGTTATACACAGAGAAAGCCAGAAGACTAATCTAGCCAAGATCTTGGTTTCTAAATATTATTCTTTAATTACAAGGAATAGGCTCCTTGGATAAACAGTTGGGACCAGGAACACGAGAGAAGCCTGGAACATCTTGTCATATCAGAAAATAAGTAAGTGCTTCAAGAGTGAGGAATACATTAAAAAAAGGACATAAGAATTAGCTTGGTGTGACTCTCCCTGGCAAAAACTAAGACATTTTGAGCATTAAGATAAATAATGATAATAGCAAATTATAACTCACTGCATAAAATTAGGATCTATGAGCTGAAGCTGTCATGAATAAATGAGTGAATAAATAATTGGAGTAAAAGAGAAAACCCACCAAGACACTACTTAACATATATAGTTGGAATGATGAAGTTATAACATTGATTAAAGGAAGCTAAAAACTCTTGGATAAAAATTTAATGAAGACAAGATATTTAACATAGTCAAAGAATCTCTATAAAAATTATGATTAATTTCAAAGGGGAAAATAGACTTGATTACAAAGAAAATTAATGGAAGCCACAGTAACCAGCCAAAGTTAATAAAACTAAATATTCAGAGAAACTTACATCATATGCCTCTTGATATGATGCACTGAGAGTGACATAACCTTAGGTATGTGGTTTCCCTGCCAAAAATGCATAGCTTGACTTTAATATAAGAGAGAGAGAGAAAATGAATAAACAATAAAGCAAGGGTAAAATGTTAGCAAGTGGCTAATGTAGATAAAGATTATACAAGAGCTCATCGTTATGTTGCAATTTTTTTGTAAGTGTGAAATCTTATGAAAATAAGTTACAAGATACATGTTAGGCTTTGTTTCTATGGAACTTAAGTTCTGGAGGGGTAAGACAAAAGAAAAGAGAAGTAAGTGAATAAGCTATACAATTTTTTTTTAATTATTTATTTATTTATTTTTGGCTGTGTTGGGTCTTCATTGCTGCACGCGGGCTTTCACTAGTTGCAGCGAACGAGGGCTACTCTTCATTGTGGTGCCTGGGCTTCTCATTGCAGTGGCTTCTCTTGTTGCAAAGCACAGGCTCTAGGCACACAGGCTTCAGTAGCTGTGGCGCGCGGGCTGTAGAGCACAGGCTCAGTAGTTGTGGTGCATGTGCTTCGTTGCTCCGTGGCATGTGGGATCTTCCCGGACAAGGGCTCGAACCCGTGTCCCCTTCACTGGCAAGCAGATTCTTAACAACTGCGCCACGAGGGAAGCCGTCCCAAGCTGCACAGTTTTAGATGAGGATACTTGCTATGAGAGGGAGGAAAATGAGAGCGATGTCGTAAAAGAATGATATTGTCCTGAGTTGATATATTTTGTTTTAAGGATAATTTGGTCTCTATACCTGAATGCCAATACATTATGCATAGTTGCTGTTTGATAAAACTTAATTGAATTTAATGACAAAAGCTAGTGTATCCTAATACTCTAGGAAATCAATGAGTTTCGATTGAGCCAGGAACGCATGTCAGGGTAGCATTATTAAAAAAAATAATAAAAAAAATTTAAAAACCACCTGCACTCAGAATGGGTGCTGTACCATAGGAAACCACTCTTTCCCACCTAATTGACTTCCCTGCATATTGACCTAGAAAAAGCACCTCAAATTTTACAGAAATCATACATTTTGCATAATAATGAAAAATTATGCAGAAACTTTGAGAAAGAAGACCAGGCCATCCCTAGGTGGTATGGGACCCTACTTAAATCAGATCGCATTGTTTACTTTCACTTATTTTTCTAACTGAATAGTTAAAATAAAATGACCATATAAGAATCTGGTATTGGAAAATATATTATCATCCAGTTTAACTTGCCATCTGTTGGTTAAAATATAATAGAGGGAAATGGGAGCTGATGCTTAGAAAAGATTTCATATAATTACATATATAAATAGATATCTAGGTATGTAATAGAAATAAATATAGAAATAAAATATAAAATATAATAAAATCAGGGTCTTTTATGTGCACATGTATTGGATCAATTTTATCTTTCAAATTTCCTACAGTCTATAAATATCAAAAACTATTGAAGAACTAAAAAGAACAATGTGAAAAGCACAAACTCTCAAATCCTATCTCTTGTATGTAAGTGGCATTCCTACCATTCCATTGATGAAATTATTGCCAATAATTTCTTCCCCCTCACTTTGTTTTCCTGCTAGGAAAAAAAAAACAACAACTGGGGCTTCCCTGGTGGCGCAGTGGTTGGGAGTCCGCCTGCCGATGCGGGGGACGCGGGTTCGTGCCCCGGTCCGGGAGGATCCCACGTGCCGCGGAGCGGCTGGGCCCGTGAGCCATGGCCGCTGGGCCTGCGCGTCCGGAGCCTGTGCTCCGCAGCGGGAGAGGCCACAGCAGTGAGAGGCCCACGTACCGCAAAGACAAACAAACAAACAAAAAAAACCAAAACTGTGAAAATTGCAGGGGGTGAGAGAGGGTGTTCTTAACAGATATTGTATTTTATTTTAATACTTTACATGATATGGAGGTTAAATTGAGACCCAAGTGTATTAAATGATGAATAAAGTATCATTCGAAAGGTGAAAATGCAGTGTACCACATTTATCAAAACCAGTGACTAGGGTGCTTATTTACTTTATTTTCTACCTATTCAACATCATGAAATAGAAAGCTATGCCAATTTAACATTTTTTATTGATTCTAAATTCCATTGTCTTTCCCTCTATTATTTTTGAGTATTGAAGGATGCAAATATAAATACACATTATGTTATATAAAAAAAGAAAAAGAAAACTATAAAGGAAAAATCATTTAGTGTTTTGGTTTTAGGTCATTTATTTCTCCATGCATGAGGAGAAGTTACACAATGCTATCTGAAGAGAATATTATCCTGCAATAAAGCAATCAGATTTTTAAAAAATCAAGGTATAAATAAATTATAACTAAACCACAGCTACTCTAAAATCCACTTTTTGTAATTATTTTTTAAGTGTATGCTGATGGAATTATTACAAAGTTTCACAGGCTTTCACCTAAAGTATTTAAGATTTGGAAATTTTATTCAACATATGACAGCAAATGCAATTATAGAATATAATTCAGATACTATAAAACTAATGTTTTATAAAACTAATGAAATCCATTGCATTGTTAACTTTAAGAACTTCATTTTTACCTAAAAAAATCTCCTTCTCTACTAAAGGACAGCAGAAGGAAAGATTAATCCTAAATCCAGTTAGAGTACAAAAGAATAGATTGCAATATGTTACCAGCATTTCTCAACTTCTTGAGGCTGTTTCCTATAGCCCTTTGTTTACAATTTTTAATTAATTTTTTTTATTTAATTGCAAATATTTTTACATGGTTTGAAGTATAAACTAAACTTCATTTGGAACAGTAAAATCCTTCTGTTTTTTACATATTAAATTTATTATCATCATAGTAAATGGGATTTGGATATAGATATTGTCAATTAGGGAAAACATTTTGTTAGGCTGGGGATGAGAAATGATGTGGGAACCTCTTCCGGCAAAGATAACTTCAGAGTTCTCCTGGACACAGATAGTGTGCCCAGGTGACCACGTCTTAATAAGTAAAGTGGATTCGATTTGTCGTGCCTGCTAGTTCCATCTTTGCTTTCCTTCAAGGAGCTGTGACAGACAGCACACGGCCTGTGGGGGATTGTTCGTACCTTCCCATTGGTGATATCTGTCATTGCATCTTGTTCCTGTTCCCTGGCTTGACAGGAATTCTGCTTCAGGGTTGAGAATGGTTGGGAACCCAGACCATTTATGCCTGTCAGCCTTGTTGACAGGTAGACACTGGAGCTGCCCTCTTCAGTGTCATCTAGCTCAGCTTCTAGGCACACCAGAATAGGGGCGTTCTTTTCTACTTAACAAAGAGGAGACCATGACACAGAACTGTGACACCTTAACTACCGCCACTCAATTCTGGTTTTTTGCTTCAACAGATTGTCCCTCCAACCACTCCTGGCTTAGCTCAGCACTTACCCAGCATGCAAAACTAAATTAATCCTCTTGATTCAATCCTGAGCATTTCATAGTACACCAGACAGATACACACCCACAGCTAAAAGAGTCCTCCCAAACTCATCCCATTATTAAACTCCTGTATTAGTCAGTTTGGACTTCTAAGACAAAATAGCATAGACTGGATGGCTTACACAAGAAACACATTTCTCAGAGCTCTGGAGCCTGGGAAGTCTAAGATCAAGGTACCAGCTGATTCAGCTCCTGTTAAGAGTTCTCTTCCTGATTTGCAGGTGGCCACCTTTTTGCTGTATTCTCACTTGATCAAGAGAGAAAGGCACTAATCTCTTCCTTTTCTTATAAAGACACGAATTCCATCCTCATGACCTCATCTAACCTTAATTACCTTCGAAATTATCATAGTGCGGATTGGGGTTCCAACATATGAATTTGGTGGGGGACATATAAACATTCAGTCCATAAAACCCCATGCCTTATCTTAAACTATTCATCTCTTAAATACTGACCTTAGTGTTTAACATATCTAATATTTTATGTAAGGATATTAATTGTTGGATCATAGCAATTCAATTCACTTCCTGTAAAATGAGCTATTATCTTATCTGAGTTCAGTAGCATAAGCAGCATTTTTAAAAAATCCTCAGTTATAAATGTTGTGGCAGAGTTGATTATTCTCTAGTTTTTAATCACCTTTGCAATGTGTATATTATAATACAGCCTTTCTTATAATAAGTTTGCAAGTTGTTTACATATCAATTTCCCTATTACACTGGGAGCTACTTGAAAGCAAAAAACAACTTACTAATCTTGGACCACTTCATTTATGATAATTTATGGAACATAGTAGACACCCAGTAAATGTTTTTAGAGGGTTGAATGAATGTACAGATTATCAAATATATAATGTGTGAAAAAGAAAAATATGGAACTTATAATACATTTATCATTCAATTATATAAATGGTAATTATGGTTTTGTAAAATTTATATTAACATGTGGACAGACTGAAAGGACAGCAGGGAAAATGACAACAGTGTGATTTGTTGAAGATGATAAAAATGAGTTTTCCTATGTTTTTATTTCTATTCATATGATTATTATATTATTTTGCGAATAAGCAATACATAAGAGAAGGGCTATGAGTATTACATGTGATGCAATGAGTTCCATGTCTATATTATATAGCTGTTTCTGTTTCCCCAAGTTCAGTTGGGTGTGATTTTCCCCATGTTTACTCCAGCCAATGAAATTATAACTACCTAAAGGACATATGAATATTCTGTTTATAATAAATATTTACAACGACAGATGGTGGATTTTAAAACATTATGCTTTTCTGAGCATATACATAATTTTAAAATTAAATTTAGAAGTTCTACAACATTTAGCTATAAATATATATACATTGTATATTTTGCAATGTTGTGGCTTAAAATTAAGTATCTTTATGTTTAAAGATATATGCTTGATAGGATTTCACCTTAATGTAATACACAGAAGCATTTATTTTTAAAACTATATACATTTCTTAGAATTATTTTACATAATCATAATATGTAATATTGCATTGCACTGCACTATGTTAGGGGTACAAATTCAATAAATCAAATAACTACAAAAAAGCTCTCATTATTGAAAGGTTTTACTTGGCCTACTGAAATTGTGACAACTATTCTATTTTGAGAGCTGCACTGAGGAAGGAGGAGGGTGGGACATAGGAAAACATCAGGTAACAGATACAAAATTATGATTCAGCAATGACACGCATACCCATGGGTCCTAACGTTACATACATCCTGTGGCAAGCAAGTAAAATTTTTTCTTTCAAGGGTCCTATATTTTAACTCAATTAGTATTATATTTAAGAAGAATGAAACTATTGATTTGCTTGTAGAGAAGCATATGATTGATAATATATGCTAATATTTTACTAAATATTAAGATCTAGTATGATGACATATGTTATTCTAATCCCTTAGCTCTCCTGTAGGTAAATACAATCCTACATTTATTTTTGAGGTAAGAATTATGTGAACAGAATCTTCTCCAAATAATGTAACTCTGTGAATAGAAGTACAATAGAATGAAGTATTAGACTTTTTAATCCAAACACTCAGGTTTTATAGTAGTATCTTTCTTCCTCACATCTTAAAATGACTTTTTATTTGCTATTGCAGGATATGTAATTTAGCATTAAAATTAAAATATGTATACTTTATATATGATATATAATTATATAACATATAATATAATATCTATTAATATACTATGTACTATATAACAAATGTATATATAGCATTAAAGTTACATATTTGAGCATTCAGAATTACAGCTAATTGATGTCCATTTATAAATTTTTAGTTCTTTAATAAACAGTGTTAAATAATAATAAATTGTGGCAAAAAAGAATTTTGTCTTCTTTACCCTTTTTCAACACCATTGATAATTTCAGAATCCCACTGAGCCATTCTCAAGCTATCATTATTTCAACAATCAGAAGGGCAGTTACAGTTTAATAACAATTTTGCTCAATTGCCTGATAAAGTAATAGGGGATTACAATAAATGTGCATGCATGTTGATAAATTTTCTCAGGCTCCCCAGCTCCCACCTCACAGAGATTGGGAAGTATCAACTCTGGCTCACAAGATGTGCTTGGAGTGATTTCATGGCTCTGTCCCAACAGCAGCTATCATACTGCACAGGGATTACCACTCCAGTGACACAGTGAGAGGCCCACGTACCGCAAAAAAAAAAAAAAGTTTATGCTATTGAAATGGTTTCTAACACTCAACTGGTACGTTCATCAGCTCATGACAAATGATTATATCACTTATTTATATGTTAGTCAAAGTCATACATCACCTTTCCCCAGGGAAGCTCACTGTACTTCCTAGTAAACCAAAATTATATTCTACTCTATTATACACACAAAAATTGAAAAGGAGAGAAGGAAAGGCAGATGCATTAGCAGAGAATGAAACAGTAAATAGTCATTAAGTCAACTTCTGACCAGAGGACAAGTGACTAAAGAAATATGTCACAGTAGCAGTGGATGTAGCATGTGCTTTCAGAGAAATAAGATATTTATCTAGAATTTTCACAGATGCTTTGTCCTTTGATAGAATATTTTGTTGTGATTGTTTTGCTTTCTACTCAGCATATAGTTTCACAGGACTCTGTTGAATATTTCGTGGTGATGATGATTTGAAGTGAAGGTAGTAGACTTTCTCTCACCCTCAAGAATATTTAACAGGAGCTGTGCCCTAGTCCTCTGAGGAGGGATCTCTTTTTAAATCCTATGTTTCTTTGGAGAAAAAGTTGGTGAGTAGGTATGCTAAATTATGAAACTTTTTATTGGTCAGACCCTAGTGAAATCACTTTTGGTTCTTAAAGTAGAATTGTTTTCATGTTTTTAAGGTAACAAAGCTGTTAGAACACTGAAAAAATATCCCTGGGTTCACAAGTACTATATCATAATCAGTGCAAACTATTACATTTAAAAACCTAAGCAAATTCCTAGATTGAATCTAGGCTAACAGCCAGAGTAGAGTCAGGGATGAAAAGTGCAAGGATGACTGGACCATGATGACTTTGGCACAGTGAAATGATCATTTGAGGTATATATATATATATATTTTTGTTGTTGTTGTTGTTGTTGTTGTTCTACGCAGGCCTCTCACTGTTGTGGCCTCTCCCGTTGCGGAGCACAGGCTCCGGACGCGCAGGCTCAGCGGCCATGGCTCACGGGCCCAGCCGCTCTGCGGCATGTGGGATCCTCCCGGACCGGGGCACGCACCCGTGTCCCCTGCAACGGCAGGCAGACTCTCAACCACTGCACCACCAGGGAAGCCCCCATTTGAGGTATATTTTATTGGAGCAGTAACAGGGGCCATTATGTCCAGGATCTGTTAATTCCACTCTATAGATTCTAAAGCAAAGCGAGGGCTAGTACAGACTGGATCTGTGTTGTTCATCTGTGGTTCTGTCCTGATTAGCGCAGTGTCTGGCGTATCAAAGAATAAACAATTAAATGCATTTTTAGAAATGTCTTCCAAAATAAAATATGAAATGAATTTCTTCATGTCAATAATATGCTTAACTCTTTTATCCATCTGTTTCACTTTTTCTTAAAAGAAATTAGAGATGATATATAATATTTAGTTATTTCTTGAGTATCCCAAGCTAGTACTTCATATGAAAAATTTAAAAGTTTTAGCTCTTCAATAATTCTTTCAAATCATTTCAAAGGATTTGAAATTATGAAGAGACTGTGATAAAATGTGTTAATCACCAGTTCTAAAAATTAGGTTTATGTGTTGACTTTATGAGAATCCAGTTGAATGGCAATTATAGCTAGCTTTTGAGAACAGAGGTGGATAATTATTTTATTATTTATTGTCTTTTTATTATTGGAGTATAGTTGCCATATAATGTTGTGTTAGTTTCTGCCGTTCAACGAAGTGAATCAGCTATATGTATACATATATCCCCTCCCTCTTGGACCTCCCTCCCACCCCACCCCCCAGTCCCACCCATCTAGGTCATCACAGAGCACCAAGCTGAGCTCTCTGTGCTATACAGCAGGTTCCCACTAGCTATTTAATACAATGTTATAAATGGGACAACCCATCTAACTCTTGAATTTTTTTGTGATTATGCAAAATTTCAGATGGTTGGGTCTGTTTGGTTCCACACATCACTGGGATTATTTTTTTATAATGATTCAGTATGGTCTGATTTACATTTAACTAAGCTTATCTTTTAATTTTAAGAGTCATTATTTTGTTTCTGCTCTTGTGAATCTTCTTTTGGTAGTATTTACAAACTTAGGACTGAAAAAAGAGAGGCAAGATTTTTAAAATATTAGAAAAGAAGCCAGTCATTTAATTTTGTCTCAAAAATGCACTGTATCTTATAAAAATCTGTACAGGTACATAATACCTATTGAAGTGTATAAAATATTAGGTGAGCTTCAAAGTAAAGAAGTATTGTGTCTTATTCTTTAAGTTTAAGAATTTGAAATGTTCAACAATTCTGGTAATATTTCATTAAAATTTATGATGAAAATGTAAGACTAACTTTTATTCAGTAAATTAAAAATTTGTAGAAAGCGGTATCTGTTTACAAATGTACATATTTCCCCCTCATTCCCTAACAATGAATGGTTGTTAGCCTAATTTCTTTTTCTGTAACAACTTCCACTTTTTAAATGTCCTTGTATGCTATTAGAAAAGCAATATACATACACACACAAAAAAGTGAAGAACTTATTACCAACTTCATTATGTCATATATAAGGTTCATGCTGAGTCATATACTTGTATGTTTATGACTGTTATGTATAAGTTAGGAAATATCTTTTGTAATTTATAGGATAAAGTTTATATTTTTATGTATACTTTTAAAGCATAGATTGTACAACTAAAAACTGCTGAGTGATTATTTGGGCTTACGTGTGATTATATTGCTCTTAATTTAGATAGCAACTTATTAAGCTTGTGTAGCATATTAATTAATGAGAATTCTTACTCTGCTTATTTACAGAGACATTGTAGCATATTTCTAATGCCCAATAATGACATTTTTAGCAGTTCCCAATAAAGCAGTCCAATTAAATTTGGCTTCTAGGCACTGAAGTAAGAATTAATTCATTTTATTGTTTACTTGACTCTAAAGTCTAATATTACAAAGAAACAATTAGTAACTAAAATTAAAATTTTTAATTTTGTGCAATAGAATACAGAATTGCATTAATTGTATTTTAATATTTATAGGATTACAGTTTATTTATTCCCTGATCTTAACTCAATTTTTTTTTTTTTTTTTTTGCAGTACACAGGCCTCTCACTGTTGTGGCCTCTCCCACTGCGGAGCACAGGCTCCGGATGCGCAGGCTCAGCGGCCATGGCTCACGGGCCCAGCCGCTCCGCGGCATGTAGGATCTTCCCGGACCGGGGCACAAACCCGTGTCCCCTGCATCGGCAGGCGGACTCTCAACCACTGCACCACCAGGGAAGCCCTCTTAACTCAATTAAAAAAAAAATATTTTCACAGTGTGTTTTCTTCAACATCATCAAAAAAATTTAAGAATCAACCAATTATTATTTTAAGAGGGAAAATAAACGGAAGAAATAGAGAAAATGATAACAAGCCTATTAATAGTTTCTAATAGTGTTTAAAATGATCAAAATATCTTCAGTTTTGGAGCTTCCCTGGTGGCGCAGTGGTTGGGGGTCCGCCTGCCGGTGCAGGGGACGCGGGTTCGTGCCCCGGTCCGGGAAGATACCACATGCCGCGGAGCGGCTGGGCCCGTGAGCCATAGCCACTGGGCCTGCGCGTCCGGGGCCTGTGCTCCGCAACGGGAGAGGCTGCAGCGGTGAGAGGCCCGCGTACCACAAAAAAACAAACAAACAAAAAAAACTTCAGTCTCAATTGTTGCCTGAGATAATTATTTGGTCAAAGACAAAGCATGAACCATATATAAGACTTAAAGTTTTCTACCATTCTAATTCTCTCAATTATTAATACATACTTTTAAATCTCTTTGTGTTTTTATTGGTGATGCATTATAAAAGATGATGTATGTACTAAGCACGTCCTATTCACTCCTGAGGAAGGGATCCCTCAGCCTAATATAATTTCTCCAAAGCCAAAGAAGTTTCTGTAAATGATGAGTCTGTAACATACAGTATAGACATAGGAAAAGACAATTATTATCAGAAGCTTCCTGAGAGAATATCCATACATATTACTCAAGCATTTCTAATACTTACACACACATTTGAAATAATTATAATCTTGCAAAGACTGGCTAATCGCAAATAAATTACAAAACATGAGTGCACTACTAATAATGGAAGAGAATGAGAGAATTTGCATCTTCTTTAAAATTTTTCTCAATCATTACATGCACAATATTCTTTATGGCTAAACTTGATTCATAATTTATTTTATTCATTTGATAAAATTATTTAACATTGTTTCCAAAGCCTCACTTTACATTTTTTGAAAATACACTTGGACATTTTCCTTCCTGTTGATGACCATAATCATTGGAGATCTGACTGATACAGAATATCTTTTTTTTTTTTTTTTTTGCGGTACGCGGGCCTCTCACTGTTGTGGCCTCTCCCGTTGCGGAGCACAGGCTCCGGACGCGCAGCCTCAGCGGCCATGGCTCACGTGCCCAGCCGCTCCATGGCATGTGGGATCCTCCCAGACTGGGGCACGAACCTGTGTCCCTTGCATCGGCAGGCAGACTCTCAACCACTGCGCCACCAGGGAAGCCCCCAGAATATCATTTTTGATAGTACTAAGATATTATATAGAAAATGTGGGTGAAAGCAACATTTCTGACCGTGAACTCTGATTATCTGTGAATTGTCTGTTTGAGAGCATGAGATAGATTTTCTATGCTTTTTCTATTACAGTACATAAGACTCAGACTTTCACCTCAGATACCTGAAGTAAAGAATTGCTATAGACCACATTACTCAAAAGGAAAAAAAAAGGTATTTTCCTCATTGAGGTCAAAATATTATTAAAGACACGTACATGAGTACCTATGATTGCTTTTCTGCCTTCTCCCAAGAAACCAAGCAAGATAAATACTTTCTTAATGCCAACGTGTCAAACATCCAGATCTCAGGGTATTTGTTTGTTTGTTTTTGTATAATATAACATAAGATAGGTTTATATCAAATTACATATATGAAGAGTGCTTCGATTAAAGCCAGGACTCAAATTTTTATTGTAAAATAAAAATGTAGCTCTGAATATAATGTTTTGCTTAGAGATAGTAAAAAAATTGACAAAATGGCAAATTTTATATTTCTAAAACCATTGAAGATTTATTTGCAGTTTAAAATTTTAGAATAGGTGTTTAATTTCAAAGTACAACTTCAATAATCTGCATTTATCAGATAGATGAATAAATGAATGCTTATTTGGGAATACTACAATCCTATATAAAATGATGTATCTTTAATCTAATTTCCCTGTCTGATCAGAATTTAAATTATATATTGAGTTTTCAACACATTTAAAAATATATGTGTATACATTACTATATATGCTAATTTTATATTACTATACGCTAATTATACATATATATTAGTAATAACGGTGCAATTTAACCAAGGATAGAGAAAAATAGGAATAGTATGATATGAAACCATGTCCATGAAAGCATTGACTATATGAACCTTTTCAGTTTAACTTCACAAAATTATTGAAATTCACTATACTTGTTTAATTTTAAACAATATGAGATCTTTTTAATACTGTATACTATATTCCCCAAATATGTATTTAAATTAATCATTCTGCAACATTTGCAATATTTATTTTCTTTACAAAGCCTGCCATTAAACATGGATAAATAAGGAAGTCCTATTCTTAATGGATTTAGGATCTTTTGGGTGAGACTGAACACACAATTTAAGAGACTAAAACCAAAATAAAAAAAAAAAAAAAAAAAAAGAGACTAAAACCTGCTTAAGGAACAGCATATAAACAAGGTATTTTCTTTCAAATTAAATACCTTAATGGTGAGTCAATTCCATGGTAATGAGTTTCCTTATTATGGTTTAGTTAATCAGGGTAAATTTAGTTTTTAAATTTGTAATATAACTCCTAACTGCTTATGAGAAGAAACTGTTCATTTTCTACTTAAAACAGACTACTTTGAAAGGCCATGTCTTAGTCAGCTATTGCCCCAATTATCAAATGTACCAAGCAACTCCAAATCTCAGTAATCTACAACAACCAGGTGGCTTCCAAGACCGCATGTGGCCCGAATGGCTCCGGTTAGGCTTAATTTCATCTTGTATGCAGGCTTCTAGTCTGGGGTCCATGTTTCCACAATTTCCTTGGAGCAGCAGATAAGAACAGCAGATTCTTCTCTTCACAGATCATAGCAGAACAATCAGATAAGCAGAAGCACGCAGACACTTTTAATGCCTTGGCCAAACTGACAAAGTGTGCCTTCTGTCCACATCCCACTGACAAAATGGAAATATGACAAAGTAGAGCCTGCCGTGCCCAGCAGACTGGGAGGGAGCACACTAGACATAGACAGCCTGGGAGTTCAGTTTGTTCCTCAACTTCGCTAGCACATTGCCGGAATTTCTCGGAAATATTGTAAGGAACTTTTCTGAGGCTAGAGTTTCTGCAAAGAGATCAAGAATCTTGGTAATTAGGATGATGGAAGAAATTGATTGATTGGGAAGGGCCATTTTATATTTACAGAATTCTACAGTTGCAGGAAAATGTTATGCTATACGTATAGAATTTCATAATTATGTTTTTTAACCTTCCTTTTATTCTGGAACTTTTCTTAGAGTTGAAGCCTCACACATTGTACATGTTCCATTCCAAGAAATGTGAAGGTAGTCACAGAACAAATTGTTAGAGGTTGGGAGTTGCGATGGTTAATTTGATGTGTAGGCTTGACTGGCCATAGGATGCCTGGAATAAACATTATTTCTGGGTGTGTCTGTGCAGGTGCTTCTGGATGAGGTTAGCATTTGAACAAGTGGATTTAGTGAAGCAGAGTGCCCGCCTCAACACAGGTGGGCACCATCCAATCCACTGAAAGCCTGAATAGAATAAAAAGCAGAGGGAAGAGGAATTTGCTCCCTTTTTTCCCAAGTACTTGATTTTGGACACCTTCTCTGGCCTCAGACTGGGATTTACACCATTCTTCCCTGCTTCTCAGGCCTTCACACTTGGACTGGATTACATCACTGGCTGTCCTGGGTCTCCAGCTTGCAAACAGCAGATCATGGGACTTCTCAGCCTCTATAATCGTATGAGCCAATTCCTAAAAATATATATGTATATTTACATCTACTTGTCAGTCTATCTATCTATCTATCTATCTATCTATCTATCTATCTATCTATCTATCTACCTGTCTATCTTTTATTGGTTCTGTTTCTCTGGAGAACCCTGACTAAAACAGGAATGATTTAAAATGTCTTCCCTGTGACTATGTTAGAAATAATATGTTACTTCTCTATTAAGAGAGACAGTATTTAAGACAAATTCCAATATTTCTAACAGAGAATTTTAACTTTTTTTTGGTCTCATGTATCAGTAGCTGGACACACACAAACATACACCTACATGCATGAACACAAAAGCCTACAATTCTGATAGAAGTTCTAGAGTCAGTTAAATGAAATATTTTACAAGGAAATGACAGAAGACCCCTGCTCGATTAAGCCAAATTAATAATAATTAAAGGTTTGTAATAAAGTTGCCAAGTGCTGTATCTAGGATTTAATAATCTCTACATTTTTCAGTATATTTTAATAATTTAAATATAATTACTAGAAAATGTCTTTTTAAACTTTTTTTTAAAGCTAATGTTTTAGTTCTTGATAGGGGAAAAATAATATATAAAGAAATGACTCTTTTTGATTAACCACGTCAGTGAGAAATGGATTTTTCAAGTTGTAAGCACAGTGTCTAACAGAAAATAGTTTCTGGAGCATTAAAGTGCCATGCATGGACATATGCACACTACCAAGTGTAAGATAGACAGCTAGCGGGAAGCAGCCGCATAGCACAGGGAGATCAGCTCGGTGCTGTGTGACCACCTAGAGGGGTGGGATAGGGAGGGTGGGAGGGAGAAGCAAGAGGGAGGGGATATGGGGATATATGTATACGTATAGCTGATTCACTTGGTTATACAGCAGCAACTAAAACAACAATGTAAAGCAATTATACTCCAATAAAGATGTTAAAAATACAGAGTGCCATCCACTGGCCTTGGTTGTTTAATGTTTGTTTCTCTGAAAAGTGGCTACAATATTAACATACATACCATCTACAGAGAAGTAAAAGGATAGAGAAAATGGAAAAATAACCAAATAGCAAAATTGTTATATGGGCTTTCCAGTGAACAGTCAAGAAATGTTTTGCATTATTTAGCATCATCTACAGACATCTCCTGATTTTGTCCATGCTTTTGTCTGAAGAAGAAATTTCTTTACGCTCAAGTGAAATGGTCTGATAATGGTCTGATAAATGGCAAACCCACCGTAACACTGTTACCCGCTGTAACAGAAACTTCAGAAAGATTTAATTGCTTGAAAATATCTGACGAAAAAATACAGGACACCAAAAGGTCCAATGGGAAATTAAACGGCAGCTACTTAACATTTGGGATTTGAGAGGATCCCTCCGGGGTGTTTGTGCAACCAAGAAGCTTAGGGATGTTGCCATCCAGTAAAGTTTCTTGGTTGGTAGAGAGCTCCCTAGTGAGTTAACTAGAAGGATAAGTATGCACACTTATCACCTACATTAATGCTATATTGCTGCTGACCTACATGCAATCTGAACTAGCATACATGACAGGTCAGAAATGGGACCTTTCTGCTACTCTAATTTTAAAAGAGAAGAAAGGAGAAGTATAAAGTAAACTATTTGGTTTATGGTCAATCACAGGTTTCACACATGTGGAAGTGATTTTTTTAAGTGAAAAACTCTACTCCCTTGCATCAATTTTTATTTTTATTTTCTTCCAAGATCATTAGTCAACACACTGCCAAGGGTGAATTCTGATCTTTGAAGGTCCATTACAGAACCCTCATTTCTGTAAAAATGATTCTAGCTGTAGATCACAGACAATCAGCTCATGCAAGTAAGACTGCACAAGGAGTTATAGGTGAGGATGCAATTTGTATGTTGAAGAGAACATGTGTTTCAACTGAAGCCACAACATTAAACGTTTTCAAAAGCAGAATTACAAATGGCAGCATAAGTGACTGGTCATTTTGACCACTGGCTGGTAATGCCACATTTTCTCATGAAGAGGGAAAAAAAAAATCACTCTTCTATAAAATAAAAAATAAGTGTGCTTGAAAAGATGCTCAACATCACTAATTATTAGAGAAATGCAAACCAAAACTACAATGGGGTACCACCTCATACCGGTCAAAATGGCCATCATTCAATAGTCTACAAATAACAAATGCTGGAGAGGACGTGGAGGAATGGGAACCCTCCTGCTCTGTTGGTGGGAATGTAAGTTGGTGCAGCCACTATGGAAAACAGTATGGAGTTTCCTCAGAAAACTAAAAATAAAATTACCATGTGATCCAGCAATCCCACTCCTGGGAATATACCCAGACAAAACTATAATTCAAAAAGATACACGCACCCCTGTGTTCATAGCAGCACTATTCACAATAGCCAAAACATGGAAACAACCTAAATGTCCACTGATAGATGAATGGATAAAGAAGATGTGGTACATATATACAATGGAATATTACTCAGCCATAAAAAAATGAACTAATGGCATTTGCAGCAACATGGACGCAATTAGAGATTATCATACTAAATGAAGTCAGAAAGAGAAAGACAAACCATATGATTATCACTTATATGTGGAATCTAAAATATGGCACAAACGAACCTATCTACAAAACAGAAACAGACTCAGACACAGAGAACAGACTTTGGTTGCCAAGGCGGGTGGGAGGGAGGGGGATGGACTGGGAGTTTGGGGTTGGTAGATGCAAACTATTATATTTAGAATGAATAAACAACAAGGTCCTACTGTATAGCACAGGGAGCTATAGTCAATATCCTGTGATAAACCATAATGGAAAAGAATATAAAAAAATGAATGTCTATATGTGTATAACTGAGTCTCTCTGCTGTACAGCAGAGATTGGCACAGCACTGTAAATCAGCTATACTTCAATAAAAAAATTGAAGTAAAAATAATAATGATAATATAACATGTATCTAGAAAAAAAATGTGCTAAAGATGAACAAGCAATGGAAGATTAGGACACAGGCATAATAACTTGAAGTAATTCATTTAATTCTATAGTTGTTTAATACTGCATGCCTTACACTTTTTTAGGTACAAAAGACTTAAAAGAGAAGGCTAGTTTATAATAACTTGTGTACAGTTTAAATATAAAGAATATAAAATTTATTTGAAATTATATTTTTAATGAATTTGAGGTAGTTTCTAGTATCTGGCTACCCTGTCTCAAATATTGGTGATTTGATTAATTAATGGCACATAATAAATTATATATTGTGCTTATTATCTCTTTGGTCTGCTAATTTTTCTTGTAAACCATTTGCTCGGTTTTTAAAGTTCTCTATAAGCCTAATTAGCATTTTACTTTACCAATTAATGAGTATAATCTAGAGGTAAAATTAGTTAATACTAGCTATGAACATTAAAAAATTAGTTTGGGGCTTCCCTGGTGGTGCAGTGAGAGTCCGCCTGCTGATGCAGGGGACACGGGTTTGTGCCCCGGTCCGGGAAGATCCCACATGCCGCAGAGCGGCTGGGCACGTGAGCCATGGCCGCTGAGCCTGCGCGTCCGGAGCCTAGGCTCCGCAACATGAGAGGCCACAACAGTGAGAGGCCCGCGTACCGCAAAAAAAAAAAAAAAAAAAAAAAAAAAAGAAATTAGTTTGGAGGAAGGGAGAAAATTATTTGGCAAAAACAACATGGCGAATTTCTCTTATTAGGAAAATCTAATCAAGTGAATTTTGTTTCAATCGGATCCTCATTTCAACTGCCTAATGTTAAAGAGAAAATCCCCAATGTTGAAATATTACTGCTGGATTTTTACTAATTTGTAAATAGAACATTTAATGATGTTTTATAGTTAGCAACTGATCTGTGTCATATTTTGAAATGCACTGTTCTGGTATAAAAGTATATCACTTTGATAACTAAAAACATGTTTTTTTAATTCAGGTATTAGAACAAGAAAGAAATCTCTTTGCTCATCCCTCAAGACATTTTCCTTTTTATAATGCTAAATCAGGATTTCACAGACTCAGCCCTATTGACATTTGGGATTGGATAATTATTTGTTATGGGGGCTGTCCTGTACATTATAGGATGTTTAGTAGCATGCCTGGATTTCATCTTCTAGATGCCAGTAGCACCCATGCAAACTCCACAGTGATGACAATCAAAAATGTCTCTGGACAAAACCAAATATTCCATGGTGAGACAAAAATTACCCAACGTTGAGAACCACCTTGTTAAAATGATAACATTTTATTGAGGAGACATTCAATAAGGATATATTAGTAAGCCTTTTGCTAAGTAAATTTAACTGAATATTAAACGGCTATCAAGATAGATTCTACATTTAGTAACCAAATGAGAAACATTATTAAATCTGCATATGGAATATGTTTGTGCCCTTTGTCTGACTTGTGAATTTTGGAAAAAAGATCCAAAGATCAGAATTAGCTTCATATTGACTGCATATTTTTAAAGGGTAAACATGACATGCAAAGTTCAAATATCAAAACATAAGACAAACTCATTAAACAAAATAATACCAGTTACATGTCTTTCAGTTCAACATGATAACTGGAGGAGAGTAAAATTAAGAGGAGGACTGTGAGAGCAGGATCATGATTTTTTTTTTTCTCGAAGCATCTCCTTATAAGTTGGATTTTGATTCTGATACTACACTCTTTCCAATCGTCCATATATTCTTCTAAAATTTGCCATATGATTATCATATTTAAATTACCCTGGGATTAATAAGTATTGGAAAAGGGATGCCTGGTAGCCATTAAATCTGATGCACTGGAAAGGAATATTATGTCGTTACTGGGAGAGAACACCAAAATTTACGTACATATATACAAGTGGGTACACACACACACACACACACACACACACACACACACACACACACATATATACACACATCTATATTGTTTTAAGAAAGAGTGAGGTCATTACTAAGCAAAATATAAAACATAACAGATAGTGAGAAACTATATAGGTAGCATCTATCTATATATAGCATCTAGCTATAAACAGAAAATAAAATTCAGGGAACTATATGATAATTAAACGTTCTTCCTTTTTAGTTACGAAAGATAAATTATCTTGTTGGCTTTCTACTTTGGTTTCGTTACTAAGATGATTATTTAACTAGTCACTTTATGTTCACGAAATACAATAGATCAAAACTATTTAGTTGGGAGTTATTAAAAATCATCTAGGACTCCTCTGGTGGCGCAGTGGTTGAGAGTCCGCCTGCCGATGCAGGGGACACGGGTTCGTGCCCCGGTCCGGGAAGATCCCACATGCCGTGGAGCAGCTGGGCCTGTGAGCCATGGCCACTGAGCCTGCGCGTCCGGAGCCTGTGCTCCGCAACAGGAGAGGCCACAACAGTGAGAGGCCCGCATACCGCAAAAAAAAAAAAAAAAAAAAATCATCTAGTCTGACCCCTCACTTTACAGATGGGAAAACCTTATCCAGAAAAGTTAATTAACTTAAAATCTCTGGTTAGCTAATATCTTATTATAGGTTCATAGCTCTATAACAGCACAATTTAGGAATCTGAAATAGCAGCCAGAGGACAAGTCACTTAGTAAAGTTAAATTTAATTATCCCCAAATCAGACATTGAGAATTCATATGTATATGAAACATACACAAGTGAATGTACTGACCACCAGTCCATGCTAGGCACCATGAAGCACAATAAAAGTGACATAGTTTGTATGTGGGCAAGGGACATGTGAGACATCTCTCTACCTTCCTCTCGATTTTTCTACGAACCTAAAACTGCTTGAAAAAAAAAACTGTCTTAATAAAAAAAAGTGAAACAGTCAATTACTTAAAAAAGTTACAATAAAACAAGTTAAGTTTAACTAGAATCACAGGCAAACATGTAGTAAATAGTCTAATAGAGCTTTGAAGCACAAGCTATGTTCAGAGAAAGAAAGTTCATGTCCTGTTGAGCTGAAAAGAACCAATGACCCAGCCTAAAATGTTAGGAAGGATTTCAAAAGCGGAGGGGTGGTTATGAAAGAGAGGAATTCAGTGCAGAAAAAACTATTGAAATACAGTTCTAATCCTTAATTATTCTATGATCATAGGAATTTATTAATTACAGTAAATAAATTATCAGGTGTCACAAACTCTGTAGAGGACTAGCACAGAAATGGAATCTACACCTAGTATTTTAAAATAGCAATAGCTACAATTTTATGAGAACCTACCACAGGGCAGATGCTGTTCAAAGTTTACTGATGTGTAACAAACCACCTGCCAACAAAAACTATCATTTTAATGGTGCTGTGGGTTTACTGGGTCCAGCTGGGTGGTTCTTCTGCTCTATGCAGTATCAGCTGTGACTGCAGTCATCTGGATGCTCAACTTAGCTGCAACAACCAAGATGATTTCTCATATGGCTGACAACTAGTTGGTGCTGGCTGTAGGCTGGAAGCTCAGCTGCAACCATGGAGTAGAGCACTGGGCTCTCCTTCACAGGGCCTCTCCTAGGGCTTGGGCTTCTGATAGCACAGGGACCACATACTAAGAAGAAACAACCGGAGCATGTAAAAGTGGAAGATTGCTTAAAGCCCAGATTCAGAAGTAACACAGCATCACTTCTGCCACTCACTTGCCTGTGAGTCAAGGCAATTTTAGGACAGTGTAGAATCCAGAGGAGAGAAAATAGATTCTGCCTTTTGGTTTAAGGAGAGGCAGAAGATTTGTACCCATCTTTAAGCCAACAATCTTTTATGAATCCAGTCAGCCTTCACAACAATTCTGTTACTCAAGAAACTTGAAGCACAGAGAGGTTAATAAATAAATTTTCCAATTATCATGGCAAAGAATTGGCAGAATAGACTATTAAATGGAGATAGTCTGACACAGAAGATAACAAATGGCATTGATATTATGCATACATATTATTAGGAAATAAAATAAAAAATACAAATTATTTTATTTCCTAATAATAAATCAATTTGGTGTTTTCCAATATATTGTATTTACTCTATTTTGTATAATACTCTATTTAATTTGTATTCTAGCCAACAGGAGTCCCAACACTTGGTAATCTTCTTGTCTTATTTATTTTATTTTATGTTTTATTAAAGTATAGTTGACTTAAAATATTACATTTGTTACAGGTGTACAACATAGTAATTGGATGTTTTTACAGATTATACTACATATAGTTATCATAAAATATTGGCAATATTCTCTGTGCTAAACATTACATCCTTGTAACTTATTTATTTTATACTTAGTAGCTTGTACCTTTTAATCTCTTAAACCTATTTCACCCCTCTCTCCAATTTTCTTGTCTTAGATATTGTGATGTTTACAGGTCCCAAAATTTAATATTGTCATACTGGTTAAGTGATTTTTCAATGATCAATTGAATACTTACAGTTTTAAATACTAAAATTCCATAACATGAGTAAACAAAAAAGTATCCATTGCAAAATTTTGAAAAAAATGTTTTTATTGTTTTGAAATGCTGCCACTTTTTATTACACAAAACTGAAATACGCGGGATTTGTGAAAAATGCTACAGCTTTCAGGAATTAAATCATGAATTTCAGGATGTTTTGAATTGTATCAACACAAAAAATTAAAACATAAATATGATACTACTGGTTACCACTAAATGAGATTATTACCATTTTTTTTAATTTTTAAATTTTATTTTTTTATACAGCATATTCTTATTAGTCATCAGTTTTATACACATCAGTGTATACATGTAAATCCCAATCGCCCAATTTATCACACCACCATGCCCACCCCCCTGCTACATCCCCCCTTGGTGTCCATACATTTGCTCTCTATATCTGCGTCTCAGTTTCTGGCCTGGAAACTGGTTCATCTGTACCATTTTTCTAGGTTCCACATATATGCGTTAATATACGATATTTGTTTATCTCTTTCTGACTTACTTCACTCTGTATGACAGTCTCTAGATCCATCCACATTTCAACAAATGAACCAGTTTCGTTCCTTTTTATGGCTGAGTAATATTCCATTGTATATATGTACCACATCTTCTTTATCCATTCATCTGTCCATGGGCATTTAGGTTGCTTCCATGACCTACTTGGCTATTGTAAATGGTGCTGCAATGAACATTGGGGTGCATGTGTCTTTTTGAATTGTGTTTTTCCTTGGGTATATGCCCAGTAGTGGGATTGCTGGATCATATGGTAATTCTATTTCTGGTTTTTTAAGGAACCTCCATACTGTTTTCCATAGTGGCTCTATCAGTTTACATTCCCACCAATAGTGCAAGAGGGTTCCCTTTTCTCCACACCCTCTCCAGCATTTGTTGCTTGTAGATTTTCTGATGATGCCCATTCTAACTGGTGTGAGGTGATACCTCATTGTAGTTTTGATTTGCATTTCTCTAATAATTAGTGATGTTGAGCAGCTTTTCATGTGCTTCTTGGCCATCTGTATGTCTTTTTTGGAGAAATGTCTACTTAGGTCTTCTGCCCATTTTTGGATTGGGTTGTTTGTTTCTTTAATATTGACCTGCATGAGCTCTTTATATATTTTGGAGATTGATCCTTTGTCCGTTGATTCATTTGCAAATATTTTCTCCCATTCTGAGGGTTGTCTTTTCGTCTTGTTTATGGTTTCCTTTGCTGTGGAAAAGTTTTAAAGTTTCATTAGGTCTCATTTGTTCATTTTTGTTTTTATTTCCACTACTCTAGGAGGTGGATCAAAAAAGATCTTGCTGTGATTTATGTCAAACAGTGTTCTTCCTGTTTTGCTCTAACAGTTTTATAGCGTCTGGTCTTACATTTAGGTCTCCAATCCATTTTGAGTTTATTTTTGTGTATGGTATTAGGGAGTGTTCTTATCTAATTCTTTTACATGTAGCTGTCCAGTTTTCCCAGCACCACTTCTTGAAGAGACTGTCTTTTCTCCATTGTATATCCTTGCCTCCTTTGTCATAGATTAGTTGACCATAGGTGCGTGGGTTTACCTCTGGACTTTCTATCTTGTTCCATTGATCTATGTTTCTGTTTTTGTGCCAGTACCATACGTCTTGATTACTGTAGCTTTGTAGTATAGTCTGAAGTCAGGGAGTCTGATTCCTCCAGCTTCGTTTTTTTCTCCCAAGACTGCTTTGGCTATTCGGGGTTTTTTGTGTCTCCATACAAATTTTAAGATTTTTTGTTCTAGTTCTGTAAAAAATGCCACTGGTAATTTCATAGGGATTGCATTGAATCTGTAGATTGCTTTGGGTAGTTTAGTCATTTTCCCAATATTGATTCTTCTAATCCAAGAACATGGTATATCTCTCCATCTGTTGGTATCATCTTGAATTTCCTTCATCAGTGTCATAGTTTGCTGCATACAGGTCTTTTGTCTCCCTGGAAGGTTTATTCCTAGGTATTTTATTATTTTTGTTGCAATGGTAAATGAGAGCATTTCCTTAATTTCCCTTTCAGATTTTACATCATTAGTGTATAGGAATGCAAGAGATTTATGTGCATTAATTTTGTATCCTGAAACTTTACCAAATTCATTGATTAGCTCTAGTAGTTTTCTGGTGGCATCTTTAGGATTCTCTATGTATAGTATCATGTCATCTGCAAAGAGTGACAATTTTACTTCTTCTTTTCCAATTTGTATTCCTTTTATTTCTTTTTCTTCTCTGATTGCCTTGGCTAGGACTTCCAAAACTATGTTGAATAATAGTGGTGAGAGTGGACATCCTTGTCTTGTTCCTGATGCTAGAGGAAATGCTTTCACCCTTTCACCATTGAGAATGATGTTTGCTGTGGGTTTGTCATATATGGCCTTTATTATGTTGAGGTAGGTTCCCTCTATTTCCACTTTCTGGAGAGTTTTTATCATAAATGGGTGTTGAATTTTGTCAAAAGCTTTTTCTTTATCTATTGAGAAGATCATATGGTTTTTATTCTTCAATTTGTTAATATGGTGGATCACATTGATTGATTTGCATATATTGAAGAATCCTTGCATCCCTGGGGTAAATCCCACTTGATCATGGTGTATGATCCTTTTATGTGTTGTTGGATTCTGTTTGCTAGTATTTTGTTGAGGATTTCTGCATCTATATTCATCAGTGATATTTGTCTGTAACTTTCTTTTTTTGGTGATATCTTTGTCTAGTTTTGGTATCAGGGTGATGGTGGCCTCATAGAATGAGTTTGGTAGTGTTCCATCTTCTGCAATTTTTTGGAAGAGTTTGAGAAGGATGGGTGTTAGCTCTTCTCTAAATGTTTGATAGAATTCACCTGTGAAGCCATCTGGTCCTGGACTTTTGTTTTTTGGAAGATTTTTAATCACAGTTTCAATTTTATTACTTGTGATTGGTCTGTTCATATTTTCTATTTCTTCCTGGTTCAGTCTTGGAAGGTTATACCTCTCTAAGAATTGTCCATTTCTTCCAGGTTGTCCATTTTATTTGCATAGAGTTGCTGGTAGTAGTCTCTTAGGATGCTTTGTATTTCTGTGGTGTCTGTTGTAACTTCTTTTTCATTTCTAAATTTATTGACTTAAGTCCTCTCCCTCTTTTTCTTGATGAGTCTTGCTAACGATTTATCAATTTTGTTTATCTTCTCAAAGAACAAGCTTTTAGTTTTATTGATCTTTGCTATTGTTTTCTTTGTTCCTATTTCATTTATTTCTGCTCTGATCTTTATGATTTCTTTCCTTCTGCTAACTTTGGGTTGTGTTTGTTTTTCTTTCTCTCGTTCCTTTAGGTGTAAAGTTAGATTGTTTATTTGAGATTTTTCTTATTTCTTGAGGTAGGCTTGTATAGCTATAAACTTCCCTCTTAGAACTGCTTTTGCTGCATCCCATAGGTTTTGGACTGTCGTGTTTTCATTGTCATTTGTCTCTAGGTATTTTTTGATTTCCTCTCTGATTTCTTCAGTGATCTCTTGGTTATTTAGTAACGTAGTCTTTAGCCTCCATGTGTTTGTGTTTTTTACGTTTTTTCCCCTCTAATTCATTGCTAATCTCATAGTGTTGTGGTCAGAAAACATGCTTGATATGATTTCAATTTTCTTAAATTTACTGAGGCTTGATTTGTGACCCAAGATGTGATCTATCCTGGAGAATGTTCCATGCACACTTGAGAAGAAAGTGTAATCTGCTCTTTTTGGATGGAATGTCCTAAAAATATCAATTAAATCTATCTGGTCTCTTGTGTCATTTAAAGCTTCTGTTTCCTTATTTATTTTCATTTTGGATGATCTGTCCATTGGTGTAAGTGAGGTGTTAAAGTCCCCAACTATTATAGTGTTACTGTCGATTTCCTCTTTTATAGCTGTTAGCAGTTGCCTTATGTATTGAGGTGCTCCTATGTTGGGTGCATATACATTTATAATTGTTATACCTTCTTCTTGGATTGATCCCTTGGTCATTATGTAGTGTCCTTCCTTGTCTCTTGTAACTTTATTTTAAAGTCTATTTTATCTGATATGAGTATTGCTACTCCAGCTTTCTTTTGATTTCCATTTGCATGGAATATCTTTTTCCACCCCCTCATTTTCAGTCTGTATGTGTCCCTAGGTCTGAAGTGGGGTCTTGTAGACAGCGTATATATGGGTCTTGTTTTTATATCCATTCAGCAAGCCTGTATCCTTTGGTTGGAGCATTTAATCCATTCACATTTAAGGTAATTATCGATATGTATGTTGCTATGACCATTTTCTTAATTGTTTTGTGTTTGTTTTTGTAGTTCCTTTTCTTCTCTTGTGTTTCCCACTTAGAGAAGTTCCTTTAGCATTAGTTGTAGAGCTGGTTTGGTGGTGCTGAATTCTCTTAGCTTTTGCTTGTCTGTAAAGCTTTTGATTTCTCCATCGAATCTGAATGAGATCCTTGCTGGGTAGAGTAATCTTGGTTATAGGTTCTTCCCTTTCATCAAGTATATCATGCCACTCCCTTCTGGCTTGTAGAGTTTTTGCTGAGAAATCAGCTGTTAACCTTATGGGAGTTCCATTGTATGTTATTTGTCATTTTTCCCTTGCTGCTTTCAATCATTTTTCTTTGTCTTTAATTTTTGCCAATTTGATTACTATGTGTCTCGGTGTGTTTCTCTTTGGGTTTATCTTGTATGGGACTCTTTGCGTTTCCTGGACTTGGGTGGCTATTTCCTTTCCTATGTTAGGGAAGTTTTCGACTATAATCTCTGGAAATATTTTCTTTGGTCCTCTCTCTCTCTTCTCCTTCTGGGACCCCTATAATGCGAAAGTTGTGTTTAATGTTGTCCCAGAGGTCTCTTAGGCTGTCTTCATTTCTTTTCATCCTTTTTTCTTTATTCTGTTCCACAGCAGTGAATTCCACCATTCTGTCTTCCAGGTCACTTATCTGTTCTTCTGCCTCAGTTATTCTGCTATTGATTCCTTCTAGTGTAGTTTTAATTTCAGTTATTGTATTGTTCATCTCTCTCTGTTTGCTCGTTAATTCTTCTAGGTCTTTGTTAAACATTTCTTGCATCTTCTTGATCTTTGCCTCCATTCTTTTTTTGAGGTCCTGTATCATCTTCACTATCATTATTCTGAATTCTTTTTCTGGAAGGTTGCCTATCTCCACTTCATTTAGTTGTTTTTCTGGGGTTTTATCTTGTTCCTTCATCTGGTACATAGCCCTCTGCTTTTTCATCTTGTCTATCTTTCCATGAATGTGTTTTTTGTTTCACAGGCTGCAGGACTGTATTTCTTCTTGCTTTTGCTGTCTGCCCTCTGGTGGATGAGGCTATCTAAGAGGCTTGTGCAGGTTTCCTGATGGGAGGGACTGATCGAGATTACTATTCTTATAGCATTAAAAGTTTATACATTCATTTTACCACCTCCATGTGAACCTTTCTCCAGTACTTTACATATTATCTCTGTGCAAAGTTTTATCCAGTTTTCATAATTACAGTTAAGGTGCCCATAAACTGTGCTCAATAGGATCCTGGGTATAAGCCTATTAAAGCACGAGATGGTTTTTCAATGTTTATTTGCCTGCTTACACCACTAGCATGTGATGTAGGAACTGGATCTTCCTTACTGCTTTATCCCCAGAGAAGTTTTCTTCAGCTATAGGTTTATCAAGTATTTTTCTCGTGTTACATCTTTAGCAGACACATTCATTTTCTCTACGTTTATTCTGTTTTCTACTCTCAGTACTTGTAATATTTTATCTCATACTATCACCTCTCTTCATTTTATTGCATATTCCTAATGGACCTCTCAAGTTATCCTTTATATTACTGATTTGATTCCCTGCTTTGTAGATTTTAAACAACAAAGTTAAGTTTAAAACTTCTCTAATGGAGTGCTTTTTTAATGCATAATTAATATTTTATTTTTCACAAGTTTCCTTTAGAATAAGCATCTCCCTTCCTTATTTTCTAATTTTCTCAAAATGAGTCTATTTTTCTTCTGTCTGTCACGTCTCATCATGTATAAATTCCATGGGCTCCATTTGCATTTTTTAATTAGCATTGCAAGTTGAATCTTCCTAAAAATTTAGTTACTTGTATAACGTAAATTATTAAACTGCACCATTTTTTCTGCACTGGAGATATATTTGTGTGTAGTTTCTTGTGTTTGTCCCCATATGAGATGAGGTTTATACAGGATTGCTTTTTTTTGTTGTTAATAATTGAGAAGAGGAGGTATATTTTTCTTGGTCTTCCTTATACTACAAATGATTATTTTCTTGTGAATCCTTCTTTATTCTACTGGTCATGTCTTCATTTTAGCGATAGAGAGAGATATAATACTTGAGTTCTTTTTAGAAATAGTACATCCATTCCAATTAATATTTACATTATGTAGATTCTGCTTAATATTTTAAAAAGTAGTGGATCAAACATACTCCTTTAAATGAGCATGTTACTCTAGCTTTCTTTTCTCCCTCCCCTCTCTCCCTTTCTATAATTTCTCTTCTCTTCATACCCCTTCTTCTTTCCTTCCTTTCTTACAAAAGAAAATAACGTAATTACAAATGCAGAGCTTGAGGATCAAAGTGGCACAGAGGTATACTGTGAGTATTCAGTATATCCTATATTCATAAAGTATTAGAAGATTCAACATCTCTGATTAACATTGATTTGTTGTAAAGGAAGCAGGTATTTGAGTGACTTATTGAGAAAATTTCTTAAAGCAAAATAACAATTCAGGAAGCGTAATTCATATGTATGTATACATTATTACCGAAGTATTATACCATAGACTGAATGGCTTAAATAACAGAAACTTATTTTCTCACAATTCTGGAGGCTAGAAATCTGAGATCAAGTTGCTGGCATATTTGGTTTCTCCTGAGCCCTCTCTCCTTGCCTTGTAGATGGTTGTCTTCTCCTCCCTGTGTCTTCATATTTCATCCCTCTGTGTATATCTGCATACTCATTCTCTCTGATTATAAGAACACCACACCAGTCATATTAATTAAGGCCCACCCTGATGACCCCATTTTAACTTAATTACCTATTTAAAGACCAAGACAATCACCTTCTGAGGTACTGGGGGTTAGAACTTCAACATATGAAATTTGGGGGAGGGGGCAGACACAATTCAGCTTACAACAAGTTATATTTGAAATCATTTTTGTTTTTGTTTTAGTTTTTTTGCGGTACGCGGGCCTCTCACTGTTGTGGCCTCTCCCGTTGCGGAGCACAGGCTCCGGACACGCAGGCTCAGCGGCCATGGCTCATGGGCCCAGCCACTCCGCGGCATGTGGGGTCTTCCCAGACCGGGGCATGAACCCATGTCCCCTGCATCGGCAGGCGGACTCTCAACCACTGCGCCACCAGGGAAGCCCTGAAACCATTTTTTATTTTTGAAAAGTACCAAAATTTTCAACCTCAAATTACCATGAATTCTTACTATCCTTTATTTATCCTTATTTTTAAGGAATAAGGAAAAATTACATACTCTATTATTTACCTAAAGAATGTATTTGATTTTATTCCAAACTTAACAAATAGGGGCAAAAGAATCAATGTGTATTCAAAGCTGAAATATATGAAAGTGAAAGACAAGGCTCAGAATGAATATTTAAGAGTTTTATTGTCACCCCACCTCCAAAAGAAAAAAAGCCCTGCTACTGGCCTGGTTATGAACTAATATAGTGTCTCCTATGTGAGTAGTTTCATCCTATAAAAATTTGCATATCTCCTTTAAGTGCTTATTAAAAAATACAAAAATCTGTAGAATAAACAACTCTGAAAACTCAACAAATTATTACAAATTGAGGTATATAGTAGTATTTAACTTTTAATAGTGTTAGTTTTTATTATCCTTTAAAGATCATTAATAATTTGGGGAAAGTTATTTTTTTCTGAAGAAATCACACCATGCTAACAACAAATACCTCCTAAAAATTTTTTTCTACAGTAAAGTTAAATTCCATATTATGCTGTGGAGAATGGGCTTCATTTTCAGAATAATTCAACTAAATTAGACTATAGCTGCCACATTCCACTAATATATGATCCTTTATAACATTTATTCCTTTCAAGAATTTCACGGAACTTGAAGACAGGCATGAAGCAAATATTCTTATCTGTATTTTGCAGATAGGTCAACTAGGCTATTGAGACTTGCAAGCCTAGCCTAAAGTAATAGAAGGAATTTTTGAAGTCCTCTATGCCACTGGAATTGAAACCTTTTTTTTCTTTGTCCCTACTCCTCCCTCACACCAGCAAAACGTCATTTCTTTTGCCAAGCTACCTCAAGGTACACAACACTATGGGGCAATATCAAAGCAGCTCAACACAACAGCTCTGGTTCTACAAGGAACTGAAAAATCACCATGGATTGTGTTTGAACGCTATCTGCTAAGGGTTTGAGACATGGTTTTGCTATCTTCACACACCCCATGCCCACCAGAACTTGTTGAATCCATTTCCATTCATAATAACATTTTATAATGTTTTACAGAGACCTTTGGTGTTTGCATAAATACCATATCAACCAGCACTTGTCTAAACAGCATGCAGTCAGTTTAAGGAGATTGAAAAGGTATCAAATACACTGCTGTATTAAAGTCAACTTTAAATCTCCCAAAATGGTTCAGTGTACATGCATATGCCTGAAAATAAATTTTCATGAATCTAGTGCATAGTAGTAAGCAAAATATTTGAGGAAATGATTTATGTGACCATGTCTTACAAATTCATTCCTCTTTGGTATGAATGTTAATGATGCACTAGCTGTCAGTTTCACTATGGTAAGTAATGGTTTTGTGAAGTAACATGATTAAGAAACTATTAAAATAATTGAAGTACTGGGCAATGAAGCAATGGCTGGACATTACTAATTATTAGAGTTGACGCAATAGGACCTTCGTGATAGATGTCTTCGTTAATTTCTGTCAAAATCTTTTATATCGCACTGAGTAATTAAACGAGCAACCTTCATATAGGAATAGGAGTACTCCCAATTTTTCTCAGTAATGAGAGCCTAAAAATGGTGGCTATAATGAAAGGATGTATATGTTGGCGCAATAACACATTCTATTCATTCTTGTCTTCAACTCATTTGGTTCACATTGCCCTACAAAATTTACTGATGAATACATCACTTTCCTGTTTTACTTGCAAGGTAGCTACTTGTTCATATTCAATAAACCTTGATACAATTTTATTCCTTTTTGCACTAACCTTTTACTAAATTAAGTTTGGGTAAAACAGGAACTATAAAACCTAAGTTACAAATATAGAGTCAGTGGTAAAAATAAAACACACAGGTAAAGTATACACTGAAATGGAATAGGAGAAAATTTCCCCTTTATTTTTAGAAAATAAAGATTAGAAAACTAAAATTTGTTAACCGATAGAATTTAGTAGAGTTTATTTAAATGTTCCTTGTTTACTGTCAAGAAATAGTTAGAAGTTTTATATGTTAACTCTTAGGCTTGAAGGAATCATATAGAACAATTTAATTCCCACCCCCATCCTCTGTCTTGTATTGTCGAGTTTAACCAGGTTGCCTCATTTGGTTGTTATGATGACTGATAGATGTATGTCTACAACAGACTAGCCTCATTAATTCATGCATATGTAAAGTCCAAATCATGATTTGTATTTTAATAAAAGCTATCTTATGGACTTCAAGCTTCTGCTTAAAGATATAGAAACTTAGAGAGAATGGCACAGACAAACTAATGATGATGAAAAGTCAGATAATCTGTATACCACAACTTTTCTTGAGCGCATCTGAGGTCATACTGAAAATAACTACCTATAATTTAAGGGAAGACTGGTGCCATCAAGAAGAGATGGGACAAAAGCACTGACTGACCTAGAGCAGAGCACAGCAAAAGGCAGGGCCAACTTACAGGTGAATGATACAAAATCAAGTACAACATTTAACAAATTGCTAAAATCTGAGAGCAGACTAACATGAAAATGTAGGACCCTCGGGAAAGGCAGACCCAAGTGGTGTCTTTGGAGTTGTCATACCTCCAGCACCAGGAGTGGCTAATAAACCCTAACAAAATTCAAAAGCTTTTTGCATGGATTCACATATCTCAATTCTTATGGTAGTCAAAGAATAACTGCTGTCTCTTAGGTTTCTTATCACCAAAAAAGAGACTTACACTCTATTGGACTTTTTGCACATTGGAGACTGTACAAACTCTGTGACCAGTGATTTTGCCAATTACAACCTCCAGTGGAAGATAGCCTCCACTTCCGGGATTTGAACTTGTGGCTTCCCTGACATAACTACCAGCTATCCTCATTACAAAAAGCAGCTATTAGTTTAATACTGAACATCTGTCCAAACTGTACACCTGACCAATGGAGGACTTGTGAAACTCTCTCATTCTTTGTATACTACAGATAATTCAACCGAAACACACCATAACAATCTGCTTCCTAACTGATTTTATTAGGACTAAACTTCATAGATACAGAATACATCATCCAAATGTTTGCAGGCAAAAAATTTGCTGAATGTTTTACCACAGTACAAATTGTCATTTCATTCTTTTTTTCTAGCCACCATTAAAAGATTCCTCTCCATTACACTTCTGCTCTCCAAACAAGTGCTTTTTAACATAATTTTTAACTTTTTATTAAGGTAAGTCTACTTGCATTTATATTTAGTCAGCTTCTGCTAGGTTATACTGCAGTAAAAAGTCAAAATATTACAATACAAAGTCTTACAAAAGTTTAACATTTGCTCACAATATATATCCTTTGTACATCAGTTTGTGGTTTGTTCCTATTGCCTATCGGTCTACTAAGGGCTCTGCTTTATATATTTACACCATTTCGGGACATGGGCTAAAAGAGTATTCCAGACCTGGGATATGACATCATCATGACAGAGGGAAAAAAGCACAACGTGATAGGTCCTAATGCCACTCCTCAGAAGTGGCCTCAGTAATTTACACACATTGAATTGGTTTAAATGAGTGAAAGGGCCATGCTTAGTATCAGTCAACTGGAGAAGGAATCTATTAAAGGTCTTTGATCTCAACACTACTGTGAATATAATTAGTACTTCTCATTTTCATGCCATACCTCCACCTAAATGTATATGTTAAAGACTATAAATAAATATTTTAAAAAGTAAATACAGGAAGAGTATAATGTAATACAATCCTTGGCTATAAGCAAATAATAGATGGCTTCCATCATTTATCTTAAGCCAAAGACAAACTACATGATATACAAGAGGTTTTAGAACCAGTTTGTCATGCTCCTATGCAGGATGCTCAAATAAGACATTTTAAACAAGATAAGTTACATTACACATTAAAGGGGTTGCTTGAACAAAAGAAACCCTTCACGTCTTATAGATTACAATATAGCACGTAGCAGGACTTGCTAACAACCAATTAGTTTGCTTGTTGGAACCTGATGAGGAAATACTAAAGTGACATTTCCAGAGACTGCACGTATTTCTTCATGATCTCTGGTATCAAGAACCTACTCTACAGGACAGAATGAAATTGGTGCATAAGCACTGAAAGCTAAGACACAGAGGAGAAATTTTAAAGTGATTTTTCTTTATCTTGAAAGCCAATTATATTGCTCCATTGCCACATTTCTACATTTAAGGTTTAAGGGTAAACTTTTTTTATTTGACTATATAAAGCAGCAAATACATGCAAAATTATTGGAAATAGAAATATAAATGAGAAAATGAGTCTCAAATCTACTTCTGAAAATATTTAGAAAGCATCTTGTTCATGCAGTACCAAAGTTGTGGCATGAGTGCTTTGATTAAATCACCTTCAGCATTGTAATCATCTTCAGGGTTGTAATTTTCAAATCTAGTAAATAAATCTTTACTCAGGGACAAATAGGATCAACCTCACCATCATCAGAAACATACTCTTACACATCTGGCCAAAAGTATACTTTCTCCTCCAGGTGACTTAGTTAAAAGTGAATGTTAAGTCTAGTTGTGCAAAGAAGGAGCAGAGTGAACACAGCAGCAGTAACACAACTGACAGTGTTGATAAATTACTCTGCCTGCAGTATAATGCTAAACCTTTATAAATAGCCTATGACATTTAAAATATATAATTGCAAAACTAAATTAAAGTGTTGATAAAATTCTAGGTTATTTCGTTATCTTCAGCCTATAATGGTGATATTTATCTTTCAATAAATATTGATTTTAACACTTGCCATTCAGCATGTAGCTAAACTCTATACTTGATGAATCTCCATAAAATTCTAACACGATTCATTGCATGCTTATAATTGGTATACATGTACAACTAGTTTTGCTCTCAGTGCCTTTTTTAACCCCTAACTTCTTATTCAATTAACAAGAGTACCCATAAGCAAGTCAGCCATATGCTACACCTGTCACTCCCTCACATAATTTTGGTCTTATTTTATCCCTTACCACGTTTCCCCTTCTTCCTGCCTCATCACCCTGACCACCTTGCACTTGGTTTAATAGGCTGCATTCTTAGAACCTTTGTTCTAAATATTTCTTCTGGTTGGAATACAACCAACTTACCCAAATATTTGTGTGGCTTTGTGCCTCACTTCCCTTAATCAAATCTCATTTCTAAAGGAGAGTGACTGGGAGCCCTTTTTAAACAAAAACTCTTGCCCCCAGCACTTGTGATGCCCCCAACCCTTATCTATGTGTCCTAATTTTACACTGTATTATCACCTACTGAGATACATATATTTCACATTTTGTATAATGTTTACTGTATATTGCCTGCAATCTTCTGCCACTCCAAAATAAGTTGTTCAAGAGCAGGGATCTTGGTCTGTTTTGTGCCTCGTGCATAGTAATTTTTCAATAAGTACTTCACAAAAGAGTGAATGAGCCATAAAATAGGACTTTGAGTACCATCACATATGAAACGGCAATTATACTGCCCATAGTTCATCCATCCTAAAGAGCATCATTCCCTATAACCATTTTAAAGCTGCACACAGAGCTCCTATATAGATGACAATAACATAGAGTTTATATAAATATTGATGATTAAATAAGTTCTCTAACTAAAAGAAGAAGGTGAAAAGTTCCTAACTAGCCATATTTTCTCCCCTTGGGTAAATATGTACTAAAATGTTACAATTTAAATGAATTCATGACATGATGACAATGATTGAAATATTTTTTAAACTATTTATTTATTTATGGCTGCGCTGGGTCTTTGTAGCTACGCGCGGGCTTTCTCTAGTTGCGGTGAGCAAGGGCTACTCTTCATTGTGGTGCGCGGGCTTCTCATTGCGGTGGCTTCTCTTGTTGCAGAACAAAGGCTCTAGGCACAAGGGCTTCAGTAGTTGTGGCACGTGGGCTCAGTAGTTGTGGCACATGGGCTTAGTTGCTCTGCAGCATGGGGGATGTTCTGGACCAGGGATGGAACCCGTGTCCCCGTACTGGCAGGAGGATTCTTAACCACTGGACCGCCAGAGAAGTCCCCAAATTATTTTATTATTTACCTTATCCTAAGCCTTTTTGGTGGCAATAAGGTTGTTACATGAATTCAACTCTCTTTCACATTGGGGGAACAAACACCAATATGAAAACAAAAATATTTTTTTTACATTGGCGTTAAATGATATGAAAACTTCCTCTATAGATAATAGGCATGGTACATTGATTTATACTAACAAAGCAAAGCATGTTTTATGATATTATAAAATGAGTGATAGGGCTTAGTTACTTCTTCCTTGCATATCTATCATTATAACTTTTGAAATGAGACTTTTAGTTCATAGAAAAATGAGGGTGCATTTGCAAATCATCCACTTTCAATAATTTTAGCTGTTCCCGCTAATGTCTATAAACTGTTTCCTTATGACAGAGAAGTTAGAAATATAAATCTATATTTTTCTTATCACACATAATTTCTGTGTTCCCTACAACACTGAAATTCCATATGGACAGGCATCATGTCCGCTGTGTTCCTTTCTGAATCAAACGACCAACTGACAAGGACTCTCATGGCTATTATCTGTAAAATCAGAAATAATATTAATCGTATAAATTTTAGCATCACTTGTGTTTTAGCATAGAAACTTCAAATTAATATTGTTTTCTTGAAATGAATTGGCAGAGTTTTATTTAGGAAGTGATACAACATACACTTGTATATTTGCTTTTGTAACCCATGAGTTGCATTTCTATGCATATCCTTTAATTCCTCCTGCTCATAAAATTAGGATAATATCCACCTCACAGGACTGTCATGAGATTTAAATGGGATGAACCTGCTAAGGCAACATAAAATAATTATGCAATAAATATTAGTTGGTACTTAAAATTAATTTAGGCAACTGCATATAGAGTTTGAAGCAATCTTTGAGCCTCCATCATGCAGACCAGAGCATAAAACACTATGTAGGATAAACTAGAGCATCAGAAGGAACTGACACTAAGTCTAGGTCCGTGAATTCTTCTCTGAGTAAATATACCCATGTGAGCAGACTTAGACCACTGCATAGAATATTACCAGGACCTCCAAAGACTCTGTTATGACCCTTCTAGTGACTACCACTCTAATGATTATATCCTACATATTAGTTTTGCCTGTTTTAGAAATGGAACTATAATGTATGCACTTTTTGGTGTCTGACTCCTTTTGATAAACACCATTCATCATACAGGGTTTTTATTGTAGTTGTGGTTCATTTTTGTTGTGATATATTCCATTGTGTAATTATGTCATAATTTATTTTTCCATGGTAGTTTGATTGAAATTTGGATTATTTTTCAGTTTTGGCCTACCCTGCAGTGCTACTAGGAATGTATCTTTGATAAACATATTAATGCTATTGTATATGATGCTCATAGATTCAGCTTTAATAGATACCTCTCTTTTCCAAAGAGATTTGACAGGAAAAACTCTCAAAGTAGTTCACGAGTGGCTCCTTTGTTTCATATCCTCGCCAACTGTTGCCATTCTGTCTTTATTATGTAAGCTATTCTGTAGGTGGACAGTCATCTTGCATCATGGCATTAGTCAGCATTTTCCTAATGATTACTGAAGCTGAGCTTTTGTTATATTCGTGTATGGTTCTGTATATTTTTAATATTTTTTATTGTAGAGCAGTTTTAGATTTACAAAATTATTGCAAAGATAATACAGGGAATTCCTGTATAACCAATTAATGAACTAACATAAATATATTATTATTAAATATAATCCAGGGACTTCCCTGGTGGGGCAGTGGTTAAGATTCCATGCTCCCAATGCAGGGGGCCTGGGTTCGATCTCTGGTCCCGGAACTAGGTCCCACACGCATACCACAACTAAGAGTTCACATGCCACAACTAGGGAGCCAGTGAGCCACAACTAAAGAGCCTGCCTGCCGCAACTAAGACCCAAAGAAAACAAATAAATAAATATTTAAAAAATAAATAAATATAATCCATACTTTATTCAGATTTCTGCAGTTTTTTTTCCCTAATGTCTTTTTGTGTTGCAGCATCCCACTCAATGTACCATATTACATTTAGTTATTATGTCTCCCTAGGCTCTTCTTGGCTGTGTCAGTTCTGAGACTTCCCTTGTTTTTGATGACCTTACAGTTTTAAAGATTATGTCAGGTGGTTTATAGAATTCCTTTCAAATGGGTTTTAATGTTTTTCTTATAATTATACTAGTATAATATATTTTGAGGAAGGCTGCAGAGGTAAAATGCATTCTCATCACATCATACTGGGGCTACATATTATTAATACGAGTTACTACTCTTCATGTTAACATTGATCATCTGGCTTGAGGTAGTGTTTGCAACTTTCTGCAGTATAAAGTTACTTTCTTTTTTCTCCCTCTCCGTACTGTACTATTGGGAAGAAAGTCTCTATAAGCAGCACACAGTGAATGAGTATGGACTTAAGATTCATATCCTTGAGGATGGAATATCTGTTTCAATTATTTGTAACTCTTTTGCCTAGGAAATTTGTCTCTTCTCCCACATTTATTTATTCAATCATTTATTTATATTAGCATGAACTCATGGATATTTACTTTATACTTTGGGTTATAATCCAATACTTGATTCCTCAAATTGTTCCAACTTTAGCAAGTAACTCTTGCAGTTGGTACCAGTATCCCTTTAGCATACCACCATAACTTTGTGTGTATGTGTGCGTGTGTGTGTGTTGAGTACCTTATCACTTTCTGGAACTATAAGATATTCTAAGCTCATCTTGTATATTTTCTACCCCAGTCCCAGAATTAGTCATATATCCAAGGAGCACTATTTTTAAAATTGAAGAATATCAACAAACCAAGATCTGGGTATTAGTGTTCATGGATACTGGCCCTCTCAACTGAAGAGCAAGGAATTACACATGTTTGTACTAATCCATGTATATACATATATGCATAAATATTTGTATACTTAACTATATGTATCCGTATTAAGCTAAACATGAGTTCAGTTTGACATCTGCAACTCTAACCATTACCACATGCATGGATCTAACCTCCTCCTCTGGCTTATCTGTAACCTAACACTTGAGCAGTGATAAATCTAGCTCCCATCATCTCTATCCATTTACTTAATCATTAAATTTCAAACATGAAGTCATTAAATTTCAAAATGGTTGCAGAATTGTTAATCCATATCCCCACAAAGAACAACTTTATCATCTATATTACAGTGCTTATGTATAGTTCCTTTTGTCTTTCTTCTTACAAACTCCACTCATTTCTAAAGTAACTCAGGTCAACATCTTTTTTCTCCACCACCTTCATCAAGTTGTTTCTTACACTTCTAGAAGAGTTAGGCGGCTTTGGTCATATTTTGCATTCCATCCTGGGATCTCCCCTTCCTAAATTATTTTTTTAATGTTGATAAATCAAAGTTTACTCTTTGTGCTGTAAAGTCCACGGGTTTTGATAAACAGCTACTTAATATCTTATATTCACCATTACAGTATCATATAGAACACTTTCATTGCACTAACAAATCCCCTGTTCTCCCACAATGCAGTCATCACCTCTCTGAATCTCTGGCAACCACTGATATTTTAAATATTTATTTACTTTATTTTTAAAACCATTTTTGGGTTCAGAGAAAAATAGAGCAGGAAGTACAGAAGGTTTCCACATACTGCCTCACCCCTCTCAATTTCCCTTATTAACATTTTGCATTAGTGTGGTATAATGGTAATATAGCCAACTAAAGTACATAGTTCATATTAGAGCTCATTCTTTGCATGGACATTCTATGGGTTTTGACAATTGTATGACATGTATCCACCACCCACAATACCCTAAACATTCCCTGTTCTCTACCTATTCATCTCTCCCTTCCCCCACTCCAAACCCCTGCAACCACCAATCTTTTTACTGTCTCCATTATTTTTCTTTGTCAGGAGTGTCCTGTCATTGGAATCATGCAGTATATAGTCTTTTCAGATTGGCTTCCTTTACTTAGCAATATGCATTTACCGTTCCTCCATGTCTCTTCCTGGCTTGATAGCTCATTTATTTTTATTGCTGAGTAATATTTCATTGATGGATGCATTACAGTTTGTTTTTTTTCCATTCACTTATTGAAAGCCATCTTGGTTGCTTCCAAGTTTTAGTAATTGTGAATAGAATTGCTATAAATGTTCATGTGCACATTTTTGAATAGATGTAAGCTTTCAATTTATTTCAGTAAATTCCAAGGAGAACAGTTACCCAATGATATAGAAGTACGTTTAGTTTTGTAAGTAACTGCTAAACTGTCTTTCAAAGTGGCAATTCCTTCCTGAGGATAACTCTGCCTCCCCACAGAAGACAATAGGTTATGAACAGAAAATTCAAAGCAGGTGAGGAGCACTAATTCTGGTGCTTTAATTTTGCTGCTTTAATTTTGCTTTGCTTTTGGCTCATATTCATTGGTAACTTTTTAATGTTGGATATTTTTTCTATTTCTCTTTTTAGGTGTATACATATTACACATCAAGCCATGACCTAAAAGAAATTCAGATGTGTATAGGCAAATGCTAGTTTAAATAAAACAAGCTATTCTGAACATGAATTTATCTTTGTACTTTGTAAATATCTTTAGATTCAGTAACAATTCTTTTTTTTTTTTTTTTTTTCGGTACCCGGGCCTCTCACTGTTGTGGCCTCTCCCGTTGCGGAGCACAGGCTCCGGACGCGCAGGCTCAGCGGCCATGGCTCCCGGGCCCAGCCGCTCCGCGGCATGTGGGATCCTCCCGGACTGGGGCACGAACCTGTGTCCCCTGAATCGGCAGGCGGACTCTCAACCACTGCGCCACCAGGGAAGCCCCAGTAACAATTCTTTATATATGAAATGCTCCCCTCTTTTTATGGTAAAATCTAATAGAATCTCCTTTCAAAGGTTGCTTGAAGTTCTCCAAAAGGTTTTTAGTTTTCTGCTCCTTGACCCTATAGTAGATCTCAAAAGTAACCACAAAACTTTGTGGCTCCTCCCACCAAGAGATGGAGTCTATTTTCCTATTCCCCGAATCCAACAGTTTGACCAAAAGAATGCAGAAACATGACACTGTGCAAATTCTGACCAAGAAAGACTTGCAGTTTTCTCTCTTACTACTCCTGGAAATACCACAATTACTACTACGTGAGAAACAAAAGTAAAAAACAATTAGCCTGCTCAACACATAAACCAGCCAGCCTTACTGTCCCAGCTGACAGTCCGTAGATCATCTGATATGTGAGTAAAACTGTCCTAGATCAACCATTCACCAACGAACCCACCACCTTCTGCTACCAGTTGACTGCAGGCACTTGCACGTGTTTGTACTAATCCACGTATATACACATATGCATAACACTTGACAATTCTGTTATAATCACAGAAAGATCGCTTCAACATTTCAAGAAAGTGAAAATACATCAGAGGAAAAATACTACTAAGTTCAATTATATATAATTGAGTTAACTCTGCTTAGAAGTAAATTGATTTAACTCTAGTTAAATCACAGCATACTACTACTCTCACAGAAAAAAAAAAAAATTCTAGGAACTTTGCAATGTTTCTCAAATAAAGAAAAATACACACCCTAACTGGGATGACAGAAAAGGAGCCAGATCTTATTATATGGATATCAGTTAATGCTTTAAGAGAAATAATTAGCATATCTACAAAAAAGGAATATGTTAAAAAAAGGAGTCAGATATACTAAGAATTGCTTTAAGACACATCAGAGGAGAAAGAAAGAAGACGTGGGATAGTCATGATGCCATTAACTGAGAAGAGCAATGAAATAGATGTTGATCTCAAAACGGCTAAGTAATTTAGCTTATTTTAATTCCACATTTAATAAGAAGAATGAAGAGTGAAGGCAAGAACTGAAAGATATATGGAAAATTAAAAAGCAGTAGAAACCTTACCAAATTAAGTAATACTTGACAAAAAGAATGCCCTAAAAATCATTGATTAAACTAGGCATGGCTCATTTTACAATAAGCATGTTTATTAAAACACCAATACTGTTTACCATTATCTAGAAAGAAAAAGAGTACAGAAATGGCAAGTATAAAAGCTGAACCAAAAACACTGAGATATGTGAAGAAATAGCCCAAATAACTGAAACACGTTTCCTTAAAGGTTATATCTCACAGTGGACATAAATTGATAATAAAATAGTAGGGTCATTTTCAACAAGTGGTAATTCTGGTCCCTTAAGATTATCAGTGGAGTTTGAGGGTAAACCTTTGTTCTGTGAGGTTTCTCTAATGAGTCAGTCACCAGCATACTATGGGAGGAGAATATAGACAATAAAACAGAATGTAAAGAGTTAAGGACAAAAGGAGAATCTACTAAAAGGACTTCTTAATTACCTTTTCTCTAAATTGTAACTCTGGAATTTGTCATTTTACATACCTAGAAATTTTTTAAAACTCCACTTTGAAGTACTCTTCAATTTTTCTGTTCCACTTCTCCATGCAAATTGACATCTTCTAGAAATACTTTCCTGAATAATATTTAGATCTCAGAAGTTTCTTATAATTGATTATATACTATATTAATTGTCTTCGCTCAGACTGCTATAATAAAAATAACATAGACCAGGTCACTTAAGCAACATTTATTTCTCACAGTTGTATCAGAGGCTGGGAAGTGCAAGATCAAAGCACCAGCAAATTCTGTGTCTGGTGAAAGCCCCCTTCCTAACTTGTAGACAGTCACCTTCTCACTGTTTCCTCACATGGCTGAGAGACAGAGCTCTAGTCTCTTTCTCGTCTTATAAGGATACTAATCTCATCATGGGGCTGCCACCCTCATGACCTCATCTAAACCCAATTACCCGCCAAAAGCCCAGATTCCTAACAGCATTCCACTGCGTGTTAGGGTTTCAACATATAAATTTTGGGGGAACACAAACATGCAGTCCATAGTAGTAATGAATAATCCAAACCAATGAACAATCTGCAAGGCCACTTGTACTTTATCCCCAGGTTTGGAATTCATCTATTACTCATAAACATACTTGGATCAGGAACTGCATCTAACTGTAAATTTGTTAGCATAGATAGCAGATTGTTTGCAAATGAATATTTTTTTGATTCAGTAATATATGATTACTTTAATATTTAGGCCAATAAGACAACAAATAAATGGGATTGTAATGGCAGCTGGAGGATCAGAAGATACGAGATATTGGGAGAAGGTTTATGATTCCCCCCCCAAAAAAAACCAACTTGGATTCTCTATTCATTGTGAAGAATTTCAGTAAGAGTGGATGTTAGACAAATAAGATATATTCTAGAAAAGATGACTAAATATGTCACAAAAATGGTAATTTATGAACAAAGTTATTGTTTGATTCTGTGTGACTAAGTGGGAGAATTTCTATACTTCAAAACATGAAACTGTAAAAAGAAAGACTAATTATTAAGCCAATTGCAAAATACTATAATTGTAGTTTGTGGAATCACCTGCATGTTAGCCTGCCTTTGCACGAGGTACTGAATTTAAATCACCATTATTGTTCATACCTCTTCAGAATTCATCCCACCTCTCAAATAAACTCAAATGGGAAAATAAGACTATAGACGCAGGTAGTACTTATCTCTTGGCATTTATGTTCTTCTTTGAAGGTGACAAATTAAGCATTACAATTCTCACTGCACTTAGAGAAAATAACACAGAATGAAATAGAAAGGTGAAAAAAATAGTCTCCCACTAATTGGCTTTGGAAACCAACTTCTCCTCATCTTCATCTTCTTATCACAAAGTAAAGCCAAAATACTCAGTCATTACTTTAAGAAAAATTGAGTCTCTTTTAAAATAGAATCCATGCTGCTTTAATTGTGCTCCAAAGAAAGATAATGATTTATTCATCTTTCTTTTTTTCTTCCTCTGTATTGCTTGTGCTCCATTTTGTATTTATCCTTCTTTCTTATGCTTAATTAATCAGTAAAATCTTTCTTAGGTAAATCATGAATCAACACAAATTTTCTTCCTGGAAACCATGTTCACATTATAAAGAGACTAGGAAATACACATGTGAGTGTGATCTAGCCAGGGCTTCTCATTCCATCAGTGGTGAAGGGCCAGTTTTACTTATTTCAATCCATGGTAGATTGATTTTTTTTTGTAAAATACAATTACAAAATTTTCTAAAATATATGAAATGAAAAAAAAAATCACAAGATATAAGCCCTACTTTAAAAAATTATTAAATTTAATAAACTAAAATTACTCTCCAAATTGCTATAAATGTCTTTAGACTCTTCCTCTTACTTTCTGTACCTACCTGGTTTTAAATTAGTAACAAGCACACAGATTGGCCCTGTGCCATGGACAATACTTTGAGTAACATGGGTTTAAGGGACATGCCAGTGGTCTGATAAGTTAGACTCATTGAGAAGATGGCAACTTAAGGTGTCTTTTTTTTTCCTTAGCTATCAACAGAGGATAGCAGCGAGAAGGTCTTCCAATGTCCATGGAGTAAAAGCAAGAGTAGAGGAGACTATTTCTCACTCCTAGTTCAAAGAATGGAGTTCTCATTCTAAGAATAAAAAGGAAACATTTCAACAGAGTGCTAAAATTGCCATTTTAAGCTGATTTGTCTTTTATTAAAACATCTATGTAAATTTACCAATAAGTCATATGCTAATAATTAGAGTTTGTACATTGACATTTCCTTATCTAACCATGAATCCACGGGCTGAAAAATCACTCTAAACAAGAAGTTTAAAAAAAAGTCAAAATCTGAAAACAAACAAACAAACAAAACAAACAAACCCAAAATACCAAACACTTTCAGTAGTAAATACAAGAAAATTTTACTAGCAAACATCTAAAAGTCACCAGATGACTGATTACCACTATTGATGACTAATGAGAATAATGTGGACACATGTTAAAAATTCCCTTGCCCCTTCGCACCTTACCACCCAAGAACCTGATTTAACTGTTTTGGGTCAAGGCCGCAGTATTTTTGAAGCTGAGTGACTTTAATGTACATCCAGGATTCAAAACCACTACACCAGAGTCTAAGTTCCCCCCATATTATTCTCTCATCACCATCCTGATGTCAGTCACATAATGGCTACTCAATAAGTGTTTATTGATTCAATGACTGGTTCCAGTTTATCATTCTCCTTTAAAAATTCATAACCTTTTTAATAATCAAGAATGGCAAAACTGTGTCACTAGGGGACACTGAAGGAAGAAGGGGTCCCTCTTTCTACTAGAGTGCAGCTCTTTCACCAGATTTTGGCAGAAAGGATGGGTCTTTTTTCTCAGCAGTGCGCTAGAAAGCTGTTTTGGCACAGACCCCTTTTGTGGCTTCACAGAAGAGTAAGGGGTGGTCAGAGCACCCAAGAATAGTTTCGCATCCTCATGCCCACTCCCCTCCATTGGGTTTGCAGTAGTGCTAGGCACCTGCCTAGCTGATAGCTTTTCCAACACAAACACAGGCAGCTTTGTAGTGAGCTCTGGCTGTGGCATGTCACTGCAGGGAGCTTCTCCCACCGCTCCCATAGCAATAATTTCCAGTAAGTCTTTCCAGCATCTCAGTGAACTCTACCCAATGAGCAATAGCAGTACCCTCTTCACAAGGTCTGCATCTCAGCCCTGGAAAAGGCTGGGCTTTACTTGGGTGCTTTAAATCAATCCTAGTGGTGGTGTCTGCTCTCCATTCTTGAATTTCTTTGCCTCTTATTAGACAATGTCCCATTACTCCAATCCCATGTTATAATTCTTTCTGCTAAACATTGCCTTTTCAATTAAGCATAGTTTCTGTCTCCTGATTGTACCCTGAGAGATACACCTACGTTCAGAAACCTAAATATATCTATTATTTCTCTGAACTTAGCATGTGAATTTTTATTTAAGAGTACACTTCCTAATGCTGTTAAAATCTGTGCACCCATATGCTTCCATTTTTTTTTATTGAGGTATAGTTGCTTTACAATGTTGTGTTAGTTTCTGCTGTACAATAAAGTGAATCAGCTATATGTATACATATATCCCCTCTTTTTTGGATTTCCTTCCTATTTAGGTCACCACAGAGCACTGAGTAGAGTTCCCTGTGCAATATAGCAGGTTCTCATTAGTTATCTATTTTATACATAGTAATGTATATATGTCAGTCCCAATCTCCCAATTCATTCCATCCCCCTTTCCCACTTGGTGTCCATACATTTTTTCTCTACGTCTGTGTCTCTCTTTCTGCTTTGCAAATAGGTTCATCTGCGCCGTTTTTCTAGATTCCACATATATGCATTAATATATAATATTTGTTTTTCTCTTTCTGACTTCCTTCACTCTGTATGACTATCTCTGGGTCTATCCACGTCTCTACAAATGACCCAATTTTGTTCCTTATTATGGCTGAGTAATATTCCATTGTATATATGTACCTCATCTCCTTTATCCACTCATTTGTCAATGGACATTTAGGCTGCTTCCATGTCCTGGCTATTGTAAATACTGCTTCAATGAACATTGGGGTTCATTTGTCTTTTTGAATTATGGTTTTCTCTAGGTAAATGCCCAGTAGTGGGATTGCTGGGTCCTATGGTAGCTCTATTTTTAGTTTTTCAAGGAACCTCCATACTGTTCTCCATAGTGGCTGTATCAAGTTACATTCCCACCAATAGTGCAAGAGAGTTCCCTTTCCTCCACACCCTCTCTAGCATTTATTGTCTGTAGATTTTGTGATGATGGCCATTCTGACTGGTGTGAGGTGATAACTCATTGTAGTTTTAATCTGCATTTCTCTAATAATTACTTATGTTGAGGATCTTTTCATGTGCCTCTTAGCCATCTGTATGTTTTCTTTGGTGAAATGTCTATCTAGGTCTTCAGTCCATTTTTTGATGGATTTGTTTCTTTTTTTGATATTGAGCTGCATGAGTTGTTTGTATATTTTGGAAATTAATCCCTTGTCAGTTGCTTCATTTGCAGATATTTTCTCCCGTTTTGAGGGTTGTCTTTTTGTCCTGTTTATGGTTTCCTTTGCTGTGCAAAAGCTTTTAGGTTTCATTAGGTCGCATTTGTTTATTTTTGTTTTTATTTTCATTACTCTAGGAGGTGGGTCAAAAAAGATCTTGCTGCGATTTATATCAAAGAGTGCTCTATGTTTTCCTCTAAGAGTTTTATAGTGTCCGGTCTTACATGTAGGTCTTTAATCCATTTTGAGTTTATTTTTGTGTATGGTGTTAGGGAGTGTTCTAATTTCATTCTTCTACATGTAGCTGTCCAGTTTTCCCAGTACCACTTATTGAAGAGACTGCCTTTTCTCCATCGTATATTTTTGCCTCCTTTGTCATAGCTTAGGTGACCATAGGTGTGTGGGTTTATCTCCGGGCTTTCTATCCTGTTCCATTGATCTATATTTCCTTTTCTTGTGCCAGTACCATACTGTCTTGATTACTGTGGCTTTGTAGTATAGTCTGAAGTCAGGAAGCCTGATTTCTCCAGCTCCGTTTTTCTTTCTCAAGATTGCTTTGGATATTCAGGGTCTTTTGTGTTTCCATAGAAATTGTAAAATTTTTAATTCCAATTCTTTGAAAAATGCCATTGATAATTTGATAGAGATTGCATTTAATCTACAGATTGCTTTGGGTCATATAGTCATTTTCACAATATTGATTCTTCCAGTCCAAAAACATGGTATATCTCTCCATGTAGTTGTGTCGTCTTTGACTTCTTTCATTAGTATCTTATAGTTTTCTGAGTACAGGTCTTTTGTCTCCTTATGTAGGTTTATTCCTAGGTGTTTTATTCTTTTTGTTGCAATGGTAAATGGGATTGTTTCCATAATTTCTCTTTAGTGTATAGGAATGCAAGAGATTTTTGTGCATTAATTTCATATATTGCAACTTTACTAAATTCATTGATTAGCTCTAGTAGTCTTCTGGTGGCATCTTTAGGATTCTCTATGTATAGTATCATGTCATCTGCAAACAGTGATAGTTTTACTTCTTTTCCAAATTGGATTCCTTTCATTTCTTTTTCTTCTCTGACTGCTGTAGTTGGACTTCCAAAACTATGTTGAATAATAGTGGTGAGAGTGGATATTCTTGTCCTGTTCCTGATCTTAGAGGTAATGCTTTCAGTATTTCACCATTAAGAATAATGTTTGCAGTGGGTTTATCATATATGGTCTTTATTATGTTGAGGTAGTTTCTCTCTATGCCCACTTTCTGGAGAGTGTTTATCATAAGTTGGTGTTGAATTTTGACCAAAGCTTTTTCTGCATCTATTAAGATGATCGTATGGTTTCTATTCTTCAATTTGTTAATATGGTGTATCACATTGATTGATTTGCCTATATTGAAGAATCCTTGCATCCCTGGGATAAATCCCAATTGATCATGGTGTATGACCCTTTTAATGTGTTGTTGGGTTCTGTTTGCTAGTGTTTTGTTGAGGATTTTTGTGTCTGTGTTCATCAGTGATATTGGCCTGTAATTTTCTTTTTTGGTGATATCTTTTGTCTAGTTTTGGTATCAGGTTGATGGTGGCCTCATAGAATGAGCTTGGGAGTGTTACTTCCTCTGCAATTTTTTGGAAGAGTTTGAGAAGGATGGGTGTTAGCTCTTCTCTAAATGTTTCATAGAATTTGCCTGTGAAGCCATCTGGTCCTAGACTTTTGTTTCTTGGAAGATTTTTAATTACATTTCAGTTTCATTACTTGTCATTGGTGTGTTTATATTTTCTGTTTCTTCCTGGTTCAGTCTTGGAAGGTTGTACCTTTCTAAGAATTCGTCTATTTTTTCCAGGTTGTCCATTTTATTGGCATGTAGTTGCTTGTAGTAGTCTCTTATGATCCTTTGTATTTCTGTGGTGACAGTTGCAATTTCTCCTTTTTCTTTTCTAATTTTATTAATTTGAATCTCCTCCCTTTTTTTTCTTGATAAGTCTAGCTAAAGGTTAATCAATTTTGTTTCTCTTTTCAAAGAACCAGCTCTTTTTTTTTTGCGGTACGCAGGCCTCTCACTGCCGTGGCCTCTCCCGCTGCGGAGCACAGGCTCCAGACACGCAGGCCCAGCGGCCACGGCCCACGGGCCCAGCCGCTCCGCAGCATGCGGGATCCTCCCAGACCGGGGCATGAACCCATGTCCCCTGCATCGGCAGGCAGATTCCCAACCACCACGCCACCAGGGAAGCCCCAGAACCAGCTTTTAATGTCATTGATTTTTGCTATTGTTTTCTTCATTTCTATTTCATTTACTTATGCTCTGATATTTATGATTTCTTTCCTTCTACCAACTTTGGGTTTTGTTTGTTCTTCTTTCTCTAGTTGCTTTAGGTGTAAGGTTAGGTTGTTTATTTGAGATTTTTCTTGTTTATTGAGGTAGGATTGTATTACTATAAACTTCCTTCTAAGAACTGCTTTTGCTGCATCCCATAGGTTTTGGGTTGTCGTGTTTTCATTGTCATTTGTTTCTAGGTATTTTTTAATTTCCTCTTTGATTTCTTCAGTGATCTCTTGGTTATTTAGCAGCATTTTGCTTAGCCTCCATGTGTTTGTGGATTTTTTACAATTTGTTTCCTGTAATTGATTTCTAATCTCATAGCCTTGTGGTTGGAAAAGATGCTTGATATGATTTCAATTTTATTAAATTTACTAAGCCTCAACTTGTGACCCAAGATGTGATCTATCCTGGAGAATGTTCCATGTGCACTTGAGAAGAAAGTGTATTCTGCTGCTTTTGGATGGAATATCCTATAAATATCAATTAAGTCTATCTGGTCTATTGTGTCATTTAAAGCTTGTTTTTCCTTATCAATTTTCTGTCTGGATGATCTGCCCATTGGTGTAAGTGGGGTGTTAAAGTCCCCCACTATTATCGTGTTACTGTCGATTTCCCCTTTTATGGCTGTTAGTATTTGCCTTATGTATTGAGGTGCTCCTATGTTGGGTGCATAAATGTTTATAATTGTTATATCTTCTTCTTGGATTGATCCCTTGATCATTATGTAGTGTCCTTTCTTACCTCTTGTAACAATCTTTATTTTAAATTCTATTTTATCTGATATGAGTATTGCTACTGCAGCTTTCTTTTGATTTCCATTTACATGGAATATCATTTTCCATTCCCTTACTTTCAGTCTGTATGTGTCCCTAAGTCTGAAGTGGGTCTCTTGCAGACAGCATATATATGGGTCTTATTTTTGGATCCATTCAGCTAGTCTGTGTCTTTTGGTTAGAGCATTTAATCCATTTACATTTGAGGTAATTATCAATATGTATGTTCGTTTTACCATTTTCTTAATTGTTTTGTGTTTGTTTTTGTAGGTATTTTTCTTCTCTTGTGTTTCCTGCCTAGAGAAGTTCCTTTAGCTTTTGTTGTAAAGCTGATTAATGTTAAGCCATCTTAAAGAGTTTAGATTCTACTCTAGGGTTGATTGTGAGCCATTTGGGAGACTTAAACAAGGAATTACATGATCTAATTTATCTTTTGTAAAAATCACCCTGGAGGCTGTGGAATTTAACTGTATGATAGGAAAACTAATTACCTGCTTCAATCCCCAATATTAAAGCTCTTGTCCTCCCCTCTCTAATGAATCTCATATCAGTATGAAGCTACTGCCTTGACTTCTTCCTTGGGACACTAACAGACATCCCAAACTAACTTGTCCACAATCAAGTCCCTGATAGGTCTTTAGACCAATTCCTTATGTAGTATCATTAATTCATTCCCCCTCCACCACCAGGTACCTGTAAAGAGCGTGGCTTTGGCCCTGAGAAGAGAAGAGGATTAGTGGAATCCTTGAGAAGTTTTAACTACAACCTGGGCCTCCAAGAGTTTACAGCTCAAAATCAAATCATGTAGTGCATTTACTTTAAACTTGGAGCCTTAGGCACCGGAAAAATCTCTGGAACCCTTTCCTAGGCCACAAAGAACCACATATAATTTCCCAAAGGAAGCTGATATCACACAAGGAATCAAGGCTCCTTGGAAACAAAAATAGCACAAGTAAGCAGAAATAAGAAGTAAATAGAACACTACAACTTTAAGTCGTAGAATCATAAGACCACATGACAAAACAACAATGTCTAATAAGTTTTAAGAAATTAAAGACAAGATTGAAAATACCTACAGGGACAAAGCAACATAATTAATAACCTAGCAGATTTGGAAAAAAAAAAAAAAGAACAAAATTGAACTTTTGGAATGGAAAACACAACAATTGAAACTGAAACTCAAGGACAGACTCAGGAGATTAGATAGAGTTGAATAGAAAATTATTGAACTTTAACATAGGTGTAAAGCGATTATCAAAAAGAGAGAGTTGGAGAATAGAGTAATGAAAATAATTGGTATGGAAAATAGAGTGATGTGTCAAATGAGTTCTAGATGGAGAAAAGAAAAGCAATGTAACAGACATAATCTGAAATTGTGATGGCTCAAGAATGTCCAATACTAGTAAAATATATTAACTGACTCAGCAAGTTAAAAAATATATTAATATCCAGCAAGTTAAAAAAGATCCACACCTTAGAAAGAGTAGCCAATATCTCAATAGAAACAATGGAAAGCATGAAAAAAGTCAAATAATTATTTGATATAATGAAAGAAAACAACTGCCAACCTTGACTTGTATACCTAGCACATTGTGTTTTTTTTAAGTAGGTAATGAAACAAAGTAATTTTGAGAAAGAGTCATTGAGTGTGCTACCAGCAGACATGTATTAAAGAAAATTCCAAAAAACAAACTTCTCAGATGGGAAAAGTGTTTCAAAATGGAAGGCCTGCAATGTGTGAATGTATGAAAGTTGTTCGATAGATTTTTAAATATTAACAAGTTATTTGCATAAAACAAAATATAAGAAATTAGAAATTATATTATTCTTAACAATGGTATTTTAATTTTTAGCAATTAATAATTCATTGAAGATAACATTAAAATACATAACAAAATAACAATCTGAGAGAAGGATAAAGAGTTAAACTTCCTTAGCTTTCTTGCAAGAGTAACAATATTGATTAAAGTTGCACACCACTGAGTAAATTATTCATGTTGTAATTTCTAACACAATTACTAAAAGAAAGAATGAAATGCTGAGTATAATGGGGAAAGCAAATAAGGACAAAAGTAAAATATTGAACAATAGTTATGAAAAAAAATAAATGGATAAAAAAACAAAAGCAGGACAGGAAGAGCAAAGAGATAACATTATTTCTAAATAACTATGCTCCAAAGATGGTCAGATAACATACTCAATTATTTGCACTTTTACAAGGGATATATCATAAATATGATACCAAAAACTGAAGGCAGAGGCATGTCCATGTTTTGTGGGACCTGAAACATACAATTTAGCAGACAGCTAAGAAAAATAATAAAAATTATCAATGTAACCTTAGGAGCAAAAATGCATACTTACAGAGTGAGAAATTAAAGATTTTAAACCTGTGTAAATACCACAAACATCAAAAATCAAGGGAAGTAGCATATCATCATCTATATTATTATTGTATATTATAATTTATTTTCATATTATAGATAATAATTTATTCTTACTCTAGCATGACTGTTGTGATTATGAATAGTTTCAAAAATTAAATCTTTCAGCTTTACAACTCTTAATAATTATTGCCAATCTATAACTTTTGCTGCCATTGCTGGCACAGGCATGCTTCCTTCCAGGGGCTAAGCCCTCAGAGAACTCCAGCCCTTTGTCTATGTCCTGGTCCCCTTCCCTCCCCTGAGGCTAGCTTTGAAGCCTGGGTCTGATTGGTCCCCAAGCAGCAACTTGGCAGGGTCTAATTCAGATGGTTAGTCTTAGGGTGCCAATGCTCAAAGAAGCCTATTTAGGGGCAGGGTGTCACTGGAGACCAGAATAATAGGCACCTGTCAGTAGGAGCCCTACAGTTGGCCAGGAACCTGAATACCACCTCAGCATTTAGAGGCTGAACCCAGGTCAGGCCAGCACTCCATACTTCTGGCAGAGGGTAGAAGATAAGATTTCTCCCTGTATCTGCAGGGGAGACCATGCAAAGCTTAGATTTCTCACGGTAAATCCCTATCTAATTGAAAGTAAGGAGGAAGATATCCCATTCCAATACTAACCAGAGAAAGCTGTTGTTCCTCTATTAACATCAGACAAAATGGACTAAAGGCGAAAAAGGATTTCTAAAGGAAAAGAGGTTTACTTTATAATGATCAAAAGTTTAATTTATCAGCAAGCTGTACCAATTTAAAATTTGTATGTACCCAATGACGTCATCTTAAAATATATGCAACCAGCATTGAGAAACCTATAAGGAATAACAGACAAATCTACAACCATAGCAATTGCTAGACCAAGTAACCAGAATATTAGTAAGAATAGGAAAGTTGAGCAACACGATTAACAAAGTTAACCTAAACTGCACAACACATTCTTTCCCATTACATACATAACATGGCCCATTCAAAACATGGCCCATATATACCAGATCATAAAGAAAAATTCCACATAGTCTATGTACTTTACAACAATGTTTTGAAGGTACTATCTGCCTTGTTTACTTCCAACCTCTCCATCACACATACACACACACTTAATCACCTTTTTCATCAGACCCCCAAAAACGTGGTTTTAAGAGAGGAAACTGCTAGCTCTGAAAGAGGTAGAAGTGTCCATAAAAGTATCTGACCCAAGAAAATCTATTACTTACCTATTCCTTTATTGAAATCATTTATATTATTTGTTGGAGGAGCTAATCTACCTTAGAATAATTTCTGTAAAAGAAAAACCATGTACACTCTAATGCTAATACTTAAGATAGGAAATGGTAACAGACATCATAGGGGCCTGAAAGTACATTATTATTCAGTTCAGCTGTTCAGAATTCTAGCTGTGATCTAGTTATTCTCTGAGACCATTGCCCCAGGCATTGATAGCATTCCTGGAAAACCTTCCCACAACCCCACTTCAAATCTACTGCTGCTTGAAACTGCCAACTGTTTCATTTTAAAGATCCTAGTGATTTTAAAACTGCATCTATTAGAGATGGAATAATTGGTAAAAATCCCCAAGGGTAGTGGCTGGGAGAAAACTGTCACTGGTAATAGCAGGGAATTACACCAAAATGCCAATGAATTTTCTGATTGATAGAACTGAGATATGACTGAAGTTTATTACCTAAGGACGTTGATAACTGGATAATAAAAGAGGACCATGGCACAAGCACTCACACATGTACACACGTCAAGGGAAATAGACATATTTAAAAGCAATTTCTCTGCTTTTTAAGTTATACATCACGTTGGATAGATTAAATCAGATTTTGGCATCAAGATCCCAACACCTTTTGAGAACAGTTACTGTTTTCCAGTTTCTTCTTTTCACCTATCCTTAAATATTACTTTTTCAAGGATTAAAATACACTTATTTTCAACACTGTGGAAGGAAAGGAGTGTTCAAGAAATCAGTGGGAAGAATATGGACATCATTCAAGGCAAAGAGTAAAAACCACAAAGTGGTCTTTATCCAACCATTCACTGGATGCCTCAACAAAAACAATGTACACCCTACACATTGTAACAACCTTCGTTTCTTAAAAAGTACACACACACATACACAACCAAAACATTACCTCAAGCAAAACTAACACTAAAATTTGAAGTGCATTTAGTATTCTCTTTCAAGTACCTAATACAGTGATAGAACACTTTATGGTCAATGATATATTCTTACTTGTAACGTTAATTGCTAGTTTTTGTTTTTGTAGATTTTAGGTTTTTAAAAAACAATTATATGATAGTACTAGGCTATTACACTAACAATTAACTTCTTGATTATAAACATAACCCAAAAAAGTAAATACATTCATTTTTCTGCCAAGATTCCATAAGTAATACTGACATTAACAGAGTAAAGTAATACATCTTTGTTCATAGTATATTGCAGGTTTTCAAATAATATATTTACATTGAATTTTATTTTTGACAGTGAAAGTAAACTAGAATGTCTGGTAGATTACCAGTGTTGGACTGTTTTATCCCAGAGATTCACTCAGGACCCTTCTAAAATTACTTCTTATTCCCCTTCTTCGTGAGTTTTGTTGTCAATAACTCAAATTGCCCCACTCTGAAGTCTAGCACTGCTAAGGAACAAATCATGAAATGACAAATGTCATTCATCAACTTGATAATTCCTACTCAACTGTCAGTATTTTCTGAAGGAAGGTAATTCTGAAACTCTTTTGTAAATGGACACCTTTCCTTAGATTAAAAAAAAAAAATAGAGCCGTTCCTTTAGAATTCTAGATCACATTTTCTTATGTAAGGCTGTATCACACTTTTTTCTTATTCTTTAATGATCTTACTCTTTTCCTCTATTCTTCATTCTTATGAAAGTTTATGAGGATGAACATATCCACAGGCATCCTATTCTCTCAGTCTTCCACTATTCAGTGAGTTGACTTCTCACTTCTCAGATGCCTGGGTACCAGGCTGAGAGCCAAAAATATGGAGTGACTGGAAAGCTCCATGATTGTGTTGATATCCTGTGATACCTCTCTAGATATTGTCACCTTGAATGTGTACATTACTAGAGAATTTAAGAACTGGACTGGTAAATGTTATTTTCTTTTTTTTCCAAAATCTTTCCTCTAAGTACCTTAATACTGGGGGTGCTTTTACCTCTACAAAAAATATATATTGACGAACAATATTAAGTAGAAACGAGAATGAACAAATAGCAACCACATTAAAGTAGATTAATCTCACTAAATTTTTTGAATAAAAAACATATTCAAAAGATAATAGTATATATCTTTACCCATAAAATTTTTTTTAAAGTAAACTAAACTAAACTGATCTCTAGTGTTAAAAATGAGGAATTACCCATGAGGGCAGATTATAACTAAAAGAAGGCATCAGGTGGGCATCAGGAAAGCAGAAAATATTCTATTTCTTGATCTGGGTACCGGTTACATTCTAATGGCATTTATTTCAATTAAATAAAGTTAATTTTACAATTAATTTTTACAATACAATTTTCCAGAAATACTCTGCTTGCAACTAGGTACTTCAGGAACTGAATTAATTTTTTCTGGTTACTGGGATGCCCTTTATTAAATATGTGAGTCAACAACACTTATTTTTAATGAGAGATATCATTATTTTGCAAAAGTTTTCAAATCCCTAAGGGCTAAATAACTAATTTGGAAAACCAAGTTCAGCATCTTAATTTTTTACAAGGATAGTATAGTTTGGTGCTGATGCAAATGCTGTGGCACATGATAAAGTACACAAGTCTGGAAATATCAAGCAAAGAAGAGTAATTAGGTTCCCTTTGTAGCCAATGATATTTGAATGACTATACTTTCCAAAACCTTCTCTCAGTTTTTGTTACTTCAGGTGTCCTAATGATATCTATTCAGCAGTTGAATAGTTGGGTTCTTAACAGGAAAAATATAAACAGAGGCTTTTACGTTTGAAAAGAAACAAGAGTAAATTACTGTTACATCAATTACAAGTAATTCCAGATTTACAATAGAAAAACTAGAATAGAGGACATGGTTTTTGTAAGTAATGGACAAGAATAATTTTTGTGTACTTAGCTACATTTTTCCTATTATAAAAAAAAGTCAGGGAAAGCATTTTTAATGTTTTCTATTTAACACAATGTAATAAGGATGCATTCAACATCAATTTTCTGTTCTCTACTGTAGGTGTCATTTCAAAAGTATATGAGATTATTTCTCACACATGAAAAAGCTAGATGATCATTTACTCGTAGAAGAAAGCCAGCAGAAGATGTTTTTTAAAGAGGCATTACTGCAAAACTGATACATGTAGTCTTAGCAGAGGCTACATATTCTTGGTCTTTCTCTCTTAGGAAATAGAACTTTTCAATGTCATTTGCACAAACTTAGCTACTGAGCATAACTATTTACCTTTCCATTCCCTCCTCAAGAAAATGAGAGCACTGGATATGAAAGTGCTCTGCTGGATTCTTCATTAGAATCTTGTCCTCTGCTCTATTTTATAGGATCACTCAATTTTTACTCCGAATTCCAGAGCTTTTCCCCAGAATCTTTGCCATCTTTCTGCTCTGTCAACTGGAGGCCCTCCCTATGTTTCCCACAGAACATAAAATGTACCACTGCTTCCAGAACCTGGCTTTATAGCAGATGACCAGCATTCACCATCTGTTCAAGAAACTCCACACCAGGTGTCTCATTTCTGGAATGGTGATGTGAGGATCTTCATGGACCCTCTCCCCAGTGAAACGACCATAACTGGTGAAAATTATTAAAAATACCCAACCATTTGAAGTCTTTGAAAAATGTCATCGGCACAAGAGGGAAGAGATATGGGAACATATGTATATGTATAACTGATTCACTTTGTTATAAAGCAGAAACTAACACACCACTGTAAAGCAATTATACGCCAATAAAGATGTTAAAAAAAAAAGAAAAATGTCATCAGGTGCACAGTAAGTAGAGAAACATTTATTTAAGAAAATCTATTAAATCCCTCTAAGAACTGAAAAGGGATATGGCATTTCAGCCATGACCCACCCACTTCCACCTGTGTTCACCATGATGGAACCTCTACTCCAAATTGATTCATCTTCCCCGAGTAGTTATGGATTTCAACTTCCATGACTCATTTTTATATCTCATCAGACAAAATCTACATTTGACAGTGGTCCATTCATAGGCCTAAAGAAAGAAAAGCTGGAAGGGTTTGTCATTATCACTAGGTAGAAGGATATTACAGGTTGAAACTTATGTGTCATCTGGGATTATAGGCAATGACTATATTTAAAAATTGATTCAAGTTGCATGATTGTTTTCCCATTAGAGATCTTGCTTGGAGGGAGGCTCCATTAGACTGGCACCTACTATGAGCCAAGGTTAAAGAATAATAATACCACAAGAAATCTTGTCCCCAAGAGGTTTGGAGATTGAGATAAAGAATATAAGAAGTACATAGTTACACAATTACATACATCTATTTACATGCGAGAAAAAAAATTACTGCAGTGTAAATCATAGGTTCCATTTGGGACCTTGAAAATTCACATACATGCCTGGAAATTGTGGTAATATGACATATTGATGATGGAAATTATAGTATAAAGATGTGATTTTCACTATAGATAATTGTGTGATCAAAGATTCTAGGATGAGAAAACATGTTTTGCAATAGTCCCAAGCAAACAGCATTGATTAAAAATGTTAATGAGCTCAAGGAAAACAGAGTACTCCTTTCCTCTCTACCCCTTTTCTTCATGTTCCACACTGCTATGTTTCCATGGTTTGCTTGATGAATCCATCCATCCATCTGTCCATCCATCCATCCATTCATCCATCAATGACTACAGAACTATAAGATCCATGAGGCTAAGAACATTTTCTGTTTTATTTGCCACTGAATACCCAACCTTAAACAAAATGTATGTTTTATAGGCTATGCACAATTAGTATTTAATGACTTTGTCTGTAAACTGTATTATCTAACCAAATTGTACACTTCCAAGAAGAAATACACATCAGTGTGACAATAAGACATTTGTTAAAGATACGACAAAATGATTTCTACTATACATGTAGTTCTAAATGCATATTCTAGGTTCTTAATCTCAGTTTTCACTCGTAAGAATACACCGTGAGTAGAGTCAGTCATCCCCAAATCAGGGGCAATTTTCTGTTACAGAAGGAATAATTAGCTGTATATTTTTTGGTCTTGAAAAAATTTAATTGGGGTCACTGATACCTCTGTATTCTATGTCCAAAGACTTCTTGTCAAAACAATCAAGTGGCAAAACAGATCACAGATAAATTAATATATCTATAACTGTGAAGATAAAACATGGTAAAAATTTCCATATGATGTCAATAAAACATAGCAGTACAAATATTTTTATATGAAACTCCATTACAGCTCTAACAACTGACTTTTTGTTTACAAAGAGTTTCTCTAATATATTCCATTACACAGTATTGGGTCCAGGAAATATTTTTTTAAGTCTCTGGGATTTAAGACTAATGATTAAAGTCATTTTAAATTGAGTTATTTCCCCAGTGCCTTGGAAAAGTGTGAGATTAGGGTGTCTTCTCACAAAAAATAAATCAGCAGGACAAATACTGTTGATTGCCTAATTATTGACTGAATAATCCCTAAATTTGGAATGAAATCAAGAGCTATAGTTGCAGGATCACAGGCACTGCAATGTAATAGATTCTAAAAACACATTATTTTGGAGATGACTTAAATGCAAAGTTAAGTAAATCACTGGATGAAAATGCCAGGATGAAGTATTTACATGGATTGAGTGTGAACTTACCAATAGCAAGGTTTATTTCCCTTATTCTTCTGCCAAATCACTATTGCTTTGTGCCAATGAACAATTAATTTCCCATTTGGTAGCCTTCTTATCTACAACATTAAAAACATTAAAGCCTATCTAATTCTCACTTATTTTATTGTCCCGACAGTACCCATGTATAAAGGGAGCAAAGTCAATTTCTATTTAATCTGGGCTGTTGTAAATAAACACAAACCCTTGCTTGACAAGCAATCTAGACATCCCTGTCTCTTGCAGACACTATAAAATCCTCATTCTCAGTGGCTCGCAGGAATTAGAAGTATCATATGACAAACTGCAGGTTTGCAGGAAGATGAGGTTCAATTACAATAAATGTAAAATCTACCACCTAAGAGACAGGATATAAGCAGAAAACATGACTCAAGGGAACACTGTCTAAGAATCAAAGTATAACAAGTCTAAAAGTAGTAAGTACTATTATCAAAAGAACAAAAAGTCATCCTTTGAATTAAGGTTTTTTACAAGGCTATCAAATCAAGATACTCAGTTCTTGTTTTAATTTTAAAGTAAAAAAAAAAATCCCTTGCCCTGATTCTTATAAATATTTTTATGGATAATATTTAACACCAACTACTTAAAAACAAACAACACCACTATTTTTTATGCAATTAAATGATGAATAATCTTTCTGATGGGGGTAATAAATATGCCCAAACTGCAAAATGATTGAACTTTGAAGTAGCACATACTTTCTTTTATTTCATGCTTTAGTAACCAAGGCTAGCTCATTTTTGGTGAGTTGCTTCCCTTTCAATATGCCTTTCATTTCTAATAGTACTAATGAAACCAGTGGAGGAGAGTGTAGAGAGTGGGAAATAAAACTCTTGATTTAAGAACAAAGGTCTCAATTAAGGCACAAACTACTGAGATACTGGTTGCAACACACAGACAAAATAATCATTGTTCTCAGTAACTCCAAAGCATGGGTGTTAGAGGTTCTAGATAAAAATTCACTGTGCATCAAGGGATCTTGAAAAAGAAGGAAAGTATTTGTAAATACTTTATATAGTGTAAGTATATGTAAGTAAGTGTATAGTGTAAGTAAAGCACTATACTATTTGTTTCCTAAATGAATTTAAATTTTTCACAGCTTCTTTTTCAGATTAAGTTCTTATTACATTCATTTTTAACATATCTAAAAACATATGGTAGTTGAGATCCTTGAGCTCATAATTGACTTTTGAAAACAAATTAAAGTAGAAATGCCTTCTGCATAGCTCTATATAGGCTAGTGTAATTAATGTTAACTATAGAAGTACAATATAAATTGAAAATTTGAACTTCCTATTCTTCATGATCCTTTCATTGCTTTAGGAAAAAAAATACCTTAGAGCTAAACTGGGGACCCTGTGATAGACTGACTAATGTGTGGTATTTAATATGGCATATGGATTCCTCTAGATGGAACTGGAAATCAGACTATTCCAACGATTTAAAGAGCATAAGTTTTCCCTAATATAATCTTTGAGGATTATGATTTCTCTTAAAATTAAATCTTATTTACAAAAGCAGTTCCACCTTGTTGTAAAGAAACATAAAAAATTAGTTAATTCCTGCACACGTGTGTACGTGCATACGTGTGTGTGGAAAGAGAGAGAGAGAGAAAGAGAGGTTCAGCTCAGGTAACACTGGGCTACTGACCACCGGACTCCGTGATATTTCCTGATCTCAGCAGATGTACTTCCTAGGAGCTCTTGAACATGCTGGCCCCTCTTTCTGGACTGCTCTTCACCACCTTGTTCTTTTACTTTTATCTCTGGTGATTATCTCTGGTGAAATACCACCTTAGCAATGATACCTTCCTTCCCTGACCACCATATTAAACATTTCAGCTGACCTTCTCCATGCCTCACTCACTCACCCGCTTTCTCTGTTTCATCTTTCTCCAGAGCACTTCCATCACAGGGTTAATTTAATGTTTATTTTTTATTTATTTACTGTTATCTGTCTTCCTCTCATTGGAACACTACTGCGTAAACCCCATGAAGGTAACTTTTTTTGAACAAAATATCTTCAGAGCTAACACTACAGTTTGGCACATTCCATAACTATATTTGAATGAACTGTGTCCATCTTATTTGATCAATGTTGTTATTATAGAACCATAGTTCATATGTGAAGAGCTCCTATAACTCTCCCCACATTTTCTGCATTTGACACAGATCTTTGCTTATGCTTTAGCATTTTTGGATCATTTGCTCCTTATCCAAACTACAGCCCCCTTCTTCATTGCCTTATTATATCAGCACAGGCATTTTCCTTTGAGTTCTCTCCTATAATCCATGTGCTGTGATACTTCATCTGCGATCATCTGCAATCACTGCTAGTATGTTTTCCTTGAAATGCTACCCTTTTCAACATCAGTAAATTCACACTCAATTGTTGCTACAGATCATTTGCTGCTTTTCTCCCTGACATTTCAGCTATTTATCAAACACTTCTTCATTTTCATTTCACACCTCTTTTTGTGATCAGAGATGAGGTGTGAGAGGATAAAGTGATAAATACACAGCACAAGTGAAATCCTAGGGATGTGGCAATTTGAATTGACATTACCATTTGACCATACGTCTGTCACCCTAGAGAACATTGGTTTCTCGAATTCACTCAATAACGCAATCAATTTGGTTTGAAAGGAGCCAGTCTAGAAAGTTCCAAATGTATTTCTTAATATTTAAATATATTGTGTGCAAGGTCAAGCTGAGCAAAACCCAATGAATGCACTGATCCTTTCCAATTCCCTTCTCTCCCATTACATTCTGATCAATAAACACTTTTCTCACTCTAACTTTGAAATCCTCTCTAAAGAGAAGCACATAATTTTTGGAGTAGTTTCAAGAAGGTCTTGTAATTAATTTCAGAATTCTTCAATTTTATCTTCCTTAGCTTCTGGAGTTTGGGTATAAGTTTGAATGACATTGAGAAAGGCTGATAAGCTGGACCACATTTCATTAGATTACAGGACACTTAAGAAAGATAGTCATTTTGGTCCCAGGGTCTTTTTATTCTATTTTTTTCTCTCATTCACATACATGTAATTATTTGTCAAATGTTATTAAGTGAGAATCATGAGTCTACAGATTTGCTGAAAAAGTATTATGCCAGTAGCTCTCTCTCCTATACCATCAAACAGTGTCCTTTAGCTTTGGGGATGCTAATTCCCAATGTTACCACATTTGCAAGATGTTTCTAAGCCAATTGCTCTCTCACATACAAAAAGCAACAACTTACTCTGTGCTGGGTTTGCTAAAATCTCTTCTTGTTCAATTTTCATTTTTAAATGTCCTCCAACAACTTTTGAATGGTAACCACTCTGACTCTCAGGGATTTCTTTTATGACTAAACAAACTGTGACTATGGTTATGTGTTCACTTCACTTCCAAGTATTTCAAGGACCCCATGAATGTAGACCAATATGTTTTAAGGTGTGGGGATAAAATTATTATACAACATGGGTGTTCACAAAGAGCTTATGAAATAGCCAAGGAGACGAGATGTTTATAAAGAAAGAAAAAAAGGCAACAATTAAAGCTAGGGTATGCAAATGTCCAATAAGGGATTCATTCTACTAGGTGCTTTAAGAGTTCACAGGGAGGGATCACTAAATGGGAAATTTCAAATAATTTTTGAGTTACACAAGGGGCCAAGCAAAGTGAGAAGAACATCCAGATGTTCTTCTCATTGGAAGCCAAGGGGCTAGTCTGGCATAAGTGTAAGAGCCGAGGTAGATGAGTAGTTTTTGAAGAGCTGCAATTGAATAGAGAGAAAGGAATAACATGAACACTGCAGGAAGATAGGGGAAAGCACAATAGGAATGTTATTTATGTTTTGTGCAGAAGGTAATAAACTAGTATAGTCATATATGCAATCACTGCTCCTAAGTCTACTCTTGCATTTTTCTTAGAATGGCATTTTTGACCTTCCTTCTATGAAACACACAAGGAGGATGTCTGTGTGAAAGAGCAGTCAGGCAATAACATCAAAGCCCAACAGGGTGAGGAAGGCATCCCCACTGAGGGGTGACCAGACATTTGTTATAAGAGCTCAGGCAAGGTGAGGAGGGTGTCCATACAGGAGAGGCAGCTCAGCACAGGGTATTAGAGCCCATGTGGTAGGAGAGCAGTTGGTAACAGTGATAGAAGACTGGTTATATGGCGAAGAATACAGGTAAATAAATATATTAAGACAAGTAGAAGGCAAGATTCTCATTGCTAGAGAAACGAGTTACAATGATTGAAATAGCGAAAACAGAAATGAAATATTTGTTGTTGGAATACTGATGGGGACTCATGGTTTTCTATATACCTATCAATAAATAAATATGGACACATAAACATATATGTAAAGGATAGGGGTGTATGTGTATGTATAATGTATAAACATAAATATATTCTCTAGTTATAGCCACTAAGAGGGCATGGGAGCTGTTACACCTAATATGTAGATATCCGTTATATTGATTTCTTTTTTTTTTTTATTGGGGTATAGGTGTTTACAATGTTGCATTAGTTTCTACTGTGCAGCAAAGTGGAGTTCCCTGTGCTATACAGCATGTTCTCATTAGTTACCTATTTTATACATATTAGTGTATATATGTCAGTCCCAATCTCCCAGTTCATCCCACCTCCCCTTTCCCCTCTTGGTGTCCATACGTTTGTTCTCTACGTCTGTGTCTCTATTTCTGCCTTGCAAACTGGTTCATCTGTACCATTTTTCTAGATTCCACATGTATGTGTTAATATACGATATTTGTTTTTCTCTTTCTGACTTACTTCACTCTGTATGACAGTCTCTAGGTCCATCCACTTCTCTACATGGTTTCTAAATATTATTTTCCACTAAAACGAATCAGCCTTTCTGAAGAAACGGCTGACTCCATAACTGGGACAATGTAAGATGTATAAGCATAAGATGAGCTTGCATCTTGTTTTGTCAGAAAGCAAGGAAGTGCTTAAAAATGATGGCAACATGCCAAAAGATCATAGGAGCCAGCATAAAGGGGCTTCCACTGGCCAAATCTGGGACAATTTGATAACCAATATAAATAGTGGTAGGAAAATATGATAATCCATTGAATAAAACAGGAAACAAAGTATCTATAGTATAATTAATTAATTAAAATACTGATGAGGAATATTTACATCGCTTCAAATACTGATTGATTCCAAAGGCAAAATTAGTAACTTGACAGTGGAGAAGCCTGATATATGAGACCTTAATCAAATGATCAAAACATACACCACCAATAATGGAACAAGTCAAAATTATGTACTACCTAGGAAAAAAAAGAACAAAAAAATTTATGTAAAAGTTTAAAAAAAGAACAAACAAAAGAAAAAATTATGTGCTACCTGATTAGAAGCAATAAGAATCACATAGCATCCCTTCTGCGATATTCCTGACAACGATATATAACTTGAATCTAATTTTGAGGAACACCAGATAAACCCAAACTGAGAGATATTTCACAAAATATTAGGCTTTAATCTTAAAAAGTATCAAAGTCATGAGAATCAAAGAAACACCAAATAACTGTTCAAGAGAGAAGAAACCTAAAAACACATGGCAAGTAAAGTAACACATGATTCCAAACTACATCCTTTCCTTATAGGGGATGCTACTGGGAAAACTGGCAGAACTTCAATGGGGTATGAGCCTTATACTGCAGGTGGTAGTAATATATAATTACTTTATTAATTAATTTCTTTATTCTGAAGCGTTCTATGCAGTATGTAGGAGAATGCCCTTTTGTGTGCAGAGGGCATACTAACGTGTTTGGGGGTGGCAGGGCATTAGGAAAATTACTCTCAGATGGTTTGGGTAAAATAAGTCTTTACTATATTTACAAATTTATTTGTAAATTTGATATTGTTTCAAAAATAATACTGTATTTTGAAGATTGTTACATTATAAAGGGAAGGAAAAAAAAGGAATAAAGCTTTCAATAGGATCACTCCACAAATGAGAAATATGGTTTAAAAAACAAATATTTCAGGATTTTGGATGCAAATTAAATGTTTTTAAAGTCGATTTAATTGTGAAAAAAATAACACATCTCCATTTTTATGGCTGAAGATTTTAACAGTTGGCTCAAGAAGCAAGGAGGAAGAGAGTAAAAGGCAACAGCTGATTAAAGGCAGTGGGTATAAGATGGCGCACGTGAAAGCAGCAGGCTGAAGATACCTCCCCTCCCTTCATACGTAGCCAGTGCTTAATCTTGAAAGTTCAGTCCCAGGACAACAGGCACTATTATATCTAGTGATGCAGCTAAGTAGAATCATTTAACCATAGGACTGAAGTAGTGTTTATGCTAGATTTTTTAATTTGTACATTCTTCACTTAAAAAAAAACTACATGGTATTTTTGTTCACACACCCATATAGTTTGGGAGATGCATAAATAGAATTTTAATTGTTAAATCAGGATTAGTTACTACTGCTATTTGGGCTAGTTTTGAATTGCTTAGACTAGATAAATTGATCAATAATAAAGTTTAACCATTACTGATTATTTTATAGAAGTCTGTAAGATGTTTAGATATATAGAACAGTTTACATCCTATTTATTTTAGTGTATTGTGGAAGAAGAGAAAGGAGATTTTTAAAATCAGGACATTTATTATGCACAAGTCATTATAACATTAATACTTTTCTTTGATAAAACTGAAAGAGCAGGTTTTTTTTTATGTTTCACAAAATATATGAAACGGTCAAAGTTATTTTGTTATTGGTTGTCACACATCTAAAGTTTACTAAATTATTGACTTACTACCCCTTCATAAGTCATTATTCTATTACAAATCAAGTTTCAATGAGTCTCATCATTGTATTTACTGAGCTGTGTGAAGGAAAATACCATACACAGCAATGCATGGAGGAACTAAAGTTCAAGAAATTTAATGACACTTTCTTGTCTCAGCAGTCACACCACCAACAGAGTTCAGTTGTCTGAATTTAGTAATTGATTCTCCAAAGCTTATGACATTTCTCTCTTTCCCCCATGAGTTTTTCTATTGATATACAAAAATTTGTTTCTTGTATTTATTGAGTACTTACAATAAGCAAAATACTTTGTGATGGAGTACGATGATATAAAATCCATAAGAGATGGATCATGCTCTAAATACCTTAAGAGAAAAACAACGTTACTGAACACTAGCTAAGAATAGGTTGTTTTCAGATGACAGAATTCACAATGGTCACATGGCACATAGGTTGGATCTTAAAGAATAGATAGGATGTTAACATATAAAGTTGAGAGAGAATGTTATCCTAAGGGATGGAAATAATAAGATTAAGAAAATTAAATTGGAAAAAAAAAAAAAAGGTCAGTCATAATGAGGGAAGAATTTGTACGTCAGTTTGGTTGGCAGGGTGCATGAGAGACCAGTAAGAACTATGTCCAGAAAGTTATATTCTGATCAGATTTAGAAGGGTGTTGAATGCTAAATTAGGAAGTTTGGATTTATTCTCAAGACTCTGGGAAGCACTGGAGTGACACAATCTGTCCTATTTCAGAAGAATCAATTGAGCAGCTATAAAATACTTGAGGATAAGTTAATACACTAGATGAAGAGGACAGTTGAAAACCACTGCAATAGTCCAAGTGTGAGACACTAAGCTAAATTAAATTATAAGCATTGTTTAATAAAGAGGACGCATCAACTGAAACATGTCACAAAGATAAGACAGACAGGATGGGGCAACTGCTTAGATGTGGAACACAAAAGTGAGAGACATGTCAATAATTTATAGACTGTACCTGAATGCCCAGAAGAATGGCTTTAAGAAAATGGGTTTAAAGGAGAAAGGTACTGGAGAGAAGATAGTGAATTCAGTTTTGAATATTACAGTTGATCTACTAGCCCTTAGTATATGGTGTTCTGACTGCTTTTCTTATACAACAATGCTCTTGCATAGCGACCAGCCCTCCCCACTCCAAATCTGAAAAGGCATGAGTTTCAAGGTGATTTCCAAAAAGAAATGATGGATTGCCCTAAACCAGCCAAAACTTCTCATTAAGTAGAGCTCATGACCAAAACTGGTAAGATGACTAGCTGCAATCCAGACATTCCCATTTAGAGACTGAGGAAACCAATTAAAAATATAGAGTGTTGTTATTTATTTATAAGTTACTTTAATGTATAATAGTAATAATTTAGAAATTATGTAAAAAATGTTGGTTTTAGAAAAAACAATTATAACTTTCTTGGGATTAGGATTTAAAATTTTTCTATTAGCAGTTTTAGTTTTTCACTGGACTTTCATAATCAGATTTAGAATAAAATTTTTTATACTGCTGATGAATTTTAGTAATATAAAGGTCAGTATGGGTTTGGCCTTTGGATTATATTTATATGTGCACCTTTAACTGGAAAATATGGAAACACATATTAGTTTATTTTAGTTTCCAATTAAAGATTATTCTATCAGCTCACCGAATAAAAAATTAAATCAGTTTCATTCTCAAGGCTATGTGTTCTCAGACATTGTCCTTCAGTCTTATTAACTGCTAATTTTTTTTTTAAAAAAGCAGTTCCTTTCTTTCTGACCAATGATTATAGAAGGGAGACCACATGCTTTCAAACAATACAAAGAAAATATTTAAAATTCTTTTTCCAAAACTCACGTTTTCTTGATAATCATTCAAAAATATCTGAGCATATCAGAACGTAATAGAACAAATTTTGTGTTCATGATTTCCTTATAATATCAGTATTCACCAAAAAAAAATATTATTTTGTTCCTACCCTACTACATACACACACAATATATAACTGAAAACTTCATCCTATGGGAAATTAATCATTCAAATCTGGCTTATTCAAATGCTGTGGGTTTGCCAATTTTTAGCTCTGTGACCTTGGGAAAGTTATCCAATTTTTTTGGCATTTGATTTTCCTCATTCAAAAAATAAAGATAGGGGGCTTCCCTGGTGGCGCAGTGGTCGAGAGTCTGCCTGCCGATGCAGGGGACACGGGTTCGTGCCCCGGTCCAGGAAGATCCCGCATGCCGCTGAGCGGCTGGGCCCGTGAGCCATGGCCGCTGAGCCAGCGTGTCTGGAGCCTGTGCTCCGCAACGGGAGAGGCCACAACAGTGAGAGGCCCGCGTACCGCAAAAAAATAATAATAATAAAATAAAATTAAAATAAAAAAATAAAAACACTAATATCAGAATTTCACAAGGATATTTTTTATTTCAAGAAGAAAATTTCTGGATTTTCGTTATTGTATTTTTTTTTCATTTTGAATAATACTTGGCACAGTGTAGATGCTTGATAAAATGAAAACTGAATTGATAAACTTATTAATTGTGGAAAAGATCTTTTTCCATAATGGAAGGATCAGGGAAGGCAGCTTGTAAAGCCTCACAAATAGTTTATATTTATTAGGAAACTACTGAAACTCTAATTTACATAGAAATAGAAATTAGAAACATAGAAATTAGAAAAAAAATTCTATGTGTTCTAACTATGTTTCCATGAGAGATTCAGTTTATTTTCATTATTGTGGAGTCCATATTTGTGAATAAGCCTACTCATTAAAATGTATTTGTAACCTTGATATCAACACTGCTAGTGTCTCCTTGTCATTGATGGACATGTACACAAGCAGAGCAGCAAAAAATTTGAGGAACCCAATACTCCAGTTCTCAGCGGAGGTGGAACGAGATCCAGCTCTGCCCTCATGTTTCAAGTCCATAATGTAAACCAGCATCCTTTCTGCAGTCTATTTAGTGACACATCTGTCACATTTTTGTGTTTGTTTGTGGTTTTGCTGTTTAAGATGGCCCCCATGCATAGTGCTGAAGTGTGGTCTAGCCTTCCTAAATGCAAGAAGGTTGTGGTGTGCCTCACAGAGAAAATATATGTGTTGGATAAGCTCTGTTCAGGCATGAGTGCTATTGGCCATGAGGTCAATGCTAATGAATAATGAATATAAAGTAAGATGTCTCTAAATAGTAACACACAAAACAAGTTTATGTACAGATTCTTCCCTGAAAATGTTGTAATTAGAGGCTCACAGGAAACGAACTCAGTGTCTACTAATTCAATGTTCATGGTGACTTCACAGAATATAACTACTGCCAACAGTAATAATTGACTGTGAGTTGGTATGGAAGCCCCGGGTTTAAAGGAAGGGAAGCAGAAAAATCATTAACACAACTAAAGAACTCTCTATCTGCACCCTGGTGCTGCTGATTTTGATAGATAAGGAATGATGAGCTTCCAATGGTCAAAGAAATCTGAAAACATAGCTTTAACTCAGGTGGAAGCAAAAGAATAGAGTCCTCTCCTTCCTTCCTTCCTCCCTCCTTCTTTTTTCTTTCCTTTCTTTCTCTCTTTCTTTCCTTCCTTCCTTCTTTCCTTCCCCCTCTTTCCTTCCTCCCTTCCTTCCTTTCTTCCTTCCTCCCTCCCTCCCTTCCTTCCTTTCTTCCTTCCTTTCCTTCCTCCTTCCTTTCTTCCTTCCTTTTTCTTTCTTTCTTTCTTTCTTTCCTTTCTTTCTTTCTTTCTTTTTCTTTCTTTCCTTCCTTCCTTTTCTCTCTCTCCTTCCTCCCTCCCTCCCTCCCTCTTTCATTTTTCTTTTCTTTGTTTTCTTTCTTTCTTTTTCTTTCTTTCTTTCCTTCCTTCCTTCTTTTCCTCTCTCTCCTTCTTCCCTTCTTCCTTTCTTCCTTCCTTCTTTCTTTCCTCTATCTCTCTTTCTTTTTCAATTTTAGAGCAAATTTACATTCTTTGTAGTTCCACAGTGATGTGAACAATATTTGGTCTTTGCTAGGAAAACAAACAGTCATTTTTATCAAAAAGAGATGCTTGCAGACTGGCTTCACTTTTTCCTGTCTTCTCCTTGTGGAAAGAGGAAAAAATGTTGCAAATTATAACAGCTCTGCTGGATGGAAATGGCAGGTTTTGGCAGTGAGGAGATCTGTTGTTTCCTGGGAGAGCTCAAGTGTTTTTGTTCACCCTTGTGGACTAAGGTGCCTGTATGTGACACATGTAAGGGGAGGTATATGGAGAAAGAGGTGCGTGAGGGGCTATGGGGGCAGAAAAAGGAAAATAAAGAAATGATACATGATTTTAATGATATGTACAAACTTTAAAAAATTCCAGATATTCCTATCAGATAAATATCTCATTTCTGAATATATCAGGGAGTATATCTGATTTAAGGGAAATAATGACACCTTTTCTTTGTGCATGTATATACATGTTCATATATCTATATATGTTTATGTATGTATGTGTTTGAGGTACCATTAAACACAAAAAATGTACAGGTCCTAAGTATTCACTTGGATAAGTTTCATTGATTGCACACATCCAGGTAACCACTCTGTCCTAACAAGTAAAAAAGCTGAACAGACTGAAAAATCAACAACTTTCTTTAGAAAAGGGAAGACACAGGGCAAACCACTGCCCCTAAGAGGAAAGAGACAGACAGACTAATACAGGGAGTCACAGCTTACAAGAGCAGAGACCCATGAGCAGAAATTGCCTCAGGAACCAGTGCTGGGGTGGGAAAACCTGAACTGTAATTGACAAATTATGTGGACAATTCTGAGAGTTAAACTCCAAGGGGACCCTCAACAATACTGTGAGACTGACCTCTAGAAGCTCAATGGGGTTTCCTTAGTAAATATGAGAGAAAAGTCCTCACATGCTTCTGGCAGGAAGAGGGGGAAAGGAACCATTTTGAAATACACAAGAGCACTCTGATCGTCATAACAAGCCTACCCTCAAGGGAAACTAGTTAACTAGTTAAACAGATCCTAACCTGCTGAGGTATTATCAGAGTCTAACTGACCTGAGGAAGGGAAATATGTAACTCCAGCTGGCTCTAGCCTTCCATGTAGAGAAGGGAAATATGCAACTCCTTCCCACTCTAGCCATCGTGCCCCACTGAAGGGGGGGAGGGAAAAAAAAAAAAGAAAACTGAGAAACACTTGTGAAGGTCATAGTCCAGAGGCACAGGCTCACTAAAAGACTGAGAACTAATCATAGGACTATAGAATGCTTTCCCTCCCCCCACACCTTACCACATGTACCCACACCTTACCACCATATTTCTAAAGGTCTATTTATAGCAGTTCCTTTTAGCCAGTACATTGTCTCTGGTTATCAAGAAAATATTACAAGGCATACCAAAAAGCAAAAAACACAATTTGAAATGACGGAGCAAGCATCAGAACAAGACATGGCAGAGCTGTTGGAATTATCAAACTGGAAATTTAAAACAACTACGATTAACATGCTAAGAGCTCTCATGGGTAAGTTAGCATGGAAGAATAGATGTGCAATGTAAGCAGAGAGTTGGAAATCCTAAAAGTAAATCCCCCCACCCCCTCAAATGCTAGAAATCAAAAACACTGTAGCAGAATGAGGGATACCTTTGATGGGCTTATTAGTAGACTAGAAATGGCTGAGTAAAGAATCTGAGCTACAGGATATAGCAATAGAATCCTCAAAAACTAAAAAGCAAAGGGAAAAACTACTGTAAAAAAAAAAACAGCAGAATATCCAAGGACTGCGGGACTACTACAAAAGGTGTCACATATATTTCAAGCAATGATGACTAATAATTTCCACAAATTAAAGCCAGACGCCAAACCATAAATTCAGGAAGTTCAGAGAACATCAAGTAGCATAAATGCCAAAAAACACCTAGGCATGTCATGTTCAAACTATAAAAAATCAAAGATAAAGAAATAATACCGAAAGAAGTCAGAGGGAAAAATCAGCTTATCTATAGAGGAACAAAGATAAGGATTACACCTGACTTGTCCACAGAACCATGGAAGCGAGAAGAGAGTGGAGTGAAATTTTCAGTGTTGAGACAAAACCACTAACCTAGAATTCTGTACCCTACAAAAATATCCTTCAACAGTGAAGGAGAAATAAAGACTTTCTCAGGAAAACAAAAATTGAGAAAATTTGTTGCCAGTAGACCTTGCAAGAAATGTTAAAAGAAGTTCTTTATTGAGAAGGAAAATAACACAGGTCAGAAACTCAGAGCTATATAAAGTAAGGAAGAGCACTGAAGAGGAATAAGTAAAGGTAAAATAAAAACTTTTTTCTTAATTGATCTAACAGATAATAGTTTGTTTAACTGGATATCCTTGCCTTGATTCTCTTTTATAATTTCCATGTGCTTGCTAAAATTTCCCATTTCCTTCTTCATATTTTTCACCTTTTCCATTTTTATCTTAGTAATTTGAATGTCTTTGACTAATAATTTGAACATCTAGGCCATCTCTGAATTTAACTGTTTTCTCTCTTGAGGACAGAACACATTTTCTTGCCTTTTCATGTGCTTCATAACCTTTTATTATATGCCTTAAGTTTTAATTAACGGAGCAGTAAATTCTGAAGTAAGTAACATTTATCTCTGGAAAGTGGCCCTCCTCTTTTTCCCCCACGCTGCCACATTGGTTGCTGAATCAATCTCCATCGGGTCTGTGAACAGCTATAATTTGACTAACTTCACCACTAGCTTTACATTTTTTTGTGGGCTGAATCATTATTTCCCTCTCAGGGGAACCTGGAATCTGAGTGAGATTCCAGGAAACTCCCTTTGCTTCACAGCTGACACTCATAGTTTTGTGAGTGTGAAAAATCTCGCCAGGTTTTTAGGTCATGGAGAGTAGTAGGCTTTCCTTTCCAGCTGTGCACTGCACCTTGGGAAATTTCTTTCAGCTCTTACCCCTCCCACAACTTCCATAGCGACCACTCTGTGGAGTTTTAGAATGGCTTTGGAGTTGCTTATCTTAGCTTTCCTGCCCGGCCTTCAGTCTTTGGGAGGTGAAATTCCAAAGTGCCTGAAGGAAGGGTTTTCTCTCGGCTCTCTAGCCCTCCCTTCACCAGGAAAGACCTTAGAATGGAAAGAGCCTAGAATGTGTCTTATGGGTCGCTCTTATCTCTTTCACCCGGTTCCTTGTCTTGGGGAAAAGGAGGTGCTTGCACTTGGGTGAAGCCCCACACTCGTCATGGGAGACCTTTCTCAGCTCCCTTTTCTTACCTCTTTTGATAGACTTCTACCCAAATTATACACACACAGTTGGCCCTCTGTATCCTGAGGAACCAGCAGATACAGAGGAGGGCTGACTGTACTATGCCATTTTATATAAGGCACTTGAGCATCCAGGGATTTAGGTTTGGGGTGAGGGTCCTAGCCAATCCCCCAGATACCAAGGGACTACTACACTCACAAAGAAATGTCACTGAGTGATTGCACACTAGTTCTGTCGGAGGAGCTCCTCTGACATCCAGTCTGGCACACAAGCTCACGGAGACTTAAATGTCTTTTAGGTGTTAGCTGGTTTCTACTCCCCCTTCACCCCTCCCTACATGAAACCTAACAGTGGATCCCTGTTCCTTTTGTAGTTCTAGGAGGGCTGGGAGCCCTGTCTTTTTTACGACGGGTTTACCACTTTCTGGAGTTTAGTTCATTTAGGACTGTTTGTGTCTTCAGCTCTGTGATGTGTTTTTTAAAACTACGTATTATAGTTTATCAACCTTTTGTTCATTCTTAGGATGGGAGAGATGGTCAATTATACGTTTCCATTTTCAAACTTAAAATGAAACTGGGTTTAAAACAATTTTAAACATCAAAAGATTTCCCCTTTTAGGGTGCATCCATTATGAAATACCCTTCAAGCACTTTGAAAGGAGGTCTTGCAGGTACCATCTTCTTCCTTCACATCGTTTCTTGAGGATCTATGCTAATAGGAGTTTTTACCTGGTGTTCATTTTCCCACTGGATTTCTGCATCTCAGTCCCAGCTCCCTCAGCTGCTACTTCGTTTGGACTGCTAACTTGAAACTGGAATCATGACAGACGTAACCTCTAGGGTTCCCCTCAGCTTGCTAATTTGTAGTTTGTTTGTCACATACAAAACAAATGTCTGTTCCTTGAACATTAACTCAGGTTCAGAACCTTGTTATGAAAGCTTCCAATTGACTCTGCATCTAGTATCAGACAAAAATAATGTCCACAGGGCACTGCAGGGCCAAGATTGGAGATCACAGTGACAGTTTCTTCCTCTTGCATATGAGTGGCCTCCAGCTGTAAGCAATGTGCTATAGATAATGGAGAAATAACTGAATCTCAGAACCCAGCATTCTCATTTACCAACAGCCAATAACACAGATGTTTCATCATTTGGGAGCATTCACCAGAGACTCCGAGGTACCAACCCTCTTTCTCCTACACATTTGGTTGTATGACTAATTTCCAGGTTTCTAGTGGAGCCGGGAGAAAAAAAATGCATACTTCTCCCATTCATACATATTCTACTGCTAGATGACAACTTAGAATTTACAGCAGCCCTAAGCAATTTAATAAAATACCCATGCATGCTATTCATTTAGAGAGCCTGATAGATACAGAGATGGTGACCTACTGTAGCACACACTGGCTCATTTACAAACAGCTATTCTGGAAGTATGACACTTTGTAGACACCATTCTGTAAAGAACTCTGAGGAAACTACATAACGTCCTGGCCAAATCTTCTGAATATTCCAGTGTTCTGAATTGGTTGATCTTATATTTATGATACAGTTATGGCTGGTCTTTCATTCTCAAGTCCTTGAGGCTACTGCTACGTGGTTTCCTAACTCACTCAGGATTATGCATATCTCTGGAGCTGATGGTACGTATGCATCACCCATTGATGCCTACAGGAGAAACTTTTCCTTCAATTTAATACAATTTACCATAGAATCCCATTCTACAATGAAAATACTCTGCATAGATTGTCATTCTACAATGCTCACTCCACTGGGAACCTCATTGGTCCCTACCCTATGCTGCATCATAACCAGAGTCATAGAGGTACATACTATCTACAAGTTAAACTTCAGGGTCACAGTACTCCCCCAAACCTAAGACAGTGATTAACTTGGGGACAATATTCTGATGCTAGTTCTTGAGCTCACTCTAATCTACATGGATTCAAAAAGACCTTGCAGATAGAGCCCCACTAATAAAGACAGGAAGTGATCAATGAAACAAATTGTGTTGAACTACTTAGAAAGAAAAATATTAACTCAGTGATGCCTACTATCACATGCATGCACCTTTGCTTTAAAGTAAGATTTTTCTGGTTGCCAGCCCATAGCCAATAATCTCCTAAATACCCTCTACTTTACATTTCTATAATCATAATCTCTAAGGTTTCCTGATGCTGCCCATCTCACTGACCATGTCTATTCCAAGAATTCTGGGAAAATGTAATATACATGGGAAATAATTCAAGACCTGGAAGCAGACGTATCATACTACGTTTCCACATGCTTTCAATGCTCTTAGTTCTTGTCAAATATTCCCTGCCTCCCTAAACATGGGGATGAGGCCGTCTGCAAACCATCAATGGATTACCTCTCCTCCATCTTGCCCTATTATCTACATTGTTCCCAATGTCCCAAATCAGCTCTGTGAGGCATACGTCTTTACAAAGTTAGGTCTCAACTGTAGCCTAAATCCTCACTATCATGAAGGAGTTTGATGACAAATACCCAGCAGTATTTAGTATCACTAATGTCTTTTAGCCTGATCCGTATGCCAACTTGACATCATCGAGCCTGCTTCCACTGCAGTTGGAATGAGTTATTTTTCAGGAGGCTTCTCTGTCCCTCAAGTAAATATTTATTTCATGAGCCCAACCATATACTGATCACAGCTTAGGCTTAAACTGTCTCTTACTACATATGTATTATAAACTGCTTCATACAATAATAATTAATGCAATTATTTCATCTTTCTCACTTGAGAGTAAGAGGCTTGAGGGACATCTTCCCTCCTCTTTGCATGTCAATTTTAAAGGCAATTTGTTGCATGTGGTAAGTAGGAATGAAGTGAAAAAGTAGGAGAAAGAGAAAAATTGAGAGGGAAAGAGGGGGAATAGAAAGGATATAAAGCAGAAAATAAGGAAAGGTAAGTGGTGGGGTAGCAGACAGAAGCAGAAGTTTTCAGTCGTTTCAAGAACTTCCAGCATTAGAATTAAGATTTATAAAACAAACTAATAATGCTTGCAACATAGCTAAGAAAATAATGGAACACTTATAACAAAGTAAAAACTTTCCACTTGTAAAACTAAATGTCATTGCAGGAAGAAAGCAATAGAGCTTAGGAATTAGGCGACAGAGAAATCTTTAAAGAGAGAATCAATGAAACCCCAAAATTGCCACGGTCTGTCAGATTCCTATCATCCGTTAAGAGATAAGTGAACAAAATCCTAACTCCCAATTCCTTTATATCATCATTCTGTTAACATTTAATAATTTAGACTAGAAAACAGAAAATAGTGTTTTATCTAACAGTTATTAAAGCTAAAAATAAATCACATGGGAGCATTTATAGGGACATGTTATAAAACTAACACACAACTTTAACATTTCTTGATTTTTTTACATCGTTTATAAAACTCGTCTCTTGAGCACATGGATATGAAGTGAAATCAACTGTTAAAACATTCAACTCCTACCCAGGTCCAAAATTACATTTTCTTTGGATACAGAGACACCTGATCGCTTTAGCAGTATAAATGGTTAAGGGTTATTTATTGCTGTCAACTAAAGCCCTATTCTCTTATATGGATGACTTACTTCACACAAATGTCTCCCAGCTCTCTAGACCAGTCATTGAATCTTAATAAAGATTCTCTCTCCCTATCCCATACACAGTGAATAAAAAGCTCTGGTCCTGAGGACGGTGAATCTTTATTAAAATGATTTCCAAACAATTTGAATGCATCTACCCTAGCTCTTGTCCTCAGACCAGCATTTAGAATCACTCTTCCGAGCTCCATATTGCCATGTTAGTCACTCTCCAAAAGGCCGATTACTTGGACTCCACTTCTAATGTGTTTAGACATCATCACTGATCACCCTTCTTCCAGTTCTCACTGTGTTCACATTTTGGCTGGGCCCACCAATGCCCAAACCCAGTCCTCACTGAACTCCATTTCTAATGTGGTAACCAGAGAGTTCTTACGATCATCGGCAATATGTGAGGATTTAGTTCCTCACTCCAAGCCAAGTATCCCAAATGCATCAAATGGCAAATCTGAAATCTATTGCATGATATCTTTGGGAGGCTAATAGGAGTCGATTTGTCACCACTAATGCTCAAGAGAATGCACCTTCTACTGTAGATAAGCCTCAGCAGATGGAGTTCAGGTCCAGCATACTGCCAATCCAGAAGCTGCAACACTTCCAGTGCTCCAAGACTACTGAAGTCCTATATAATGGAGTCAGCATGGTCAGAGAAGAAAAGTGAACCCAAACATGCCAGAGGATTACCCTTTCTTAACCTACTTGCAGCACTGTGTGAAATGCCTTTTCCCTTTCTTAGAAGCTATTCCTAGAATATGTGCTAACAGCCCACAAGAATAGCATAATTAGAAAAGGAGCAAAGTAGATGCTTCTATATCATTTTATAAGTACTATATGCCAAGACAATGAGAATTATCACAATGAATCATTATCAGGTTTGGTCTTCTGGCAGCAGATTTTAAAGAGCTCAGCACATTTTGAAGATGTCTGAAATTCTTAGGCTTTTGTCAATAAATTCTAACCCCAGAGTTTAGTGTCAGCTATTTTAAAGAGGAAAGATAGTACAAGTCCATAATAAAGTTTTAGTTGAAAACCAACATTGTTATTGTATTAAGGGCAAAATGTCATTAAAATCTTTATCAGTTGGAAAGGCCAAATGGAAGACACATCGAAATATATGAGATCAATATAGAAAACAAATATATTTTGTTTCTTTTTTTAAACTAGAAGTTTCAAGACACTTAAAGAACTACCACAGTTCTTTCGGAACCAGGAGCAATATGTGAAGGAGCTGAGGAGTATATCAAGTATGGCATATTAAAGAATGCAAGATGCTATGAAAAAATACACTGAAGAGAAAGACACACAATCATGCTTTCAGGTAAAATCTAGATGATCTAGAAATACATTTGTTTGGACAAGCAAGTGTTTTAAATAAATTACACTTTAAGTGGCAAAACTGGAGTTAATGTTCTGTCACTTGAATAAACAGATAAAATTTAAGAACAAGATAGGCTGTGTCTAACAGATGTCACAAAAAGGAAAACTACAGGACAATATCTCTGATGAAAATAGATGCAAAAATCCTCAACAAAATACTAGCAAACAGAATCCAACAACACATTAAAAGGATCATACACCATGATCAAGTGGGGTTTATCCCAGGAATGCAAGGATTCTTCAATACACACAAATCAATCAATGTGATACACCATACTAAAAAACTGAAGGAGAAAAACCATATGATCATCTCAATAGATGCAGAAAAAGCTTCTGACAAAATTCAACACCCATTGTAGGCACAGAGGGAATCTACCTGAACATAATGAAGGCCATAAATGACAAACCCACAGCCAACATCATTCTCAATGGTGAAAAACTGAAAGCATTTCCTCTAAGATCAGGAACAAGAAAAGATTGCCCACTCTCAGCTCTATTATTCAACATAGTTTAGGAAGTTTTTGCCACAGCAATCAGAGAAGGAAAAGAAATAAAAGGAATCCAAATCGAAAAGAAGAAGTGAAACTGTCACTGTTTACAGATGACAGGATACTATACCTAGAGAATCCTAAAGACGCTACCAGAAAACTAATAGAGCTAATCAATGAATTTGGTAGGGCGGCAGGATACAAAAGTAATGCACAGAAATCTCTTGCATTCCTATACATTAATGATGAAAAATCTGAAAGAGAAATTAGGAAACACTCCCATTTACGATTGCAACAAAAAGGATAAAATACCTAGGAATAAACCTACCTAGGGAGACAAAAGACCTGTATGCAGAAAACTATAAGACACTGATGAAAGAAATTAAAGATGATACAAAGAGATGGAGAGATATACCATGTTCTTGGATTGGAAGAATCAACATTGTAAAAATGACTATACTACCCAACGCAATTTATAGATTCAATGCAATCCCTATCAAACTACCAATGGCATTTTTCACAGAAGTAGAACAAAAAATTGCACAATTTGTATGGAAACACAAAAGACCCAGAATACCCAAAGCAATCTTGAGAAAGAAAAACAGAACTGGAGAAATCAGGCTCCCGATTTCAGACTATACTACAAAGCTACAGTAATCAAGACAGTATGGTACTGGCAAAAAAAAATAGAAATATAGAACAATGGAACAGGATAGAAAGCCCAGAGATAAACCCATGCATGTATGGTCACCTTATCTCTGATAAAGGAGGTAAGGATATACAATGGAGAAAAGACAGCCTCTTCAATAAGTGGTGCTGGAAAAACTGGACAGCTACATGTAAAAGAATGAAATTAGAGCACTTCCTAACATCATACACAAAATACAATCAAAATGGATTAAAGACCTGAATGTAAGGCCAGACAGTATAAAACTCTTATAGGCAGAACAGTCTATGACATAAATCACAGCAAGATCCTTTTGTCCCACCTTCTAGAGAAATCGAACTAAAAACAAAAATAAACAAATGAGACCTAATGAAACTTAAAAGCTTTTGTACAGCAAAGGAAATAATAAACAAGACAAAAAGACAACCCTCAGAATGGGAGAAAATATTTGCAAATGAAGCAACTGACAAAGGATTAATCTCCAAAATATACAAGCAGCTCGTGCAGCTCAATATCAAAAAACAAAAACAAAAAACCCAATTCAAAAATGGGCAAAAGACCTAAACAGACATTTCTCCAAAGAAGATATACAGATTGCCAACAAACACATGAGAAGATGCTCAACATCACTAATCATTAGAGAAATGAAAATCAAAACTACAATGAGGTATCACCTCACTTCGGTCAGAATGGCCATCATCAAAAAATCTACAAACAATAAATGCTGGAGAGGGTGTGGAGAAAACGGAACCCTCTTGCACTGTTGGTGGGAATGTAAATTATTGCAGCCACTATGGAGAACAGTATGGAGGTTCCTTAAAAAACTAAAAATAGAACTACCACATGACCCAGCAATCCCAATACTGGGCATAGACCCTGAGAAAACCATAATTCAAAAAGAGTCATGTACCATAATGTAACACAATGTTCATTGCAGCCCTATTTACAATAGCCAGGACATGGAAGCAACCTAAGTGTCCATCAACAGATGAATGGATAAAGAAGATGTGGCACATATATACAATGGAATATTACTCAGCCATAAAAAGAAACGAAATTGAGTTATTTGTAGTGAGGTGGATGGACCTAGAGACTGTCATACAGAGTGAAGTAAGTCAGAAAGAGAAAAACAAATACCGTATGCTAACACATATATATGGGATCTAAAAAAAAAAAAAAAAATTTGTTCTGAAGAACCTAGGGGTAGGACAGGAATAAAGATGCAGACGTAGAGAATGGACTTGAGGACATGGGGGGGGGGGAATGTAAGCTGGGACAAAGTGAGAGAGTGGCATGGACATATATACACTACCAAATGTAAAACAGATAGCTAGTGGGAAGCAGCCACATAGCACAGGGAGATCAGCTCAGTGCTTTGTGACCACCTTAGAGGGGTGGGATAGGGAGGATGGGAGGGAGACACAAGAGGGAGGGGATATGGGGATATATGTATATGTATAGCTGATTCAGTTTGTTATAAAGCAGAAACTAACACACCATTGTACAGCAATTATACTCCAATAAAGATGTTAAATAAATAAATAAATTATATATATATATATATATATATAAAAAAGATAGGCTGTGTCTAGATAACTGTGTGAACTGCTTCCCTCTTTACTATAAAACATTCAGATGTTGTCATATAACCATTTGTAATAATGTTGAAAGGAATCATGGATTTTAAATTAGAAATATATATATATATTTTTTCCGGTATGCGGGCCTCTCACTGCTGTGGCCTCTCCCGTTGCGGAGCACAAGCTCCAGACGCGTAGGCTCAGCTGCCATGGCTCACAGGCCCAGCCGCTCCGCGGCATGTGGGATCCTCCCGGACCGGGGCACGAACCCGTGTCCCCTGCATCGGCAGGCAGACTCTAAACCACTGCACCACCAGGGAAGCCCAGAAATAAATTTTTATGCAGCACAGGTAGAGAATAGAGGATAAAAATATGTAAACACATTTGATACAGTCAAATACATATTTAACCCAGGTAATTGAAACTTTGGGAGTTTATTAGGAAGAATAACTGAACTGCCATAAGATACACCCCAAAATTGCAGAGGTGAATGTAGTGAAGTTTATTTCACACTCATCCACAATTTGATTCCTGTGATTGGCAGATACCTTCATAGGATAGTTCAGAGACCCAAGCTCTTCCATCTTATGGTATCACCTTCCCCTAGATCCTCAAAGCCCATTTTGTTCAGCCAACAAATGGGGAAAGATAATTTTAGAGGTAATTTTTATGGAATAGTCCTAGAAGATGGGTATATCACTTTTGCCCACATTCTATGGACACCCATAACTAGTGAAAGCAGGAAAATGTTCTAGATCTATGATCAGGAAGAAAGGAAAACAACTGTATAGACCAATTGTTTGCAAAGAATACTATCAATTTTTTCCTTGAAAAATTTCACTGCCTGCAATTCTTAACTCTTCATGTGCATGAAAGGTTAACAGATATAATTTCAAGAAGTCAATAAAATACAGTGTCTTAATTGCATGCCAGAGTCCTGCAATGGATTTCGGGTTAGGGAAAAGTATTTAACTTTTTTATAGTTAGCATAATTCCTTTTATATATAAAAATATATTTAAGGGATGTAATGTGACTGAAGACCATGTTAAACAGAAATCTACAATATTTAGATTTCATAACAAGTTATCCTCTCAGTTCTCTGAAACTGGTTGGAGTAGAATATTTAGCATACTGGTAATAGTAGCTAACAATTGGTTACTGTGATAAAATTCAGAAGAAATCTTTTAGGAAAATGTTTTAAAAATCCTCACCGTCAGATATTATTTTTTTCCTAATCCAAACACATAAAAAAGGAGAAAGTACAGTGATATACATTACTTCATTCAATCTAAAGATGGATAGTTAGGTTACTATTTCTTGGAAGTTTTAAAGTTTAAAAGTCTCAAAAAAGGCCTAAGAGAGAAAACTATAAAATAGCAGGAATTGGCGGAAAATACAAAATGAATAATTATCTTATGTAAACTGTAATATTGCTTGTAGTACCCATATTTTGTGGCTTTATTCTGGTTATCAGAGGAAAGGTGTTTTTGTTACTATTGGTAGTAACATTGAAGAATAATAAAGGAGTCCCTGAGAGAAACAGGCCCATGTGTGAATAGTCATTGCTCAGGCTTAGTGACTGGGAAAATGATCTTCTCTCTCTTAGCCTCATCTTCCTTGCATATAAAATATGGTCTTCAGCATGAAGTTCACAGGAATGCTGAGAGGGTTAAGTATGAAACATGTAAATGGATAAACAAACACCGGGAGTCAAGTAAGTGAAAGTCATGAAGTAAAGCAAGTCTATCTTACCTCATGGGAATAAGTTTGTGACTCACTTTCACTGTTTCATTCAAATGGATGAAATAATCTTGGCCCCATCTATCTTACAAGTAAAAAATGTTTAAATGATTCTGAAGGGATTTTATGGAGATAAGAAGGCTAACAACTCTAGGATGTTACTAACCGCAAAGCACCATTGTATTTCCTCAGATGAAATCTAAGAAGACCTCATGTGGGTTCCTGCATGACACATTACAGAGTGAGGCTCTGGCTTTCTTTATGAAATCCTCTGTATCTTGGTAGAATTCCTGTACCACATTATACGCTACAGGAGTGCTTTCGAATCCCTCTGGTGCAGCAGAAGGTTAACCAGATTTCAATCCCTGCTTATTTCACAACATAAAGGAAGGCTGTTTTAGAGATCAGATGAGTTTTAGCTAAAGTACAGCAGCAAAGCAATGAATGTTGTTGCCTGGGAAATAAAGATATGCGAGAGGTAATCAATTTCTTCCAATCTTGATTTTGCTCATCCACTGGATTTGAAACCACATATTGCTTCTCCCAAAATTAACAGTTAAGGTGTCTTCTTGCAACTCAACAAGCATTACAATGTACTCTCAATTTTGAATATACTGAAATCCTCATCATAAAAATTCTTCTGAGGCATCTATATTTAAAATAATAGCATTTTCTAGTTAAGCCAGCAAATTTAAACACAGAAAATAAAGAAATTTCTGGCGAATTAGCTCTCTGGTATAAGCTATGGTTAACTATGTGCATATCTGTTCATTTACTTTACACGTTCTGCTCATTTGTTTCAAAAGTAGACAGTAGAGTTCTGGTGTTCACTGTGAGCTCAGTTTGGTTTTACTTCCTTTCTGTGCTTTCTTGGCATCTGCTTTTACAGAAATGTAGCTCGTCATTAACATAGATTTGCATGCCTTACAACTGTGCTGTTTTTCATGCAAAATAGACATTTGTAAAATAATTACAGGTGGGAAAGTATGCCCCATGGAATTTTTTCTTCATTACAAAATTATCCTGTTCTGATCATTTTATATCCACTTCATTGTAAGGGGAGAACACAGGGAAAACCAAATATTTCAGTTATGATAGCAATCTTCAGAGTACTTGTTCTTTCAAACTGAGAAGGGATGGATTATATATTAATATAAATGGAATCATTATGGAAAGATTTACTTAATGAATTATTTCCAATTCCCCTCCTTTTCACCACCCTCTCTATTCTGTAAGAACAGCCTATCTCAGGCACAAAGCAGGTCCTGCTAAAGCTCCCAGATGCTAAAGTCATGGTGGACTTGGCAGCTAAAACCCAGAAGAGGGGGATTTGCCATAAAGTATTGTTTAGTTATCACTGTATCCAGCTTGCTTTCCCACTTATCAGTAGCATAACCCTGAGCTGAATGTTCTTCATGTTATTCCACATCTACTCTCTACCCTTCTCTGACCTGCTGTGTGCCTGGAAAACTGACTTGTATGAACTGTATCAACTGGAATCCCTTGTCTTCTAATTTCATGTTAGGTTTAGCCATTGGGAAACACCAGTAGGTGATTTCAGGGAAAGAGGAGAGAGAGCTTGGGGGTGTATTCTTCAAACTCTATCACTGCTAGGCCTCAGCTGGCAGTGTTTATACCCTTCCACTGATGTCCATAGCTCCCGTTGGGCAGTCCTCTCCTATAACTTTCATTCTTCACAGTTTCTGGTAACTTCCCCTTCTCTTTGCCAAGTCAAGCCTAACAATGGTAATGGCTTCAAATTGGAGTTAGTTCCAGGATACCTCATCCTTCGCTCATATATTATATGTAGTCCCTTCATTAAATTGTTTCATTGTTTCGTTGAGAGTGCCATCTATTTCCTAAACAATCCAGGTTCTTACTCATTAGTTATGGGACATATAATCATCTTTTCTTGGTTTCCTTTGCTCACATATTGTAGGTAGTCCCTTCATTAAATTGTTTCATGATCTTTGTTGAGAGTGCCATCTATTTCCTGAACAATCCAGGTTCCTACTCACATTTTAAGTAGAGATACAACAAGATTGAGATTTCTTGAATTACAGAATGACGGACTGTTAGAATTGGAAAGGAGTCTCATACACATAACCATGATGGAAATGAAACCCCAAAATATGAAGTCTTCTGCCCAATCACGTGGCTAATTCATTGAAGAGATGAGATCATAACCAAAGTCCTCTAATTGCCAGTCAAGGTTTTTTGTTTTTGTTTCTTTTACATTAACGACATCTGCATTGGATGATCCAGAATCCAAACATAAGATGAGTCACGGGGGTGTGAGTTTTGCTTTACATAGTTCTTTATCTTATTTTTATTTGTTTTTTAATGCACGTTTTGAGGAAGATTCATATAAGCAATGGAAATGAAAGAGAAGAATACAAGATAAACGGAAGGAAGACTACGATAGTTGAGGAATACATTGTAGGGACATTGACAGTTGAATTTTTAAATTTCAATCATTAGAAGCACTCACTTTAGCACCCCCAGTTTATCTCTTCAGTTTATGCTGAGAATAAATAGACCCTGCATGCAGAGTGAATACTGTGTCTAAATTTAATGCACAGCTGCCAACCTCACATTAAAAAGGCTCATTATTTCACAAAATGGGCTCAAGAGGAGCTTCAAGTCTGTATTTCAGAGATGGGAAGAGAAAACATGTTTTTATTAAATTATTAGCCTTCCCAGAATAGACATAAAACTCCTCAAAACTAATACTAACGTAAAACATTCTACTTTTCTCACGTGTAACCTATTATTTTATGACTTGTAGAAGTTTACACTCAGAAATAGTTTCTACGAAGAACCCTTAGCACCTTTTATTATCCCCCATATTAAGCTACTTCTAAAAAATATAATTAAAATATATTTACTTTCTGTCTTCTTATGGGCAAGACAGTATGGGGAACATGAAAATAAGTTATTCCATAATCCGGTTGGGAAAAAACTATCCTTTAATTTGCCACCATGATTGTGCATGTAGAATTCAGTAATTCAACAATAACGACAACAACAAAAAAACCAGAGAAGACAATTTATAATACATATACACAAAGAAATTCATAAGTAGTCCTTGTTTCATTAGTTATATTTTACTTTTCAAAGGTTTAAATAACTGACAAAAATAGAAACAACTAATATAAAACACTGATATGATTTTAATGGGATAATTCAATGGCTAAAATGTTTTGCCTGAATTCATCAAGCATCTGCCATACATACTCATTGTGAAATCCGAGATATTTGTGTATCACAAAAACCATCTTCACCCTAGAATATAAATCGGGGGATGATCCAAAGAAAGGTGTCAGTTGAGTTTATATTTAAAGAGGGTATACAGTAAAATAAACAACATTTATGGCAGTAATGAATATTAGACTGTAGCCTCATTACAGTTCCATAGCTTTGACTCTGGTTTTGGTAAAGTTTGAAACACAGCCTACGTGCACATATACATCAAAAAAGATTAAATGGCAAAAATATACAAATCAGTCAATCCATCAATAATAAAACAGCTACCAGAGAAAACACATGAGACCTGGAGAAAAGACAATTAAGCCTCATTAATGACCTGGCACATTTCCTCTGACGACTCTAATGGTGGTCATCAGGAGGCAGCTGAGTGTGATGCAGCCCACACGTGCATTAGGATCCAGGACACCCCTGGGCATCACACAGTGGTCCAGAGTGATGGCAGCTGACCCAACTGGCATTTTCCCAAATCATTTAGTTTGATCATTACTACTCAGCACAAGGAGAAAAGCAACATGAAAATATGAAAAATAGTAGCTAAGATTACATGAGATTAGAGGGTCCATCTTATTTATCTCTATATTTCTATTACTTAGCATGGTGCCAATAAAAGCTGATACTTACAGTCAGGTTGCTACATATTAGATTGTATTGAATAAATCAGCTAGAGCTCCTTTACTGCTAGTAATCTATTGCATTGAACTTGAACAAATTGTTTCAACTCTCTGAGCTTCAGTTCCAACATCTGAAAAATTGTAAATTATAATAGTACTACCTCCAGCAGGCTTTCTTTTTCCTGGATAAATGAGATAATACATATGAACACACTCTTTGGACTTAACATACCGTTAAAAACTGAATGCTTGTGCTTGTGTTACTATTTTAATATTTTAAGGGTTAAAAAAGAGTGCCAATTTTGTCACTGACATTCTGTTCAACACATGGTTAGATTTATCTAACAATTGTTAGGCTTTATTTTCCTGAAGAGATTCAATGATACTTTCAATTTCAATGAAGAATGGCTTGCAAACACTTTTATTTTTAACACATTTGGCTTTGTTACAAAAAGATTGCTCATAATTTTTCCAATATAAATAAGTGATAGTTCTATAGTAATAACACAAATAACAAAGAGCTGTGAAATCTGTCATTTCAGGCCATGTCTACATAGCCAATGTTCCCCATGAAGGAGGTCCTAAGGGCATGAGAGATGGTTGAACTGTACCAGTGAGAAAACAACTGGTACAACTGTTTCTTACAGCAAGCTCCCACTGTCTGTGACAGCCAATCTGGGACAGGGACAAAGCAGAACTTGTTTATGTACTACAGGTCAGTGCAGTCTTGGCAGCTCAGGGGCCTCCCAAATAGTTTAATAACTGAGAAATTTCTAGAAGTGTTGTAAGCAAGTTTATCCCTGGAAGAATATGAGGTCCTTTCTTCTCCCCTCTGGAAAAAGTTATAGTGACTTGTGAAACAAGATCAGTGTTAGCGATCACAGAAATAACTCTACCAATTGGAAAACAAAAGTAGCTACAGATGAGGAGTGAGGGAAGAGGTGATAGAAAATCAATAATTGAGTACCGTTCGTGAAAGTGGGAGAAAAGTCACCTTGAGGCAAGAAAGAGATGGTAGCGGTTACTTAAAATGCATGTGAATATTTCTACATTACCCAAAGATATTAATCTCTAGAACTTGGGGACAAGAAATGAGAATTCCCTAAATTATAGGTTATTCATAAACTACTTCTACCATTCTTCATACTCATTACTCCTTATTATAGATACTAAAATGCTTATTACTTTGAAAATATTTTTAGCAGTATTTACAAAAATTTTAGCTTATAGCAAACATTCAAAAACTGGAAAATACCAGCAAACATCATTGGCTAGTTTTCAAATAATATTAGGATCTCCTATCAAGGTTAAAAGTACTATGTAATTTCCAAAATGTGTTACTTCTTAAAACATCCTTGTAAGATTTATCTAATGTCTACTACGCATATAAACTTATTACTATCTATTAACAGGAATGACTCACCGTTGGCAGACGACAGGACCACCACCAACACACACAACATAGATGCAACTATGAGCAAGACTTGCTTATTAGGTTGTGACTGATTGTCTCCTAAGTGTTTCTGTGCTGATTCTCAGGAATGTCAACCTTACCCTTTGACTCTAAATGTCATCGTTTCCTGTTCTTGCTTTCCTCTTGATATCAGTGGTTTCCTTCAAACCAGGAATACCTCGATGTTAACTGTTTGGCTTTAATTCTTTCAAGAGAATTACAATACTTTTTCTCACGCTCCCAACTGATTTTTCTTGGGATTTTGTATTCAGAAAAACATAAACTTCCTGAGTATCACTGGGAAGAAATTTCTGCACGGAAATCCTATGCAAGACAAACTGTCTTTTCCATGTCAATAAATGGCATGACAGACAGGCAGTTTCTTGAGTCGTCATCTAAGCATGAGCCCTTGGTTTCCCTACATCCCTCCATCACACCTGGTCTTCTCAATGATACTTCAAACATATCCTGAACCATCATCGTCTCTCCAGCCACAGGCCTACCACTACCACCTCTCCAGGTCATGACACAACAGTCTCTTAGGTGGCCTTCCTGCTTCCATTTCTGACCCACTAAAATCAATTCACCACACAGCAGTAGTCAGAGTAAAAAAAAATAAACATATAATTTAGGTCTTGTTACTTCCATGGTTAAAATCCCCATTAGTTTCCTATCACATTTAAGTCCAAAATTTGTAGCTTTCCTTCCAAATTCCTAATAATCTAACTTTCCAAACCCATCCCATACTAGCCTCAGTCTGAATTCTAGGCCCACTGGCATTCTTTCCATTTTTCAAACACTCTAAGCTAGTTCTTTGATCTTTTGCTCTGTTTGGTTTCTTCCTAAATTGCTGTTGCCCTACACATTCAGAGATGAGCTTAGGAGTCACCTGCAAGTGACCTCCACAACCACTGAATCTACAGTAGCCTGCTGCGTACTCTCTATTACACTACTTGGATAAATTCTCTGCATAGTTTGTATCACCACGCTTTTTTTCCACTGCCCCTTCTCTTCTTTCCTTCCCTTCCCTCCCTTCTCTTCCCTTTCCCCCCTTCTTCTCCTTTTACTAAAATATAAACTGTAATAAAGAAAATGTCCATTTTGTTCACACTACATCCCAAGCACTTTGGAACAGTGCCTGGCACACAGTAGGTGCTCAACAAATGGTTATTATATGAATGGCTAAATGAATGAAGGAATGAATGAATAAAAAAGGAATATTTTGGATCATACATTTAAACTGAACTTTAGTTTCCTCATCTCTAACATGATAATAATGCTGCTTTCCTCAAAGAGTTGTTATAAAATTATACGTGATTAGTTCATGCAAATACTTGTAGAAACCAGTACAGAAATGGAAGATATTAAGATAATAAGGCTGTAAAAGAGAACTTTTTAGAAAAGCCGTACACATCACATAGTTACATTTAAAATGTAAGCCAAAATCTCGCAAAAGTAATCACGTATATGTTTTTTAATTAAGACATATTTTTAGGGGGTAAAATATTGGAGGTTGCCAATTAGGTTAAAGTTATTTAACCTAATTTAGGGATCTAGGCTTCGGTAAATAGAAGGAAAAGGAGGAAAATTACTTTGTGCTATTGAGTACTTAAAGTAGATCCAAGACCATGTTAAGATTTTCACATACTATATACCACTGCGGTGGTATTGTTATTTCAATTTATAAATAAAGAATTCAGCCCCAGAAACATTAGGTCTGTATGTCTTTTCCTATCACATCACCTTGCCCTCATTAGTGGCTAGGAAAAAGGTCTAACACAGAAGACTCCAACAGTTTATTTGATGTAGTATCTTCAAATGCCAGTTCTACCTGTACATTTTTCAGGTAAATCCCACCTCTAGCCCCTGCTGAGAGGTCGTCAGGTCACAAAACTCCGTTTCACTTTGGCACACCTCCTCAGGTGTGCACATCTGACCCAAGAGGAATCTCCTGTGGCCTGGCTTTAAAAAATGTGATGGGTCAACTGATTGGGTACTTGAATTAAAAACCAGAAGCAAGTGTCAGTTATCTGGGGATTTTGAAACAGATAACTTATGAGGTTGAGTCGGAAAAAAAAGTAGAACATTTATGAAGCCAAGTCAGGAATGAGATCGGTGCTCTAGCAAGCCAAAGCCACCCACCAGCGGAGGCTGTTAAAGAGGAGAAATAATAAATTAGGAGAAAGGAGAGACAAGAGCAAGGAGCACACATGCTGAGATTAGGGCAACCGTGTGGCTCCTAGGAAATGCAAGAGAATCTTTGATTTCCTACTTAGTTTCAATTCCTATAAGACTATATTTCCTATCTTTGGATACAATTGCTTGTATATCTTTATAAGAAAATATATTTCCCCTTCCTTTTTGCTGGAGCTAGCTGGAGAGGTCTCTCTTTCTTGAAACTAAAACGACCATAACTAGAACACATTACACTGTCCGAAAAAGCCCTCGCGCATGTATGTATGTTTACAGAAAGAGTCTGTTTTCACCTCAAGGTGTGAGTTTCTAGTTCATTTTTAGATACACTTTTATCTGCTACCTCATTTGGATAAAGGAGAGTAAATCTCAGTTGTGATCTCTTGCTTTTTTGGAAAGGAAGCAGTTCAAACAGAAATTATCATTTATTTGTTACCTCCTCCCAATCTCAGCCACATAGCCTGAAAACTCAGCTTTACACAATGACAGCTACATCTACCACATAGTTATGATTTCTGAAGAAACTGTTTCGCAGAAACAAGCAATTAATAAAAATAGCAGCAAAAGAGGATCCCTAAAATACATATGAAAGATTGTGTTTTACACCATGTCAATTAATGCAACTATTAGTGTTTCATTGATTCACTGATTTGATCCAACCATTTTTATTCAAAATAAAAACTGCACAAACTAATGTTCATCGGTAACTTACAGTCACGTAACTTACAGTTGAACTTAAGTTTGGGTAGAAGGCACCTTTATGCAATAGAAATGGACTATAAGACAAATATGAACTATGGTTGACATTAAATACAATGATATTGTGAGTATCAGACTAAAGCAGAAAAAGTCTGCTGATTATATGCCATGGTTCCAAAGGAATACGATTAATATCCTTATGTGTCTTAATAGACCCACTTTAATTATTTTAAAGTCACACTACTATAACTTCAGACCAAACTGTAAAGTGCTGTTTGTCTAGTTAATAAGAAGCAGAAACAGGTTCTCTGAATGTATGAGTGTCTTCAGACATGGATATAGAGATGGTAGTTGGGTTTCTGGATATGGACAGAGGGAATAAAGTATGTAATACAGGTTCAAGTGTTGAAGCAGCAGGTGACAAAGTTGTGAAACAGTAGCTCAGCCCCCACAGAGGGGGGCTGTAAAGTCACATCAACAGGTTGTTCTTACAGACAATCAATAGTCACCCATTTGCCAAAGGTGGATCCTCAGTTCTCTTGTTAGGACTTTCTGTAAAAAATGGGACTTATGATAATTAAAGATGTTGCCTTTAGCGACAGAGTTGGTAATAACATGCAATTTAGTCTCAGTACCTAGCATATATATACACACACATACCTATGTACATATATATGTATATATACACACTTACATGCATATATACTATAAAGTATATATTGAATATATTATAGTGCATATATATATACGTGTATGTATTTTTTTTTTGTCTTTTTTTTTTGCGGTACGCGGGCCTCTCACTGTTGTGGCCTCTCCCGCCGCGGAGCACAGGCTCCGGACGCGCAGGCTCAGCAGCCATGGCTCACGGGCCCAGCCGCTCCGCGGCATGTGGGATCTTCCCGGACCGGGGCATGAACCCGTGTCCCCTGCATCGGCAGGCGGACTCTCAACCACTGCGCCACCAGGGAAGCCCACGTGTATGTATTTTTGCACTTACTTCTTGATTTGGTTGCATTTAACTGATTCTCTGTAGATAGGAAAGGATATTTATTTTCCCAAGTAATAATAGCCTTCAAAGCTGACTGATTTCAATCAGCTGTGACAGAAAATGAAAACATATATTGATATATTCAATATGTTAAGGTAAAAGTATATATCTTATTTACAAATACCTACTGTTTTCTAAGAGAACAGAAACTGAGGTATATTTATTGAATAATATGATGTGCGTAAAGAATTAAATTTGAGAAGTGTAGAGAAATCTATGAAGTAAGAGAGTTAAAAAGAAAGAAGAAATGGCTGAAAAGCAGAGGTGGAGAACAAAAGGAAGAGTGTTGGAGTGAGATGCTACGTGTTGTGTGTTGTAGTGTCCCTTCCTTCCCTAATCACCCCACAAAAACTTTAATAAATTAATCTTATAACTCATTGGATTTTGAAAATGCAATGAACGTTACTGATGCAGTGGTTCAAGGTGAGCAAAAAGAAAAAAAGCATAGGGTCTTGGGCACATCTGTATTACTAAAATAATGTGATCATCAGTTACCTTTAACATTTTTAAAGTATCTGTCTTTTGAAAAACTGACAAAACCCTAGTTTAATAAAAATAAGATAATTTACAAAAGTTAAACATTTTAAAACTATTTTATGGAATATACTATATATACACCAAAGATATGCTTTAATGATTAAAGATAATTTCTTATTTAGCTAAAAATGGGAATAAAATTGACAAATTTTCTGAATAAAAATGAACTAGTAAAATTTTAAAATAAAAACTTTGACTTTACCAAAGTTTTTTCATAGAATTTTTGACAAGTCATCAGATGGCACATTAGTTGATGAGCACAATTTAGATGTAGCAGAAACATTTGAAAATGCTAATTATAGATGGAAATCTTTGGCTTAGTCATTTGCAATATATTCCTTACCTAATAGGTACAAAATATAAAAGTACCTACTGATTCCAAATTTTTGCTTGATTAGTGATTAATACAGTTTTGTGTAGCTCATATATAATTGGAACTAAATGAAAATCCTTGGCATGATCTACGTACCAGAAATGTTTGCAGTAATATTTTCTCCAGGATGTCATACGTTTACCCTTTAAACTTATTAATGCTTATAATCTCTGATAAACCAATGCCATAAAATGTTCTGTTTTGTGAAATATTCTCTTAATTCAATTCAGTTAATTATTTGGAAAAATAAAGCTCTTCTAAGTTTGTATTTTGTTTAAAATTGGAGTAATTTTAGTCAGTGTGCAAAATTAGTGTATTAGTTTTTAATTGCTGCTTTAACCAATAACCATAAATTTAGTGGTTTAAAACAACTCAAATTTGTTACCTTAAAGTTTTAGAGGTCAGATATCCAAAATGGGTCTTGCTAGGCTAAAATCAAGGTGTCAAAAGGACAGAGATCCTTTGTAGGCTCTATGGAGAATCTTTTCCTTGTTCTTTCCAGCTTCTAGAGACTGCCTGCATTCCTTGACTTGTGGTCTCATCATCATTTTCAAAGCTAGGAGCACAGCACCTTCAAATCTTTCTCTGACTGACTCTTCTGCCTCCTTCTTCCACTTAAAAGTAAACTTGTGTTTATACTGAGCCCACTAAAATAACCCATGATTATCTCATCTCAAGATCAGTTGATCAGCAGCTTCCATCTGCAACTTTAATCCCCCTTTGCCATGCAGCCTAACATATATATAGCTCCCAAGGATTAAGACATGGATATCTTTGGGGGGCCACCTCCAGCCACTAAGAAAATTGAAGTTGCTTCCTTTTATGAGTTCTATATTTTTGATTTCCAAGCATTTATAGTTCATTTTTAGATTGATATCATACCATAAATATCTATCCCTAGAGGCTTATAGGACAAATTTTATGTTTGAATATAATCGATCGGTTTTTGTGTTAAAAATTCCCCAGTATCTTTCCAAATTGTGGAGATATTATATGATGCCCCAAATCTTAGATTTATATGCATTGCCCACTTTATGAAGAAGATTGGCTTGGGCCTTACTATAAAATTCCATGGCAGACAAATGCCCAAGAGAGAGAGATTTTTCCTACCATCACTCTTTAGGCTATACAAATTATGCTGTAAACATCAGAATCTGCTTTCCACAATTCAGTTTGAAAAGATTCCCTTCCATAGTACTGAAATTTAACAACCAGTGAGCCAAACAGTAAACCAAACATTTCAGGCAAAAGTAGCTTTCAAAACAATGGAATTTTAGAATTGATTTAGTAAAATACCACTATATTGTAGAAAGTTTTTATAATATTTATTATAATATTGTATTTCATATTTGGCATTTACAGCTTTAAATGAGAAGAACAAGTTTAAGATTCAGTCCACATTGAATTTATATAGTTCAATTATGCTTAAGATCAGACATTCCTCTCTAAGCACATATCTTTATAAGATCTAGAAGGAATGCAGTATGGAGTGAATTATTGTTATGGAATAATTTTGAAATAAAGGTCTTTTAGTCTAACATTTTGAATGTACCATAAATGTCTATTTGAAGAAGATTAAGGTTAAAAATATTTTTGTGAGCACTGATTTACTTGAGGTGGGTGTACTGTTCTCAGGAAATCAAAAATATCTCCCTGTGGTATTCTGATATAATTACTTCAGTCCTATAGTTAGATAACAATCATTTTACCTAACTAAAATTTAGGATTTCCATCCAGTGGGTAAAGATACCTAAATAAGAGGATACTGTAATAAGAGTAATAGTAATTAACTATTTCTTGCACTTTATAAACCAGAAAATATATGGATTTACACTCAGGCAGGTCTGGATTCACATCCCAGACCTGTCATTAATTACACGTGTGGCTACATACCTCAGTTTTCTCATCTGTAACTATCAAGAATAATGTGATCCTTCTAAGATTCATTGAGGACTAACTATAAGTAAAATATGGGTGTTTAGCATATGCACATGTACTTTACTTGACTCAATGAATGATAGCAATTTTTGAAATCAAAAGTTCTGCCTCTATATTCTGTCAGTCAGTGGAAAGCTGGTAACAAATATTAACAAGTGTGGATAAAGAATATGTTTGAACTTTCATATCTGTGTATGATAGAGAAACTAGTCCTGAACTAGTCTTCCCATAATAAACAAACATAAAATGGAAAAAAGAATACACAGCCCTACTTGGAATTTATTAATCAGTGAATAGGTTTATTAAATCACACAAGCTAAAAAAGTTAAATCACACAAGCTATCTTTATCACACAAGATAAAAAAATTTTATCTTTTTCAAAATGTTTTCCCCCTTCTCTATATCCTTTCTTCTGGGTCTTCAATTACTCATTTGATATTAGGCTGTGAAACATTGAGAATAAGTTCATTTTATTTCAATATATTTTCTGATGATTCACTTTAGATATTAATGTTAGTGAATTTTATCATAACATTTTAATATTTTATTTCAGTTGAGGCTCAGTGAATTTGATTTCATTTTTCTGTGACTTCAGTTTGTATAATTTCTATAGACTTCTACTGTGCTCTCTGTCAAGCACATCAAGTGATTTGTTTTAAATATATTTCATTTCTCAGTTCCCATTTCATTCTTCTATAGGTTTTATATCTCCTCCAATATTTTGCATATTTTCCTCATTATATACATCTTTAACTATAGAACATACTTTACATACTCAATATTTTAGAGCCTTTCTCTGCTAATTCCAACATCTGTGTCATCTTGTTTGTCCTTTCTGTGTCCCATGGAGCCGTGTCCCACTTTGCTCCCCTTTTATTCAAATCTTGCATCACCACCAGTATCTACTATAAGCAAATGTTTATGGCTTGGTGGTCACCAATAGATGAATGGATAAATGCACTGATACATCACACAACGGAATATTATTCAGTAAAGAAATGAGCTATCAAGCTATGAAAATACAGGGTTGAATCTTAATACTGTTATGTGAAAGAAATCAGTGTGTAAAGGCTGACCGTTGTATGATTCCAATTACACAGAATTCTAGAAAAGGCAAAACTCAAGTAATGATAAAAACATCAGTGATTTACATGAGTTTTTCAGGAGAAGAGGGAGAAGATTTACTAGGTGAGACATAGGAGATTAATGCAGGGTGGTGAAGCTATTCTGTATGAGTGTGTAATGATGCATGAATGACACAATGCATGTGCCAAAATCCAGAGAACTTTAATGCAAGAAGAGTGAATCTTAGTATATGCACATTTAAAACATCATTTAGGAGGTCAGGGGATCCCAGGACAGAATGCAGAATGTCACAAAATCATCTAGCTGTATTACAAACATGAAAAGAATTTACTGAAGAGGATGGGAAAAATGGGCTGACCTAACTAATTTTGGAAATGGAGTATATAAGCATTAAGCACCATATGCTACTTGATAAAGTTGTTTCCCACAGGAGTATGGATGAGCAATTGATACTGCTATACAGGTGTACTGGAATTGAACAATTAAGTAAATGTGCAGTAGATTGTGGGAGCCAGGTATCTCACGGTTGGAGAGGGAGGTTACAGATAAGCAAGGAAGAAGAGTTTACAATGATCATGTTAATGAATCAGAGCTGGAGACACCATATGAACTCATGTTTGGCCTAATATAAAGATGATTACATACATAATTGTAGATATTTATATATACATGTGTTAGTACATACACATATATTTACTTGTTTTGTCAGCTAAGAGAATCTAGAAACAACTACTTCCCTAGCAATGAGCACACCTAGCTTGGTTTCCAACAGTATTCTTAAATTTTAAAATCAGGGTTCTTTGGAAAAATCCATAATATACAAGATGAGCCTGGAGCATTTCACAGTTCCAGAAAATAAGGAAGTGTTAAAACAAAGCAAAATACAAACAGGAGAGAGAGAGGGGAGGAAGAAAAAGATTATGAGGGTATATCAAAGGAACACAGAAGCCAACTGAAAAAGCCCCCGATGGTAAAGTTGAAATCATTTGAGAATGAATGAATAAATAAAGTAATAGTGGATTGTATGCCAAAAAATAAAATTAATATCAATGAGTTCATAACAATATAACAATATAATGATTGAGTAAAGATGGAGAGAATAGACAAATCTCCTATGTGGAAAAATTCCAAATAACTTATATCTAGTACTCTATCTTCAGAGCGGCAAAGCATAGCTCCTGACTCCTCAAGTATGGGTTGCATACGCTTCCTTCCAAAGAGTACAGTATGGAAAGGAGGGAAAAGGTAAGTTTATAGTGGACAAACCTGACGAACACTCCCTCAAGCAAGGTGATCAGAGTTAATCCTTGATATGATGTAATAAGAATGGCACTTTATCTCAGAGGTCTTCCTCCCCAAAATCCATAACATCAGTATAATCATAAAAAACAATCAGAAAAACCAAAATGAAGAACATTTACCTAACCAGTAATCCTCAAAACTGTCAAGGTCATAAAAAACAAGGAAAATCTTAGAAACTGTCATAGCCCAGAGATACCTAAGGAGATATGATGACTAACGTGCTCTTGATGGGATCCTAGAAACAAAAAACTAAATTAGGGAAAAACTAAAGAATTCTGAATATCATTGGGACTTTAGTTAATAATATATCAGTATCAGTTTACTAAATACAACAAATATCCATATTAACTAAGATATTAATAATTGGGGAAACTGGGTATGGGGTATATAGGAGATCTCTGTATTATCTTCATAATAAAATAAAAAGTATTCTAAAATAAAAATTTTCTTTTAAAAACATATCCAAAGTATTTATAAAGATGACATTGTAATTTGTCTCTTTAAAATGTAGTTAGATTTTAGCATTAAATATCCAGCTAGTTGCCAAAGTATAGAATTGGCTTAATACTTTACCCCTCTTATGTATGTAATTGACATGTATACGTGTGAATATGTAAATTTATTTAAGAGGAATATTGTTCCATTTTGTTAAATGGTCCTCACCTGCTCTGTACAACAATAACACATCTCTGGGAATCATATTGGAACAAAAGGAAAAACAAGGAAATTGATGTTTGGCATTACTTGGAAACAAATGCTTTATTATGTATGAATCTATTACAGTCATGCTAACAGAGGAACTATTTGCAAGTTAATGTTTTTCTCTTATGCAAATGTTTCCTCTGCTCACATCCTCCCCATGCTCTAAAGCAGGTTGTCTTCAAAACTGGCAGCAGCATAAAGCACAAGCCTCTGTGGCATTTAGGTGCACTCACCTCCCCTCTTCCTGGGACTTGAGTCCATAGGGGAGGAGAAGCATAGGGTTTGAATGATATTAATCATATGACTGGATGATTAGAGTTATGATTGTACTGTGCCTGCACTGAGCGCCAGACCTGATGACAGAGGTGTTGATGGATTCTTTGTTTTTTGTTTGGTGTATGTAGAGCCCTCTTAAGCAGTGCTATTCAAAATATGATCTATGCCATGATGCCAGTACATAAACTTTTGGCAACTGGATGTCAAAAGATAATATGGAATACTTACTTGAGGATAAACATTTAGAAACTTATTGTACTCTGAAACTGCCATAATATTTTTATTACATTTTATGGAAATATCTGCAAAAGATTGAAAATATAAATTTCATCCTTGATCACAAATGGTGAGGAATACTGCTCTCAAACATAGGGCCTAAGGCTGGGGTCCCCCTTGCCTAAGTTTCGATGTGATATTTATCATGGGTGAAAGGGAAGAGTACCACAGATGAAGAAAGATCGCCTCTGCCTTGTCCACAGTCTTGCTCAAGATGGAGCCTATCTTCAGCTCTTTGACAGCAGAGGTTATTTGTTGAGATTCTTTTTTATTCTCCCATGGGCTTTTAGTTACTAAGCTTATAATCACCTTCATACAACTCTAACAACTAACTGTGGGAAATATACAGGGGACTAGACACATGAACTTTAAGGAGCAGAAAAAAAAAAACCTTTAAGGAAGTAAAAATAAGAAAACACAAGGTTGAACTGTGTGACTGCAGGATTAGTCACGCTTATTTTTCATGGACTGATCTTTGGATTATTGCACAGGGATAACGATGATGCCTGAAGAAATGTACTGATGTCTTTACATACACTGTGAATTGGAACTATAAGGAAAAACACTGGGTTTTTTTAGCCAGTGTATTAGGAATTTAATCATTATGTTTCTTACTTTGGAGAATTTATCTAACTCAGCCTTCATATAAATTATTAATTAAATTTATGTATTACAGTTACACACAAAGTCCCAGTTACACTGTGATGCCATATTACTGCCTTGCAAGTGTGAAGGTTATTACTCAGCTCTTCTGCCACCATGGATGACCACTTCTGTGGTGATGGATTTGCACTCCTCCATCCCAGGCTTTCACATTTGCGTCTCCTGAGTCATTACGTCCAGGATTAAAGGCTTAGTCTGTGTCTTAGTTCAGTTTGCTATAACAAATATACCATAGACTGAGTGGTTTAAGCAGAGTGGCTTAAATAGCAAGCATTTATAATATTTCCCATAGTCCTGAAGGCTGGGAAATCCAAGGTCAAAGTGCCAGCAGATCCAGTGTCTGGCAAAAGCCCACTTCCTAGTTTGGAGATCATTCTTGCTGTGTCCTCACAAGGTGAAGAACAGAGAGAGGGAAGCAAGCACTCTTGTGTTTATTCTTATAAGGGCATTAATCCCATCTGTGAGGGCTCCATCCTCATGACCTAATTACTTCCCACAGGCCCCACTTCAAATACTATCACACTGGGGATTAAGCTTCAACATATGAAGTTTGGAGGGACACATTCAACCCATAGCACTCCTCCCCTGGCCCACAAAAATTCATGTCTTTCTCACATGCAAAATACATTCATTCTCTCCCAATAGTCCCAGAAGTCTTAACTTGTTCCAGTGTCAATTCTAAAGTCATAAGTCCAAAGTCTCATCTAGATATCTAAATCAGATATGGGTGAAACACAATGTAGGGTTCATCACAAGGCAAAAATCTTCTCCAAAAAAAAAAAATCTTCTGCAGCTGTGAACCTATGAAACCAAATTCTCATTCCAAAAGGGAGAAATAGGAAGGAAGGGGTGACAGGTCCCAAGAGAGTTTCAAACCTGGCAAAGCAAATTCCGAGAGATCTCAAGGCTCGAGAATAATCTTTGGCTCAGTGCTCTCCCTTTTGGACCTTGTTGGGTAGCAATGTCACCCACATGGCTCAGCAAGGTACTACTCAAGCCTTGACTCTCTTCAGAGACACTGCCCAGGTCAAGACAGGGGTTGTGCCCCCAGGGCTGCCCCACCCCCATGGTTTCTGTTGGAAGCCTTGGCAGTGGCTCTGATGATCTCTGAGTCACCTTTGGAGCCCTTCCTCCCTTTTCTTGAAGGAGAGCACACATTCACAGCCTTCCTTCATCCTATCCCATTTCCTGTTTCCTTTAGTCACAGCTGACAGAGTTTCTGCTGGTATAATCCCATCTCTATTCCTGGTTTCTACTGAGATGCTGAATAAGTCTGTGATTAAGTCTCTATAGCTTGCCTCTTTTCTTTCTAATACCTTACCAGAATCACCTTTAAAATTCCCTTACTGGCTTTTTCTAGCCTGCATCTCAGAACTCTTCCAGCTTCTACTCATTACCCAGTTCCAAATCCACTTCGACATTTTTAGGTATTTGTTTAGTTATTTGTTAGCACCCTACTTCTAGGTACCAATTCCTGTCTTAGTCAGTATGGGCAGCTATTAAACAAATATACTATAGACTATGTGGCTTAAATAATACTTATTTCTTACAGTTCTGAAGGCTGGGAAGTCCAAGATCAAGCTGTCAGCAGATCCAGCGTCTGGTGAGAGCCCACTTCTGGTTTTCAGTGGTTGTCTTATTGTATCCTCTCACAGTGAAGAACAAAGAGAGAGGAAGCAAGCACTCTTGTGTCTGTTCTCATAAGGGCCCTAACCCCATAATGAGGGGTCCACCCTTATAATTTAATTACCTTCCAAAGGCATCACCTCCAAATACCATCACACTGGAGATTAGGTTTTAACATATGCATTTTTTGGGGACCACGAACATTCAATTCATGGTAGTCAAGATACAAAATACTTCGGGCTAACTCTGTGTTAAAAGCAGCTGAACTATATGACTACATCTGGGGATGAAGCAATAAAATATAAAAGTGAAATCTTGCAATATTACTACACATGCATATTTTAAGATTACTTGGCTCATTTTCCTAGGCATTTTTTTAATAGTCTGCCTTATGTTATTGGTGGTAAAGATCTGGCCGTAGAGATTTTATCAAATAGAGATGATTGTACCTTTAAGTCTAACTGTTCTTAGCATCACTTAGTGTGATGATCATCTTCAGGGCTGACAGAAATCAAATTCAAGGGGAATATATGATATATGTGATATTTCATTGGGATTCTTAGCCATTTTGTAAAGGAACTAGGGACAATGTCAATCAAGAAATAGCTCTACATAAAACTGTTCACAGGTTCCATATCAATTATTTCTGGGACTAATTTTTGATCTTTGGCTAAAACACTTTAGACTGCTATACTCCCCACCCCTGCACCCCTTTTTTCCTCCTCATAGAAAAGTCTTCTCTTAGAATGAGTAAAGGACCTAAGGCAAGAGTGATGAACAAAACCAAAGCAGGGAAGTTCTTTTTAATTTGAGCAAGACTTATGCTCTAATACACTCATGCTTTCACCTGCTGTCTCTTTTCATGTATAAGACTGGGAATGAGGAGAAGTAAATTGTCAAGGGTCAACTTTTATTCAACTAGAAAATGAATTTCCTCCTGAAACAAAGTTAAATATGCCATATTTTATTTCTTCCTATGCTATTGGACCCATTCAACATTTCAGCCAACAATATAGGATTTTTAAAGGATGAAGCAGTCACCCCACATGTGTTGCCAATAGTGACCATCCAGTAAGCCGTGTAGAGGTGAACATGTTAAAGAATTTTTAGTGGAGGGGTGAGAACATACATCTGATTGGAAAATACTGAGGAAAGAGTGGAATTAGAGCTACAGAAAACATTTTCAAGTGGTTTTCTTGTCAAATGGGGCAATACCAGTAAAGGGATATGGGATCAATAGAGGTTTGTTATGTTGTTCTGACAAATGATATTTGAGCATATATTTGGTCTCATATACTAAGGCTGAAGTACCTCCTGGCCATGTTTTAAAAAAATGTTTAATTATAGCAGATTAGCAATTAACTACAAACACTTCAACTAGAATTACTGTGGATACGTAATGTCACATGTAAATTGTTTAACTTATTCATACACTCCTTTATTTCTTCATTGAAGGGACAGGGATGAAGTTCGCTTTCGCTCCATACTTCATTTCTAGTCCCCAGTCTAGTGGTTATCACAAATTTGCTCTTCCTCTTAACTGCAGGTCTAAGAGAAGCCTGAGCTAAGAGAACTTCTACTGACAGATATCTGAAAAGCCTGAAGCATTTGTAAAACACAAGAAGAGACGTAAGCTTGGTAGCCAAGAAATGGAAAGAAGCAACTAAATGGGCGTGGAGTTAAGCTTACGTGTGGGCTCTTGGAGGAATACTACAATGAAAAGTGAGGCGAGACCTCAACAAAGGAGATCTTTCTTTGCTTGTACCTCCATCCTGTGGTAACAGAGAACTCAGCAACATTAGTATTTTATGAGAGAGGGTTTCAGTCGAAGGAAGGGGTATTTCCCAGAATATTTTAATTCTTTCACCTAAGCAGAAGGCTGATTCTAATTTAATCTTCACTGTTAGTGATGTTAGTGATAAAGCGTTTCATGAAACATAGAAGACAGAGTCTCTGCTCTCCCCGAGGATATAATTCAGTCAGGACTAACAAACAATGAAGAGATATTTCTTTCATTTCTTGTTTTAGTTATAAAAATAAAAGGCCAACCTCAGCTGTTCAGAAATACCCAAGTGCCGAAGGGAATTGTTTGGGGGATGGCAGCAGCTGAGATGGGCTTAGTCTGGGAAGGCTCTGTGATGCTAATTCCCCTAGTGATTTATCATCTCCTTGCAACAACCTTGAGTTTCTTGCCTCCTGTTTGAAATTTAGTCTTAGTGTCTCTTTTCCCCCTGGTTCTTTAAAATACACATTTTTAAATGCTGAAATAAAAAAGTATCTACAGTTGACAGAAAAACTTTGGAACAATTTCTAAACAATGTTTAAAAAAACAATTTATCTAAATTTGTTTGAGACTTCAATTATATTGCTTATTTTCCTGATTCACTGGGGTTAGTCCAATTCACTGAGTACCCTTTCCACACACTATTTCTCTTTAAAATGGGAGTAGGGCCTTTCTGAATGTCAGTGATAATAGGGTAGAAAGAAAGTACATTCTAAAGGGGGGAAATAAAGTAGGGAAGATTGAGTAGACATTGGCATGGCAACACCAATGGCTGGCTCTGAGTGTGCCTGTGAGAGAAACCCCGAGGGCATCAGAAAGAGCGGAGAATAAAAACTGCTAAGAGAGAAAAGACGAATGGGAAACACAATGTACGGGTTTATAGTGAGGTGGTAAGGAGTTTTGCCAAGTCTGACCCTAATGACTAGGATACACCATCCATTAGTATATTGACTCAACAAAAACATTAAGTCTTCCATGTGCTAGACACAGTGCTAAAAATTGAGAATACAAATTGATTTTAAAGTAATTTTTTCTTTCAAAGTACGAATAACTTTGCCAAGAAATATAATATTCATAACTAATGTCGAATTATGATTTGCTATCACTGCTACTTTTGTCTTAGAAGCATCTTTCTCTTAAGTTGCTTATTGTGTATTTTCCACTAATTGTTCCCTTATTGGTATTAGTTTACTCAACCTGCTTTATTAGCACATCCATTCATTTATTCACAAATTTAATTTCTATTCCTTTATTTATTGATGTCGTCTATGTACCAGCTAGTGAAGATTCAACAGTGAACAAAACATAGTCTCTACATTATTTTTCATAGTCGCTACATAGTTGCATCATTAGTTTACAATAAGCTAGAAAAGATAGACACTTAAAAAAATGGTCAAACAAATAAGTAGAATAAACACCACCTAGGGATCAAGTCTACTGTAAGTGTCTCCTTTCTGTTCTTTTTGTGACTATCACTCTTTACCCCTGAGATGGTGGTGCTGGCAGGGATGAGTGTGTCGGGGGTGCGGGTACTTTGTGTGTGTGATAGATGGGACTTGGAGATTCAAGGTCTTTAAGCTTGAGGACTATAGCATCTACGAGACAGACAGACAGAGAGAGAGAGAGAGAGAGAGACATCCCTCTCAAGAACCCTTAGTGGAAAATCGGTAGGTGTTCAGTGCCAACCCAGTATTTCCCGAGTGTCTTGAAATCTGCCTTAGGCATTTTCTTCTTACTATCCCCAAATGATACCAGACAAAACTTCACCTCCAAGTCAAATTTACTTTAAGTCATTCACTTCTATATTCACTCTTTCATTCAATCAATATGCATTGAGTGCCTGCTCTACACAATTATATAACATATGATAAGTGTTTGGAGAGAGGACAGTGATCAATGCAGATTGAAACTTCTCATTCTGGGATTTACATTCTTACTGAAGGGGTAGGGGTGAAACAGGCTTTACTAATAACACTATTAATTATTTACATAAATTATGATAAATGACACAAAGGAAAATACAGAGAGCCAATACAGATTATAATGAGGGAAACTGGCCTAGTCTGGAAAGAAGAGTAACAAAAGTATTCCTTGAGAAAGTGACATTTAATATCATAAAGTAGCTAGATGAAGAGATCAGAATCAGAGAGACAATGACCTAAGATTCAAGGTAGAAAAGGAGCAAGTGGCATGGATAGAAACCTTACACTATAAAATCAGACAGACATGAAATATCATTTTTATATTTCCCTTTAAAGCAAATTAAAAATGACTCCAACCCTGCAAGATGATGGGGAATTCAATCTTTGTTATAATTCTGGCTTCCTGCCAAATTTATCATAACCACATCATAGCCCACATCTTATCCTGGACAGACTAGTCGGAAAAGCCTCTCCACCTATCAGTTCTCTATTGTTACAAAAGACTTGTGGGTAGTCTGGTTCTGTGACACTTGAAAGCCCAGCTGCTCTGTATTTCTGTGCAAACCTGGGCATGGGAAACAGTTTGTGGAAAGGGCCCCTAGCCCCTAGGTTACAGTATCCCTAGATGTATCACCTGGGTTCTTAAGAGGAAACCAACCAAGAATTACTTCTATTAGTACAGCTAACAGCCATCAACTTCCCACTCTTAAAGGTGACTGCTCTTCACACCTTGCATAAACCTCCCAAAGAACTCAGGCTACTGAAAAAAAGTGGCTCGTAGCTTTTGTTTCAGTACTCCCAACGCAAGGGAAGATGAAATTTTGAGTATTTGGTGAATTTGATGCAAAATTCAAGAAGCAAAAGCCAACATTTAACATCTCAATAAATTATGATGCTGCACATAGCATGTTTAAAAAGTTAAAAATAGGGGACTTCCCTGGCGGTCCAGTGATTAAGACTCCATGCTTCCAATGCAGGGGGTGTGGGTTCGATCCCTGGTTGGGGAACTAAGATCCCATATGCCTCGCAGCATGGCCAAAAATTTTTTTAAAAATTAAAAAAAACAAAACCAAAAAACTATCTGTTTAAAAAAAAGAAAGTTCAAAATATGCCACAGTGACCAGTCAGCAAAGACTTGGGAGACTTTCATTATTTAGAGAAGAATAAAATCATACAGGGTCTGGAGTGCCACCTAAAATAGTATCTACTGTCATAAGAAATATTTTGTTGACAATAATGTTAGCATTTGTTAATTGCTGATGCTAATAATAATGTAATGGTGAAGTTTTACAAAAATGTGTATATTATGTATAACACACATAAATATACAGATATATTTAACTCTTCATTTTCTGAAGTTAGAGTATCAGATTGTTATACTAATTAATAATAGAGGTATATATTATAATTAAAGTTATTATGAATCAGAAAAAAATATTAAAGCCATCTACCCTTTAGAACTATAAAATAACCACAAGAAGACATACAACGTTAAACCTACTGCTGTGAGAGATGCCTCACCCTCTTCACTTCCACAGTGTACTTTTAGGTCTCTCATCAGTTAACCATCATGGAGGAAAGGAAGTAGGAAAGATCTAATCTGTTACTATTATCATTTTTCTGGATATTATAATTCAAAATTCTGAGTATTTTATAGGCAATTGAGAATTATAAGGCTTTTTTCTTCTTGTTTCTAAGGCTACACAAAATACTTATTTTCATCATGACAAAGGGACATGGGAAGGAAGTGGCATAGAGAACATGGTATATCAAACCCAGGACTTGACTAAAAGATCCTGAGCCGGAATGATAGGTCTTGCTCTAAAATATGTTCATCTTACACAGATATACACCAGGGCTTATCTGATGGAGAAAGAAGAGGATGCTCTGAGAAAGGGAAGGAAAAGACTTGAGGGAACCAACAACAGAGAAGTAGATCATTTAAATTTGAAGTTACATGGCTTGGCTCTAATGCATATGAATCAGAGACTGAGTCACTGAGCAATGAAGGCGTTGTGAGTTGTTTGGATATGAGGAGAATTATGCTACTGTTAGTGAGGCAGAGACTAGCCAGGCAGACAACATCACAAAGCACAGGAGGCTTAGTCACCTAGCCAATGTCTGCCTGCCTACTTATAAAGGCTGGCAGAGTGACAAGTTGATGTTCATTCATTATTTACACAACAGGTATTTACGTCGTGCCTTACGTCGTGCCTACCCTGAACCAGACAAAGAACAAAGTCCCGAGGTCAGGACAGTGGACAAATAACAGATTAACAATAACATTTTGACCATTCTCAGTCAAGAAACTAATGTGATAGCTTTGCTTATAATACATTGAATTTCTACTAGAATACTTTTGGATGCTATCTTTATGATGATAAAAGTGTCCCTAAATTATATTATTTAGTGTCCCTAAATTATATTATTTTCATTAAATGTATTTTCAACCATGTACTGATTAATCCTTTAGGAAATATTATTCAGAGTTAATGATGAGTTCATGGACAGTTCTATTTTCCAATACTTCCTTTAACAGAAAGTTGAATGTATATTTATAATGATATTTAAGCCCCCAAATAAGGAAAGATTACTTTACATGATAATCATAGGGAATATACTTTTTGAAAGTTATGGTGACAAAGCTATGCTAACATGAGGCAGGTCTTTAAATGAAATGACATTCCTTTGTCTCTGATATGAATTAGTGCCCCTTTTGAAAGAGTGTCTTTGCACTAGCCTGAAAGAGGGGCTTGAAAGAGGAGGGAGTGAGGAGAAATATCTAGGCATGAAGAAGACATGAAAGAAGAGAAACACTCTCCTTTCAAAGAACTGCCTCTTAAGCCGCCCCCTAGTGTAGTACAAAAGAATGACTCCGAAAAGACAGGACCTCTCCATTCAATTCTCAGCTCTTCTCAATTCTTAATCCTCCCTTGAGATCTTATTGTCACTAGAATGAAGACTCTCATGCATCTCCAATGTATTATGGCACATGTTTATGAATGGCAGAGGAGTACTTCAGGAAATTATAATCATCTTCCCACGTTATCTTACAGAGGCTAAGAAAGAATGAGACAGAGCTGGAAAAGCACATGGCCACTCGGATTGCTCGGCAGGATCCAGACTGGGCATCCACCATATTGGAAAGATCCACGAGCCAGAAGCAGCTGCAGCAGCCACTACAGCCCAGAAAATATCCCCATACATACATCCCTGTTGCAAGATACTAAGACTGATCCTTGAGTCAGGCAATATAGAAAATAAGAACAGAAATAAGCAATGAGTGCCAACTAACAGAGTTCTCTAAAAGTACCATATCACAGTAGTCTCTTCCCCTCAATTTTTTCTGCCATTATATTTCACTTTATGCAAAAAAATTAAAATTGTTGAATATCTCAAAATGAACATTTTGATGAAAAGTCAAACTCAACATTTAAAAAGCTGATTAAACAAAGAGCTTCCGTCATACAAACTTTGGATATATCTTGACTATCCGGATATGATCAGTGACCAGGGACTGACTTTTTGCTGGAATTAGAGGAGCATTGTTTAAACCAAACATCATACCGTGCAGGTTTTGTATTTAGTAAAAGAGATGTGATTTGGCCTATGATTAAACAGGCCCTAATTATGAGTAAAAGTCATTCCAAAATGGACATTTACAGGTCAGTGATTTGGCACAGACAATACATTTTATCATAGGGAAAAAAAAAGTGTATAAAAGTGTCGCCTTCCTAAGTGGCACCATGAAACTAAACCAAATCAAAAAATAACCGAGTAGATGTAATCAACTTCTGATGTTAGGCCTCCTGTAATACCCCTCAGTAGTGTACTTATGTATTCCTTTTGTTATCATCACCACACCTACAATTAGAGTGGATACTGGCTATAACAAAATAATCAACGTTCAAATGTTGTCATATAAGATTTGTGGTTGTAGTTGGTGAGATAAGTGAAATGAAAAAGGTAATGCGGCCATTTAAGCATAAATTCTAGGGGTCCAGCTTTGTGATATATACTGCTGTGTTTAACTACTAAGGGGGTGATTCTAGATCTTGTGGCTGGTTAAGACTGAGACAGCAGCACTGATTTCAGCAATCCTCTGGTTAATTAGCACCACCTTTTTTGACCATATATGGTATAGAAACTGGACTGAGGGAATAATAGGAGATCAAGATACCTGCTATCAGCTTTCTTCCCTTTTTAAGTTGGGGTTGCTATTATTTCTCCACATAGCTTTATCTTCCCACAAAATCCTCTCTTATCTCTCCAAAGCAGATCACTATCAGTACTTTTTGTGAGGACATGAACGGATCACTTTTAATATTTCTTTCCACCTTTTAATTAAAAATCTTAAATATAAATTTACTTAAGTGATTATGGTTCACTACATACTTCATTTACTTGGGGACGAAAATGATCATGCACTTCTGTTCTACAGTAGGTCATGCTGCTGAGGATTCACTGCAAAAAGCAAAAGTGATAACATGTAAAGGGGGAACTTAAATAGCACCCCCAGGATTCAGAGGAATAGGAGGTAACCAAGGAACTGCCTTGTAGTGGAAAAGAAAACGCTTTGGAAAAATGGAAAGTGAACAACTTCTGATGGTTCCTCACGTCTCCAAAGTTTCATTGCTGCCCACTGTGTCCCTACTCTGCTCTGTTATTTATTCCAGGCCTGGATGTCACTACACACAACTTAGGACTGTGATGATTTTCCCTTATGTCTGAGACAGATGCAGAGGAAGGGAGAGAAAAATACTCCTAAGCAAGTGGTAGTTGTGCAGTCAACATGTATGCCTGTAGGTAGATAGGGGAAACTTATCCATACTTCAGAAAATGACTAGAATCAGATTCCTCCTGATTCTGAAATTTTCATATCAGAAACTAGAGCCATAGGAGAGATCTGAGATGAGAAACATGATCATTAGGGAGTATAAGAAACAGAATCAGGCCAGAGACATCTGAGATGACCAGACATAAGAGCCTTCCTGAGGAAGGCGAGGGGAGCAAAGTTACATGTATTTAACTTTTACATCCTAATTTTCAACCTGCCCATTCTCCTGCCTCGACTGTTCACTCCTGTCTCTGTGGATACCAGAGTCCCCTCTATCCAGATCAGATCTTAAGCACACAAAACCAGAAGGACTGAATAGACAGACCTGGCAACAGCCAGCCAAGGAAAATAAGGGGGAGACTAGAGAGAACTCCCTAGTTCTAAGCAGCACCAGTGGGAGCCCTGGGATATTCTGGGTAAGCACTGGTGTATAAAAATTGCCCTTTATAAGAACTGTTACATATTTTTTAAAATTTCAGATCCTACAATGGCTCATTTTGCTCTAAGGAATTTTTGGAGCAATATTAATGTTCTACCCCGTGAAAAAAATATGTTTTAAATATTACAAAACTCTCACATGTATACTATAAATTTATTTTTTCCAAGTCTGAGCTGTTTTACATTAATTAAAACTAGGATATAAATAATATTCTCCCCCCCAAACTGATATTGTTATTATTTATTTTTTCCCTTCCTTAACTAGTGAAATTATTTCTTAGAATGTGTGAAGGAGGTTGAGACTAATATAAGATGCTAATAATACCTTTGAGGACTTGAAAGAACTCAGCAAATGTTAACTCATTAATTCTCAATATCCATGGGTAATGCTAGAAAAGAAGTATTAGCCATAATTCATGGAGGAGGAAACTAACGCACACTCTGGTTAACCAGCTTTTCTAAGGTCAATAACACAGATGTGCATATAACCGGAGATCAGGGAGCAGGTGATTTCCTCAATGTGATTCCAATCTCAAGCTATTCTTCCAATCTATCATGTTTGAAGCAAAAGAAGAATTTGTATATATATATATATATATATATATATATATATATATATATATATATATATATTTACTTATTTAATTCTGTTCCTGAACTAATTTTACTAAAATATGCAGATGATTATTAAACTTAATTGTTGCCCAAACCTTAGCATGATACAGTTAATTAAATGGAAGTAGAGATAATTTTAGTACAAAGATTAAAGTGAATAATATCACAAGAATTGTATGTATGCAAGACATCTGCAGCTGATGACTAAAGTCTATTAGAGAAGTTACATACACACAAACACTTGTACAGGTTGCTGTCCTAAAAAGAGACCTTTAGCTTAATAAAATCATTAATTCTGCAATTCTTTATTCATGTCTTCAATAGACATTTTATATACCACCATTAGAACATGATGACCCCCTAAAGAGAGAAATGGAGGAATAAAATAAGCAAATAAAAAAAATGTTAACATAGTCTAATGAGTTTGACTTCAGATATTAAGTCATACCCGAGGTCAAAAAAGGTATTAACAATGTATAATTTGTTCTATGACTTTGAAAACTGGTCTCAACAGAATAACCAATGGAATAACTATATCAAAGCCCACTAACACAGAAGTTTAAAAGGAAATAATAATCATGCATTTCATGTCACTGAAGAAAAGAAATAGTAATCATAGGTAATGATGAATACAGTATTCAACAACGACAAAAACGCCTCAGAAGAAGTTCCACTCCTGGTAATTGCAGGAAACTTCTATAATGGATTAACCTCCTACAGATATTAATTATGAACTCTGGCCACATAGACAGATGTAATTTTATATTTAAATATGTATACATTCATATAAATATAAAAATATATATTTATCATATTTTAGAGAGTAACTAAGGCAGTCAGAGATTGGCAGGAGGTATTCCACCCTTGAAAGAAATGGCAACGTTTACATGTCTTTTCCCCCCGAGGACTTTTACTAAGATGATCCCCAATGATCTCTGCTTCCTGGTTTTCATGCCTCTGTCTAATCCCTTCCCCTTGAACATGGGCTTGATTCAGGGACAAATGTCTTCTAAAACTGAATATGGCATAAATAACAGTGTCAATTCTGAGATTAGATTACAAAAGACTGGCTTCCATCTTGTTCACCCTCGCTTGCAGCCCTTATGCTGGAGGAAGCACGCTGTCATGTTGTAAGGAACCTTAAGACAAGGCCATGTGGCAAGGCACTGATATCTCTGGCCAAATCCAGGGAGAACTGAAGGTTGCCAACAGCCAGGTGCGTGAGCTTGGGAGCAGATTTCACCCCAGTGGAGCCTTGAGATGACTCCAGCCCTGCTCCTTCCCTCGATGGCAGCTTTGTGAGAGACCCTGAGCCAGAGGACCCGGCTAACCTGCACCTGAATTTCTGTTAAAATATATGTTTTTAATAAGAAATACTTATTAGAGCAATCAAAGTAGGCAGGGACTGGCAGATACTTGATCCCTGAAAGAAAGGAACCCTTCCAATAAGGATGAGATACGTGTTTACACGCTTCTTCCACTGAGAGCCCTCTACAGGCCACATGGAAGATTCTGCCTAGAACTCAGCCAGAAGTGTTGATCTTATTAGCATCAAGCGACAGAGGATGGAGATTAAGGCTGTCAGAATAACTGTAAATTGAGAGGAAACTCCAGAGTGAAAGTGGGGGTGGGGTCACAGGAGTAAGTCTCCAAATATGTATATAAACTCTCCTCAAACTGCCGGCTGATCTGTGAACAGCATATGTCTGGGACAGGAGACTGAAAATTGAACACCGATTTCAGCTGCTGTGTACAGCAAGGAACATAGTCTTTAGTGTTTGATTCCTACTAACTTAGAGGGTATGGGAAACAACTTGCACTTTACATTGAAACCCCAGCAGGTCTATGCTTTCTGAGTAAATACTATATGTCAGGAATAAGGATTCAGTCTAGGATTAGGGGAAAATGAGACATGTTTGCAATAACCAATTTTTTTTTTTTTTTTTTGCAGTACGCGGGCCTCTCACTGTTGTGGCCTCTCCCGTTGCGGAGCACAGGCTCCGGACGCGCAGGCTCAACAGCCATGGCCCACGGGCCCAGCCGCTCCGCGGCATGTGGGATCCTCCCGGACCGGGGCACGAACCCGTGTCCCCTGCATCGGCAGGCGGACTCTCAACCACTGCGCCACCAGGGAAGCCCACAATAACCAATTTTTAAACCAGCACTCCACTAGTTCAGGTAATTTTTTCAAGGTGATCAAACACCTAGTAGAAAAAACTCACTCTTCAGGGAGTTGGGGAGAAATAATAGACACCAGATTCTATACAAGGCATCGCTGAAAATTCTTAGGACACAATACTAAATTACTACTATGGGAAAATACTAAGCAGCCTAACATACACGAAACTGGAATAACAAAGGAGGAGGAGAGCCAGAAGGAGCAGAATAAATCAATAAAACAGTAATGACCAAATATAACAAATCATGTAAAAAAGATTTACTTACTGACTTAAACTTATTAAACCTCAAGAAGGTAAATACAAAGAAAACCACATAAAGGTGATCAAACTGATGAAAAATAAAAATGAAGAAAAACAAAAAAAAGCCAGAGGAGGGGAAAAAATGATATAAGCTGTTAACCCAGAATTTTATATTCTGAAACATATTCAGAGAAGACAAAATACAAACATTCTTCAGTTAGTTTTCAAGACTTACAAAGCTAGAGTAATTAAGGCAATCTAGAACACATGTAAGGCTAAATACATATATAAAATATAATAATGAGTCTAGAAATAGACCAACGCATATATGGTCAGTTGATTTTCCACAACATTGCCAAGGTAAGTTACTGAGGAGACAATAGTTTTTTTGTAACTTAATGAATATTTCTGGAATATTTGGATATCCATATGTACAAAATGAACAAACAACTCTTACTTAGCACCATATGGAAAAACTAAGTTAAAATGGATCAGAAACCTAAGTGTTAAAACTAAATTTCCAGAAGAAAACAGATATTTCAATCTTATTTTAGGCAAAAATGTATTCATTGGAAACATAGGCACTAACCCTAAATGAAAAATATATTAATTTGACTTCAACAAAATTTAGCATCTCTAGTCTTCAAAAGACAATATTACAAAAGGAAAAGATAAGCCAGAAAATAGAAGAAAATATTTGCAATACATATCTGTTAAGTGACTTTTACCTAGAATATAGAAATATTTTTATTACTCAATAATAAGAGAGAACTCAATTTAAAAAGACACAAAAATTTGAAAAGACACTTCATCAAAATTAAAGATGGGTATGCTAATTTTTTTTAAATTATGAGAATAATTTCATAATAATGTCATCTACTTGTGAAAAAATTCATGTTTGGATACCTTAAATAACACGTTGCTTCAGAAACAGTGATCAAGAAGCTTGGGTTGACAGCAAAGAATGAAAAGATATATTTGAGCTACAAAAAGAAGGGGCAGGAAAACAAAGTTCATAAGACAGAAAATCAAAATACAGCACACTTTTAAGACTCAGAAAGTTAAAGTGGCAATTGGTCACTTCTGAAAAAGAAATGAACTAATGAAGACCAATGGACTGAAGATGAAGAAAGGGCTGCTTGTTCTGAAGATAAATAGGCTCGGAGGGGAGATAAGAGGAGACAGCGTAAAGGGCATAGAATGAATGATAATGCCTGCATAGGTAGCATGTTTATCACTGAAGTAGTTCACAGCACTGTAGATTAAAAACCAAAAGTATATTAAATCATTTAATAGCTTGCTATGAATTATGTAAGAAGGCCCATCACTGTGGTATGTTGTTATATAAAACTATATGTTCCAGAAAAAATATCCAAGCCATATGCAACCTTCCTCAGTGATTTCTTTATCAACTTAGAATTCTTTCATGTGAACTAGATCAAGCATTAAGTGACCCTCAGAGGAGTAACAAATCTTGTGTTCTCCAGAATGGTGCAATAAAATTTAGCCACTCACAGACATATGAATTCATCACTGGATCTGTTAAATGCAAAAAAAAAAAAAAAAAAAATCAAACTTGTGAGATGTCATCAAAATTTAGACAACATACACTTTTTTCCTCAATGAAGGAATGGCCTTAAAGAATTAAAGGTAATTGCTGAATCTTAAGAAAGTTTGTGAAACTTTTTTCTTTTAAAATCTAAAATAAGACACATGTAACAGGAATATCTTTGTTTTTGAAATAAGTATTCATATATGAGTATGTTAACAGTAATAAATGGCAACTAAATTTATGCAAAGGAAATGGAAACTAATTAGTTACATATTGATTATATATTAGTATCATTAGAAATGGTGATTTAGCTGAAATAATACCGTATCATAGACTTAGGGTTTGGAATTTAGATTTTGGGCTTTCAAATAAAAAAAAATACAAAGTCATATGCTTTACGCATTCAAGACCAAGAATAGCAAATTAAATTTTGATGAACATAGATATTATTTATGTACTAAAAACTAATTAGTGTGAATATTTAAATGGGAAATAGTTTTGTGCTGATACACACAGAAAGGATTAATCACTAGGATTAAAAACAGACATTGGATCACTTGCTACTTTATTTTATAAATTAATCAGTAAATCAACAAATGTTGATTTATCAGTAATGATTTTCTAGTAATGTACTAGACAATGCAAGAGATACAAAGGAAGAAAAATATGTAAGTCATATAATCAAAACCTCAACTGCTGGGTGACCACCATGACTTATTTATGATTTTTAAATTTTATAACACAGATAAGAATTCAAAGTGTATTGTAATTGAATTCTTCTAAACAAAGCAAAATAGCTGGCATATATTTATGAAAGTACAAGTTTTCTTTAATAGATTGTGAACTTTAATATCAATGCGGGCTAAAAATTTGCACTAAAAGGTGCCTGTTCTACTATTTGAGATTTTGTAGGAAAAATCAACTGATTTGGTAGACTGAGTTTTTCACTGAATTGGTTAAATTTTGCATAACATCATTTCCATTTATAAAACCAGATGAAGGTTTTCGAGCATAAATCTAGCCATTAATTTATTATACTTCAACATGTGTTAAGTAAAGCCTAAGGGAAGAAATGGGACCCCGATAATTGTATTTCTGATAGAATTTTTAAATGTCTGCATAGACTGTTTGAAAAGGAGCAATATAATTTTGATTATGTTTCTTTTCCATGTGTACACTATTTAATGCACACATACACTCATACATACTTTTTAAAATACATATCATGGGTTTTAAAGAAACCCATAAATGGAAAGTTTGGCATTCCAACTAAGGTATTTTTAGATATTTGGCTAATATTATTTTTAAAATATTCTGGAGCAATGTTTATTCTTATAATTTACTCTTCCCTCAAGTTTGAGGTCAGTCTCAAAAACAGGTATAATAAAAGACATGATATCATGCAAATTTTAATTTTTGTCACATTAGATTTGCTTTAAGTTAAATATCACCAATATATTTAAGTCCTTTGTTAAAATTTCCCCTGTACGATTTTTCTTCCTTTCTCTTCATCTCAGGGTTAACCATCACCATGGTTTTAGATGTATCTTTCAATAATGTTCTCCTCTAGATGTATATTTATAAGCTGTAAATAATTTTATATTCTTATAACAATACATCTTTACAAGTCTAGGAAAAATTTTAGATTCCATCTTCTGTTTGGGAAATTAAAATCAGTAAGAAATTGTCAAAAATGTTTTTTGTCAAAATTTCTGAAGTTCGAAATAATTTTCCAGATGTATATAGATGTCAAGAAATTCATCTCTGATTTTTCAGGCCTCAGGACTTGATATCTAAATTTACTTTGAGGTAAAGATAAATGATTTTTCTAAACATGCAAAATATTGTTTATTTCAGTGGTGGTATCCTACTATAACATGAGAAAGGAGAATTCCATTCTTACTATAATTTTAAATACTTAATTAAAAAATGCACAGGCTATTATATCAATCTAACCTTTTGTGTTTTCTTTTTTCCCTTAGATAAGTACAGGAGGAAACTTACGTTTGGTATTTCCCTACATAGGGTAGGCATGCCATTAAACAATATCCACTAGAGGGGTTTAAATGGAAAGGAAAGAGGATTTTGCTACCCCTTATGGTGAAGTAACAGAAATGAATTCACAGTAACATTTACCCTCCCACCTGAAACAACAAGAACGTAAGTTCATTCAAAAAGAACGAGATCACATGAAGACTTGTATATCTGTTAATTACATTGTATTTATTGTTAACCTTTCCAAAAAGAAAACCCCAGGCCCATATGATTTTAATGGTAAATTCTACGTATATTTAAAGAACTAATAATAATACTAATTGTAAGCAAACTCTTCCAGATATCTGAAGAGGAGGAAAGATTCTTTAGTTCATTCCAAGATACTAGAAGTACTCTAGACATTATAAGAAAACTAGAGATAAATTTCTTCATGGACATAGATGCAAAATTCTAAGCAAATTATTAGCAAATCAAATCCAAAGCATGTATAATAATATCTCATGACCCTATGGGGTTTATCCTAGGAACGCAAGTTTGGTCTACTATCTGAAAATTTCTCAGTCTAATTCACCTTATAACAATTTTAAAAAGAAAAACCATATGACACTCTCAGTGCATACAGAAAAACATCCATTCCTCATCATAACACCATAAAAAGTCAACAAAAACAATAATAATGAATTTCTCTGCAAAGAAAAAAACAAGGATACTTCCTGAACCTGGTAAATGACAGTTAAGAAAAACCTGTGCTAACCTCACACTTAATTATGAAAACTGAATGCTCTCTCCCAAGATCAGGAACAAGACAAGGAAATCTACCATCACCACTTACACTCAACATTGTACTGGAGTTCTAGCCAGTACAAAAGACAATAAAAAGAAAAGACCAAGACTGAAAATGAAGTAAAACTATCTTTTTTCACAGAGAACCTGATCACATGTGCAGAAAATCTGGTGGAATCTACCAAAAAGCTACCAGAATTAATGTGAGTGTATCAAGATTGCAGTATACAAGATTCATATAAAAATTAATTATATTCCTGCAGGCACAGATAAAAGAGTCCCAAGAAAAGCCTGCACAGTCTAGCCAAAGTCTCAGAAAAAGAGACACCTGGAAGGAAACCTTTCTGACAACTACACACCCTACTCCAGCCAAAAATCAAAAACTGCTCCTTCCTCGGCTGCAAAGTCGGTTATGAATCTGAACCTCCACCACCAGCCAGCAACTACCTCGGGGTTCCCCAGTGAAATTCGAAACTGGCCCCCCATACACTGGGGGCAAAGAGACCGAGAAAGAGGCAGATTACTCCAATTGGTAGGTGGCAGGTTTAATAAGCAAAAGAACTTACCAGGCTTGTCTCTGGCAGCCGCAAAACCAGGTAGATCTCTGTACCCTTTCGCCAGGGTCTTGAGTTTACGTAGAGGCCTTACCTGGGTTCAGCCACATCTACAGTCCCGATGGTCGCAATAACACGACTCTCTCAAGGCTCCGTCCTTGAAGTGGCTCCTATTTAGTACAGAGCAGTGGGTGGAACATACATTCCAGGGAGTTGTGGGGTAAGAAGCTTCCAATTGCCTGGGTCTTGCCTGGGTCAACCCATAGTCACCTCCTCTCCACGAACTCTTCCAACAGGCTCTTCCTGTGAGTCTATAATCATTTCAAAATTAAAAATAAAAACAATTAACGTAAATCCACGGTGATTGCCAAGGGCCAGGGGTGGGAGGGGGAAGAGGTTGTAAAAGCGAATGAAAACTTCCAGGTGAGGGTGATGGAATGCTCTTTCTCTTGATTGTGGCAGTGATTACACAGATGTATATATTTGTCTAATTCATCAACAGGTATATTTAAAAGGGGTGCATTTTACACTCCAATAAAATTGATTTATTGTAAATTCACTTAAATGTAGAAAAACATTTTGTCATAAACAGTTGGGATAATGTTGATTAAAATATTCACACTTCTTCTAGTCAGTATGGAGTTTCAGTTTGCATTTAACAAACTACAATATTTTTTGGTAAAATTTAAAATCAGGTGTTGATTTTGCATATATATTTTTGACAAAATGATACCACATTATAATATAGTATTTTTCATCTCATTGGATTGTAACATTAAAAAAATTTTGCCAAAATATGAAGTGTTTCATCAGTTTCCCTATGAAGCTCTTAGAATAACTGGAAATTAATTCTCTTTAATATGTTCTTTCATGTTATAGATTTTTCTCTTCTGCAGGTATTAACTGAGCTTGCAGATCAGATCTTGATAATGGCTTTGTTTTAAAATATGCCACCCTAACACGTTCCTGACCAAATCTTCCAATTTTCCCCCAAATTTGAAGTAATGTTTTAAAAAACTAATTGCATTGTACTGTAAATGGATTAAGAGGTAGACAATGAAGTTGACATGGTTAGAAGGAACAAAGTTTTAAGTAGAATTTGAGTGGTCATTTTATTAGTGAGTATTTCCACATTTGATGACTTTCTCTTTCCTAGGCAACATCAAAGCTACAGGGATATGAATTTTGGGAAAATAAGAACTCTATATATATGAGAGCCCAGTGTTGAGGGACCACTTTTTAGTACGAGTCAGAGCACAGGTTCTATCTAATGATGCTTACTACTTGGCCTTAAAATAACCAGAACAAACCTGGGTCTCACTCTATGCTCTTCTTATACAGGTATATTAGAAGTTTCTTTCCAGCGTTAAACAACAACAATAGCAACCAACTATATGATAAGGAGGCATTATGAATATGAACTGTTCCCCCATTTAAATTAAACAATGTGTTTTCGTAGCACTTTTTTTTAATCTCCATTATATTGGTACAATAAAAAAGTATGACTTGGACTCACCTCTACTGGCCTTCTTTATACTATAGCCTTTCCTTAGTACTTACAAAATATTTAAATTGTGAATCACTTGATAAGGTAATATTTATAAGAACTGATACATAGGCCTGCACTAATGCAGTACTAAATGAACTAATCTGTACACATTAGCAATATTGACTGTAAACATGAATTAAAGAACTACTATAGAGACACTAGCCAATGCCTCATATAGTGCATATATTCAAGCTCAATTCATAGACACAAATCTATCTTTCAAAAAATAACAATTTACAGTTCCATTTGAATTGTGATGAATATAAACAAATACATAAATAAACAAAGCAAATGCATAAATAAAGAGGTATTCAACTGGGACATCTGCTCAACAGATAATAAAATGCAACTTTGCTAAGAATTTACTCATCACATTATTATATATAGACCCTGGACACAAACTCACATAATAATGAGAAAAGAAGCTTGTTAGAGTTTTATTTAAAAAGCTTGGAATTTGGAGAGGTTTTGCCAGCTATGTAACTTAAAATTAGGGTAAAAAAACTGAAAAACGAGGAAAATGAGTAAAGCTGATACTCAGACTTGATGTCAGTCCCTAATTTAAATACCTATTTTTAAAATAGTTTTCTCACTATGCTACAAAAGGAGAAAAAAAAAAAAAAAAAAAAAGATAGGTAGGGACCAGAGAGTTAAGTAACATGTTAATTCAAAAGACCAAACAAAAATTCTTCTTTCACTAGGGAAGCCTTCAACGTTCCCCATTCTGATGAATGTTCTAGTTCCTATTGAGTAAAGAAGCTCAATTAAAAGACGAAACACAATTTAATTTAATACATACCATAAGTATCTTATTCAAGAAAGCAGTTATACATTTTACTTCAAATAAGAAGGGCTTCCAGGTTTGCTAGCCAGAGGCAAAAAATAGAAGCAGAACCGTGGTTGTGCTGTCTTATGACAAATTTCATTAGTATGCTAAGAATTATTCTGTCAGCCTTTTTTTAGGTAGACATTTAATTAGATTTGTCTTTAAAAACCTTAAGTGAGGGGAAGACAGCTGCATACTTACCTTGAAAATGACATGCTACGTTTTCCCTGTAAGCTGATCTGCTACAGCTGTCTGATAATTTTTGTTCTTTTTAGGAAATGGTTTGTAAGAACTAGACAAGTGATCGAGTTTCAGCTGTCTGATGATTTTTGCTCTTTTTAGGAAATGGTTTGTAAGAACTAGACAAGTGATCGGATTTGGGGCCATACTGACTTTTACAGGATTTGGGGAAGGCTGGGCAAAAGAACAAAGGGAAATTTATATCAATGCTAAAAATTGGTCATGCACTTGTGATTTCTGCTGGTCTGCTCTGGCTTATTCATTACGATATTAATGTGTCTTTTTCAAAAACAGAAAAAAATGACATAAATTTTGAAATGCAAATATTACAGACAAAGGAATAGATTCAGTCCTGCCTATGCGGTAATTTAAAATCAGTGCATTATATATATGACATTTCATTCCTTTCCAGTAATGTTTTGTCCTCATTCAAGTCTATGAATTACTCTGGAGGCACTGGAATATTCATTTATTCTTGGTTACTTTTGCACAGTCTGTTATTATAGATGAAATACACTGATGCTAATGGGAAATATATTGCTAGCGAGACAGTGACAGTGAAATGAAGAATTTCCAAAAATTACAGTGCCAAAAGTTCCAATGTTAAGCCTGGGAGTTTTATTCAAAACATTTAAATCACATGTTTGATGTTTGTATAAGTCATGGGCTCTGGTAGACTCAGGGAGGGATAGGCAACTGGTGGTACTGGCTGCCTAGGAAGCATGTTATGTGTGGGATCAATGATTTAGAAGAAATCTATGGTAGGCAGAAATAGAAAAGGCTTTAATTTTCTGGGATCACATAGCAGAGGTGAAGGTCATAGTTTAACAGTAAGATAGACCAAACACAGGAGGAGAAAAATACATGTTGATAAAAAGATTAAAAATGAAAAAAACCCAGAAGCTTGTTATCCAAGCTCTTTAGAGCCAAGAGATAGGAACAGGGGCAAGGAGGTGCCCCAAACAGCTTATCAAACAATTTACTGAAGACTAGCTTGTTTGTGATTGCTCCATCGGTCCAAGCCAGGGCAATTTCTTTGCTGCGGGATTTTCTGGCTATATTCAGTGTATTTCAAGGATTAGCAACGAAACATCCCTGGAAATGTTTTACAACGTTATGTTTTAAACTCATCCTTATTTATAATCAGTTATGCTTCTTACACTCTCCTCTATGAATTAAAGAAGCTTAAACAGCAGACAAGGGAGGCTGCCTCAGTGAGCTTGCCACGTGATGAGAAGAGAATTGGGCAATTTCAGAAAAGCAGCACCATGAGATGAAGCCAAAGCTGAGTTGGGCATTCATGCTCAGTTCCCTGTTTCAGTTGTCTTCCCAGTTCAATCACTCACTCCTCCTTTAGGAATTACTCTTTAGGGAGGAATCAGGGCTGGAGGTGGTACGGGTTGGAGTGAGGACAGATATGTCCCTCCCACATTTTTCCTCTGTCAAGATGGGTTTACGTGCCCCTTCCCCTAACTCTCCCCATCATCTTACATTCTTTATTTACTGGGCTGAACAATTGATCCTAGAATCAACCAAAGGGAGACTGGTCAGCAATATGTAGGGAAAGTGAGATTTTCACCTTTGTGGAGCTGCTCTCCCATCTGCAGTTACATAGCTCCACTGTGAATACTCTCAGTGTTACTGATAGGCACTTAGCTTTTACCCCTAAACTTCAGGCTCTGAAAGGCATTCCAGGCAAAAATATTCACACCCTAGTCTAAGTCTTATATCTAGTATTTCCAGGCATATGTTCTGAGATGGCTCATGAGTATTACACAATAAATCCAAATGCCAGTAAAAAATTATTCCATCTAGTTAGATGTCAGCATTATTAAAATATGCTAAATTTGAACCAATATTTATTCCATCACTTTATTGTATTCCAGTTGAAATTAAAGGCCATAAGTCAGATAACTTGCTCCTTTAAATTGTAAAGAAATCAAAAGCTAAATTTCTTAAGTGTAAAGAAATTAAAATCCTCAAATTTATACTGCCTTTTTTTTTTTTTTTATACTCTGTCTTAGCCAAATGAATCTCATTTTGATGCCTGAATAGTATGGGGATTCCTTTACCAACTGCGACCTAGGCTGTGATCCAGTGGGACTGGTATAGCCAAATACAGAAATTGAATTATTGCAATAAATCCTCTTAATCTAAGGCTATGGACATGTTTTAGCCAAAACTCTTAAATTTTCCACCTACTTTTTCAGTGCTCAAAGTAGTGTTTGTGATTACTTCTCAAAGTTTCAAAATAAAATACGTGTTCAGGAAGTCTAATGGATTTCCGTAATCTTCCCCTTATATTTATTTAACTTAAAAAACTGAACTAAGGAACCCAGCTTACCACACAGAAAATAGAGAATTGAAGCCTGCAAAGTCTAGGTACTTATGAATGAAACAGAGGGCTGAGTTGTGCAGAGCATACTTTCTATTCTTCTACCAGTCTTACTAACTGGGTCAATGAATCCTATCTTGAGGAAGTGTTCCTTCATACTTTTTCCTTTCTGGTGAGTAAAATGGAGCTTTACTTCCCTCTACGGAAGTTTGAGGATGAAAATAGCTCTTTACCAACTACAATAGATATACCAGAAAACTGCTAATTAAAAGAAAGATGGGCTCATGTCATTAATACTAGACATGATTTAAAGACATCATTTTTAAGGGCAAAGTACTCTGTCTTGATGAAGCGTACCATTTAAAATGAATGTATAATTGCTGTGCTAGACATATGTAGAGTTTTCCTTCTTAGCATATTTTTCCTCGTTGGGAAAGAAGAACTGCTCTCTTTTGGCTCAGATGGGCCTAACCCCACTTGCCACTCCTACGTAGGTTCAGGCATTTGATGGAGGTCTACTCTCATGGACTTGGACATCAGAAGCAGTTCAACAACAGGCCAGGAAACTACATAAGGACAATCAGAATCCACTCTGTGGTTTTCCTGTTTGGATTATTTGGGAATCATCTCTCTTTCCAATAGGAAGTATCTATATGATGAGCCACAGGGTTACAGCTAATATCATGTCCACAACATGGGGACAACTTGTTCCAGAAAAAAAGAGATAGGACTTACTTGATGACATATTTAAATACCTGATGGAATTATGCCTAAAACTCAAAAACACTTGAATTTTCAGTTACATTATTTAGTAAATTCTTCTTTTGCTTAAATCAGTTTTACCAAGTTTCAGTCTTGTATAATAATAATTCAGAACTGATGTGACATCTGTACTAAAAGAATACCAAGTAAGATTTAGCCAAGATCCATGTTTAAAGATGTTTACCACAGTAAATCTGGAAAACACACAAACTGCTGTATTATATTTTCATAAACTAGTACAAAGGAAAATTATGTGTTTGATATAGAACAATCTTCAAATTATATTAATTCAAAAAAGATAGGTACAAAACTATATGTATCTAGTATAATTAATTTCATGAAAATTAAAATAATACATATCAATATGTAAATTTAGGCATCTATGTTAGCATACATAAATTCTGGAATTACAAACACAACTTTTAATAATAGTTATATTTGAGCACAGAGAATAGAGATTGAGAAAAGGAAGATTTGCTAATAATTTTATCACTTTTCTTACCTTGATTTTTTTTTTTTTTTCCTTTTTTGCGGTACGTGGGCCTCTCACTGTTCTGGCCTCTCCTATTGCGGAGCACAGGCTCCGGACGTGCAGGCTCAGCGGCCATGGCTCACGGGTCCAGCCGCTCCACGGCATGTGGGATCTTCCCGGACCGGGGCACGAAACCGTGTCCCCTGCATCGGCAGGCAGACCCTCAACCACTGCGCCACCAGGGAAGCCCTCTAACCTTGATATTTTTATCATTAATTAAAAAAAAAATTTAAATAGAGATTACCTTTTGGTGTAATTATGAGCCACTTTTATTCTTCTTTTTAGGATCCTAACTTGAAATTACTAATGAATATCATATTTCAAAAATGTATATGAAGGTGAAGGTGGCACAGAGCTATGAGTGATAATAGATCTAATTTCAGTAAGATAGTAGCCCCTTGAAGAGAAGGATCATGGTTTCTTTTTCTTTTCTCCTTAATGGTAGCATATAAGTTCTGCCAAGTTGATTTGATATAGAACGAGTAATATGGTTTGATGACATGTATTAATTGCCAAGTTCTTCCCTCTTCTCTCTTAGAGAAACTGTGAGCCTTGTTTGAAAATGTATGATTCTTCCAAAAAGCATCTGAAAATTACAAAACTGAAAATGAAATAATCATTTCATCTACTTTATGGCCAACTTCACATAGAAAAATGAACTTAAAAGCAGCAGGAATTGTGTGACCTTTGCAAAATATCAAAGACTCTTCCTCTTATAATTGTCTTCCAGTGAATGAATTTCTTAGGCTTTAGGACAAATTGCAGGGTTCATCCAACCTTGAACATTCAGTACATTTTCATTTTCCTTTAAAGAAAGCACTGGTATGATGCTTAAATAGCTGGTGGTCACATATGAATATAGGAAACATAACTTCAATGGCAAATCTCAAATTCTGCTATACTGCTACATCTGTAGTCAATGACTAATGTAAATGAAAGTTTCAAAATTTTCTATGTACTGTATGCATTTTTATTCCTACTCTTTTATTTGTGATTATTTATGCCAGCTTGTGATTTTGTATCATTGCAATTGCAAATGAAAGGTAATTGTAATATGGTTATAAAACATAACATAGTAACATTTTAGGTGATCCTCCAATATGTATCCAAAGCTTTCTGTCAAAGTTCAGTTTTTCTTTAAGAGTTATAATTGATCTCTAATTTAACAGAAATGTTGGATCAATGGTTTATTTTTACTACCTATTCCTAATATATCTATACATTAAATTAGTATTTATACAATAAATACAACTTAAATAATGATCAAGTTCATCTTACTACATTCAGGGAATGTTGAAAAATACAGGATTTAGAATTATCCCAAGGATGATATCAGGTATCTTTCTCAACGGCTTAATCAAAATTATATCAACTTAATGATGACTCTTACATACAGTAAAAATTATTATATTTAAATTAATCCCCAAAACAGTTATGTATTTGAAGGCAGTGTATTTTGTCTTCTTTAAAATAGCCCCTATTGATTTGAACTCTCTCACTGAAACTATAATGCTGACATGCATCCACACACCACAATCATTCATTACTATTTTTAAAGGGAACCTCAAATATAAGCATATCTATTTTCTGCAAATAGATACTTTAATGCATTCAAAGATCAGTTTCTTTTACTTTTTTTTTTAAACTTAAATGTATTTTTTTAATTAATTAATTTATTTATTTTTGGCTGCATTGGGTCTTCGTTGCTGCATGCAGGCTTTCTCTAGTTGTGGTGAGTAGGGACTACTCTTCACTGTGGTACGCAGGTTTCTCACTGTGGAGATTTCTCTTATTGCAGAGCACGGGCTCTAGGTGCATGGGCAACAGTAGTTGTGGCACGCAGGCTCAGTAGCTGTGGCTCGCAGGCTCTAGAGCTCAGGCTCAGTAGTTGTGGTGCACTGGCTTAGTTGCTCCACAGTATGAAGGATCTTCCCGGACCAGGGCTCGAACCCGTGTACCCTGTACTGCCAGGCGGATTCTCAAACACTGCACCACCAGGGAAGTCTCTCATTTACTTTTAAATACAAGGTCTTAAGGGTAATTCTTTTAAGGCAGCTTTGCAATGCTGTTGTAACTGGATGGTTTTCAGGTATCTAAAGTTGGGTTATTTTTCCCAGGAGTACATTCTAACAAATGTCCAAGTGATTTCAGGCAAAGCTACTTTTTTTTTTTTTTTTTCTGATACTGTCTTTTTTTAGCTTCAGGTAGTTTTTTCCCCCTTGGCTGTCCTCTTCGGCCCTCCATAGCTGCCTTTAAGCCCCATGTCACATAGCAGGTACCACAAAGAGACAACTGCCGGAACGCTTGTGCTGATGGAAGCTTTTATTTCTTCAGCTTTTGCACAAAGTGATTCTTCAATTGCTTCCTCCTTCTGTCTGTTCTCCCCTATCCTGACTTTGGGTTTTATTGTTCACTTTCTATTTTCAACCTTGCCTTGTCTTTTAGACTAGATGTTCAGCATTGTTTTCTTACCCATAATCTTGTCTACCTGTTTTCCAAGAATTAGGTCCTTTCTGTACACTGTTTTGGGCTGCCTATCTCAATAAAGCTACCGTTTTTTAAAGGAGCTTTGAAACAAAGACAATATCATGGGACTATGAAACAGCAAACTGGACAAATAGTCAAATGGGTTTTCCTTGTCCCCTCATTTATAACATCAAAGGCTACAATTAGAATTGAATTTGAAAACACAGATTAGAAGGTATATTTAGACACTAATGATCTTTGAATAATTATAGAATTAATAATAAGAACTTAAATTTGCATTGTAAATTTTAATTTTCAAATGTATCTGCACAGATTTTATCTTATTGCATCTTATTACAAGATATTGAAATTCCATCTTATTGCATTTAGAAATAATTATTTTTTTAACCCTTTTAATTTTTACAAGTTTTATTGACAGAACAAGTATATTACACTCTATTTTGCAGGATAACTTCTGTGTGTTCTGTGTATTTAACGTCTCTACAACATTTTTTAATGATCTCTTAGCTCGAAGAATAATTATTTACGGCTACCAAAGCAGAATTCAGAACCCAAGTTTACTAATACCTAGAACAAGACCTGTCCCATTACTCGACACTGCTTAAGTTGAGATGGTTCCCATTCATTACTGTTCATGGTCTACAATATGGTAATACTTAGATAAAAAGTTATGGGTACTAAAGACTGTACTTCAAATACCAGTTTATAAACTAGCATGTATTTAGAAAAGGGGACTCCTAGAAAGATTTAAGAAACAATGACAAATGAGACTGAATCAGATGTCAATGTTCTCTTAAAATGATAACAAGACACAATTTAAAGCAACATTTGAGTTTTGGTAAATTAGATATCACTTAAGTTGGATTCTCATTGTTAAAAACCATGTTAAAAAGCTTCCCCAAGTTAATGGTTCATAGCACTAAAAGCAAAGCTCACAAGTGTCAGAGACGGAAAGATGTGTTTTTTATGAATATATTGAATATTTATATGTTTACATATGTATTTATGTGTATTACATATGCATTTATACATACATATATAACAATTGATTACTATGTATATGTTTATATAAAGAAATATAGAGGGTAATATGTACTTATATATACATATATATACACAAATTACATGCATATAAAATAGACATACTCATGTATATATGTATATTGACTAATAATTTTGCAAGGTATTTTCACATGCCAATGCATATGCATGGATTTCCTTTTGACTGAAAAATGTACACTGGTTCAATCATTTGTATTCATTGCTATTGTATACCCCCTTCTATTATTCCCAGAGACATGAAGCTAAGAGAATATAAACATCTGCCTGAAGCTAATACACTCAGATTTTCTCTACAGACAAGAGTTCCTGAAAATGGTGAACAAAGAGAGTAGAAAAAAGAGAAAATCTAAATATAAAATAATATTGACTTCACTTCTTAATTTCCAGTAAGCCCATCCTAATTTCTTTCTGATTATGGGTTAGTATTGGTCAATATTTCTTTTTGTAGCTAATAGAGCAATAGTATATAATATTTTAATATTGCAAATGGATTCACTTTTTAATTCACTGGATGAAGGGAAAATGTTATTTGCCATTCTCCTATGCCAATATGTATCATCAGAAGTATCGAAGGGGGAAAAAGTTGCAGTGGTGACGATATTCTTTAAAAATTTTAATTTAACATTTCCCTGAGCTTTACAACTAATTTACTATTTCCTCTGCTTTCTATCATATTTTCTGCTGATAGAAGTTATGAATCTCAAATAGGGTCTTAATATCTATTAGTATATTTCTGCAGAGAAAAACCAATCTCTTAAGGATATAAAATAAACAACATGCTCTGATCAAAGAAAACACTGTAGAAAATAAAATATTTTTAAATGTAATTTTTAAGCAAAATATTAACAACAACAAAAAATAATCATGAAGAAGGCTATATGTTTTACTATTTAAAACTGTTATTTTACAGAATATATATTCTAAAAAATTAGCTAATAGCCAAACTTCCAGGAAGGATATTTCTTGTAATTTGCTGACAAGGCTATCTTAAGTTTAAATATAAAGAAAAGTTCATGACTTTGAGTATACATAAAATAGAACCAAAATGCAGTTTGCAAATATTTAATGGGAACACTTACCAAGAATAAAATAACAAGGACCACAGAATAATAAAGCAACACAATAGTTATTTTAAAAAATAGAACTATTTTGACAAACCAGAAATTAAAGGAACAAAAAATGGTGACGGATATCATATAATGGCATACATTCCTTCTATATGATGGAACGTGAGCTGATCTATTTTTCAAGTCCAAAGGTGTGCAATAATTGTTTTTGAGATTTAAGTAAATGCACAGGTTTGTCAGATACAAGTGATATAATTCAAGCTTAGCCAATAGGCTATATCATCATATTAACCAAGCAATTTAATGCAATGTTTACCTCTTTCTTAGGCTTATAAGAAAATATTTAAATGTCAAGAACCATGATCTTGTTCACATTGGAGGTAACATTTGTTAAAGGTCACTCTGAAAATCTACAGATTATGAAGAATGGTTTTTAAAAAGTTATAAATGAATTAGTTCAGTCTATATAAATAGTATACGTGGGTGAGACCCAAATAATGATTAATTTTTACATCTAGTCAACTGAAAAAACTGCTGAATAGATTTATTTCTTAAGCCTGTTTTTCATCTAGATGTGTTTTCCCTCTAGCTTTCTATTGATTTTCCCACTACTTCCAAGGGTCATTCTACTGGTTCAAGAAAACGTTATCAACCATGTCAAAAAATACATTTAGTGATAAGGCAATACATTTATTTAAATTGTTATGGAAATGTTAAATTATAAATATATAATGGTGTTTTATATATATATATATATATATATACACACACACACACACAGTTTTGTAAAATGATATTTGATAATAACATACATATTTCATAGCCATAATATTGAATTTAGCTTATGCATAACATGACAGATGAAGAAAAATAACTGTTAAGGTTCTAAAACTATAAACCTGAAAAGAAACTTTTTCCCCTTAATAAAAACAAAATAAAGATGGTGTGAACGAATTGACTACAGTAATGTTAAGGATATTTAAAATGATTCTTCCTTTATGTTTTAAAACAATATAAATAGAAAATTTTTATTTTGTAAAAATTATTTTATTCTATTATATACTAAAAACAGGGATGATTTCCAATGAAAAGGTGTCTTTTTTTTTTTTTTTTTTTTTGCCATCAGGGAAATTCAAACTAAAACAGCAATTAGGTATCATTAAATGCCCACTACGGACCCAGAAGTTTAAAAAAAAAAGAAAAAAGATAAAAGATGTGAAGAGCAGGAACTCGTGAACGTTGCTGGTGGTAGTGCAAACTGGCACAAGTTCACCACTCCGGAATACTCTTTGGCCTTCCCTAACGCTAGGTTAATATTCTTACAGCTGGGAATCAGCAAAACTGCCCCTAGTTACAGAACAGAAATGCATGCCTATATGCAATAAAGATATGCATTCTATGTTCCTAGAGTAATATTCAAACATCCCCAAACTGGAAACACATGCCTGTGAACCACAGAATGGATAAATTAAGTTGGAGTATAGTAATACAATGGATAAGGTAAAGTAACCAGATTTAAATAACAACTACATACAAAACTTCCACAAATCTTACAAATATATGAACAAAAGTTCCCAGACATAAAACAGTAATAATTTATAATTCCATTTCAATTACGTTCAAAAGTAAATGAAACTTATTTCATTGTGGGGAGAGTTGTTACCCTGGGTGGGGAGATAATGTTTGGAAATGTGTACAAAGGTGGTTTCTTGGTAAGATTATTGACCCCTGTGCTCACTTATATTTTAGATACATATTCATGAATTACACTTCAATTGTTTAAAAAGTTTAATTAAAAAAATACAATGATGCTTGAAATGATCAGAGTAAAAAATCAAGTGTTACCCTTATTTCCTAATCTTTTAAATAGCCATGATTTAAAACTGACGTGACCAACCTATCAGTAATACCAAAAGCCAGGCATTATGCACAAACTCATTTATCAACTACAGTGAGTATTTTTGCAATGTATTTACCAGATGTCCAGCCCAAAATATTGTCACTCTGGTGTTTCTTAAGAGCTCATCAATATTAGCCCCAAGGAACTCCGGTTGGAGACCTGGGATTTGCTTTCATTGTCAATATCTACTGGCCTCTCCAGGTAAGTCCATCCTCGGGGAAGATTTTCCAAACTAGATTAAGGTAACCTTCCCACTTTATCATGATTAGAGAACTGCCTCCTTTCACTGACACCTATAAACTATTTTTAGTTAAAATGATAAGGGTCTTGGAAAAATTTAAAGCATAAGGTTAGAAATCTGGGAAAATACCAATTCTATTAAACACATATAAGGTACCATTATAAGTCACTTCAATTTCAAAGTTTATTTGCATTTCAGTGCCCTGGGCCATCTCTTGAGTATATGGAAACAATGTGTCTTGGTTAAAAAAAGATTTGCAAATAAGTTTTCTCCTTAACATTTCTTTCTTTCTTTCTTTCTTTCTTTCTTTCTTTCTTTCTTTCTTTCTTTCTTTCTTTCTTCCTTCCTTCCTTCCTTCCTTCCTTCCTTCCTTCCTTCCTTCCTTCCTTCCTTCCTTCCTTCCTTCCTTTCTTTCGTTCTTTCTTTCGTTCTTTCTTTCGTTCTTTTTTTTTAGCAAAATAACTCTTTTTTCTCACTAACTTTAAAATTTTTTTACAATATTTTAACATTGTAATTAATATTTACACTGGCATCTAATCAAATTTGGTAACTGATAACTATATGCTTATTTGTTTACAGTGATTTGTCATCTGAATCTAGGAATTTCCATCTGTGTTGAGTAATTTCTTGTAAAGGATACAAAACTGAAAAACTATGAAATGATTTCAATTTCCAGACAAGCCAAGAATCCCTTGTACAAGATTCCAATAAGTAAAAAGAAAGTTACACAAGGAACTGAATCTCTACATAATTTTGACAAACACTGTGACTGTTAATGCTCAGTTCCCAATAAACAATTTACCACAGACATTCTGAGCTCCCACTGAGCTCAGAATTATTTCAGTAAATGTTCTGAATATTAAACAAAAATATTTTTTCATGTTATCTCTTCATTAACACTACAGTTATATTGACTTGATTTCCAGATATTTCTAAATAGTTTATCATCTCATCACTTTAGGTGTTTGTTGTTGTTATCAAATAGTGAGAAAATACAGGGAAGCTCAGAAATAATAAAATAAATCATTGTGTTCTATGATTTATAGTTGTCTAACCAAAGCAGTAGTAAATTTATGAGAAGTGAGAGTGGTGGGTAGGGGGGAGCTAAAGGTACATAAGGCTTCAAAGAGCAAGTAGATCTCTCAGGACATGGGTTGACAACTCTTCACCGTCAAATTCCAAATATGTATGTATCCCAATCTATCTGTCTAAATAGTTTCCATGAAGGGGAAGTATTTGCCAATCAGTGTAGAACAAAACAAATTATTGACCCAAGTACCTAAGCCATTTTGTAATCTTGTGTAAAGTAAAATGAATATTACTGAGGTTTTAAACTTCCTTTTCTTTGTGTTTCAAGACATAATGCTCCTTATTCATCTTAGTGAAAAGATCCACGAGTCAGAGTAGTGGAATAGAAAACACGCTACAGACCCTCTGATGAGGGAAAGCTTCCTTAGAAAAATAGCAATCAGGGAACACTGCAAACTTAGCCTGTGAGCACACAGTAGAGTTGGCACCCTGAATTTCAGAACAGGGTCATGTGTTTTGAAATCTGCTTCTGTTTTGGTGGCAGCTGGCTGGGAGACCTGGTTGGTCAAGTTACCTAAATTTTCTGAAATTTAGTTCTATATGAAAAATGCTTAGCTCTTTCCCTTAAATAAAGGAATAAAGGCATTGTTTTTTGTTGTTTTTTGATCAGATGATTGGAAGGAGTGTAACAAAATAATTTCTGAAACATTGCATTTTACACAATTTTGGGGGTATGTTTTGCAGCATAAATTAGAATATGGGAGTATAGGGTTACAGACACCTTTACGAATAATTTATATCTTTGAAGTCAGGGTCCAACAGAGCCAAATACCTGGTTTCAACACCATTCAAGGTCACTACACTAAGGAGGAACCAAGGGAGATGAGACAAAATGCTGATTTACTACTTTTAGGAGGATAGTTTGGTATACTTGGCAAAAAATAATAAATCTACTAATAAATCATCACTGTCATCTTTATACAAAAACCATACAGAATTTGCATCTTGTTTTCTTTCTCACACTTGATCCTTTCTTCTCTTATTTTCCAAGTTCAATTTTGAGGCAAATATTATTATCTAATATAATTAATTTTTTTTTTTCTTGCTGTACGTGGGCCTCTCACTGTTGTGGCCTCTCCCATTGCGGAGCACAAGCTCCGGATGCGCAGGCTCAGCGGCCATGGCTCACGGGCCTAGCCGCTCCGCGGCATGTGGGATCTTCCCGGACCGGGGCACGAACCCGTGTCCCCTGCATCGGCAGGCGGACTCTCAACCACTGCGCCACCAGGGAAGCCCCAAATATAATTTTGATATGCAGTTTTCTGAGTGGCTTCTCTGACTCCATTACCTAAGACTTTAAGTCTTTTTTTTTCACAGCAGAAGCAATGTTTAGGATTATGGTTGATCTTACAAAGATCAAAGAGAGTATATGCAAATCTATACTTTTACTGTTTTCATTCTGAAACACAAAGAGTCTAAGGATACAAATAAGGGAAAGTCACGGCAAATGAGAAGAAAATATTCAACATTAAATGGAAGCGCAATTTAATTTGCGTTAATTGTACGTCTATGGTTCAAAACTTGTGGAATGTCATAGCTGTGGTCTCGTTCAAAGGGGATATTAAGCTTTAAAAAACACATAGGGCAATTAATGCTGGAAAACACTTGTTTTTATATTTCAGCCTAATTATACTTTTATAGGATTTAAACTATTATTTAATTATGTTCTTTATGCAATGTCTCGTAAGAACTAGTTGAGGCCAGGCACAGTAGAATTGACATTTATTTTTATTTTATCACTATTATCGCTATCACTACTATTTTCCTATGGGAAGGCAATGGCTCTTCAGATCCTTTTGAGGACACGGACTTAAATAGCCAGCTAAATGGGAAGAGATCAGGTCTCACTTTAAGTGAATGCTGATGAATTATAAATGACTGCCCACAATGATTAGATTCAGGTTATCAATTTTTGGAAATCCAATTAAATTAATGATAACTTTAATGTTTACAACACACATCTGAGTAAACACCTGTTTTGAAATTTTGACTTAAAATGATAAATTCCCACTTTGATTTTTACCGTTTTGACAACTTTGCTCACTACAAGAAAAAGGAGAATCTGGATTTGCTCAACCAAATAGATTCTTGCAGAGTGATGATAACAATTACAGCAACAAATTACTGTAACAGACACTGTGTTAATCTAAGCATTTTACTTGAAACATTATTTCATTTTAACCACTGTTAAGATTTTCAGTATATAAATAAGGGATATATGGCTCAAAGAACTTAATTTACTAATGCACATTCAGTTAATAAATGCACCATCCTGATTCAAAACTCGTTATCGATTCATTCCTTCAAACTTTGTGAGCCAGAGCCATTGTTATCCATATCATCCAGATGTGAATATCTATGTTTAGAGAGTAAAGTAATTTGCTCAGGATTAACATGGAGAATCAATGGTTGAACTCAAAATAACGTATCAACAAAGAAGTAAACATCGAGCTAAGGGTCACGGAATAAAAGTCTAAAAATTTTTATGTACAACATCAACATGATCAGCAATGTGCATTAACTGTATTAACACACTCATTGGTTCATGTTTTTAAATTATTAGGTAACTAAAAATTGGTTAACTCAGTTTTTAAAAGTCCAAAATCCTGTACCGTTAAATAAACAAAGTGGGTTAAAGAAAACGTATTTTGTAGCACTTAGGAGGTGGAGATATTAAACGGCAATATGTCTTACAAATAAAGGGTGTGATCCTAGTTGCAGGATGTATTACACATGAACTGAACCTACCATTTCAGTTAACTCCTCTGTTACGTATAACATCAAATCTTTTCCTCTACTCGATACATGACCTACAAAAATGCTTAAAGCACCTCATTTAAAAAATTAAAAATCCCCTAGGCTCTATAAATTCTAACTGCCCCAAAAAGCCAGTGTAACACTGCTGTTCCCATTAGGAATTTTAATTGATAACAAAAAAAAAAGAAGGACAATTTTGTAGGAGAAGGTTCATTGCTGCCAGTTTTCTAGAGATAACCATAAACGTCTGGTTCAGAAATCACAGAAGTATGCTATTTGTGCCCCTCATAAAATCTTGGTAAACTGTTCCTACAATCTTGTAATCTATTTAGGATCTTTTCAGACCAATTTGCTTAAAGAGCTAAGGCTGATTTCTAATGTTTTTAATCAAAGTACACCAACTCTTACAGAAATTATTATCACAAAACTTCACTGAAGTGTCATACACCTGGAAACGGTTATCTGAGATGAGGCAAATGGTAGTGACATTCATATTACACAATGGGAAAGTATGTGAAAGATACCTTTTTTTGCCTTAGCTCATCTGAGGTCATGCATTCACTGAGCACAGGGCACTAGGGACTGACTAGCTATAAAACTGTGTATTGAGTTAGCATCAGAAAGGTAGAGAAAAACAAGTTCAATCTCTACATTATATCCTTAAGTTATTAAAATACACACACACACACACACACACTCTGGAAATCTTTCTGTGACCATTCTGCAAGACTGTATCTTCATCTGTAGCCAAGACTGTATCAGTAATTGTACCTTGAGGAAAATCAAGATTTTGGTTTAAAGTTGCTGAGTTATAATGGCAACAGAATTGTAACGTCACCAGGTCTTGTACATGCGTAGGTCACTTATGGAGGAAAAAATACAATCTCAAAATTCAGAAAGATGACACTTGGAAGTAACTAGAAGACCTAGAAACTCCAAAAGTCTTCTGAAATCCTCTCTTTCAGAAAACACTGTCTCAGGTATAGGAGAAGAATATCAACACCCTCATTCCCTAACCCTCATTATAACTAATTCAGAAATCAGGGATCAATCAAACAGAGAACAAAGTAGAAGGATAAAATAAATATGAAAGACCCGTCTGTATCTGCCTTGTACAGCAGTCCCTAGATGAGCAGTTCAGACGAGCAAGGTAACTCCTGCAGCACCTCCATCCCCTGCAGCCTTTTGGTGGGTCTCTTTCAGGAAACACTGACAAGAGGCCACTTAGTGACATGCAGCACAACTCCCACCACTGCAGCTGGTTCTAAGACCACCACAACTAATACTCATCACCTTCCTCCTCTACTATGCATTTAGATTTTCCGAACTCTCAACCAGCATCTCTGCTGGTCTTGTGGGATTCTCCCTGGCGCTCACTTCTGAAAGGTCTAAGCCCTGGTCATTATGCCATTATCATGCTGTGCTTCTTACTGTAAAAGCAGAGCAAGGAAGTACCAAGGGAGGCCCCACTGGATAACTGGGTACCAAGCATACATTTCTGCATTGGTTAGCAGCAGCCCTACAATATCCTGGTGATCACGTCAAATTTCTTTCTTGCTTTTTATTCTCTAGGTTAACAATGAACTAAGTAAATGGATAGACAGAGCTTGAAACGTAATGAGACTTTTTCTCTGTCATCTACTAAAAGCATTTTTCCTCTGGAAGCCCTTTAAATCTGCAGAGTCCAGAGTAACATAAATGTATCCAAGTAAGCTTCTGGGAGTGACATAAGTTGGGCCCTTCCCACTTACTCCTTTAAATTCTCATATCCAAGTATTCTATCCCTAAGTCCACAGACCATGTAAGATAAACAAAACAAAACAAAACAATGATTGTTCATTTAGAGTATAAACTTATTATGGAGGATGACACTCCAACACTGCAGAGTTTCATCACCAAGTTGCTATCTCATGAGGCCATTTCATCACCCTCTCCAGACTGGCAGTTTCTGAGTGCTGCAGCACAGAATAGGTCCAGTTAATTTCATGGTCATATGCTTACTGCTGCATCTCCTTTTATGTAGAGTATGTCTCTTGGTCCAGTGAAATGTTATGTGAGATTCCATGATAGTAGATCAAAAACTTGGTAAACTCTCAGATAATATTACTGGCTAAGGCCCCACAGAGCAAAAAGACAAATCCATACCCAGAACACATGTACATTGCACCGAAGATGAATTCCTACATCACTAAGGACAGATAATCTAATGTAGTCAGGTGGTTGATTGATGCCTTCAAGAGATGGTGACATAAAAGGGATCAGCTTTACACTCTGCTGCTAGCCTGTTAAGTATTTTTCAACAGCAGTAAGTAAACCAACATGGGTTGAATGAGAGCCTATGCTTGTACCTTCTCACCATGGAAACCTACATGTGAATGTTCCAGCAGCTTCACTGAAAATTGCAAAAAACTAGAAACAGTCCATATGTTTCCCAATAGGAAAATGAAGAACCAAACCACTGATATATATATACAATGGAACACTACTCAGTAATAAAAGGGAAATAACAGGAACATAGGTAAATCTCAAATTCATTATTCAAAGTGAAAGAATCCAAATTCAAAAGCTTATATACTATATGATTACATTTATAGAACATGGCAAAGGCAAAATCATAAGGACAGAGAACGTTTCAGCAGTTGAGAAGGTTTAAGTGGGGGGAGGATGGTTTGGCTACAAAGGGACAGACAATACGATGGAGTCTCTTTGGAATGATGGCACTCCTCTGTACCTTGATTATGGTGCAGCTAACATGACTCTATGCATTTGTCAAAACACATAATATACACCAAAAAGAGTTAATTTGACTTTACCCAAGTTAGAAATTAAAAATTAACAATGAATGAATAATTAAAACTTTAGGACATATAGAGGGATTCTTCTTTGTAAAGAGATAAAAAAAAACCCAAAATCATGAAACAGCTCATCCCCTTAACACTGATTACTGCAACTATTTAAATAAATAGAATTTTGAGCTATTAATAATATCAGCTTAGAGAATGTAAACACTTAAATCTTTTCTATTCAGCATTTTTTAAATTGGTGGATCACCAGTGAATAAAGCAAACTATTCATGCTGCTCTGTAATGATCCTCTTTTAATTGCTTCGACTATTTTCTACATGGCACTATTTCTTTTTTTTTTTTTTTTGCGGTACGCAGGCCTCTCACTGTTGTGGCCTCTCCCGCTGCAGAGCACAGGCTCTGGACGCGCAGGCTCAGCTGCCATGGCTCACGGGTCCAGCCGCTCTGCGGCATGTGGGATCCTCCCGGACTGGGGCTCGAACCCGCGTCCCCTGCATCGGCAGGCGGACTCTCAACCACTGCACCACCGGGGAAGCCCCGGCACTATTTCTTAAAATCTAAAAGATCACCAATATTTTTTGAACTGGATACATTAAAAGGAGAATTATCTTTATAGCTCAGCTTTTATTCCTTTATGTTCTGCTTTATTCCCAGAAATCACTTAATACCTAGTCAATCTTCTACTTCTAATTAACCAATTATCACTACTTGTTTTTAAGGTAACTTCATGTTCTGCTAAAACTGTTAAATGTCTTTACAGACTGTCTCTCTTTCTATGCTTAAGCTTTTGTTTTTTTAACTCTTTGTAAACTTTGAGGCAAGAAATAGGGACTATGTAGATTCCTCCCAAATCACTATTATGGATCACAGCACTTGAATCCTGACGTTGCCCATCATTTCCTAGCAGCTTCTGGGGTCTGATGATATGAAAAGTAATAAAGAGAAAAGACCAAGAAAAAGAAAAGATCCTGGGAGAGAACGTATGATAAATAATCAGCAGAGTTGTTTACTCCTGTCCAAGTAAAGTCATTTAAGAAAGAATCAGGGACTGATTTGACTTTGACTCCTGTTGCCTCTTAGTCATTTTTATATCCTATTACATTCAGCAATTCTGTTTAAGATGAGGACGGATAGGTATATTATTCTTGATATTTTTCTTGAGCCTTATTGGTAAAGTCAGTATTGACTTTCTTTTCTGATGATGTAATGAGAGCTTAGTGGAATAAAACAGTAATGATAAAAGACCTGAACTCCCCACTGTGTCAGAAGCAATCAGCTCCTATTTTAAAATGAGTCATTATTGTTCACGAGCAGATTTCTATGTAGTTAGTATTCTGTTGGTTCAGCTTTATGAGGCCCTTTGCTGATGACTGGGCGGTCTTTATTCCTGGATGTCATGTCAGCCGTTTATGTGAAATAATGAAAATGTAGTTCTGCTACACGGGCCAATGAACGTGTAAAGAGTTTCCCCATTGCATCATTCTTCTGAGGAACTATCACTATTGATTACTATGTAATCTGTCTTCAGAGAGCATTAAAAATGATGGATTGTTTTGCCTTGCTTGTACCCCAGAAGTCTTGACATTAACAGTTCTAACTTGCAGATCTGGCTTAGTGATGTCATTTGCTTCAACAATTTTGAGCAAAATACACACAAAGGAAATATAAAAATAGAGGCTTTCTCATGATGTCTCTGGTTAGTTAGTCTTAACTGAAGATAGTTTAAAAAAATAGTGTGTATGTAATTTTTCTGTAACAAAAACTATTACCAAACCAGGATATATTTGTATGTAAAGTAGGTTTTCCATAATTCAAAGCTCAGCCCAAGGAGCAAATAGTTTAAACCTTTCTTCCTGGCTTCAGCTAGTGGCTCTCTGGACTTTTTAACCATAGCTCTTTGTATATATTTTTATTTGGGCATATATGTGTGTGTGTGTGTGTGTGTGTGTGTATATATATATATGTATATATATAAAATCACCCAAGGATTCTGACCTCCTGAGCATGCTATATTGTTATTTTAGTAGTAGTAATAGATAATAGAGTACCTACTATGTACAGGCACACAGTAAATTACTTTGAATTAATTCATGAATGAATATAAATTATAAATAATTTACTTGTAAAAAATTCAACAAATTTAAATTAAAATTAATAGGTTCTTGTAAGAAGGTACTTTTCATAGATTACAGTATAAACATTAGAGGAGACTATAAGAACAAAACTCTTAGTTTCAGAGCCTACCAGGACTCAAAGCAAAGTATCTATCTGCCTGTCTGTCTGTCTATCAATCTAACTGTCGACATATATGCATCATACATACATATATTACACACTTGAAAAAAACCAGGTAATGTTCTACTTTTCATTTTTTCTAACTAGTACTGAGATTCATCGAAACACCTGCTATTTCTTATACCTTTCTTACATTCATAGCATCCATTTTAAAGTTAAATGTAGTCCACCTATAGAAAATAAAAGGAATTAAAATATATACATTTCTATTTAAAGCTGTAATAATGTATCTGAAAATATACTACTAGTAGTCACTTCTCACCACAGTTAGTAAATAAAAGCAAATAAGGAATAAAGATTTGAATTTCCTTGTAGTAAATACAGTTAATTTTTAAGTGAGTCTTTTTTCCAATTTTGATTCACATTTTATTCAAGTGCTAATTGCACTTACACACTGCTCTCAATAAAATAATGCATGCTGATTAATCTATGGGCTCCTTTTAAAGTCCTTCCCCCCATCAGATGTTTATAGACATTAATGACTCTTTTCTAATAACAGAAGAATAGGACCTTATGGAATAATTTAATTTCTTAGTATCACAAGCCCAGATGTACTTTTTTCTATATCATTTCTTAAGTCCAGTTTAAACTCTTCTTTCTGGATAATAATTGCTCATATCAAAAGATGGAAACTGTATTTTAAGATAAAATGAAAAAACCCTATAATGTTCTAGGTATACAGTATTTAATGTGATAACTTATCCATTGTGATTCTGAGAATCATGTTTCTAATGTGTGAACTTTAATAGTAAAAGTAGGACTGAAGTTTCAGTTGCACTGTGAAATGTAGTAAAATTGCATAAAGAATGAAAATCACTTACTAACTGTGCTCACAAAAACCTCCAAAATTTCTCCATGGTAAAGTTATATATCATAGCCAAAAACAAGCAGAATATCATCTCATAAGAGATTCTTAAGCCAGGATGCAGGTTTGTTGTAAAACTTGAAAACATATACATCATATCCTAAATATTTAAGTAATTATTTCTATATTAAAATGTGTTAATGCTCAAATCTATAAAATGCAATATACCATGCATGTACTTATTTAACAAGGCAGTTTGGCTTGTCAAGAACCTGGTACTTAAGCAGGAAGAGTTAACTGCCCTCCTTCAGCAGCCTTCCCTCCCCAAATACAACCACTGGGATTTGGGACTTGGAGGCTACAAGATGGGATATCATTTTCCCCCATTAGAGCACTAACTGTAGAGTAAAATAAATTGATATTCAAACATGTCCTTACTTAAACTTGTCTGACACATTCTCAGTCAGATATAGAAAGGAATGACGAGTAACAATAGTTCCCAAGGGAAAACTCACCATATGGAAAATGGTTCTCTTCAGGTAATCAATTTCACCCTTAGAGCCTAGGACACAGAAATCAAGTGTTGATTCTCTAATCAGCATGCAGCTAATGCAGAAAGAGCTCCCTGTCCCCCAAACAAAAAAGAAGACAAGTGCCCATCTGAATATTAGTGCCACAGAGAGGACTTGAGGAAGGTTAATTATAAAAAGCTATATCACAAGGTACACCTCTGTGACCCTCACTGAACGTTATACTGAAAAGAGCATAATTCCTCATAGCAAAAGGGGAAATCTTGATCTGCACAAATAAGCACAGAGAAGTGGCCATAATGAGGAAACCATGATGGGCTTGCAGGGGTAATGGCTTTCCTGGTCTGCCCTGAGAATGAGGCCAGAATGAGGAAGGGATATGAAACCAGCCTAATCAGGACATGTGATTTCCTGTTATCTCAGGTGAACAGGGGAAGGACTGATTCAATGACAAGTATAAGTTACCCTGGAGTTCCTAAGGATGATACCTGGAATTAAATCTTAGAAAAAGACTGAATTCCATACTAATTCAATGGTTAGAGTTTTACAGATATTCGATTAATAACAGTTATTATAAGTAATCCTAGCAGTTAAATCTAATTATATGCCAGCCATTCTTTTCAATTCTTTACATTTAATGTGCCTTTTAATCCTCAAAAACATTCTATTTAATATATGGGATAACTGGGGTCATGAGATATCAAGTAACTGGCCCAAGCACACACATTCAGTAACAGGTAGAATCACTGTTAGAACCCAAGAAATCTGATTCCAAAATTTCCTTTTAAAAATCACCACCCTAACACTGGATATTTTAGGAAATGGAAATTTACAGTGGGGATGAGGCTAACAGGATGTGGGATGTTTAGGCTTCAACTGATCCCCTCTTATTTACTTGTGTTTGAAGATCATTTAACTTACGAGACATAACTTCTTGTATCTTCCTAACTAAAAGTTTAGTCATTTCTACCAATGGGGCTTGAAAAACAAATCTATTTTTTGATAAATAATGATCTTGCTCTCGGCTTCTAAAACTTATTACCAGAAACATACCTTCTGTCAGACAGACAAATGGTATTATTTCTTATCCCAATGCTTAGGGTATGATAGGCATTTTGATGGTTATTATTTTTATTGTGTTTATTTCTGGAATTTTCTGCTTCTTTAAGTTACTATGCTTATCATTAGCTAGAAGCTACAATATGAATTTTGCATTCAAATCTCGGTGCTCTTTCCTTTGCGTGAAACTATTATACTGCTTTCAAATGATAATATAATCTGTTCATATTTTTAATGGAATATTAAATAGTAACACTCAAATATTAATACTTTGTTCTCTTTGAAGATGGTAATCTGAGTTTTATATAGTAAACATTTCAATTAAATTATTGGTTTGAGAGGAAATGTCTGAATTTTGATGAAAGATACTTGGCAATGCTTTTGTCAGATTAATGAGGCATAGCTTGATTTGTTTTTCATTGCTTTATTTTGATACATGGACACATAGCATTGCTTCAATTCATGGATAAATTATTTTTAAGAATAGAAGCATTTCTAAATTTCAGGTTTATATTTAAGATGAGTATAAACATGCTTAGATTGTTTCAAGACACTCACTATCTTTAAGTAAGATTTGGATTTAAAAGTTGCTCTATTCCCTTCCATGCAACTAAAATTTCAGAGTATTAGTGATTATATAGAAAACCTTTACAAAAAGCTAAAAAACAACATGATATATAAAAACAAAAACTTATGCTCACAGCATATTAATGAAAGTAAAATCGACAATTCATAAGAGATATAAAACAACCATTTGTAGAGTAGATGCAATCAATTACTATTGTAACAAAGAAAATTCACTCAACCAGGTTCAAGAGAATTAACCAAAATCCTTATAAACACTGCCTCCTCATTAACAAACCAGCTGAAAGAATAACAAATGCACTGCCCTTTCTGGAGATATTTAAAACATCCCAAGTTAATGGTTCAGAAATTATGAAAGGATTTTAAAAAACAAAATCTTTTGAAAATTTCTATAATGGGTGCCTCCGAAGTCTGAAACCTGTATATGAATAGGGTTTGTCTGATATTCTGCACTGCCCTTTCAAGACTTAATAAGAGGGGAACATGTAGCACTAAATCAGACACCATCTCTTACATGAGGTATTTTCAGATGGTCAAGAAAGGAACACCACTTTTGTTTATATTCCCCTTTACTTTCATACAATTTTGCCTCTCATCCTTAAGAGGCATTTATTAATAACAATCAGATTTTGTTTCAGTAAAGAAAGACTATGATTTACACTAAACCTCCTGCTGAAAACAATTTAAAAACCTAGACACAAACACCTACTTGAAGGCACAAAAGAAATAATAAGATTGTGAAGAATAACCAGTTAGGATCTATGGGAGGATGAAACCCTATGTGGGAGCAAGTGTAGGGCTTCTTTTAAGTATTTTCTGACTCAAGAGGAAGTAGCACAGAAGCTGAGAGGCTGAAAAACACTTTTAACAGTCCTGCTACGGGGGGGCAGAAACTGGAGTTCTGAGATGGTAATCTGGTGAACTCACCTTGATTTGAGGTAAATATGATCAATAAGAAGATGGAACTCACAAGAACTGAGGCTCAGATTTAAATCTACTCAATCCTTGATATTTGATTAAGTTGATTCTGGATTGTTAGCATCTCAAAGTGCCTGGCAGAAACAAAAAGATAGTATTTTGAGAGAGGATAACTTCATATGAGACCATGCTATTTCTACAAACAATTTTGTTGATACAATGTGTAGCATACAGTGTTAAAAAAAAAAAGCAATATACCTGAGTAGAGAAGACAATGCAATACAATAATACAAATCAAAAGGATAAAGAGACATAAATATAAACTCGGGGTAAAGGGATCATTTATAGCAAATGTAATAGAAGATATCCTGTTATATTTGAATTTCAGATAAACAGTGAATATCCCATGAAATATTTGGGACATACTTACACCCCAAAATTATTCACTGTTGATTAAAAATTCCATTTGATGTTTAGCTGAAATTCAAATTCAGCTAGGCATTCTGTGTTTTATCTGGCCACCCTACCCATTGGGAACCCAAATATTAGACTTCCCAGAACCAGATTTTAAAATAATTATGCCAACAATGTTCAAGGAGTTAAAATACAGGCAAGAGAGAAAGGATCCAATAGTCACCAGCTACAGGTTTTAGCCTCAGTTGCCAGCAGGATATGCAATTATCGGGCAGACAAGCTACACAATCACTGCAGAAGCCTATGAACAGCATAATGGCATCAATCGGTTAAGGGCACCCCTCCCCACTACAAGAACCCAGGAAGAAACACTCTTCAGAAACCTTGAGCTAATCTCTAAATGTGCAGAGCTTTTACTTAAAGTGAAGTCATTAACCATCTGTTGTTAATTTTAGAGTAGACTGAATATGGAAAGTGAAATGAAACCATTTAAAACAGAAGAGATTTGGACAAATGGAAGTTTCTTTACTCCTCAGCAGGGTGGGAACCTGTGAGGGAGAATAATGAACGATAGAGGTAATTATGTCTCCCAGATATATTTAAAAAATTATTGTCAGATCTTCTCTTATTTACCATAAGTTTTCTCTTGATCCAATTTTCTTGTAATTCACCTCTGTGAAGATATTGTTTGCTTCCTTTACATTTTTTGCAGTGGTGTGTATAGCTGATCTGTGAGCTAGCATGACTCCACCTAAAAACATTGTGCAAAAAAGGAATGAAAAGAATTGAGGACAGTCTCAGAGACCTCTGGGACAACATTAAATGTATCAACATTCGAATTACATTGGTCCCAGAAGAAGAAGAAGAGAAAAAAAAAGGGGCTGGGAAAATATTTGAAGAGATTATAGTTGAAAACTTCCCTAACATGGGAAAGGAAATAGTCAATCAAGTACAGGAAGCGCTAAGAGTCCCATACAGGATAAATCCAAGGAGAAACATGCCAAGACATATATTAATCAAAATATCAAAAATTAAATACAAAGAAAAAATATTAAAAGCAGCAGGGAAAAGCAAAAAATAACATACAGGGGAATCCCCATAAGTTTAACAGCTGATCTTTCAGCAGAAACTCTGCAAGCCAGAAGGCAAAAACCTACAATCAAGTTTACTCTACCCAGCAAGGATCTCATTCAGATTTGATGGAGAAATTAAAACCTTTACAGACAAGCAAAAGCTAAGAGAATTCAGCACCACCAAGCCAGCTTTAAAACAAGTGCTAAAAGAACTTCTCTAGGCAGGAAACAAAAGACAAAGAAAAGACCTACAATAACAAACCCAAAGCAATTAAGAAAATGGTAATAGGAACATACATATTGATAACTACCTTAAATGTAAATGTATTAAATGCTCCCACCAAAAGACATAGACTGGCTGAATAGATACAAAAACAAGACCCATATATATGCTGCCTAAAAGAGACCAACTTCAGACCTAGGAACACATACAGACTGAAAGTGAGAGGATGGAAAAAGATATTCCGTGTAAATGGAAATCTAAAGAAACCTGGAGTAGCAATCCTCATATCAGACAAAATAGACTTTAAAATAAAGACTATTCCAAGAGACAAAAAAGGACACTACCTAATGATAAAGGGATCAATCCAAGAAGAAGATATAAGAATTGTAAATATTTATGCACCCAAAACAGGAGCACCTCAATACATGAGGCAAATGCTAACAGCCATAAAAGGGGAAATCGACAGTAACACAATCATAGTAGGGGACTTTAACACCACACTTTCACCAGCAAACAGATCATCCAAAATGAAAATAAATAAGGAAACACAAGCTTTCAATGATACATTAAACCAGATGGACTTAATTGATATTTATAGGACATTCCAGCCAAAAACAACAGAATACACTTTCTTCCAAGTGCTCATGGACCATTCTCCAGGATAGATCATATCTTGGGTCACAAATCAAGCCTTGGTAAATTTAAGAAAAGTGAAATCATATCAAATATCTCTTCCGACCATAACGCTATGAGACTAGATATCAATTACAGGAAAAAATCTGTAAAAAATAAAAACACATGGAGGCTAAACAATATACTACTAAATAAGCAACATATCACTGAAGAAATCAAAGAGGAAATCCAAAAATGCCTAGAAACAAATGACAATGAAAACACAACAACCGAAAACCTATGGGATGCAGCAAAAGCAGTTCTAAGAGGGAAGTTTATAGCAATACAATCCGATGTCCAGAAACAAGAAACATCTCAAATAAATAACATAACCTTACACCTAAAGCAATTAGAGAAAGAAGAGCAAAAGAAACCCAAAGTTAGCAGAAGGAAAGAAATCATAAAGATCAGATCAGAAATAAATGAAAAATAAATGAAGGACACAATAGCAAAGATCAATAAAACTAAAAGCTGGTTCTTTGAGTGGATAAACAAAATTGCTAAACCATTAGCCAGACTCACCAAGAAAAAAAGGGAGAAGACTCAAATCAATAGAATTAGAAATGAAAAAGAAGAAGTATCAACTGACCCTGCAGAAATACAAAGGATCATGAGAGAATACTACAAGCAACTACATGCCAATAAAATGGACAACCTGGAAGAAATGCACAAATTCTTAGAAAAGCATAACCTTCCAAGACAGAACCAGGAAGAAATAGAAAATATAAACAGACCAATTACAATCACTGAAACTGAAACTGTGATTAAAAATCTTTCAACAAACAAAAGCCCAGGACCAGATGGCTTCACAGTGAATTCTATCAAACATTTAGAGAAGAGCTAACACCTATCCTTCTCAAACTCTTCCAAAATATAGCAGAGGGAGGACACTCCCAAACTCATTCTATGAGGCCACCATCACCCTGATACCAAAACCAGAAAAAGATGTCACAAAATAAGAAAATTACTGGCCAATATCACTGATGAACTTAGATGCAAAAATCCTCAGCAAAATACCAGCAAACAGAATACAACAGCACATTGAAAGGATCCTACACCATGATCAAGTAGGGTTTATCCCAGGAATGCAAGGATTCTTCAATATATGCAAATCAATCAATCCGATACACCATATTAATAAATTGAAGGAGAAAAACCATATGATTATCTCAATAGATGCAGAAAAGCTTTTGACAAAATTCAACACACCTTTACGATAAAAATCCTCCAGAAAGCAGGCATAGAGGGAACTTACCTCACCATAATAAAGGCCAGAAATGACAAACCCACAGGCATCGTTTTCAATGGTGAAAAACTGAAACCATTTCCACTAAGATCGAAACAAGACAAGGTTTCCCACTCTCACCATTATTATTCAACATAGTTTTGGAAGTTTTAGCACCAGCAATCTAAGAAGAAAAAGAATTAAAGGAATTCAAATGGAAGAGAAGAAGTAAAAGTGTCACTGTTTGTAGATGACATGATACCATACATACAGAATCCTAAAGATGTTACCAGAAAACTACTGGAGCTAATCAATGAATTTGGTAAAGTAGCAGGATACAAAATTAATGCACAGAAATCTCTTGCATTCTTATACACTAATGATGAAAAATCTGAAAGAGAAATTAAGGACACACTCCCATTGACCATTGCAACAAAAAAATAAAATACCTAGGAGTAAACCTACCTAAGAAGACAAAAGACCTATATGCAGAAAACTATAAGACACAGATGAAGGAAATTAAAGATGATACAAACAGATGGAGAGACATACCATGTTCTTGGATTGGAAGAATCAACATTGTGAAAACGACTATAGTCCCTAAAGCAATCTACAGATTCAATGCAATCACTATCAAACTATCAATGGCATTCTTCACAGAACTAGAACAAAAAATTTCACCATCTGTATGGAAACACAAAAGCCCCGAATAGCCAAAGCAATCCTGAGAAAGAAAAAGGGACTGGGAGAAATCAGGCTCCCTGACTTCAGGCTATACTACAAAGCTACAGTAATCAAGAAAGTATGGTACTGGCACAAAAACAGAACTATAGATCAATGGAGCAGGATAGAAAGCCCAGAAATAAACCCACACATATATGGTAATCTTATCTTTGATAAAGGAGGCAAGAATATACAATGGAGAGAAGACAGCCTCTTCAATAAGTGGTGCTGGGAAAACTGGACAGCTACATGTAAAAGAATGAAATTAGGACACTCCCTAACACCATACACAAAAATAAACTCAAAGTGGATTAAAGACCTAAATGAAAGGCCAGACACTATAAAACTCTTAGAGGAAAACATAGGCAGAACACTCTATGACATAAATCACAGCAAGATCCTTTTTGACCCAACTCCTAGAGAAATGGAAATAAAAAAAACAAAAAACAAATGGGACCTAATGAAACTTAAAAGCTTTTGCACAGCAAGAGAAACCATAAACAAGATGAAAAGACAACCCTCAGAATGGGAGAAAATATTTTCAAATAAAGCAACTGGCAGAGGATAGTCTCCAAAATATATAAGCAGCTTATGAAGCTCAATATCAAAAAAACAAACAACCCAATCCAAAAATGGGCAAAGACCTAAACAGACATTTCTCCAAAGAAGATATACAGATTGCCAACAAACACATGAAAGAATGCTCAACATCAGTAATCATTAGAGAAATGCAAATCAAAACCACAATGAGGTATCACCTCACACAAGTCAGAATGGCCATCATCAAAATCTACAAACAATAAATGTTGGAGAGGGTGTGGAGAAAATGGAACCCTCTTGCACTGTTTTGGGGAATGTAAATTGATACAGCCACTATGGAGAACAGTATGGAGTTTCCTTATAAAACTAAAAATAGAACTACCATACAACCCAGCAATCCCACTACTGAGCACAGACCCTGAGAAAACCATAATTCAAATAGAGTCATGTACCACAATGTTCACTGCAGCTCTATTTACAATAGCCAGGATAGGGAAGCAACCTAAGTGTCCATCGACAGATGAACGGATAAAGAAGATGTGGCACATATAGACAATGGAATATTACTCAGCCATAAAAGGAAATGAAATTGAGTTATTTGTAGCGAGGTGGATGGACCTAGAGTCTGTCATACAGAGTGAAGTAAGTGAGAAAGAGAAAAACAAATACCGTATGCTAACACATATATATGGAATCTTAAAAAAAAATGGTTCTGAAGAACCTAGGAGCAGGACAGGAATAAAGACGCAGATGTAGAGAATGAACATGAGGACACGGGGAGGCGGAAGGGTAATCTGGGATGAAGTGAAAGAGTAACATTGACATATATGCACTACCAAATGTAAAACAGATAGCTACTGGGAAGCAGCTGCATAGCACAGGGAGATCAGCTCGGTGCTTTGTGTTCACCTAGTGGGGTGGGATAGGGATGATGGGTGGGAGACGCAGAGGGAGGGGATATGGGGATATATGTATATGTATAGTTGATTAACTTTGTTATACAGCAGAAACTAACACAGCATTGTAAAGCAATTATACTCCAGTAAAGATGTTAAAAAAAAAAGTGTGATTTGTAGAATCTACTCTTTTTAATATTCTTGTTCTTTTCTCCTGTAATCAGAATTAATGTCTACAGTTAAGACTTACATTGAAGTCAGCTCAGAAAAATATACCATGGCTTCCCTGGTGGCGCTGTGGTTGAGAGTCCGCCTGCTGATGCAGGGGACACGGGTTCATGCCCCGGTCTGGGAAGATCCCACATGCCACGGAGCGGCTGGGCCCCTGAGCCATGGCTGCTGAGCCTGTGCGTCCGGAGCCTGTGCTCCGCAACGGGAGAGGCCACAACAGTGAGAGGCCCGCGTACCGGGAAAAAAAAAAAAAAAAAAAAAAAAATATATATATATATATATATATATATATATATATATATATATACCAAATAATTTTCTTCAAATTAATATATTGACACCCTTTTCTTGCTGAGATTTCTGGCAATTCCTGTGAAAAAGGCAGATAGCCAATTCAGAAGTGCTTCCTAGAAAGAAAATTTCCTTTATCCTAAAAATACCTGAATATTTACTATTCCTGTCTCCTATAGAACTCAGAGGAAGAAATAAGTAAAAGTTATACTGTCCTAAACACTACCACTGACATTTCACAGATAGTGTAAGACATTATTACAAAACCTTTACAAGAAGCTACCCACAGGATTATAAATAGACAAGAAGAGCATTATTTATCCTGTGTATTTTCTCTTTAAATAGTTCGTTCTTTGGGGATCGTCTATTCACAACAATACAAACCCCTTACATTTGTAAAGATAGTCAAAAAATCAATGAAATTTCAGTAGAAATAAAATTATAAAGCATCATGTAAATTTAATATATAAATATATAATATATAAAAAAGGAAATTTTCTTATAGATACTTCAGTAATTTTTACTCAGCTATGCATCTCAATTAGTTAACATTTATTAATCTAGTAGTTTGCTTACCATCTCCACTACTCAGGTAGAGATAAGAGGGATTAAATATTTCAATTTAATAGTAATTTCTAATAATGATATTACATTTACTCAAGTATATTTAATAAATACAGCTTTAACAGTGTACAAGTCTCTTTTGCCCTAATAGCCCTTTAGGAAGTACAACAGATAGGCATACACGGCAATTGATGTTTCACAGATAAGGAGACTGAAGCCGGAAGAGTTCAAGTTACTAGCTCAAAATCAGAGTCAAATTTAGAAGTGGAGGCAGGATTAAGACAGAAGTCTTTGGAAGGTAAGCACAGTACTCTTGTTGGCACAGTACTCTTCTGATTGTTCCGAAAAGTTTATATTTCATATGTTTGTAGTTCTCTGGTAGCATCTGAGAGTTGCATTTGTTATGCTTTACACTGATTTTTTAAAAGGAAAGGAAATAAAATTGGAACGTGCTTTATTTATCAACAGCTTACAATATTCCATCACTGTTTTAAGTGCTTTACATCCATTAACTCATTTAATCATCCCAAAATGATACGAAGAGGACACTATTACTAACTCCCTCTCCGGAGGGAGATACCGAGACTTGGAAAGTTTCAGGGCCAGTAAGCAGAGTGCTGACCAGACACTGAATACAGACTTAACTTGGTCAGAACAACTGGTCTCCAACAGAGACTACATTCCCTCAGGCTTATTCGCTCTGTGTCCGAACTGCCATAGAGTCCGTCTCCGTGACAAACACCTACGGATCAAGGGAAATGTTTGGCTCCGCTTCTAATCAAAGCACATTTCTTCCTGGCTTCAGATGCATTCTGTAAAGTTCAAATGGCCATTATTCTCCAAAAGAATACTGGAGAGGAAATTAATGATGCTGATCAACGTGCATGTTTTCCTTGGTCAATGCCTAAAGAACAGGTCCCTACCATGTGCTGCCATCACCACAGGGCTCTGAGCTTCTTTGTCTTTGCCACACAGCTCAACACTTCTGCTGCCCACAAAAATATAAACACTGTGGCCTAACTCGCACATGATTATAAAGGGAACCCCAAACCCCATATATTGTCATGCCTCAGCATTATTTCTCAATATTCTTGAAAGCTGAGTTTTCCTTAGAACACCATTTCCTATGCATCCATTTAAGTGGAGACTTTATATTCTCAGAAAATATATAACCCAGGGTCAACATTCTTGATTACCACTTTTACCCCTCTAAAATTAAGCATTCAGGGCATTTTAACAAATACTAATAGCTAACATTTAATGAGCAATAACCATGTGCCCAATCTCTTTTAAAGCAGTTTTTATGTATTTGCACATAAATCCTCAAAATATCTATGAGACAGGATTATGACTACCACTGTTTGACAGATTTTATGTCTTCAGCCAGGAAGTGATCATCTTAACCCTGATTATTAACTTCCATGCCATACCGCTTCTCCGTATTGACTCTCCTGAACAATACTTAAAAAAATCAACAATATTTTTCTTTCAATAATAATTTACTTTCCTATCCCTATTACGTAAATACTTCATTATTTTCTCTTCTCTTCCTTCAATTATTTTCTACCATGCATTACTTGTGTTTCTAATGAGGAGGAATCTTCTTCATTTCTTGTCATTCATTTCTTTAAAAAGACATTCAAGCCAAATTTAGGTAAAAACAATGTTGTCATAACTTTTGATTTATAAGGCTACTTAGTTTCTTTTTGCTGGATCTATTATATTTTATTATGAGGAAATAAAATACAGATGATGGAATAAAAGCCCTATTTTTAAAAAGTTATTACATAAGAGCCTTGAAAGAGGAAGAGATTTCCAGAAGTCCAGTTGTAACTAGTCTCCATCCTCTGACTGTAGTAAACCTGGTGTGGTTGCTCACTAGGTCATGTGCATTAACTGATTTTGAAATCAGATCTATAGGCCATGCCATGACTCACTATGGCTGTAATAATTGCTGCACTTTAGCTATTGAACCTACTTTTGATGTCAGAGATAATTTTTAATACATGTATGCTTAGGTTTTGTCCTTCTCTATAATACAAGCTAAATAATTTGTGGGAATGTTTTAGTATCGTATACATAAAGCAATGATTTTGTAGCTAGGCTACAGAAACATAGGTTGTTGTATCAACACACTACAAAATTATTTATGAAGAAATAACCATTGGAAATATACACATAAACTTAGGGAAAGCCTCTAGTAGGAAAGAACATTTGGACTTTTCTTAAAAACCCTGTTTATATATTCAGTATAAAATATTAAGCACTTGCCACCAGGTCCATGTGCCAACACTGTCTATGGCAGTAACTATGAATTTTTTTTAAAGGCACAAAACATAAAGCCAGTGCCACAGACCCCCACACAACTGTTTTTGCTATGTGCTGTTGCACTAAAACTCTCCTCTTTAAAGCGTGCAATTCCCACTAGCAACAAAACTTAGCTGAAAATCAAAGAAAGGCTTGAAAAGTCATTCATATTTTATGAAAATTATTAAAAGAAGCTGAAACTGACATCGTGGAGTTCATATTCTGGATATATTTTGACACCTGACTTAGTAAGAATATCAGACTGACCACTATGTAACACTACTTATAAGAAGCTTTACTGATTGAAAAATACGCTACAGGGCTGATGTACTTTGTTCTTTTTTTACTGTTGTTGATTTTTCTTTGTTTTTTGTTATTATAATTTTTGAAAGACTAAAGTCTTTCCAATCTTGAAAGATGTTTTCAAGTATCAGTAGCTTATGCTACTTACGTAATATCTGAAATCTTTTCACCCATATTTATCAGTATCATTCTCTCCTTATTACTCTGTTATTTCCATCTACTGGATAATTATTTATTATTAACTTACTATGTGCCAGGCATGATTTTAGATTCTGGAAGTTCATCTATGAACAAAAGAGCCACCTACAGCTCTTTGACCCAACTCTGGCTGAGAATCAGTATTAACCAAACTCCAGTCTTCCTCTACTTAAAAAAATTCTTCCTCTACTTAAATATAACATTACCTGAGTGCCGTCAGTGAATACATTTCTCTCAGATCCACATAGGTCCCCTCACAGAGTAACATGAATGTAACCAAGTGAATATGTTCTGAGATGCTATCACGATAAAGAAGTTAGATAGGAACTATAAATATGAGTATCAAAATCATATATAAACTCTCATACATGAATCTTAGGTTAGTCATATTTCACCAGACTTGGGGTTAAGCCTTGGTTCTGTACCTACTTAGTGTGATAACTTCAGCTAGTTCAGTTTCCTCTAAGATTTGGTTTTCTCATTTTTATTTTCTTTCTTCTCTTTTCTCCGTCTTTCCCTCCTTTACTCCCTCCCTTCTTCCCTACACATCTCCCTACATATTCTAGTGTAGATAGTTGGACAGTGAGACAGATGACATAACTGATGATAAGTACTATGGAGAAAAAAAATACAGCAGGGAAAGAGAACTGACAGTGCTGGGAAGGAACACTTGCTATTTTATACAGGGTGATCAAGGATGTCTTATTTAAAAGGTGACAGTTGAGAAGAACTGAAGGAGATGAGGAGTGAGTCTTATTAGGCTATCTGACAAAAGGTTATTCGAGGAAAAGGGAACAGTACAAAAATCTTCGAAGTTAGAGGATGGTTGATGTGTTCAACAAAGAGAAAGCAAGTCAATGAGGCCAGAGCTGAGTGGGCTGGGTGAAGATTATAAGCTGATGATGTAAAAAGTTAAAGGGATACAGCACCATAGGGTGTGGAATCATATATGGTAATGTAGGTTGCTGTGATGACTTTAGTCTACACAACTCTGAGTTAAAATCCATAAAAGATTTTGCAAAAAAGGAGAGACATGTTTTAAATGGATCACTCTGGCCTCCAACGTGAAAAACAGTGATGATCTGGACTAAGGTGGCGGCAGTGGAGGTGATGAGAATTGACTGGATCCTGGTTTTTGTTTTGAAAGTATTTTTTTAATTAATAGATTTTATTTTTGGAATAATTTTATATTTTTTAAAAAATTGAGCAGAAAATATAGTCAGAAATACTGTAGCTACTACCACTTAGAGCTTAACTTCTACAAACTTCTATTTATCAACTAAATATCAAGAAACTCCAACTATATAAAAATCAGTTACTATATAAAAATCAGATGCATCCACCCTCATACGTGACAGTAGATCCAGTCTTTGTGAACACAGCTGCTATCTCAGTTGTTTCCTACTGACTCTAAATCTGACTCACAATTCCAATCCACATGTGTAATACTAGCTTTAAGAATCTGGGATATAAAATATTTCAGTCATCATCCTCCAGAGCAGTGGATTGGATGTTAAGTCAATCTTTGCTTCCTACTGTAAGTCAGAAGAAAGGTATGGCTTCAAACACTACTCAGACTTTTAAAGTAAGTGCCACGAGATCATGAGATTAATGACTGAAATAAGGTGGACTAAGAAATATCAAAATAATAATTTCAAATGCAGTTTCTTATTTATGTGCTCTGAAGTTTCCTAGGTTGTGGATATAATCTCCACCTATGTATTTATTAAATTTGAATTTTTCTATTTCTATGCACTCACCAGCTCATGTAAAAGCCCTTCCTTCTGCAATACTTTCCACAACATTTCTGGAAGTTTTTTTCAGAGTTAAAAAAAAAAAAAGCTTCTGTCACTCACTGCTCCCATTTTCTACAAGCTACCCTTCTACACTACCTTCCTTCTCCTGCAAAATGCAGACTGCTGCACCCCCATGGGGACACTTAATATTCCTGTGCCCCAAGGGAACAGCAGCCTCTTTCAAAGTGGAGAGACTAGCTCTATCCCAGATGCTTCACACTCCAATTTCGGTCAGTTTTAACAACATTACTTCTGGAACCATTAAAGTCTTGAAGAGATTTGTAAAATAACTTTTTAAAATTTAAACTGTTTCTCCTTGGAAAACACAGATATCAGTGTTGGGATGAACTCAAATAGAATTCTCTAGTCCATTCTGAGAACAGTGATGCCCCAGCTCAGTTAACGAATTCAGCTTATTTACTTGCAATTTCCTACCTTATAAAGAATTTCCTGCAGTACGCCTCAAACTCCTCCTCCAAGCTGGCGTCCATCAACTTCCTCCTACTGAGCCAGCCATAGCAGCATATGCCTAAATCACAAATATAGACACAGATAAGATTTTACCAGTTGATTCCTTAGACCTCAGGTAAATATATTTTTAAAAAGAGCATCACCAGATTTGTTCTAATCCGGATTCTGACTCAGTTTTCCTTATCTAAACGGGCTTTGGCCACTTTCTTCCAGTGGTTTCTGTCCTGTACAGAGGTACTACATATGAAAGAGACTATGTATTCATTTAAGCATTTAATAATATTAATTTAAGTAATTGATTAGTATTTACTGAGCATCTCATATATGACTAGCACACATTCCTATCACTTCAATTCAAAATGCAATCTCTAAATGCTCTGGCTTGTGTCATTTTTCTCGCCATATAATTTTCCCTGGCTCGTTTCCTTTTTGAGACTAATCTAGTTAAAAATTAACTAATACTAGCAATACTTATTGATCACTTTTTTTTTTTTTTTCCGGTACGCAGGCCTCTCACTGTTGTGGCCTCTCCCGTTGCGGAGCACAGGCTCCGGACGCGCAGGCTCAGTGGCCACGGCTCATGGGCCCAGCTGCTCTGAGGCATGTGGGATCTTCCCGGACCGGGGCACGAACCTGTGTCCCCTGCATCGGCAGGCGGACTCTCAACCACTGCGCCACCAGGGAAGCCCTATTGATCACTTTTTATGTACCAAGCACTGGTCAGGTCTTAGGAGACCTGATGGGATTTGAAGGTGAACCTGGGAGGGATGAAAGAAAATCAGAACCTTGTTCAGTCAAAGGGAAAAAACAGTAAGGAATAAATAGGCTTCCACATAAACTCAGTGACAGACTATTTGAAAGTTATACTCAAAGACCTGCATTATATTCATTTTTTAAATAAATGATTGTTTGGCTTCTAGTTACAAAGACTCAATAGTGGCTTAATTTACTTCCTCAAAGTTTTCCAAAATCATTTATTCTTTCTTTACTTCCTTTCTATATTATTTTCCGTGATTGGCTAATTTAAGAATCACTTTGTTGAAGGTCTATAAAGTAGTCAGTTAACAACAATGGTTGTTATCCTGAGTTATTTATCAGAAAAAAAATTGAGAACTTCTTTTTTGCCTTTTGGTTATTTTAAATACCTTCTAAAGATTTGGATTCAGTAGGTCTGGGTAGGGCCCAAGTATCAATATTTTTAAAGTTTCCATGGGTAATGCTGACGCATGCACCCTCTTCCCAGTGATGTCTACTGGTTTCCAGCAAATTTAAGGGGAAAAATATAAAAGCACCCAGGGTCTTCTCAACTTACATAGTTTATATACATTCTCTTAGTATACTAAAACAAAACAGAAACACCCCATGACCTTCCCTGAACTGAGAAGACATATTCCACAAATACTTTCTCAAATGAACATTAAATTCCTACTTAATTACTGTTTTTCAGTAATAGGTATCTTGACATCCCTGTTCTTTACTTTTTTTTCACTTTGCAATGCTTGGGTTTTTAAACGCCCTTCATTCTGGCTGTCCCTGAAGACAACAGGAAGAGCCAAATGGAGTAATCCATCTTAAGGTGGGCACACGGTCCTCAAAGACAAGCCGTGTCTCTGGAACAGGAAAATGTCCATGTGCTTTTCTATCTCTTTGTCCTTAGTTGTTTTAACTATTAACTATACCTGAAATGTTCTCTTTGGGTATTTGAGATACCCCAGAAGTGAGTTCTTCCAGCAGCGCTCTGTTAAGAATGACCCAAATAATAGTTTTACAAAAATTTAATGATTAAGTATTCTCTTCCTATCACTTCTGAGTTGTCCATAGGCATATATGTAAGTTTATATAGCACATAGACAGATAGATAGACGTTTATATTTTTTATATATATACCTATCCATCTATATTTATCACAAGAGCATACAGATAGGTGGCAGTACACATATATATATACACCACACAAATGAGCGCACGCCCGTGCACACACACACACACACACACACACACACACACACACACACAGTCTCTGTGTATCCACAATGGATGCCAAGATACCAGACTCAACGAAGTGCCCAATTAACAGTTACTGAATAGACACATTAATGGATAAATGAATGAAATTGCCTTAGAAAGTGCTGACTTTCAAAAGGACACACACACACTGAGTGCCTGCTGTATCTGGTGTGCAAATGCTCTGTTTTAGGTCTCATCCCAGGCAACAACAAAGGGACATAACAAGACCTCAGGTGTATGTGCAGCTTCAGATCATAGTAACATTTGGGCCTTTTGGTTGTTTTGTTTCTAATTATTAGACTTTATTTTCTAGAGGAGCTTTAATTTTATAGAATATTGAGCAGACAGTACAGAGAGTTCTCATATACTGCCTCATCCCCTCTCATAATTAACTTAATTATTAATATCTTGCATTAGTGGGATACATTAATTACAATCGATGCATCAATATTGACACATTATTATTAGCTGAAGTCCGTAGTTTGCATTAGGGTTCATTCTTTGTGCTGTACATTCTATGAGTTTTGATGTATGTGTAGTGACCTGTATCCATCATTACATTATCATTCAGATCAGCTTCACTGCCATAAAAAAAACTGCTGTGCTCCACCTATTCATCCCTTTCTCCAACCACTGATCTTTTACTGTCTCCATAGTTTTGCCTTTTCCAGAATTTTGTAAAGTTGGAATCATACAGGATGTAGCCTTTTTCAGTTTGGCTTCTTTCACCAATCAATATGTACTTCAGGTCCCTCCATGTCTTTTCATGGCTGGAGAGCTCATTTCTTCTTATTGCTGAAAAAGATTACATTGTATGGCTATGCCACGGATTGTTTATCCATTCATCCATTGAGATATCCATTGACATATTTGTTGCCTTAAAATTTTAGCAATCATGAAAAAAGCTACTATAAACATTTGTGTTCAGGTTTCTGCATGGGCACAAATGTCTGAAAAGACATTCCACCAAAGTAGATATATAAATAGCAAGCAAGGGTTTGGAAAGATGCTCACCTTGCATGTCATAAGCAAACTGCAAATTAAAACAACAAGATACTACCACACAGCTATTAGAATAGCTAAAATCCCAAACACTGTCAACACCAAATGCCGGTCCGGATGCAGAACATCCAGGAGGGGAATAAGATCCAAGCAGGTCATCACTGCATAACAGAAGATTTTGATACAGCTGGGTAACTGTGTCACCAAAGAGTTACACCCAGAGAACAAATTTAATGAGCTATAAATGTACCAACCCAAAAGTGACAGTAAGGATATCTGGAAGTCTAGGAAGAAAGAGAAAAATGAATTATACCTGAGAAAATGAACTGCAAACCAGTATTCATACAATTATTTCAAACCACCAATGTGGTACAAAAAATCCTTAAGGAGAAAATTTAATCTAAAATGGCCTCAGATTGGTAGGACCCCTTACGACTGGCATAAGCAGACTCAGATTATCTCCAGAAGAATGCAAATTGAATCCAGGCCAGCAGGGTCTACAAAATGCTTTGGATTATAAAAGGCAATTTCAGAGATGTTAAAATGTTTTAAAAATTACTTTTCAAAATTATGGAATTTGGTATATCTATTTGCTACAACACATTCTTTGCTATTCTGAGAGAGCTGCTTTACTTATTTCTTAGGTTAATATGCGAAGCACGTGTGTATTATTTTCCAAGAAGGATCATCAGGTTATACAATGACAATCCATTTGCCTGACTTAATGGATACTTCTCTAATGCTTCATCTCCATGTAACATTTAAAATGTTTTACATTCCATCTGTCTTAAAAGTCATTTTCTTCTTTGGCTTCTCTCACATTCCTCTCTGGTGAATAGCCTCTATTTGCCTATTTTTGAGTTTCTTCAACTCAGAACCCTTCTCTATCAACTGGCCTGTAAGTATTCTTGTTCTTTAGAGTTCTAGCCTCAGCCATTCTCACTCCCACTCCACATTATTCAAACTCATTAGTTCAAATGTTAATGAAACGCATTGCTAATCATCAGGGCAATACAATTCAAAGCCACAATGAGATATCACCTCACACCTGTCAGAACAGTCTCATCAAAAAGAACACAAATAACAAATATTGGAAAGAATGTGGAGAAAAGGGAACCCTCTTGCACTGTTGATGGGAATGTAAATTGGTGCAGCCACTATGGAAAACAGTATGGTGTTTCTCAAAAAACTAAAAATAGAACTACTGTATGTGACCCAGCAACTTCACTCCTGGGTATATATATGGAAAAAACACCCCGGTTCTCATAGCAGCATTATTTACAATTGCCAAGATATGAAAGCAACCTAAGTGTCCATCAACAGACAAACAGATAAAGATGTGATATACACACACACACACCACACACACACACATACATATACACACACAATGGGAAACCACCTAGCCATAAAAAATAATGAAATTTTGCCATTTGCAGCAACATGGAGGGACTTGGAGGGCATCATGTTAAGTGAAGTAAGTCAGACAAAGAAAGGCAAATATTATATGATATCAATTATATGTGGAATCTAAAAAATACAACAAACTAGCAAATATAACAAAAAAAGAAGCAGACTCACAGATACAGAGAACAAGCTAGCGGTTACCAGTGGGGAGAGGCAAGGGGGAAGGGGCAATATAGGGGCAGGGGATTAAAAGGTATAAACTATTAGGTATAAAATAAGCTACAAGGATATATTGTACAACACGGGGAATATAGCAAATATTTTATAATAACTATAAATGGAGTATAACCTTTAAAAATTATGACTCATAATATTGTATACCTGTAACATATAATATAGTATGCCAACTCTACTTCAATATAAAAACATTTTAAAAAATATTAATGGAACCCAAATATCTATGTCCACCCAAGACCTCTTCTCAAGTTTTCTTTTCAAACAACAAACTGAGTATTTCAGAGTAACTTCAAATTCCAACATTTCTAAAACAACATCCATTCTTCCGGTTCAAGCTGTTTTTTCCTGGGTGTCTCATCTTTGTCACATTTTCAACATTGAACTGAATGGATCAAATTAGAAACCCAGAAGTCATTTTTATTCCTCCTTTCCCTCTCCTCTAATATAATTAACTTAACTGAAAATCCTAATATTCTTTATTAAAATGTTTCTCATCCATGAACCAACTATGCCACCCTGAATCTTGTGACATTGTCACTCATTCCTAAACTAATGCAGCTACTTACCTGTTTCTTTCTGGCTCCAGCTTCAGTCCCTTACATCCATAATTAATTCCCTGAAGATGCGAAAACAAGGAGCCACAAATCAGGTGGCTTAAACAACAGAAATTTATACTGTCTCATAGTTCTCGAGGCTGGAAGTGCAGAATCAAGGCATCAGCAAGACTGATTCCTTTCGAGGGCTATGAGGGAAAATCTGTCCCAGGAGTCTCTCTGGTAGCCTCAGGCATTTCTTGGCTGGTAGATGGTATTCTCTCTGTATCTTCACATCATCTCCCCCTTGTACTGAATATGTGTCTGTTTCTGCCTAAATTTCCCCTTTTTATAAGGACACCAGTCATACTGGATTTGGGTCTACCCGAACGACTTTTATCTTAACTTGATCATCTACAAAGGCCCTATTTCCACATAAGGTCACATTTATAGATACTGGGCATTAGAAATTTCATGTGTTTTCATGGGGGGAAACAGAATTCATTCCATAACAGTTGCCAAAAGGTATCATTATAAAAGAGGTCCCAGCATATTCATCCCTTTCTTAGCTCCTCATGACTACTTAATACAGACTACTTTCTTAGGATAAAGTATGTAAGGCTGTTCCCATTCTGCTCCCAGCATATCCTGATGCTCTGACTCTTCTGGGCTTTGCTGATATCACACTCCACCTGAAATCTTTTTTCCTTCTGGTTGAAATTTTACTTAACTTTCATAACCGAACTCATATGATGTATTCTTTAAAGAGAGTCACTTGATTCTCTGAGTCCCAATTAATCATTTGCTATCCCCTTTCCCGTGGCATTTATTTAAACCTCTTAAAATTAAGATTCACTAAGCCTGGCTTCTTGAGTCTTAATAAAAGACTCTTATGAGTCTTTTATTCTCATTCTTAGACAGATTCTATTGTATTTCTTTTAATACACCAATGACACATGAACAATACATATTCGAGAATATCTGATTTAATTGATCTACGTTTAAAAGTAGATGAATCTGTGCCTCCTCAAACTTTCAGACCTGACAGAATTGCAATGCCATTGATGAAAATGGGAAAGCTAGAGCAGCCTCTTTGTCAGAATTATGGGTACCTGTTGAATATGTCATGGCAGAATTTACATCATCTCTATAAATGTGAGAGTCTAATTCATCATATAAAATCTCCAAGGGGAGAATATAAATAGAATAACCAGGGACTCCTCAGCTTTGGGAAACTCTATGTGGTAGAAGAAGAAATAATTGCCAAAACTAGATAAAGTGAAGAAATGATGATCAAAAGAAAGCCATGATAGAAATTCGATAATTATTGTTTCACATCTTAGTTCTAGACTATAGAATGTAGATACCACAAAATTGGAAATATAGGCTAATATATTTACAAAGATAGGTAGATAACTTGGTGGCATAGGAAATGTTCTAAAAGGTTTCAGTAAAAATACATGTACAGATTTTTCTTTTAACTAAGGAACATTGTTTTTCCAACTCTCTGCCTTAGAAACTGAAGGAGTAACAAGGAGAATATTCTCCTCATGATCTTGGCCTGTTTTTTCATTTTATCTATTTTAGTTCTCATGTTAAATCATAACATTTAGCTGAGCTTTAATGTTTGCACTTAAGATGAAAACCTAAAGTGCACATTTAATGAGAATGAAATTCTTAAATCATACTACTTTATGATGCATGATTTAAGAGTTTCATTCCAATTAAGTATATGTATAAAGCTATAATTATTGCCACTCTGTCTTCTATTTATACTTTTACCCTCTCCAAAAGGCTTAATGAGTTTACTGGATAATTTTGGGAGATGAAACCTAAATCTTACAGCTTCTTTATTTCATTTGAAATTCTAAATGCAATGTTTCACCTTCGGCATTTGGTTACATAATGGATAACACCGTTAATCCATCTTTCCTTGATGATAATTCTGGCCTTTACTTAAAAGGTATCATGATTTAAATGCTATAAATCTAACTAGTAGATGATAATTTATTTTTGCTAGGATTACGGCAAGGCAGCTTGAGAGTAACTGATGAGTTTCTATCACCATCTGCCAAGAGCAGAGACGCATTCCTCTATGGTTCTCTTCTTAATGGGAAAATGAGCACGTTTATATACATCTCTGGCTAATTTGGGGCCAAATACATCTCTTAAGAATCTCTGCTTCCTTTTAGAGAGTGTTAATTCTGAGGCAATTATTGTTTGACAGGTGGAAAGCGCAAGTGAAACCATAGCTGCAGTACCTTAAATGATGCCTATAAACAATTGGAAATAACCCCGGATATTTCCATCTTACAAGAAGGGGTTGTCAGCAAGTCATTGCTGCTCTCTCCTAGTGGGAAAGCCCTGAAGGCAGCAAGTGATGTTTTACATGTTGCCAAACTATAAAATACACTGTGGTCTTGTTTGCTGTTCCCAATGACCTGCCAGTGTGGAATTCTCATTTGCTTCTTTTGGGGATTGTGGTCAGCAGTTTTACTTTTGAAATCTGTCACCTTCTCTATAATGTATAGAATCTCATGACTCAGTATATTTTAGAGAAAAAAGTGTTCAAAAATTCAGAGAGGTATACAATTTGAAAATAAAAGTTATATTTAAAAGAGAAATAGTTCTTTATGATCTGATGAAAACAGATGTCACTTAAAATTCTGAAAAATATTAAAATTACATATAAGTATGTAAATTATTAAACACATTTAATAGAGTTCTAAGTATCTTCTTTAATGCAAAGAAAAATATAAACTTGAAGATCAGAGAATCTCAAGATATTTAAGCGTTAACGCTTGTATTTGAGATCAAAGAAAAATGACAGATTCTGTGAGTAATTAGTCTTTAGTATCTTGGTAAGTCATCCAAGAACCTGTGACCTTTTTGAATGTATAATAATAGTCATCAATATGAGCAGTAGTTGAAACTCTCTGAAAGGATGGAAGGAAAACTGTAGCAATATGGCCGCTTAGGATCTTATATTTGGTATTACTTGTTAAGCATTAACAATCCTCAACTACATTAATAAGATGCTAAACTTCTGTCCTAATTGCTTCTATGTCCTGATTGTAATTCTAGACAAGATGAATTAGAAAACGGGCAATTGACCCTGAAATTTGACCCCGAAGACCTGCTCTTTTTGGGTCATTCTATGAAACAAAGCACATACTGTCATGATTCAGCAATCTTGCCCTGGGGAATTAGTAATGGGGGGGACAATTTTTCCTTTCTTGTTTAAGGAGACTCTATCTTCCTTTCTCCAAAATGTTCTAATTCCCTTACCCAAAGGAACTGGTTTGCAGTAGTATAATACAAGAGAAGAATTAACAGTGGCTTTGTGGGTCTTCCTCTAGCCTTGAGCATGCCTGAGAATTCTGACCCTTGGAAACTCATATAAATTGCTAATAACTTACTTATACCATATCCACAATAAGGACTATGTACCAGACCACTCACCTGTCATCAAGTAACAAACAACTCAAGTTAATGAGATGCAGCTACAAGAGCTAGTCACACGTGTGTGAAGGGACTGCAAGACTAGTCATGCCAGTCACAGTGGGGTCTGTGACTAGTTAGATATAAAAGCTAAGACTTTTTAGAGACAGTGATTCCCTAAATCTCAAGTAGTTTACACATTCTCAGAGAAGCCTATGTGAATTATGCATTTGATTGTCAACTCATATCCTAAACCAGTGCTGCTAGTGGTACACAGTACTTTATGACTTCTTATCTAGAAAGAATTCCTCCACTTTACAAAAACTATATTGATATGTAGGTATTAGAAATTAAAGATACAAAGATGAAAAACATAATGCTTGCCCTCAAAATAATTTCTAGTGGACAGATAAGGGAATTAATTGCAGCTTAATAAATGTTAATAATAGAAACTAGCACAGGATATTTGGTGGCAATGCGTTTGGGGTTTACATATTGTCAGAATGGGGAAGAAAGATGTTAAATACTGCTTCTCCCCAAAACTATACTGGCTCTGGGTGTTGAAGGAACAGGATTCATCTAGGAGGAGCATGGAAACGGCTCTGTTGACTGTGAGAAGCAGATTGTTCAAAGCACTTAGATACTCATGCTTTGTTCAAAGAACTGCAATTTAGGATTAAGGAATTAAGAAGAAGAATTAGGAGCTCTAGGCAGCTGTATCATGGGGAATGTTTTTCACATGTTAAAGAAATTGGGCACTGCCATGTAACAAATTGAGAGATACTAAATAATTTTAATTAGGTAACAATGATATCATTTTGGAGAAGCTAGAGAAAAATAGTCACCTTAGTTATGAGGAATCCATGATAAGAAATCCCATTGTAAAACTACTGCATAAAAGAATTATTTAAAATTAACTTTTTATCAAATTTAAACTGAAGAAAGAATTATTTTACTAATTTCTAAACATTTAATGTGACATGTTTGTGTAAGAAAATAATGATGGCAGTTTTAGAGTACACAAGATAAAGTACATATTGTTATTTCTCAGAAATAATATTTTATAACTTCTATAAATAAATATACTATATACCACTTCCATCTATAAATAGGTACCTTTACTTTTGTTCTTACTCATACCTTGCAGGATATTCATAACTCAAGAGGCATAGGAACAAAAAAGTTTGGTGGTGCTCTGTTGTTTTGGAGACTTTAATTTTGTTCCTTTTACAAGGAATAGACCTCAAGTGTAAAAACAAAGAAAATTTGATAATCAAAGGTTGGAAAAATATAAAACACATGGACACAAATCAAACTTTGTTTAACTATATTTATCAGACACAATTGACTTTAAGACAATAAGCATTATTAGAGATAAAATGGGACATTTAAAAATAGTAAGTGTTCACTCACCAAGAATACACAATTCTAAATTTGGAGACATTAATGTTAATTATCAGAACTAAAAAGGGAGCTAGAAATATCCCCAAACATGAAAAACACACAATTCTCAAGATGTCAAGGCATCTGATAAAACAAGAAGATGAAACATCTGTGAGGTATAGAAAAATTGAACAAAATGATTAAGGAACATGATCTAATTGGCAAATACAGAACAACTCAATAACTTAAGAATATATACTACTCCCAAATCCATGTGGGACGTTACCAAAGTTAGCCATATACTGTGTCATAATGCTAGTCTCAACAAATCTCAAAAGATTGAAATCAAGCCAAATCTATAACAAAAATGTATCTAAAAACCTCACCAAATCTTTAGAAGGTAAGCAATGCACTTCTAAATAATCCATGGATCAAAACCAAAACAAACAAGAAACACTACACTGATTTCAGACAATATTTTAACTGAATGATAAAGTATGATATATCAAAACTTACAGGATGTCGCTTACCCCATACTTACAAGGAAATGTCTAGTCTTAAAGGTATATATTGGAAATGAGCAAAGACTAAATAAAAATAATATAAGTATCCATCTCAAAAAGTTAGAAAGAGAAAAGCAAAGGAAACCTGAGAAAAGTAGGATGAAATGGATAATAAAGATGAGAGCAGAAATTAATAACAATAAAAAAATCAAATTGTAATAGAGAAAATAAACTAAGCTAAAAGTTGTTTCTTTCAAAAGACCTAATACATTTATTTCTGGAGACCACTCTAACTTTGATACAAACACCAAACAAAGAATATTGCAAGATAAAAAAGCTAAGAAATAAAATCCTCTCAAGAACAGAAATGCAAGTATCATAAACACATTTTTAACAATTAAAATCCAGGATTGTATAATATAGGACTATATCATGAACCAAGTTGTGTTTATCTCAGGTATGTATAGGGAGTTGACATTTCAAAATCAGTCTATGAAATTCACAATGCATGACAGAATAAGAAAAACCACCTAATCTCATAAGCATTTCATAAAATTCAACATCCTTTATTTATAAATAAATGTAAAAAAATTAATAAGAGGAAAAATTCCTTAATCTTACAAAGAGCATCTACAAAAAACTACAGTATGCATTACATTTCATGAGGAAACATCAAAAACTTTTCTCCTGAAGGAGAAAAGGATATCGACTACGACCACGTTACTGAACACTGAACTGGAAGTCATAGATTAAGCAATAAGAAAAGAGAAAGAAGTAAAGGTAATAATGATTGCAAAGTATGAAATAAAACTTTCCTTTTTTGAGACAACATAGAAAGTAAGAAAGCATCTAGCGATAAGATTGATATGTGAAAATTATTTTCTATTACTGGCATTTAAAAATAAAAATTTAAAAATGTCAATTGCAATAGCAATAAAAAGCACCAAATAGTTACGACTAAGTCTAAAGAAATTTGTGAAAGCCCACCACAAAGAAAACTGCACAGCTTCTCTCTTTTTTTTTTTTTTTGTAGTTGCATATTGGTCTCTCTCATTCTTCAATTGCGCTGCTTAGAAATCAGACAATATCTGACAGACTCACATCAACTTGTTTCTCCAATGCCTTAAAATAAATTTGTTTGTTTGTTTTGTGTTCAGTATATTACCCAGTTTTTCTAATTGTACTTTGAGAGAGAAATGCTCTCTGCTAGATAGATGGATAGTCAAAGAAGGAGAAGTCAAAAAAGTTTTCAAAAATCTCCTTAATACCAACAGAGGTATCTTTCCTTTTCATACATTCATCACAAAAAGTTAGCTCATGCCTGATACAACATTTAATAAGGTACTTTGTATTTATCCTTTAAATAAAGAAAGTTAATTGTGTAGTTGACAGATTTTTACTTGATTAAAAGTTAAATTATCAATTAAATTTATCAGAACTAAAATTCAGGCACCTATTTGAATACAAACACTAGCTTTTATTCAAACACTCTGTTCACTCTTGAAATTTCATGATAACACCTGAATGAAAATACACAGAATACTAAATTTAAAACCCAATACTTACATTTTGAACTGAAAGATAAGTTAATACTATCTTTTCCATTACTTTTCACTGCTCTAAAGAGATATTTATCTTGGTCATTTGTAATACACTTATGTGAACAGAAAATCTATGGTATAATCTGCCACAGTCCTGTCCTGAAGAGTGAATATGTAAGAGAAGTTTTGAAAACGCATGGCCTGAAGAGCACTATCACCTACTCCTTGACTTTCCCACAAGGCCTCAACTCTGATACTCCTAGGCTTGGTCTTAGTGTGTTCACTGTTTAGTTGTAGGAGGAGGATTGGAAGTAAGAATGATATAAGAAAAATATAATCAAAATAAATGTTGAAGAAATCAGAAAGAATAGTTGGCAACTCTTAAAATGTTCTAATGGATAGGTCCATCCTATCCTGAAGTTTGGAGTATCCTACATCTTCTGCAGACACTCGGAAGCTCAGGATGTAAAGCACCAGATATCCCCAAAGTCCAATACTTCATTTACTGTTAATGACCAGATAAGTCAATAGCATGGAATTTTTGATACATCCTTCCTTGTATGACGTCAACAAAAGTTACCTCTTGTAAATGAGGTTGAAATAGGCCACATATGAATTTCTGTATTTACTGAATGATGTACTTTTGAATAATACGGTAGAAAGCTGCTAAATCAAGTGTTCTTTCATATCTCGCTTACAGCTGATTAATTGGCACAAACTTCAAGAGACCAGTGTGGCTATGTGCAAGTTTTTTTCACAACTGCACATCTACAAGTTTATAATAAAGAGACAACAAGAGATATATAAAAGGCTAAATGCACAAAGATGTTCATTATAAAACTATATAATGTAATAAATATAAAAAATTTAATGTGCAATAACAGCAAATTATTAATTTATAGTAAATAATTATGATGGAAAAGTTTATCATCGCTAAGATGCCGTTAACAAAAATTGCTTTACTGGCATGGAGAAGTGTAAATACTACAATGTTAAGTAAAACCACACGATAAAAATGTCAGTTACAAGTTGATGGTTCTATTAATATAGACATATATTGTGTATATACAGAGGAAAAATTATTGGTTTCAATAAATGAATATACATCAAAATAAAGATATTCAAATATTAGCTTCAATTTTCTTTGGGTGATAAAGATGCCTCTAGGGAGGCATCTTATGGCATGTAATCTTACAGCTCTTTCATCTACTATAGATGAGAGCTCAGCACAGAACTTAACCTCGGGAAACACGATTTGGATTTGGGATGGTTTCTAAGATTAAGGACTCTATAAGCCAAAAAATGTAATATTACTTCTCCATTACTCATTTTGTGAATGACGGACATTGTTAATATGGTTTATATGCTATTGTTTAAATGGAACCCAGTATTCTCAAGTTTAGAAAGTCACAGTATAGACTAGCTAAAATTTTACAACTAAACTGAGAAAAGTTAAAAATTCCTGCCAGGGAAAAACAGATTTGGTTTGTTTACTGAAGCAAAAGCAGATAGAGTTTCTGTTTCCAGGATAATATTATTTAATAGGAAGACCCCACATGTATCAGTTTCTATGCCTTACGTGCACATATAAACTGCCAATTTATACTTTTAGAGTTTACTGTCAGAATATTTTCAAGTTGAAATGCATAATGAAAAATAAAATATGACCAAAATTTTTGAAATGTAATGCCCATGGCCAAAAGGCAATGGTAAAAATCATGAACAACTCTCCTGGAGTGCTGTTTTCTTTTTCTCTTTCATTTCTTATTTCTTAATTTCTTTGCACTAATTCAATGCACTTGACTCAGATACCTGAAGCACAGAACTGAAAGAATAACTCAGAGACAGAGATTTTTTTTTTATGGTGGAAAGTATTATAGACGCAATACAGGGGCAGATAATCAGAGGAGAGGAGGTGCTGGGCTGCTAACATCTCTGTGCATACAGTGCACTGGAGGAGGCTTAGGGAAGAGTGTGGCATTTTAGAATATAGCTTAATACTCCTTAGGTGCGCTGCCTCCTCACCGCCTCGTCGTATGTAACACCACCTCTGTTTCATATCATACTCCAGTCGAGGCAAAACTGTCTTATTTCTAACAACATGCTACACATATTTCATCCTTACATTTTGATTAGGCTCTGCACAGAATGTTGTGCTACCTGTATTGTTCCTTCCTTGGCTCACGGTTCAGTGTAGCCAACCCATTAAAATCAGCCCAGCCTTTGTTTGAAAGTATTGCATGACTACGACTGCAGCCAGTAATTGAGGGGTCAGATCTTGGAAAACGAGGGAAGCACACTGAGGTAACTACAACTTAATGCATGCCGCTTTGCCCTTGGGATGCTTACCAAGTCTTGGAGTAAGGCAAAGAGCTAAGAAGTGCTACAAATGATTTCTTCTAACAGGTGAAAAATCCAGTGGAACTTGAAGCAGTCTCTGAGAAATTCAGAGAAAAATACTGAGTTTGGGACAGCCAAGATATCCAGAAATTGATGAACTGAGATCCCCAAGAAAGGGTAACACAGAGAAGTGAAACAGACACTCTACACTGGTTTTTCCTTTAAGACATTTGCCAGGCATAAGGGACTAAGAAACCAAGCAGAAGTATCTGAAATGCAGAGGAGAGATTTTTGGATAGCTCACTGTATTGGGAATACAAAAATTGGGGTCCAGAAATCACTAAATAGGAGAAAGCCTGTAAAAATTCCAGAGGGCACACTTGCAATTATTAGAGGGCTAAAAAACAGGAGTGCGGCCAAATCCCAGGAGACACAACAAAAAACAAGAGAGAGAGGAAGAGAGAGAGGCTGGAAGGGAGGGAGGGGGAGAGACAGACAGAAAGTGAGAGAAAGAGGAGGAGGAGGAGGAAGAAGTGAGGGAGAGAAGGAAAAAAGGAAGGAAGGAAAAAGGAAGAAAGGAAGAGAGAGAGAGAAAGAGAAGAGTGGAAGGAAGGTAGGAAGGAAGGAAGAAAAGAAGGGCGGGAGCGAGGGAGAGACTCCAAAATCAGCAATCAGCCAAATCTGTCTCTAATTGGATTGGGGTGATCTACTCCTCTGAGTCTGGCAAATGATGATGTAAATTATCTTTGGAGAAAAACAGAAGAAACATATTGAAATGTCTAGTATGGTGTAACTAGTATCCTAGGCTGGAGAAGAGAGGGAAAGGGAAAGAAAAATATTTGAAGAATTTATGGTCAAGAACTTTCTAAACAGACAAAAGTCATCAAGCCACAGATTAAGGAAATTCTACAAAACTCAAGTAAATAAATAAGAAAACTACACCAAAACACATCATAGCAAAATTGCTGAAAACCAAGGACAAAGATAAAAATATCTTAAAAGCAGTCATAGGCAAGAAAATCACACGTTTTCTTCAAAGGTATGTAATTAAACTAGCCGCTGATAAAATAACATCTTTAAAATGCTGAAACTATTGCTAACCTAGATTTCTAGACCTAGCAAAAATTTCCTTCAAAGGTAAAGAAAATAATGAATGTTTTTCAAACAAGATAAAGTAAATAAAATAATGTTTAGCCAGTAGATCAATGTTAACAAAATTTTAAGCATACAATACAGTATTATTACTATAGGTACAATGTTGTACAGCAGATCTCTAGAACTTATTCATCTTACTTAACTGAAGCTTTATACCCATTTATTACCAACTCCCAATTTCCCCCTCTCCCCAGCCCCTAGAAATCACTCAATATTAAAAAAAAAACACTAAAATGAGTTCTCATGCAAAAGGAAAATCATCCTAGAAAACAAACAAACAAACAAAAACCATGTGGAAATTCAGAAAAGAATAAGGCAATCAGAAAAGATAAATATTAAGGTAAATCTATATGAATATTTACTGTACAAAATAATAACAGTAATTTTTGAGGGGTTAAATATATATAGCATATATACTTCACATTATAATTTTAATCTACAAAAAATTGAAAAAAGTCTACATGATAAAAAGCAGTAGCAATTAATGTATTTTCTTTGTAGAATTTACTGACTCTGAAAGCAGTGGGCTGTGATTCCTCTGTTAGAGCTGTATTGCTGAATACTTGTGAAGCTAACAACACAGGATATATGGATCCACGTTGAAGATTTAATATTTGAAAATAATCACGAGTATATGCAGAATTTGGAGCCACATTACACTCAAATATGAAAAAAATACCTTCAAGTTTATTATAAGAACTGTAACTGATAGTTATGGCAAACTTCATATAGGATAAGAATATATGCAAAGCATTTACAAATTCTTACATGGATCACAATACCTATCACTGTAATATATACACACCTTAGATGACACCTTTACAGCAACCTTCCATTAAAATGAAAAATATTAAAACATGCTTCACTTAAAAGGTAATTTGAATAATGAATACATACACTTTCTTAGGGTCGCAATCAGCTGGTGGGAGAACTGGGATTATAACCCGTTTCTCCAGGTATATTTACATATAACACAAGATATGTCACTGAAATTTATTTGTTGCTCTGAATATTTAATCTGTTAGACTACCATAAATATATTTCAGTATAGGTAAAGTCTTTCCTCCTTGAATATCACTAACAAAACTTACATATGGACCCCTATTATAATATGGCTTTCTTGATCAGGTGATAAGGAAATTGACTCAAAGTTCTTTCAGTTTATCAATTTCCTTATTAAACCACAGTATTTAGAACTGAACACAACACTCCACATGTTGTTTGGTCAATTGATTGTTCTGGAAAATATGCTCTATTTAGTGAACTCAGATGGCCTCTTAAATTTTCAAGCATTGCTTTCCATGCTTAACCATCAACACAGCTTTTTATCATTGATGTTCTGAAAGTCTTTGATGCTCTTCTAAGGATTATTTTGTCATTTATTGTGCTGTAGGTCAGGAACCTTGTTAATCTGAAAAACAATTTGTCATTTTCTTAAATAACTAAACTTGCAACTATCATATGACCCAGCAATTGCATTCTTGGGCATACATCCCAGAGAAATGAGAACTTATAGCCACACAACAACCTAGACACAATTGTTCACAGAAGCCTTATTTGTAAGTCTAAAACAAGAATAATCAACCCAGATGTCCTTCAGCAGGTGAATGGTTAAAAAAAATGGCTGTTGTTTTTTAACTCAGAAATGGGTGAATTGTTTTTGTTTGTTTGTTGAAATAAGTTGAATTTTTAAAAAACTGTTGTGCATCCATACCATGGAATACTATCCAGCAATAAAAAAAGAATGAACTATTGATACACACAACAACCTGGATGAATCTCTTAAGAAGTATACGGAGTGAATAAAGCCAATGACAGAAGGTTACATAATATATGATTTCATTTATATAATATTCTCTCAGTGAAAAATTTTAGAAACAGCCGATCCATGTTTCCCAGAGTAAGTATGGGGAGAGGTGTAGGGACAGGGAGGAAAGTGGGTGTGTAAACTGGGAGACCCTTGTGGTGACAGACCTGTTCCATATCTTGATTGTGTCAATGTCAATATCTTGCTGTGAGATACTGTACTACAGTTTTGACAAATCTCATCTTTGGGATCACTGGGTAAGGGATGCATGGGCTCTCTTTGTACTATTTCTTCCAACTGCTTGTGAATCTACAATTATCTTAAAATTAAAAGTTTAATTGAAAAAAGAAAAAGCATGTAGATTAAAAAAAACTCCTTGAAGCCTGGAGAGATAGACGGAACAATAACTGGAGATCACACAAAGGGCCAGAATAATTCCTGTTCTCATCAGCCAGTGTGTGATATCTTGGGGCTTGAATAGAGCACTGAGTGTTCTGTGTCACTAGGGAGACAAAATTAGCCCTAAAGTAAATGCCAACAAAGCTTAAAATCACGACACAAAATCATCAGACTGTTCCCAAAAAACTTCACTGCCTTCAAGAACAAAGAAAGCTCAAGAATATTTTTAGGAGTGCAAAATATCCAGCATCCAACAAGCTAAAATATCTCGCATCAAATCAAAAAACACCAGGCATTAGTTTCTTCTATACTTTCAGCTTTTTGTCTTCCTGGAATGTTTTGATATCTTTGAATCACTAATGACTTCCTCTGTTTTTTGTTTTTTTTTTTTCCTAGTCTTGCTTTAATGAGCTCTTTCTATTCATATTTCCCCACTGAGGTAGAAAGCCCCAAGGAAACACCTTCCTGTTCCATACTGGTATATTTATTTTTGTCATCCAAGTAATATATCCTCCACCTTTCTCAACTTGTATGAATCACAGATGTGATCAGCATGATAGACTTGAGAAATTATTTAGTAATGTATTAAATAGAGAATCAATACAAATATAATTGACAAGTAATATCAATTCCAATCTTTTTTTAACTAACTGGCCCAGATGTTGCTCATAATTATTAATTGCACATTAAGTTTTTGATCCATAGTTTATAACATTTACATTTTTTGTTCTAACTCTAATCTCTACAGTTAAAGTTTCAAAGTTGAGAGAGATGTGCAATTTTGAGAAGCTAAACATCCTCTATATTGCTCACAGGTAGCACCCAAGAGTGAAAAAAAATTTTAAATGAGCACAGTTGAAAGGGTAAATAAATAGAGCCTGCCTAATAATGAACTTCCTAGTGAACAACATTAACTTTAACTTTATCCCAAAATTAATAAGTAGACATTGGAAAGAGGTGATCAGATTTACATTTTCAAATTACTCTGAGGGGTATACAGGATATATATTGGATAACTGAAGATTCCAAGCAGGAATGTTGGTGAAAAGTAAACAGAATCACGAAGTTTGTAGGATATAGAATCATATAAATTTACATGAAGAAGAGAGGTATCTCCAATATTTCTTGCCCAGGCTAAGGGGTGGCTTTGCAAAACAGAATTAAAAGGGAATTTCACAGCGTGGATATTGAGACGGGCTTTGTACATATTGATTTCAGATGCCTGTGAGACATCCAGGTAGAGGTGGTTCCTGCATTTCAACGTCTATAGCGTCTGTTATCAGGCTACTTATGAGAAAATCAAAGGAAACACTGAAGCCCTGGACAGCACCATATACCCACAGACTCATCATTTCTTCCTTGCCTTCTGTCTTCTGCCATCTGGATCATTGCTTTGACTTGCTTTACATTTCCTGGTACTTCTAGAGAACAATGTACATACCTTTGTGTTTCGAAAGTCTTGCACAAGCTCCTAGTGAACTTGCTCTGTTTTTAATGAATCTGCAGCTGGAAATGTTAACTCACATTCAAACATGCATATATACACAGATATAGACACAGTTATGAGTATTTATTAGGCAAAAATGTTTAGATAGTTTATAATTTTCCTGGCCATAATTAAATTATTTTTGAAAAAAATAAGTGCAAATAATACTTTTCAGCTTTATTTGTATTTTATTGAAATATTATTAAAATATTAAACTAACAAATTAGTTTGTAAATTAGTAAAATATTATTAAAATATTAAAGAGTTAAGAAATTCATAACAGTTTAATGGCATCTCCACTAAAATGCTCCTTTCTTGTTGATGCTGACAGATAATTATACACATTTTTCGCACGCTTATTCCATTATTTAGGAAGGCACCAGATTATACTAATTCAGCACAAATGTCTCAATTTTTCTTATAAGGATAGCATGAAATATTTGTTAAACGCCTTGTCAGTATCCAAAAACATAATGCAGCTTTCATTGCCACATGTTGAATAACATTATTGAAATGAAAAAGATAAATATGAAGTGAGTTGGTCTTAGAGTATTTTTTATATATAACTTTAATAATTAGAGCCCATTGGTTTGGGTCCTTTGAAGGTCTTCACCACACACTGTTACTCCAAACTCACATTTTTATTCCAGAAACATACTTGTACTTATATTTTAAACTGGTGACTAAAGCTTTATTCTGGCTACTTTTGAAATGGGTACGGCAGAATCTAAGTTTTAATTTTTCTAACATTAGAGTAATGGTGACTTAAAGAAAAACACCAAAATGTACAATGCAGGAAAATAATTTCCTACAATGTAAATAAAGGTTATAATAATGTAACTGAATGAAGATACTGTATAAAGCATGAGACATAACAACATTCTCCCTGCCAGAAAGGCAAACCCTCCTGGCCTTTAAGTTTCATGAAGGCATCACACTATGAAAGAAATCACCCAATAGGGGTGAGGGCCATCAGATTCTACAGAAAGCTCTCTACTAAGTTCACAAAGGTTTGTTTTCAGCCTAGTGATACCTTCCCACCATTCTGGAGATCTGGAAATGTGCCTTGTGCCTTTCTGCCTAAAGAACTAGTAACAACCACAGACTGTAGGTAAGTGATAACTGTGATGACATATTCAGGATCAATTCAAAAGTCCTTTCTTCTCTCTCTACATTCTCTCCATTTCATAGTGCCAAGATAAATATCTCTAAGCCAAGCCCAGTCTTCAGAGCTAAAAACTGCACATCACATTTGCCTATTTAAGATTCTTCTTGGGAGTCGCATAGTCAGATATATTTTTCGTGTAGTCAGATATATTTTAAGTGTCCTAGAAATTAGTTTCCCATCCCTCTAAACCCCAATCTTTCACATAATGGTAAAAGCAACACCATTCTCACCCCATTGCTTAGGTGATTAACTCAAGAATCCTCTCTACATTCACCTTCTGCTCTAACTGTACACGTGTGATTAATTTCTCTCCATTTCTCTGCCTAAATCCCAGTCTAGTCCACCATCATCACTTACCCAGAACATGGCAACAGTATCACGACTTATCTCTCTTTTTCTACTCACCTTTCCCTCAGAAGTATTACCTACACAGTGGCAAGAATATTATTCTTGTCTCTTTTTTTTTTTTTTTTTTTTTTTTTTTAATGCGGTTCGCAGACCTCTCACCGCTGTGGCCTCTCCCGTGCGTTGCGGAGCACAGGCTCCGGACGCGCAGGCTCAGCGGCCATAGCTGACGGGCTCAGCCGCTCGGCGGCATGTGGGATCCTCCCGCACCAGGGTACGAACCTGTGTCCCCTGCATCGGCAGGCGGACTCTCAACCACTGCACCACCAGGGAAGCCCAAGAATATTATTCTTAAAAAATTTTTACATCAATCTATTCCTCATAACCCTTTAAAAAATAACCCAAGTCTTCTGGTTGTCCTTAGAAAAAATATAATGCTTTATCTTGTCCTAAATTTTCTCTGTTATCTGTTTATTCCTACTCCATTTGATATCATTCAGCAGCCAGAATGATAGACTTCAAATCTAAGGAAGACTGTTTCCTCCTCTTGTTTAAAATCCTTGTTCTTATCTTTAATGTAATTTTCCTCCTCAGCACAGCACTTACAATGTTTGTTAGATGAAAGAACAAATCCATCTTAATTGCTGAGGGGATTAAACAAAATGAAATAAACATATTGCTTGGTATGGTGCTTGGCATATAGTAGATGATCAACACTAGCTAGCAATCTTGTATATCATACTATTATAAGCTCCATGACTGTCTTCTTTCTGTAAATATAAATACATGAGTTGTTATACTTGCCCTCATAAAGATGGAAGTCAGTGGTACTAGATATATTTTAAATAAATGATAGTCTACAAAGAATAAATGTTCTTTTAATTTATGGAAAAGTATATTGACATATGCAGCATCTTAATCTCTTATTCTATATTGCACAAAGTTGATATATTGAAGGAGATTTAAGGGGAAATCTCTCTTGAATACTAAACAAGCAAAACCCAGTAAGAGTCTTCCTTTTCATGATAACCTAAATCCAGGGATGTGAACACTGACATAAAAATCAAATTAGACAAATGTTTCCAGGATTTTGAATGTGTTCATAGCCCATACATTAACCCTGGCAATATCTATCAGCTATCAAACAAGAAGCAAATATTGAACACTGTACAGTGATCAAAGGGAGAGAAGAAGATACTCTAAGAGAATTTATTATAATTGGAGATGTTTAAAAATCACTTTTCATAATTATTAAACACTTTCATATGACTGAGCGCTTTTCTATATATCCCCACTCTGCTCTGAAACCAACTGGAATAAAGGTGAATGAAAAGCAGAGAAAAAATATATACGGACTAGCAAATACCTGTAACCCTATGTGCCATGTGAAAAGGACAACCAAGGGTGCTACGTGAACGGGACCACCACAGAGAACACAGAACCAGCAGATCTTTCAGAGCAGGTAGATCAAAAGGCCTCCAAAGTAGGAGCAAGACCAGGGATTTCACACTTGGAATTCCAAGGTTGTGCTGCATGAACTTGCTCTGAGAGCCTCCTTGAAACTTACTTAGCAGTACTGAGAGACAGGGGCTGGTTGGGGGTCTCCATATAAACAAATGCACAACTATTGTAAAATGCAGATTGCTGAGCTTGTAAAGGGAAGAAGAAACTGAGTAGCAAAATGCCCTGGATCTGCAAACTTTGTCATCTGAAAAGCATTAATGGCTAAATCATACTAGAAAAAAGTCTACACACAAACATGAAGACATGCATACATGCACATGCACGCGCGCACACACACACACAAACACGCACAAATGAACCACCATAGCTGTCATGGCTTCATCATGAAGCCCCCTAGATGTTCAGAAGAGAAACATATAAGAAACACAAGACAAAGATAATGCAAATCAAACAAAGATTTTAAAGGATGATTAAAAGAAAGAGATATTGAAAACATAATATAAAACAAAGGTGAATATACACATGTGTGCCTAGACACGCACACACATATACATGCATGTTCGTAATCAGCAGTTCAAAGGGAAAAAAACAATTATTTGACAAATATGAGACAAAGCTAAAACCAAAACAAGAAGTCTGAAAGTAATAGTATTGTTAAAGATATATCCAGAAAATGCAAACAAAAAGAAAACAAGAAGCATAATCTTACATCAACAGTTTGAACTGAAGGTGGAAAAATAAACTTTTCTGAAGAAAAAGGACACTCTAAAAATAGAGTAAACTGAATCATGAAAATCTATCATAAGTATTTTTCTTTCAAATATTCCAGTATCAATATTAATAAAAACTAATTTGAAACAATTAAGGAAAACCTAAAAGTTGAGAATCATGATAGTTGTAATGAGGAGACTTTATAATGACTTTAAAATCAAACAGAAGAGCTTCGATATTCATAAATAAAAACTACAAGAAATGCAAGGAGAAACACAGAAACAAAGATAAATTAGAAGACATTAATTTATTTCCATCAGCACTAAAAAGCAAATAAAAAATGAGTAAACATAAAAGAAATCAAATTAATTTTGTTTAGAATTCAGACTATAAAACTAGAAAACAAACTTTCTTTTCAGGGGTACAAAAACCATCTTAATTAACTGAATACAAAGAGAATTAAAATATTTTATAAAAAAATAAAATTATACATTCTGATCATAGTGCAGTAAAACTAGAAATTCATCGTAAAACTGGAAACAAAACAATTGAAATTTTTAAGGCTAAGAAACAGCCTTAAAAATCATTTAAATAAAATAAATCAAGATCACAATTTCAAAATATCTAGGAATGTTGATACTGAAAATATTATGTACTAGAATCAATGGATTGCACTCTGGAAAGAGAAATGCATAGCTGTAAATATTTACAATACAAACTAAGAAGAAATGAAAATTTATTGACCATTAAACCCAGCAAGTTAGTAAAAATACAGAAAAATAAAACAAGGAAAGTTGGAGGAAGAAACTAAGTAATATAAAAGCTGAAATTAATGAGCTAGAAAACAGAAAATCAGAACTAATAAATAAATCAATGATGTGGTTCTTTGAAAATGCAAATGGGGGGGCTTCCCTGGTGGCGCAGTGTTTGAGAATCTGCCTGCCAGTGCAGGGGACATGGGTTCGAGCCCTGGTCTGAGAAGATCCCACATGCCGTGGAACAACTAAGCCTGTGCGCCACAACTACTGAGCCTGTGCGTCTGGAGCCTGTGCTCCGCAACAAGAGAGGCCGCGACAGTGAGAGGCCCGCGCACCACGATGAAGAGTGGCCCCCTGCTTGCCGCAACTAGAGAAAGCCCTCTCACAGAAACGAAGACCCAACACACCCAAAAATAAATAAATAAATAAATAAATTTTAAAAAACGCAAACGGGAAAAAAGTAAAATAGATAAACCACTAGCTAAGCTAATTCAGTGGAAATAAAGAAGATAACAAAGGAGAATGGAAAAATACATCTACAGAGTATATTAGAAAAAAATCGTAAGGAATTATTTTGCTAAATACAATATAGATAAATTTTAAACTTTGGCATGAGTGAAACTATTGACATAAAATGAATAGATAACTTCAATGCAATTTAATTCATTCCAAAGAGTAGAAAGAGAATAAAGCATTCAAAATCTTTTTGTAAAGGCAGCAAATGTTATTTTAAAAATCTAATAAAGATAGAACTACATTATACATAGATTAAAATTCTTTTCATTATAAAAACATACCAAATACATGTACAATATGAATAACAATGGGTTAATTTATATAGTAAAAGGGCTATTATGAACCTCTAAATAAATACTAATATGAGATGTTCAAACGATTCCTGGGAGAGGAACTGCCTAGCTATAGGTCTTTCATATTGTCATATTAATTAGATATATAAAGTGCTTATAATACCTTACCTGGAGTGTATGTGATTTACACATTGCTCCCTATATAAATGAGCATTGGTATTGTCAGACTCTTAGTGTTTTCTTGTTTGCTGGTTCTGAAGTAACATCTCATTGTGGTTTTAATTTTAACTCACTGATTATTACTGAAAATGTATACTTCTGTTTGAGTTCCATTTCAGTGAATTACCAGCTCGTAACGTTTGTTCATGTTTTATTTTGTACTGTGTGTAGATCATTGTAGATCTGTTCTAAAAGTCTGGTACATATCTTTTCAATTTTTATAGCATTGTTTGATGCACACTGTTTAATTTATTATATTGAATTTCGTCTATCATTTTTTAGGGACTGTGATTTTTGTATTTTATATAAGAAAATCTTCACTATCCTGAAGCAATAAGATAGTCTTTTATCTTCTAAAATTTTAAATTCTTAGTTTTCATATATTGATACTTAATCCACCTGGAATCGATTCTAATATATGTGTTTTATATTTATGTTTTGTTTTACAGTTAACCTATAGCCTCAACATATTTCCAAAGAGCCCACTGATTTGACATGCTACCTGTTTTGTAACTCAATTTTCCAAGTATTCATGGGTGTGTCTCTAAGATACTTATTCTCTCTAGTCCATCTTTTTTATCTTTGTTTAAATACCATACTGCATTTAATTTAATATACCCTTGTTATATTTTGGATTGCATAGGACACATTCTCCAACTTTATACTTTTTCAGGAGCGTCTTTGATATATTTGGGCCTTTGTGCTTTCATGTAAATTTTATAATTAGCCTTTCAAGTTTCATTAAAAATCTGGTTGGTACTTTGATCAGAATTACATAGAACATATAATTTAGGGAAAACTAACATCTTTATCATATTGACTAATCATGTATAAACATGTACATCTCTCCATGTATTTAGGTTTTCTTGAATTGCTTAAAAAAAGGTTTAATGGACTTCCCTGGTGGTACAGTGGTTAAGAATCCGCCTGCCAATGCAGGGGACACAGGTTTGAGCCCTGGTCCAGGAAGATCCCATATGCCACAGAGCAATTAAGCCTGTGCGCCACAACTACTTAGCCCGTGCTCTAGAGCCCGCGAGCCACAAACTGAGCCCGCGCGCCACAACTACTGAAGCCCGTGCACCTAGAGCCTGTGCTCCGCAACAAGAGAAGCCACCGCAATGAGAAGCCCGCGCACCGCAACGAAGAGTAGCCCCTGCTCACCGCAACTAGAGAAAGTCCATGTGCAGCAATGAAGACCCAACACAGCCAAAAATAAATAATTTTTTTAAAAAAAGGTTTAAGATTTTCTCTCTTAACTGTCTTACAGATGTATTTTCCCCTCAGTATATTTTTATAGTTATTATTAGGATAAAATGTATGCTTTATTGCTATGGTAAATATTTTTCTAAATTACATTTTCTGGTTTTTCTAGTATTCAAAATTATACAATTAATTGTGCTTTAAAACTTTTATCCTGAAATAATTATAGGCTCCAGAACTTGTAAAAATAGTGCAGAAAGGTCCCACATACCCATCACTTAGTGTCCCTCAATGGTAACATCTTATATTACTATAGTACATACATAATCAAAACCAGGAAATTGACATTGATGAAATACAATTAATTACCCTAAAGACTTTATTCAAATGTCACCAGTTTCTGCACAAATTCTCTTTTTGGTATGTCTTTGTGTATAGCTTTATGTGTTTTTTATCATGTTTAGATTCACATAAACCACCATCTTAATCAAGATATAGAACTGTTATGTCACCACAAAGGAACCCCCTGGAGATACCATTTTAAAGCCACACCTCCCTCCTTCCCTAACCACTGATTTGTTCTCCATTTCATGAACTTTGTCTTTTCAAGAATGATGTAGAACTTGAAATATACATTATGTAACCTTTTGAGATTTTCTTTTTTTTGTGGTACGTGGGCCTCTCACTGCTGTGGCCTCTTCCATTGCGGAGCACAGGATCCGGACGCGCAGGCCCAGTGGCCATGGCTCACGGGCCCAGCCGCTCCGTGGCACACGGGATCCTTCTGGACAGGGGCACAAACCCGCGTCCCCTGCATCGGCAGGTGGACTCTCAACCACTGCGCCACCAGGGAAGCCCTGAGATTATTTTTTTATCTCACTCACCATAATGCCGTGAGATCCATCCAAGTTGTCACATGTATCAGTAGTTTGTTCTTTTTAAATTTTATTTTATTTTTTAGCTGAACAATAATCCATTGTAGGGACATACTACAGTTTATTTAACCATGTACTTGTTGAATGAAGGACATCTGGGCTGTTTCAAAATTTGGGCTATTACAATTAAAGCTGCTATGAACAATGTGTACAGGTGGTTTTTTCAGCTTTGTTGAGCTACAATTGATATAGAAAAAACTTCACATATTTAATGTTTACAATCTGATGAATTTGAATATACACAGACAGCCATGATACCATTATCATAATTGAGGTAATAAACATATCCATCCATATGAAAAACCTTTGGGGTTTTCTGCTTGTTTTATTGGTTTTGTTTTTGTTTTGTTTTATTCTGTGGTGAGACACATAAGATCTACTCTTTTAACAAATTTTTAAGTGCACAATGCTGTATTGTTAATTATAGACAGGATGTTGTAAGGCATATTTCTAGAACTTATGCATCTTTTATAACTGTAACTTTATACCCACAGAACAAAAATCTTACATCAACAAACTGTCCTATTAGTCCTATTGATTAACTGTCCTATTAGTCTAAGAATTTATCTGAAGATTCTCTTGGATTTTCTTGGATTTTTCCTTAAAGGTTCAAAAAAAGGGAGTTTGTTGTTTTTTTTTGCTAGAGTCATTCTTCAATATTATCAATTATCAAAATTAATGTCTTACTTTTTTAACTTAAAAAATGCTAGTTCACTAAAAAATAATAATAAATCACAACATACCTTGGAAAGATTTCTTCAATTTAAACAGACTCAAATCTTTGAAGTTCTTTCTGATTTCTATGTATACAATCAGTCGCCAGCAAACTCATCCCTTCACTGAGTCTTTAATGTATTTATCCTTCGTATCCTCCTGGAAAGCAAGAATTTCAACTTATAAATATTAAGTCACCCACAGCAACTATAATAGTATGAGAAAACTTTAAAAATTCAATTTTTATTTTTAAACATCTTTATTGGAGTATAATTGCTTTACAATGGTATGTTAGTTTCTGCTTTATAACAAAGTGAATCAGGTATACATATACATATATCCCCATAGCTCCTCCCTCTTGCGTCTCCCTCCCACCCTCCCCGTCCCACCCCTTTAGGTGGTCACAAAGCACCGAGCTGATCTCCCTGTGCTATGCGGCTGCTTCCCACTAGCTATCTATTTTACATTTGGTAGTGTATATTAGTCCATGCCACTCTCTCACTTCATCCCAGCTTACCCTTCCCCCTCCCCGTGTCCTCAAGTCCATTCTCTACATCTGCGTCTTTATTCCTGCCCTGCCGCTAGGTTTTTCATAACCACTTTTTTTTAGATTCCATATATATTATAATATGTTTTAAAATATGGAAAACATAAGTATACTCGGCCACCAATTAAAAAAAAAAACTTTCCATGAAGAATTAATTGCTATAGGAATTTCCCTCCCATCATAGACGCTTAGAAAAATGGACAAATACTAAAACAACTACATTTAGTCTTGGACAAAAGCCAGTGCAAGCGTCTTGACAATGAGATAAACCCACAATTGCTCCTGTGTACTACCTAATGCCATTTCCAGGGCACTTCTTAAGGAGAGAAATCCTAATAAAGTCCAGTAGTCAAAAAGCTAAGTAGACAGAGGCTGGAATATGAGAAAGGAGATCTGAATAGACCCATGGGGCAGAATACCAGAGGAAAGAGAGTTGCACTGAGAGAGACAAGAGTTCTGGAACTCTGCAAAGAGGTTACTCTTAAATGTTTATCTAACTGCTGATCTCAACAAACTTGAAGTGAAACGCCATAAGACTCCAAAAAGCACCACTGGAAAGACCAAAGAAGTTTTGCAGAATACTTATGAATACTTTGCTTTTCACCAGGCAGAGTAGAGAGACCTCATAAATCATGGGACATTGGATAGAATATTCAGAATCAAATTTTCTTAGGAGTGATACCTAATTAGCTCTAAACTAAAGGCTACTGGACAGAACTAACAAAGCTTAAAAACAAGTTTTCACTGGATCCAAACCACCTCAATACTTTAACTACGTGCCAGAACAAGGACCAACACTCTTTAAGAAATACAACAAAATCCAACAAGTAAAATTTATAATGTACAGCATCCAATCAAAATGAGCAGGGGTGCAGAGTAACAGGAAAATATGGTTCATTACCAGAGAAAAATTAGTAAATAGAAATAGACTCAGAAGTAATACAGATGATGAACTTAGTAGACAAAAGCCTTTAAAAATCTATTGTGACTATGATATACATGATACTCAAGAATATACATAAAAACATAAATATGATGTGGATGGAAATAGAAAGTACTAAAATGCCTCAATCAGAGATGAAATTTACAATATTTGAAATGGCAACTACAGTGGATGAGATAAACAACACAAGAGAGTGCAGAACAAGGGATCAATTATAAAGAAATAAAAGTTTCCAAACTGAAGCATAATTTTTTAAAAGATAAAAAACCAGTATATTAATCTAAGCTGTCTAACATATGTGTAGTTGGAATTCTTGAAAGAGGACAGTAGAAAAAAAATTGAAGTAATATATCCAAAAAATTTCCAAATTTGATAAAACCTATGAACTCACATATCTAAGATTTCAGATTCATGAATCTCAATGAAACTTAAGCCACATAGAGATCAGAGCAAAGCAGAACATAACAAATTGCTAAAAACCAGTGATGAGAAAGTCTTAAAAGGTGCCAGAGAAAAGAAGACACACCATGTACACAGGAACAGATAGGAGAATGACAACAGACTTTTCCTGAGATATTTTGTGAGCCATAGATATAGCATCATCTTTAAATACTGAAGGGGAAAAAAAAAAAAAGAAAAAAAGACTGTCAACTTAGAATTTAATGATCAGTGAATAGTTTTCAAAAGTAAAGGTAAGGGGGCTTCCCTGGTGGCGCAGTGGTTGAGAGTCCGCCTGCCGATGCAGGGGACACGGGTTCGTGCCCTGGTCCGGGAAGATCCCACATGCCACGGAGCGGCTGGGCCCGTGAGCCATGGCCGCTGAGCCTGCGCGTCTGGAGCCTGTGCTCCGCAACGGGAGAGGCCACAACAGTGAGAGGCCCGCGTACCACAAAAAAGAAAAAAAGAAAAAAAATAAAGGTAAGGTAAGATTTCTATGCCTTCCAGTACAGCACAAACTTTTCCTGGGACAAAAAAGGAATTTAGAAAAGTTCCATTAGCTCAGCCAGGCTGAGGACACCCTCGTTGTACGTCAATTTTCGGCAACGGCTCCAGGCTCTGAGGTGAGGTTGAAAATTCTAAGGACACTCAGGCAGAGGGTAATACTTTCTCAAACTTTTCTAGGAAGGCAAAAATGGTTCCTGGGCCCCCAAGTAGACTTAGAAAGTTTTTGGTAGTTCTGGTGGTGCAAGAGGCACTCTCTGGGTCTTCCAGCCCAGCACAAGAGTTGTTTAGGCCCTGGAAGGGACTTAAAATTTTGCTAGAAGCTTGGCCAGGTTACTGGCATCATCACTGAGGCTCAATTTTCAGCAGTGTTGATTCTGGGGTTCTGAACTAAGGTAGAAAATCCTGAAATCACTGAGACAGGGGTAACTCTCTACTGCTTCCTGGAAAGCAAGAGCGGTTCTGGGCTTTTGTGGTGGCTCTGGCAGCCCAGAGAGCCGTCTCTGGGGCTTCCAAGTAGCACAAGCATGTGCTGGGTGCCCTGAGGAAAATTATACAATTGTTCATGGGCACAAGCATGCTTAGCGCTTCATCTCTGTGGCTACCCTGCTAGCACAACCAGTTCCATGTTTCTGGAAAAGGATTTAGAATATTTCAGGATTCTGAAATAATCACTTCCAAATTCAGTGTCTTAAACAACTTCTTTTTAGCTCTCATGAGTATACAGGTGGTCTGGGTGTTTCTATTAATCTTGTTGGGTTCAGATGATCTCGCCCAGGCTCACTCATACAATTGCTCATCTGGTAGTTAGGATGAGGGCTGGCTGTTCTAATACAATGTCCTTGACAGATTTAGTCAGTTTTAGGGAAGTCACAGAAAAGGTCAGGAAATGAAAAAAAGAGTAAAAAGAGAGAAAACACTTTCAGAGTCATACGATATCAAGGATTTGACTTAGGAAATCTTCCCTTAGTCTTGACTGACTTTCCTATCATTTATATCTTCATAATTTCATTGTTATTTAAATATTCTTTTATCACAAGAGACCTCTAACACCTATCTTACACGGACGTCTAAACCATTAGCTACTGCATTTCGTTTTCTAAAAACGAACAAACGAGAAGAAACAAAAATCATTCTTTTCAGAACCAGTGAGACATTAAATCTTTCTCTCTTTCACAAACACACACACATACAGAAACCATTTTCATTTTTTGACCTCTTCATGCTACTAGCAATTTTATCATCTAGTAGATTAGTTTCTTCCTATTAACTGATAACCAGTTTCTAGCTGCCAGTCTCAGACTGATGAATTTTCTACACTACTGAACATCCCAGGAAGAGCATGGCACCTTCTTATGTGGGGGGACTGTCCCTCCCCTGAACCTAACCACCCTGTTGTAGAGGGAGTTACCTAATCCTTGTACCCAAGAACTCTATTTTTGGACACTTCAGCAAAATAAGACTAATTAATTTATTCCTCTATGACTTTTTAACCTGAGGACTGAAGTATGATATGTAACGTGCCTTGCATAGCACAATGGAAATACACTAGCTCGGGAGCTGGCACTGCCATGGTGAATTAGCTAGTCAGCTGTAAAAACCTGAATTATGAGAGAAAATACGAAGGTGAAGACACAGAATGATCAACACCTGATGTCTTTCAAATCCCTGTTCTCAGTCATTTCTGAGAATAGCTAATGCTTTGTGATTCCTAAAGTCTGAGTAGATAACCAATACCACTCTCGGAGTAAATGTGTTCCAGTTGGATTTCTGCCATGTGCAGTCAGAATGAACCCCGGCTGAATATTCTGAGGAATGCCCTTTTTTTCTAGGACTAATTTTTCTCTCACCCATCTACTACATTCAGTAGCTGTATAGTCTGAGACTGGAATAATGCTCATCATAGAGAGAGAATGAGGCTTCAAAAGCAGAAGAGCCTGTCACTCTTCATATTCTATATTTTAACAGCTTCTTTTAGATTATGGAAAGACTGAGAAGGAGCTTCAAGATGGCGGAAGAGTAAGACGTGGAGATCACTTTCCTCTCGACAAATACATCAGAAATACATCTACACGTGGAACAACTCCTACAGAACACCTACTGAACGCTGGCAGAAGACCTCAGACCTCCCAAAAGGCAAGAAACCCCCCACGTACCTGGGTAGGGCAAAAGAAAAAAGAATAAACAGAGACAAAAGAATAGGGACGGGACCTGCACCGGTGGGAGGGAGCTGTGAAGGAGGAAAGGTTTCCACACACTAGAAGCCCCTTCGCGGGCAGAGACTGCAGGAGGTGGAGAGGGGAAGCTTTGAAGCCACAGAGGAGAGCACAGCAACCGGGGTGCGGAGGGCAAAGCGGAGAGATTGCCGCACAGAGGATCCCTGCCGACCGGCACTCACAAGCCTGAGAGGCTTGTCTGCTCACCCGCCGGGGCGGGCGGGGCTGGGAGCTGAGGCTCCGGCTTTGGTTGGATCCCAAGGAAAGGACTGGGGTTGGCAGCGTGAACACAGCCTGAAGGGGCTAGTGCGCCACAGCTAGCCGGGAGGCAGTCCGGGAAAAGTCTGGACCTGCCGAAAAGACAAGACTTTTTCTTGCCTCTTTGATTCCTGGTGCGCGAGCAGAGGGGATTAAGAGCACTGCTTAAAGGAGCTCCAGAGACGGGCGCGAGCCGCGGCCAACAGCGCGGACCCCAGAGACGGGCATGAGACGCTAAGGCTGCTGCTGCCGCCACCAAGAAGCCTGTGTGCGAGCACAGGTCACTATCCACACCCCCCTTCCGGGAGCCTGTGCAGCCCACCACTGCCAGAGTCCCGGGATCCAGGGACAACTTACCAGGGAGAACGCACGGCGCACCTCAGGCTGGTGCAACGTCATGCCGGCCTCTGCCGCCGCAGGCCCGCCCCGCACTATGTACCCCTCCCTCCCCACCAGCCTGAGTGACCCAGAGCCCCCGAATCAGCTGCTCCTTTAACCCTGTCCTGTCTGAGCGAAGAACAGACACCCTCAGCGACCTACACGGTCCAAATCCAAAGCTGAGCCCCAGAAGCTGTGCAAACAAAGAAGAGAAAGGGAAATCCCTCCCAGCAGCCTCAGGAGCAGCGGATTAAATCTCCACAATCACCTTGATGTACCCTGCATCTGTGGAATACCTGAATAGACAACGTATCATCCCAAATTGAGGCAGTGGACTTTGGGAGCAACAATACATAGGTATTTTCCCCTGTTTCTCTTTTTGTGTGTATGTGTATGCTTCTGTGTGTGATTTTGCCTGTATAGCTTTGCTTTTACTATTTGTTCTAGGGTTCTAACCGTCCGTTTTTTTTTTTCTTTTTCTTTTTTTGCTATAGGTTTTAGCGCTTGTTATCATTGGTGGATTTGTTTTATGATTTGCTTGCTCTCTTCTTTCTATCTTTCTTTTTATTACTTTCTGTTTTTTTAATAATTATTTTTTATTCTAACAACTTTATTTTATCTTTTTCATTCTTTCTTTTTTCCTCCCTTTTATTCTGAGCCGTATGGAGGACAGGGTCTTGGTGCTCCACCCAGGTATCAGGGCTGTGCCCCTGAGGTGAGAGAGCCAAGTTCAGGACACTGGTCCACAAGAGACCTCACAGCTCCACGTAATATCAAACGGCGAAAATCTCCCAGAGATCTCCATCTCAATGACAAGACCCAGCTTCACTCAATGACGAGCAAGCTACAGTGCTGGACACCCTATGCCAAACAACTAGCAAGACAGGAACACAACCCCACCCATTAGCAGAGAGGCTGTCTAAAATCATAATAAGGTCACAGACACCCCAAAACACACCACCAGACAAGGACCTGCCCACCAGAAACACAAGATCCAGCCTTATCACCCAGAACACAGGCACTAGTCCCCTCCACCAGGAAGCCTACACAACCCACTGAACCAATCTTGGCCACTGCGGACAGACACCAAAGACAACGGGAACTAGGAACCTGCAGCCTGTGAAAAGACCCCCAAAACAGTAAGTTAAGAAAAATGAGAAGACAGAGAAACACACAGCAGATAAAGGAGCAAGGTAAAAACCCACCAGACCTAATAAATGAAGAGGAAATAGGCAGTCTACCTAAAAAAGAATTTAGAATAATAATAGAAAATATGATCCAAAATCTTGGAAATAGAATGGAGAAAATACAAGAAACATTTAGCAGTGACCTAGAAGAACTAAAGAGCAAACAACAGTGAAGAAAACACAAAAAATGAAATTAAAAATTCTCTAGAAGGGATCAAAAGTAGAATAACTGAGGCAGAAGAATGGATAAGTGACCCAGCAGATAAAACAGGGAAATAACTACTGCAGAGCAGAATAAAGAAAAAAGAATTAAAAGAATTGAGGACAGTCCCAGAGACCTTGGGACAAAATTAAATGCACCAACATTTGAATAATAGGGGTCTCAGAAGAGGAAGAGAAAAAGAAAGGGACTGAGAAAATATTTGAAGAGACTATAGCTGAAAACTTCCCTAATATGGGAAAGGAAATAGTTAATCAAGTCCAGGAAGCACAGAGAGTCCCATACAGGATGAATCCAAGGATAAACACGCCAAGACACATATTAATCAAACTATCAAAAATTAAATACAAAGAAAAACTATTAAAAGCACAAAGGGAAAAACAACAAATAACATACAAGGGAATCCCCATAAGGTTAACAGCTGATCTTTCAGCAGAAACTCTACAAGCCAGAAGGGACTGGAAGGACATATTTAAAGTGATGAAGGGGAAAAACCTACAACCAAGTTTACTCTACCCAGCAAAGATCTCATTCAGATTTGATGGAGAAATTAAAACCTTTACAGACAAGCAAAAGCTAGGAGAATTCAGCACCACCAAACCAGCTTTACAACAAATGCTAAAGGAACTTCTCTAGGCAGGAAACACAAGACAAGGAAAAGACATACAATAACAAACCCAAAACAATTAAGAAAATGGTAAAATGAACATACATATCGATAATTACCTTAAATGTAAATGGATTAAATGCTCCAACGAAAAGACACAGACTGGCTGAATGGTTACAAAAACAAGACCCATATATATGCTGTCTACAAGAGACCCACTTCAGACCTAGGGACACATACAGACTGAAAGTGAGGGGATGGAAAAAGATATTCCATGCAAATGGAAACCGAAAGAAAGCTGGAGTAGCAATTCTCATATCAGACAAAATAGACTTTAAAACAAAGACTATAACAAGAGACAAAGAAGGACACTACATAATGATCAAGGGATCAATCCAAGAAGAAGATATAACAATTGTAAATATTTAGGCACCCAACATAGGAGCACCTCAATACGTAAGGCAAATACTAACAGCCATAAAAGGGGAAATTGACAGTAACACAATCATAGTAGGGGACTTTAACACCCTACTTTCACCAATGGACAGATCATCCAAAATAAAAATAAATAAGGAAACACAAGCTTTAAATGATACATTAAACAAGATGGACTTAATTGGTATTTATAGGACATTCCATCCAAAAATAACAGAATACACTTTCTTTTCAAGTGATCATGGACCATTCTCCAGGATAGATCATATCTTGGGTCACAAATCAAGCCTTGGTAAATTTAAGAAAATTGAAAGTGTATCAAGTACCTTTTCCGACCACAACGCTATGAGACTAGATATGAATTACAGGAAAAGATCTGTAAAAAATACAAACACATGGAGGTTAACCAATACACTACTTAATAACCAAGAGATCACTGAAGAAATCAAAGAGGAAATCAAAACATACCTAGAAACAAATGACAATGAAAACACAATGACCCAAAACCTATGGGATGCAGCAAAAGCAGTTCTAAGATGGAATTTCATAGCAATACAAGCCTACCTTGAGAAATAAGAGACATCACAAATAAACAACCTTACACCTAAAACAATTAGAGAAAGAAGAACAAAAAAAACCCCAAAGTTAGCAGAAGGAGAGAAATCATAAAGATCAGATCAGAAATAAATGAAAAAGAAACAAAGGAAATGATGCAAAGATCAATAAAACTAAAAGCTGGTTCTTTTTGAAGATAAAATTGATAAGCCATTAGCCAGACTTATCAAGAAAAAAAGGGAGAATACTCAAATTAATAGAATTAGAAATGAAAAAAGAGAAGTAACAACGGACACTGCAGAAATACAAAGGATCATGAGAGATTACTACACCAACTATATGCCAATAAAATGGACAACCTAGAAGAAATGGACGAATTCTTAGAAATGCACAACCTTCCAAACCTGAACCAGGAAGAAATAGAAAATATGAACAGACCAATCACAAGCACTGAAATTGAAACTGTGATTAAAAATCTTCCAACAAATAAAAGATGGCTTCACAGGAGACTTCTATCAAACATTTAGAGAAGAGCTAACACCTATCCTTCTCAAACTCTTCCAAAATATAGCAGAGGGAGGAACACTCCCAAACTCATTCTACAAGGCCACTATCACCCTGATACCAAAACCAGAAAAAGATGTCAGAAAGAAAGAAAACTACAGGCCAGTATCACTGATAACATAGATGCAAAAATCCTCTACAAAGTACTAGCAAACAGAATCCAACAGCACATTTAAAGGATCATACAACATGGTGAAGTGGGGTTTATCCCAGGAATGCAAGGGTTCTTCAATATACACCAATCAATCAATGTGATACACTATATTAACAAACTGAAGGAGAAAAACTATATGATCATCTCAATAGATGCAGAGAAAGCTTTTGACAAAATTCAACACCCATTTATGATAAAAAACCTCCAGAAAGTAGGCATAGAGGGAACTTACCTCAACATAATAAAGGCCATATATGACAAATCCACAGCCAACATCATCATCAATGGTGAAGACTGAAACCATTTCCACTAAGATCAGGAACAACACAAGGATGTCCACTCTTGCCACTCTTATCCAACATAGTTTTGGAAGTCCTAGCCACGGCAATCAGAGAAGAAAAAGAAATAAAAAGAATACAAATTGGAAAAGAAGAAGTAAAGCTGTGACTGTTCGCAGATGACATGATACTATACATAGAAAATCCTTAAGATGCCACCAGAAAACTATTAGAACTAATCAGTGATTTTGGTAAGGTTGCAGGATACGATATTAATGCACAGAAATCTCTGGCATTCCTATACACTAACAACAAAAAATCAGAAAGAGAAATTAAAGAAAACAATCCCATTTACCATTGCAACAAAAAGAATAAAATACCTAGGAATAAACCTACCTAAGGAGGTGAAAGACCTGTACCCAGAAAACTATGAAACACTGATGAAAGAAATCAAAGATGACATAAACAGATGGAGAGTATACCATGTTCTTGGATTGGAAGAATCAATATTTTGAAAATGACTACTACCCAAAGCTATCTACAGATTCAATGCAATCCCGATCAAACTACCAATGGCATTTTTTACAGAACTAGAACAAAAAATTTCACAATTTGTATGGAAACACAAAAGACCCTGAATAGCCAAAGCAATCTTGAGAAAGAAAAACAGAGCTGGAGGAATCAGGCTTCCTGACTTCAGACTATACTACAAAGCTACAGTAATCAAGACAGTATGGTACTGGCACAAACACAGAAATATAGATCAATGGAACAGGATAGCAAGCCCAGAGATAAACCCACGCACATATGGTCACCTTACCTTTGATAAAGGAGGCAAGAATATACAATGGAGAAAAGACAGCCCCTTCAATAAGTGGTGCTGGGAAAACTGGACAGCTACATGTAAAAGAATGAAATTAGAACACACCCTAACACCATATCCAAAAATAAGCTCAAAATGGATTAAAGACCTAAACATAGGCCAGAGCGTATAAAACTCTTAGAGGAAAACATAGGCAGAACACTCTATGACATAAATCACAGTAAGATCCTTTTTGACCCACCTCCTAGAGAAATGGAAATAAAAACAAAAATAAACAAATGGGACCTAATGAAACTTAAAAGCTTTTGCACAATAAAGGAAACCCTAAAGAAGATGAAAAGACAACCCTCAGAATGGGAGAAAATATTTGCAAATGAAGCAACTGACAAAGGATTAATCTCCAAAATTTACAAGCAGCTCATGCAGCTCAATATAAAAAAAAACAACCCAATCCAAAAATGGGCAGAAGACCTAAATAGACATTTCTCCAAAGAAGATATACAGATTGCCAACAAACACATGAAAGACTGCTCAACATCATTAATCATTAGAGAAATGCAAATCAAAACTACAATGAGATATCATTTCACACCGGTCAGAATGGCCATCATCAAAAAATCTACAAACAGTAAATGCTGGAGAGGGTGTGGAGAAAAGGGAACCCTCCTGCACTGTTGGTGGGAATGTAAGTTGATACAGCCACTATGGAAAACAGTATGGAGGTTCCTTAAAAAACTAAAAATAGAACTACCATATGACCCAGCAATCCCACTACTGAGCACAGACCCTGAGAAAACCATAATTCAAAAAGAGTCATGTACCACAATGTTCATTGCAGCTCTATTTACAATAGCTAGGACATGGAAGCAACCTAAGTGTCCATCGACAGATGAATGGATAAAGAAAAGTGGTACATATATACAATGGAATATTACTCAGCCATAAAAAGAAACAAAATTGAGTTATTTGTAGTGAGTTGGATGGACCTAGAGTCTGTCATACAGAGTGAAGTAAGTCAGAAAGAGAAAAACAAATTCCGTATGCTAACACATATATATGGAAGCTAAAAAACAAATAAAAAATGGACATGAAGAACCTAGGGACAAGATGGGAATAAAGACGCAGACCTACTGGAGAATGGACTTGAGGATATGGGAAGAGGGAAGGGTAAGATGGGACAAAGTGAGAGAGTGGCATGGACATATATACACTACCAAATGTAAAATAGATAGCTAGTGGGAAGCAGCCGCATAGCACAGGGAGATCAGCTTGGTGCTTTGTGACCACGTAGTGGGGTGGGATAGGGAGGGTGGGAGGCAGGGAGACGCAAGAAGGAAGAGGTATGGGGATATATGTACATGTATAACTGATTCACTTTGTTATAAAGCAGAAACTAACCCACCATCGTAAAGCAGTTATACTACAATAATGATGTTTAAAAATAAATAAAAATAAATAAAAATAAAAAAGATTATGGAAAGACTAAACATAGTTCAGCCTCCATTGATGGGTTAATAATTTTTTCCAAAAATCACTGCAGTATATAAATATGAATTATAAATCCTAAATAAAAATTAAATCATTGCTAGCAGTTTAAATCTATTCTTACTTGTCCAAAAAATAATAGTCCTTTTCACTAGCCCTTTATTTTTATTACATCCATACAGTAATTTGTACAGTCATTCAGAATATATTTGCTAAAAACCTAGTATGTTTCTGGTGCACAATGAGAATACACTATTATACAAACTGTATAATATCATGGAAAATCAGTCTTCACTACTGTGTTTTAAAGTGAAATTTGTTAGCCACATTTTTTTTTTTTACTTGGAAAATAAAGCACGTTATAAAACACTAATAGTCATTATGTGATGGTTAATTTTATGTGTCAACTTGACTGGGTTAAGGGATGCCTAGATAGCTGGTAAACATTATTTCTAGGTGTGTCTGTGAGGGTGTTTCTGGGCGAGATTAGCATTTGAATTGGTAAACTTAGTGAAAAGAGTGTCCTCACCAATGCCAGTGGACATCATCCAATCCACAGTGGGTCCAAATGTAACAAAAAGGTGGAGGAAGAATGAATTTACTTTCTGCTAGACCTGGATATCCATCTTCTCCTGCTCTCGGACACTGGCAGACTCCTCAGCCACCATCATCGCATGAGCCAATCTTTCATAATAAATCTCTTTCCGTATCTATCTATCTATCTATCTATCTATCTATCTATCTATCTATCTGCCTATTAGTTCTGTTTCTCTGGAGGACCCTAATACATCCTTTAGAATAGTTGAGTTAATCAAGACTGGATGAATGAGGTCAGAATCAGCAGGTTATTTATCACTGGAGTGGTGAGAAAATCAACCTCATATGCCAAACAAAGCTTATCATTTTGAATGAACAATATTCCATAATCCTAAAAGTTTTTCTTTCCTAAAGCAAACATGCAAAATCTAAAGATTACAAGTTTATTGTCCTTGGTACTACTCAAATGTGTGAATACTATGGAAAATATCTCTCCTTCTTTTTAGAAAAAATATTTTTGAGAGGCAAGATACAGAATAAGTACAGATTTCACCTAATTTTCATGGTAACTTCCATGTAAATATTTGCTATTATCTTTCTTTGTAAATGAAAGTAATGGATAAATCCATTGCTTTGCATGATCAAAAGGACTTGTGTGACCAGCTTCTTAAATATTATCATTAAAGTTTTATCACCAAATATTAGCTTGCCCTTTGTGGCCTCAGATATCAACTCCAATTTTAATCAAAATTGGATGAAAAACATCTAGTTTTTGATTTTAATAGTGGTGAAACACTAGCACATATGTTATTGTATATGCAGACCATGTATAATGAGATGTTTTATTATACCCAACTGTATCTTAATACAGGGATTGAACATTTTTTTCTACTCTCTTTCCTTCGTGTACATATTTTATGAGTGAAAGGCAATGGTATTATTATGGAGGTAATATTATTACATGACCATAGATATTTTAAAATTTAATTTATTCCTCTTATTAGAATTATGTACAAGAACTACTATTGCATATGAAAATATAAATAGCTGCATCAGTTGCCTTATTCAAACTGACAAAGTTAAGCTTAAAAAAATTAAGCCAAAGTCAACTAATAGTTAGAACGCTTTCCAGGAAATCAAACTATTTGCTTTTTTGGAAGAATCTTAAAATGACATGGGAAAATGTCCAAGACATAATTTTATACAAAAAAATAATCTATATAACTTTACATAAAATAGGATCCCAATATAATAGATAGTAAGCAAACACAGAAAGTTAGGACTAGATGGAAATACATTTTAACATAACAATACGTGGGGTGATTAGATTATAGGCACTTTCCATTTTCTGTAATGTATGTAGAGGTAGGTGTGTATGTGGGAGAGAGACAGAGATAGAGGGAAATATAGCTTCTCCAGAAATATTAACTTGAAAACAGGAAATTTTTAACATCTAACAGTTTTTGGAGAAAAATATAGACGATTTTATTTGAATTTCAGTCAAATTACCAATAATATAATTATAAAACTTGATGTTCATTTTGGACAGTGTTATAGGTGTAATGCTCAGTTGTTTTTTTTTTTAATGAATTTTTTCTCAATATATGTTCTTCAATACTTGAATTGTAACATAATAAAGTTAAATAATTATAGACACATTCAAAAAACAAAATGTAAGGAAAAGAATTGTCCTACGTTCAGAAAGTCTCTAGATAGTAAAGCTTTCAAACATCTTGTCTATGTTCTTTACAGAACATGAAATGAAAATTTGGGAGTGTTAAATAGATTTCTCCTAACAGTCCGTTTTTGGAATCTCCAGGACCAGAATCAGATTTTTAAAATTCCTTTCTTTAATACAATAACTCTCATAGAGTATATAACTGCACATATTTTTTTTCAAATTTTATATCTTATTGTATATTCTAGAATTCATGTTCCAAAAAAATTATACTATATAATATATATTACCCCCAAGTACTTTGTGTACTTTTAGCACAGTTGGTTTGGTTAAAAGAAAGTTTGACGGAGACATATTTTACAGCATAATTGACTTTTCCCATCAAAATAATTGCTTTGCATATACTGGAAAATATAGTACAGCTGCATAGGAGTGTTCCCCAGTGCAAATTTTTAATTTGAATTGGTTTGAATACTTTGAATATAAAGATAAATCAGATGTTTGATCTCTTCTACATATACATAGAGAGAATTTTAAAATGCTAAGAATTCTTTAATATTTGAGTATTACAATATCCGTTCTAATATATGAAGAATAACATAAAAATGAGTGATGATAAACCTAGCTTAGAGTTCCACTAAAAGATTATGGAACGAGCATTTTTACTCTTCCTCTTTCTGAGACCTATAATCAGAAATCTAAAAAATGCAACAAAAGGGAAACAATCTGATCAAAATTTTCAAATGGCCACATCCACAGACCATAAATAGAGCATTTGACAAAAACAATGAAATCTGAATCAAACTGGAGAACACTGACATACTTTAATACATTCTTCTCCAGATCCTTAGCAATTTTCAGATTTTTCTAGGATTATGTGACAAGGTCTAAAAAAGCCTAATGATGCTTGAGCTGACGAAATGACAAGGCTTGGGCAGGTCATGGGAAAGTGGGAAACTCCCCTATACTATTCATACTTACCCTGCTGACTGGCACTGGAAGCAGATCTAGATGAAAAGGGGATAAGTGGAGGGCCCTGCCATGGATCAGAATCAACTGAAAAAGATAACTCTGGGTCGGAAGTTTGTGACGCAAGTGACAAGAATATGAGTCATGGTGACATCCTGTTTACTCTAAAAGTGAAGGGAAATGCACCTCTTGAGGTGAGTAAAGAATGTAGTAAGTTGCATGCGAACAAATTAGAGAACAGCGCTTTGGATGTGCAACAGCCAAATTCCCCTCATATGCTATACTCTGTTGTCCCCTTCCGAGATTACTCGTGAGCCAGTAACTGCCCTGATTGAATTAGCTCAAATCAAGATTGTAATGATTAGAAAAGAACCAGCTACAGAACAATCAATAGATTGATGAAGAACATACACCAGAATAATTACAATATGAAATTTCAGATACATAGCTCTCAAAACTCTTATTTCTGAGCCTAATGCAAAATCCAGAAATCAATTAGAAAATTTTGGAATACGAGCATGAGATCAGTAAATGAATTTAGGCCATTAACTGTTAAGCGAAGGGGAAGGCATGAATACTTAGAAAACAAAAATGGAATAAGCCAAGATGAGGGAGAGAGCTAACTGAGTACAATAATACTCAAAACTATCTTTTGTTTTCTAGCCATCTTCTAAAATAAGAACATGATGATGGCATTTCCCAAAACAAAATATGTTGCTGGCTGTCTACAGTGCTTTAAGCACTTTTAAATTTATTTTCTGGCTTCCAACCTACTTTTTCCTCTTTCATCTCTACCGTTACATCTTACTTGTCGACTTGTTCATAAACATGCCATGGACTTTTGTGACTTTTATATTAACTTCATATTGGTCTTTCTACCACCTGATTCGAAAGCTCCTTCCTGAAACTTTTGTTATTGTTATTGTTGATATTCCCAAAGGACCAGGTCAAATGTCACTTTCTATTGTCAGTCAAAAATAATCGCTCTTTCATGACTTTGCTTATGCTTCTATCAAAATATATGACACACTTAGAGCTACATGAATTAGTGGTATTTGCATAATCAATATTTTTTCAATTGAAATTAATTATAATTCCACATAGAACACTAACAAATTTCGGATCAATGCTTTAGAAAAAGGGGAGAAAGGGATGGATTTGGTAGTTGTCATGGGAGATTCTATAAATTTATTTTGCAAGGGACCCAGACTTATTTGTGGATATTCTGGGGAGGATGAGCCATTTGTAGGAAACACAACCTAAAGGGCATGGCAAGCAGAAATAATTAGCAAAAAGGAGTAGTTTGAAAACGGGGAAACCGAAGGACAGAAGTTACCCAGAAACACATGCCAGCAGCCCCTATCAGAGAAGTTTATCTGCAGCCAGCAGTGGCCATGCTACCATATTGGTATCTAGAAATGGAAAAGTTTATGAGGAGAAAAAACAAAAGACAAAAGCAAAGCAAAGATCCACATTTGGACTAAGTATTAAATGGATTACTAAGACAGGAATTCAAACCAAGGAAAATATAAGAGAAGAAGAGTTGTTAGAATTGGACTCGCCATGAGAATGTCAGACTCAGCACAAGAGTGGCCTGGTACCAAATCCCAAATATTTGTGATAGAATATTAACTCTTTCCTACCTGAGTTAGTGATTCTCAAACCTGCATGATTATGAAAGTTACTGTTGTCTCTTAAATTACAAATCCGAAATCTCACTTCCAAAGATTTAGAATCAATACATTTGTATTTAAAAACAAATAAAAAACAAAGAAAGAAAAGCATCCTAAGTTCAGCCTGTTTGTTCTAGACTAGAAATATGGCACAGAGTCAACCCATGCTTGTCTCTATTTTCCTAACTAGAGCTTTTAATTTCATTTCATCTGCTTTTTATTGAAAACTTTTCTCATTTGTAGTATTTCACCCCAATTCCTCTCAGTTTTGTCCCTTGGATATCTTGCTCTGTGTGATAGCTTCTTTTATTTCTCTTTCAAGAAAAGATCCCAGGTGTCCAGAGATGTGCTTTCTCCCACTTTTCCCATAGTTCTCAGCCTCAAATCCCTGTTCATAAGTAAGCTAGTGTCTTTGATTTCACCTTTCCTGGCATCAACAAGACTCATCTTGACTTACAGTGTCTATCCTCACATTTCTGTCAACAGATTCATCAAGAATCTTTGCAATTAATATGCTTATCCTGGTGTTAATGGTAAAATTGCAAACCTATACTTAACATGTCAGTATATAATTAATACTAACATTTCAACCATATATTACAGCTGACAAATTTCTGATTAAATGAATGAACTCAATAAGTATTCAACAAACATTTATCTACAACGACTATGTGAACCACAGTAATTAGATGAAGATTGTGGGACAATGAAAAATCAATTCCAAAGGCAAATTTGCAATCTCTTGAAAACGAAAAAAGAAAACCACGATAGAGACGTTTTGATTTTAAAAATGGTGCAACACTAGCACATATGTTATTGTATATGCAGGCCATGTATAATGAGATGTTTTATTATATCCAATTGTATCTTAATGCAGGGGTTGAACATGTTTTTCTATAAAGAGACACAGAATAAATGATTTCAGATTTGTGGGCCATATAGTCTCCGTTGCAGCTCTTCAGCTTTGTCATTATAATGTGAAAGCAGCCACAGACAATATAAAAGAACAGGTATGACTGTGTTCCAACAAACTTTACCTACAAAATATAGGCACGTGACTGAATTTGACCCCCAGTTTATACTTTGCCAGTGCCTGTTTTAGTCGATATTCTTTGGTCCATGGTATATTGTATACTGATGCAATGAAATATGAATTTTTTTTCTTTTTCAAAATCCTTTGTATAATACATACTGAAGATAGGATAAATTTTGATTGTATAGAATGTAGCCAATTATTTTCACAATATAAAAATTCTAGGATTCAAGCCACCAAATATTTATCACATTCTCTATGCTGCAGGATGCAAGAGGAAACGGAAGAGGAAAATACTGGTATGAAAACCTTCCTAACAAGCTGTCAGGACCTTGTTAAATGAACGTTTGCTAAGTGGAGCTCAGGGTGCTGTTGTGGTTCAACAACAGACCACAAAAAAAAAAAATTTGAAATAGGTAAGTTTATTACTCATAGGTCCTGGAGGACACAGCATGCCTCAAAGGGCCACAAGAGGAGGTCAAGGCAGAGTGCAGACAGAGAGACAGACAGGAACTGGGTGGGGCACATGCTTTTGTTAGGGTGTGTGAGTAGAATGCTTTGGGGTTCAAAGGTAGGGCCAGCTTGGTCAATTCAAATCAAAAGAGCAGCGTTTTGGCAACCCCATGGGGGTCTTATCTAAGGAAAGCATAAGGCATCCAGGTGCTGGGAGGCAGGGGAGACTGTGGATCACAAGGGCTGTTGCGCAAGTTACGTCAGGAACTTACATTTGCTTGTGACTCTGCAGCTGCTATCTAGGGCATGAGCTCGCATGAGGGGGCTAGTGTCAGTTTAAGGTCCCTGCAGGTCACTTGACCAAACAAAATGAATGCCAAAGCAACAATACCATGGAGTGGCTTAGCTAAACTCTCAACACAAGCTTTGTTTCAAACTAGTCATACTAATTTCCTAAGACTGCTGTATCAAATTACCCAAAATTAGCTAAAACAATAGTAATTTATTCTCTCACAATTCTAGATGCTGGAAGCCTGAAATCAAGGTATCAGCAGAGCCAGTTCCCTTTGAAGGCCCTAGGGAAGAATCCTTCCTTGTTTCTCCTTATCTTCTTTTGGCTCCCAGCAGTCCTTAGTACTCCTGGGTTTGTAGCTGCATCACTCCAATCATCTTCATCTTCTCTGTGAGTCTCCGTATCCCCTCCTCTTCTTATAAGGACACCAGTCATTAGACTTGGGACTCGCCCCAGATCCAGGATGAATTCATCTTGAGATCCTTAACTATTAACATCTGCAAGGACTCTATTTCCAAATAAGTTCACATTCTGAGGTTCTGGGTGAATGTGATTTGGGGGCACACTATTCAATCCACTACATTAGTCATTATTTGCTTGCTTATTTTTTAGTTAAGTCTGCTCTGATGACTCATTCAACTTCTTCCAAAAAACTACTATTTTTTTTTCTTTATATTAACATGTTTATTATTTTTAATGAATATTTTATAACTTTTTTATTTTAAATATATTAGTATTTATAACCCACATAAATAAAAGGTCTTGAGACCAAAAAGTTTGAGAACTGCTCTTTCCAGCAGACATCCAGCACCCTATGAACATTACTGCTGTTAGGCATGGCCACTTAGTTCCTTGGCACATTCAATGTATATTTCACTTTAAATATGATTCAATAGATTGTCTGCAAAAAGCTTCTTAAACTTATTGTCAGGCAAGGGGATTTAATCTGACAGGGAGATACTGAAGTGTAACCAGTTTTAGTTAAAAATCTAGCATGTTTTCCTTAGTGACATCATAATGTAATAAATCCTTTAATATATAAATGGGCTGTGTGATGTATGAAATAGAAAACCATACTTTACACGACGCATTTAAAAAATGTTAATTAGTAACGTGACAACACTAGCATTAGATTCTACGTGAGTGGTGGCAAACAAATGGCCCGCTCCAAATGTTAACTAAGAACAAACCCTTAATTTTTTTTTTCTTTTTTTTTGGCGGTACGCGGGCCTCTCACTGTTGTGGCCTCTCCCATTGCGGAGCACAGGCTCCGGACACGCAGGCTCAGCGGCCATGGCTCACGGGCCTAGCCTCTCCGCGGCATGTGGGATCTTCCTGGACCGGGGCACGAACCTGTGTCCCCTGCATCTGCAGGCGGACTCTCAACCACTGCGCCACCAGGGATGCCCCCAAACCCCTAATTTCTGAAAGAAAATAAAGTAGGGGATAAACTGCGGTTCCTAGAGAAAAAAGAATTCTTTTAAATTTATACATTTCGAAAATGTTGAAATGTATGTCAGCAGATTGATACTGACATTATACTAAGCCACACAATTTTATTCTTAAATGAAAATACATCCCAGATATTGTTGCCAAGTTAATATTTGAGTGTATCTTGCCATTAGACAATGCAAATTGGGAACACTTCTGAGGGTGAGGCATAGCTGTGGTGAAAGCAGTTCCTTTCAGCCTTTTGATTGTATCTCAGATATAAAAAAATTGCATTGATGTTTTTAACCTGCCATGTATAATTTTTTAATGTATTGCTATTTAAAAAAATCTGAGACAGCTAACATTTAAACAAATCACTGCTGTTTGGGAATGATGTTTGAATGAAAGATGCTATGAACATATTTGCTAATTTATACTGTATTAAGATTTTAAATGATATAGTTATTTAATATATCTTACGTTAAATAACTGGTATTTGAAAATAAGTCTATTTTTCTTTCTGAGTAGCCTTCTGGGAAAAGTTCATTGAATATAGTTTCCAGTCATAGTTTATTTTCCTAACTTGTACTTATTTTAAAATCTTCTCATCAGGAGGGAGTTAAATAGTGCAAAGCTCAGCAAATCTGACTTCCCTCCCATTTTGGTGTGCATGTCCACTTATGACCATCATTTTTCTGGAAACCTTCCACTTAGTGTATCAAAAATCAATGTTATAAAAGTTCTTTAAAAGGTTCAGCGGTTTTTTTGAGTCTCTGAATGATTACAGCATTCTGTAAATTGGCTTCTTCCAGTGTGAGTGTTTCATCTAGTAATTTGAGGAAAGGAAGAGCTGTTGCCAGGGAAAAGGGAGGACTTCTTTGTGATCCTTGGTATTTTTCGATGAAGTCTTTGATGTGGCTTACCCTATGAGAAATGTTAAATTTCTGGACAATCCTTTCCCCATTGGCTAACCAGATCTGTATATTAGTGATGGGTTCCAGACTGTTTACTGGGACAGTAGACAACTTATTTTTATTCTCAACTTCAATAGTCTTCGCTTTAGAAACAATTTTTGGTGTAGCACTTCCCAGTCTGTGACCCTGTCCTGAGAAGGGCTGGAACACAGGCTTCGTTGACATACATACTTCATTTTTCTTATCTTCAACTTTAACATCGACCTCCTCTTTATCAAAAACTCCCTGTAATTCTAAAGGTAATTCTCCTTTTTTGATGGAGTTCAGAAACTGCTGACTTGCACCATCAGAATAACTTCTGAAATCATCATTGACTGTGAATCCATTTTTCCATAATTTTATACTTACATCTGCCTGTTTCTTTTGTTCAGTGGGAGACAAACATTTGGCACCAACCTTCTGAGCTTCCTCAAAAAGGCATTCTTCCTTTATACTTTCAAGATTATCTACTTCTTTCATTCTCTTTTGCCTTACTCCGGGCGCGGCCGCTGGAGGGGGCCCCGCCGCGCCGTCGCCTCGCGGCCTCGTCCTCAATTCGCTCAGGGACCGCGGGCGCCGCCGCCGCCGCGCCGCCGCCCCTCACACTGGGAGCACTACTGTCCCCAGACCCTCTCAAGCTCGGCTGCCGCGCCGCTGCGACCCTGCGCGCCTCCCTCGGTCACTCCAAAAAACTATTTTGATTTTAACTCCTCAAAGTTCAGAGTTCAAAGCCTTTATCAATTTGTTATTGTTGAGGAACACAAAACCACTACAAGTGTTAGCATAATCATGGGTGTGTTACTGTAAGAAAATCCTTCATAAACACCTAGACTTTCCTTCTTTTAAGGATTTTTGGGCCTGTGAACTAGCTCAGATCTGGGAGCTGTGTGAGGGGCCATGAATAATGTCAAACCTTGTTGTTTATATAAATCTAGTAAACATTAAGACAGCTAGCCATCTATTTCCATCCTGAGGATATCATGATATACTGGCAAAGACTGCCGAAGATCTCTGAGGGCCAAACCATTCTTAGTATTTACAATTCTGGTCCTGCTGCGTATTATGCTAACCATACCCAGGTTTGGTAATTAAGTTCCACCACTTGGCCCTGCCACTATAGGATTCTACCACCTCATTAAACTCAGCAGCCCCATTTTAATAGCACCACCTTCCACTGTCATTCTTTGCTTGCAGAGAACAGCCTCTAGCCCCTACCGTAACTTTCAAAAATACTGTTGCTGGGCTCCCCTGGTGGCACAGTGGTTGAGAGTCCGCCTGCCGATGCATGGGACACGGGTTCGTGCCCCGGGTCGGGAGGGTCCCACATGCCGCGGAGTGGCTGGGTCCGTGAGCCATGGCCGCTGAGCCTGCACGTCCGGAGCCTGTGCTCCGCAACGGGAGAGGCCACGGCAGTGAGAGGCCCGCGTACTGCTAAAAAAAAAAAAAAAAATACTGTTGCTTCCTTCACTGTATGGGTTAACTTTTGTCCATCAAAAGCAGGTTGAAGATCTAACCCCTGGTACCTGTGAATGTGACTTATTTGGAAATAAAGCTTTCACAGATAATGTCAAGTTAAGATGAAGTCGTACTGGATTAGAGTGAGCCCTGAATCTAATGACTGATAGTCTTTAATAAAGAGAGAAAGATTTAGAAATACAGAGACACAGAGGAAACAGGGAAGAAGGCAATGTGAAGACAGAGACAGATTGAAGTTCAGCTGCCAAAGAAACCAGGAATGCCAAGAACTGACAGTAACCATCAGAAACTAGAAGCGAGGAAGGATTCTTTCCTAGAGACTTCAGAGAGAGCAGGGCCATGCTGACAGATTAATTTTAGGTTTTTAGCCTCCAAAACTGTGAAAGAATAAACTTCTGTTGTTTTAAGCCACGATGCTTGTGGTAATTTGTTACGGCAGCTCTAGGGAAAAGATATATACTCACAATATATCCCTCAAAGCTGTGCTGAAGGGATTGGTCACTGGACCCTCACAGGTGACCTAGTTAGGGGTGAGAAAACAGTTCACATACAAAAATTCGACTCCAGCATTCCTACATCTTTAAACCCTGGAACTCAAAGACCTTATGGTATCTCAAATGTATATTTTTAAATACTGCCCTTCACTGCATCCTAATTACCACTGGCAGTGAGATCATCAATACCTTTAAATCTAGTTAGATCAGAGAATGAATGTCGGATTCCCATCCTTAAGTCTGACCCCCGTGAAGTACTTCTGGTGCCAAAAATTTTATTAATCTTGGTGTACCCAAGGAGATAGAGACACTACAGTTTTTCAGGGAACAGTTTAATGAAGGAATGTGAGCTTAATAGTGGGAAGCAGCTGCATCACACAGGGAGATCAGCTCGGCGCTGTGTGACCACCTAACCAGGTGGGATAGGGAGGGTGGGAGGGAGACTCAAGAGGGAGGGGATATGGGGATATATATATATATATGTATAGCTGATTCACTTTGTTATACGGCAGAAACTAATACAACATTGCAAAGCAGTTATACTCCAATAAAGATGTTAAAAAAATAAAAAATAATTAAAAAAAATAATGCTGGATGAAGAGCATGAGGTCAAGTTTTAGAGGGCTTTGAAAAATGGTAAAGAGATTTGGACTTGATGTGATAATAATTGGTTATGCTTGTAAAATGACTTCTAGTCTATAATGCGCAATAGATATTTTTTCATTTAAACTTTAATTTTTGACAGGCATGCTGTATTATAGGTGAGGAACTAGAACCAGAGCAGTTAAGAGTCTGCTGAAAATCACGCAGCTAATAAAATGCAGGACATCTGGGAAAAAAAAAAAAGGAATATGAGCTTAAACAAATGTAGAAGTACATGTTGGACAGAAAGTCTGTGGTCAAAGAAGTAGAGAAATTGTTACTAATGACTTCAAACTAGAGCAGGTAGAGAACTGCAGAGCTTATGCAGATGGCAAAGAAGCTGTTACATTTGTTTGCCACTATCACAAAGAGGGAGTTTGTTGGAGGGCGCCTTAGCTGTGATGTCTTGGCTCCCGAGAGTAATGGCTTCTAAGTTTCAACTAATCTCTTCTCATTAACAAACCCTAACCTAACACCATACATTCTAGGAAAACTAGTTCCCAGCTTTGGCAGTGGTGCATCGAAGGTAAAGGTGACTGACACTGAACCCTTCCATTCCAGACTAAAAACAGCTCTCACATATTTCTCTGTAAATATTTCCACATGTGACTTCTTCCTCAAAAACTGAGATGTGACACTCTCTTAAAATACTACCTTAAATTCTAATCCTATGTTGGATGATATTGACTCAAGTTAGTTTCTAAGTCTTACTGCTCATAAGTAGAGCAGGGGAATATTGTAATTTTCTCTGGAGTTGAATTTTAGTATAAAGAGCAAATATAAGATTTTTAGCAGTCTTGATGAGGTTTCAATGAAACCACCGACATCACTGAAATATCTGGATTAAAACACTGTGACAAAAACCGGGAAAATGTTCCAACTGAGACCTCTCATACTTCAAGGAAGCTGAACAGTTCATAATCAACTAACAGTATCACGTGAGAGCCTGTTTCATGTTTAAGTGCAGGTTCCATTGTGAATTGTAGTTATTATGTTTCTAATAATAAACTGGACCTCACAATAAAGTAACAAGGTAATGTATTTTTACTTTTATACCTATAAAAAGTCAGTATATTGCTTAGTCATTTTTATATTTCCAAGAAAACAATGTGATGGCATAAGGAATTGATTAATGATTCCAAAATACTCCCTAAAGCCTGACTGCTGCCTTCCTTCCTTCGTTTATTTATTTCTATTTTCCCAGATTTACTGAGATATAATTGACATATAACATTGTAAAAGTTCAAGGTGTACAGTGTGTCAATTTGATACGTTTATATATTGCAAAAGGATTACCACCATAACATTAATTTGTAAGCCCTCCAGCCTCTCACATAATTACCATTTCTTTTTTGTGGTGAGAACAATTAAGATCTACTCTCTTAGCAACTTTCAAGTATATAATACAGTATTATTAGCTATAATCATGCTGTACATTAGAACCCCAGAATTTTTTAATCTTCTAACTGAAAGTTTGTATCCTTTGACTAATATCTCCCCATTTCCAGCACCTCCTAGCTCCTGGTAACCACTTTTCTACTCTCTGTTAGATTTCATATATAAGTAACATCTTAAGGTATATGTCTTTATCTGTCTGACTTATCTCATTTAGTATAATGCCCTCAAGGCTCATCAGAGTTGTCGCAAAAGGCAGGACTTCTCACTGAATAATACTGTTTTTCATATATATATGAAATGTGTTGATGGACATTTAGGTTTTTGAATAGGTTGAATAATACTCTAATGGACATGGGGGCACAGATATCTCTTCAAAATCTTGTTTTTGTTTCTTTTGGATATATACCCAGAAGTGGGAGTGCTGGATCATATGGGAGTTCTATTTTTAATTTTTTGAGGAACCTCCACACTGTTTTCTACAGCAGCTATACCAATTTACATTCTCACCAAGAGTGCTCAAGAGTTCCCTTTTCTCCACACCTTCAACAATACCTGCTATTTTTTGTCTTTTTGATAATAGCCATGCTAACAGGTGTGAGATGATATTTAATTGTGGTTTTGGTTTGCATTTTCCTGATGATTGGTAGGTAGAGGCTTTTATCATGTACCTGTTGGCCATTTGTGTGTGTCTCCTTTGGAAAAATGTCTACTGAGTTGCCTGACTGTTTTTTATCAGGTTTTTTTTTTCCTGCTATTGAGTTATATGAGTTCTCCATATATTTTGGATATTGACCCTTTATCAGATATATGATTTGCAAATATTTTCTCCCATCCCATAGGTTGCCTTTACTTTTTGCTGATTGTTTCTTTTACTGTGCTTTTAGTTTGGTCCAGTCTCACTTGTTTATTTTTGATTTTGTTGCTTGTACTTTTCATATCCAGGAAATCACTACAAAGATCAATGTCAAGAAGGTTTTTCCCTATGTTTCGTCCTAGGAGTTTTCAGGTTCAGGTCTTATGTTTAAGTCTTTAATCCAGGTCTCTATGAACTGTCACTCCCGCTGCATGTCTGCTAATCTGTGTTTTTCTTCCTTGTTCCTAGCCAGCTCTATACATCTCAGCTTTGCCAGACTGGGTGGGATGAAACCTAAGCAAGATCTTCATGCAGTGCCCCCAAGAGGCTGGAAAAGGTGGTTGCTCACTCTGTTCTTCCTTTCTTGGTGAGAGAAACTCTTTGTACCTGGTAAACTCCTTGGCACTGAAGAGTGCTGGCTTGGGGATAGGATGATGCAAGCAAAATGAAGTTGTCTTCCTTCTCCTCTGTGTGATTATTTCAGTTTTTTCCACTGTGCTGCTAAAACTTCCTAAGTGGACTCTAGTGGCCTCCCAGAGCTGTTTTTTATTTGTGGCCAGCTATCCAATCATTGATCTTTGTGGGGGAATGGGGAAGCTGGGTTCTCCTAAGTCACCATTATTTTTTTCTGCAGCCTCTTCATTAATTTTTAGGTAAATGAGATTATTTTATAAAGCAATGTTGTTTAATATTTCTAAATTATCATTTCATCAATTTTTTTCCTCATCACCATTATAACAAATATAACCCTTTGTTCCTAGTTGCACAACAAAATTTCAAAGAGTGAAATTCAGTTTACTCAATATTTATAAACTGATTGTTCATCTTCTTTCTATTTCCCTCAAAGAAGATAAATAAACAGAAAGAAAATAAACCTGGAATTTTGACTGTAAGGAGTCATGTGGTCTCAGAGGAAAGAAGTTAATGTATTGAAAAGAAAGAGGAGACCCAAATCAGACTGAAGGGACTTTAATCCTATGTCTGGAGAAACATGTACATTTTGTAGATACAAATCTAGTCTCCTCTGATGACCCTTAGGGTTACTACCAGCTCTTCCATAATATATACCTTGTCTCCACCGTTAGAGACAAAATTCAGAATGAAAAAAATCATTCTGAAAATATTCTCTAACGTTTGCATATCATTAGTCTATTTTAAGGGTAGCTAAAGCTGTGTCTGAAGCTAGAATTCAGCTTTCACAGGTGAAAAATTTCCAAATCCAGTCATTCAGCAATTATTATTTTTTGAATATATACTCTTCAGGATACTCTATTAAAAACAAAACAAACAAACAAAAAAGAAACAAATAGATAATAGTCAAACTTAAATGCTATAATGATTTAAAGAGGGATAAACGCTATACTGCTAGAATGATTTCCATGACATTATATTCAAGTATATTTGGAGAACTTTGGTCTATAATGTTGTTTTCAACACATCAGCTTTTGGAAGAAGTATCACTTGGAGATAAAAAGCCACAAGTAATTACACTTGAATTTTACCAAATTCGGAGTTGTCAGGTCACTGAGGAGTAGAGATGTAGAGTTTCCACATGTGTGTGCACCTCCTATAATGAGATTTCCCAGCAGAAGCTGACAAAGTAGGTCTGTGAAGCTAAAAGGGACATAATTCCAGAATAATATCATAGCAATAAAGAGCACACGGTCTAGAGTTAGACAACTCAATTTGAAGCAATTTCTAACAGTCCTCAAAACTTCCTGTCAGTGAGAACTTTGAGAAGTTATTTAATTTCACTGTTGAGTCTCCTTTTTGTAAAAACGGTGGTAATAACAATTCCAACCTCATACATAAAAGCTGTAAACATTTAAAGTCATGTCAAGCATGTGGTAGATGTGCAGCAGGGTAATTATTATTGCTTGTTAAAAAATTCAAATATATTTGGTCCAATTAAATAGAAACCTGGAATATACATTTTGGCCTTTAGATACCTAGGTTCCCTCAAATGCAGAGTCAGTTGCTATATGATTCAGCTTTAGTTAGATGTTCCTGCAGTTTTAACTGTGCCACAGTTCTTCAGGGTTTAAAATAAAGCTTCCTGGTTATACCTTACCACAGGAAGTACGGTTTGGGGTTATCTTTTGTCTTTTTTCTCTCTCATTTCTTTCTTCCTCCTGTCTTACCTTCCTCTTTTCCTTTCTTTTTCTTTTTGTTTCCACTGCATTTACTACCAATATAAAAAAAATGTTAAAATGAAAAAACAAACTATTCTTAGTTCTCCAGTGGTTCTCATCCCTCCTTCTTCCCCACACAGCTCCTGACCTATTTCCTCAGGGTCAGTTCAAAACTGGACCTGGTGCTCACTTCGGCAGCACATTTACTAAAACTGGAACGATACAGAGAAGATTAGCGTGGTCCCTGTGCAAGGATGACACACAAAGTCGTGAAGGGTTCCGTATTTTTGAAAAAATACTGGACCTGTTCACTGGTGTTTTCACAGAAAACAACCAACGCCAGGATGCAGAGGCAGAGAGTGGGAAGAGGGCGACAGTACTATCCAGGTTCCACCAAAGGCAGGCCAGGTGGAGAGGCACAAACTTCAAACAAAAGGGCTGATGGCCTCACAGTGACATAGTCTAACTAAAATGGACTGGAAAGGAACTACAGAAGGCCCCTCAGAGGCTTTATAAAACACCTCAGCGGCTGTGTCCTACCCACAATAACTGACTCCAGGAGAAGGATGAAGAGGCCAGGGAAAGTTGTGGAAAGTTTCACGTGTCAGGAGGTGGAGAAAGTCTAGAAGGCACCAAGAGCCTCACTCATTTTGACAGAAAAATTTCCTCTAGTGTTAGGAAGTCACAAAATGCCAAGGACGCTGAGCAAAGCTATGAGGGGGATGCAGAGTCTCACAAGACACAGCGATCACAGACCACGGTGGTGGGGATCGTGCTACTGAGGCAGAAACTATGGAGTCCAAGAGCAGGGAGAGTGGCCTTTCAGGAAGTGACTCTGGTGAGAGAGAGGAAGATCCAGGAAGCAGCTGAAGGGAGCAAAGATGGGGTCCTGAGGCAGGGCTCTGGAGGCTGGATCAGAAGAAAGGGCACCAGTGATGAAACACAACTCTGGGGGCAAGTGTCAGTGACTGAGGTCGGGGGTGGAACAGCCGCACAGTAGCCATCACAAGGCACTGGGAAATAAATGGCTGTTGGCCATAGAGGGCCCCTTCCAGGCTGGTGGGAAAGCACAGTCTCACAGAGGTCCACTGATGCCTGGGTGGCAGAAGGCACAGAGGTCTTCATATCAACAATGGCCCTTTTTGGCACTGTTGGCAGAGAGGGTGGTGGGATCTGTCTTCCATAACCTGGGGTCCATCCTTGGGCTGGCAGGCATTCTTGTTAAGGGGCCAGTTGTGAGTGTTCAAGGGTGTCTCTGTTCTTTGTGAAGGCCTCCCCTGGAGGGACCCCCTTGGCCTGGTCCAGGAAGGAGGTTCAGCACTGACTCCCCCACCAACCATGACCATATGGGCCAGACCAGAGACCTAAGCCTCCTTGAATTGGGCCTCTACCCTAAGGAGGAAACGGGAGACTCCCCACTGGTGCAATCATGGGTCCCCTTGGTCCTAGAGGGCCTCTGGGAAGAGCAGTGAGCCCCCCATCCTGTCTGGGGTCTCTTCCCCTCTGGAGATGGGGGCTGCAGTGGCCGTGGCTGCCCCTGCTGATTCTGCTTCTTTCCTTTCAGCATCGTGGTTATGGCAACGGCTGCAGCGGGATTTCCCGTTCTTTCTTTTGAAAGCAGGTTGTCCTATCCAAGCACTTCTGGAAATTCTCAGGGAAAGTTACATATTTCTTTTTCTGACTTCTAGCAGACAGTTGATTTCAGACCTGACCTTCACTCTTTGAAGTTCTCCAAGGTGATGGCTGCTGAAAGCATTCTCATATTAATTCATTCTAAGTGTGGGCATAAGTCCCTCCCTGAGAGGAAACAATTATCTTTAGGAAAAACATCACTGTAACCACAGAAAAGGTAAAACCAAATTCTATATACTCCAGGCTCAGCGTCAAAGCAGATATACCTTCCCTGTCTCCACCTTTCCAGCCTCCCAAAGTTTCTGTAAAATTTTAAAACAAACAAACAGAAGTCTCCTGCAGTGCATGGCTTGCTGTGAACGCCCAGTACTCAGACATAGAGAAGGCACTTCTTCCCTTTGTGAACACACTCCTGGATTTATGGCATTTTTCTTTTACTTTGGTCATTCTCAAAAATCATGTTCATTGTTTGAGGGATAACCTATTCCTGAAGACATCAACCTTGAAATTCCAAACATCAATTTTGCACTGGAAATATAACAACATAATAGGTAAAAGTAGACACACTAACTTATGAACCTCTGTTAAATCACCAAAATAGGAGTTTTGTTTTTAATTTTTGAAACCAAATATTATGAATATCATCAAATGTTTAAAATACCTCATTGGCAGGTTTTGGCAGTTGAAACCCCATTTTAAATTGAATAGAATTTTAGAAAAATTATGTAAACTACCAATGAGATAAACACATTGAGTAAGCAAAAATGCCTACATTTCAATTTGATGGCATGCATGTATCCCTAATCTGTTTTGGGGGAAGCCTGGTATATCAGATGCCTATGTGATGATGTTTGAGGTTGCCCACAATGGTGAAGGTGGTTTGACCCCTATATACTGGTATATATGTCATATGTATATATATACTTACTTATTCATTTAAATTTCAGGAGCATGAAGTTAAATAAATTTTATTCCTTAGTTTAGGATATGCCATCTTCATTATAAAATTTTACTCTTATTTGAATTTATTTGCTTATGTTTTCCCCTTCATCTTTTACCATCACTGCCATTCCTTTCCTCCAATAAGCACACAATCTTAGGATTTTGATAAATTTTGTTTATGTAGTATCCTTGTCTCCCTGAGAGGAAATATAGAACAAGATGCTAAAATAAAAATGACATGTAGTGAAGGACTCGACTTTTACTGTACTTTACAAAGGCCCCTTATCTTCAGTGCTGTCCCGCAAACTAAGAACAATAATAATAATGAAATAGTCAAACTAAAAGCATCACTGCTTTCAAATGTTTTGCATACTATCTTAAGGCAACAGAAAAAATGGCTTAAGTGTAAATCCTGTTTTCCAGCAATAATTGTGTTTAAAAGGGATTTTTCCCACAAGGTCTACATTAACTGGTTGAAATTTCTTTCCAACCTGCAGAGTCATAAACTTTTATTTGTTTAAATGCCAATATAGATGTGCAGAGCCTATCTTTACTATACATGAGCTGTGAAGGATTTGAATCATAATTACATGATTTTAAGAGGCACAGAAAACATTACCTCTACTGATTTACTCCTCCATATGCCTCAATTTTTAATACAATAGCACTTACACAGAAGGTGGAGAGGCACACAGATTGAGAAATAGATACTCTTCTATATTATTATAAATTAATGGTGCAAAAACAACAGAGATCTTCTTCTCAGTTTTCTAACAGAACATGACAGTATCGCCTTTCTTGAAATGGCAGAGGATGGGTGGGAGAAGGGGGCTCGGACTCCTATACACACTAATATTTACTACAAATCACTGCCTTAAAATCAGATGACCAAAGAGACTTATGGCAACTTTATAGGGGATCAGCCCTCTGAATGTAATAAACACATCATATTGACTAAATTTTTAAATTAAATTCTGTTTTTAAAATTGTTTTCCCACATTTTTTTACAAAAATAAATTCTAGTATTTTTGTTGATTGTGATGTCAGTAGTGTTTTAAAATAAGTAACACTGTAAATCTGATAGGGAATACTGGGGTGAAAGAATTGAACTAGTTATTCCAACTTCTTGAAAGCAAGCATTATGCCTTGAACTTGGTTTATATTGATGATGGCCCTGTGCAAGACACTAGGCAAATTGAAGAATAATAAGTCTCTATTATGTATTGTTGATAATAAGATCAATCTGTATGCTTTAGATTAGAATGAACTTTCTCTTTTATATTCATAGACTCATGCATATAACTCACAGTTATAGGATAACTTGATGAGAATTAGAGCTTGGGCTTAATAAAATTCAGTTTTCACCAAGGAACAATAAAGAGACAGCACATTAAAACTATACTGTACTGAAATATAGGGCACTGAAGTGAAAAATAAAAGTAAGAAGATGTAGGAAGTGAAATTGTAACATAAATTTATAAGTATTTTCAGCCAGAGTTGCCCAAGGCCTAATGAAAAAGGTAGTAACTGGATATTCATCTCGTATCATAGGGATTCCACACATCATGAAAAACATGTGGCAAATAGGCAGAAAAAGCAAAAAAAAAAAAAAAAAAAAAAGGTTACAAGTTGAATAAAAAAATCAGTGAAGATTTTATAAGATCATTAAAAAGATAACATTTCAAAATGGAAAGAGTAGTCTATTAAAGTCAAATGGACAAAAGAATTTGGTATAGATGTAGTGTTATTAGATATTATAATATTGATACTAAGCATCATTATCATATCTAAAAATCACTGAGACCTACCATGAAGCAAACACTATACCGGTATCTAGCAATTCCTCCTGGTAGCTACAATTTGCAGGTAAGTAAATTAAGGCTGTTAAGAGTTCCCACAGCCTTACGATGAGATCAAATAATTTGCCATGAGTCTGATGGAACTAGTCTTAAATCCCAGTTTGTCTACCTCATCCATCAGTAGAATCACCTTAGTTAAATATTTTAACCTTTAACCTCCTGCTTAATTGAGACTTATTTTATTAAATCGGGTTTGTTGTTAAAAAAATGCACTTTATTTAGTAGCTCATTTGTGAAACTGATGCAGTATTCTAAAGATTGTTTTTTTAATGTGGGCCATTTTTAAAGTCGTTATTGGAATTGTTACAATATTGCTTCTGTTTTATGTTTTGGTTTTTTTGGCCATGAGGCATGTGGGATCTTAGCTCCCTGACCAGGAATCAAACTCGCAGCCCCTGCATTGTAAGGCAAAGTCTTAACCACTGGACCACCAGGGAAGTCCCTGATGCAGTATTTTAAACTCTTAAAGAACAGTGGGTTTGCTTATAAAATTTTTAAAGATATTGAGCTCATTCTTCTTAGACATTTTCTTTATAAGAATAGCACCACATTTAGGGTTTACATGCAAAAATAGTTTTTCATTATTTCCTAGACATTAAATACTCTACCTCAAATTGAAATTCAAACAAATACACCAATTCTACAAAGAGATGTCTACAAACCAACCAACTGGCTGAGCTCTAGGGTGTAGTTTCGGGTTTTCTCTAGGCTGATTTCTAAAAATATTTTGTTGGTATACCAATAATCTGGTTAAATTACCTGACAATATTTGGTTAAACCTGACAAACTGTATAACATGGCAAAAGCAAAAAACTATAGCATTCTATTTGTCCATGCTAAAGACTGAAGTCCAGCACAACTACAGCAATGAAAAGAACATAGAAAATATATATCCTGCTTCTCCATAGCCTTACATTTCACTCCTAAGATTATACTTGAGTATATAAAATACTTTCAGATTTTATGTTTTTCTAATAAAAAGGATAGTGGTATGGACACTTTTAAATCACAAACAATTTTAAATTTTTTATTGGGCTGTAAAATTATAAATAATTTTATTTTAAAGCAGATTTATCTTCCGAAGTGTCATAGGCTAAAATTTCCTTCAAATCTTTGAATATATGATCAAGTGAATAAGTTAGGTTATGGGATGATCTAAAACTGCATAAAAACAGAAAAATAATCCTACTCTACCACCCCAAGGGGTAGCATTGGAACCAAAGAAAAGTCCTTAAAAACTGCTCAGATATTAACAATGGAAAACTCTGGATATAGGGTTTGGATTCAGTTATTCATTCTGAAAACTGACTCTTACCTAATTCAGATACTTTTCTTGACACTGATATTCCTTCTATTCATTACTGCCTTCCTTTAGATCAAGGAACTGATGCATGGATGCAAACAAGTTCCCTCACTCCATTAGTTATAAACAGTTTGGTATTCTCCTTGGCAGCATTTACAATGAGGGAAGGAGATGGGAAATTAGATCTCTCATTTGGTGATATTCCTTTTTAGTAATCTTTCTAAATTTTTTATCAAGTCTCTCCTTTGATCCAGCTTCAAAAATATATGTTCATCCCTAATTTTGAATTTTGGTTCTTTCTCATTTTTGATTAATAGGAAAGTACATATTAAAGCTGTCATCTGGGAATGAGTCTATAGTCTACACATCATAGGCAGGTCGGCCAAAGAGTTTTTCTACCAAATTATATTCCCAGCAGGAGTAGATATGGATACTCGCACAAGCTCTGCACACGGTGACATCTGTATCTGTGAGAAGGGTTCTATTTGCATACCATCTGGCACCAGAGAGTTGAACTACTTGAAGTCATACTGGAGACATTTTTGGCTCTGGCAATCAGGGTTACAGATATCTGGTGAGTTAAATGCTCCAACGGAGCTGCTGACAGGAGTATTACAGCCCTCAAAAGGACAAACTGGGTGGTATCATTAGACTGGCTAGAATTATTGTAACTAAAGGAAGACATCTAAGTTAGGAATTTCTCTTCTTGTGGAAAATCCAGAAAGGCTTATATGTCATATTAATTCACAGTATTAAAGTTCAGCCTTCAAAAATAAGTGAGTTTTTTAAATAAAGACATTAGCCTTGAGACTCAATTAGAAAAGGATTAAGAATGTTCTTTCCAAGGTGCAGCATACTGTATAAGTAACAGCTTGAGAGAAAATTACAGTCATTAGGGTGCAATGGTAAAGAGTTTTTATTTCTATTTAATTCAAATTAAATCTGATTCAAAATACATGGGGAACAGGGGTGGTTATTGCCAGAAATGCTATTAAAGCTTCTGTTCAGCATTTCTGTAGACTCTTTTTTTTTTTTTTTGCGGTATGCAGGCCTCTCACTGTTGTGGCCTCTCCCGTTGCAGAGCACAGGCTCTGGACGCACAGCCTCAGTGGCCATGGCTCACGAGCCCAGCCGCTCCGCGGCATGTGGGATCCTCCCGGACCGGGGCACAAAACCGCGTCTCCTGCATCGGCAGGCGGACACCCAACCACCGCGCCACCAGGGAAGCCCCTCTGTAGACTCTTTATTAAAACGAGATTGACAGTATCATCTCTGCCATTGCCCTTTTGTTTACTCTCCCCTCATGACTACCCTACATGCAACTGCTTCTGGTTGGAAGCAGAATCAGGGAGTGGAAATGAAAGAGTGAGGGAAGGGAAACATGGTGGAAAGAACTACATATTGTAGCTTAGGAGAGAATAAGTTTAAAAATTTTTACTCATCATTTCTAAGATTGGGTTTATAAAAAGAAACTCTGTACTTGGTTGTGATTCTTCCATTTTTAAATTGAATTACAGTATTGATTCAGGGTTTTTTTTCTTCTTACAATGCCTTGCTCGTGATAAAGGAACTTTCATAAAAACTCTGATCAACTTCCAAGTACATTTAAAACTAATGTACTTGTTTTAAATTTTGTTCCCAACAATGGATGTTTTATTTTCTGCCCACTATAATTTGTGATGATTAATTGTCTATTCATTTATTGGTTCTTACTCATAATAACTACAAAGGTGTAATTTGTAGTAAAGCATCCTTTGTTCCTTCATTCTTTTGTTCTTTCCTTTATTTTTATCTTTTATTTTCATTATCTTTCATTCCGGGAAGTAGATTTGATTAGTCTCCTATGGCTGCTGCACCCACAAACTTAGTGGTTTAAAATAACACAAACTAAAAATAACATAATTTGACCTACAATTCTGGAGGCCAGAGGTCTTGACAGCAATGTGTCAGCTCTTTTGGAGGAGCTAAGGGAGACTCCATTCCTTTCCTTTACCAAGAGAGCTGTCCACATCTCTTGGCTCACAGCCTCCCCTCCAGCAATGGCACCACTAGGACCTCTGCTTCCATTATCTCCTTCTTCAAAGGACACTTGTGATTACAATGGACCCACCTGAAAAAGCCAGAATAATCTCTCCATCTTAAAATCCTTAATATAATTACATCTGCAGAGTCCCTTTGCTAGGTAAGGTAACATATCCACAGGTTCTGGGATTAGAACACGGACAACTTTGTAAGAACATTGTTTCACCTACCACATACACAGAAGGCACCAAATGATCATATCAGAAGGTAACAATTTCCACTAGTGTGAACTGCCATCTTTTTTTTTTTTTTTTTTTTTTTTTTTGCGATACGCGGGCCTCTCACTGCTGCGGCCTCTCCCACTGCGGAGCACAGGCTCCGGACGTGCAAGCTCAGCGGCCATGGCCCACAGGCCCAGCCGCTCCGTGGCATGCGGGATCCTCCCAGACCAGGGCACGAACCCGTGTCCCCTGCATCGGCAGGCGGACTCTCAACCACTGCGCCACCAGGGAAGCCCTGAACTGCCATCTTATTGAGACAGATGATGTAATGGTGTTGCAATCATCAGCAATGTTCTCTTGGACGGAAGGAAATGGAAGTCACTTACCTGCCTCTAGAGAGTCGTTGGTTCACTTATGCATGAGTCTTACTGAACAATAACCTGAAGCAATGGAAGAAGTTGTCTCTTCGCAAGAAGCTTAAAATCTAGTATAAGTAAAAAGGTATACAAATAAGTAATTATTAGAAAAGGCAATGTGGTAAGTGCCCTAGGAGTTGAATCTAGTGCATCAGGAAATAGGGGACAAAGAGAGCACACTGATCAGGTTATCAGTGAAAGCCTTATTTTTTAAAAATTTATTTGGTAAGTACTTATGCAGCTCTTACTTTATTCCAGACATCAATCTACATATTTTCAAAAATTACTCAATTAATTCTTATAAGAACCCTCTGTGAAATTTATTATTATTATTATTATCCCAATTTCGCACATGAGGAAACTGAAGAACAAAAAGGTTAAGAAGTTAAATAAAGTCATACCTAGAAGGAGATCTGAGCCCAGGCAGTCTGGCTCCAGGTTCCCTTTCTTAACCACTACCCTAAGCTGACTCTCAGAGAGAGCCACTAGGGCCAGACTCTTTCAAGTACTATATTAAAAGGTTTGTGAGTGGAGAAGACAAGGAACATTCTGGGTTATAAAAAGCGGCTTATCTGAAGGCAGGAAAGCAAAGAAGGACACAGCTGTTCAGCTAACTATCATAGCTCAGTTATCTTGAAGAGTAAGGAGATACATAGCTGTATGTAATTTGTACCCATACATTTAAAGATGAGTAAAACTCCAAATCATTGGGCCATGCCACCTACCCCAGGGCATCTTAAGCTTTCAAGTCACCTTAACCTGAATCTTGAGTTGAGCATAAATATGAAGCCCATAAAATCTTGGTTTGAGGAATTTTGGTTTACTAGCAATTACCTGTCAGGGTATTTAGATAATTTCAGGTCTGGAAATGTCTCTCTCAGTTCTTGGGATATGTTTTTCTCATCATAAGAATTACTAAACAATATATAGCTTCATGATAACAAAGGGCAAAACAGTAAAGTGGTAAAGAGCTTCAGAATCAGACACACCTGGATTTGAATCACAACTCTACTAGTTGCTAGTTATATACAACATATTTGCCTCCTTTAGGCTAAGTTTCTTCATTTGTAGAATGGGGGTAAGAGCAATTACTACTTCTTCAAGTGGTAGTTATAAATATTAAAGATTGCATATTGAAACACATAATACAGACTATTAATTACTCAGTAAATGTTAGCTACTATTACTATTATCAGCCGATCATCTGATTTTTATATTGACGTTATGTGGCAGGAATTGGATTGTGAGGTATTCATAACACAGCAAACTGAAAATTTCAATGTGTAAGAAAGCTTAGTTTTGAACAATGATAAAAAAGGCAGCAAGGTATAGCAGTTAGAAAAATAGATTTTGGAATAAGACAGACTGGGTTGAACTTCTAGATCCATGACTTGCCATACTTACAGCTATCTGACTCTGAGTGTGTTAATTAGCTTTCCAAATCTATTCTTGCCATCTGAATAAAATAATACGAATAATATCATATACTCAATGCATTACACATATAAAGAAACTAATACACTGCCAGAAACACAGTAGATACTCAAAAAATATTAACCTTGTTTAACAATTCTAACTGGATTCCTATTATTTCCTTCTAAATGTTATTTGTGATAAAAGCTAACAAAGGTAGAAGAATAGCACATTATTGGCATATCAATGTTAGATCAACAATTTACTAATGGTTACAAGATAACACATCATTTAGATATTTTACAGTGGGCCACAATATCTTTTTGACAAAAAAAAAAATCTTATATTGCATTTTCTTTTTAATTACATAGGTTTATGCCTGAATTCACCTATTTAGTTTTGATGAAAGCAGTCAAATTGATCAGTGTTTGGGAACAACTGTTTCTAAAAAATACAAACTTAAAATGGTATAGTATGCAATTTCATTAAAAAAAAAGAACAAAATAATGCCATTTGCAGTGACATGGATGGACTTAGAGACTGTCATACCGAGTGAAGTCAGACAGAGAAAGACAAATATTATATGATATCACTTAAATGTGGAATCTAAAAAATGGTACAAATGAAATTATTTACAAAACAGAAATAGACTCGTAGATATAGAAAACAAACTTATGGTTACCAAGGAGGAAGGGGGGGTAAATTGTGAGAATGGGATTGACATATACACACTACTGTGTATAAAATAGATAACTAATAAGGACCTACTGTATAGTACAGGGAACTCTACTCAATACTCTGTAATGACCTATACGGGAAAAGAATCTAAAAAAGAGTGGATATATGTATATGTATAACTGACTCTGTTGAACACCCAAAACTAACACAACATTGTAAGTCAACTATACTCCAATAAAAATTAATTTAAAACAAGAAATTGGAGTTTTAGAATTTACTTACATATTTTAATTGTTACTGACTGAATCAAAGAAATCCGTTTGGAAAATTTAGTACATTTCCTGGCATTGTTCTTGGGTCATTATTTACTAAAGCTGCACTTTTACAGCAGGAGGGGAAATTATTATAAAGTTAATTGATAAACTAAGCATTTCCGCCAGAAGGAAAGAGCTGATTTTACAACTGCAAATGGGTCTGAAAAACTTAAAGCACATATTCAGGGAGTCCCAGATTTACACGTACAGCCTCCCTGATACCAATACTTTTAGCTAGCATTTATTGAGAACTTTTAGTGCCAAGCACTTTAAAAGAAGTAGAACATTTAACTGACAAATTAAGACCTATGAGAGTTAATCTCACACACACCCATTTTCCAGATGAGTAAACTGAGGTTTGTATGAGTTAAAAAGTTTTGTTCAAGTCATATCATTGGTAAGTGGCAGATGTGGGACTTGAATTCAGGTATGACCAATTCTAAATACCATATTTTTCACTTCTGTTTTTAATATCTTTACAGATAATCCCAGAAAATAATCTCTCTATAGATAATTACAGAAAATAACTTCTCATACGCTTTCCATAAATATTATTTTTATCTTTCAAAGCACATCATATGATATTCCTTACTTCTATCCTTGCCCCCTTCTCCATCACCAGGATGCCCTCATCACTGTTATAGGCTGGGCTCTTCTACTCCTCCCAACTCCACAGCCTCTCAACTATGGCACCCATCCCATTCAACCCCTTGCTTGACTACCTTTACTCTTTCACTGCATCCATGCTGTACTGTATGTCTGGAGGAAGGTGTCCTGGGATAAAAGAGCAGAGTATGCAATTCCTACTTTCTCCACTGCAAGCTCCAACACACTAATTTTGGATGCTATATAGCAACTTTGATAAAATGACTAGTATGTACAGTCTAGGATATTCTCTGAAAAACAGATTTTCAAAATTTCATTTCATACATTTACATACTCAAAAAATTCTCTGCTTTTCCATCAATTTTTTCATCATTTTTTATTTAATTCCAAGAGATAACTATACTAGAACCAAAGGAAGGAGACTTTTAAATTTTATCTTTTTCTTTATAGCTTTTAACACAAAACCCATTAAGAGAGAAAGAAAAAAATGATCAATAAGTAGTGTTTATTGGTGACTAGAGAATGGATCAAATGTTTTAATATTCATTTCCTGTAGAAAGTCTAGGATGATAAGGAGTCATGGAGAAAAAGAGGAAGGAAGACAACTCTTAGAGTGAGAATAAAGGTTAAACAAGTTAGAGAGCAAAGGAGAAAGGAAAATGGAAAATATGAAAGATTTGAAAGCAGAAAATACAGCAGATTTGAAAAATACAGAAGACAAAAAAATTAAAAATATGGAAGACTTGAAAGCAGCAGACAACTTCCAAAGGAATAATATAATATACCATTCCACAGACATTGGATGCATCTATTATCACTATCCACCAGATCTCAAATTCAAATCTCAGCTCTTCCCTTTACAGGCTTCCAATCCTGCAGGCTGTGAATCTTTCTAAGGGCCTCAGCTTTATGCTTTAGAAAGTTTCAGTAAAGACCAAATGAGACAACATTTTGTGCACTTTGCAAACTGGACCTTGAAAAGGGATATGGTTACATGCCAGGAGGTTCAAAAAACAGCAGGATAAATATAAGACATGTCCATTGAGTGACAATCTATTTAAAATATTGTTTGTATGTTAAAAAAGACATCCATATTTGGAAGTAGCAAGCAAATTCCACTTTTTTTTCAGATTCCACACATAACTTTAAAAAAGTTAATGCATATGAAGTAGTCCAAATAGTGCTGACCTAATAAGCACTATTTGTTACCTTAGAGAAAATTAAATGTCCTGTGAGCTTTTCAAAAGCATTAGAAGTTTCACGGCAAAATACATTTCAGAAACATTGTATGTTGTATCTTACAATGCATATTAATGCACATTAACATTAAAGGCATTGAAGAATCCTACAGCAAGAAAACTTGTTTAATTCATTCAACTCCAACATTAATCAATATATTTACTCCTGAAATTCTACTTTTCTTTGGAATACCTATTAATAACTCTGTGAATACTAATGGTCCGAGGGAAAACTTTTAGTTAGCTGTTCCGAGACCTTTGCTCACCAGCTACCATAAATACTCCTCTTTCTCTGGGAACACACAACTGGAATTCTCAATAAATATCTTATACAGAGCTTTTTGAACATAACTCACATGTAAGGTAAGAACAATTTTTATGACATGATTTTTCTAAGAGTTGGATCCTTTCATACCAATCTATGACCAAAATGGGAAAAAGACAGCTTTACATCAATTTCCTATATGGAAGTTGACATATAGAAAGATTAAATAGCTTCAGTTTTATATGTAATTTATAATTTTCCTCACAAACTGCAACAAACATTTTTTGAAAAATTAAGTGCCTCATTCAGATCCTGAATGATTATACAAGGGTCATTGTATAATCATTTATGCAATGTCATTATTCAAGGTCATTTATAAAACTATTAAAATAAATCCTGTTATTTAAATACAATATATGTAATTTTGTTATTTCTCTGGAAACATTAACCAAGAAACTTCTGAAGTCTTTAAAGTTCCTATCATTTTCTTTTTTTAAAATTTTTATTGGAGTATAGTTGATTTACCAAGTTGTGTTAGTTTCGGGTGTACAGCAGAGTGAGTCAGTTATACATATACTTATATCCACTCTTTTTTAGATTCTTTTCCCATTATAGGTCATTACAGAGTATTGAGTAGAGTTCCCTGTGCTATACAGTAGGTCCTTATTAGTTATCTATTTTACACATAGTAGTGTGTATATGTCAATCTCAACCTCCCAATTTATCCACTCACCCTTTTCCCCCTGGTAACCATAAATTTGTTTTCTACCTGTGACTCCTATCATTTTAATAGTCACTGCTTATGTAAGGACAAGTAGAGGACAAGAAAAGTGCACTGAGATGAGTTTATAGGGCATTCACATGAGCTCACTATCTGACTAAATGAGAGAAAAAAACCCACTGTGAATTATTTAAATTCTCACCTCATCACCTCATCAAAATCATACTCTACTAACATAAATGGAACTTACAGAATAATCAAAATGGCAAATACTGAATCTTCCATTGCAGAAGTTATACTCTCCTTCATAAAAAATATGTTTGAACTGATAATGCCAAGTGAGAGTTTGAGCACATAAATTAACATGTTGGTTAATTTTTTTTTAAATGTTCAGATGTTTCGTACTTGAATATACCAGTTTGCATGAAAAAATGTCAATCTCAACATTCTTATAATCAATTATACAAAGAGATCTTTATGTTTTGTATGTTAATCACCATGAATGACATCAAAGCAAAATTTTCCATTTAAGCTTTATGGTTAGATAACAACTTAATTGTCACTGTAAAAACCTGCAATTTTACAATCTCCTGAGATACTGGTTATTAATTACTTTCTCTGATTGCATTACTTCCAATGAAAACAATCATTCAGGCAATGCTGGTTTTAAATATTTAGTAATTCAGCTGTTGTAGCTTAAACTTCCTCTATGAAAAAATGATGTTAATTCAATGGAATTAGATTCCACATATAAATGAGATCATGTGTTTTTTTTTTTTCTTTGTGTCTGGCTTATTTCACTTAGCATAATGCCCTCCAGGTTCATCCATGTTGTTGCAAATGGGAGGATCTCTCTTTTTTTAAGACTGAATAATATTCCTCTGTGTGTGTGTGTGTGTGTGTGTGTGTGTGTGTGTGTGTGTCACAATTTCTTTATCCATTCACTGAGGGACACTCAGGTTGTTTATCATGAGCAATGCTGCAATGAACATGGGAATGTAAATATCTCTTTGTGGTACTGATTTCATTTTCTTTGGGTATATACACAGAAGTTGGACTGATGAAATATGTAAAAGCAGAGAGTAGAATTGTGGTTACCGGGGGAGATGTTGGTTAAAGAGTACAAAGTTGCAGTTATATAAGATGAAGAGATTTAATGTATAGCATGATGACTAAAGTTAATAATAATGTATTGAATACTGGAAATTTGCTTAAATTTACCTGAATATGTAAATTTCAGGTGCTCTCATCACACAAAAAAACGGTAACTTCATCAAGAGATAATATGTTAATTAGCTTGGCTGTAGTAATCATTTCACTATATATATGTATATCAAATCATCATGTTGTATACCTTAAATATATACAATTTTTATTAAAAAAATAAAATATACTAAAAGATGGCAGGTTTTTTGGATTCAATTCTCTGGCAACAATGTACTCATTTTAAAATCATCACTATATGATTGGAATCAAACAAAGAATAACTTTAGAAAAAAGACTTCAATGGGTTTAGGAAAACAAATTGTTTTTAAGCACATCTGAAGGATCCATTCACATTCAGTCATTTAAAGTCCTAATCATTCTTCTTACATCCTTCCACCTGCATTATAAGTTAGTTTCCAATCTGTCAATATTGATTTGGTCCAACTGGAAGGAGTTATAGATTTAATTAAATAAATTAACTTTTTATTTCTAAAATTCAGACTTGGTAACAACTCAGATTTTCATTCTTCTTTATTATTTCCACATAAGAAGAACCTGGCACATGTGTTCCTTATATTAAATATATATTATGTGTTAATTTGTTTAATTATTATTATTTTTGAGAAAGTTTTCAAAACACAGTATTATGTACTTCAAGCAATGACTGAAGTATTAACTTCTTACATATAGCATTAAAATCTATCAGGACAGGTCACAGAATCTTACAAATTAATAGCTATTTTACACTCAGAAATGCTAGAAATAAAGTAGTTCATAATAAAATGTTATAATACTCTAACAATAGCGATTGACATTAAATATATTAAATTACGTGCCTCATATTTGAGAATATATTTCCGAAAATGCAGGATAAGGAAAATTCCTATGATAAATCTTGTCACCTCTACTTAAACCTAAGATTTTTCTCAAAATATGATTACTAAGATTAATCTCAAAAAGTATATTAGCTCTAAAAATAAAAAATTAAACATGTGAATCACATTTCTTATTGTAGTAAGAATATTTAACATGAAATCTACCCTTCTAAAATTTTCAAGTGTACAATACAGCATTGTTAACTATAGGCACAATGCTCTCTAGAGACCTTAACCGTCTTGCATTATTGAAACGCTATGTTCGTTGATTAGCAACTCCCCACATGCTGCATGATTCCATTTACATGAGGTGTCTAAACTGGTCAAACACGCAGAGGCAGAGAGTAGGCTGGTGACTGCCAGGGGTTGGGAATAAGGGGAAACAGGCAGCTGATTCACCTATTTTTAAAGTACAAGTTGAATCGTAGTACAATTGAAACAGTCTTCTGTCTTCTCATTTTGTTTAACCTTCACTGCCTCTATGAAATTTGGTGAAACAGTTTCCTATCCTGGTCCTGAAGGGGTATCCTTATTTGGGAGTATCCCTATGCAGTTGACATGTGCCCAATAGCTTTGGTGGGAGAGCTGAGCATGGGTCACATCTTCCACTAGGGTGTGCTGGGGGAAGACTGGAGCTGGGGATAGAGGAGCTAGAGCCAGAACCAGGTATGAGCTAGGGCTTTTCCTATGCTCAGAGCCTGCCACCACCCTATCATGGGCTGGGTTGGGTCCCAAGGTGCTAAAGCAGAAGCCCTGAGGGTCGGGTCCAAGCTGGTTCCATTCCTACTAAGTGTGTGTTCTCCCTCCTTCCAGCAGAGAGGAGCAGTGCTTTAGGGAGAGGGACCAGAGCAGGTGACCAGTGTGGGCAGGGGCATGTGCTGGGGCAGTCTGGGTCAACAGTCAGAGCCCGGGAAAGCTCCCAATCCACTGCCTCCTCGAGCACCAGTAATGGCTGCCCTCATCCCATTTAGATTAATTGCAGGTTCCTAGCCAGCTCTGTTCCCCCTAACCTTGCACCCTCCCTGGCAATAGCAGCCTTCACCCTAGTGGGGAGCTGCTCCAGAGCAAGAGGGGCTGGAACAAGTGCTCAGCATGGGCCAGAGCATGTGGTGTGGTGGTTGTGGGAAACTGGCCAAGGCCCAGACAGTTTCAATCTGCTTCTCCTGCCTTGGTCCCAGGAGTAAGCAAGTGTGCGTGCTTGCTCTTCATGAGAGAAGTCTAGATTTCTTACAGACCTCCTGTTAGTCCCACTGGTTTTCACAGCACCTAAGGGGATTAGTCTTGCCGGTGTTGAACCCCAGGGCTAAGATGCCCAACATGTGGTTCAAACCACTCACTCTCCAGGGAGGATCTCAAGACAAAGTAATCCCCCTCCTTCCTCTTCTGTCTCCTCCTAGGGGCACAAGCCCTGTACTAATCGCTTCTCTTTCTTTCCTACTGAACTCTGTGTGGATCTTTCTTTATAGTCTTGGTTATAGAAGAGTCTTTCTGACAGTCTCCAGTTTGTTTTCAGTGAGAATTGCTCCTCATGTAGATATATTTTTGTTGTGTTCATGGGGAGAGGTGAGCTCAGTGTCCTCCTACTCCACCATCTTGATCTCCTCTTCTAAAAGTTCCATTTTAGAGAGTGTCCACACTGGTGTACTATTGGAGGTACCTGAAGAAACTTTACAGCATGGGCCTATCAATGACATTTTCAGATTTCATTGGGGTTCAACTATTGAAATACATAATATACCTAACACTGGAAATTAGAAAATGATAAAGAGGGAAAGTAAGCAAGGGATCATAGAAATGATAAAGAATCCATATTATAATTGTTTATATTCTGCATTAACTTGTCAAGTTTATAGCATCTTTCTAGCCATTTTATAGGAATTCATGTAGGAAAAAGAACTTATCATTTTGTAAACAAGCTGTTAAAATCAAAAAGGAAACAAATTCCATGAGCAGTAACAAAGCTGAGACAACCACAGAGCACAACACATTAAAAATTCATGATTCTATAAAGCTTGTGAGAGAGAAAGTAATAAATGAAGTAATGACAAAAACCTATAGTGAGCTATTACTCCTGTAACGATGCCTTAGTGACCCTCTAATAAGTACTTAATTTGTTTCTTGGCAGGAGAACCCTGTTGGAAGGCCTAAGGTGATATGGTCAAAGCAAGATGAATAAAAAATTGCCTTTTAATAGCTACCTAATGAACCCTGCATGACTTTAAAACACTGAAATAAACTTTACTGTTTCATATTGCTGTTTTCCTATTCTGAATTCCAAAACTAAAGTAACAGTGCTACTTTAATAACCTTGTCATCTACATTTTAAAGAAACATTCTTTCATCTTAACTCCTTATGCTGAACAGAATGTGTGAATAACTTTAAGATACACTACTTAATATGGCTTAATATGCCTGAACATAATGGCAAATTTTACTAAATTAACAATTAATGAGTATTTGTTTTAGATGAAGCACTTAATATTTTTGGATGCATACATTAATTATCTTCTATATTTATCATGTTCTACCATTCTTTCTCTAATTAGGATATATCTTCAAAGAATCTGAATGCTTAAGGAAATATAACTCTTACTTTTTTGTTTAATACTTAACTAAGGAAACTACAAAGAGTGCTATATACTTTTGTACACGTTTGATACTGTTTGTCCTATGATTTTACTTACATTCACTTCTTTTAACTGCTGTTGCTTCTGAAAAATTCAAACATCCAGCAACTCTGAATTAAGCCCATTATTAGGGCTTGATGTGTATGTTAGAAGGGTCTGTATTTAACTGAATTATTTTCAAAGCCAATCTTATCTCTCTTCCCATGGTCCATGGATAAGAGCCCAAGTGCCCTACAATAGTCTACCTTTGTCAGAGAATCTCAGTAAACTAGTTTCATATACGCTCCTGATACTTTCTGATCAATCTCACTAAACGTTATTGCAAATCCTTTGTAGCTATATCTAAGTAAACTCTCGATTTTTACCAGGTGCTTCTTTAACTTGGTTTTGTCACTTCTGAAAGTCCCTGCTGGTGTGAGAGCCCACAGCTGCCTGTCTGCTATTAGTTTCTCTTTACTTCAAGTATTATGAATACAGATCCATACACCCTACTGTCAACAAAAAAATTAATCTATTGTCGATCTAAGAAAGAAACGAAAATTTTTATTCAAGCCACTTTAGAGAGTCAAGAGATAAACTTGTGAAAACTCATAAATTATAGCTGTGTCAGAGGAAGATCATGGATAAAGAGAAAGAAAAAGATGAGGAATAGTTATAAAGCAATTTATAATTAATTCAAAGATTGGAGGGTCATGAAATGTTGACCAGGGATTATAAGTAAGTTTCACTTTTTAACTGAATCAATATCATAGCCCATTCCCAAAGAAACCATAACAAAGACCAAATTGAAATTCATTTTTGGTTGAAAGTCCAATACAGTCTTAGACCCATAACCATTCAAATATATTTAAGTATCATATAAAAAAAGGCTTAATGTTATTTTCACTTAATTAATTGTATTCTTACTTAAATAAATTATTATAATGAGAAAATAAAGAGTTCAGCCCTGGAATATTCCTTAATATCCTCCAAGAAATACAATATTTAACATCAATAGTAATCCCAAATATAAATCACATCTTTACAGGGGTGGGTCCTAAATTTGGAACTGTGCCTTATTTTTTCTGAAAGTATAGTTCAATCATTTATAGTCAGTTTTTTTGTATAGTAAAATGTATAGTAAATGTACAGTAATGTAAATGTAAATGTATAGTAAACGTATAGTAAAAAGGAGCTTATAAACAATGGCATACTGCCTGGAGGCTTTAAAAAGGAGTCTTCTAGACTACGGAACAGATTATATGAGTGAAATTTCATTAACAAGAGAAAGCATTTTAGGACCCTTTAAGGCTTTCAGTAGTGCATAAAAAGTTATTTAGAAACTAGAAACCACTTCTGCATCTCATTTACCTAACTGATGAGAGATAAATGAGCTTAGCATTTAAGCCTTGAGGTATTTTTTTTTGGCACATGAACCGAGTCTAACTCTCTTAAAAGACAAGAGAATGATTAGCTTTCTGCTACTACCATGCCAGCAGCAGTCACTAACCTTTCCTACCATAAATACTTTGAGAAATAGTAATAGAACAATTATAAATCATGAGTCTCATGTCTGATTTAGTATATTTTTGTAAATCTAAACTAGAAACTCTGTAAATGGTAACACTTTATTATGTGTAAACAGGATACTATTATTTATTAAAAATGTCATTAAATCTCACTCTGGTAGTGTGAAAATAATTCATACTGCCTCATGGGAGGTCGTTTTTATGAAGCAAGCTGAGAGATAAATATTCTGTAGATTGCTTTAAAAACAGATGAAAATTTCATCTGCTGAGAAGGGTGAACATCACCACCATTTGGGCAAAGTTAAAATCAGACTTGAGGCTATTGCCAAGACCAGAATCTCCCTTGCTTATACAAAAGCTGCTGATAAAATGTCTACTTTTAAAATGAGATGGAATTAATATTAATATGAGAATGCATTCCAATACTAGGAGTATGATTGCGGTGCTGTATTGTAAGTCAGCTTTGTAACAAACTCTCAAACTGTCTTCCAAATGGTTGTACTGTTTCCATTTTCAGCACTGATAGATAAGAGTTCTTATTGTTTTATATCCTCACCAGCAATTAGTATATCCTTTAGTTTTTTTAAATTTTAGCTATTCTAATAGGTGTATAGTAGTATCTTATATTTTTAAATTTGCAATTCCCCAGTGACATGTGATGCTGAGCACCATTCTTATGCCTATTTGCTATGTGTATATTTTCTTCAGTAAGTTGTCTCTTTTAGTGCATTTTCTCATATTGGGTTGTTTGTTTCCTTATTGTTGAATTTTAAGAGTTCTTTGCATATTTTGGATTCAAATCTTTTATCAGATATGTTTTATAAATATTTTCTCCCATTTGTCATTTATCTTTTCAACCTCTTAACGTTGTCATTTTCAGAGCAGAAGTTTTTAATTTTAATAAAGTTCAACTTATAATCTTCTTTCATTCATAGATCATGATTTTGGTATTCTAAGAACTCATCACTGAACCCAAGGTGACCTAAACATTACCCTATATTTTCTTCTGGAAGTGATATAGTTTTGCATTTTACATTTAGGTTGATGATCCATTTGGAGATAATTTTTGTAAAATAGGTAAGTTGTTTGTCTAGGTTCACTTTATGCATATGGATTCTCAAGTGGTCCAGCACCATTTGTTGAAGATACAAATTTTCTCTATTGGATTACCTTTGCTCCTTTGTCAAAGATCAGTTGACTACAGGTGTATTTCTGGACTCAATTCTCTTCCATTGATCTATGTGTTTAATCTTTTATCAAAAACTATGCTGTTTTATATTGCCTTGAAATTGAGTAGTGTGAGACCTTCAACTTTCTTCTTCTTCAGTATTTTGTTGACTGTTCTAGGTCTACTGCCTTTCCATATAAACATTAGAATCCACTTGTTGATATCTGATAAATAGCTTCCTAGTATTTTGATTGAGACTGCACTGAATCTATAGAGCAAGTTGGGAAGAACTGACATCTTAACAATATTGAGTCTTCTAATTCATGAATACAGACTCTCTCTCCACTTATCTAGATCTTCTATGATTTCTTTCATCAGAATTTTTTTAGTTTTTCCCATATAGATACTGCCCATATTTTCTTATATTTATAACTTATTTCCTTTTTTATACTATTATAAATGTCTTTTTCTTAACTTCAAATTCCTATTGTTCATTGCTAGTATATAGGAAAGCAACAGACTTTTGAACATTAACCTAGCATCCTGCAACCTTGATGTAGTCATTTATTAGTCCAAGGATTTTTTTGTCTATTCTTTGCAGATAACTATGTTATCTGCAAATTGAAGATATTATTTCTCCTTTTCCAATTCCTATGATGCCATTTATATATTTTCTTATTGCACTAATTAGAACATTCAGGATACTGTTTGATAAGAGTGGTGTGAGAGGATACCCTTGCCTTTTTCTGGGTCTTAGGGAAAAAGTGTTCATTCTTTCACAGTTAAGCATGATGTCGGTTGTAGGTCTTTTGTATATATTTGTTATCATCTTGAGGACTTTCCCCTCTATTCCTAGTTTTCTGGTATTTTTTATCATGAATACATGTTGGATGTTAAAAGCTTTTTCTACATGAATTGATATGATCATGTAATCTTTCTTCTTTAGCCTGCTAACATGATAGATTACAACATCTTTAAATGTTGAATCAGCCTTGAATATCTGGTATAATTATTTTAATACGTTATAGAAATTAATTTGCTAACTTTTGTTAAGGATTTCTGAGCCTGTGTTCATGAGAGATATTGCTCAGTAGTTTTTGTTTCTTGTAATGTCTCTATCTAGTTTGGGTATGAGGGCAATGGTGGTCTTATTGAATATGTTAGGAACTGCTTCCTCTGCTATAATTTCCTGGAAGAGATCATTATGAAAATATGGTATTATTTTTTCCTTAAATCTACTATTCAACAATGAAACTATCTGGGCCTGGTGCATTCTTTTTTGGAAGATTATTAATTATCGATCTAATTTCTTTTAATAGTAATAGAGCTATTTAGGTTATCTATCTCTCCTACTGTCAGTTTTGTTAGATTTTCTTTTAAAAAATAAGTTCCTTCACTAAACTATCAGATTTGTGGACATTAGACTGTTGGTACTATTCCTTTATTAGCCTTTTAGTGTCTATGGGATCAGTAGTGATGGCCCCTCCTTCATTCCTGATACTGGCAGTTTGTATAACTTCTCTCTTTTTTCTTTTGGTTAGTCTGGTTACAGGTTTATGAATGGTATTTATCTATTCAAAGAACCAGCTTTTGCTTTTGTTGATTTTACCTATTTTCTTGGTATGCCTTATAACATTTTGTTGAAAGCCAGACATGTTGTATAAGATTATGGGAACATTTTTATGGCTTCAACAGCTTCTGCTCCAGATATGCAGGTCTCAACTATGACTTTCTATAAAGACCTGTCTCTTCAGATTTGGGGATGGTGGTTTGCTCTGAAACCTCAATTCTCTGGTGGGACCCAGAAAAGTCATTGGTTTTCAGTTTGTCAAGCTTTTTCTTATTGTAAGGACAGGAGTAATAACATCTAAGCTCTTTTCATGTTGAAGCTTAAAGAGGAAATACCCTCTTTTTAATGAAAAGAAATTCTTAGAAAATTTGTTCTATAATATTTTAAGGAGATCAATGATGATTTCAGAAACGGAACTATTCATTTATTAAAATATCCACTGACAAAATCAATGTCTCAATCCTTTCATTGATGAAGTATGTCTGTGTAAATAGGGGAGGTTGATCACTGGAAAGTCTGGTTATATAAATGCCTTGTTCACACTAGGAAATTAATAATTTATTATTAATATTTTTAATTTTGAATTATTAATAAAAAGGTAAGAAATAACACCAAAATCATTATCTACAAAAGAAAAAAAATTGACAAGTAGGACTTTACTAAAATTTAAAACTTCTCCTCCACAAAAGATGCTATAAAAAGGATGGAAAAACAAGCCACACTGGGAAAGACAGTTTCAAAACATACATCTGATAACGGACTTGTATCCAAAATATACAGAGAACTTCTAATACTCAACACTAAGAAAATAAACAACCCAGTTTAAAAATGGACAAAAGATCTGTATACGTAGCTCAACAAAGAAGATACACAGATGGCAAATAAGCACATTAAAAGATGCTCAAAAAAAAAAAAAGACGCTCAATATCATATGTCATTAAGGAATTGCAAATTAAAACAATGAGATGCTACTATACACTAAAATACAAAACACTCACAAACCCAAATACTGGTGAGAATGTGGAGCAGCAAGAATGCTCACCCACCAATGACAGGAATCGATAACGATACAGTCACTTTGAAAGACAGTTGTGTAGTTTCTTACAAAGTTAAACATAATCTTATTTGCACTGTATGATATAGCAAACTAATTGTTGTCTGCAGCTTGGTACATGTCCTTTCACTTCTTCTAGTTGTAGTGATGGATCCTCCTCCCTCCATCCCTTCCCTTTAATCTTAAACAGAATTCACAGGTGACAATAAATAGTTCAGTAACTGGGTACATCCCTTATGATTCATGCCTCTGAACTAGAGAGAGAAGGTTGAACTCAAGCACTGCTTCTTATAGCTCTTAATCTGATGTCAAATAGAAGCTTCACTCAGTTACCACCCTGGAAAATAGTCTAATATTCTGAAAGTGATTTTCTTCTTTCTTAGCTCCTGATATGTTATTTGACAAACTGCTGTAATGATAACCAAATGATTTCATAATCTTTATTGATAAGTATTCTTCAAGATCTAAGGGCATGTATTCAACTCCTACCCAAAATTAGACTAGGTGGCCTACTTCTACCATCACTTAAGACTTTCCTTGCCTTTGCTAGATGATTCTGAACACCCAAACATAGATCAAAAACCCATGAAGTTCTTAAAACAGTCCCTCTTTACTCATATGTTTGGATGCTGCAATGCATTTTCCTGGCAGACATTCCCCAATCTGATTCTCTCTGGCCGTAAAAACGAGGACATTTCCTCGCAATGATAGTCGGATTCCAGAGGAATGCCCAGTGGGATGGTGTGTTGTCCAAACCAAAGAGAATCCTGGCTAATGCCAAGGCCTGAGGCTATTTAAGAGAAAACATCTTATAATACAATTGGCAGTCCATAAAATTGAATAAGATTACTCAGATTACATAATTCTGAATGTAAAATGACACCATACAAGTAAAGTTCTAACTCTAACGTTCTTTTTTTTTTAAGATTCAAAAGGAAGAACAATTTTGATTTCAGAACAATTTTTCCAAGATAGATGACTCAGAATTTAATTTTGCATTTTTTAGCCTTTAGCCTTGATATAAGATTTGGTTGTCTTTTGTTGAAATCATTGAATAGATGTCCTTTTCTGAGCATGTCTGTGAGTGAGTGCAAGAGTGAAAAATACTCTCCTCCGATGTGAGGAAATTAACTTTTTTCAGTTACTATAACTTTTATCTCTTTCTTCTTAGCTCCAAATGTTTAAACTTTCTGTTGCCAAGGTTACTTTTTTTTTTTTTTTTGCGGTACGCCTCACCGCTGTGGCCCCTCCGTTGAGGAGCACAGGCTCCGCACGCGCAGGCTCAGCGGCCATGGCTCACGGGCCCAGCCGCTCCGCGGTACGTGGGATCCTCCCAGATCGGGGCACGAACCCGCGCCCCCTGCATCGGCAGGCGGACTCTCAACCACTGCGCCACCAGGGAAGCCCCCAAGGTTACTTTTTATTGGCTTTTGCTGCTACTTGATTCCCTTTCTCACAAGTATCTTTATGGCTTCTAATACTTCTCACCCATATATATCTTTTTTGTCAGTTCTCGTTCTCTGTTCTTTCTTTCAACAGATGCAACTTTTTAAGAATCTTCCCAGCAACAGTTTCTAAAGTCAAGCAATTTATTTACATGAATCATCATAATTTTAAATTCCTTCTACACACACTGAGGTATTTGAGGATGCTGCTGTAGACAATATTATATATTTGTGTGAGAGTAGCTTAAAACTTCACACTAACTGTACCTGGAAGTATTTTGGTTGAGACTAGCCAAAGCTAGACTTATTTAGAGCAGGCTATCAGTTACAACATACTCATTCCTTTTGATAAAGCATTTATATTTGAAATGGCTTTATATTTGAAATCCCAGGGAAATTTGAAAATTCCCCTGGGATGTCATCACTTCTTCATCTCCTCATAGTTTGATCAATGCTATTCACCACCTGAAAGGTTAATATCGTCCCAGCTCCTGAGCCAACAATTTTTTGCAAACTTAAACATGTAAATCATCCTCAAAATATAGCTCAGAGGTTAAAACGTAAGGTCTGGGGTTGGAATGCATGGGGTTCAAACTTCAGATCGCATTTACTAGCTGTAAGACCATGAGCAAGCTATTCAGCCTCCTTGTGTCTGTTTCCCTATCTGATAATTGGGAAGGGATTAACATACAGTTTTGATGAGAGTTAAATAATCTGGTAAACATAAAGTGCTTAGAATAATGCCTAATACAAAATAAGCACTAATTTAAGATTATTTATGACTGTCTGCTCACGTAGTCAGTACTTGTAAGCTGTCTTATTTCTCTTTTGAGTTCTCAGTATGAACTCAAGCCCACCATCAAGTGAATGTCTTGAGTTAGTTTTCTCCAGTTCACTCACTTCAACTCCATCACTCTTCCTCTGTTTTAGGTTACTCCGTAAGAATGAGAATGCTACCTTTCTGTGTGATTTATATTTTATTTAGTCTCTCTACTAATCCAGATGCCCTGAAAGGCCACGGCCCTGGGGACTAGTCGCTTGAACAATTCCTCATGGTTTACCTAATTTAAAAAGACTGCCTCCCTTCAGATAGCCTGGTACTAGCCTATTATATGTTTGCAGCCTGGTAAATTTTTATAACCAATTCTCTGCCCTGATTTTAGATTATTTTGCCAACTTCTCACTTCTTATCTTGCTTATTCTAAGCATCCTTATTCTTAAACCATAATGCAAGGGCTATAGTGACAATCCTTGACTATTACATGTATTTATATTGAGGTATTAAAAGAGTTATGATGATTTAAGCAGCAAATAACAGAAAACTTAAGTCGAATCTCTTAACTAAACCAGAATATATTCCCTCATATACAAGAGATATCGAGTATAGCATTTCCAGGTTTGGCTAATTCAGTTGATCAACAGTGTCAAGGACCCAGGTCCCTTCTCTCTTTTCATTCTGTCACCCTTAGTGTGCTTGTTATTGATTAAAACCATTTCTAGAGAAGATATCTGATGGAAGAAAGTGTACTTTTGTTATACGTGTGATTCCTTTCAGTAATTGCCCCACATCTTACTGGCCACACCAAGTCACCCCTAAACCATGCTTATTCTTAAACCAAGTCAGAGAATGAGAAAACTTCAATTAATTTAGACAAAACAGGATTTACTCTGAGTATAGAGTGGTAGAGTGGAGGCCTGAACAAAATCTGTGCCTGTTAGTACTGAAACATAATAAATCATACCAAATTTATGTATTTAAAAAAAATTTTTTTTTTTACCTCTTACATTTACTCTAGGTTAGGAATTTGGCTTCAGTTGAACACTTTTGCCTCAGAATATATCATGTGACTGTAGTCAGATGGGTTGGAACTGGAATAGCAAATGACTAAATTCACTGAAAGCTCTCTCTCTTCATATAATCTCAGGGCCTCTTTCTGTGGTTTCTCTACATGGTTAGTCGACACAGACTACTTTTGGCTTCCTCAAATCATGACAGCCTAGGCAGCTAGACTGCTCACATCAAAGCTTAGGGCTCCAAAGGTGAACGCCTCAGGTAGTTAGATGGATCCTGCACCCTTTTAAGGCCAGCCTTTAAATTAACATAGCATACTTTTGGCCATGCTCTCCTGGACATGTGTAATTCACAAAGTCTGCTCAGAATTAGGAGGGGAATTAACTTCTGCTTCTTGACATGGGTGTGGCAAGGTTCTAGAAACACACAGGAGATGAGAGATACTATGTAGCCACAGACAAAAACAGAAGGAGAACCCCCTTTTGGGTATTCTGCCATGAAAAAATTATTCTGCTTATCCTATGTGAATGGAAAGTAGGGTAGATTAGTTTGGGCAAAAATTCAATATCAGGAAATCTCTAGGTGAACCATTCATAGGAAGGGTCCCTGGGCCAGTCACAAGCTCCTAGGTTGAAAGATCTTATGCATATTTGTTGAGGGAGAGAGAAAAGAAGAGGGGAAGTAACAGAGAAAGAAGAGGAAGGTTTTAGAAGTGACAGTGGAAGTGATGATGTTGCCAAGTAACTAATTTCTTTTTTTTCATAGTGTTGCTAATGGTTAGCCATCTGTGAGCCACTATCAGTCAAATGTTTATGACCATGACTCAGGAGTGCCACAGATTCAACTAGCCTCTTTCTACTGTCTGTGCTCAAGTGATCTGTCCGTTAGAGCTTTTATCCAGCATTTATAGCTATGGAACACTGCCTGAAGCTGTGTTGTTGTGTGCCTTTAGAGAGTTTCTTCTTTATATTCTGATAGTGGTACTCTCAGCTCTACATACCATTTTAAAAATTAGCTAATATAGTTTAAAATGAGATGGGGCTTGGTAATTGAATGAAAGGACTTTGTGGTCATATTGTAAAGGACTTATATATTATCTTTTTCTTTCCAAGATTTAAAACAAGTGTTAAAGAAGGGAACGCCATGCCCAAGTCTGCAAAAAAGGATGAGTCAGAGAATAAGAGATATCCAAGAAAGCTCAGTTCAGTGACTTGAAATAATTGAGAGAATTGGGAAAGGAAATCTGAACTGATAGAGCTATGGAGAAGAGAAGAGGGATTTCATAGTTAACAGGGGAAGTTTCAATTAATGACTTGATAGCTAAAAGATATGGACTGAAGCAAGGCATATCAAGGATATTTGAGTTTTCAAGTATGGATACTTCCACTAATAATAACTTCATTGGTTCCATTTAAGGAAATAGTAAACACAGGAGGCTTTAGAGATTAATTTCATTGGCCTTTTAAATTGGTGTTAATAAAATCTATAGTAGTGGATAAGATCACACATAAAATTATGTCTAACGGGTTAAAGGTCAAAGGTGGAACCATGGAATTTACCAATGGTTAGGGACAGAGCTAGAGGAAATCCAGAAAGAGAATAATTAGTGAGCTGAAGGGGGGAAATAGAAATAACATATAATAGTGAAGAATACTATAGTGGAAAAAAAGTTTGATCAATATTATTATGTTATAGAGCAGCCAAATTAAGTAGAAGGCAGTCACTGGATTTGATAATTACAAGTCTATTTTCTATCTCACTAAAATAATTAGATCAAAGTGAGTTTAGCAGCAAACGGGACATGAAAGAACTAGCAATTTCTTTAGACTCTTTAATGAAGTTTGTTTGTAGAAGGGAGAAAATGAGAGCACCTGCAATGCAGCATTGGTAAAGTGCACCTGCAGTGCAGCATTGGTAAAGTGTATGTGAGAGTGTGTTTTGAGGACATGTTTGTAAATTGTACCTAAGAACAATATTCTTAGAACAGGTAGAAAAGGTGAACTTGAACTAAAGAAGGGTCAGCTCCTCCTGTGAGAGGAAAGAGATAGGGAGTGATAAAGATTGCTGGAGAAGAAGGCAGATGGATGCAAGTGGTTTTATGAGTATGACTGACATGCAGGGTTTAAGAACTTTGAAGAGAATGTAACATATCCACTGGATGATGTATAATTTAAACAAAAACTAAACTCCGCATGACGAGCCAAGGCATGGAGTTGGTTTGAAAAAAATATAATCTAACCACCGAAAGTAATGAAAATAAATCCCTATTTACTAGAATCTCTCAAATAATGTCAAAGGGTAAGAAACATATTTTCATTGTGCTGAAAATCTAAAACAGTTTCATTTCTGTCATCATCGGTATCCTACCCTTGAATTACAAGTGGTTTCCTCAAAGTCTCCCACCCCACTTACTCTGAACCCCTACTTCTTTTGCTTTAACCCACTATTGCTCTTATTCCCTCTTGAGTAGACAAAGCCCTTCCCAGTGTCACTCTATTTACATATCTTTCTCTCTACTTGTCCTAAATTTATCATGCTCTATTTATTATCTTAAAACTATATCACAAAAACCTAAAGAAACAACTGGCACAAAGGGGATACTCACTAGATGTAGCTGGGGTGGAAAATCTCAATGGAAAGCAATCAGTTTTCCTGAACATACAAGGCAGAAAGAAAACTGAAAATGCAGATGTTTACCCTGTCACAGATGGGAAGGAAAGCCAAAGTTGCAATTGATCTGTTCATAATTTTCTGCTAGAGTTGCTAAAATATTGATGACTCTTGAAGGGTAATTCAAAGATTAAACTGTTCAAAATGTAAGCATATATGTTCCTAGAATCAATTACTAAAGTATTATATCGTATTAAATTATCATATATCGCCTCATAAGTCCTACCACCTACCATCAGCATGTGTGGATGATGGAATTTTTAACCTCATGAAGGTGGTTGTAAAATTATATTATTCCCCAAGCAATAAGAGCTTCTGAAGTGTGTGATGTCTGCCAGATTCTTCTACGCATACTCCTGCAAACAACTTTAGGTGATATGTACGACTTTTTTTACTTTTTACGGATGAGAAAATGAAAGCACAAAGGTAAATTAGAAGAAATAAAGAACAGTAAAAATGATCTAAATTCATGATGCAGGAGTATGGTAAGCAGAATAATGTGCCGTCCCCAAAGACGCTGCTGCCCTAATCCCCAGAACTTGTGAATATGTCACTTACCATGTTACAAGGGACTCTGCATATGTGATTAAGTTTAAGGGTCTTGAGATGGGGAGATTGCCCTGGATTTTCCAGGTGAGCTCGGTGTAATCACAAGAGTCCTCATAAGAGGGAGACAGAAGAGTCAGAGTCACAGAAGGAGACGTGAATATTGAGGCAGAGGTAAGAGTGATGCTACCACAGCCTAGAGATATGTGCAGCCCCCAGAAGCTAAAAAGGGCAAGGAATGGATTCTCCCCTAGAGTCTCAGGAAGGAATGCAGCTCTGCTGACGACACTTTGATTCTAGCCCATGAGACCCATTTCATATGTCTGACCTCCAGGACTATAAGATAATAAATTTATGTTGTTTTAAGTTGCTAAGTTCTTTACTAAGAAGTCACTGAGTTCTTTACCTGTTACAGCAGCAATAGAAAACTAATACAAGAAAAGACAGGAATAGGGAAAAGAGTGAAGTCTTTGAGTAGCTGTGAGGGAATAAAGCACCAGACTAAGCGGACTGGCTTTTTTATTTGTCCTGGGGAAGGCCTTTTTTATCTTTGATCCCCATTAAATATATATATATATAATATATCTATATATATATCTATATATATTAGGAGTTCAATAAATATTGGTGAATTACAAAAGGCTAGAAATGTCCCCCAAATAATAGACCATCTCTCTCTATACTGTGAAAAACGATTATATTTCTAAGACATGATGCTGAGTTGCCTACTCACAGTAATTTGCCTACCCTATTCCTTTTAAAACCTTGTTTCTACCCATATCATCTTTGAAAAAACTAAAATATTTGTGAAAATAGGGTGGAGGGAGATATAAATAAGTTACCAAAAGGACAGAAGGGCACCATCCACCTGCCAGAGGTATCAAGTAAATTCTGAAAGTTACAGGGTTGAGGGCAGCAGATGGAGGGCGAGGCAAGCCAATCTGGAATTGGCCTTAAGTACAAGACTGTCTCCGGTCGGCATGTGGAACAGTCACCAGGAGAAAGCATAAATCTTTATATCTCTGGAGCAAAGCAGGGTGGGGTTGCATATAGAGATCCTGCTGGAGCTTCCTGACCATGTAAAGATCATCTAGAGCAGCGGTCCCCAACCTTTTTGGCACCAGGGACCGGTTTCATGGAAGACAATTTTTCTACAGCCAGGGCGGGCGACGGGGGAGATGATGCAGGTGGTAATGCAAGCAAAGGGGAGTGACGGGCAGCGGCAGATAAAGCTTCGCTCACTCGCTTGCCCACCACTCACCTCCTGCTCTGCGGCCTGGCTCCTAACAGGCCACGGACTGCTAACGGTCTGGGACTCAGGGGTTGGGGACCCCTGATCTAGAGAAGGAACCTGCAGATGGCACTACTATACATGAGGAAAGACAGTATTTTATGATCCCCTTATGATAGCTATCATGCCAGCCAAATCATGGTGGCCCTTCCCATCTAACTTGGTAATGACATAATAACGAGTAAGACGACTCTTGACACAGATAGTAAGAGTCTCCCAATTAGCAGCCACCAGGGACACCGTACCTTTATTTCCTTTTGTCCACTGCTTGATGCGTGCGTGGTTGAAGTAAGTCCAGAACGCACATTGCATAAGCTTTCTTGTCTTCTCTCTCTAGATATGAAAAAACACTCATTATATATTTGCATAGGCACAGAAGTGGCAAAAGTTTTTCTCTTTCCATATTTCATTATGAGCAGTCTGCATGATCTTTGGAAAAACTCACCATGATATTTCTGAGTGCTGAAAGCACTCAAAAGACTTCTTGCCCTTATGATACACTGCTTACCGTGGAGCCCTCCTTTTCTGGCTTCTGCCTACTTCCCCAGCATCAAAAGACCCTGACACATTATGCACTAGTAGTAACATGGAATAACTTTTATTTCTCCTCAAGTTCAAGGTTCTCTCATCTCAGGGCCTTTACACATATAGTCGTTCTCTCTGTTTGGGATTCTCTGTCTCTCCCACCCTCCAGGTCTCCAACCTTATAAACTTAGTGTGGCTGATCTGGACACATTTCAGGTCTCAGCTGAGAAGCCAAATCCTCCTGAAGGTCTTCTCTGACCCACCACAAAGGAAAATGTGGTTGTGTCCCAGCACTATCCCATCACTGTGCTCTGTTCCACATTTTAGAAGAGCAGAAAAACATGAGTGCCAAAAGTCCTGTTTGGGAGAGCACTATTTTTGGGCAAATAAATATATTAATAGGCTATGGTGTGGTGTTTCCCAAGAAATGAAAATTATCACTAAACTGTTATACAGGAATTTATAAGGGAAATTTATATTTTGTTTCTGAGAAAGAGAAGAGAGAAAAAAGTAAGAAAAAGAGGAGATCTAAACAGGGAGTGCAGTTAGATGACCCCCACTGTCATACATTTACTTGTCTGTATCTTAGCATATACTAACATGTCTATGATAATTATCTCTGAAGTCATTATCAGGAATTTATGTTATTTTCTTCTTTATATTTTTTGAAGATTTCTAAAATAAGCATATTTTTGAAATTAAAAAAAGAGTACTGGTTTGTTTATTCATTCAGCATATGTGGTGGACATTTACTAAGTGCCAGATACTTTTCAAAGCCCTGGAATAAAACACTGAACAGGAAATGCAAGGTCCCTGCTTTCAAGGAGCTTGCAGTCTAGTAGGAAGTGTAGAAATATAAACTAAAAATAAGTAAAGCAATATCAGATAGTAAGATGCAATACATAATATAATAAAGGGATATACTGGGAAGTAAGTGGTCAGAGAAGGCCCTCTTCAGTGACAAGAAAGTATTGTTCATGTGAAGATATAAGGAAGAGCCTTCCAGGAAGTGGGAACAGATAATGCAAAGTCCTGACAGTGGAAAATGTCTTGGCATGTTAGCGAAATAGACTAAAGAGCAATGTGGATGAAGTGTGATGACTGAGGGAGGTAAGATGCAAAGTATAGTTGTGTAGGAGCCCATAATTATGCAGGACCTTAGAGGCCAGGATAATGAATCTAGATTTTATTCTCCATGTAGTACTGATAGTAAATTTATTATAAACATTTTCCAATTTTACTAAGTATTCTTCTAAAATACCATTTTCATGGCTTCACATTATTCTATCATATGGATGTGCTAAGATTCAATTAATCATGCCCTTATTATTGGACATTTAGGCTATAAGCCTTGGCCAAAACCCAACTGGACTCAATGAGTGAAACAGAATGAATCCACCTCTTTACTGCTTCAATCAAATGCCAGTTAGTAGCAATTAGTATTCACTGAAGATGATATGTGACACCGGAAATTATAATCAGGTAAGAAATGTGCATTATTTTCTCTGATATAACTGATTTTGACAAATAATAAACAGTAGATGCTTACATTAATATCACGGCATGTTTTCAACTATCTCTGGAGATCTCTTACAAATCTAATAAGTGGATATGCTGGCATAAATAATGAAAATTTTAAAAGTGTTTTATTTGAAATAAATATTTCACAAAAAATATTCAAGAGGTAGCAAAGTAAACATGGCATACAGATTATTTGAAAGAATAATAGAGAAGACTTTTATATTTATAGTGGGACCAACCATTATTTTAAAGGAAGAATTATGTTGATGGGACATGTCCGTGGTCAGGGATCCTGTCCTACCTCTTCTAGATTGCTGAGGTTTGAAATGCATCTACAGTATCTACCAGTTCCTCTTCCTGCCTTCACCAGAATCCCCTGGAGCACAAGCCTAAGCATATTTTATGCCATAGTCCCTTGATAGCTGGATTAAAGCTTATACGGATCCTTCTCAGAATACTGATTTTAGCTGAATAAAATTAAATACATAGGATTGTAAAGGAAACCAATTTTACTGAAATGTAATTCTATCTATAGTTTTGGAACTCAGATGAAGGCCTAGATTATCAGCTCTCCATGAATGATTTCTAAGTTGTAGTACAAGACCTCGACTACCGTTAGCTCAGGTAAATATATGTGCAATGTAGTGCTTGTTTATGCTAGTAATAGGGGTGTGTGTGTGTGTGTGTGTGTGTGTGTGTGTGTGTGTGTGTGTGTTTATAAAAATTGGTCCCTCAGGCTACAAGAGCCTGGATGTATAGTCAGCGTTCAAGCAAATTTTAAAAATCCATATTTTGTATCTGGGTTCCAGGAACACCAGCCCTACACAGTGATTCCTTTACTTTGGTTCAGTGCCTGATGGTGTAGGGCAAAGAGAGTGCCTACACTTTCTCAAAAGCTGTCATCCTCTGGGTCCCCTATGAACTGGGAGGTTGCACTCAGTGGACTGTTACATTAGCCTTCCAAAGATGCTACTTGTTACGGCGGGGGGGGGGGTTAATTTCTGGTTTGGTCACTGAAGTGCTGAATTTCTACAGCAGTAATTTCTTCACTGGCTGTGAAGCTGGCCAACCCTGAGTCCTGCTGGGAAAGAGCTGCTAGAATGGTCACACATCATTCCTTAAACAGAGGTGCTGTGTCCTTACTCACATTTCCCTTCTCCTCAAAGAAATAACATTACTTAGACACAGACCTCAAATCAGGCCGTAGACTTGAGCCTTTTCTGTTGCTGTTTGCTTGATTTTGTTTTTTGGGATTTTGCTGTTGTTTTTAACTTCTGGCACATTCCTAGACCAGGAAGCAATGTCTGTTCTTCTACCAGCTGTCCACAGAACTCCATACTTTCTCCCAGAAACCAGTTTTTATTCCTACTTCCTTCAGTTACTGGTCAGCTACTTCTCTCAAAGTTCAAACAACAAACTAGATTCAAAATTAATTTTCTACATATAGTCTTAACAGCTAAGTTTGAGCTGTGAAACTTCCTTTGAACTTTTACTAGACATGATACGATCAACTTTTGCTTTATATGCCAGTTCTACTCACACCGTGATTTCTAATATGCATATGTGTATATTAGTGAGTAGAGGAATGCTATTTGTATCTCTATGTGAGCACCTGCTATTGGAGTTTAAAGACTGGAAGAAATATGTGTTTGTAAAGAGAATAGTTTTCTTTCATAGCTATATGTAGGATTATAAGGAGAAGACATGCACATCTTTTTCTGGATAATTATATTTCTCCAAGAGTTCCTCTGGGCAGGCACATGGGAACCACGTGTAAATGTCCTTTAAAATTGTTCTGATTGGGAAGTGAAGAGAGAAGACTGAAAAAGGAGCAAAGATTCTGACACAGAATAATACAAAGAAAGCAGAAAGGCCACTGGAGTCAGGTGGTCCTAAGACCTCCTTTCTCTGCCACCTGCTGTGTAACCTCAGTCAGTCACTCAGAGTTTCGATTTTCTTATCTTTAAACAAAGAAAACATATGATTATTTGAAGATTAAATGCCTAGCACAGTGTAGGAGATCAATATATGTGTTCAATAAATGGAAGGTTCCATCCCCTACCTCAGTCAGCAAGTGTTGCTTCTAAGACTTTTAATGCTTAGTGATCAAATTTGCATAGGTCCATAAAAATAGCAACTTTTATTAAGTATTTAATATACAGGAGGTGCTCTTCTTAGAGCTTTAAATCTTTTGCATCATTTAAATCTATGAGATAGGTATTTCTGTTATTTGCCTTTACAGGTGAGTAACCTGAGGCACAGAGATGCTAACATGCTGACAGTCATAGAACTCACAAGCAGAGGAAATGGGATTTGAGTCCCAGGAGCGTTGCTCCAAAGCCCATGCGCTCTTACCCTCAAAATACCTCAAAATACTCTTACCCTCAAAATACTCAAAATACCTCTTATAAACTAGGTGGAATTGAGATGGTTGGGCATGATGCAGTAATCAGAGATTTTCCTATAGATGCAGTCTTTGGAATTAGGAAGCAGTAAAATGGTCTTTTCTCAAAGAAGAATAGGTAGTGAGTCCGTATCATACAAGAATCAGTGCTGCCTGTAAAAGATCCTGGGTGTCCAATGCTTGCATAACAAGCTACCTGGGTCTCAGGTCACTCCCTTACTGCCCCAGCTAGAACAGAAACCATATTCAGCCTTCTATAGGATTAGCAGTTCCCTCTGCCTGCCACATGACATCCACTGGCTTTGTTTCCCAGCTGTCCCTCAGTCAACAGGTGCAGGGAAACTGGCTCTCCCAGACACTTCTGGAAGCAAGTGGTACCCTCGCATAGAGACTGTCTATGCCAAACAGACTGCTTATTTTCCCCTGAGTAGAGCCCTTCTTCAAACTTACCCTATATGAGTAGATTCACAGATGGAAGGTTATTTTCTCTAGCAATGGAATGGATCTCACACTCCATAGGATGATAGGAAACTAATGACTGTCCGAATTCTCTGCCTGGTTAAATCTGACCACACAGGTTATCACTTAGACCACACCATATCACATTGTGGTATTTCTCCCAACTCCATGCACTGACAGATGACAGCCCCGAAAGCATCCACCAGGTAGAAGAGTTTGAGAGCAATATAAGGTAACAGGAGACTGTTCTCTTCAGCCACTGAGTGGCTTACGTCAGCAGGATGATGGTCATGATCATGATCATGATAAGACCTCACATTTGTACATCAATTTACATTTTCAAAAGTACTTTTTGATCTATTATCACATTTTATCTTCAGGAAAGAGATTATAAATGATCCACATATGACAGCTAAGGGAACTGAGACATTGAGAAATGGAGACTTTTCCAAGTTTAACTGCTAATAAATCCAAGAACCAGTACTACAGCTCAAGGTTTCTGATGGTTTCAAACATGGTGCTTGAGAAATATCAGGTAATTAATTCAAAACTATTGCCCCTAAATAGCAGTTTAGAGATACTCCCAGATGAGTGGGAATCTTGTGTGCAGTGAATTATAATATTAGCTAAACAGAACCAAGTTATATATAAATTATAATTAGACTGGGCAACCTGACAGTTTACACTGTTTGTTTCCTCTGTGCAGGCAGCATGTACGCAGGGTCAGCTGAGCTGAGAAACCTTTCCATTTAGAATGTATTTGGATACTGGTTAGCATAATTCTGCTATCAGCATGCTTCTTCTTTCCTAGCAGATTGACTATACTATTCTTTATTTGTCAAGATCTGAGAGTCATCCAACTAAGTGAAAGGAACAAGGACAATCCTATTTCCCCCCAAAAGTCAATGTTCTTTTATTACTCATTGCTTTTCACTTTTGCAGTCATTATAAAATTGTGGTCTCTAAGTGGACATTTTAAAGGCACATATCTTCTCAGCCAAGCTCCCCATCTTAGCACAAAAAGACTTTGAGTACACAAATTGAACATGAGGCTAATGTCAATGGTGGGGACAATAATCCTCAAAGGACTTAAGGAGTTGACAGGGCCCTTGTTCTTTGGGTCATTTCCTTTACTATGTATAGTTTTTTTGTCAGTACTGAAATTGCTGGCAAAAGATTCTAAAACTCAGGTCTGAGTAGTATTGATCCCTTGTACATAAACTTTTTTACTGGGCATCGGTGAAGACAATTGTCTTTTTTAAGATCCATCACAAGAATTCAGTATGATATCATTTAACTTTCATGCCTTCAAAATATATAAATAATAACTCTTATGTGCATTTCTCCATTGGATTTGAAGATGTCTACACTTTTCATAGGAAGAACTAGTCAAGAAAAGAATAAATGATGCATATCTAATATAGATTAATTTTTCCTTATAATTCCATGATGGTATATTCTCTGCAATCAGTAAAATATTATACAGTTTTGTATACTAACATAGAAAACAGCAAAACTGCTTTACTCAGTAACTCTTTTATTCTTTGGTTTACCATCTTATACATAACAATATGCATATTATATGCATGTTATTTATATTGTTTTATATGTTATAAGTATATTCCACCTTTGTCGAAGGAGTTTGCAATTTAGACCATCGATAATAAGATGTTGTCTGAATACTGTATAGCTGGGTCATTGTGTTCTACTCTGGATCAAACCGCATATATTTTTAAAGAAATTGCATGAATCCAAGATTAATTAATCATTTTTTAAAGGAAATAAGAATGAAATATTAGAACCTTACATTTTCAATTAACTTCTTATTTTTCTCTATATTTTTTACCCTGACAAGTTATTTTTTTTTATCTGGGTGATATCTATTCCAGGTGCATTATAAATTCTCACGTTCTGGTATTTTGAAACTCATGTATTAACAAATTGGGAGGTCCTCAATTGTCTGGTAAACATAATATAAAGGGCTGGTTTCTAGTATTGAGTTTTTCACCTTACCTTCCAATATTCAGAAGCTTCAATATACAATTTTTTAAAGAATATAAAATAATCACTTGATATTTATCAAGCTCTTCTTGGGTAAAGGGGATCTACAATTGAATTTTACTAAAGCAGTAAATTATTATTCAAACTCTATTTTGTATCTGACATTTGTAAATCTACTCTATCTATCTAACATACAGCCAGTTCCATGTTGCCCTGAATCCCGATGGAACTAATCATCTTGTACTGGATGCAAATGCTCACCTAGATATTGTAATCAAATGACACAAACTCAATTTCTTTTATAGATAAATAAAAAGAGTCTATAGCTGTGCACTCCATTTAATTTTGCATATATCAGTTTTGTTTTTGGGGTTTTTTTTTTTAAGGAAAAGACAGAATTGAGGTGAGTGGTGCTATTTAGGGGCCATTCTGAATTGGCTTAGTCAAAATAGAAGAATTTCTATGAATGGTATGAATTTCTGAATGGTATGATTCTAAAAGCATCAACCTCTTTCCCCCTTTTTGCATTCCTTTTTCCCAGAGCCCTTCTCCAACCAATTTTCAAGTGCTAAAATTCTACTATTACTAGTGCTTTATTCCTTTAACCTCTGTTAAATGCAAATTCCCCTTGGCAGAATAATAATTAAAGTGATTAATGTCATAATCTCTTCAGAGTATTTCTCCAGTAAAAGTGTTCATGAGGGGAAGAGAGAAAATATAACTTAAGGAATAAAATAAATATAGAATGAAGACAGACTTCACTCATTTCACTTTTTTCCTACCGTCAGCTCTAGAAACTAAGAACAGCTACATTAATACACAGTATTATATAGTAGAGCTTGTTACAACTGAAATGTGAGCCAAAGGATAATTCCCTGTCATACTGGCATAAGCATGCAGTGGACTGCAAATCATCGGTATGTAATACAGAAGAGTATAGTAACCTGAAAGAGCACACACTTTCAGAACCTCAGAAAATACCACTTTCGGAACTGGAAGTAAAACAAATGAAAATTTGTTAACATTAACCTAATTTTGAGACCACACACAAACACAGACACATAGACACACACACACACCCCACAAACATCAATGAACATAACTCTAAAATGCTGATAACATAAACTGTAATACAATGTTTCAGTTGGATATATCTGTCATGAGGTTTTTTCTTCTAAAGGTGGCTCTGATAGTCAAAAAGTAATATTGAAAATGAGAGAATTACAGTCTGGGAAATTAATATATATAAATCTAGCACTGTCTAAGGGTACAAAATAATTCTCCAAGGTGGTTCAAAATTCATCACTTAGACTGTATTAGCATCTGGTGGAATACACTGGAACACATACTTTTCATTGACTAAACACTAACCACCTTTCATTTGTTCCTCACCAACAGAAGTCCAAATTTGCACAGAGGGGCAATAAACCCAGCTGCAGGATCATGATGAGGAAAAGACAAGTTTTTTGTTTTTTGTTTTTGTTTGCGGTACGTAGGCCTCTCACCATTATGGCCTCTCCCATTGTGGAGCACAGGCTCCAGATGCGCAGGTTCAGCGGCCATGGCTCACGGGCCCAGCCGCTCCACGGCATGTGGGATCTTCCCGGACCGGGGCATGAACCCGTGTCCCCTGCATCGGCAGGCGGACTCTCAACCACTGCGCCACCAGGGAAGCCCAAAAGACAAATTTTTTAAAAAGTTAAAACCACATGCATTATTTAACTCAGCAATTACATTCCTAGGTATTTGTCCAAGGGAAATGAAAATATGTATCCATGGGCAGATGAAGAGACATACAGATGAATGGAATAGAATTGAGAGCCCAGAAATAACCCAAACATCCATGGCCAATCAATTGTTGATAAAGGTGTCAAGAGCATTCATGGGGAAAGATTAGCCCTTCAACAAATGGTGCTGGGAGAATTAGATAACTGCATGCCAAAGATTGAAATTGGACCTCTACCTTATACCACATACAAATTAACTCAAAATGGATCAGTGACTTAAATATAAGAGTTAAAACCATAAAACTTTTAGAAGAACACATAGAGGTAGTTTTTCATGACCTCGTATTTGGCAATGGATTCTCAGATTTGACACCAAAAGCACAAGCAACAAAACACACACACACACACACACACACACACACACACACACACACACACACACATATATGACTTTGTCAAAATTTAAAACTTTTGTTTCTCAAAAGACATTACTAAGGAAGTAAAAAAGCAACCTATAAAATGGAAGAAAATATTTTCAAGTCACATATCAGATCAGGGCTTAGTATCCAGAATACATAAAGAACCCTTACAACTCAACGACAAAAAGATAGAGAGCCCAATTTAAAAAAAAAAAAAGGGCAAATAACTTGAATAGGTAGTTCTCCAATGACAACAGATAAATGGCCAACAATGAAAAGATCTTCCCTATCATTAGTTATTAAGTAAATGCAAATTGAAACCTCAATAAGATAGCACTTCCACCTAGTTAGTATGACTGCAATCAAAAACAAAATAACAAAAAGTAGCAAGTGTTGGTGAGGACATGGAGAAATTAGAACCCTTATACACTACTTGTGGTAATGTAAAATCATGCAGCCACTGTGGAAAAGAGTTTGACTACTTTTCAAAAAGTTAAACACAGTTATTATATGATCCATCAATCCTACTCTGAGGTATATGTCCAGAAGAAATGAAAATATACGTCCTTGCAGAAACTTGTACACAAATGTTTACAGCAGTATTATTCATAAAAGCCTAGAGGTGGAAACAACCCATATGTTCATCAGTGGATGAATGGGATAAACAAATTGTGGTATGCAGTTGAAGAATAATACCTCATTTCAAGACTTAATATAAAGCCAGTATTTGTGAAATGTAGATATACAGATCAATGGAAACAGAGTTCAAAGTGAACTTACCCATAAATGGTTAATTGATTTTTACAAAGGTACCAAAGCAATTTAATGGAGAAAGATGTTCTTTCAAACAATGATGCTGGGAAAACCAGATATCCATTTGGGGAAAAAAAATTAACATTGACCTTATATACATCATACAAAAAATAATAACAACAACATAAATTCAAGCACAGCCATAAATAAACAACCATAACACTTCTAGAAGAAAATACAGCAGAAAATTTTGTAAAATTTGGGGAGACAGGCCAAAAAAAACCTTTGAAACTTAGAAATTGGGCTGTATCAAATTTAAAAACCTTTACTCTGTTGAAAGAACACCATTAAGAAAAATGAAACAACAAGTCACAGAATGGAGGAAAATATATGTGATATTTCTATATGACAAAATAGACAATAGGAAAGCAAACGACTCAATTTAAAAACTGGCAAATATTTGAACAGATCCTACCAGAAAAATTAAAATTAAATATGTAGTTCACCTTTGTGGTTCACATTGTATTTCTATTGCACTTTATAGTTCTACAGCACTTGAAAGCATAGGATTCAAAAAGCATAAAAATAAAACAACTGGCTCCTTAAGCAGCATTAAATTGAGTCTCCTCAACTAACAACAGGATAAACTGAATATCGATCCTGTTATGGGCAGGATCTGAGAAAACATATTGTAAACACATGCAGTTTAAGAAAATTATGTTATGTCAGTTAGATATGTAATATATCATCATTCTGCAGACTTACAACCTATAAGTGATTCAAGGAGAATTTTAACCACACTTAAGGAGGCTAAAAAGAAAAAAAAAAAAAAATCCCAAAGTCACAAATCAGCTTACAACATAGCTCCTTACATTGTCTCTTAACAATGAACATGTTCTTGATTTTAAAGTATACATATTCTTTTGCTCTCTTCTATTTTCACTGTCTTTTTTTGGAAGTGTGGATGGGAGATAAATTCTAAATCTGGTTCATATCCATGACCTTGCCTTGCCTTGCCTTAAATTTGGATTCAATTCCTTTCTCCATGGCTTTACTAGTTACAGTCCCAATCCCACTCAGCCTTTGCTTTGGGCCTAGGCAATTTTCAGATTCTTTACCCTATGAATATCGCTAAAATAATTAAAGTGGTAAAAGGATGATGAAATATAGTGCACTATAAACCACTAATTACCAATAATGTTTGAAACATGGGACAATTTTCAGGAAATATTAAAGGCATATCAGGTTCTATAAATATCTCAGTAGAAAGAAAGATATAGGTATCACATGGGGGTTACATAGTATTTTAGCGGGAGACTCAGTTATAATAAATGTGTGAATGGGGTTGTGGCTGTTCTAACAAAATATCAGCCCTATTAAATCCAATTTAACATGAGAAATTAGGGTTGCTATTTATTCCTACTTCTTTATCCTTGAAATCCTATATCATGTGCATAACAGGAAAGTTTCACAGTTCCAAACACTGTATTTGTACAGTGAGTACAATTGTACAATAAGTACAATTTGTACAGTGAGTAAGATAAAGAGTGTATAAATGCCAGGAGAAATGTGCACTATGTTGGTGAAAACATTATTATATAGATTTTAATATTAAAATTTCTTAAGCACATAGGAGCATTCACTGTGCAAAGCAGAGTAATTTTAGAAATAGAATAGATTCAGATAATAAAGTATCTTTTTCTAGGTCTGACTTGTATTTATAACTAGAAAAGTAGAGGATTCGTAGTGTGATATCCTATATACAAATGGCATTACATTTGAACATACATTAATTTGAGGAAATTCTCAAGAAAAGATTCCAAAGTTAGAAAATAAGGTAGTCTTTTCATAAAAGCAATATGAAACTTCATGAATTAAACAACAGTTGAAAGGTAGTACTCTAAAAACTTACTACTTGTTAAATGGGCAGAATTTAGATTCACAATATTTCAAATGAGATTAAGAAAATGTGACTCACTAATGCTGAAACTAGTCGGCTTCTGAGAAACATACAAAGAGCAATGTCTAGATACAATGAACCATTCATCGATAACAACTGATATAGAGCATAAAGAAAAAGTTCTTAGAAACTCTTTATCATGGTAATAACCCTTGATCATATGATTTCTCCAGTATAGAGAGCAGGTAATGGAAATGGAACACTTACTTGTTTTGCATAAAAATTGTGATTTATTCTAACAGGGAAGCATAAAATGAAATAAGAAGTATGTAGGTGAACTTTTAAGTTGTTGAAATGGTCAAGGTATGATTGTAAAGTCCTAATATGGATTGATAGAATCAATCTCATTTTCTCCTCGAATACTTGAGTATTTTCCATGAACAAGACACTTTGCAAGGTGGATTATACCAAGTATATAAGTATGACTTCTGCTCTAAAATGCAATAGTGCAGAAAGTAAAGAAATAAAAATCCTTTGAATTATATTGAACAACAGAACTGGGAAAGGCTGACATATTGGCAATGATGATAGATAAGATGAAGCAGAACATGAGCCTGTTTGCCATCAGATCTTACTCTTCTCCTTTTGGCTCTGGAAAATTGGTAATCTGATCCCATAAACTGTGTTTTCAAGATCTTTTACCAGTTGGCTTTCTGTTGGGCTCCACAGAAGGAAGGATAGAAGGGTGAAAGAAGAGAGGAAACAGACTACGTGTTGTCTATCTCAGCCTTAGGCATCATCTCATCCTGATCATCAGGCCATGTGTGCATCTCTTTCAAGGCACCAGCTTCCAATCACTTGACTCTGGCCACTGAGTTCTCATAACATTACCTTACGTCTCTTTGTCAATGTCTAGAGATGGTAGCAACATCCTGCTATTGCTATTGCTCATCCTGTTATTGCTTGTCTGTGGACTGTCTCACCACAGTTTTCTATTCATTGTCTCTGCCTTTCCATCACCAGTGTAACGACTTATATACACTAAATTCTATTTTATACATTTTGAGTGTCTTCTGTCTTTCTGTCTAGACTCTGAGGATAAAAAACACCACCAGGGGCTCACTGGGTGTCAGTGAAAATGCTTTACTGGTATTGTATACAATTCCTTTTATGGTACTGTATACATTCCTTAAGAAACAGATAATATTAGTAGTATCATTTCGCAAAGGAGGAAATTTAAAGTGGTTTAAATATTTTCACAAGGTCACACAACTATAAGTAGAAGGACTAGAATTTAAATCCAGGCCATCTGACTCTAAAACTAATGCTCTAATGCACTAAAATACTAGGTCAAATCAACCTCATTACCCACCATGTGGGAAACATCCAATAGGGATGAGAGTCTAAGCTGTTCAAATCACCAAAAGATGAATCTGGTTCAAACAGTTATTAATATCCAAGGGATTAGGGCAAGACATCATGGCTGCCATTCATTTATATATTATGTACCAAGAAATTAATGATAAAAATAGATTAGATAAAAAATCCTGACTTCATGGAGCTTACAAACTATTAGATCCTATTTTACAAACTATTACAAACTATTAAATCCTATTTTATCCGAATAGATAAAAATCCTGACTTCATGGAGCTTACAAACTATTAGAGGGTGAAAGATAATAGATGAATGAATGGTATTTGCTAGCAATAAATCCTATGATAAGAAAATAAAGAAAGGAAGATGTATAAGAAAACTCAGGATAAGTTTTGGAATTTTAAATAGGGAAGTTCTGTATTTTCTTAGATGCTCCCAAATATCTCCTTTCCTCTCTTTTGGTCCACACCCCACCTTTCAGGACTGCCTCGACTCTTTTAGACATGGATGAAATACTATGCTACAGCGGATGGGACATGGCTTAATGAATGGCCACCCAGGGCTGGCCACCATGACATGGAAGTTCAAGAGATACCCATGAAGCTTCCCCATCATGTGTTCCCCATTATATGACCTCATAGGAAGCAGGAGGCCCTCTATTATCTCTCCAGTGAACTACTTTGATGTAAAGTTCCTACTTCGATGTTGTTTTTTTCTTTTTTTCAAAGAACTCAGCTTTTTATTGAACGTGCTACTAAAGAGGTTTAGTCAAAAAGACCAAAGCCCATGTCATCATCAGACTCTTCAGATTCTTCTTTCTTTGCTTCCACTTTCTTCTCCTCAGCTGGGGCAGCAGTGGTGGAGGGGGCAGGAACTCCTGCTGGTGTAGCACCAGCTGCTGGGGCAGGTCCACCTGCCCCCACATTGCAGATGAGGCTCCCGATGTTGACACTGGCCAAAGCCTTTGCAAACAAGCCTGGCCAGAAAGGTTCAACATTTACACCGGCTGCTTTAACGAGGGCATTGATCTTATCCTCCGTGACCGTCACCTCATTGTTGTGCAGGATGAGGGCCAAGTAGATGCAGGCGAGCTCCGAGACGGAGGCCATCGTGCGGGCAAGGGCTAGGCAGGGTCTGCCGGGCGCGGTGCTAGTCGCCGTTTGAAGAGAGGGCCTCACCCCAACGCGGCCTTAGCTTCCTCGGAAGGACCGAGCACCTTAGCGGAAGCTGAAGAAAAGGAAGCTATTTCAAAGTTTTAAAAGCATTTTATCCTAAGTGGCCATCATCGGATGAATGGATAAAGAAGATGTGGCACATATATACAATGCAATATTACTCAGCCATAAAAAGAAATGAAATTGAGTTATTTGTAGTGAGGTGGATGGACCTAGAGTCTGTCACACAGAGTGAAATAAGTCAGAAAGAGAAAGACAAATACCATATGCTAACACATACATACGGAATTTAAGGAAAAAAAATGTCATGAAGAACCTAGGGGTAAGACAGGAATAAAGACACAGACCTACTAGAGAATGCACTTGAGGACATGGGGAGGGGGAAGGGTAAGCTGTGACAAAGCGAGAGAGTGGCATGGACATATATACACTACCAACATAAAACAGACAGCTAGTGGGAAGCAGCCACATGGCACAGGGAGATCAGCTCAGTGCTTTGTGACCACCTAGAGGGGTGGGATAGGGAGGATGGGAGGGAGGGAGACACAAGAGGGAAGAGATATGGGAACATATAAAGCAGAAACTAACACACCATTGTAAAGCAATTAAACTCCAATAAAGATGTAAAAAATAAATAAATCAAATAAAAGCATTTTATGTGCCTCTTGTATCTCTTTGTGTCTCTTGATAAACAGGTACTCAGGTAGTAATGCATGGCATTAACTTGCCTGGCATCCTTCCTTGCTTCATTCCCATGTTTCTCTCATCCTCATCTTGGGGTGTTCCTCTCAAGTAAAGTATCAGCACCTAAATCCTTTCCACAGACTCTACTTAAAGAAACTGAGATTAGTTTATTTTATAATTAGAAATTTGGAGGGAGGCAGCTAGTAAGCAATAGATTTGTGCCTTGGGTATATCACAGACACCATCTCTGATTGTACCTCAGCCTTTTCCTTGGTCCAAGTGAAGGCTGCTGAAGCTCCTCTCACTTCATTTCTATTTGTGGCAGGAAGAAGGAAGGGGAAAGGAGAAACACTAGCTGAATCTCCCTTTTCATCATAAAAGAGTTTCCCCAGAAACCCCGACACCACAATGCCATTTAACATCTCATTGAGTCAAGTGAGACTTGGAAAGTGAGTATTTAGTGGCTCTAGTCTTTTTAGTGAAAGTGTATATGAAGGAAGGGATCTAGGAATGGTGCAGACTGGCCAGGCAGTAGAGTTTATCACATTCATTAAGAGGAGTTCCAACAGGAGGGAACAAAGGGAATGCTACTGAGGCAATATTTGAGAAACATAATGCCTGGGATCATCCATACTTCAGTACAGACATGAATCATCAGATTGAAATTGGCCACTTATTTCTAAGCAAACTGATTAAGGAATTCATATCTTGTTAAAAGTTAAATTGCTCCTCATAAAACACAAAGAAAAAGTGTTAAAAGCAACCATAAACAAAAGATGAGTTACTTAAGAATGGAACAATTAGACTGACAGTATTCAACAGCAATGAAAGAGCCTCAAAGACAACGAAAACTTATCTTAAAAGTGCTAAGAGATGCCATATACATGTGTCAGCATTGGAATCTGAGGAAAAAAAAAAAAGGTCATGGGGCTTCCCTGGTGGCGCCGTGGTTGAGAGTCCGCCTGCCGATGCAGGGGACGCGGGTTCGTGCCCCGGTCCGGGAGGATCCCACATGCCATGGAGCGGCTGGACCCGTGAGCCATGGTCGCTGGGCCTGCGCGTCCGGAGCCTGTGCTCCGCGGCGGGAGAGGCCACAACAGTGAGAGGCCCGCGTACCGCAAAAGAAAAAAAAAAGTCATTTATTTTTAACATAAAGAAACTTAGTAGAAATATTTACAAAAAATCAGTAATATTTTAGTGCACTTAGATAGACATAAAATACAGCTCAAACATTTCTGAGATGCAAAGTATTATAAAAAAATAAATACAGAAGGCTACATATACTGCTATGCTGAGCTTTAGTTTGTGTGTTTATTCAACATTGGTTTTGCCATAAAATTTTTAATTTACCCTAGAAGTGTATGGACAAAAATGATAAATGTTGACAGCTTCAAGCTTCTATTTCCATTGGTAGAAACATACATCTTATTTGCATATAATTACAATTTATGTGTGCTCCCAAGCCAAGTACATTTCTGCTCTGTAGATTTCTTAATTTAGTGTCAATATTGTTTTTATCATAAAGCTTTGCTCCACCAAAATTGGTTGAAATAGTTGTATCATTCATGTTGATTTTAACTGAAATTCCAATTAACATGTTAGATGTTGTACTTTTAACAAAATTAATTTCCAGGGCTGTATTTTCTCTCGATTAATGGGCAACAAAAAGAAGCAGTTGATGACAGTAATTTTTTTTAACTGGAAAAATTTAACTATTTTCGAAGTTCTTCGTGAACAAATAGAGATAAGACATTAACATCTATCACTTCATTTTTCACGGTATATAAGAAAACAAGAATTAAGTCAATAGGTCAATTAATATAGGAGTCATTTGATTTATATGAAAAGTCATGCTTTATAGAAAAGACATATAAATACATAAGTGCACCCTCTGCAGCTCTGAGTGTCATCTTCTTAAATAACCAAAATTTTGAGGTAGATTATGAGATTGTGATAGCAACTGGAAATAAAATACTTTTTGAGCTTTACCACACCTGCACTATTTACATATACAACTATTTATAAAAACACCTAGTTAAAAAGTGAAAAATCTGGGACAAGTGCTAAACCAGATGGATGCCGGGACAATAAACTAGAAATGTCCCAGGCAAACCAGAAAGTGAACTTACCTATATTAAACATCACCAAATAAACTTGGTCATTTACATATGGTATGGTAGCATTTGGAGTAGTGTGCTTTCAAAATCTGAATTTAATTTTGTAAAATGTGTTGCCAACATTATAGACAACCTGAAAGGTTTAGGATAATTTACATGAAGTGTTGAAGAGAATTTTACAAGGCTTAAAAATTATGATTATAAACTATATTGAAAAATGGAATGTTGGATGCTTTTATTCAATAAAATAAAGCATATTATAAAAGTTTGTGAATTTTGTGAATCTACAGTTGTCACAACATTTCTTTTTATGTTTCTTTTCCCTGGATAAGATGACAAAGTGTATTGTTAAATATTGATCTTCACATAACTTCCACATTCTCCCTCAAGCTAAAAATGATGAGCTATCATTTTTTCTCATTGATTTATTTTCATATAAAAGTCAGTTTCTCAATATAGAAACTATAATTTAAGTAAGTTCTGAAACATCATAAAAAGTCTTGCCATGCAAATCATATCTCTTCTTGGTCTTTACCTGCTCTGCACCAGGATTCAAGATGAATTTCATAATGTATGACATGGCTTAAGGATATACTTTACTGAGAAAACTTACATAGGGCCAAGGTCAACAAGTGATTTGTTTTTTTTTAGGAGCCGCTGATCCTCCCCTCATTTCAGAGAGACATGTGCAGAAGCATTGAGCCTGTGGAAGCTTTAAGTCCTCCCTACTATGAGTCTCTCTTTTTTTTTTTTTTTTTTTGTGGTACATGGGCCTCTCACTGTTTTGGCCTCTCCCGCTGCGGAGCACAGGCTCCGGACATGCAGGCTCAGCGGCCATGACTCACGGGCCCAGCCGCTCCGCGGCCTGTGGGATCTTCCCGGACCGGGGCACGAACCCGCGTCCCCTGCATCGGCAGGCAGACTCTCAACCACTGCGCCACCAGGGAAGCCCTGAGTCTCCTTTTTTATATGACAAACATGGGTAAACAGCTTTGTCATTGAGGGAATAAATGAACTGCTGGATTTGGGGGCCATCTATTTATAAAGTTGTTCTGAAAATACTAGCATTTCAACACTTGGAGATTAAGTCTTGAGGAATCCCCTTGTTGGAGGAGGAAGACCCAGTCCAATGGAAAGATGATCTTGGTTGAAAGAAATCTCTGGTCATACCCAGCTAGGGTACAGGCAACACAAAGTGAGCAACAGGCTCAGTTTCAGCAATTGTTTGTGGCACCACAAGTCTTATAAAAACTCATGTTGGAAAGTATCTTTATCTATCTATCTATCTATCTATCCATCCACATACCACAACCATGATAATGTTATCTTACACAAATGGTCATTTATGATTAACAGGTGGTACTTCATGCATGGCAAATTTCCCTGGACTCTATAAAGATGGCACAGTTTTTAAGCTTCATGTTTATAAGAATAATTAAGTCACCTACTGCCAAACAATTTTAACCATCATAACCATTCCTGGACTTAATATGATGGACCTAAACGAAGACAGATTCAAAGTCCATACTTACCTTCTGCAAGCACAATGTATATAGATCTGATCGCTTTAAAAACCAAACAAAAACTACAAATTATTAATATTAAAAAAGTTACAGTTTTTCACTTCTGGGATATATAGTATTGCAGTCTTACTATCTATCCTTCTTGGGCAATTAAACATTAAATTTTGTGATATCAAAATATGCTAATAATAGAATTGATTTTGATTCTAAAAGACTGAATTAGAGATCACTGAAATTGTATCAAGACAGATAATTCAGTTCTGCAGTACACATAGATTGTTATCCGATTGTCAATTCTTTTAGAGTCTATGAATTATTACTGCTCAATGCGGTATTCACTTTCTATTCAATGTCACCATAAATTCATCACATTCTCTATAGTATGGGAAGTAGTCCTCTGGGGAAATGTGGGAGACAAATAAACCACCAGAAGCGCAATATGCTTCTTTTCTGGTCTCCCTGAAACTTTCTTTGATTTAAGATAAAATGAAAGTCTCTTATTTGTATGAATCAAAAATGTGGAAGAATAGTTAGTAAAGATTTCAAAATGCCAGAATAAAGCAAGATACCATAGCACACAAAGCACAGACTAGTTCTATTCCCATTGATCCTATTTCTACCACTTACACAAATGTAAGCCAAGCAAGGACAGGTAACGTAACCTACTTAGCCTTATTTTTATACCTGTAAAATGGGGATAAGGAGATTATCTCAAGGCAAAAACTAATAGAAATTATTATGCCTTATCAGAACAATTTTAAGAGGTCTCCCTGAATTCAAAGTTGATCAATACATTATTTACCACTGGCTTTATAAAATAGATTTGATCTTTATTTGGCTTAACTTTCTTTACAGTTCATACATTTAAAAGTCCCATAATTAAATAACTGAGGAAAAGCTTACTTAAATTTGAATATAATTTTTTGGACATGCTTTCATAATATGCTGATGCTAAAGTTGAAGAGAGTAAAGCTAGTATGATTGTGAAACATAAAGCCACCTCTTTTATTTTAAAGTGAGCTCTCTAGGACTAGTTTCTCTTAACATTCTTTGGAAAGCGCTCATCTAATTATTTTTAAAGGATTCCCATTTTTATTGCCAAGTGTTCTAAAGCTTGTAAAATCATTTAGAAAAACAATACTTTATTTCCACTCATTAATTGCAATCTACTGTTTAGCTAAGCCACAGAAAATACACAGTTCTACTTTGTTGTGTTTTTAAAAATTACTTTCAAGTTGGTATTCTTTCAAATAGGGAAAGACTGCTTCTTTGTTTTGCAGAGCACATGAATCCATCTGAGACATTTTACTTTGCTTCTGGATCGTCGGATTTGCGGAATGCTGTCAGTATATCGATAAGGCTAATTGTTGACCACAAAGGATGAGGTTTTTCTTACTGAAGTAAAAATATCCAACAACCAGGAAAAAAGACATCTTGGGGTAGTGTTGAGCATTCACTGGGCATCACATTATGGGACATGGAAACATGGCCTGAGCTTTGACTTGATATGTCGAAAGTCGAAAATAGTGTTTAATTCTCCACATACACAAAGGCACTTCAGGAAAATTATTACAAAGATAAAGGATATTCTTTAGACAGTGTACAACAGTGGCCATAAGGCAACAGACTATATTAGTTTTCTATTACTGTTGTAACAAATTACCACCAATTCAGTGACTTAAAACGGTGCAAAAATATGATTTCACATTTTAGTAGTCTGAAATCGGTTTTATGGGGCTAAAATCAAGGTGTTAGCAGGGCTGAATTCCTTCTGAGGCTCTAGAGGAGAAACAGTATCCCTGCCTTTTCAAGCTTCTGGAGGCTGCCTCCATTCCGTGGCTCATGGCCCCCTTCCATCTTCAATAAAAACCAGCAATCACTCTGACTTCTGCTTCTGTCATCACATCTCCTTCTCTGACTCTGCCTCTCCTGCTTCCTTTTGTAAGGTTCCTTGTGATTATACTGGGCCCACCCAGAAAAATAAGCTGTCCATCTCAAGACCCTTAACTTAATCATATCTGTAAAGTCCCTTTTGCCATGTAAGTTGACATATTAACAGGTTCCAGGATTAGGATGTAGACATCTTTGGGAGGCCATTTTTCTACCTACCACAACATTCCTCTTTTGTTCACATTCAAAAAAATACAATTGAAATCGCTGAGTTAGCAATCATACTTCTCAATTTCCTGAATATCAACAGTAATGATTTAGATTTTTAGAGTACTGAGAGAAGATTTACTTGCCAGATGACTGAAAAATATAAATAGCACCAGCAACTGAATTTAAGAAATAGAGAACATTATTTTAGAGATTTTATTACATACAGCTTACACAGACAAAGAATGATTCTGTCTCACAGCTACTATATCCATCAACTCAATTTTATCACTTCGTTTTTCTAAACGAGAAAATGTTTTATAAATCATATACATCTGTCATATTATTTGTTGCTGTATGAGGCATAGAGTTCAAAGTGATGTATTCTCTTTTTAATAACTTGTCTCTGCTTGGTATTTTCTCACCTTGCAGCAAAATTTTATAGGTTGCTATGTTCTTCGATGAGCTATTATAAATCCAAAGAGACTTACCACATCCAAAGAAAAAGCATCTGTTTGTTTGATAATTCACTGAGTCCATTCTTCACATCAGATAAATGCATCTGACCAGTTGAGATCTAGTAAAAGCCAATGCCAATTTTGTTAAATTCCTCCTCTGCTGCATCTGTGCATGGGTCATTACACAGTTTTAGCACATCATGTGTGCTGGATATTAGAGCTAGACCTGGTTCATCTAAATCAATTTGTAATGTATGTAGTTCAGTTAAGGATTTTCACTCTTTTTTTTTTTTTTTTTTTTTTTTTTTTTTTTGCGGTACGCGGGTCTCTCACTGTTGTGGCCTCTCCCGTTGCGGAGCACAGGCTCCAGACGCGCAGGCCCAGCGGCCATGGCTCATGGGCCCAGCCACTCCACGGCATGTGGGATCTTCCCGGACCGGGGCACGGACCCGTGTCCCCTGCATCGGCAGGCAGACTCTCAACCACTGTGCCACCAGGGAAGCCCAGGATTTTTACTCTTAATCCTTCATAATATGACCCAATTATTTTATTCAACAACGATTAAAAAATAAACTCTAACTCAAACCGAGAACAATTGCTTTTCTTTTTGACCTCATTACAGCTCTGAGTCTCACTTTGCTTATATTCTGGATTCATATCAATTCACATAAATCACAGACACATATAATTTGGGGCTCTCTCATCACCAGTGTAATCAGCAAACTTGTACTTCAGCAGAAGAGTGGACAGTCTGATATTACAATACTATGAGTAATCTGTTCTGGGGACAACAACATGGAAGAAACACATAATGAGAATTATTTTGATGTTTCAGCAATTAAATTCGTTTTGTGAGTATCTAGATCAATCTTACTGTGAATTCCACTCTAGAATGAGTTTTAAAACATGATTTCATTGCATTCAGATATCTTAATGGGACCTTTCAGAAGAACTCAGAGGGCAATAACTCATTTATTTGGTAACTGTTCTTTCAGGGACTGTTGTAAAGACTAGTCTAAAGAATAAATTACTGATGTGAAAGTAATGTGTTTCTGGAGGCAACGTCATTTTAACTTGTTCAGGTATGGTTTCAGGTACACTATATCAGTGGTGATATTGTACTTGCCAGTGAACTAGCCTGGGCCGACATCACTCCATGAACAAGGAAAAAGAACTAACTTGGTGCTCTAGCGAGAGCCAGCAAGCGGCTCATGATCCTTGAGGACAGACGGCTCAAACATCACAGCCGTACGGGGAGGGGCTCTGTCCTTCTCTGACAGTCTGAAGCCACGTGGTATACAAAGTGGTCTCTAGTGTGAGGGAAGCTGGGCAGAAGACTGGGCGAAAGACCATTCCTTTAAATTTGACTAATGAAGGAGGTGGCTGAAGGCTGTTCTAACAGGGGCTCATTTGGAAAGGATACTAAAAAAGATCATCCAGAGGGGGAAAAAGTAAAAGGAAGGAGGAAAAAACGAAGGTAAAGACAAGTCCTGGTTTTGAGTTAGAATAATTAATGTGTAATCAATAGCCTTATTCAGTTAGGATGTATAGACAAATCAACTATACAATTTTACAAAGAATATTACTTTTGGAGGGAGGGAGCAATGGACACTAGTTGTCTAAGATTATCAGTTACTCTAGGAACTGAAAAACAATGCTAGATTGCTGGCTCCTGCTGTCCTATCACTCTTAAACCCTGCCTTGCTAGAAGCTACTTCTACCTACTCTCTTCTTTTGGAATATGTTCCTACCTTACCTTCTGTTGGTCGCAGCTGCTACTCTTGGTTTCCACCTTTTAGTTCAGTATTTCCTGGCTCTTCTCATCCTCCCCAATTCAGACAGTTTAGGTCTCCTCTTGCTCTTAGGTCTCTACAGCTATTTTCTGCTCTTGATTTACAGTATACCACACAAACCACCTGTACCTTCCCAGCTCAAATCACCCTTGATATCGTCATGTTTTCAGTGTTACCTAGGAACCTCCTGCATCAAAACATGTGTGTGTGTTTATATGTAGACTCCTAAGACCCACTTTGATAATATGGCACGGTCAAGCATTCCCATTGATTAGTCTGCACAGTACATTTTGACAAACACTGTCTTAAGTCTTCAAATTACTAGAAAAGGACAACCTCTGCCCTTTCTTTCCCCAACCCTCAGCTGCTTAACTGAATCTTTTAGGTAAGTTGGCTGATTAGATTAGAGAAATTTAGACAACAGAAGTATTGTGAGCAGCCGCTTCGCAAAGTAAAAAGAATCAGGATTAAATTTTATATGCATAGATGTATAACATTATTAAATAGTTAATGATGGTCATGAGACTAATCCAGTACACTGCTGAAAACAGCAGATGCCATGCTGTGTTACTCATCATTGAGGTGCAAATTAATTATATGTAAATCAGAAAACAGATTTCCAGGGTCACTTTCTGTGCTAAAAAATCACCCACCCCCAATCTAAGTTTGCTTCATATTAGTAGAAGGTAAGTGACACTCTTTCAGAACGTATCATAGGCAACTTAGGCGGCATATATACAGCTGCAACGGAACAGCAAATAAATTTCAGACTATGTAGAGATTTCTCATTATAGGTGATCCTTATCAAAAGTATTAGTCAATACATAGCAAAGCATGTCTATTAAAAAAGAGTTTTTTTCCTTTACAAGCTTCTTTTTTGAGTTTTGTTGTGTTTAGTACTGAATCTGCTTTTCTTCACTGTCCCTTTCCAAAGAAAAAGTTATAAATATCAGATAAAGGGTACATATCAACTTTTAATGGACAGATAAGGATCCTGGCTGATTTATGAGGTATTGTGAATTAATTTTGGTCTTTCCAAACAAGATGCTAAAGTTATTGTTTGTGAGTGGAAATAGAGAAGTGGTTTGATAAGTTGCTGTAACTTTTTTTTTTTTTTGCGATACGCGGGCCTCTCACTGCCGTGGCCTCTCCCGTCATGGAGCACAGGCTCCAGACGTGCAGGCCCAGCAGCCACGGCTCACGGGCCCAGCCCTTCCGCGGCATGCAGGACCCTCCCGGACCGGGGCACGAACCCACGTCCCCTGCATCAGCAGGCGGACCCCCAACCACTGCGCCACCAGGGAAGCCCAGTTGCTGTAACTTTTGAACATAGGCATGAACAGAATCACTAACAAAACTTAACAGATTTGTTAAGGATTTGTGTAGACGATAAGACTAAGACTCATGCCAGTCATTTTTTTGCTCAAACTAATGACTTTTTAAAAGAACCTGGCACCTTCTCAATATACGCAAATTATTCAAATGTGACATTGTGTTTTCTCAAGAACATTTGTTAACAATTAGGACATAAAGATGATAAAAATGTTTATTCTCATGGGATTGAGTGGCCTGAAATTTAAATTACCCTCGTGACCATGCTGTTGTCTCAGGATTACAAGATGAACAAGAAAGAAGGGTAGGAAATGACAAGCTAATTCTTCAGACCTTAGATGGCAATGGAAGGGGAACCTGCAGCCACAGGGGTGACTTAAGATTAAAAGGCGTCTACACCAGAAGTCTCAGTATTTCAAGACGGATAATCAGAGAAGGCCCAAAACTCTTAAATTTCATGTTACAGAGAATTTGTAAGTGGTAATATAGTAGAGAGGTGAAAAATTTGGGAAAAATTCCCTTTAACCTCATAGGATGGCATTCCCACTTCACATAATATTATTTAAATTTTTACTGAGAACTTTCTTGGTTCACACATTCAAACTATAAGCTTTCATCGTTTAGTCATCCTAGTAAGCCTATGGGGAAAGTTATACTGTGATTCGAATTCCATAAATGAGGCAAAACGGAGGATAAAAAAGAGCAAATCTAGGATTCCACCCCAGATGATTACAGCTTAAACACCATGCTCTTTTACCTGGTAAATTATGGATTATGTGTAATTGTGTAGAGAAGATACTTTGAGTGTAGGATAGAGCCATTCTCAAATTCTTCCAAGAGGACAACTGCCTAAATGTATGGTCTCTAAAATTGATACTGTCATTAAATGAGAGCATTATCACACTGTCCACTGTATACAACACATTTTTTAAAGATACATAGGGGACTTTCGTTTCTTACTCATATCTGTCTCAGATTTTTAGAACTTTGTGTCACAGAATAAAATTACAAATATAGTAAGGGCTTTAACTATGATAATATTTCTCTGAAATGATTCAATATGAATCAGTTCTTCAATATGAAGATTTTAAAATTTATAAACATTTATTAATTTTTAAGAGTTACATTTTGAGCTTTGAGATATAAAATTTAACTGAAAGAGATTCCTTCAAAGATAAGCTCTCAGAATATCTGACTCACTTTTACAGTACACAAAACTATGTATCCCCTATTACTTTCTCGAATTTAGGAAAATAGTCCTATTATTTTTATAATTCCAAGGAAAGAGTTGGTTATATAGTAGATATTTAATAAATATTGGATCGATAAATTGATTTAGCTTGTTTCTAAGCTTTGCTTCCTGGTAATTTGTACTATACTGCCATATTAAAAATTCTTAACAGTAACTTAAAAATGATCTTTGAATTAAAGAGTTTCTTAAATGGGATTAGAGGAGATTTTCCTTTTTTTCCCCTTAAACGTATCAGGTAATTCATTGTTTATCAGTTTTAAAACTGAAGGTTCTCTTTTTCCGATTACTTAATTAAGTCATTGGATGTTATCAGAGAGCCCAGTGAATCCTTCACTTTCCTATCATTATATCTTTATTTAATTTCTAATTTCTTATGAAAATTAGTAGCTGCTGGAATATAAGTGATGAATTTCAACTCTGAAAGCAGACTTCCTATGCTAACCATGCTCTGTTTAAAGAAGTCATACAGTTTAAAGAGTTCCTATTCATTTCCTGGGTTTTTCAGTCAGTCTTCTCTGATCTTTGCAGGTTGCATTCCAGATTTTGACTCTGACAACTCCTAGTTGTGTCTTTATTAACTCTTATCCTAAATTAGATTTGCAGTCACTGATGTCAGTTGTATTTTTACCTTTATTAAGCTCTGTTCTTGCCTATCTCTGGACTTTTGGTTGTTTGTTTACATCGTTATTTATTTTACTATGCAGTAGCTGAAAAACCTAGAAACCAAGCTCTTGCCATTTATGCAAAGAGGTCTGCCGTATACTGCTTCCACCATAAATGTTTGTGGGTGAGTGAGCTGCTGTCATAGAGAAATTCATGAGGTGATGTCAGTGGGTCTCTTCCACGTCCCATCATGATGCTTCTTGTCAACCACCCATTATGATACTGGAAAAGTCATTTACTCTTTCTCCTTTCCCTATTCTCCTACTCTCTTTCTTTGATTTTGTTTTCATTCCCTTTTCTCTTCCTTCCCAAAATATATTTTTGGGTTTCCCCTGGCCATCAAGGCTGAGAAGTTTCTAATCTTGCTTTAAGTATACATCACTCCATCAAATATTTTGCCCTCTTATTTTCAGTAATCAAATAGAGGATTTTGTGTTTTCACTAAAAATATTCATAAATGAAAAATTTACTGTATTAATTATGGTTCTTTAGTGAAACAAAACCAATAGATCTATCTGTCTATCATCTATCTATCTATCTATCTATCTATCTATCTATCTATCTATCTATCTTTAAGTTGGCACATGTGATCATGGGGGCTAAGTCCCATGATCTGCTGTCTGCAAGGTGGAGACCCAGGAAAGCCAGTGATAGCCAGTATGAGTCCAAAGTCTTAGGAATCAGGGGAGCCAGTGGTGTAAATCCCAGTCCACAGATAGGGAAGGACAATGTCCCAGTCTTGCAGGCAGGCAGAAATGGGGCAGATCCTCCCTTCCTCCCCATTTCATTCTAATCAGGCCCTCTTAATGGACTGGATCATGCCCACCCATCTATTTTACCGAGTCCACATATTCAAACGCTAACCTCATCCAGAAACACCCTCACAGACACACTCAGAAATAATGTTTAATCTGGGCAATCCAAGGCCCAGTCAGGTTGACACATAAAATTAACCATCACACATACATTTCAATATTTGATATAGCCTTTGATTTCCAGTGGGCATAAAACAGTTTTTGTATTCTTTTGAGCTCCATACATTATCCAAGCCATATAAGGAAAATGTATATGACACTCTAAGTCCCAAAAGATTTAACATCTCACTAAGTGAAGGATTCCTTTCATTCATTCCCCGAGAGTGAACTAGATGTTTTATGAAAAGGAAGGAAGGAAAGAAGGAAGATGGAAGGGAGGGAGGGAGGGAAGTGAAAAGATTAAAACAACAGCAATCTATTGCTATCTGAACATCAAATAGCCTTATTTCTTCTCAGTCTTGAAGAAATTAAAACATCTGTTTTAGTTTCATGAAGAAATATTTCATTGAGGTTGCTCTATTTTTTAAAAAGGGATGTAGGATTATGTAAATGTGATTATTATCCTGAGCTCTATCTCTAGACTCTACAATTTAGAATCACAGGAGGAGTGACTATTGATACAATGTTCTATTCAAATAGAAAGACAGTCCAATAAAAACATTTTCCTGCCCTTGAAAATATGTTTCACAATCTCACCTACGTGTCTGACAAATGAACTTGGAAATTTTACAATAACTGCACAGGTCTCTGTAAAAAAACAAAAACAAACAAAAATCCTGTTTTTTTCTTCCCACAATGACTTCTTATATTCTAGATGTTGTGGTTTTGTTTGTTCATGTCTTTTTATACCAAGGGAAGCAGTTTTCCTTGCATACACAGTATCATGGTCAAAGTCTTTAGCTTGCCTTCTCCATTGGTTCACAGCCATCTTATACCCACAGTGGTGTTAGATTTTTAATTGCATTGTGTAGGCTATTAAAAATGAAGCAATCAGGGAGAACTGGTTTCAAGTCCAAGAGAAGTGGTAAAAATCATATGCAACTAATCCTTTTGCTACTTGAAATGACTATAAAAGGTAATGGATATGTCAGCAGGCAATTAGATCAGCAGTGCAAAAGAGAAGAAAATGCAATACAGGCAAGAACTTCAATACAAAGCAACTGCTAAAAAGAAAAAAAAATCCTTTCACAGTGGGTTCTTTGGAAACATCCCCCCACACATCCAAGTTTGACTTGAATATATTCCTTTTCAAATTCTGTCAAACTGGTGATTAAATTCACAAGTATACAAATTATCTGCAATGATTTAAAAGCTAGGGCCATTTGATAAAGAAGCTGCCTAGAAGCAGTTGAGCCTCAAGGTGATAGGAACTACTTACATAATTAAAACAGTCTACCTTTACCCAGGATATTAAGTGTTCCAGAATTTACATAAATTCATTTTATTCATTTGTGTGCTTTGGAAATCCCTGTTGCAAAATTGAATATTTAAGTAGTTACAAATAACAAAGAGGAAAGGAGAGACTGCTACTTGGGCAGTATCTCAACTTCAGTATCTTAAAAGCTGAGGGAATCTGGTCTTAGCCACCTTTACATTAGGAGAAAACAAAAAGACTTAACAGTTAAAAACCATCATTTCAGAGCTTTTTGTTTAGAGAAGATTCCAAAGAGCAATTTCTATGTTTACCCTCTGCCTGTTCAGCACTTTAGTGTTTGTCTCTACACGTGTCTACAATTCCCTTGCACTAGATGAGGCTGAATTTAACAAAGTGAAGAATTCAGTTTCATACATTGCTAAGTATGAAAATAGTGGTCCATGAACGAACTTCACTGCTAGCTTACGTTTCCTGAATGAAGACTAAATGATTGATGATGAAATGAACTAACAATTTGAAAGTAAGTGTGTATAATGGAGAGAATTTTGTACTTGCTTGTGTTTGTAACCAATGTGTAACTACCTGGGGATAATACAAAATTGCCTTTTGCTTGATAGTATAAATTTTAAATCAATCTCTTTCAGTTAATCAGAAGAAGAGAGGCTAGTCTGCCACACCCTTTATATTTGTTATTAACTTTGCTCAAAGGATTTATGATTTATTTATTGTTTAATAACCAACTCACACAGCATACAGTGATGGATCAGCTCTGATTTAAGGTTCAAGAGATTTGCAGCCTATATTTTATACAGTATTACAGTATTACAGTATTTTATACAGTATTACATCTCCCTTAGAAATGTCACATTATTTTCAGTCATCCACAAATATTATGTAAAACAATTAGACACATTTAGGAAATAGCAATAAAAATCCAAGTTGTGATAATATTCACCTATGGGCAGAAAATATAACAAACAAAAACCAAAAAATGTGTAATTTATACAACAGCAGTATAATACAAGGGGTTTCTACATTGTACACCTACCTAAATTCTCCTTCTTTTGCCAGGTACCTTATTTCAATTTCCTGGGTAAAACTCCTTGACACACTCAGAGTCAGACCTTCCCCTCTGTAGACCTCCACCAATGGGGGTCAGTCTGGAGACCCAGAACTTGCTCCTGACTTGCCCTAACCTCTATGCCCATCCCCTCTTTTCCTGAGCTCTACTGCTATCTGTTCCGAATCATTAGGACTAAACTAATTGTAATCTGCATCTTTTTATATCAATCACCACGGGAAGCTTGGCTCTCCAGGTTATTCCTCATCTCCCAGCTTTCAATTCCCAGAATGCTCTCTAGCCCCTTTTCTACCCACCTTTCGCCCTTCCGTAACTCCTAAAACTTTTCTGCTTTGGTCTCTGGAACTCACTAGATTCTCTAATTCGTCTCTGAGTATTCCCATCACTTTATTGTTCTAACCAGTCTTCCACACAGCTCATTCATTTGGTGTTGGCCTCCTTACCTCCTCTAACCACTGGACTGGAGGTGTGGTAGCTATTCTTCTTGTATAATTGCCACTTTCAACATGTTCTCTTCTCTTCCTCTCTAAAGATCCTACATCTAAATGACCCAAGTCACCACCCAAGTCCATTCCCTAAAGATTTCATACCTGAGTCACGAGTACTCTTCAAAACTTCCCCATCTTAATTTTTAGTGATGTTAAATCCACTATAAAGAGCTGCATAAAGAGCAAGGAGATTACTAGGGATCCTCCCCATTCCTTTCCACCCCAGGAAATTACTCTCACACACACTAGCATTAGAGAGGATGTTTATTCCCTGGAGAACCTTAATCAAAAAGGCTCTGGACTCAGAAATAAACGGAACAGACGGAGGCAGAGTGCTGTAACTTGGGTCTTTGCTATTCAAAGTATGGTCCATGGAGTAGCAGAAATTTTATCACCTGAGATCTCGTTAGAAATTCAGGAACTGAAATGTTACTCTAGAACTATGGAATCACAAAGTGTACTCTACTATGTATTTATAGACATATCAAAGTTTAAGAAGCAATGACCTATTGTATTAATTAAAATAATGTGGCAATCCAGTTTATATTCACCAGGCAAGCCTCACAGCAAAGATCTACAGATGCTGATTTTCAGAGTCAGAGATAGCTGCCATCAAAATTAATACTCCTTTTCCCACAGCCCAGAGTTGTCAATGGAAAATAGTAGCCTGGCCTGAGACAACATTTCCCAGCCCACTTTGCATTGAACTAGTTCTGGCCACTCTAGTTTGAGCAGACATGATGTGTGTCACTTATAGGATACAGATTCAAAAAGCAATGTGTCCTCTCTAAAGTCCATTTTCCCTTTCTGTCATGTGGGTACTATAAGACCCTGTGACAGTAGGATCACGAGATAAAGACAGAAAAAGTGTATAAAAATTTTCCATTGTGTTTGAGACTTTATACAGCCCTTATTTTAGGGTCTATTTGTTACAGAAGTTAGCTATGCTTTATCCAATACAAATTCCCAACCAAATACCTGGGTGTACCTCTGATGAACTTATGATAATGAAACTGTGCCCCATAGGGTTAACAGAGAGTGACTAGCAGAAATTCTTGAGCCTGTTTTACAGAACAACAGAAAAGGGAACAGCTTGTTAAAAGCCCTCCACTTGTACACTGCCTTAACCAATTAAGCTCACTTTAGGTATTACTCTTTTCTTTCTTTAAATGCATACCCTCCAAGCCTCATGCAGCCTAGGTAATATATCACAAGACTCTTTAACCACCCCTATAGATAACAACTCTATATATGGGTCACTATAGTAATAGTAATGGGGGCTTAAATTGTTTTTCAGGAGCTTGGAGTCAACTCTTGTTCAGTTCAAGCTGGCTAAGACTGGTTAGGACCACCGACCCCAAAACTGATGAATAAACTTTTAACGTCAGAGGGCCGAATACTCCACCTTCAGATGACACTAAGCACCTCCATTTTTCAACATGCATCCTATGAAGGAGCATGTAACCCAAATGCGCCTGTGCAGAACACCAACTACCTCACCTTTCCCCACCTCCAATCACCTTAGGCACTCCATGCCTAAGATGATCCTACTTCTTTATCCCGTCAGTAATTCAAGCCCCTCACCTTTGGGGAGATGGATCTGAGACTTGTTCTCAGTCTCCTCTCTTGGCTGCCTTGTGAGTAAACTCTTTCTCTGCTGCAAACCCTGGCATCTCAGCATTTGGCTTGCTGCAGGGCAGGCAAACAAACCTGGTTGTTAACAGTAAAGCTCAGCAAATCAGTAAGGCCAAGTTCTGTACAAAGTTTCCAAATACCATGTTAGTGCACGCTTAAATACGAATGGACAGCAAATGTCACCAAATATCTGAGAAAAGCCTCTAACGGACAAATAGGCATATAGACAAAGGGAAAAAAAGTCATTATTAACACTAAGAAAAGCAAAGAATTAGACAGTAAGTCCCCTACATACGAACGAGTTCCGTTCCGAGAATGATTTCATTAAGTCCAATTTGTTCGTAAGTCCAACAAAGTTAGCCTAGGTACCCAACTAACACAATCGGCTATATAGTATGGTACTATAATAGGTTTACAATACGTTAGCACCTTTGAAAGTTCTCAACTTGAAGGTTCAGATGTAGGGGACTTACTGTACAAGAAAGAAAAGAAAATCAGAGTATAGTACAGGATTTATGTGACCAGTGTCTACAAAGTCACAATAACGTAAGCAGGAAACACTACTTTGAAAAATAATTTTAATAAAACTATGTTGAGAGACATGGGGGGAGAAAGAGTATGGGGAAGTGGGGATATAAGACACAGAGGTACTCACCTTCCAACTAAAACTGTATACTGTCTACATTTGAAAACTCAAAAAATACCATTATATGTATTTTATTTATGTATATATAAGTAAAAACAAGAAGATACAGTTAAAGAGTTGAAAATGCCAAGCTCTGCAGAGCAGAAATCTAGGGTGAAGAGAGGTAAAGGGTGAATACAGTTCTGTGATTCTAAGGCTTGTGGGACATTTGATTTTATTTTTTGAATTTTTAAATTTTATTTTATTTTTTTATACAGCAGGCTCTTATTAGTTATCCATTTTATACATATTAGTGTATACATGTCAATCCCAATCTCCCAATTCATCCCACCACCACCGCCCCCGGCCACATTCCCACCCTGGTGTCCATATGTTTGTTCTCCACATCTGTGTCTCTATTTCTGCCCTGCAAACTGGATCATCTGTACCATTTTTCTAGGTTCCACATATATGCGTTAATATACGATATTTGTTTTTCTCTTTCTGACTTACTTCACTCTATATGACAGTCTCTAGGTCCATCCACATCTCTACAAATGACCCGATTTTGTTCCTTTTTATGGCTGAGTAATAGAATGAATGAGTTGGGAGTGTTCCTTCCTCTGCAATTTTTTGGAAGAGTTTGAGAAGGATGGGTGTTAGCTCTTCTCTAAATGTTTGATACAATTCACCTGTGAAGCCATCTGGTCCTGGACTGTTGTTTGTTGGAAGATTTTTAATCACAGTTTCAATTTCATTACTTGTGATTGGTCTGTTCACATTTTCTATTTCTTCCTGGTTCAGTCTTGGAAGGTTATACCTTTCCAAGAATTTGTCCATTTCCTCCAGGTTGTACATTTTATTGGCATAGAGTTGCTTGTAGCAGTCTCTTAGGATGCTTTGTATTTCTGCGGTGTCGGTTGTAACTTCTCCTTTTTCATTTCTAATTTTATTGATTTTAGTCCTCTCCCTCTTTTTCTTGATGAGTCTGGCTAATGGTTTATCAATTTTGTTTATCTTCTCAAAGAACCAGCTTTCAGTTTTATTGATCTTTGCTATCGTTTTCTTTGTTTCTATTTCATTTATTTCTGATCTGATCTTTATGATTTCTTTCCTTCTGCTAACTTTGGGTTTTGTTTGTTCTTCTTTCTTGTGTAAGGTTAAATTGCTTATTTGAGATTTTTCTTCTTCCTTGAGGTAGGCTTGTATTGCTGTAAGCTTCCCTCTTAGAACTGCTTTTGCTGAATTCCATAGGTTTTGGATCATCGTGTTTTCATTGTCATTTGTCTCTAGGTATTTTTTGATTTCTTCAGTGATCTCTTAGTTATTTAGTAGCATATTGTTTAGCCTCCATGTGTTTCTGTTTTTTACATTTTTTCCCTGTAATTCATTTCTAATCTCATAGCATTGTGGTCAGAAAAGATTCTTGATATGATTTCAATTTTCTTAAATTTACTGAGGCTTGATTTGCGACCCAAGATGTGATCTATCCTGGAGAATGTTCCATGCACACGTGAGAAGAAAGTGTAATCTGCTGTTTTTGGATGGAATGTCCTATAAATATCAATTAAATCTGGTCTATCTGGTCTATTGTGTCAGTTAAAGCTTGTGTTTCCTTATTAATTTTCTGTTTCAATAATCTGTCCATTGGTGTAAGTGAGGTGTTAAAAGTCGCCCACTATTACTGTGTTACTGCTGATTTCCTCTTTTATAGCTGTTAGCAGTTGCCTTATGTATTGAGGTGCTCCTACGTTGGGTGCATATATATTTATAATTATTATATCTTCTTCTTGGATTGATCCCTTGATCATTATGTCGTGTCCTTCCCTGTTTCTTGTAACATTCTTTATTTTAAAGTCTATTTTATCTGATATGAGTATTGCTACTCCAGCTTTCTTTTGATTTCCATTTGCATAGAATATCTTTTTCCATCCCCTCACTTTCAGTCTGTATGTGTCCCTAGGTCTGAAGTGGGTCTCTTGTAGACAGCACATATATGGGCCTTGTTTTTGTATCCATTCAGCGAGCCTGTGTGTTTTGGTGGGAGCATTTAATCCATTCACGTTTAAGGTAATTATAGATATGTATGTTCCTATGACCATTTTCTTAATTGTAATGGGTTTGTTTTTGTAGGTCCTTTCCTTCTCTTGTGTTTCCCACTTAGAGAAGTTCCTTTAGCATTTGTTGTAGAGCTCGTTTGGTGGTGCTCAATTCTCTTAGCTTTGCTTGTCTGTAAAGCTTTTGATTTCTCCATCAAATCTGAATGAGATCCTTGCCAGGTAGAGTAATCTTGGTTGTAGGTTCTTCCCTTTCATCACTTTAAATGTGTCATGCCACTCCCTTCTGGCCTGCAGAGTTTCTGCTGAGAAATCAGCTGTTAACCTTACCGAAGTTCCCTTGTATGTTATTTGTCGTTTTTCCCTTGTTGCTTTCAATAATTTTTCTTGTCTTTAATTTTTGTCACTTTGATTACTATGTGTCTCGGTGTGTTTCTCCTTGGGTTTACCCTGCCTGGGACTCTCTGCACTTCCTGGACTTGGGTGGCTATTCCCTTTCCCATGTTAGGGAAGTTTTCAACTACAATCTCTTCAAATATTTTCTCTGGTCCTTTCTCTCTCTCTTCTCCTTCTGGGACCCCTATAATGCGAATGTTGGTGCGTTTAATGTTGTCTCAGAGATCTCTTAGGCTGTCTTCATTTCTTTTCATTCTTTTTTTCTTTATTCTGTTCCATGGCAGTGAATTCCACCATTTTGTTTTCCAAGTCACTTATCCGTTCTTCTGCCTCAGTTGTTCTGCTATTGATTCCTTCTAGTGTATTCTTCATTTCAGTTATTGTATTGTTCATCTCTGTTTGTTTGTTCTTTAATTCTTGTAGGTCTTTGTTAAACATTTCTTGCATCTTCTCGATCTTTGCCTCCATTCTTTTTCTGAGGTCCTGGATCATCTTCACTATCATTATTCTGAATTATTCCTTCTGGAAGGTTGTCCCTCTGCACTTCATTTAGTTGTTTTTCTGGGGTTTTATCTTGTTCCTTCATCTGGTACATAGTCCTCTGACTTTTCATCTTGTCTATCTTTCTGTGAATGTCGTTTTTGTTCTGCAGGCTGCAGGACTGTAGTTCTTCTTGCTTCTGCCGTCTGCCCCCTGGTGGATGAGGCTATCTAAGAGGCTTGTGCATGTTTCCTGATGGGAGGGACTGGTGGTGGGCAGAGCTGGGTGTTGCTCTGGTGGGCAGAGCTCAGTAAAACTTTAATCCACTTGTCTGCTGATGGATGGGGCTGGGTTCCCTCCTTGTTGGTTGTTTGGCCTTGAGGCGACCCAACACTGGAGCCTACCCATGCTCTTTGCTGGGGCTAATGGCGATCTCTGGGAGAGCTCATGCCAAGGAGTACTTCCCAGAACTTCCACTGTGAGTGTCCTTGTCCTCACAGTGAGCCACAGCCACCCCCCACCTCTGCAGGAGACCCTCCAGCACTAGCAGGTAGGTCTGGTTCAGTGTCCTATGGGGTCACCACTCTTTCCCCTGGGTCCTGATGCGCACACTACTTTGTGTGTGCCCTCCAAGAGTGGAGTCTCTGTTTCCCCTAGTCCTGTCGAAGTCCTACAATCAAATCCCACTAGCCTTCAAAGTCTGATTCTCTATGAATTCCCCCTCCTGTTGTCAGACCCCCAGGTTGGGGACCCTGACGTGGAGCTCAGAACCTTCACTTCAGTTGGTGGACTTTTGTGGTGTAAGTGTTCTCCAGTTTGTGAGTCACCCACCCAGCAATTATGGGATTTGATTTTATTGTGATTGCGACCCTCCTACCATCTCATTGTGGGTTCCCCTTTGTCTTTGGATGTGGGGTATCTTTTTTGGTGAGTTCCAGTGTCTTCCTGTCAATGGTTGTTCAGCAGTTAGTTGTGATTCTGGTGCTCTTGCAAGATGGAGTGAGAGCATGTCCTTCTACTCTGCCATCTTGCTATCTAATTCTACCTTATGGGGCATTTTAACTCTTTAAATTATACACATGTATAAATGAGAAAAATAAAAATTAAATTAAAAACAATGTGAGAGTTATTTTATTGTTTTCCTTACTTAACACTACCTAGTAGTATAAAACTTTAATTGAATTAGTTAATTCTGTGATTCCATTTTATTTCACAATCCCATTATACCTATCATTAAATTTTGTCAGCTTGCTCAATTTAAAGATAAGGGTTTATGTTTCACTGGAATGCTTGTTTGTTAAATTTGCATGTAAACATTTACACTGAAGATAGACAAAGAAATAAGGACTCACCATTTATTCCATTGAAAGTATTATTTTACCATAAAGTATGTGTAGGTTAACTCTAAAAGAATGCATTTGATTTTCCTTTTAAATTATTAAAAATTTCAAATAATGGAGTTGTTTTTCTTAATAAACTGTGACTCTTAGAGAAGATGTTGAGGCAAAAGAAATTTTCCTCTACCTTCAAGATTTCTCTGACTGGTCTAAGAATAAACTGACATGAGACAGATTAACAAGAGAAAACCAAACAAAAGTTTAATAACATGTGTACCTGGGAGAAACCCCCAAAAAACTGAGTATCTTGCCAAAATGGCCAAAGTGAAACCTTCATCTTTAATACCATCCCCAGCTAAAGACAAAAGAGGATGTTGAGGGTGGAGAGAGTAACCAGGAAAAGCACAGTAAACAAGGGAGACTGTGATACAGATTTAAGTCATTGCCTACTCCACTGATGAGAGTTTCTAGAGTTTGGTCATCTTCCTCTTCTAGGTATAGAGAGGGAGACATCCTCCTTACAAATGGAGACTTCTCTTACAAATGTAAATGTTTCTTAAAAATGTTTCTTTAGGGTGGCAAATTCTACTCCCCGACAAAGGTAAAAGAAGATAAATAAGAATAAAATATTACCATACCAAATCCTAAACAATGTACTTCAACAGCCTTCATGTCATATATACCATTTTGAACCACTGCAAAGGAACGCCAATGGTGGGGCTACAAACTGAAATTAAAATACAATAATTACATAAACTAGGAAGTATAAAACACCAGTCTAAGGTTCTCTTAGATTCCTCTTGGAGGTCATTGCTCAGTTCCTTACACAATACAAACTTCTTCCATATATAAATACTTGGGCCAAAGCTACATGAGAGGAATAGTCAAGTGTGCAGGACAGGCTAAGCCGGAAGACTCCAGTCCTAAAAAAGTTTCAAGTTAGAATACTGAACGTTATAATTGACAGTTTTGTTACTGAATAGCCAAAAAGTATTTTTTAAAAATTCCTGTGATCATTTTACATTTATGCTCATGTTTTTTCACCATAGAAAATGCTCCTGCTAGTGTACAGATTTACTGCCACAATGTCTTGACTTTTTTTTGTTGTTGTTAATGTGATTCCTGTTTTACATCATAAAAAGGAACATTATTTTTCAACTTCAGTCTGATCACACAGGCTAAATACAGATATAGGAGCAGAGATAGGAAGCAAACTGAGAGTGATTCACTTCACCCTTCTATTTCTAAAGATTGCTGCTTCAAACACAAAGACCTCCTATGCAGTAAGTATATTTTGTCACTTTACATAATAATATAGCTTACAGTCACTTCTGTTTTCTAAATCACCTGGAGGTTGCAAATTCTTTTTGTAATTATCTTATTTTCTAACTAACTGGAACAGAGTTTCTCAAACTGTGAGGCTGATCTTTTCATGGGGATGTGAAAGCCAGCCCAAAGAGTGGTGTATTTCCCTCCTCACTAATTATTTTCACTAATGGCTGAGAAAACAACTAATTAGGAATTTTTTGCTACATTTTATTTCTGTTGGATGAAGTGTATCATTTGTCTTCTACATTGTGTCATCAAAGGATATTCATGTGGTTCCTTAGCATTCATACATTAAGGGGTAACAGATGTAATTTATTTTGGTCATCAGATTAATAATTATCTTCTATTTGCATCTCAGAGTAGGAAATAAATGTAAAGATTTCAATAACTCAAAAAAAATAAGGGTTCTATTTGCTTTATAACATACCCTATATATACTCAATGGAAATATTGATAGTTGTGTCATTTCTGAGATATTACAATATCCCAATTTCTTTTTGACTTAATAAGTCATTGTCTATCACTCTAATTTATTACATGCTCCCTCACAAATGATGAGTATTAAAACACAGCAGAATGTTTTGCATGCCAATAATTTCAGAATGAGAATGAAGAGGAAAGAATATGCCACCCCAAAATATGCCTCTTTGGCCTAAGGTTTATTTTGAGGTGATTATTTTTAAGAAATAGCAGACACAGGAGAACCTCTAAAAACCAAGTTACCCTTTTGTAAAGGACATTACATTTATAAAAGAAATCTCCATTTGTAAGGGTATCTCCTTTTGTTCACCGTGCTTTTCCTGATAACCTCCCATAACTGGTTGACCCCACCGCCACCTCAGCATCTTCTTTTGTCTTTAACTGGAACTGGAACTTAAGATGGTGGCTTGGGCCATTTGGGGGAGGTTACTCTATTACCCTGGGTCTCTCCTATTGTTCTCCTGTTAATCTGTCTTTTTATTACAGGGGGTGTCTCAGCCAAGAATCTAGAGAGGGAAATTATCTTTCCTCCCTTGCCAGATCACAGAGAAACTACTTGTTGCCTATATTCTAGCCCCCCCGATAAAGCAGGGTGCAGTATCAGAGGTAACAGTGCCACTGAAGAGTAGGTTTTCGTCAAAGCCATGCTCTGTGTAAGAAATCCTCATAGCACAGTACTTGATCTATTCCCCAGAATAGGCATAAACAACCTTTACTATTTCCAAGTGCAACAGCCATAGGAATAATATGCATGTTATGGCTTATCCCTACTCCACTTAATTAACCAGAAGTCTACCTGTTTTATTCTTTTTGGCTTATTATTTTAAAGAATTCTTCTGCTGATACTACCTCCACTCTGTATTTTTCTGGAATAAATATTTTTGTGTTTGTTTATGCAAAATGATCTTTATTAACCGTACAAGGTCTCAAAAGATAATCAGAAAAGTGTAGAAATAATAATGTAACCATTGTTGACATTTAAATATATTTAATAATAATAATTTTACGTTTATATTTTCTGAAAAGAAACTAATTATATCTTCAATTTTGTATTCTGCTTTTTGTTCTGCTTAACATTATTTTCTATGAATTTTCCATATGCATGTAATTTAAAAACATATCATTAAGTAGAGGTACCAAAGTCTTTAGAGCCATGCTGGGAGGATGTTAAACAGTTAGTGCAGTTGTCTTATCCAGTTCAAATATGTGTCAACTGAAAAGACTACAAATTAGAGAGAGAGGAGTTCTGCTTATATTATGCATTAGTCTAATGGAATACATTTGTTTCTACAGAAGAGTAAAGAAATCAGAGAAACTAAAATGACATCACACTGAAATGCTAGAGTTTACTGAACTAAAGCAAAGTCAAACGAATTCTTGAACCAGCTACAGAATATTAATGAATGAATGAAACATGTCTCACTTAATACAACAGCAGTTGGTGAGAACTGTGGAAAATTGGAGAATATTCACCCTGCTTATAGCCCATAAAATTTAATTTGTCATGCCAAGCAACATTTTTCTGATTACCTATCAGCAGGCTGTAACCTTCAGATATCTAATAATGTCCTTCCTGTACCTAAGGAGAATTCCAGAACATCAGACCTCACTGTGTATAATTATAATGATACTGTCCAAAGACAAACATAAAAGACTTTAAATCATTTAAATTTTTTGCAATGCCTGTGACCTTCATTTTGATAAATTCTCTCCTATGGCAGCTTCTACCCATCAAGACTGGTTTATTAGACTTCTGCTATATAACTGTTTATATACACTCAATAACCACCATGTACTAGAAAACTCTATGCAACCTCAAATGTTCTGTATGTTTTTCTCCTAGCTGTGGAGCCCTGTAAGACTTAGTTTCAGCCTGCATATCGCTTGAGTGCTATGTGCTAGGACTATTCACTGTCCACACATGTCATTCGCTTGGTACTCACTATTCAAAGGCCATGCTACAAATTATTCTTCATCCAGAAAACACATCAAGACTTGGAAAACTAGCCAAGAACTGTTTCAGAGGAAACTCTGTAGACTATTTGGAAATTAGACCAACCAAAATGTCTCAATAAACAGAGGAAGTAGGACTACGAGTGTGCCTGTTAAAAATGAGAAATGACAAATGACAATCTGAGTTTCAACTTTTTCATGTATCTTTTAATTTGAAGTTCCAGAATATTATAACCTGCTTAAGAATATGTTTTCCTATTAGAATTTATTAGCATGAGTGTGTTTGGTGATAACTGTGAGAGAACTTCATAAATGGTATTGCATAAAAATCATGAACTTTGGTATGAAATAGACTTTGATTAAAATCCAATTCAACTACTTAAAAGAGCTCAGAAACTCTCTGGAGTCATCTATAAAATGAGGAAAAGAATTCCTACCTGAATGAATTGTTTTAAGTATTTGAAATTATTAACAAGCCTAATAGGCTCATTCCAGCACCTCCTTTGCTGGGTCTCCTACTCAGATACTATGTTTTTATTCCATGTCTCCATAACAGGTATTCCATATGTCTCTAGATAATGGTGGTGCTGTGGCAGGAAAGGTGAACTGATAACTGTAATAGGTATCTATCCTTGAAAGAATGAACCACTGGTTCTTCAAGTATGGAAGGAGATTATGTAGCCAACTTACCACCAAGTGGTTGGTTAGTCTCCCTCCAAAAATAATATCATATTGGGGGATTAGTGTTGGATTCCATTACTATAAATTGTATATTCAGAGGCAGAAGTAGCTAGATTCCATTAGTACACAGGAGACCATGCTATCAGGCTCATACATGACCTCCATCACGGAGGCCCTAGCCACTTCATTCATGTGCCTATTGTGCTACGTCTGAAATGACTGATGATGAAGGCTGAGTCATCTCGTCTACTTGGTTGTTCAGTGCCTCTTCCATGGAGGATGCTTTTTGATGGGCTTAATATGTGATACAAATTCTTCCTAATTTAGGCCTACACTTATATGTCCATCCACATCACATGCCTCTACCCCAGAATTACTTGTCTCCAATCTTACAGTCCTTTCTCTTCCAGGTCCCTGAATAGACAGATCGACCACTGGCCAATTCCCAAAAAGGCATATTTCCCTCTAAATTGTCTTTCAGGGCCAATCCTGGAACTGTTAGCAATGTAACTGCCATCGATGTGTTGGCTTGCACCTACACACTGAACCAATCCATCCATAAAACAGGCTCAGGCTTTTCCCTCCCCTTTCAACTGGTCCTACAGAACCCTCCCTGTACAGATATAGGTGCAGGTATAGAAGGGGACTAATGTAAGAGTTGTGAGAGACAGGAAGGTTTGAGCCGCCTGCTCAAAGGCTTACTCATCCCTCTGGTTCTGTTTGGGCTTGCTCCTGGATACACCATTACCATCTTAAAATGGACACTTGCAAGGTTTGTACAATATTATGACTGGAAAGGTCTGACAGAACCATCTCTTAATAGGCATAATGAGTTGATGTCCCATGATCAATTTTTCCATCTCTACCAGGACCCAGTAACACACCAAAAGCTATTTCAGAAAGGGTACATAATTATCTACTGCAGATAGTGAGGCTTTGCTACAGAATCCAGAGTGCTATATTGTCATTCTTCTACTACAGCCTGCCACATACTTCAATTTCATCCTTTCCCACCACTGACACCTCCAACACCAAATGTCTGCCTGATGGTGAGACGCAAGTGGTAGGGCAGATTGTATCCTGACCTGGATCTGATGCAGAAAACTTTCTGGCTCTGGTCACCACTCAAAGCTGGTGGTCTTCCATGCCACTCAATAAATGGGCTGGAGCAATGTTCTTAGGTGTGGAATGCGTTGCCTTCTGAACCCAAAATGGCCGAATATGTGCTGTGCTTCCTTTTTTGTAATGTGGGATGCAAGATCCAGCCACCACTTGGCCTCTGTTACTTAGAGCCCCATTATTAGCACAGATGAAAATAAAATGAGGTTTGTAGCTATGTATTCAGCCATCCTTCCCAGGCAGTTTGTGGAGGATAGCTACCACTGAACTTCTTAATTATGTTGGTACCTCTGTCACCAGCATATTTCTGATGATCTTAGTAAATGGCGTGGCCTCTAGGAACTCCCATGGAACATAATCTTATTGTGGGTCACTGGGTCATCTGATTGAGCATAATATATCAATTCAAGAACACTTATTTCCTTCAGCCTCTTTATTCTTTCCTCTAACATCTGCCAGGGAAATTGTACACATACTCAACACACACACACACACACACACACACACACACACACACACATACATACACACATATCTTCATTGAGATGCATGTTTGTGTGTATACATATGTAACATAGTTATTGAGATAAAATCCACATACCATAAGATTCACCTTTTTAAAGTGTATCTATGTTATGTGTATATATGCACACATATATATTTTATATGTATATGCCCATCAATGGTAAATGGATATATATTAGTATTCTTTCTACTTCTGACTACTGTGAATAAGGTGTGATGAACATTTGTGTATAAGTTTTTGTATGAACATGTGTTTTCATTTCTCTTAGGTGTATACCTAGAAGTGAAATTTCTAGGTCAATATTGTAACTGTATGTTTAACTTTTTGAAGAACTGCTCAACTGTTTTCCAAAGCAGTTTTACCATTTTACTTTTCGACCAGCAAAGTAGAGGGTTTCAGTTTCTCCACACCCTTGTAAATACTAGTTATTGTGTGTCTTTTTGATTACAGTGAAACTAGTAATAAGTGGTGTCTTATTGTGGTTTTCATTTACATTTAGCTAATGGCTAATGATGTTGAGTATCCTTTCATGTATTTATTGGCCACTTGGTTATCTTCTTTGGAGAAATATTTCTCTAAATCCCTTGTCCAATTTTTAATTGGGTTATCTGTCTTCTTATTGCTGAGTTATAAGAGTATGTTATATATTCTGGATAAAAGTACCTTGTTAGATATATGAATGGCAAAATTTTCCCCATCTGTGGACTTTTTCACTTTCTTGATGGTGTCCTTTGAAGCACAAGAGTCTAATTTTGATGAAGTCCAACTTACCAATTTTTTATTCTGTTGTTTGTGCTCATGGTGATATATATCAGAAACCACTGCCTCACCCAACGTCATGAAGATTTACTTTATGTTTTTTTTCTAAGAGCTTTATTATTTTCATTTAAAAATTTATGTCTATGATCCACTTTGAGTTAATCTTTTTATATGGTGCAAAGTAGGGGCTTAACTACATTTTTCATGTAACTATCCACTGTCCTAGCACCATTTGTTGAAAAACATTTCTTGATAAATGGTCTTGGCACTCTTGGTGAAAATAAGCTAACCAAAGACATATGGGTTTATTTCTGGAATCATATTTCTATTCCATTATATATGTCTATCCTTATGGCAGTACCTACACACTGCCTTAATTACTGTTGCTTTGCAGCAAGTTTTAAAACTGGAAGTGTGAGTTTTCCAACTTTGTTCTTCAAAATTGTTTTGATCTTTCTGAGTCTATCAGGTTGTTTTGAGTATTCCACATGCTACTGCCCAATGACCTATACAAGTGCATGATAAATATTTGTTAAATAAACAGAATAACTAAGGAATGAACAAGGTCTGTTGGCCTTGTGCCTAGGAAGTGCACTTGCAAAACTATTAAAGACTCTAATCCTTTTGTTGAATGTCTAAATGAAATGTTTCAAAGGGTAACAATAAAATAATGCTGCTCTGGTCTTCGGATGTGAAGAAAATGGCCTGACATCTTTAATATCTGTAAGCTAAATATTCCTAAATCTATTATATCAGGATTAGCAATAACCACATACCATAAAAATAATAGATACGCTGCTTCTCTGATTAGTCTTCCTAGCATCTGTCATTTGTAGTTATAGTATGTTTATTTTTTTCATTCTATTTTATTTGGATGAATACAATTATTAGCAAGCTTATATAATATAATTCAATCTTAAGAGATACAGAATAATTCTTCTTAGTAATCAAACTTGCCAAAATCATATGTGAATGACTACTTTGTTTTAAACAGAGTGAAATTAGCAAATTTTGTAAATTTCCCAAAGGTCAGAAAGAACGGTAGCCATTGAGTTTATGTCAGTTGCCTGAGTTTACAAGGTTTTGATTATACCACAGACTTTAAGAGACTAAATATGCTGTATTTTTTTTGTTGTTTGTTTTTGTGGTATGCGGGCCTCTCACTGTTGTGGCCCCTCCCGCCGCGGAGCACAGGCTCCCGACGCGCAGGCTTAGCGGCCACGGCTCACGGGCCCAGCCGCTCCACAGCATGTGGGATCTTCCCGGACCGGGGCACGAACCCGCATCCCCTGCAGCGGCAGGCGGACTCCCAACCACTGCGCCACCAGGGAAGCCCCAATATGCTGTATTTTAACACTCCATATTTCCTCTGGAAAATAAGTGACAGGGTATCATTTTTTACATCATTAACCCTTTTTGGGTAAAAATGTACATATAGTAATAAGTTCTAAACTTTGCCAGAAGTTTAATCTACAGTGGACAGTATGGATTCCAAAGAGGAAAGAAATTAATTTTGAAAGGTTAGTTCCATCATGCTAATGCAGACTCCAGAGGTTCATGAGTGTTTGCAGACCAGTCATGAATGTGTTAATCATCCTTGAACTATATCTTGAGCTTTTTAAGAGCAGGAAGACTTAGTCTTCTTTGGCAATATGTCAAAGCAGGGAAATCACATACATTATGGTTAGATTTATCTGCTATTTAAACTAACTTTGGCAAGTCTGTTAAATTCTCTGACAATCATTCCATTTTTGTGTGGATTCCAATTAAATGAGATAATTTATGAAAAATACCAGCAGAGTGTGTAATACAGGATAAGTGTTTAACCCCAAAGCTTCCAAATCAATTTTATTTTGAAACTTTATCTGGTAAACAGTTTACCTCAAAGCTGTGCCTCAGGGCTTTTCTAGGATACTCTCCTTCAGTTTTCACCTTCTTGGTCAGTAATCCTCTGCTGTGGATTGGCCCTGGCTGGGTCAGTGAGAGTGTGTTCTTGATTCTGCCCACATCCGAGTCCAAGTCCAGCTTCTGTCTGTTGGATCCCACCTAGCCAGTGTCCTTTTCTCCATAATATTGCCTAGGCCTTGATGCCTTAACTTCGATATCAAGTCATATAAAATTGTGATTGAGCTCTATTTGTACTGCCTACACCAGAAGGGGCACAGAGTCTTCTGTCTTAAACCTTATCTTAATAGGTTTAATTTTTGAAGCTAAAAGTTCATTTTATCTTTAAGCCAATTTTATAGGGAAAGGCCTCCAATATAACATTAAATTATTCATGAAAAATTTTAAATGAAAGTATTCCTACCTGATACAAGAAATCGTATTATCTAATCAAGTCCCTCATGCATGTTTTCCAAATTATTTACTGCACATAAAGAGAGCTATTTATAGCATAAGCTATATGAATGATGACTGCTAGAGTTGCATTGTACACAATCTACACAACTGTATCTAATGGTTCTCTGCTTCTAGAATGCTCTGAGGCCCTGACAAAAATAATATTAACTGTTTACTTTGACTTATTCATGAAAATAATTTTGCTCTATCTCCAACTAATGGTTTTCTCCTAGTAATTTATCCCAGATTATGTATTTTTCTAAAAATTATACAAAAATATAATCCCAATACTTAGTTTTTTGTCAAAATAGTTCTCAACATTATCTACTCAGATTAGCCTAAATATGTCTTCCTTCCACCACCATTATTTTTGATTCTGTTCAAACTCTTCACTTCAGAATTAGAATTTACAGAGAATTCAGAATCCATGCTGCAGACTACAGAAAGAGGAGAGTCCCAGTGACCAAAAAAAGAAAAGTAGTTCCACTTATAAGAGAATGCAATGCTTCTCAAACTTTAGTCATTTACAGACCTTAATGAAATTAAAAAGAAGTAAAATATAAAAGACGTATCAATATTGATGGAAATTATTTTTACAATTGCATTTTACACATAGAAATGCATATAAATTCAATATGAAATTGACCTACCTAAAACTGACCTACAAATTCAGTACAAATAAAAATATATTATTAAATTTCAAATAAACATGATGACTGGCCACTGTTTGGTGGCTATTCATCTAATATTCTCTTGAGTTTCTCTTGGGATTGTTGTTTTCAATCATCCCCACTCTTGCTACCAGAATTTATCTCTATCTGAACTCTTGTTAAACTTTTATTCATTAGTCTCTGTCAAGCCATTTGGTTTTCACTTGTCCAAAATTCATCTTTTATATCTTTTTCATACTAGTTTCTCCTCAGCCAGAGATAATTAATGTGTATCTATCACATCAGTAGGATTTAAATGAAATCTTCAAATGTGGCCACTGACATTGGGGACAGTTATCTCCTAAAAGATGTCATCTCTACCACAGATTGCCAACAAACAGATGAAAGGATGCTCAACATCACTAATCATTAGAGACATGCAAATCAAAACTACAATGGGGTATCACCTCACACCGGTCAGAATGGCCATCATCAAAAAATCTACAAACAATAAATGCTGGAGAGGGTGTGGAGAAAAGGGAACCCTCTTGCACTGTTGGTGGGAATGTAAATTGATACAGCCACTATGGTGAACAGTATGGAGGTTCCTTACAAAACTAAAAATAGAACTACCATACGACCCAGCAATCCCACTACTGGGCATACACCCTGAGAAAACCATAATTCAAAGAGTCATGTACCACCGTGTTCATTGCAGTTCTATTTACAATAGCCAGGACATGGAAGCAACCTAAGTGTCCATCAACAGATGAATGGATAAAGAAGATGTGGCACATATATACAATGGAATATTACTCAGCCATAAAAAGAAATGAAATTGAGTTATTTGTAGTGAGGTGGATGGACCTAGAGTCTGTCATACAGAGTGAAATAAGTCAGAAAGAGAAAAACAAATTCCGTATGCTAACACATATATATGGAATCTTAAAAAAAAATGGTTCTGATGAACCTAGGGGAGGGACAGGGATAAAGACATAGAGGTAGAGAATGGACCTGAGGACACAGGGAGAGGGAAGGGTAAGCTGGGACAAAATGGGAGAGTAGCATTGACATATATACACTACCAAATGTAAAACAGATAGCTAATGGGACAGCTGCATAGCACAGGGAGGTCAGTTCGGTGCTTTGTGTCCACCTAGAGGGGTGGGATAGGGAGAGTGGGAGGGAGGCACAGAGGGAGGGGATATGGGGATATATGTATATGTATAGCTGATTCACTTTTTATACAGCAGAAACTAACACAACATTGTGAAGTAGTTATACTCCAATAAAGATGTTAAAAAAAATACTTGTAGGGTATTTTTAGTTCATCTATTAAATCAAATCATAGATATAAAAATGATCATAGAGAATTTGGGGGTCCTCAAGAATACAAACACAAACCCGCAGGGATCTGTTGACCCTTTGTGAGAATATATATCCACTCTGTTAATATATCCAAATGATCCACTTAGAGAAAGGACACAATTTTTAAAGCTGTGAATGTAAGACCATCAATGGAAAATCACAGCAATATCCAAAAACCTAAAAGAATGGGCACCACTGTTCCATGGGGTATTAAGGATGTAAACGGTAATATTTAAAGATATGATTTTAATTGCCAAATTGTTATCTTCCTAAAATAGTGAGAACAGTCAGACTAAGAAGAAAACAATAATAAATAGACACGAACTTACTTTGATTCTGAGTATTTTCAGACCAGTTTTTCTTCAGTTACAATGAGAAAACTGTGTCTTTTAGCAGGTTTATTCATGACTATAATGAAATCGTGTTGATAATTTTCCTGAAAGCATATCCATCTAGCTCCCCTTTAACCAAACAACATGACCATGAGTCTTCTTTAGCATCACTTCACATGCAGGAGTACCTTTGTCAGCTACTGATCATCGGAAACTTATTTCCTTATGTCTTATTCAAAATATTCTTCCAGAAAATTTTCTTTTCTCAAAAAACTTCGATTTCAGCAGAAAAAAAAGTTTTTGGAAAGAAATGTGGATTTCAGCCTGATTTTTTTATTGGCCCCATTCACTACCTGATTGCTGTTAAACACAATTTCTTTTAGAATCACACAATATGGACTTGAAGTGCATATTCATAATATATATGATATTTAGATATAATCAGTTGGAAGATTAATGTAACTTGGTGATAGAAATAAACATTGTGAATTCCTGAATTATCAGTTTATTAAATAGAGAACAGGTATACTTTAGAAATTTAAAACTCTCATTTTATCTCCCTTTTATTCCCCATGTCTAATTCAATGACGTGTATGACTATATAACTTTTGCTTCTATGTAAAGCTTTATTTCTAGTTTTTCAGCTCTTTAAATTGACAACTGGATTAGAAATATATTACAGTTGCAGTGTCTCTAAATATATACACTAGAAAAAAGCTAATGTTTTAAAAAGTGAGAATATTTTCTTTAATTTGTCTTTTTACTTTATGAAAATAGAGAACAAGTACTCTAATCACAGCATATTTACACTTTCAAATATTGCATTTAATTATACCCTTCTGCTTAAACAAAAAAGAGACAATTGAAGATAGTTAAAAGTGTTTTCCATAATGGGTTTCTATTATAAGATGAGCTAACCCTCTAAATGGTATGCATTAGTGTTTATGAATTACAATACTGCAAGTCTATTAATTCTGCCTCAGGGAAGAGAAGTTCATAGAAATGTTTTAATAGTAAAATCTGAATTTGTATCAGAATAATGACAAATGGTCAACCATAAAAACTCATCTATTGAAACGGTATCTATTCATAGGTGAATATATGAACATAACTAAAGGGTATACTCAAGCTTATCCTTTTCCTAGCATGAAGATCATAGGAAGTAATATTTGATGGTTAATCAACTTCTTAGCAGGCCAATGCACTGCAGTTTAGACAGTCATGAAGGCTACTATGATAACCATTTTGTCTAGCAAATTAACTTGAATTACCCTTCATTTCAGTTAGATAGTTGTTTTCATTGATGTTTTCACGTGAGTTGGAAAACCAGCTCAAATACTTGTTCTGGACTAGACTTAACATAAATTAACTAGACAACAAACATAACTTAGTAAGTTTATCTAGTTGTCCTTTACAAACATCTTTTCCATTTCACAAGAGTCATTAATTCAAGAATGAATGTTCACTGGGAAAGTGAAAATATGAAAGGTTATAGAATATAAGTTAAATTTTAAAAGGGTGAAATAAAACATTACGACTGTGGAGTTTGGATAACTCCTCTATTTATTCCCATGTCATCATGATAAAAATGACTCCAAGACGTTAAAAGCCTTAATGAAACTCTAATTTCTGAAAGACGGACAAAAACTCAAAATCTTCTTTATTCCTAAAACATTAGTAGTCACACCATTTTCCACACCAACAGTGCCAAGCCCTGGTAATATGATCACTCCAGTTTAGATATCAAGCTGTGAACATAATCTTTCCTTAAAGCTCATTTAAATGCCCCACCTAATACAACAGAATGATGGACAGAAGCACATCCCTTTGATCTCTTCCTAAACTTGTCAACCATGTGCTCTTTTTCCCAGCTTTGTCCAAAAGATTTTAATAATCAAATGGATTCCTGGTATCCATTTTCTTGTATGCAATTCTGTATTTTATTACTAACTCAGCTGGGGTTTATAACCATTCAAAAAATTGAAATTAAAAAACATCTCAAACCATAGGTACATTAGTCATATGCTTTTTTTATACCTGTTTAAGTAGAATTTAAAGAAAGTTTGCTTTGACCTCCCATTTGCAATCACAGAGTAAATATCAGAAGAGTTGCTTTCATATCACACTTCTGTAACTTTTCAAGTTTTCTGTGCTTGAGGTATGTGGTTGGAAATAAATAGAAAAAATATTAAAAAAGGAAATTGCTCACTTAATCATTAAAAGCCCAAGAGTGTTTTTTTTTAAGACATACTTTCTTGGCATTTGATGCTAGAGATAATAGAATGACATGGTTTTAGGCATAGTTCATCATTTAAATCTGCTCTGAAAAAAAATGTAACTTTACACTTTAATTTTAATACCAGATATTTAAATAAATAATCATGAAGTGTAGCAATCTAAGTGAGAAATTCTCTCTGATTCAAAACCAATAAAGATAATTGAAAGAATGTTATCAGTACCAAATGTTTAGAATTGTCTAAAATAAAGCCAGCACTCTTCATAAGCCCTTTCTTTGAGTCAGAAGACCAAATGTTTCCTGACACACAGGGCATGATTTTAAAAGGATAGAGTTAAAGAACTTTCAGGTGTCTTCTTTCCATAGTTCAAGAGCAACCATGAACATCAATAAGTATTTACGGTATATGAGAAGTGGAGCAAAACCTTAAAGAGATTTATTTTTTTCTTTTTGAAACTATCTAGACCAAAGCTTCATTATCAGATTAAAGAGCTTCAGGAAGCACAAGTGTACATACTTCTTGAGATCCAGTAACACAACGAAAATGTGAAGCCACTTGTTTCAGAATTATGAATTTCAAGACAGTGACAGTAGGTCAGTAAAGCAAGTGAACATAGTCCTGGTTATTTGTAGGTGAAATTCTTTATGTATTTAATGATCCACAGCTTCCATCAGCTTCTTAAAAGAGGTCTATGCCAAAAAAAAGAAAAAAAGAAAAAAAGAAAAAAAATGGTGGAGAGGGAATGCTAAAACCCCTGAGTTATCTACTGTTTCATACTATAGCTGAGATCCTTAAGGCCCATGGAAGTTAATATCAAAATTATTACTACTACCCAGGTGTCTAGCCTCTACTATATTGTTAGTAGTAGGCTTTAGTTTGCTGTTATTTATTTTTAATATACCATGCTATCTTTTTTTTTATAGATGTTGGGCATAGAGTTCTCTTAAGGTAAAAATAATCTGAAACTTCATAAAAAAGTTTATTCCTAATAATATTAAAAACATGAAAGTCTTTTAGAATATAATATAAAGTACATAGATCAGAAGTATTGTTGTTTGTTTTATCTCAGAACTCAGTGCAGACCTTTTACAAGTCTGGCCTTTCTTCCAGATCATGAAGGAGAGAAATATCGGTACCAAATGATAATTCTGTATTTAAAACAACACAAAACAACAAATGAAAACAGGGAAAGTGAAAAAAAGATCAAGATTCAACTTTAAATAAATTCCAGTTTTGCTAACTACATTAAAAAGGTGAAAATCTTTCTTTTCTGGCAACCAGAACATCATATTAGATTTTTGTTCTTATGGATTACTAGGGACTTGACTAAATAGTAAAATTAATTTCCATTTCAGATAATAACATAACTTTTTAAAAAAGCACTTGGAAAAACTGGGTGCATAAGACCAATAAATCTTAATATAAGTTCAAAGTATATTAATCGTATGGAAATCAAAATAGGGATTTAATATATAAAATGATACAGCTTTGTTCAGGGGCAATTTGTCTGAGACTTGTTATTTAAAAGCAAAGATATATGTTGTTTTAATAAGAAAGTATTAATATCCTCAGAAAATATAAGTAAAATTTTAAAAATTTAATGAGTCTTCTTAAACTCTGGATCATGTGACCAAAATGACCTTCAATAGGTCAAAGGTCCTGTCCACAGCCATGTGTTCAAGGTCACTTTAGAGCCTTAGTTGTCAATGGGTACCTTTCCTTTCAGATTTGTCCAACTCTTTGGTCCCTCCTCTCTCTGCAGAGTCCCAGTAGGATCTATCCTAATAATGAATCATCTGCATATTCTGGACAACTTCTAAGTTCTTCTGACCTCCAGGAATATTTTAACCTATTGCAGGCACTGGAGAAATTCCTACTTCCTACAGTTTGCTAGCTTCTCAAAGGCTCTAATTCATGAAAATGTTACAGTGAAAACCCTTATTTTCCTCCCTAGTAGTGTATATTTTATTAAGATATTTCTGAAATAACTCATTAACCAAAATATTGCTTTAGTGGAATTTCAGTTACAAATGGTGGCTGGCAAAAGATTTGTTTGAACAAGACACTTACAAGCCTCTCTAATATCACCAAATTCTAGCCATGACTGCTTTAGGTGCCATTTGCAAGTTTTTAATTATTTTTTAAACTTAGTATGTTAATACAATAGGGAAGCAAATATTTGGGGGAAGGGACCTATCTCCATGGTAAAACAGTTCTCTTAGTCATCTTTCAGACCTAAGCTCATTTTTTTGTGAAAGCTTGCATTATAGTATTTAATGGAGAAATTAGACAATATAGATAAGCAAAATGGAAAATCATAATCCACCAACCAAGATTTAATGTATATATGTGTATACATTTATGTCATACACAAAACTGTGATGTAATGATAAACTGCTTTTCACTGAAAATAAATTATGAATGCTATATCCAGTGTTTCTTAAACTATGGGCCACAGAACTGTGAGAACAAATAAAGGCTTCCAACCCTGTGACCCTATCCCTTTCAAAATGCACATACATATACTTTTACATACACACAAACTTGAAATAAACTACCATGGGATTAGCAAATCCTTTGAATCCCATGCAGGGCCTCTTATTGAAACTAGACTAAATATCTCCAATTTATAGCACCATTCTTATTTGCTGCATAATATTCTCTGTGTGGATGAGTATTAGATAACCCATGTAGTTGCTCATTAGGCTGACCTAAACTCTAAAAATACAAAACATGCTGTGGTGTTCATTTTTGTATATATATTTTGCTTACAGATCCAATTATATCTTTTGGATATGATATCAGAAGTGAATTACTTAATTAAAGGAAAAGCACATTTGTAAGTTTTGGTATTTATTGTCAAATTGTGATCCAAATTATTTTTAATTTATCTCACATAAGCAATGAAATAAAGTACCCATTTCATTTCTTAATAGATATCTTCATTCCTTTTAAACCAACTGGATATTATAGACAAAAAGATAGTGCTTCATTGTTTGCATTTTTTAATTTAGCGACGTTAAACACCTTTTATATCTTTATTGGCCATTTCTATTTCTTCTTTCTTTGAAATTCTTGTACATGTTTCCTACCTGTTTTTACTGGTGTTTCTGATTTTAAATTACATAAAAATGTTCTTTGTGTGTTAATATTAACCCTTTGTTATATATGTTTAAAATATTTCCTAGCTTGTCATTTACCTTTTAATTTGGTTTATAATGAAAAAATTTTAATGCTGTAGTCATACCTATTATATTTTCACTCATTTGAATAATAGTCATGCTAAGAAAGACTTTTTTCCACTACTACATTATACATATATTTGTTTATATTTCCTTTAATATTTTTGTTTCTCTATGATTTACCGAAAATAAATTTATATTTTATTTTAAAATAATACGTTTATTGTAATACTTCACAAATTACAGAAAAGTATAAAGAAGAAAGAAAAAACAAAAAACACTTGAAGCCTAAGTACCTAGAGGTTGTCAGCAATAACACATTGGATATCAACCTTTAAAATCTGCTTCTATGCTACACACACACACACACACACACACACACACACACACACACACATGTCCGTGCATGCTTCGTAATTTATTTTTTCATTCAAACAATATGCTATGGGCTATTCTCATTTTGAGAGCAGCATTACACTGATTTGACTATTACTATATTAATGTATATTTTAATCTCTGGTAGGCAAGAAACTCTTCGTTTTCTTTTCTCCAAATGCTTGTGGTTATTTTCATTCATTTTTTTCTTCCATAGAAATTTTATGAATCTTTTCTCAAATTAAGAAAAAAAGCCAAAGAAGTTTTATTTACAATTGACTTTAACTCACAAATTATTTTGTGGGAATAATTAATTTATATGTTTACAATATCTTACTCCCATGAAGAAACATCAAATGTCTCTTTAGCCCAGTCTTACTTCCCTATTGCATACCCTCTGCTGCCTACTGCAGTAGTCTCCCAATGTACATTTCCACATGATGGACAGGGTTGAGATGTGCCCCTACCCACAGTCCCCAGATAGCCCTCACCTACAGCTCCTGCCATGGTCTGTGTTTAGGAGGTGTTTATGTCACTACAGAATTTCAGTTACCTGTGGAAAGTAGAAACAGAGTTCCTGGAAGAAACAGCCTCTAGGCAGGGAGCTTCGGAACCATGCCAGATAGTTTCTTCTTGGCATTAGGTATGGCAGATGATTTTACCTGAGATTCTGCCTTCCACTCTAACAGGCTCATCTTCCCTTAGTGTAAACTCCCAGCAGTAATGTCTCTCCTTTCAAATCAAATGTAGTATTTCAACAGCCAGTGTCTAAATGCTGTTGGCGAGGGTTTTATTGTGCATGAATATGCGTTAATAAACTACTGGTCAAAAGTTGCAGCCAGTAGGAAATCAGAGAACACTATGCCAGACTTGAAGTTTAGAAACTTTTCTTTGTACTAAATACAGATGTATCATTTATTACAGAGTTTTAGGTGAGTCATTTAACCCTCTGGGCCTCAGTTTTGATATTCAAAAATGTCTTTCAAGGTTTTGCTCAAACCTTCACCTCTTTCTCAGAAGATTTTGTAAACTATCTCTACTTCTGGTAATCTATCACTTAACTGTCAGAGTGTCATTGTATTTTTGGCACTTGTCAAGTACAGTCAGATTTGGCACTTGTCAAGTACAGTCAGAGTTCACATTATTTATGAGTGTGTGGTCTGTTTTCGCAGATTAAATAGTATTTCCTCAGAAATAACAGCTGTGCATTTTTCTTATCTTACATTACTAGCTCAGCACTTTGCACACAGAATGATGTAAGTAAATATTTGTTAGACTGATTGAGCTCCTATGTTACCTTATCTTTTCATGCAGTTAATTTTTAAGACTTGTTAGCATCCACAAAGACAATTAACTAATGACATAGTAATGGGCCTTAAAGCTTCTTACTTTTCTTTCTCCCCATCCACACCTCATCTATGATACTTTCATTCCCCCACAAGAATCTGTTAAAAGACAACAATCATTAAGTCACTGATCTATACAGATCCTGTTCTTGGAAATACAAATGATTCTCTAACTCAGAGGCCAACAAGCACACATAGATGGCCTCTGGGTACACCCCACAACACCAGTCCTAAAAACTCCAGCTGAGTTTGCCCTGAGCTATGCCTTCTCTAACTCATTGCAACAGCCTGGAAAAAAGTCTTCTTTGCTTAACTTGGGTACAATCTTTGCTTTGACAATATTTTTTTAATAATGACTATTATGCTCAACACTTTATTAACATTTGCGTTTGAAACAAAAAGTTTATTCAGGGGACTATTATCTCAAAGAATTTTTTATCTAAATCATTCTTAGAATGTTTTTTCAAGCTACATTTTCTCTAATTTTTCTTGGGTGCATGTGCCAAAAACATTTAAAAAGAATTCAGAGGGGCTTCCCTGGTGGCGCAGTGGTTGAGAGTCCACCTGCCGATGCAGGGGTCACGGGTTCGTGCCCCGGTCCGGGAAGATCCCACATGCCGCAGAGCGGCTGGGCCCGTGAGCCATGGCCGCTGAGCCTGCACATCCAGAGCCTGTCCTCCGCAACGGGAGAGGTCAGAACAGTGAGAGGCCCGCGTACCGGGAAAAAAAAAAAAAAAGAATTCAGAGTATTAGATAAATATAAATAACTACATGAATTAATGTGATTAACTAATGTCCTCAAAACACAATTTTTTAAACACAACCGTTATTCACAAAAGCAGCTGAATAATTTATAGATGAAAATGAAAAGCAATCCAATCATTACAAACAAATTATCATCCTTGCACATAAATATAACTAACTGCACTTCTATTCCTGGCGTAATAAAAAGGGATATGAGCTATCCGATGATAATACTTTTCATCCTTGCCCCTATTGATCACAGCCTACTGATCCCCTATGACAAACGGTACCCCTATGTTCCATACAGGTATGCAGGTAGACCTGGATTTCTGAACTCAGGTATGGATTTTCTAAAAATGAAATCACATTTTTAAAATTAATTTATTTTTTAAAAGTTTTTTGATATGGACCGTTTTTTAAGTCTTTGTTGAATTTGTTACAATATTGCTTCTGTGTTATGTTTTGGATTTTTGGCCCCAAGGCATGTGGGATCTTAGCTCCCCGACTAGGGATCCAACCTGCACCGCCTGCATTGGAAGGCAAAGTCTTAACCACTGGACCACCAGGAAAGTCCCTGAGATCACATTTTAAATGATACAAGAGAATCTCTCTTAAAAAACATACTTGTAATGTGAAAAAATCACCACTTGGTTTGTCTGTTAAATTGTATTCATTAATAATTGGTTTTTTTTTTTTTTTTTTTTTTTTTTTTTTGCGTTACGCGGGCCTCTCACTGTTGTGGCCTCTCCCGTTGCAGAGCACAGGCTCCGGACGCGCAGGCTCAGCAGCCATGGCTCACGGGCCCAGCTGCTCCGCGGCATGTGGGATCTTCCCGGACCGGGGCACGAACCCATGTCCCCTGCATCGGCAGGCAGACTCTCAACCACTGCGCCACCAGGGAAGCCCAATAATTGGTTTTTAAAGAGGCACTAACCTATACTGAAGAGCTTTATGAACCTACTCCAATTAGTTGAGCCTCAATATTGATTTCAGGCAGCAGTACATAGTGGTTAAAACCACTATAGTCCAGAGATTCTGGACTACAATTGACTGGGTTCACGTTCCAAGTCCACCCCTCACTAGTTCTGTGAGCTTGGGCAAATTATCTACACTCTGTACATTCAATGTATCACATGTAAAATGAAGATTCTTAGTATCTACTTACAGAGCTATGAAGGTTATTTACATGTAAACTTGATTTGAAAATGTCTATAATATACTAAATGTTGCACAAATGCAGTTTTTATATTGAGGAAAATTTTTGTTCATTGAAAAGAATTCATTTTCACATTTTGATCTTAGTGTACCACATAAAATGCTTATGTGAATTAGGTAATTTAAAGTAAACTAAATGTAGCTATTAATGCATCTCCAAAAAGCACTCCAATACTTTAAAATGTACTTCATAAAGGTCTTGTATTTGTTTAAAAAACATTCTAAGGACTAGATAAAATTACAGTGCAGTAAAAAGCTTTTCTTCTTGCCATTCTTATATTAGTTTAAGGTGACTAATCAATCATCCATGTTTCAGTCAGGAAAGGCCTGGTAATGCTGCAGTAACAAAGAGCTCCCTCTTATTTCTTGTCTCCCAATCTCCTCTGTGGACCTGGGCAGCAACTACCTTCCATGTGGCCATTTTAGCAATGTTGGTTGATGAAGTATCTGAACATATAGCTCTTCGGTCAGGAAAGGAGAAAATAAAGGATCATACCTCATTATGAGTTCAGTTTCTCAGTAATATAGATCACTTCTGCTCTCAGCTCATTGAAATAACATTATTCCTAAGGCCCTGCTTGACTGCAAAGAAGATGAGTAATGAGAGAAAGAAATGGTTTATTGGGTGGCCATTATATTGCCGCCTTAGTCTGCCCTTCTGTCCTCCAAATATCCCTCTCACATGAATCTCTCCTCAAGGGAGATAACACAAAGTTCCATCCATCAGTGCATCCAGTTAAAGGTTTATCTTTGAGTGATATGCAGTAGTGTCTGTATCAGGTGAAGGTATGGCTTTGCTTGGAGTAGATACCTCTGAACTAAAAATACAACTTAACTCCTTTTCACATCTCAATATAATAGTAAAGCTTGTATGGAATAACTGAAAAAATCACTACCCTCTAGAAGAAGGAAGAATGGGTGACACACAGTAATGTACTCTATTTGATTTATTGAGAAATCGATAACATAATACTGTGAGAGGTAGTAATGCCCACTATGCCATTTGTTCCTTTAAATTTCCACACACACAGTGATGTCTGCCACATATCTATCTGCAACCCCACTGGGAAGGCACTGTAAGGGATGCCATGTCATAAGAGTAGAAAATGTTCCAGAATTGGTCTTTGACTATGATCTATGGGAGGAGCAACCACCAATGTACCATTGGTACCAACTACCAATGTTCTCTGTGGACCTTGTGTCTGTCTTTATCCTCCTTGTCCATGTCTGAAGTGGACATCTGGGGCCTATGTGCCCTTGATGGCTGAGGAGGTATCTAAGCTTATTTCCTTATTCTAAAGTGGTGTTGTGAGACTGAAAGTGATTTTGAGCCCTAGACTCAAACTTTTTGCTCTAAGATGTAATATCTCTCCAAAACTAAGCTTCTTATATAACTGATTTCACTTAGTTCATAGGTACAATCTTAGTCTTTCCAACATAAGTTTCAGACTCACTACAATTTTTGCTTTATTGTCCCCATACCTCTCTATGAGCTTAGAGGCTATTTGCTTTCCTAGACTCCAATCAGATTTTTGCCTCAAGTCATTTTATTCAGTTGGAAGTATTTACTGGCTCCATATTCTTGGTCTGATTTTTTTCTCCCCTGAGGCAATTAAATCAGTTTAAAGATCTTGCTGGGTTTTCATATTTTTTACTGGTGGAAGTCCAGAAACAGTGGACTTTCTTAATCCTGAGAGGCCCAGATTTTGTGTATTATACCTATTCTCCTCCACTTTTGCTAGAAACCAGCCAACTTTTATCTGAAATCATCACCTCCATGTAATATCTTGCCAAACATGACCATTTACAACTACTCAAAATTCTAAATTTTTCAACCTTTCTTTCCCTAAAAACCACACATTTTTTGTCACTGTTACTGGCTCGTGGTGTTTTTATTTTGTTTCGTTTTGAGGTGTATGATCTGCCTCCTTAAACCTGAAGGTGTGCATTTTGCCAAATACTTTACTATTGTAAAGATCACCATCTTTTCTAGGCTTTGATATGTTTCACGCTGCCCCATATCTCAGGTTTTTGTTACCCAGAAGTTCTACAACTTTGGTTCTAATAAGACTATTTGTCAGGATAGCCTTGATTATTCTGCACCAACAGCCCCCAACGTTAGTGACTTATAACAACAAAATTTACTTCCCTCTCACACAAAATGTGGTGTCTCTCCAAGCAACTCTACAGTAAAACTGTCCACTAGAAGTCCACTCAGGCTAGCAGAAGTTCCACCATTTGAGTTGTACCATATGGAATTGCACAGGACTCTCTTCACTTCTGTTCAGAGCCCATTGATCGCTACCACTGATAGTATCCTGCCTAATTTCAGGGGCTAGGAGATGTAAAGGAACAAATGAAATAATCAGTAGTTGGTGAGCATACTGCCTCTTGTCAGTACTACTTACTAGATTTCTCAGTAAATTAAATAGATTACATAATGCCATCTCTGCTTGCTCAGCAATATCCTTTATCAGCAACGGAGTGCTTTTTATACCTTCAGGTGGTGTTGGTAGCCGTGGTTTAGAGCTTTTCTCTGTGTGGAGAGATATCTCCAACAACTGAACGTGTGACATTAGTTTCATAAGCATTATGCTTTACTGTCATTGAAATTATATTAGGGAAATAAGTATGGAATCTAGGGCTGTTGTGTTCAGTAAAATTGAGAGAAAGAATTTGAGAGGAATTTGCATAGGAATATAAATACTGTGTAGTTTAATATTATGTAGCCGTCAAGCTTAAAATCTATCTTGTGTATATGAATCTTAACAGAAAACGATCAAAGGGGAGCTAACATGAACACTGAAGAAGCACTATAAGAAAATCCATGAATAAAATTCAAAGGCTATTTCTGTTTTGAAAGTCAAAAATATTTAGGTTAAGTGAGACTCTGTGAACCAACAAATAATAAGATAATAAAGTATTGACTTAGCCTAAGGACAGATTATAAAAATGTAGTGTGTAAAAAAATTATAATATAATCTTAGATATTAAAATATTTCAGTTTACTGTTTTTCCTTACTGACAATAAACAAATCCATATGCAATTTAAGTATGCATATATTTTCAGAGAAACACATTTTTAAAGCTTATGACATTGAAAATGTCATTCAGCTATCAATAAATTAAGTAGCAAATTTCTCTTCTCTATTTTGAAGGCCACCTTATAAAACAGTTTTCAGCTAGAAATGGTGTGTATATCAGAGTCTACTTGCAGCGTGCTTTAGTGCTTAGAAAAAATGAAAAATAGATTCATCAGTAATTTTACTCTGCAATAAGCCTTAACATATCACACAGGTCCATCTGAATGAAAGAAAAAGGCTTTAATATTAAATTTTTTAAAAAATATTTTTTAAGCTACGTCATCTGGTCCATTAGACACTAGTTTGATAATGCACTTCTCCATTTGCTGTTAACTGTATAAAATCTTTTTTTTTCTTAAAAACATTTACACTCATTAACAGTACAAATGTGAAAAAAAAAGAAACTTTAAAAGATACTATTTTAAATATTTGCTACTTGATATTTTACTAGCAATCTGAACACTGGAAACAATCATTATCTCTGATAAAGGGAATTATACTTCTTAAAGGTAAAAATTGAAGTGAGTCTGCAAAATGAATTGAGCATAATCCCTTATTGCATGTACTGTAGTTGCTTCTTATAATGAAACTGAACATTATTCTGGTCATTGGAATGGAAGTTTTGAATGGTGTTAGGATTCTTCATAGGAAAAATAAGTAATTTCACATCTAGGTACACCACAGGAAAATAGAAGAAAAATAAATTTAGAATTTGGTTGTAGAGTAAATTCATGCTTTAAAAATGCATTATGCAAGCACAAGATAAATTCTCTGACCACAGTTAACTTGTGAAGCAGAACAGCAAGTGGACATACCACCTGGGGCTCATTACTAGCTGTGCTTTTGGCTCTGAGATGTGGTTCCAAGGGCAGAGTTTTCCGTTAAATCCAGAGTCGGACAATTCAATCTTAGGAGGCTTGGGGCAAGGGAGGGAACAGGTGCCTGGGGGACAGGAGGGAATAGAGTTCTGATCCATATTTTATTCCCCACTAGATGCTTAATGACTTGTGATCCTACTGGGCAGAAACTTCAGCCAGCTCTTCTTGGAATTCCATGTCTAATGAGTGCCAGGGCTCGTTAAAGGTTCATTACTAGTTGCAGTCTCCTGGTTCTTTGGGTTTCTATTCAGTAGAACAGTTGAAATACTGCACTAGATTTGGAGAAAACTGAACTACACCTCTATATGTTTGCTTCATTAGCCTGAGTTCTCTCAAAGGCAGAGCCATAGACGAAGATTGCAAGGCAACTAAGGTGATCTCAGGAAACTGGGAGCAAGGAGTGTTTAACAGGAAAACAAGGAAAGCAAATTAAAAGATGCATTATTTCATTACTGACCAGGCTGGGATGCCAGTATTTGATACTGCAGGACATTCTGAAAAGGTTTATGAAATGCATATAGGTAGTTGCAGCCCACAGGACAACTGAGGAGAGTATTTATCCATTAACTTATGCCCCTTGTCAAAGACAGCCCCATGGACATTGACTCTCCAACCCCAGCTGTCCATCCATGAGCATCCATAAGATGCTTCCCAGAATTCCAAGCTGTGTCCTCAAAACTCTGTGGAATAGGCAGCTAGAGGAAGCCTTTGCTCAAAATGAAACACGATCAAATTGCCCCTGTGTGAGGTTGAGGAACATCCTCAAGGAACTGGGCACTATGGCAGTGCCTGTAGTAAGAGGCGTATCCAAGAGGATGCAGAGTGATGCACAAGAGGCTCTCAGACATTGGTTTAAATTAAACACCAGACCAGAATTAAAGTACTGGGAATAGGAATGAGAGGGAAAGGGGGAAAGAGAGGTTACAGGACTGTTTCCTAAATACAACTGAACTACTTTGCCACCAACTCTTGGCTTTTTTCCTTCACACATGGTAAGCAGTGCCTCAGAGGGCTGGCCTGGAAGGATACTTACATAACAGTTTTAAACATTCAGTATATTCTAAGATAATATCTTAATAAGATGTCCTTCAAACAAAAGTTGAACAGTTACAAAGAAAAAAACATCATTACTAAACAACATTATTACAGAGTGAAACATTCTGAATCGTTTCGTATTCTGGCTCACTGAAAACAGAAACACATACGCGGGAAACCCCCGGGGGTAGGTCTTCTCTCTCCTGATGTAGTAGAAAGAACTCTGAACTTGGACTTAGAAGCTGTAGGTCTGAATTTTAGGCCTGACACCCTCTTACTGTATAAATTTGCCAGTCTCTTAACATCTTTGAGTCTTTGTATGTAAAGTTGAACTAATAAAACTTGTTCCCAAATGTTACTGGTTGAGTATAGGGTCAAACAAGAAGATGTGCTAGAAGATACTGCCCACCCGGACCACTGTTTACCTTCATTATTATGACCTCCCATGTTTCAAAATTTCAAAGACATCCTAGATTGGTCCTTAGTCTAAGACTAACCAAGGAAGCCAGCTCCAGTCCTTCCCCATCCCTGCCACCTCTGCAGAGCCTATAGGCAACCTTAGTAAAATTCTGCGTCGAGGCTGGTCATTCCAAGTTACATTCAAAGCAACTTAGTCTTTTGATTCTGTAATCATGCCTCTCAACATAGATTATTTTTAGCTACACATTTCAATGGTTATCCCTACTTATTCTTCTTTCCCTAAAGTAGAATCTTCCAATGTCAGAATTTTGCTCCAGCTCTTTAAAAGAACCATGGCATCATTCTTTACTCCAGTGCCCTTTTTAGACTTTGGCTGATAATAATCCTCTTAACACACTAAGTACAGAAAATTCAGATTTTTGAACCAATATCTAACCTGGTATTGGTTATGATATAATTTATTTCCTCTCAGTTTTTGCAATATTAAATTAAGGGCACCTATTTAGATTTTTAAAAAACAAAACAAAACACCTCAACATGTTAAGTACCTCTCAGTTAACCATACCCAGACCATACCCAGAGCATATCACACTTTCCTGTACCCTAGGATGGATAGCTCTCCATAGGGCCAACCTAAATACTTCTTGAAGGATTCCTCTTAGAAGTCAAAAAGCTAATGATTTCACTGTAATACAGTATCAGAAACTGCTTCTGAAAATTTGTTTTAGGTAGTTATATTGTACATTTGATCTGTAAATTATTTAGTTTTAGAAATACAGAACTTTCGCAATCAAGCATTTTTAACCCGAAACTGGTCTATCAATCACAGTAACAACATAATTTCAGAGGCTTCATTAAAAAATGTGCAGTTCAAGTGGTCTCCAATGACTTGCTTTCAAACAGAAGCCACAGAGTAAAACAGTCTTTCCCCAAAAGTTTGCAAAGGCAGAAAAACAGAAACCTTCAAAAACTCTGAGAAATGTATTTCAGAAACAAATTCTAATTAAAAATATTAAGGGGCTTCCCTGGTGGCGCAGTGCTTGAGAATCTGCCTGCCAATGCAGGGGACACGGGTTCGAGCCCTGGTCTGGGAAGATCCCACATGCCCGCGGAGCAACTGGGCCCATGAGCCACAACTACTGAGCCTGCGCACGTCTGGAGCCTGTGCTCCGCAACAAGAGAGGCCACGATAGTGAGAGGCCCGCGCACCACGATGAAGAGTGGCCCCCACTCGCCGCAACTAGAGAAAGCCCTCGCGCAGAAACGAAGACCCAACACAGCCAAAAATAAATAAATTAATTAATTAAAAAATATATATATATTAAGAAGCTAGAGGTGATTATAAAAGACAAACGGACACCTAATATGAGAATTGAACTTGTTAGAGTAGCTCAAGGTGAAAATATAAACTTAAAGCTGACTTTATATGAAAAGTATAAACTAATAGGCTGGAGTAGAAAGCAGAAAGTTCCAGAAGTTTTTAAGTTAAGCAATTGTTCTAATTATATTCACATATACTGCATATCCATGAGACTATTATACTTCCTATGGAACTAACATAATAAATAGATTATTCACCCATGCTGACTCCATGTAGAGAGGAAGTGGTCTCTGCTTCCTTATTCCTATCTCCTTCCTCACTCTTCCACAAGAGGTGATAATGCTAATCGATTATAGTACATTAACTGAGCTGTGTTTACAACTGAAGCCATTCTTTATTTAAAAGTAAAGGGCATATGTTCTGGGCCAATTTACTCCTCCTGTCAACATGCGGCAAGTGGACAAGGCAGGACATGCCACCACTAGGCCCTGTCATCATACTTAGTCCTCTTTCCTCCTTATCACACATATAACTAGCCAGAGGGTAGTAAGACTCATCACGTGGATTTAATCTCATAGGCAGAAAGATGCACATCCTTCCAAGTTTTAGCAGAATAATGTATTGAGGCGTATTTGGCACTAATCCCCAAACAAAATACTTTCATTTTGTACCTTTCTGCTATTGCTTCTTGGGTTTGTAACAGGAATGTTTATTCTATCTCGTACCTTCTCTCTTGAAAAGTTATAAACTTTTTTTAAAAAGTTTTAAGAATATAATACATTCACATACTTTCCACTTACATTCACCAATTGTTAATATTTTGCCTCATTTGTTTTTGCTCTTTTCTCTGTCACTTTTTGTCTCTATTTTTGTTTATAGATAGATGCATGGATGGATGGTTGGATGGATGGACACACGGACACAAACACACTCACACACACACACATTTTTCCCAAATCATTTCAGAGTTAAATGTTAACATCATGATACCCTACCCTAAATACTAAAGTATTTATCTCATGAGTTAAAGACTATTCCATGAGAGTAGCAAGAGCTGAATGAAATATTACATATTTAAGATGAAAACGAATCTCTTCACAGGTCATTATACCCAACTCCTTTATTCTGCCTATCAAAAAACTGAGGCACAGAAAGGTGATTTGGTTTGCTTAAAGTAACACCGTCAGTTTGTGTCACCGTGAGATCTTTTGATTCCTGAATCAGTGCTCTGATAACTTCACCTAATTATGACAATGTAACAGGTTGAAAATAATATTAATTAACTCTTTGGCTATCAACAAGCTGAAACATAGTACTGATTAAAATATTGTGACATGGAGCTACATTCTTAATGATAAACTATTAGGCAACTAGCCAGCCAAATCATACCAAATAATTCACTGTTTCCTGCAGTAAGAACATGACGCTAGTACTTAGATACATTAAAAGCACTCCAATCATGAAATCACATTACTTCTATTATTCTTCCCATGGATGGCTTTGCTTTAGAAGCTCAGAAGGTGTGTATTACTGGTAAACTTCTTCAAATAGCATCAAAATTTCTTAAAAAGGAGAAAAGTTCTTAAAAGCAGAGACCCACTGCTCTTCTGTGTTTTCTATCTTTTCTACATGTTGAATATCTTCCTAAGAAGTTTGCTATGTGGGGAGATGTATTGAGCATTTTAATACTTAATATGATAAAGGTGAGAAGTACTTCTGATTTTCACTGAGTCACTATTTAACCACGGTAATATAGAGATGTATATAGAAGCCTAGGAAGAGATGACAACTTTATAATTTTGACTCACTAAACTAGTTTCCCAAAATCCAATATTCACATGATATTTAGATAAAATTTTCTTCAAAAATTACTTCTCATTCAAGTCATATTAGGTGTGTTTGATTTTCTATGCATAGGTATGCAATTCTCCAAAGAGGTTTAAATAAAAATTATCCTTAGATGTCACAGGAAGGATAGCCACTGCTATGATCTCCCTCACACATGCAAGTCACTCTATATAGAAAAAGGATGTGACCTGGGATACCAGCTTCTCTAAATTATTAGTGACAATGAAACTGAAGGGACTTTGCTGCCCAGGCAAAGGCCCTTAGATAGCAAACAAATGGATGATGGTGCATACATCTGCCTTCAACTATGGGCATATATCCATATTTAGAGGAAAAGGGACTAGTTGGAAAAGTACTATTGGGGAACAAGCTAACAGACATTTCTCCTTGCCAAAAGGTGCTATCAATATTACATATTTAAAAAATAACTATGCCAGATTAGCAGAGTAGAGAATAAAAAACAAATTTATCTAGTTCAATCTCTTTTACGGAGCATGACGGTTACTGACTTTCTGGGATTCATTACTTACTTATCTAGTTCCCAAGTGTCTTGGTACCCCCCTTCATCATCAAAGCATACCTAACTCTTTCTGGGAATGTTAACCTCCACTTCTATTAACCCTCTAATATTTACTTTCATAGTCATATATTGCATGTGTCTCTAAAAGGTATTTTTCAAAGCTTTGTGATTATTTAAATTTGTGGCTTCACATTAAAAAGTGAAGCAGGTTCATTCTCTGTTCTGAGATTTTTTTCCCCTATAGGTCATTTTTTGCCCCTAAATAAATAAAGGCATATTACTTATTAATGTTCAGAATATTAATATTAACATTTAGGATGGAGGGATATTTTGGCTCCAAATGTACCACTAAATAAAAAATATGTTATAGTGCTAGGCCTGATTCAATAAAAGGAATGATCTGATTTACTGAACTTGATCTGTAAGGAGAATAGTAGCGCTAATAGTAATACCAGTTATTTTCTTCTGCCTGCACCTACCTTCTTTCCTTCCTTCCTACCTGCCTACCTGCCTGCCTTTCCTTGTCTTGCCTTTCTTACAAAAAAACAGCACCCACTCTTACATAGTTAGTAGAATGGGATTATAGGAAAACAAACAAACAAACAAACAAGAAAAAACAAGACAAAAAGAGGACAGCATGTCTGCACTCATGAAACTTACATCCTCTTGTGGTACATAGACAATAGCGAGTAAAGAAATATAGATATGTGATATAATTACGGGTTATGAAAAATTCTGTGAAAGAAATAAGTGAAATGAGGTGATGAAGAATAAGTGGTAAAGCTCAACCTTGGTGAGGGTGATAAGGGACGGCCTATTTGAACAAATAATATTTAAGATGTTGGAAGAATAAGAAGGAGCCATTCTAGAAAGCTGGAAACAAAGCAGTAGATGCAGAACGAGCAGGAAAGACACTGAGAATGGAAATGTCTTTTGTATTCCACAAACAATAGCACCAGTGTGTCTGGAGCATAGTGAACAAGAGGGAAAACGGTACAGAAAGCTGAGTATGAAGAGATCATGCAGACTTTGGAAGGCCATGGCAAATACTTCTGGTCTTATTCTTGATATAATGAGAAGCCCTTAAAAGATTTCAGCTAGAGAAGTTACATGACATGCTTTATGTCTTAGAAAGATCACTCTGGCTGCTGTGTGGAGAATGGAAACTAAAGTAACAAGGAAGATGAATGAGGAAGTAACCAGAGAACAATGGTAGTCTTAGTAGGAAAAAAAGCCAGAGATGAGCCCTCCTAACCAAAGTAACAGCTGTACAGAGAAGGAACACTAAGAACCTGCTTTGCCTTTGCTGGCAAGAGTAAGGGCTAAAATGGTATGGTAATAATGATAAATGTTTAACAAGCAGCTCTCTGGAAAAAAAGAACAGTATACACACACAGACACATAAACGTTCACTATAAATTTCACTGACATAAAGGATGTGTGGCAAACAATTTACAAATAATAAAATATATAATACTGTTTATTATAAATTCTAGAGAGCCAACTGAGTCTAATAGAATTCTTACACTGATTTTTTTAAGGAAATCTTATACCTGTAACCAGTCCATGATTGCAGTTGTTGAACAAGCATAGCTCTGACATGAATGGTGATTGATATTTTCATTTATGTGCCCAATTAAAATGAAAGCGAAACAACACAAACGTCTGTCAGAACTTCACCCATTCATCAATGATGTGAGCCACTTCCTTGATGAATCGGCTTATTAGTTTTCAAGTAATGGAAGAATATTTCCTCAATTTTTTGTGCTAGTCCCAAAGAGCTACAACCATAACACAATTTCAATTTAATCTCCATTATTAACATTTTCTCCATCACTTTAAGTCCAGACAATCAACAAAATGATAAAACTACTACTGATTCTTAATGTTTGCTAATTTATGTGGTATAAATACTCCCATTATGGACAATTTCCAGTTATTAATATTACACCACTGAATATGGAACACACAATTACGTAGTACTTCCACTACACAGATACAGTAAACATAACCTCAAGCACATAGATAATACTACAATATGGCAAAAAAATAATTAGGATGTGGTGAAATCTGAGTATTTATACCTTTACTTTTAATATAATTGTAACTTTATTTAATTTATATTTTAATAATGGCTTTATTTAACAGCCAGATCACAAAATTCCTGAAAATATAACAAATATTCCATGAGCCAATGTGAGCTGGTGTGAGCCAGTTGTGGCACATCACTAAATTAGGCCATATGACAGCTATAAGCTTTGGGACTGCAGCTGGTATTACATCTCTCCCTGTTAGGACTCTATCCTGAGGCCCAATCTTGCTCCTCGGCCCTAATCCGACCTTATGGGATAGGAAAAGAAGGTACCTGTGCAGCCGAACCATAGTCCAGAGGAAGCCACTGAAATCGTATCATCCCCAAGAGAAAAACACCAGGATCCAAGAGAGAGTTTTTCCAGGATCAGTGATCAGAAAATAGTTCACCGCATAATTGGCACAATTTCTATATCTCATCTTGGTACAGATTCCCAACTTCCTGAAGTTAAACAGTGCTTCCTGTAAGTAAATCATATAAGTGGGTTACAAATAAATTAGACTCTGCACCTATTTCTTAGTTCTGCAAGTAGTTCAAAAGCTTCTAAAGGTCAGAGATTTCTTGCTACAGTACTTGGTGCAAAACTAAATAATCTAGCTTAGTATTATGTACCTGAAAGGTAATCAATACAACCTGATAAAGGAAGTAAAAAGGTCTTGGGCAATTTTAAGTTGCTCTCCCTTCATTACAGATCTTTGCCTCTCTTCTTATATCCTAAATCCTACTGTTGATGCATATACAATTTTTGGCAGTTGAAAGATGCTGCATCTCTCAAGTCAAGGAAAAATAAATGCTTTCAGGCACATCCACTGGTGGTACTAATCCTCAGAATTAATTTTTTAGGATCCTGAGGTTTAATGCAACAATATGGCTTCTAGGCTAATAAAAATTATATCAGCTTCACCACTTTTTAATATAAATATGTATTTGCATACTGTAGACTGTTCTTCTCTAGAAATAATAGCAAGATACTTTAAAGATTAAATCTTTTAAAAATATGGATAAGTAAATATGTTTAAATTTAGCTTTGCTTATTCTCAAACTATACACATTTTATATTCTGATAAGGTATTCATGAATCTACTTATTCTAGCATTTGTTATAGAACTTCCAGCTGTTTCATTTACATATATGCAAAATATATTTTATATAAAGACAGGAACTTGTAATCTTTTAAAGTTCTTATGGTACATCGTGCTATACAGTGTGCACACTAGGTGCTGCGTAAATGCTTATGGAATGATTGTGTTGCCTAAGTTCCAACCCCAAACCCTACATAAAAAATTATTCATAGATAATAGATCCTTAATCAACCTGGACTATTTCACTCATGATGAAACATACAGAATGTGTTAGTTTCAGAAAAATAACATGAAAATACCATTCCCAACCTATGTAAAACACATGTTCAAATAGCACATAATTCACTTAGTCAATCATGTACTACAGATCTGCTATTGCTGCTAGGAAAGAATGTTTGCTTTATAACTTTTTCTGGTTTTAAGATTCTCCACAACTTTTAAAATCTGTTTGATAAGTATTCCATAGATTTGTTTTTAACTGTGCTATCACTTTTAATTTGCAAATGGATATGAAAATAATTGGTTATTCCAATGGTTTATTTAAAGTATTATAATTCAGAAACTTCTTTCATTCCTTTCATTTTTTTAAGCTAACATTTGACAGACAATTAGTTTATAATGTACATGAAATTCTTTAAGCATTTAGGGATTTTCTTAAAGTTTTATGGTTATTATTAATAATTGAAGATTGGTTAAAATGTGTATGCAGCCAATTTTTCGAAACACTTTTAATAGATATGTAACATCATGACAGGCTCAATTTACTCATCTTTCTGGTGAGTCATCTCAAATTAGTCGTATTTCATCTAGTGATAATTACAAACTTTGGAAATTGCTTAGCTATATTTTTGTGATTAACTACAGTAAGCTATAAATATGTTGAACATAGGAAAAACTAGTAAATATGAATAAAATACTTTTCTCACATTCTTACAATATTGGATTTCACACCTTAACAAATAAAACAAAATAAAAAATAAAATGTCTATTTGTGTAGACAAATAAAATATAAGAATCTGCATCTGCTTATCACTGTTGAACACAAAATTTTAAAATTACAAGAAAGGTAATTTTTCTAGTTTTTATGTTTAAATGACAATCACTTTTAGGAGCCAAATATTATTTTTATGGTGGATTCTTCTTGTATAGCAATAAAATTCTAAACAACGCTTTCATATGCCTTGATTAGTTAATATTAATGGAATATGTAGGATAAGGGTGCTAGCAAAAGTGTTTCCCTTATACAATAAAAAGTCTCTTTAAAAACGAGTGGGCTTAAATACCATTTAAATTATGGTTTAAATACCATTAAATTATAATGACTATACATTTATATTAATATCATCCTAATACAGGTTTAACTACTAAATCAAACCTGGAAAATCAAACGATTAAACAATAAAAACCAATTTAATTCAAATTACTATGAAATTGCAATGTCAGTTGTGAAAGAGAATCAAATGTAGACAATGTGAGGAAATTTATTGACCATAAAAACATTGATACTAATGATGTTTCTTTGCATTCAACTTTTCAGGTTTAAAATAGTTCTGTATAAGAAAAATTATAGCTAGTATCCTTCAAACCCATGCTTGAGAGATAAACCAGCATCATGAAAAAAAGTCCTTAGATTTTAGGATGAAGAAATGGTCTGATGATAACACTTATTTTTTAAAAGACACTGATGTATGAAAAATCACTATTTCAGGAAAATATTAGTGAAGTGCCGATAATAAGTACCAAAAGGTGTACCTCTAAACATAAAATTTGTCATTTCTATTTAAATCACTGGGAATGTCTTCCTATTTATTATCACTGCATTTACTAAAATGCACTGCTTATTTTCATCAATGTAACATATTTGGTTTACAACAGAAACTCCTTTATTTCTAACTGTTGGTTCCTGAAGTAGTTTAGGTTCTTAGGGAAGACCCTCAGGAGGGTCTTGCCCACATCACAAAACCATTATTCCATTCAGTATGTTTAACAAAACACACGGTTAGAATATCAGTGATGCACAAAATCAGTGTTGAGATCTGTTAGGGAAACCAGCTTAGCAACTTTCCCCATGATCCATGTCTCCAGACAGCACTATCTACATAGCAAATATTTGCTGTACCTTACTGATATTTACAGTAATAAGCATTGGATTCTCTGGTTCCATTTTGTTCTCTGGAGTATATATAAATTAGATAAATCAACATTAAACTGACGCGTGGCCAGCCATGAATGAAAAGAACAAAATTAGAGGCAGTAACACTTTGTAACAACTTAAAAATCACCTTCCAATGTAGCAGTGATTTTCCTGGTTTGTATTTTCAAGACCTCTTTCTACTCCTGTTTTAATCTATTTTCTTTAGGACTTCATTATGTTCCTCGGGAGACTATTTCACACTCTATTAGTTACAGTCAATCTCATCCCATTACTAGAAGTACAAACACTCACAGTTCTTTGCACCTCTTGAAAGCACATTTCTTCCTTCTTGGTATTTAATAACCTATAGCCTGGAACTTGAATTAAGGGATAACTCTGCCCCTTCTGGCAATATGGTTTTAAGTAGGGAAAATCTTATTTCCCAATTTCAAATTCTATATTATTTGAAGATAAGTTGCATATCTATTTTGTATCAGAAAGATTGCCTCAAACTTGGAAATAAGGTGAATAATTTGGGATATTCATCCTTTCAATATCATACTTTGGCAAAAGCTACCAAAGGATTGTCTAAGAGAATGTGCTTACTTCATTTCATTACTTATTACGAATTAAAGGCCCCAGACTTAATGAAGTTACTTGCTAATTTGTAGATTTTGTTTGATAAAGGACAGTAATTTCTGTCTGCTAGAACAGACAACTCCAAAGATTTGTGATCTATTGGACATTAAAAAGTATTATATCCAACTCAGCAATCTTATCCTAGAGTCCTTTTTTTTGACATGATTATTCATTCTTTTGTTTTGAACTTCTTATTTTATATTGGAGTATAGGTGATTAACAATGTCATATTACACATGTATATGGAATCTAAGAGAAAAAAAAAAAAGGTTCTGAAGAACCTAGGAGCAGGACAGGAATAAAGATACAGACGTAGAGAATGGACTAGAGGACATGGGGAGGGGGAAGGGTAAGCTGGGACGAAGTGAGAGAGTGGCATGGACATATATACACTACTAAGTGTAAAATAGGTAGCTAGTGAGAAGCAGCCACATAGCACAGGGAGATCAGCTAGGTGCTTTGTGACCACCTAGATGGGTGGGATAGGGAGGGTGGGAGGGCGACGCAAGAGGGAAGAGATATGGGGATATATGTGTATGTATAGTTGATGCACTTTGTTATAAAGCAGAAACTAACACAACATTGTAAAGCAATTATACTCCAATAAAGATGTTAAAAAAATGTTATGTTAGTTTCAGGTGTACAGCAAAATGATTCAGTTACACATATACATGCATCTATTCTTTTTCAAATTCTTTTCCCATTTACATTGTTATATAATATTGAGCAGAGTTTCCTGTGCTATACAGTAGGTCCTGTCTTTTTGATAAATTTCCTACAAATATCTTAACTTCTTAAGTGCTCTTTGAACCAGTCGTAACACCTTACTGGCCCCTTCAGAAACGGAGTTAAATAAAATCTTTGACATATGTTTATTTTATATTTGCCTGAGAGTCATGATTTCACTTTTTTAAAGTTATGCTTTAATCTATGCAATGATCAAAATCCCCCCAAGTAATAAGAGTAATAAGCTAAAGACCCAGAACCCATCCAGATTCTTGCTAAGAAATTCAAACACTGGGCTAAGACTTTATTAATAGTATTACAACAGGAAGGGCCTGATTGAATTTGTCTGTAATGTACATCTTACTCTTCCTCAGTCATTGTCCTTCACGTAGTTTACAGTTTGACAATATGTCAGATCGATGACTAAAGAAAAAACAAACTATTATTTCAGGAAAGTGGTAAAATGTAACATCATTCAATGCATTTACATTCCTAAGACCTCATCAAAAACCATTTCCACAATAATTTATGTACATTTTATTTCAATGTGTATCACATACCAATACTGATTTACTTGTTAGTTAATAAAACCTCCACATGGAATATTCAAGAATTTGTCAAATCCTTATCCTCAGATAGACACAGACATTTATTTACAAGTATACATATCTAGTTTTCACTTTTTAAATTAAGAACAGGACATTGCTCCCCACTTCTACAAAAGATGTGATTGTTATATACTAGCTTCATTGTGTGTCACTGCATTTGCCTGTTCAAAAATATCACTTTTTGTGGCAAAGAACATAGAAAGTGAAGGAAAATATAAAGTACGCATTAGCAGGTAAAGTGAGCTAAAGGGTGAAATTTAAAGCAGCAACAAGTGGGACTACACAAACAATACTGAGTTAATAATTACTTCTGATACTTGCCACAAAATAGCAAATATAAAATTGTCCTCAGGCTTAGAAGTAAATGAGAAGTGTTGAAAGAAGTTTAAAAGTATCACTTACCCTGGATCCATCAAAGTAAAATCACAAATCTCTATCCATATCATGGGGAATGTATACCAATATATCTTACTTTGCCTAGAAATAGTTGCTTTAGGTATTCAAACTTATCTGTATATTAATTGATGACAAATATTGTCTTTAGGCTCCCTCAATAAACTTTGTGCATTTGGATCGTTTATTTGAGATGGAAAATTAAAGAAAGACCAGTTATTTGATTTTTGCCTGGGTGCTGCTTCACAGAAATCATTTCCAGATGCCTGGAGAATATAAAATACACTAAAGAATATTATCTTAATTCCATTTCAGAGATAGATGGATCAGAAGTCAATAAAAGCCATTTCCTTCGGTCACTTTCCCAATACCAACTTAGTCAGCCATCTCTGCAAAGAATGAGCCTCATAATTAATAAAGCTTTTAGAAATAAGGCTACAAATAAGGCTCTCAACTCCCTTTCACATCTCCAAGTATAATGGATTCCTGTGACTAAAAACACTAGCAAGCTGGTTTAACTGCATTCTATGATCTCAATTATCTCATGCAGATGATTTAGTATAGAAATGGTGAAATTCTTCTCCAAGCAACATAAAATGCATTTAAACAAAAATTTTCCTAAGGACTCTTGAAAATCTACTTTCTTCTGTGTGCTACAAATAGATGCGAAGAATTGGATGCCAGTAATAAATATTAGCAACAGGGTTAATTTTATATAAGGTATGTTTATAAAAATGGTACAGAGAAATCAAGGTTTGAGTTGAAAGTTGTATAACATAAGAGAAGGTATTAAGCCTACGAGTTTATGAGCAGTCTAGGAAAATAGTACCCAAGTCCTGTTTTCTTGATAAGCCTTATTTTTTAATAATTTTAAAAACTAAAAGTAGCATATACACAGAATTATATTCAGATCATAGGTGCTGACTTCAAAGAGTTATCACAAAATATATAAATGTGATTACCACCAAAGTCAAGAAAAATACCATCGATACCACACCAGAAGTTCTCCTCACACCATTTTACAATTGCTACACTTCCTTCCTCCCCAAAGATAACCACGACTCTGAATTCTAAAAGTCTTGATTAATTTTTTTGTTTCTGAACTTCAGATAAATTGAAGCATAAAATATGTATTTTTTGGCTAGTTTCTTTCACTCAACATAGGTTTGTGGAATTCACCTATGCTTATTACTTTAACAGTAATTATTTCATATTTATTTATATATAGTATCTTAAGATGTGAATATACCACACTTTATCCATTTTACTATTAATGGGCATTTGGGATATTTTCACTTTGGGGCTATTAAAAACAATACTGCTCTGAATAGCTTTGCACATGCCCTATGGTGTACATATACATACACTTCTACTGAGAACACACTCAGGAATGGAATTCTTAGGTTATAGTGTATACATATGTTAACTTTAGAAGACACTGCTAAGTATTTTTCCAAAATGATAATTTATAGTCCCATTAGAAACGGGATTGCTCCACATCATTGTAAGATCTTGGTATTAGCATTATTTTAATATTTAGCCATTATTACAATGTGTAGGATATTATATTGAGGTTGCATTTCCCTGATGAATAATGAGGTTGAGCATCTTCTAGTATTTTTATTGGACATCTGGATATCTTCTTTTGTGAGGAGCTTACTCAATCCTCTCATGAATTTTTCTTTTGGATTATCTCCCTCATTTTTATTTATTTGTAGAAGATTTTCGTATACATTGGATAAAAAAACTTTTGACCATTATTTATGTTGAAAATATATTCACCTGTTCAATGGCTTGACTTTTCACTCTCTTAATAGTGTCTTTTTGATAAACAGAATTTCTTAATTTTAATGAAACATTACTAATAGTTTTTTATTTTATAATATTATATTTCATAATTTTATAATATTAAAAATATCTATTATTATCTTCAAGGATAATAGGATAATTTTACCATTCATACTTAGACATATAATCCAACTGGAACTGAATTTTGTCTATTGTGTCAAATAGTGATTGAGAATTTCCCCCCTTTTTTTGTATATATGGTTGGCCCAGCACTATTCAGAGATAAACCACCCTTTCCTCACTGTTGTACAGTTACATCTTTATCATAAAGCAAGAGTCATTGTACCTTTGTCTATCTACCCCTCAACTCTATTCTATTAGACTATTTTTCTCTCATTGTGCCAATTTAGCATTTAGCTTGAAAATAAACACTGAAATCCAAATCTGTTCTATTTTAGGATGATTCTAGCTATTCTTTTAAAATTTTAATATAAATTTAGTCAATGTGTAAATTTTCATAAGCACACCTAGTAGAATTTTGGTTGATATCACACTAAACCTGTATGTTTTTCCACCAAACCAGATGACTACATCTGAATTTACTGAAAAAAGAGCCAGAAAGTTTAAAGGAGTATATAGTGCTATTCCAATACCTTATTCAAAGGACAAGTTCCAATGACAGGTAGTAAGTGTCAAAAAGGGATATCACCTCAGACCCTCTGGTTCCCTTACTCTCCGGTAAAAAAATAAATATTCATATCCATCACCTTGATCTGTTCCCCATCCTTCCTTAGTGAACAATGAAACTTTGATGTAGTCCAAAGAGCACCCTCAGATGCACCAGATTCCCAAATTTGTCATTCTGAGGTGTATAACTCAGCACTTCATTGACTCTCACTGGATTTCATTTCTCTCAACAATAATATTAACAAGGTCAATTCCATATTTCCTAAGACCATTTACTTCTGTAAAAAAATTATATTCTTTTAAAAGGATTTTTTGTTTTAAAGATTTTGTGTTTAGAAGTCGCTGAATAGGTAGTTCCACTTCTCCTTAGGATACAGAAACATGCAAAGGAACAATGCTCCCATTCTAATAAAAATAAAAGGTGGATAAGCTACAACATACAGGCATTCAGGAGGTCAGCGCTTCCGGCTGGGGAACAGGCTCAGGTCACGGAAACAACAAAACACCAAAACAATGTATCAGTGGATGGTGATTGGAGATATAGTGCCATCATTTACCCTTGCCTCTTCATAACTCTTTAACTTGCTAACTAGAAACCACATACAATCAATCTCAACTGAAGACATCCACATCTGAAAAACAAGGATAAAAGGTGGCAGTCCCCTTGAGGCATATGGAAACACATAGGTTTAGAAGAAGTCTAACAAGTATTTGAGGAAAAGAAATTAATATCCAAATGTGTTTTTAAGAAATGTGTTTAAATACATATTAAGTAACTGAAGGATATGTACAAAATTGGAACTAGATGTTTTTAGAAATGTATAAGTCATTTATTTCTGTGACTGAGAGTGATCTTATATTTCAGAGAGTATCATTTTGACAAGACTATATGAAAACATTGATACAAACATTTTAAAAATCGCATGGAGAGTACGTGTTCACTGAAATTATTGATCACATTTATTGTGGCTTTAATGTTCTTTTTGTAAAACTGTATTGGTTACGATCTCTGAGACTATTCATAAGGCCTAGATGAAATGCATCCTAAGTATGCTGTAATAATTGTTTGAAGCTTCTGTCAAATATGACTGTGCTTAGCAAATCATGCATCACCAATGTTATGATCTGCAATAATAAAGTTATGCTATGGTAATTTTTTTTGGAACACTGCAGCATATGGTGCCAGATGCCAAGAGCATACTAACTAATGAGAAAATCAGCACAAAGATACTAGATCACGGTAATGCATCTGCAGCCGAGCCTTAAGGTGTAACTCAGAAAGCAATGTGAAATTTTAAGGTTAGTATTACACAAAACTTAATACCCTTACTATCAATATACAAACAAAATACTCAGGATCATTGGAACAATGAGAATATAGAAAGTGTGCTATTGACCTAATTATTCTATCTTTCCCTTTCAGATGGAATTATGCTGAGAAAAGCAGTACCTAACATACTTTGATCAAACATCTTTACTAAAAATATCTTTTACATTCCACTGGATACTCTCAAGAATAAGAACATGTTTCAGGACGGAATCATCAATAGGTCAAACAGGCACTAGTCCAATCTTTTTGCCTCAGACCTCCTAAGTGAGAAACAGAAACTGGGTTGAACAGCAAAAAGGCCTCCCAACTGTAGGCCTTCCCACCTCTATCAAGCACTTTCAATGACTAACCTATTTACAGTTACACAGTTCAAATTTTTATAATAAAAACGCTACCACTTTAAACTGCTGTAGGCTTTAAAGTTTTACAAATTACTTTGCAACATATAAGTTCAAAGCCTGAGTTCTAGAGACAGACTGGACAAATTCCCAAGGACAAACTCCAACTCCAGGACTTGTGATCTTTGTGATCTTGGGAATGTTACCTGAACTCTGTTAGTCACAGCTTTTTCCCCTTGCAGTGGAAATTATTGCAGTATCCACTTCAAAGGGCTGTTGAGAAAACTGAGATACTCCATGTAAAGTAGTTATCACAATGCCTGGCACATTAAAAAATTCAATCAATGTAATAAATTATTCAAATTATTCTCCCTGCGGCTCAATGATGTAGTTATCACGTTCACAATGATTACTGATGAAGAAATGAACAACAAAGGATCTAAATGGCTTTCCAACGGTTACGGAGGTGGTAAGCTGCAGAGTTGGAACTTGAATCCAGGACCCAGAGTTCCATCTAGAGTTTCTCACTGCTCTCCCACTATTTGATAGAGAGATGGATAAAAATGACTTGGGTTTATTCGATGGACTGCGTCAATTCAAAGGACTATTTTTTGCTTAGTGATTATTTTCAGTGTTAATTTGACCCTATATAAACATAACTAACCCATCATGTTAAGGATAAACACCTCAGAATTCTTTCTGATTTGTCCCCACATTGTAAACTCAGATGTGCATTTGACAAGCTGCATTGCTGATAACAGCTGTTGAAAAATTACTGCATGAAAGCTGAGGAAAGGCAGCTTCAGCTCCATGCCCTTCCTTGTAGCAAATGTTCAAGTCATGACACAATACTTTAGGAAACTTAAACAAGTTTGGAGTAAATAAACTGTGTTACAAAATGCAAACCACTCAGAATAAAACTAAACACTACAACATGCACTTTAACCTATAATTCTTTAGCTTTATAGGTCAGTTGTTTGCAACTGAAAAACACCAAACTTTTCCCACTTTGCAAACTGGGAACAAAAAGCAAGCTGCAAGAAAACATAAGTCTATCTATATTAGTTCTTTAGGAGGACCCCCTCCCTGTAGCTTGCAGGTAGCCTTGAACCCTGCTGACTTTCCCAGCTGTCAACCTCAGCTCTCATTCTGTATACTCTACTTCCTTTCAAAGATTTTAAACCTGTAATTCCAGGAAAATAAAAGACATTTCCATGGGAATGCTTAAATCACCAATGTTGCCCACCAGAGAACAAAAAAAGTTCTCAGAAGATTGCTTGCTGAGGCAGGTTCAGAAGGATTATCCTGAGAACTGCCTTGCAAATTGAAAGAATGAAGCCTAAGCGACCTACATCAAATGGGATATTAAAATATGTTTAACATACAAATCCAAATGCATGACCACTAATAGAACCATGTCATCCTTGTTAAAAACATGAAAATCATTAGCAGATTTCATTGACTCCTCAATGATCTTATAAAAACAGTTTGAACCTAATGAACCAAATCTAATTTTTTTTTTTTTTTTTTTTTTTTTTTGCGGTACGCGGGCCTCTCACTGCCGCGGCCTCTCCCGCTGCAGAGCACAGGCTCCGGACGCGCAGGCCAGGCGGCCATGGCTCACGGGCCCAGCTGCTCCGCGGCATGTGGGATCTTCCCGGACCAGGGCACGAACCCATGTCCCCTGCATTGGCAGGCGGACTCTCAACCACTGTGCCACCAGGGAAGCCCCAAATCTAATTTTGAACAGGCATTACCACTGATAAAATTGACTCTTTTCTGAATGTATACTTATTATTTCAAGTGCACAGAAATTTTTTTCTTTTGCTACCTCCCTCCTCTATGTTTTATTTTCTCTCTCACATTCTGTGTAAAGTCTAATAGATTATTTTATAAAATTTCTTAAATGCCAACAAATCCATAAGCTGGCCAGTCTGATTTAATGAAACAAAATTATGTATTTTCAGAGTGCAGTTTTATTATTTATTTTTCAGTATAAAAACCTGTTTAACTTCAAACTACAACAATAACAAAATCTACACATGCAAAAGTCTTTCTGAATGCTCTGTGAGGAGAGGTATTTATGAACATCTGGCTGCAATTCTGGTCTCTTTTGACTAAAAGGAAATAACAAGAGATTTGTAACCATGAGCCAAACTCATGTTGCTTCCATCCAGTCCCCGAGATACAATATATGTTTAGTGAAATTGCATAGTTACTTTTGATGCCATCACCTTAGAAAATGTATTAGCTTTTCTTTCAGTCTTCAGGGGTTACACAATGTTTCTTATATTTCTGGACGGCAAATAACATCACTATCCATACCATTATAATTAAAGAAACTCTCATCACATAGTTTTATTCATTTTTTTCCCTATATTAGAGACTCCTGATAGTTTTATGTTTCTACATAGCAGTCCTCAAAATGAGAAATTTGGATAGGTTCTGAGAACAGTCCTAGAAATGCTGGTTGCCACTAAATTTATGATAAAGTTAAGATTTAAAGAACTAAAAGTAATCATTCTAAGAAATATATAATTGATTTAGAATATCTTTAAATATATGGTGGGTATATTAGCCAAAAATTACATCCAACTGATAGTAAGAGAGGCCTCTCAATATAGTGGGGTAAACACGATGGTGTTTATTTTTCTTTTGCAAAAAATACTTCTCCATCCTTTGTAGTTGGCTTCTATCCTCATTTACCTCGTAGTTACAAGATGATTTCTGGAGCTCCAACCATCACATCCACAGCCCAAGCAGGAGGAAGAACAAAGCGAGCTTTCTTAGATGGCCCATGAGACTTTTTTCCCACCTTTCTTCAGATATAACCAACATACAATGCACTAATTTCAGGTGTACAACATAATGATTTGACATATATATACATTGTGAAATGATTAGCACAATGTTTAGCAAGCATTATCCGTCACCTCACATACTTACAATTTTATCGTTCTTGTGTTAAGACCTTTTTTTTTTTAAAGGAATTTTGCCTTTTTTTTTTTTTTTTGGCTGTGTTGGGTCTTCGTTTCTGTGCAAGGGCTTTCTCTAGTTGCGGCAAGTGAGGGCCACTCCTCATCGCGGTGCACGGGCCTCTCACTATCGCGGCCTCTCTTGTTGCGGAGCACAGGCTCCAGACACGCAGGCTCAGTAGTTGTGGCTCACGGGGCTAGTTGCTCCGCGGCATGTGGGATCTTCCCGGACCGGGGCACGAACCCGTGTCCCCTGCATTGGCAGGCAGATTCTCAACCACTGCGCCACCAGGGAAGCCCTGTTAAGACCTTTTAAGACTTACTCTCTTTAGTAACTTTGAAATATACAGTATGATATTAACTACAGTCACCAAACTGTACATTATATCACTAAAACTTATTTATCTTATAACTGTAAATCATCGGTCTTTTACTTATATCTCATGCAGACCCTACTTATGAAAGAGAAGCTGAGAGTTGTATTTGTTATTTATTGGGTACACTGCCATCCCCAAAACTACAGAGGTTCTATTACTGAGGAAGGAGAGAATGGATGGTTAGCAGGCAACTAGCAGCCTCTTTCACAGCCTCTTACTAAACAGTCACCAATTGTTATAGAGCTTCCTTGTGAACAAGATAAGTGGATAATCAGAAGCATTAGATATTTCATTTACTTTAAGGGAATGTGTAGGATTTTCTTTCTGGAGGCCTTAAAATTAGGAAAACTGTTAGTAGATATGAAATTTATTTAATTACATTTACTTCTTCAGACATTTAGCACAGTGTTAATTGAATATATTACACATACAAAATAATTAATTCTCTACTTGGTAAGATAGTAAATAGCATATTATAGGGCAGAATGGAACAAGACTAAATAGCAATAAGCAATTATCTTTGATGGATCAAAGAAAATGGATGTTCTGCCCGAGGGAGTTAAAAAGAAGTTTCACAATGAAAATGGACTGGGAGCTGGGTATTTATACATAAATTTAATAAACATCTTTGCAGTATATCTTCTTGGATGAGTTGACCCATTAGATGATTTTAGTCTATTCTGAATGTCTCTTTTTAACTCCTATCATTCCTCAATCTAATGTGATTAGCTCTCCACTCCCACCAATCTACTCACAGTGATCTCACTAGTTCAGTTCATTTCAACATACATTTACTGAGACTCTTGAGGATCATCTAAATAAAAGTCCAATGGATATTTCTATTTATATATATTCTCTCTCTTCAACATATGGTACTATTAATTATCCTGCATTTTTCTTTCATTCTATAATTACTTATTGAATGTCTGAAAATTGTTGGGTCTCAGTAATGAGAACCCACTGCACTCCCCAAACCATCCACTTTCTTATCCAAAAACAAATAACCAAATATAGCATTTCTATCACCTTGAATTTTTACAACTATCCATTTTGAATCATAGGGAAACCATTTCTTCATTTGGCTTCTGTTGTCTTGCAATGGCTAGTCAATGAGATTGACTGAGTAAATGCTTAGATAATGTTTATAACTCAAGGTTCAATAAAAAAGAAAAGCGATTAAGTCAGAACAGAGTTTCTTACTAAAGTGAAGAAGAGATTCTTTCAAAAACAAAGGGATGTTCAGAATCGACTAGATTGATTACTCCAAATAAGTAATTAAGTTTGGCATCTGTGATAATCTTTGTGATCTTTGAAACAGCAGCATGAGTAAAGACAAATATTTTAAAAATTGAGATCAGATCTCTATGGATGATAAACTAAAGAACTATGAAATGAAAAATATGCTAGTGCTTAGAAGTCAAGGTAATGCAGTGAATAAATTCAAGTATCTGTTGGACAGTTCACTTACATAGCAATATATAATAATGTAATCTATTACCAGCCACCATGTTGCTTTGATGGTTCTCAGTGATTCACAGACTAAAATTCATGCCTGATTTGGGGAAAGAGTGACACTGTGTTTTTCTTTTTTTATAATTTTACTGTTGGACACTTCAAGCATATCCGAAAGACGTGCTTGAAATTACTAATGATAATCAATGTGATACACCACATTAACAAAATGAAGGATAACAATCACATGATCATCTCAATAGATATAGAAAAAGCACTTGACAAAATTCAACATCCATTCATGATAAGGAAAACTCTTAGCAAAGTTGGTATACAGGGAACGTATCTCAGCATAATAAAGTTCATTTATGGCAAACCCAAAGCTAACGTTATACTCAATGGTGAAAAGCTGAAAGCTTTTCCTCTAAAACCAGGAAAAGATAAGGATGCCCACTTTTACCTCTTTTATTTAACATAGTATTGGAAGTCCTAGTAACAGCAATCAGACAAGGAAAAGAAATAAAAGGCATCCAAACTGGAAGGAAAGAAGTAAAACTGTCACTATTTGCAGATGACATGATACTGCATGTAGAAAACCATAAAGGCTCCACCAAAAAAACTATTAGAACTAATAAATGAATTCAATAAAGTTGCAGGATACAAGATTAATATATGAAAATCTGTTGCTTTTCTATACACTAATAATGAACTATTAGAAAAAGCAAAAAACCAATCTTGTTTAAAATCACATCAAAAAAGAATAAAATACCTGGGAATAAATTTAACCAAGGAGGTGAAAGACTTACACTCTGAAAACTATAAAACACTTCAAAGAAACTGAAGGTGATTCAATATTTTTAATTGAATTTTAAGTTTTAGGATTAGTTTTGTCCTATTGCTTGGGTTCATATAGTAGGAATCATTTTATACATATGCTTTTGTTCTGATCTTCTTTATCCATCACTTATACTCATTAATACCTTTTTCCCAATTATTTTTAAATGTTTTCATATTCTTTTGTATCTATCCTAAGGCATTGTCTAAGGTATTTATGTATTCTTTTTTGAATTATAGTTTGACCTCATTTCCAAATGATTTTATATATTATTTTTAATTCTTTCATGAGTTATTTCAAATTACTTTAGAAATCTTCCTTTTCTCCAAACATTTCTTTTATCTCATCTGTTTATCTAAATCTGATTGATTTATTTATTCTTTTACAGATTTCATTGCCTTAAATTATTTTCACTCATATTAAAAGACTACTTGTGTCATTATTTGTACAAATCTTTATTCTGATCATTGTTATCCTTCAAATTTTTAGGTGTAATTTTACTGTAATCCTTTTACATTGCTTATATTTAGCAAGATAGGTTCCCTACACTAATAACAGAGGAAGCTGGGACAGAATAGCTTTCCAATATCTATGATTTAGGACTCTCCTATTGGCACAGTAAGAGATTAGAAAATATGATCTCGAGTATTCTGGGGATCTGCCTCCTTTGCTCTCTTGCCCCATCTTTTTCTTTCCTTTGTTCCTATCCTTCTCAGGTCAGATTACAGTCTCAGCAGTATTTTCACATTATAGGCCTTGGTACTGGGAAAGAGCATCAGTTGGTTAGTTTGAAAGTTCATTTGTCCAGTGTGACCCATAATAACTAACCTTTCGGTAGTCCTTCTATTGTACGTATTTGTCCCTGAACGGAAACCTTGTTTAGGCTACATTTCTGAATTTGGCTCACTGAACTTCCCATGCTAACTGGGATTCTGGCCTGCATTTCATGTTGTTGATTAGGTGCATAGGTTTTCCTGCTATGAAGGTCATCAGCAGTCACTTTCATTTCCTCTGCTTCCTCCCATACAGCTATTAATACCCAATGTGACTTACTGCTCTTGGTGTTGGCTGACATATTTATATTTTGGATTCTTGGGATTGTAGCGTAATTTTTGTGGCTATTGAATATGTGTTTTTAAATTTTTGTTAGCCTAGTCCTGTGTTGTTGTTGTTTTTTTTAATTTGAGGGGGTGGGTGTCAAATATATACCAGTGCTGATATAACTTATTCAAAATGCTCTGTTTTTTCTTTTGTCTGTATATCTGTATATATTTTAATGCTGTCATGTCAACATGCCCATCTCATTTTTACTCTTTTTTAACATCCTTCATAATTTTCTTCTCATCAACACCTGAGTTTATGTTAATGTTATTAGTATTGGAGAAAGGTAAACAGGAATAAAAAGGTAAGTCATCACTTTGATATCTATATGCACATCTTAACCATTTATTCCACAGTATATATCATGCATCAGAAGAAAAAGTATACAAATGTATTCCCCCCTTAAAGACAGAAAATATGGCACTGCAGAGAAATGCTATTTTTACTCAACATCTAAGAGCACATCAGTTAAACTATTAAGGATACACCTGTGTCTTCTGATCCCCACTGCCCCTTATTGCTTTTGTGAATCAACTGGCGGGCAGGACAATTTATGATTTTGTTAAAACAAACTGCAGTCTTAAAATGTCCATTATAATACAGTATACATTTTAAAATACAGTATATGCTCACATTTTATTTTGTGTTAAAATTTCACCTGAAGGAGCCAGTCACAAAACATTAAATATTTCATTATACTACTAAAAATAACACAGTAGCTACTAATAATCTCCCTAACATTTCACAATGCAATGTTATGTTCATAGTCTCCAAAGCCAGGTGACAGAGAAGCAAATTCTTTGATTTAAAAAGCAGGGGAAACAAACTCCATTAAATATGGTTCATAAGCAGATGTGACATTTCCATTGTGGAAGATATTTTCTTGATTTATAGAATCATCATGAATGAGGGTCAAAAAAACACTTATGTTTACAGACACCCTTGCAGGAAAGGTTAAGGCTTATTTAAAACAGTTCAGAATGCCCTTAGTGTGAGGAAAGGAAAACATGTTTCACACAGTGACACCTTTCTCATCTCTCTCAACTGTTTTCTCCCCTGCTCATTATTTATGTTTTGTATGTTCTACAAGCTGACCTCATCTCATTTACTATTACTCACTCTTTACAGGCAGTGGGCCATCTCTGAGGAGCTGAGGTTTGTCACCTAATCAGGTTAGCAAGTATGATGTTAGTGGGTTTTACTTACATTATTAAAACAAATGACTGGGAAACCTATTACACTTAGGGCTCAAACATGAGCAAGTTTTTGGTCAGTACCCTAGCTATAGTTCATCTAGATCAGATGAGAAGAAAACACATCTGAGATTCTATAGCACATTCTATTTTGGTGTTTCTCTTTGTGATTTACCATATTGGTTCAGAAAATAAGATGATTAGATGTTTCCAATCATCTCTAATGGGAACAGAATGAAGTCCCTATGAATTTTCATAAAAAATATGAATAGAAATACTTCAATGGTCCCTTGAAGTATTGCCCTGCAATTCGTTAGTCAGTATCAGCCTTAAACAAGAAGTACAATAAAAACATGATTACCATATTTAGTAATAACCCACCAACACAGCTAGATCTGAATTAAAAATCAAAGTCAGAATTTATGAGTTAGATAACATCCTTTGATTTATATAATACTTTCAAAACACTTGCCAATCGATTACTGCATCAAAACAAACTTGCAAGGTAATGGAAAGAATTAGTATCCATACCACACAGATGTGGAAACTGAGGCACTGCAGAGTCACTCTGTGACCTTCAAAATAATCAGCTTAGTGAAAATGCAGCCCCAGTTTGTCCGCTCAACCGTGTTGCTACCTGACATAAGTAATCACTGGGATCCACACACACTGAGGAGAAAAGGCATTTCCCTTGGGCTTTTAGGACTCAGCAGGGGTCTGTGCCCTTCTGCCCATCTGGATGCTTTTGTCTCTTTTTAATATTATCCATGAACCCCTCATGTTTTCTGATTTCATCATGATGGATCACTAAACAAGATAATCGATTCTCCTTTTCTTTTCCTCAGAACAACACTTTATGAGCCTAGAGAGTTAGAAAGCATCTTGCAACTGAATGTTTTCGCAGACACAAGAGTGGAAATAGAGTAAATTGCCTAATCAGAGGAACAGAGGCTTGCAGACTCAGCATTAAAGTTTTAATGATAGGGTCTCACTGGGGTCACTGATCTGATTGTAGGCTTTTTTCCTAATCCACTGCCCAACTTACCTTTAATTCTGAATAAGTGAGACTGAGAATCATGTTCTGACAGATTGTTTTGTTAGCTAGTTTTCCAGCTGCCCAAATAACAAGACCTGAAATAGAAGATATCCTTGTACCACTCTGCTCAGACATCTGTAAGCAAAATAAGAGCGCCAGGCCAAGTCACATGTTCCAAGGACATAAGCATGAGCTTTTCTTTATTTTTTTTAATTTTTATTTTATATTGGCATATAGCTGATTAACAATGCTGTGTTAGTTTCAGGTGTACGGCAAAGTGATTCAGTTAAGACATATACATGTATCTACACTTTTTCAAATCTTTTCCCATGTAGATTGTTACAGAATATTGAGCAGAGTGAAGATCACCTCTTCTACCTTTTCATTTAGACAGTTATCAAAACTCTACCAATGTTAAAGCATATACATGCAAGTAACAAAATTTCTGTTACCAGTTGTTTTCATTCACAGGCGATCCAGAAAAGGGTCCACTTTGGGAAATTACCTGAGAGGAAAGGTTATGTGCTATGACTAAGACGTGGCATATGAATAGCATCTCCATTTGTTGCTTCTGATGAAGTTAAGGTTTTATGTAATTAGAAGGCAGGATGATCATCTTGGTCCACTTACATAATGAGAACTATGAAGGTGTTCTTTCTCTTTTCAATGCTTTAAGTTAGAGGAAAAACAGCATGAAGCATAGTAGCCTGCATGTAACACAGTGTACATACTTTATAACTATAGCAGACTGATCAGCCCTGGAAATAAAGCTATGAGCATGGGGCAGGGAGGTGAAATCAGTCCATTTTTAAGAGCAGAAAATTGATCAAAATAAAATTTTTAAACTAATAAAGATGAATTTTTGCATTTCTATTTTTCCTTAGCTGCATTTTCTTTCATCTTTTTTATTTTCAAGAATACCTTTAGGGCTTCCCTGGTGGTGCAGTGGTTGAGAGTCCGCCTGCCAATGCAGGGGACACGGGTTCGTGCCCCGGTCTGGGAGGATCCCACATGCCGCGGAGCGGCTGGGCCCGTGAGCCATGGCCGCTGAGCCTGCGCGTCCGGAGCCTGTGCTCCACAGCGGGAGAGGCCACAGCAGTGAGAGGCCCACGTACGGCAAAAAAATAAAAATAAGAATACCTTTAGGTTACAATTAAAATGTAACTAAGAGAGACTTTACTGGGCATTGTATGGGCTGGAAAATTTGGAGCCTGGTGTTACATAACTACTGTATAGTAGGTTATCGCATAAAATTTCCTAGTTCAGTACAGCTGTATTGGTTTCCAAGGCCCCATTATGGATTCCATTTAATTCCTTCTTTTTCAGACTGTGCTCCTGATATTTTCAATCATCAAAGCCTGATTATGAGTTACCTTCCTCTCAACCACTACTTCTGCTCCTTCTATCAAAATTTACTCACCATGCCCCAGAATTAGTCTCTCCAAAGTGATGACAGGCTAGTCTGAGAACCAATTCTGTCTTAATAGACTAAAGAGGAAAGACTTTAGCTGACATCTTACTTTGTCTCAGGCATTATTTCTTCTCTTAGTTCAGTGATGTTCAATCTAGGTGTTCAAAGCCCTGGAAATGCATGAAGACTTGTACACACCATGGAAAATTTTAAGTGATTCAAATTCTGATACTTCCTAAAACTAATATGTCTAAAGAAGACCCTGAAGTTAGGTTTCATGCCATTTCTAGTTTTTAACTCCTCTTTTATAATGGTCCTTTCTACACTGTACAAAAAGAAAAAAAAAGTAGAAAGAGGACAGCGCGAGAGAGAAAGGAGGGCGACGGGGAGGGGGAGAGGGAGAGGGAGAGGGAGAAGGAGAGGGAGAGGGAGAGAGAGAGGGAGAGAGAGAGAGGGGGCGGGAGAAAGAGAGAAAGGAGAGAGAGAGAAGTATCTTCTAATCTTATATCCAAAATTTTTCTACAGATACCCATTCATTTCCTTCCATGATATCACAAAACGTAACACATAAAAGAACGGTTAAGTACTTGAACTTTTGGGTTAGACCTGGGTTCTAATCTCACTCATTCACTTATAAACTGTGTGACTTTATGTAAGTCACACAACCTAGAAGTGTGCAAACAACATCACATGAAAGATATCCAAGGAGTAAATATTATAATATTTTAGGATAATTAATCTTCAGATTGCCAAGTTCATGAAATCTTGTTCTAAAACTGATCTGCCTGAGAAAACACTAAAATCAGGATGTCATTCAATTTCTTCTTTCTAACCTTTCATATGTATTTCTCCTGAGGGAGAACCCTGTGTATGAAAAACAAATGATGGAGCATTGGTAAGAAATATTAAGAGCAATGGAGGCTTATATCTTCTGGGGCACAACCTACTTAAGACAAAGTTTGGGTCTTATCTATCCATTCATCTTAGAATTAGAATTCAGAAGTTATTGAATAATGAAGTCAGATGTTTTCTTTTAAGAAATAATTCTAATTTGTTTGATTAATTTGACAATGAGGATTGGTTTTCCCATTAGGATTTGTGATGGATATTGCCCATAAATTGAGTTAAATCAGCAGTTCCAACTTTTTTGAGTACATCTGGTTAAACAAGGTGCCTCTAGGTTCAGGAGTAAAATTTAAATTAACATGCTGATCCCCAGTGTTTACAGCAGCGCTATTTACAACATCCAAGACATGGAAGCAACCTAGATGTCCATTTACAGATGAATGGATAAAGAAGATGTGGTACATATACAAAATGGAATATTACTCAGCCATAAAAAATAATGAAATAATGCCATTTGCAGCAACATGGATGTACCTAGAGATTATCATACTAAGTGAAGTCAGAAAAAGAAAGACAAATACTATATGATATCACTTATATGTGGAATCTAAAATATGACACAAACGAACTTATTGACAAAACAGAAAGAGACTTACAGACACAAAAAACAAACTTATGGTTACCAAAGGAAAAAAGGGGGTGGGGGAGGGATAAATTAGGAATTTGGGGTCAGCAAATTAAAACTACTACATATAAAATAGATAAACAACAAATTCCTACTGTATAGCACTATATTCAATATCCTGTAATAAACCATAATGGAAAAGAATATGTATAGATGTATCACTGAATCACTTTGCTGTATACCAGAAACTAACACAATGTTGTAAATCAACTATACTTTAATTAAAATTTTTTTTAATAATTTAATTAAGGTGCTGATGATTTTTAGTGAAGTATTTTGATATACTTTCCAGAAATTGAGGAAATGGATAATTCTACTTAATAGGGTGTCATTTGAAAGTCAGATGGTCTTCTAGTCTTTGCTTTCATCAAATATATAAGATATAAATGAACCAATAGCTGATAGAGCATCAAAAATAATGATAAAGTACAATGATCTTTAGTTTTAAATTTAGAAGTTTAAGAAAATGTGTGACATGTCTATAATAAAATTCCCAGCATGTAGAAAATATTTCTCACTATTAACATCAATAAAAAATAGAAGTAGAATTGATTGTAAACCCTGTGTTATTATAACAATAAGAGAATCATTCTTGGACATATGAACTATGTGAAAAATATTGTCCCTTTTTTCATTAAGAGGAGCACTTACAATAAAAACTTTTCTTTATGTTTAGTAATTACTTGTCAAATGTCTTATATATTTCTGTTGCTTTGATCAATTGTGTTCTAATTACACATATAACCTGGTCCAGGAGAAAAATTTTAACATTTGGAATCTTTGAGTCATGGAAAATAAAAATGTTTAATTTATAAATACAGTTTGCTCACAGAGAAGTATGAGTACTTTAGTATTTAACTAGTAAAAGAGACAGGAGTCTATAAATATATTACTTTAGTATAAAATTCTCTAGAGCAAATGAAATGTAAATAAGGTTAAAGATGAAAAGATATGATATAAAACTTCTAATGATTAAAGAAAAGCTTGCTAATGTAATTATTAAATAGCTGGTTGTAGATATTAAAGTGCTATGATATTTAGATTCTATTGAAATTTAATATAAGATTTATATAATTTTATGAATAAAAATTACACTTTTTAAAGAAAAAGAATATTTAAAAAATATATATATGTATAACTGAATCACTCTGTGTACACCTGAAACTAACACAACATTGTAAATTAACTATACCTCAATAAAAAATATATATATAATGAAATTTTTTATTTTCAAATGTATAAAGGGGCCCACACTTACTTTCAAAATACTCCTTGGGAGTACGTAAGCAAAAATTTGAAGACCACTGGTCTAAGTATGCGCATTTTCATAAAGGCCTTCTGATCTTCTAAAGAGTCAATTCCCTTAACTAGTCTACCTTATTGCTCTTTTACTCCTTAGCATCTAATAGAATGCCTACCAAGCATTCTAAGAGAGTATTTTCCAAGAGAATGAATAATGTTACAAATATGAGATAGTCCTAAGTAAAACTGAGATTTCAGCAAATTACTTTTTGAAGCATCTTTATCCCATTTATATATAACTTTCTTGTTCAACAGTGGCTTTTAACATATTGCCTGCCTGGAAATACACAGTTCTAGTTTAACGTGGCTTAATGTGTTGTTCGTCTCAGGGACAGGTGCCTTTTACAAAGAGAATACTGAATTTCAATTTCAATTCAATTCATTGAATACTTCTTAAGCTCTTCCTATATACTACTCATTTTGTTAGGGGCTGATGATATGACAGTGAACAAGATAGTCATGGCCTTGCTTTCATGGAAATGACATTTTTGCAGAGAGGGCAGATGTTAAACCAGTAATGACAAGTGTGATAATGGTCACACAGGGAACATACAAGTGAGCATGGAAGCAGAGGACAAAGGGGTATAACTCAGTCTATGAGACCAGAGATACACATGACAGAAATATGTCACAGAATTCTATATTGATTGCTTAAAGAGTAGAAATATACATATAGTATACTATATGCATATATACATATACGTATACTATTAAATAAACTATGAAAATAATATATGCAAATATATGTGTGTGAAGGTGGTAGTTGGTACCCCCCAAAATTAAGTGAACTATTGAGCACTTAAAATATTCAAAACCATGAACTAGACCCTTCTGGAAATAAAAAGTCAAATATGTTTGAAAACAACTTTTGTGTAACAAGTTGCAATAAATCTGAGGGTTGAATAACAATTTATAAACTTTGTCTCTCCATGAGATACACACCCACAGTTTTTGAAATTCTAAAATACCCCCGCATTTCCTAGAGTATATAAATATAACTTCAGTAATTATAAATATTTATTTAAAATTGTGAAGCACTGAGGATATGGGGAAGGGGAAGGGGAAGCTGGGACAAAGTGAGAGAGTGGCATGGACATATATACACTACCAAACGTAAAATAGATAGCTAGTGGGAAGCAGCCGCATAGCACAGGGAGATCAACTCGGTGCTTTGTGACCACCTAGAGGGGTGGGATAGGGAAGGTGGGAGGAGACGAAAAGGGAGGAGATATGGGGATATATGTATATATGTATAACTGATTCACTTTGTTATAAAGCAGAAACTGACACACCATTGTAAAGCAGTTATACTCTAATAAAGATATTAAAATAAATAAATAAAATTGTGAAGCATACCAAGCTTTAACTCAGCAATCTTTTCTCTTTCCCCTCCAATAGCTACTCCACATCTTCTAACCATGCTCAACAGTGCAATAGGCCCAGAGTCCAGGGCACTGTAGTCAGATAGAGCCAGCTTTGAGTTCCTGTTCTACCAATTCTGACTCTCTGTGATCTTAGAAAAGTTATATAACTTCTCATCTTAGTATCATCAGAGCAAAAGAAGATAATACTATCTAATTTACGAGGTATTTTATATCTCAAGGGAGATAATGAATGTAAAACATGTCCATCATATAGTTGTCACTAAACATATGTGAAATCCATTACCCTTTGGATCTCTTTTAATATTGACTATTTTATACCCTTACCTGAGCTTACGTCAATATGGTTTTACATTTTAATCTTGAAGTTTAAGGGCAGAATTAAAAGCCTTGCCACATGTTAAAAAGGCTTCAGAACTCAGGATGTAAGCAGGTAGAGGAAATTTGGAAAAGGGCAGGAGGGTCCTACTTAGGACTTCTAACTCAAATCATAAAGATCATTGTTTATTCTGCCATTTTGGGAAACCATATTTATATATATGATAAAGGTTATTCATACTGCTTCCCTAATAGCGTGCACACACACACACAAACACACACATCCATATATATGCAAAATTGAGAGTGGACAGGGTTCAAACATTTGTTTTCAGTCCCACTAACCAGTTTTCTGAGATTCCCCTAATTTCTTTACAGCCTTGAGCAACTGTGGTAGTTGTATATTCTTTCCTGGTTTATTAGTCATATTTTATCACCTGAAATAGCTCTGGGAAAAAAATGAGAGGGAGAACCTTATTTCTGGTATTACAGTTTCCTTCTAACTAAAATGAAACCTATTGCTCAAATCCCAGAGATTGCACAATCACAGAAACTTAATTTCCTGAGGTGACTCAATGCAGCCACTAATTCATTTTCTGACCTGTGATGGTACAGTGTAAAGAAGCTCTGCAGAAACTTGAAGTGACCCTCAAAAAAGTGAGCATGTTTGATGTGGAAAAAGTACTGCCCTTTTATGAGATTTTGGTTACTTCTACTTTATGCTTTTTATTTATACAATTACTCAGAGGAAAGAAATGGTAGGGCAATTCAATCATGGCAAAATGCAGCAGTAGTTTTACAAAGCAGGTTTTTTTCTGAAATGGTAAGGTGGCTGGATTTATGGGGAAATAGCTGGAGGATGAAGATATTATTTTTCTAAAGTATCAGCTGAAGCCCATCTGTGCACCACTGTCTGGTGACTTCTTAATTTGCAACCTTATTATCAAAGGCTCTCAGCAAAGGTCATCAAACAAACAAACAAAGCCCTTTGTTAGAGACAGAGATTTGTTAGAGAAAATACGAGTCACAGCTTTGCACTCTCCATTCAGAGTAGAACATATAAATTCTTCTAAAAATTATGTATTAAAGCAATAAAGTCACTCATTCCAGAAAATGTTTTACTTCCTTTTTCCAACTTCTATTAAGCTTTTTCATCTCCTTCTGAGTATTTCATTTTCAAAGCAAAAAAGGCGCCCGCATAGAATGGCAAAATGATAAAGATCTTTTCTTAATGAAAAAGGGAAAACCATTCAGATTTCTTGTTTTCATTTTCCAAGCACTGTTTTTGTTTGTTTTCATTTGGTTTTGTTTTTAGTAAATGTAAATATTGAATAAAAATCACATAGAGAGCCCAGAAATAGACCCACACAAATACAGACAATTGACCTTCAACAAATGAACAAAGGCAGTACAATGGAGCATATTTCTTTCCAACAAATGGTGCAGGAACAAGTGGACATCTACGTGCCAAAAAAAAAAAAAAAATCAGACCTATACATTAAACCGAATTAAAAATATAACATATAATTTGTGTGATACAATAAAGCAGTACTAAGAGGAAATTTACAGCACTAAATGCACTCATTAGAAAATATGAAGTCCCAACTCAGTAATCTCACCTCCCACTTCAAGAATCTAGAAAAAGAGCAAAATAACCCCAAACAAGTAGAAGGAAGGAAATAATAAAGAGTAGAAATTAATGAAATTGAAAATAGAATAATAGAGAAAAATCATTGGGACAAAGTGCTGGTTCTTCAAAAATGCAAATAAAATTGACAAACTTCTAACAAAATGAAAGAAAAAAATTTGCTGAGAGATAAGGCACATGGACCAATGGATATCAGATCCACAACCCATGAATCAACCCACATAAACAGGCCCAACTGATTTTGGACAAAGTTCACATGCAATTCAATGGAGTCATAAATAATGGTGCTAGAGCAATTGGGCAATTGGACGTTCATAGGCAAAAAAAAAAAAAAAAAAAAAAAAAAACCTTACAGAAAAACATATTATCTTCAAGAACTAGGGCTAGGCAAAGAGTTCTTAAACTTGACACCAAAGCTATGACCCATAAAAGAAGATATTGATAGACTATACTTCAACAAAATAAGTAGTTTTTATTCTGTGAAAGACCATGTTAAGAAGATGAAAACACAAGCTAGAGTGAGAGAAAATATCAAACCACGACTAGCATCTAGAAAGATAAACTCTCAAAACTCAATAGTAAAAACACCAAATAATCCAGTTAAAAAATAGACAAAAAGATATAGACAAAAAATACGAAGAGATGTTTCACCAAAGAGGATATACAAGTGGCAAATAAGCATATGAAAATATGTTCAAAATCTTTTTGTAAAATATCACTATACACCAGTAAGAATGGCTAAAGTAAAAAATAAAGACAAGTCCAAACAGCGGTAAGAATGTGGAGGAAATGCATTACCAGTACTTTTCTACTAAAACTGTAAAATGGTACAGCCACTCTGGAAAACCACTTGGCAGTTTCTTAAAAAAATTAAACATTCTACTACCATGTGACCCACTAATTACATTCCTGAGGATTTATCCCAGAGAAATGAAGGCTTAAAATGAAGACACAAAACCTGTACATGAGTGTTTATAGTGCTTTATTCATAGTGGCTCAAAACGTGAAACAACCCAGATGTACTTCAATAGTGAATGCTTAAACAAACTATGGAACATTGATACCATAAAACAATTTATACATGCAACAACCTAGATGAATCTCCAGATGATGATGCTGAGTGAAAATTACATACATACTCCATGATTCTAATTATATAACATTGATGAAATGGCAAAATTATAAAAATGGAAAACAGATTAGTGGTTATCAGGGGTTAAGGTGGGGGTAGGAGCATAAGGGAGATGGACCTGACTATAAATGGACAACTTAAGGACGCCTGGGGTGATGGAACTGTTTTCTGTCTTGACTTTATCAATGTCAGTATCCTGGTTGTGATACTGTACTACAGTTTTGCAAGGTGCTATTGGGAGAAACTGGGTAAAGAGTACAGGAGATCTCTGTATTATTTCTTACTGTTGCATGTTAATCTACAATTATTTCAAAATGAAAAGTTTAATTAAAAAATTAAACATATGAGGGAACAGACAACATTTTCATTTATTTCTCAGACATAGATTTCAAACTAAGAAACATGAATTACTCAGAATCATCTACAGAGCCACCTGATTTCTTCCCAAACACACTCTTTTAGAGTAACTCATTAGCACCATGCCAATATCCTATTTCTGATCTTTGCTATCAAATTTACAAAATTACTGTTGATAGTAAAGAGCTTCCATGACACAGGAGGAGATGAAAATATCCCATGTGTGGCCTGCCCTCCTATTGTTTCTGACTCTTTTTCTGACTCTTTGGCTTCATGATATATTTGTTTGGAGGGCCCTGTGATCCACCTGCTTCTGTCACTCCCAAGGAATAAATGGTAATGTCATCCAGAGACAGGTAGTGAAGTACTTCATGATATTCTTGTCATCTATTTTATTCTGATCAATTGCTTACAGTTGCCTGTCTTTACTTTGCCATGCCAATAGCTTTCAGACTACCCTTCTGTCTTACGTGGATATTTTCTATTTGATTTTTCATATGTTCAGCTTGGTAGAGCTAAGTCACTCTGAATACAGCTTCAGTGCCTGGTGATTCTGCTTCAGAACTTTTTATTGGATTATGTGAAATACTCAAGCTTGAATAATTAAATCTAACTTTCCAAGTTGGATTGTATATATAGGTGAAATGGCTCCCCAAACAGTGGCTCTTTCAAGGCGCTCAAACCCATTTTAAAAAGTAAACATCAAAAGAAGATGTGGTACATATATAAAATGTAATATTAATCAGCCATAAAAAAACAAAACTGGGTCATTTGTAGAGACGTGGATGGATCTAGAGACTGTCATACAGAGTGAAGTTAAGTCAGAAGAAGAAGAACAAATATCGTATATTAACACATATATGTGGAACCTAGAAAAATGGTAGAGACGAACCGGTTTGCAGGGCAGAAATAGAGACACAGATGCACAGAACAAATGTATGGACACCAAGGGGGTAAAGTGGCGGGGGGGGGGGCGGTGGTGGTGGGATGAACTGGGAGATTGGGATTAACATGTATACACTAATATGTATAAAATAGATAACTAATAAGAACCTGCTGTATAAAAAATAAATAAAATAAAATTCAAAAATTCAGAAAAAAAACAACAAAAAAAGTAAAACTCAAGACAAGTATTTGTAGAGTGCTATATATGTACCCATCTCTGTATGTCATTGTAAAGAATCCCAAAGAAAACCTGGACATGAAGACACCAAGCTTGACTGGGGCAGAGGCACATGGCATCAAGAAGTGGGAAATATAATTAGCATAAAAGAAATACATAACATGATCTCCAACCTAACAATTTTAGAAAACATTAATAAGTTGCTTTTCAATGATAAATGGCAAATATTACTATATTTACATAATTTTACAAATTTTCATAGAATCTTTACTGTATGAGTCTAGTGCTATTCTAAGCACTGTGGATGATAACTGGAGATACCAAAGACAGGGACCCTGACTTTGAATAGTTTGTATTTTAGTTGGAAAAAATGTATTTCATCATGGGAAAATTTATAAGTAATACATAATAATACAATAGAGAATAAAAATATATTTAACAAGGAAAATACTCCTGAGAGGCCAGCAACCAAAAAAGGGTCAAAATATAGTAGACACATTTTTATGGAAGGGTTGTGACTAGAGATGGGACTTATAAATAAATACTGGAGTGTGACAGAATTGGCAGACAGTCACATGAAAGTTTAAATCCCAAAGATTCTATTTTTCCACCCATATTTCTACAGCTTTGATCCCTTTCTAGGCATCTTCTCAGTAAACAGCATTTTGAGCTCACGACCTTCCTTTCTTCCTGTTAAGTCTTCACCTGTTCCCCCCACTCAGAGCCTTACCCTGTAACTTCAGGCCCTGGCTGGATCCCTTTTAATCCACTCTTAAATATTCTCAGTCTTGGCTGCCTGCCTAACTTCCTGAGGAGATCTCCACCTCCCTTTCCTGGGTACTCTCTGAAAGGAGCTCTTGCCTGGATAGACTCTGTCAACTGACACTGTATATCACCTGCCTGACTAGATTACCTGCAGCCAGGGTTCTCCTCAGGTTGTGATCCCCACCCCAGGAGAGCAATTCCCAGGTAGCACCTTCTGGTATGTGCCTTCCAAGTTCCTATTCTTTTGGTGTCATGTTCTATGCATCCATGACTCTAACTTAATGAACAAATTTATTTAAACGATTGAATCAGATACTTGGGAAATGTATTTGAATCTTTCTTACACACTATCTGTTTAAACTGCTCATCTTTACACTATCTGTGTAAACTGCTTATTCAAATCTTTAAAAAGCCTGAGAGGTAATATAATGAATGACTATGGAGGAAATCAGCAGATGGTATTACTCAGAGCTGTAATACAACCGGCCATGATGACTAAGTATAGTGTTGTAAAACTGGCCCACAATTTTAACAATGAATGCTATAAATTTCATAGGTCTATAGGCTGACCAAACCAGCATGCTTCCTCTCACTGTAAGAATGTAAATATAACTTTATTTTATTGGGCTTTTCAATCCCCTATTTTGTGGTTGCTAAGCAACCTTAGTAATATTATGGCATGTGCACTTAAAAAAAATAAAGGCACCAAAATGTGTTTGTTGATTTATTGATTTGAATGGAAATGATCCAGGTCCAAAATAAAATCTTTTCAATGTGACAGCTGGCACTGAGTGGGTAACAACTTCCAACTTCACTGTAATCACAGGAAGACAACTTTTTTCTCTGAAAAGGTAAATAGACCCCTAGATACTCCCTTGTCCCAAATGTATATATGTTTAATCATTTTTAGTGGGGACTGCTTTTGAATATCTGAAGATAGATTTTAGCTTTGGAAGTTCATGTGAAAAAGTGTATGTGTAGTGGAGCCCAGGGCCAGGACGTTTGTAGGACAATAGGAAGTATGAATTATTGCAACTGTACTACCCAGTGAGCAAACTAACCCATCAAGCTATATAAGTTGTCACAAAATGTACTGAGGCATTCCATTCCACTCAGGTGAGATACGACGAAGGGCAGAAAGAAGGAGTCTGAGTCATAATATCCTTGCTGCCTCAGGGTAATAGTAACTTATTTCGCTATATTTATAGGTCACTAATGGTAACTGAACCAAATGAAATGGTGGCATCGAATTGTCCTTGGCCTCTTGTCAAAAAGAAAGAAATCATCTATGAATTTAGTCAAGGACCAAAAAAAATATCCACAATAAATAACAACACGATTAGCACAAATACAGAAATAATAATAACGTAATTTATTCAGTCTATCTTCAATGTTTTTTCTAATGGAATTGTTCAAATTTTAGTAATGCAGAGAATATTTATCACACAGAGGAAAAAGTATACTAGTATACTATTCAATCTTACAAGAGACTAAAATTGCTATATTCGCTTTGACTATTGGAGGGTGAACAGAAAAATACAATGAATCATCCCCGTTTTCTCCCTTTATTTCTACCTTCCAGGTTAGATGGTTTTGTCAGGTGAAGCTGAGATACTGGAAAATAATTTCAGCTCTTTCCTGTACTCTGTATCTCAGAGCAGCACACATACATTTTTCTAGCTCTTAATTTTTATCCTTTCATTCTGTTCCTGAGCTGCCCTTTCCCATGATAACCTTTGTTAAAAAAAAAATTGCATTATTTAGTGATACTGCTCATGGCTACCATTTACTGAGGTCTTGATATGTGACCAGAGTTGATATCATTCTACATTATTCTTTGCTTGTTTTGCCAATGTAATAAAATCCATTAAATAATACAGAATCTTTGTTTCAGGGAAGAATGGACATGAAACTTGTCAAAACCGAAGTTTTTTTTCAATGATAAGTACCACAGAAAAGCAATACAATGAAATGGGGTAACTATTTTATTCCTAAAACATAAATTATGATTTCACTCACTCATCTGTTATTCTGCTGACATACTTTTAAATAGTGTTTTACCCAGGCATAATCTCTGCCGAGCATCCTCAGACATGCGTATGCTACAAAGCAGTCATACACTTCTTGTTTTCATAACCTTTATGGCTACGATCTTTTAATCAAGCCTGTATCATCTAGTATCTATTTTATATTGTTATTTGTCACAAACATGGTATAACACTCTTACGTATCAATTTAGAGCTTATAAATTCGTATGGAAACTCTGGGATAATTTAGTGTCACAGAATTCGTTGACATATTTCAATTTTATCCAATGCATGTTTTAAAGTATACTTACAACTAAGTTTGTGTCTGAGGACAATTAATCTGTTTGACTGACTGATGACTGAATCAGCTAATTCTTTGACTGAATATGTCAAACTGCCAAGTTTGATCATATATTAACACAAAGAAATCATTCTTAAAGTTTTTAAATTTATTTAAATCAATGTCTGCATTGTATTAGTTGACCACTTTGCTTAATATATTAGTTGAATTCCTAGAAAGTTAAATTCAAATCAAATATCAGTAAATTTTATTACCTTAAATATAACAGGAAAATTAGTTATTTGAAGGCATACCATTCCTAATGCTATACAAAGTAAACAATCGTCTCCATTATTTTTTTGTTTTTGTGATCTATTTCCCTTTGAAAGAGGTAGCTTACATTGTAAAAACTTTGGAAATTTATTAAGCAAATCATGTAATAAACTTAAATCCTAGCTTATAAACACATATATCCATTACTTACTAAAAAATAAACAGCTTTTAAAACTAGACGCCTCCACCCCGAAACTCAAATCAGTTTTACTTTGACTTCTTATGCCATGTAGCTTCAAACTGTGCTTCTGATGTGCAGAAAGATGATATTCCACCTGACTCAAGAGTGTCTGGTTTTGCATCCACAAGACAGTAAACATTTTTATGGCATAAAACTGCTTAATGCAAATGAATGGCACCCACGCATGGGCTTCCTAAGTTGCACTTATACATCTCATATTGCAGTGCACTTACATAAATCTACCTCTTCTGGAAAGCATGCTTCCCTTGAGAGGTTTACGTGAAATGCTGGATCAACTAGAGCATGAAGATCTGGCCTAGTGAATGTTCCAACAGCCTGAAATTGTTCAGGTCTGAGTTAAAATGAGTACTTTCTTGTTTACAAGAAATGTAAAGCATATTTTACAAGAAATGTAAAGCTTATTAGCATCTATCTAGGTATTATTTTAAGCTGTTAAACATAAATCAATTCACATTTTGTGTTTCTGTCCATAAGGGAAGGAGAAAAAAAGAAAAAGCAGAAAGAATGAGATTTCCACAGGCTTAGGATGTCAATTATTTTGAAATAAAGTATTTTATGGCTAAAAATTACTAATAGTCAAATGTTTAAAATAAATATTATTGCACCTAAATATCGAAAAAGTAGCATATCTGTAATGTGATAACCGTAGCATACAAATTCTTACACTTTTTAATTCTCTGCTTTATAAATAAGGTTCACTGGAAGATAAAAATTATCATCATTTTACAAGTTAAAACAATCTTTAATTTGGGAAAACAATTCTTAACAAGAAGTTAAATAAAACTCAACCCTTTCCTGAACACTTCAATATACTTCTAGGTGACAGGCAGTAAACTGTATAGGCTAATCCTACATGCTAGAGAGTCTCACTTCTAACATCCTTTTCAAAATCCTCTTTAAGTTTTGCTGCTCTGAACAGCAACAGATAATGAGATGTCCTCTCATCTACGTCTATATTTTTCTTTATTGCATCCTGTGATATTGAGAGGGGAACAATTAAATAAGGCTACAGCAGACAGTATATGGCAGACTTGTTAGGAATGATTATAGGATGTGAATGTCCAATAGTCACCCAAAAATCCTAGACCAAGAAACAAAACCAAAAAAAAACACACTTTCAAAGTTGTACTTTATGCTGCTTTCCTGAAAGTAGGGTCCTTACTTTTTAGACACAGTCATTGACTTCCTCCACAATTCCTTCTCTACAGGTGATCAAAGAGATGATTGAATATGATGGAGTAACAAAAAATGGTCTGCAAAAAATTCTTCATTGGAACTTTCTCCCTAATTAAATTCCTTAGCCTCATAAATAGTCAAAATTTTCTATCTTGGTAACATTGCTTTTAGTGATCGAAGCACAATGATGCTCATTTAATAAAATTTGAACTTGTTTGGAACACTTAAAAAACTATTTTATTGGACTATTTAATGGAATATATCTTCATTGAACAGAAGAATGTTCTATGTATTGAAACATATTCACCTTTCTTTTTAGGTTTTTAAATGCAACAAATACAGTGAGAAAAAAATTTTCTTCCTCTATGATATCATTTTCATATTTCAGAGAATTTCCTATCATGGATGCACTATTAGTGAGTAAAGAACTAAAATCTGGACTGTGAAAATAAAGGTCAAATAAATAACAGTGGCCAACCAGGAGGCCAAAGTGTCTTTCCCTGTTCATGTGTGCTCCTTCTCTTCCACCTTACAAATTTTGTGAGAGTGCCTCTATTGGCAAATTACAACTCATAGTATATCGCCCATATGGTACTGGCACAAAAACAGACACATAGGTCAATGGTACAGGATAGAGAGCCCAGAGAGAAACCCACGCACACTTGGTCAGTCAGTAAGTGGCGTTAGGAAAACTGGAGGCTACACAAAAGAAACTAGACCATTTTTTCACTCCATATACAAAAATAAACTCAAAATGGATTAAAGACTTAAATGTAAAATTCCTAGAAGAAAACATAGGCAGTAACCTCTTTGACACTGGTCTTCGCAATATTTTTTAGATCTATCTCCTCCAGCAAAGACAACAAAAGCAAAAAAAAAAAAAAAAAAACACATGAGAATAAATCAAACTAAAAAGCTTTTGCACAGTGAAGGAAACCATCAAACAAAATGAAAAGGCATTTTCATTCTGAATGGGCAAATGATACATCTGGTAAGGGGTTAATATCCAAAATATACAAAGAACTCATACAATTCAACATCAGAAAACCAAACAACCCAATTAAAAAATGGGTAGAGGACTTGAATAGGCATTTTTCCAGAGAAGAAATACAGACATCCAACAAGCACATGAAAAGATGCTCAACATCACTAATCATCAGGGGAATGCAAATAAAAATTACAATGAGATCTCACCTTTCACCTGTGAGAATGACTATCATCAAAGAGACAACAAATAACAAGGATCGGCGAGAATGTAGAGAAAAGGTAACCCTCATGCACTGTTAATGGAATGTAAATTGGTAGAGCCACTATGGAAAATAATAGTATGGAAGTTCCTCAAAAAATTAAAAATACAACTACCATACAATCCAGCAATTTCACTCCTGGGTATTTACCCAAAGAAAATGAAAACACTAATTCAAAAAGACATTGCACCCCTACATTCATTGCAGCATTATTTACGATAGCCAAGATATGAAAGCAACCCAAGTGTCCACTGAAAAGTGAATGGATAAAGAAGATGTGGTATATACATACAATGGAATATTACTCAGCCATAAAAAGAATGAAATCTTGCCATTGCAACATGGATGGACCTTGAGGGTATTGTGCTAAGTGAAATAAGTCAGACAAAGAAAGATAAATAAAGTATGTTTTCACTTGTAAGTGGAACCTAACAACAACAACAAAAGAACAAATATAACAAAATAGAAAACAGACTCACAGATACAGGGAAAAAACTAGTGGTTTCCAAAGGGGAGGGATATGGGGGGATGGGTGAAATAGGTGAAGGGGATTAAGAGGTACAAACTACCAATTATAAAATGAGTAAGTCACAGGGATGTAATATACAGCACAGGGAATATAGTCAATAATATTGTAATAACTTTGTATGGTGCATAATATAGAAAATGTTTTTTAAATTAATTTTCATTGGAGTATAGTTGATTTGTGTTAGTTTCTGCTATACAGCAAAGTGAATCAGTTATACATATACATATACCCACTCCCTTTTATATTCTATTCCCATATAGGCCATTACAGAGTACTGAGTAGGAATCAACTGCTATTCATCACTAAGGTTACTATGGTTATATCTACATAGTGGTGAATGAGGAAGAAGAAGGGGCTTCAGTGACAAGTATTAAGGAAGAATTCTTATTTGCCCAGTGTAGGTACAGAGTGTAGCTACTTCTACTCATCCCCATCATTTTATCTGTCCTTTTACCTTTAATAGGACTAAGGAGTCCTATCTAAGGTATTGGGCTATCTCCTATTTCTAGTTTTTCCACCCTAGGCTTACTTTTTTATTCTGGCTCACCTGCTCACAGCTGCAGGATCTCATAGGCAACATTATAGAATTGGATCTTGCTGGGACCAAAAAGTCCCCTCCATGGTAAGATCTTCCATTTCCTTGGTGCCTACGTATTTACATAAGATTTTTTAAACCATTTCTTTAAACACTATCTCTAGCTTTTACATATTTCCCCACTGCAAAGAGGGTCACGTAAGCAACCTCTGGCTTCCAGCTTCTCCATACAACCGGCTTTATCCATACTATTTCTTATACTTCACTACTAACATTGTCTTAAGGACTTTCAAAAAGAAATAATACTCTTTTGTTATTGTCTAAAAAATTATTTAAATATTATGCTCATCAAAAAATATTGTCCATTTAGTCAATAATAATTTACCTAAGAAATATTTGAAGTAGTAACCTCGAAAATTAATTTAGCCATGTATATAGATCAAGTTCCATGTAACTAAGCAAAACAGTTTGGTGTGAGTAATGTTTCAATGATAATGTTCTTAATGCCTGCATGCATACTTGGTCAAGGTGAAATTATCTTCTCCACATGCATTTAAGTGAATATATCTGAATGTTGAATGACTGTATTTAAATTAAAATGTTAATAATGAGGGCTGACCGTAGCAAAAACTTTTATATGAAAAGCACTTCTTTGCAATGGCAGTTACTTAAGGACTGATCCAAGGATTTCTACAACCAGAGCATCTTCACATATTTGAAGGCCCACAGTACGCCTTGCCCCAGCTCCAGGAGTCTCAGCAGATTCTCTTTCCAGACTTACCCTCCTCACTCTACTCGTGCATGCTATGCTCTCCCTTTTTGCTTTTGACTCTGGCTCTTCTCCTAACTATCCCTGCCGCCACCACCATATTCAATAATGTTTTTTCCTAACCAAGCTCCCTAGATGCTTAACATAGGACTTATGATATAGCTGGCATTATTCTAGTGTATAAGTTCTATTTTCAATGGAAAGCACTATTCCTTCACATTTTTAGAATATACTGGATGTATGCATATGCCTCCTATATTGTTTGTATGTTTGGTGACAAAATTACTAATCATCTATACAAGATTACAGCTTATTGTAGAGTAGGGATTATTCATATTTGTGTCAATTATAAGAAATAAGTGAAAATCTTTTTCTCAGTAAGAAGTGAGTTTAGCTCATTTTCTGGTAAGAAAACTTTATCTGAGAGTTATATTGTAACAGAGAGGCCAGTGATTAACTCCTGCAATAATCTTCTATTGCCTCTAGCAGCATTTAAGAATTAAGGGGAGAATGGATTCCTCAAATATAGAATGCATTCAGAAAGAAGGAAATGGTGTAAAAGATAGTGGGAAGAACAGAGCCCTCTTCTCTTTAATGATTATTTCTTACTGAAAGACACGGGAAACAGTCACAGTAACAAAAGCCACTTCCTCTCATTTGGGGATCAGAAACCACGCAGCCTATATCCAAAGATATGTGAAGCCAAACCTTCCCATAGAATGTAATGAGTGAGGGAGTGAAGAAGAATTTTAACAGGTTGGAAGAATATTCTAGGAAGGAAAGGAAGGCAGAGTTCTCTGCATGACCCGCCAAGGATGACCAGACCCTGTCCTAGGAGCTTCCTCCTCACCAAAAGTTCCCAAGTCACACTCTCAGAAAACGCAGTTTGAACTGATGATCAAGGGATCTCCCTGTTACTCTGTTCATTTCATAAAACCACAAGAGTAGTGTTTGCTTTCAAATTAGGATTTAATTTAAGATTGGGATGGAAGAGAATACTAGAACTGAACTTAGAAATTTAGATATATTATTATTCTTAGAAATCTGACTTTATGGAGCAAGTAATACTTATTAGACTTCCGAGTTCTATTTTATATTGATTGTAGTATTTTATTATTGATTGCATTGATTTTATATTGATTAATTTTATATTGATTGAGTTCTATTTTATATCGATTATGGCCCACGTCAATGTAATTGTTAAAAATTACCTGCCTTCCATGGAGATGCAGGTTCATGATCTGTTATTTTCATTATGGTATCCCTAATTTCTAGCCTTGATCTTAGAAAATGAGCAACTAGTAATTAAAAGTAAAGATACAATACCACTAAGCATCAACTTATTGCCTGAAGCTTCGAGCCAGTGAATAACTAAGAGTATTTACAGTGTAATAACTTTACCATGGCCTAGGAAAGTATCAAGAATTTAATACAAATTTTGTACTGGCTTTCATTATTGTTTATATACATAGAAATAAGAGAAGGTAAATACAAATGTCAAATGAATAAATTGTGTTGTCTTTTATTCTTTCACTATAAAAAATTTACTTCCAGAGCTACATCATTTGTAAATTTCAGAGTTATACTTTAACAAATGAATTTACCTTAACCTACTAAAGGTGGCTCGTGGGAATACTGCTCTCTCTACAATACCTAACACTTCACTACTCCACACACATATCCTATGGTGGCTTGCTCAAACTTCAGTTACATAATTCTTGAAATTAGACAAATTGTGAGATTTGGCAAAATAATTAAACCTATATAAATGTTAGCAAGTGACAAAAATTGTTTCCATATCCTGGTTTACCAACTGTTTACAGTGATCAGTTAGCATTTAGGGTTACTATGTATATCCACAGAATTTTAGAGCTCAGACAATGAAACAGAGATCCCAAGATGCTAAATCGTTTGCTTCAAAATTCCGTTTCCGCTTTTTAAAAATTGCCCCATTCCCATTTGTAACTTGTAACAAAATATTTCTTAACAATGTTTTCCACAATCCTACAAAAAAAAGTTTTAAATTTTAATATCAATGTTTATATGCTTACTAAAATAACTTAGGCTTTAGTAAGATTTAAGGCAAAGAATACAGGCCCAAACATTCCCTGCTTAAATCCACAAAACTAAATGTCTTTAAGGAAGACCCAAAATTTTGTTCTGAATGACCATGTATTTTTAAATGTGTTTTACTAATTTATTAGTCACTCCAATTCTATTATATTAATTTTGCAAATTTTATCCAGGAAAAAATGCCATTCATTACTTCTCAAGATTTTTTTATTAATACCGTATTTTTAAGTATTAGAAACCCACTGCAATACCACATGTGAAGTTTTCATTCAAAATAATTAAAATTATTAGATTGGTTTATTAGATTGGTTTTTAAAATTATTAGATTGGTTTATTATTTAATAATCAGAAAATTCTTTTCTCATAAATAAAAAAATTTTTTTTCCTTATTTAGAGACTACAAGAATTTATTTAAAATGGCAAAGAAAAATTAGTAAATCTGCATTTGCTATTAAACTGTCTGCTAGAGACCTTTCTAAGAACCCCCTTTTCAATATTTTACATTACTGATATCTGGAAAAATAATCAGGGTTATAAAAATTCAAGTCTTACTATCTGTGTTTTCAGATTCTTTAAAATTTGTTCTCAATTATATGAAGTGCCCTAATGTAGCACTATAACACTGAGGTTTAATATAATATCATTTAATTCTGTAGTCTCAAATCCCTAATGATTGTGAAAAGTGATAATATGGATCATGTGGTTTATAAAATAAAAATATTCATTATTCTATTTGACCCCACTTAAAGCACCAAACAACAAAATACTGATATTTTAATAGTTCATAATGGTAACCCAAAATCTAGGACTGATAGTGAGTGAGTTGTAGGGTACACACCAGTTCAGCATAATGGCTGGCCTCCATTCTCACAGGTCAGTTAATTATCTTATTGGTCTGTGCCCATGTGTATTATTTTAAATATCACCCATGAATATAACTGTACTTCCTCTAAGCCATTTTCAGCACATTGTTGCTTTAAGAACAAACAGAAAGACAAACAAGCTTAAACTCACCAATCTGACAACCAAAATGGATTAAAAAGTCATCTTGGGCTTCCCTGGTGGTGCTGTGGTTGAGAGTCCACCTGCCGATGGAGGGGACATGGGTTCGTGTCCCGGTCCAGGAAGATCCCACGTGCCGCGGAGCGGCTGGGCCCGTGAGCCATGGCTGCTGAGCCTGCGCGTCCAGAGCCTGTGCTCCGCAACGGGAGAGGCCACAACAGTGAGAGGCCCGCCTACCGCAAAAAAAAAAAAAAAGTCATCTTAACTGCAATCTACAGTGATGCTATTAGTCATCTATCTCTCAAAGTGTTTACTCATCAGATAAGCTGCTCTCAAATCTTTCTGTTGCTGTCTCCCTAACTTTCTGGCCATGCATATATTCTCACTCTTCCCTGTTTATGTATGTATTCTCACTCCACTCCTGCCCACTGCATCAACTTGCAGGCAATCTCTTCTTTACATCCATCAGTAGAGTCTTTGGGGGCTTGGAATCTGCACCAACATTTCTCCACCCCCCCTGAAAGGACCACCTGGTTACCTATCATTTGCTTATCTGTGCTGTTCCAGATGTAATCATGCTGTCTCCTCTTACCCATTATCTAAGCCAACAACAAAACTCAAGGAGTCAAGGAGGCAAATACAGAAATCTTCCTGAGTGAGGAAGATAAAAGTTTTAAATACTTACATATTATATTTTGCTGCCCTCACTCAGATATAAATCCCTACTTACAATAGTAGTTCGCTCATACCATTTGTATAAGACCATTAACAGTGTATTATTAAATATTTGGCTCTTTTTAAACAGTTCCATTCACCCTTTTCAGAACAAAGCTTACTTCCACTTTATTTTTTCCCTTGAGATATCAAATATGCAATTTAGTGGATTTTTTCCCTGTCAGTATTTACTACGTATTTGTTTATGATTTTTATATGATACCACTGCCTTTCTGGCATGAGGCAAGTGGCCCTTTCTGCCTTTTCTCCTTTCTTCAGAAGATCTTGGGCATTGGGAGAGTGGAGGAAGAGAATGAAGTATAAATGCCATCTTACTGACTGAAATGTAAACAGCATTCTCCTGATAGGTTTCAGATTGAATACCCCCCACTTCTAGGACTGCAGGGCACGATCACCCTGTGCAAGAAAGTCAAGTCTCCCATGATGAATAATAATCCCAAGTATAACAGACCAAAAGTAAGAATCGTCACTAAGGCAGCATTTCCACTGGTATAGGACTCCCTGAACATCTGGTCAGAAGGCTGGTTCAGAACTGAATCAAAGGTAGTCCTGCTGTTGAATTATTTCTTAAAATAGCTGTTCTACAGAAGGTGCTCCTTAGAGACATTAGCAAATACTGACCCAGTCTGTTCCTGCTTAGCTGAGTCTGACAGGTTCAGTATTTTAGTTACACTGCCTTAGCTGGGAAGAAAATCCTACCTGCTTTCTCTTAACATATGAAGAGGGTGGAAATAGACTCCCGTCACCTCTTCTTCTCAGCAGTTCAAGATGAAGTTATTCTTTCAACAAGTTAGTGTTGACTGGTTGGCTTTTGTCAGGTTTTAGCTGCCAATCATAAAAGGAAAACTTTCCAAATGGATATTTACTCTTTCTCACTCCATATCAGATAATGGAGTAGATGGTCCTGCTTTCAATTTAATTGTTCAGACCATGCATATAAGCCTTTACTACTTTGTGACTTATTCCTTCTGGAAGTTTCCTTCTCATCTCCCTTCCTTATGATCCTCTATCACAACCTGGACTCACTTTCTTACATCTTATCTCTTACATATGAAACATCCAACATCCCAGCCCCTCAGTTTCTCTGTTTTCCTTCAGTTTGAAGAAAACATCATATAAACAAAATAATGTTTAAACCATTTCTATTCATTAAGAATAATATGATGAACACCCATGCACTTAACCTCCAGGTTAACAGCAATTTAAAGGCCATTGTGTACCCATTCCCACCACATTCCCTCAGGAGCACCCCACCACCACCCTTGTACCTAGATTCCTATTCAATTTTTGTTATACCACTTTTGAGAACGTTATACACATTATACTACATGCATTCTTCTGTGAATATGTCTTTTATATAAGAAATTTATGGCATAGGTTCAGATTAAAATCTCAAAATATTCACATGATGGCTGTGTTGGCTATTTTTCACTCATTTCATTACTATATACTCAACTGTTTGACTACACCATAATTTAATAATCTGTTCTATTGTTGGTGTAGGAATGGTCAAAGGAAGAAATCCCAAACAGACAAATGGAAACAAAAAGATATTTTAAAAGTACAGTACCCCAACTAATTTTAAAAGTCATGATGGAAGAAAAATGGTATTCAAGAAATATAGCTGAGATACAGTTAAGGAAATCTTTGATAACTAGGGGAAAAAAGATGGCAAATAGAATGACAAGTGGATCAGTTCAGCATATGCAACATCTGAATAAGTATAGTTTCACAAAAAGGGAATAGAAAAAAATAAGAGTATATTATTAAGAAGACAATTCTAAAAAAGATTCTCATAATGTGAGAAGGATATGAGATTTCTGATTAGAAAATGCACCAAGTGCCCAGTGAAAGAGATGACAAAAAATTCATGGCAAAGCATATTTTTATGAAAGTTCAAGAGAGAAATGCCACGGGATTCTTCCATAGTCACACTAGAAGCAAGACAATGGAGCATGTTTTCAATCATTTAAAGAAAATAATTTTCAACTTAGAATTCTATGCTGAACCACATTCTCAATCTAGTGTGAGGGTAAAATATATACATTTTTAAACATGCAGTTCTCATGTTTTCAAAATATATACTTTCCTTGTGCTTAGGAAGTTCTTAAAGGATACATTTCAATTAAATGAAAAAGTAAACCAGGGCTTCCCTGGTGGTGCAGTGGTTGAGAGTCCGCCTGCCGATGCAGGGGACACGGGTTCGTGCCCCGGTCCAGAAGGATCCCACATGTCGCGGAGTGGCTGGGCCCGTGAGCCATGGCTGCTGAGCCTGCACATCCGGAGCCTGTGCTCCACAATGGGAGAGGTCACAACGGTGAGAGGCCCACGTACCGCAAAAATAAATGAATAAATAAATTTTAAAAAGAACCAGTATTTAAAAAAAAAAAAAAAAGTAAACCAAAAGAACATCCAGAACACCAGGGATGCCACAAAGGAGAGAAGAAAACAAAATCCCAGGATGATGAGAAAGGGAGGCTTCAAGGACATAACCTGAAAGTTAAAACATATTAACAAGAAATTATAGTTCTGGAAGAGAGTTCAGAGATGACTATGTGATATCCACATTGAAAATTATTCAAAGAAAAAAAAGACAATTACTGAACTCAAGGAAAACAAAAAGCTATACAAGAATGCAACAATTCAGGAGCTCTGATGTGACTTACTCCTCTATACCTAAATTACACCTACTTGCTGCTCTCATCCAACTCTAATTTCTTAACTACACCTGTGCTTCCGGCCTGTGAGTGGCTGTGCCAAAAGAAGACTAAAAAGACAGTGTAAAAATCTTAAACTCCAATGGCATCTCATTCTATGCTAGACTCTACTTTCAAGATAAACTTTCATGAGAGGACTTTCAAGATGGCGGAAGAGTAAGACATGGAGATCACCTTCCTCCCCACAAATACATCAAAAATACATCTACATGTGGAACAGCTTCTACAGAGCACCTACTGAACGCTGGAAGAAGACCTCAGACTTCCCAAAAGTCAAGAAACTTCCCACGTACCTGGATAGAGCAAAAGAAAAAAGAAAAAGAGAGACAAAGGAATCAGGACAGGACCTGTGCCTCCTGGAGGCAGCTGTGAAGGAGGAAAAGTTTCCACACACTAGGAAGCCCCTTCACTGGTGGAGACTGCAGGTGGCAGAGGCGGGAAGCTTTGGAGCCACGGAGGAGAGCACAGCAACAGGGTTGCGGAGGGCAAAGCGGAGAGATTCCTGCATGGAGGATAGGTGCCAACCAGCACTAACCTGCCCGAGAGGCTTCTCTGCTCACCTGCCGGGTCGGGCAGGGGCTGGGAGCTGAGGCTCGGGCATCGGAGGTCAGACCCCAGGGAGAGGACTGGGGTTGGCTGCGTGAACACAGCCTGAAGGGGGCTAGTGTGCCACGGCTAGCTGGGAGGGAGTCCGGGAAAAACTCTGGACCTACCTAAGAGGCTTCAACTGACCACTGTTTTGGGGTGCACGAGGAGACAGGCTTCCTGCTCTGTGTGCCCACAGATGGCAGAGCACCACCTAAGCAAGCTCCAGAGACAGGCGTGAGCTGCAGCTACAATCTCAGACCCCAGAGGCGGGCACAGACCGCCACCGCTGCCACCACTGCCACCAAGGGTCCTGTGTGCAAATGCAGGTCATTACCCACACCTTCCCGGGAGACTGTGCAGCACACTAACGTCAGGGTCCTGTGATCCAGGGCCAACTTCCTGGGAGAACACACGGCGCGCCTCAGGCTGTTGCAACTTCAAGCCGGCCTCTGCAGCCACAGGCACTCCCTGCATCTCAACTGTGACTATTGTACCCCTCCCTCTCCCCGGCCTGAGTGAGCAAGAGAGCCCTAATAAGCTGCTGCTTTAACCCCCTCTTGCTTGTCTGGGTGGGGAACAGACACCTGAGGGCAGCCTACACACAGAGACGGGGCCAGAACCAGAACTGAACCCCAGGAGCTCTGAGAACAAGGAAGAGAAAGGGAAATCTCTCTGCGCAGCCTCAGGAGCAGCAATTAAATCCCTGCAATCAGCCTGGTAAACCATGCATCTGTGGAATACCTGAAGAGATGAGTGTTCCCAAAATTGAAGCTGTGGACCTTGGGGGCAACTGTGGACTTGCGGTTTGCTTTCTGTGTTTGATTTGTTTTTGGTTTTATGTTTATGTTAGTTTAGTTTTTAGTGTTTGTTTTCATTTGTGGGTTTGTTTATTGGTTTGGTTGCTCTCTTCCTCTTTTTTTTCTTCTCTTTTTGTGAGTATGCGTTTGTATATTTCTTTGTGTGATACTGTCCGTTTAGTTTTCTTTTACAATTTGTCTTGGGGTTCTGTCTGCTTGGTTTGTTTTTTCTTCCTTTTCTTCCATGCATTGCGGCTGGCAGGGTCTTGGTGTTCCAGTTGGGTGTCGGGCCTAAGCCTCCGAGATGGGAACACCGAGTCCAGCACATTGGATGACCAGAGACCTCCCAGCCCCATGTAATATTAATCGGCGAGAGTTCTCCCAGAGATCTCTGTCTCAACACTAAGACCCAGCTCCGCCCAATGGCCAGCAAGCTCCAGTGCTGGCTGCCACATGCCAGACAACTACCAAGACAGGAACACAACCCCACCCATTAGAAGACAGGCTGCCTAAGATCATACTAAGTTCACAGACACCCCGAAACACACCACCGGATGTGGCCCTGCCCACCAGAGGGACAAGATCCAGCACCACCCACCAGAACACAGGCACCAGTCACCCCACAAGGAAGCCTACACAAGCTACTGAACCAAGCTCACCCACTCGTGGCAGACACCAAAAGTAAGAGGAACTATGTACCTGCAGCCTGTGAAAAGGAGAGCTCAAACACAGTAAGCTGAACAAAATGAGAAGACAGAGAAATATGCAGCAGGTGAAGAAGCAAGGTAAAAACCCATCAGAACAAACAAATGAAGAGGAAATAGGCAGTCTACCTGAAAAATAATTCAGAGTAATGATAGTTAAGATGATACAAAATCTCGGAAATACAATGGAGAAAATACAAGAAACATTTAACAACAACTAAGAAGAATTAAAGAACAAACAATGATGAACAGCACAATAAATGAAACTAAAAATACTCTAGAAGGAATCATTAGTAGAGTAACTGAGACAAAAGAATGGATAAGTGACATGAAAGATAGAAGAGGGGAAATAACAGGTGCAGAGGAGAATAAAGAAAAAGGAATGAAAAGAATTGAGGACAGTCCCAGACACCTCTGGGACAACATTAAATGCACCAACATTTGAATTATAGGAGTACCAGAAGAAGAAGAGAAAAAGAAAGGGTCTGAAAAAATATTTGAAGAGATTATAGTCAAAAACTTCCCTAATGTGGGAAAGGAAATAGTCAATCAAGTCCAGGAAGCACAGAGAGTCCCGTACACGATGAACCTAAGGAGAAACAGGACAAGACACATATTAATCAAACTATCAAAAATTAAATACAAAGAAAAAATATTAAAAGCAGCAAGGGTAAAACAACAAATAACATACAAGGGAAACCCCATAAGGTTAACAGCTGATCTTTCAGCAGAAACTCTGCAAGCCAGAAGGGAGTAGCAGGACATATTTAAAGTGATGAAAGGGAAAAACCTACAACCAAGATTACTCTTGGTTGTACACTAACCAGCAAGGATCTCATTCAGATTTGATTGAGAAATTGAAACCTTTACAGACAAGCAAAAGTTAAGAGAACTAAGTACCAACAAACCAGCTTTACAACAGATGCTAAAGGAACTCCTCTAGGTGGGAACACAAGAGAAGGAAAACACCTACAAAAACAAACCCCCAAAAATTGAGAAAATGGTGAAAGGAACATACATATCAATAATCACCTTGAATGTAAATGGATTAAATGCTCCAATGAAAAGACACAGACTGGCGGAATGGATACAAAAACAAGGCCCATATATATGCTGTCTACAAGAGACCCACTTCAGACCCAGGGACATATACTGACTGAAAGTGAGGGGATGGAAAAAGATATTCCATGCAAATGGAAATCAAAAGAAAGCTGGACTAGCAATTCTCATATCAGACAAAATAGACTTTAAAATAAACATTATTCCAAGAGACAAAGAAGGACACTACATAATGATCAAGGGATCGATCCAAGAAGAAGATATAACAATTGTAAATATTTATGCACCCAACATAGGAGCACCTCAACACGTAAGGCAAATGCTAACAGCCATAAAAGGAGAAATCGACAGTAACACAATAACAGTAGGGGACGTTAACACCCCACTTTCACCAATGGACAGATCATCCAAAATGAAAATAAATAAGGAAACACAAGCTTTAAATGATACATTAAACAAGATGGACTTCATTGATATTTATAGGACATTCCATCCAAAAACCACAGAATACACATTCTTCTCAAGCACTCATGGAACATTCTCCAGGACAGATCATATCTTGGGTCACAAATCAAGCCTTGGTAAATTTAAGAAAGCTGAAATCGTATCAAGTATCTTTTTCGACCACAATGCTATGAGACTAGATATCAATTACAGGAAAAAATCTGTAAAAAATAAAAACACATGGAGTCTAAACAATACACTACTTAATAGCCAAGAGATCACTGAAGAAATCAAAGAGAAAATCAAAAAATACCTAGAAACAAATGGCAATGAAAACACGATGGCCCGACACCTATGGGATGCAGCAAAAGCAGTTCTAAGAGAGAAGTATATAGCAATACAATGCTACCTTAAGAAACAAGAAACATCTCAAATAAACAACCTAAACTTATGCCTTAAGCAACTAGAGAAAGAAGAACCAAAAAACCCAAAGTTAGCAGAAGGGAAGAAATCATAAAGATCAGATCAGAAATAAATGAAAAAGAAATGAAGGACACAATAGCAAAGATCAATAAAACTAAAAGCTGGTTCTTTGAGAAGATAAACAAAACTGATAAACCATTAGCCAGACTCATCAGAAAAAAAGGGAGAAGACTCAAATCAACAGAATTAGGAATGAAAAAGGAGAAGTAACAACTGACACTGCAGAAATACAAACGATCATGGGAGACTACTACAAGCAACTCGATGCCAATAAAATGGACAACCCGGAAGAAATGGACAAATTCTTAGAAAAATACAAACTACCAAGTCTGAACAAGGAAAAAATAGAAAATATGAACAGACCAATCACAAGCACTGAAATTGAAATTGTGCTTAAAAATCTTCCAGCAAACAAAAGCCCGGGACCAGACGGATTCACAGGTGAATTCTATCAAACATTTAGAGAAGACCTAAACACCTATCCTTCCCAAACTCTTGCAAAATACAGCAGAGAGAGGAACACTCCCAAACTCATTCTATGAGGCCATCATCACCCTGATACCAAAACCAGACAAATTTGTCACAAAAAAAGAAAACTACAGGCCAATATCACTGATGAACATAGATGCACAACTCCTCAACAAAATACTAGCAAACAGAATCCAACAGCACATTAAAAGAAGCATACACCATGATCAAGGGGGGGGTTTATACCAGGAATGCAAGGATGCTTCAATATACGCAAATCAATCAACATGATACACCATATTAACAAAGTGAAGGATAAAAGCCATATGATAATCTCAATAGATGCAGAGAAAGCTTTCGACAAAATTCAACACCCATTTATGATAAAAACTCTCCAGAAAGTAGGCACAGAATGAACCTACTTCAACACAATAAAGGCCATATATGACAAACCCACAGCCAACATCATTCTCAATGGTGAAATACTGAAACCACTTCCTCTAAGATCAGGAACAAAACTAGGATGCCCACTCTCACCACTATTATTCAACACAGTTTTGGAAGTTTTAGCCACAGCAATCAGAGAAGAAATAAAAGGAATCCAAACCGGAAAAGAAGTAAAGCTGTCACTGTTTGCAGATGACGTGATACTATACATAGAGAATCCTAAAGATGCCACCAGAAAACTACTAGAGGTAATCAATGAATTTGGTAAAGTAGCAGGACACAAAATTAATGCACAGAAATCTCTTGCATTCCTATACAGTAATGATGAAAAATCAGAAAGGGAAATTAAAGAAACACTTCCATTTACCACTACAACACAAAGAATACAATACCTAGGAATAAACCTACTTAAGGAGACAAAAGACCTGTATGCAGAAAACTAAAAAATAGTGATGAAAGAAATCAAAGACTATACAAACAGATAGAGAGATATACCATGTTCTTGGATTGGAAGAAACAACATTGTGAAAATGACTATACTACTCAAAGCAATCTACAGATTCAGTGCAATCCCTATCAGACTACCAATGGCATTTTTCACAGAACTAGAACAAAAAAATTTACAATTTGTATGGAAACACAAAAGACCCTGAATAGCCAAAGCAATCTTGAGAAAGAAAAATGGAGCTGGCTCCCTGGCTTCAGACCATACTACAAAGCTACAGTAATCAAGACAATATGGTACTGGCACAAAAACAGAAATATAGATCAATGGAACAGGATAGAAAGGCCAGAGATAAACCCATGCACATATTGTCACCTTATGTTTGATAAAGAAGGCAAAAATATACAATGGAAAAAAGACATTCTCTTCAATAAGTGGTGCTGGGAAAATGGACAGCTACATGTAAAAGAATGAAATTAAAACACTTCCTAACACCACACCCAAAAATAAACTAAAAATGGATTAAAGACCTAATTGTAAGGCCAGACACTATCAAACTCTTAGAGGAAAACATAGGCAGAACACTCTATGACATAAATCACAGCAAGATCCTTTTTGACCCACCTCCTAGAGTAATGGAAATAAAAACAAAAATAACCAAATGAGATCTAAGGAAACTTAAAAGCTTTTGCACAGCAAAGGAAACCATAAACAAGACAAAAGGCAACCCTCAGAATGGGAAAAAATATTTGCAAAGGAAGCAACTGACAAAGGATTAATCTCCAAAATATACAAGCAGCTCATGCAGCTCAATATCAAAAAAACAAACAACCCAATCCAAAAATGGGCAGAAGACCTAAATAGACATTTCTCAAGGAAGATATACAGATTGCCAACCAAACACATTAAAGGATGCTCAACATCACTAATCATTAGAGGAAGGCAAATCAAAACCACAATGAGGTATCACCTCACACAGGTCAGAATGGCCATCATCAAAAAATCTACAAACAATAAATGCTGGAGAGGGTGTGGAGAAAAGGGAACACTCTTGCACTGTTGGTGGGGATGTAAATTGATACAGCCACTATGGAGAACAGTATGGAGGTTCCTTACAAAACTAAAAATAGAGCTACCATATGATCCTGCAATCCCACTCCTGGGCATTATCCAGAGAAAACCATGGTTCAAAAGGATACACGTACCCCAATGTTCACTGCAGCACTCTTCACAATAGCCAAGACATGGAAGCAACCTAAATATCCATCAACAGAAGAATTGATAAAAAAGATGTTGTACATATATCCAATGGAATATTACTCAGCCATTGAGAAGAATGAAATAATGCCATTTGCAGCAACACGGATGGACCTAGAGATTGTCATACTGAGTGAATTAAGTCAGACAGAGAAAGAAATATCGTATAATATCACTCTTACGTGGAATGTAAAAAGAAATGATACAAATGAACTTATCTACCAAACAGAAGCAGAATCACAGACATAGAGAATGAACTTATGGTTACCAGGGAGGAGAGGTCAGGGGGAGGGATAAACTGGGAGTTTGGGATTGACATGTACACACTGTTATATTTAAAACAGATAACCAACAAGGATCTACTGTAAAAGAAAGAAGGAGAGAGAAAGAGAAAGAGAGAGAGAGAGAGAGAGAGAGAGAAAGACAGAGAAAGAAAGAAAAAGAAAGAAAGAAAGAAAGAAAGAAAGAAAGAAAGAGAAAGAAAGAAAGAAAAATGAGCAAGGGAAATTACCAATTTCATGAAGACCTGCCACAAATGGCTAATAAGAGAGAGTACACCTCATTAATTATTAAATAAATAAAAATTAACCCCCCAAAATTTAATTAGAACAGCAGAAATTAACACATTGTAAATCAACTATACTTCAATAAAAAATTAATTAGAAAGCTTTCAGTCCACTATAAATTAGAAATATTAAATAACTCATCTAAATAATATTACCTTTCTTGGTTATGTATGAAATCTGTATGCATTAAAATTTTAAAAACACGAATTCCTAATGTAGAATAATGTCTTGCTTGACTCCCAAAAAGGAACTTTCCTTGTCCTCACTAAAAGTTTCACGGGTTATTCCCAATATCTGTGCTTGATTTTTTAAAGACAAATAAAGCAAAAAACCTAATGGTTGGTAAGTGGTGTTCTTATTTTAAATATTTACTCATTTAGTAAGTGAGTTAATGATTTGCCAACTATGAATAACTGCTTTTGCCTTCAAATACTTTTACGATATTAATATTTTGAAAATTTTCAAAATATCTTTTATTTGCTTAAATATTATAACTAGAGGCAAATAACAACTTTTTTTGAAAATATTCCAAATAGCACCTGATATGGCTCTCTTTATTAGAGCAGGATAGCATGTGCTAAATAACATGTAAATTATATCCAAGGATTAAATTGGGGCTTACAGATAAGAACTTACTTTTATTTTAAAAGTTGCACCAGTCATCTCTCCTAGACATGGAATTATTTTCTCAGAATTCTTGGATCCATAAAAAACAATTAGATTTTAAAAATTTTCTCT